>NC_091876.1:0-1276683 GCF_019399895.1 Cardiocondyla obscurior | reverse complement strand
TCGTGCAATGTTCTTCGGGATGAGTCTGAGAAGCAAACTCGTCAGTCGTCTTTGATTACTCAAACCTCATGCAAGGTCATAAGCACTCGGCAATGAGTTTCATCGTTGATGAACTTCGCGAAGTGGGGCTTATTATAAGTGGAAGTATGCCATACACAATTTTAATGTTTGATATCAGAAATGCCGTTAACAAGTTTGAACTTGTTGCTTAAAGATGGGTGGAGAAGCCAATACTAATCAACATTATCGATATAATGCGTTATTGGTTAAAAATGCGTTACCGATAACGCTCTTCGTGTAACATCCACCGATTACGACGCGCGATCATGCAAAGTCAAGCATGTAGCTGAACCTTTGGACCGATGATGATACTTTGTCAACCAAGCAATATGTTCAAGCAAAATTTACAGTTTTCAGAGAATGATTGTGGAACTTAACTAATAATGTTCAACGAAAGTGCAGAATTTAAAGATCAACTAAATGAACTGAATAAAGAAATAAATCTTTACAGAGTAGTCTAGGGTTGTGGTAACACCTTCTATAATGTCCAGCCCAAACTGGTGAGCAATTAAACGCTGCCATTGCCGTTTTGTTGTTGCCGTTGCCGTTGCGGTGCCGTTTGCTGGCGTTGCCGTTGCCGTTGCCGTTGCCGTTGCCGTTGCCGTTGCCGTTGCCGTTGCCAGCGTTGCCGTTGCCGTTACCGTTGCCGTTGCCGCCCGTTGCCGTTGCCGTTGCCGTTGCCGTTGCCGTTGCCGTTGCCGTTTTCTATTGTTTAATACCGTTTTGTTCTCGTTTGCGAATTAATTGCTTTATTGTTCTATATGAAGTGCTATCAGTGTGATGCATCCCTTGGCTTCGTCATCAAAATAGCTCAAGAAAAACTTCTGAATTGGTAAACAGAATTGCACCTTTTGAACCCAAGAGAAGTACCTATAGAAGGCGTGTCATAGTGCGCGGGTATGATGACTTGTGGCAAGCTGATGTAATACGAGTCGAGATGCTATACACGTGTCAACCAAGGTTACCACTACATATTCTTCGTTATCGATGTGCTGAGAGCAAGCATGCATAGAACAATGCATTAAAGACAAAAAGCGGTATCAAGAAGTTGCAACAGCGATTGCCCGAGATCTTTCGCAATAATAAAAGATGTCCGAATGTCTTCAGAGCTGATAAAGGAAAAGAATTTTACAACACCAAACGTACAAAAACTCTTAAAAAACATAATATTAACCATTCTACATACACTGTAATGAAAGCGTCAGTTGTCGAACGATTTAATCGGGCGCTTAAACGCACTATATTGGAAAATGTTTACACTCAATGCATTATAAATGGCTTGATTCACACCGGCAGCTTGTTTGGATTATAATATTGCGAAAACATCGAACTATTGGTATACGACCTGTCAGATGTTACCTACAAGCCTGGGCAAACTCTGGCAACGGTCTACAACCGCATAAGATTTACTGCTCAACACGGTTTTAAAACGGCGATTCAGTACGTTGGCAAATTCGAAAACAATATTTGAAAAAGACTACTACATTGATGGACTACGGAAGTATTTACAATCGTCAAAGTGCAAACTAAATCACCTTGTGCCATTGGAGGTTGTGGAAAAACCTATCCTTTGGAGGATTCTATGAACAGGGTACTTCCGTAAATAATCCCTGGATATCTTGTCGAAAAAGTGTTGTTGAAAACAAGGAAATAATCATTTATGTAAAGTGGCTGGGATTCAATAATTCCACACAACTCTGTGGATATGCAAGAATAACATTTATAGGTACATATAATTAAAATTTTTTTATTAACAATATATAATGTATAATGTATAATGTATAATATATAAAAATTTTTTACAACGGTATTTTATAATGCCCCCATGGTAATGTTTCAATAGAATCCTGTATAATATATCGTTTATCATCATATGGACTTAAAGCAGTTTTTTCCTCACGTATAGTATACACTTCGTGCAGCTTAGATCTTATACATGTTTGCTGACGCGTCATTTCTATTTCCTCCTTCAAGCATCGTGTGTAATCATCAAACGTTATCTTCTTGGCGACAACATTACTCTTAACACCTTTAATCTTTTTTGTATCTTTTTTACCATCTACTCGTAATGCATACATTTTTGCTCGAAGTCCAATAAATTCAGTCATGATCGCTCCATTGTTTTCATCTTTCATCAAACCTGGTACTTTTTTATTGACTTGTGGAATACCATACACATTGTCACAAGCGTAATCACTTGTATCAAATCTATTAATATCACGTTTCATAATCTCATAAACATCTTCACACTCTATATGATATATAAGACTGTCTGTGTCAGTATACATAATTTTACATTTATTTTGCATGTACTCATGATGAAATTCATATAAACATGTTTTAGATATGTCCAGAATGCACATTCCAACATAGATCGGTTTATTAAATTTCACTTCAAGTTTGCGCAATCGCTACCAGATTTTCGGCGAAAATGCTACGACTATGAAAATTCGGTTTTGAGATCAATGCCTCAGCACCAAATCTGCCCTCCCAATGTGTTACGAGCCTTACATCAACATGATTACGCACGTTCTCCATAGTTTTTCCAAATACTGCATTATTCATTAATTTATACAAGTTTTTTTCAAAATCATTTTTTGCAAGCGTTCTAAATTTGGTATTAAGTTCTATATAAACACGTAGCCATGGGGATTGTTTAAATTGTAATATGCGATGTATTTTTGTAAGATGCAGTCCATGATTAATACATTGCTGTAAATTGCGATAATGAATGATGTAACGCTTCTTATCATATAAGGTTGCGAGAAGCTTGTCCTGCCGCTTACCGGGTGGCTTATCGCGCGTTGGACAGAATGGTAGGTCGGCATGCGCATCGTGTAAACGTTGTGAATACTCTAAATCAACCTCGAAAATATAACCATTGGGTGAGTCTGGTGGCACACTCATCACATCGAAATTAGAAACATTGTCAACCCATTGAAAATCGGCATATGGTAGCGGTTGACACATCGCCCATCCATACAAATTATTAACATCAAAATACATTAAATATGTTGATGATTTTAATGAATCATATGACTGCATATATTTATTATTGGCACATGCATATCTGCTTGAGCATTGACTTAAACCACCGCGTATACCGCGTTCAATAAACATAACCATATCAATGTCAGTAAGAAGTTCAAATTTTACACCGTGTGTTTTAACATCGCGTCCCACGTAAAACCTGGTGTAATAATATGGGTCAAGTTTGTAACTCACTATACAGCTGTCTCTAAAGTTTTCAAATATGTCAGCTAATAACAAGACATCTGTTTTTAAATACAGATCACTGTATTCTCCGAGCGTTTGAATTGAGAATCGTTGCCAGATATCTATAGCGTGTGCATAATCATTTTCGGATACTGTATCATCAGTCAATGAGCTGTAAAATGATTCACGTGGAGGCAAACATACATCTTCCAATTTTTCAATACTATCAACATATTCATATGGAAAGACTCCTTTACGTGTTAATAAATCAAAATTTTCATTAGTTAGATTAGAAAATTCATATCGTGACACTCGCAATTTATCTTTACTTAGAAATGATGCTAACTTCTCAAGACTTGTATTTAGAAATTTAAATGAATCAATAAACCTTAATTTTATACAATTATTTCTATTATCAGTGGTGCTTTTTTTTTTAAAATGATATTTCTCTTTCGTTATGGGAAGCAGTTCTATAGTTCCTTCATAGGCAGTTGCAATTTCTTTGATAATAAAATGTGCATCGTAACCCGATAAATTATGAAAAACTATGGGAATACAATTCGAATCCATATAATTTATATTACAATTTGAATGTGCTGGTCCTCTATATCGACCGGTTAAGTGACAGTGATCGCGGACTCGTATGTCATCTGATACAAATGGTTTTTCACATATGTGACAATGTGTAGCTTTGTTAAAATTTTCCAACTCGTCTCGTGTAAAATCAGCCATGGGTACATTAGCTGATAAAATTGTTTTTACATTATGCGCTAAATTTTTAAGTTCCTCGGCGAACCATGCAACACAGTTATTACCGCGATGAAACCGATACATTGATAGCGACTTATTGTATGAACAGCATACATAATACCCTATGCTAAAAACCTTATGATGTTGGTGTGCGCATGTAGATGTGGTGGAGTCAGCATTCGTTTTTTCTAGGGTACATTCCAAATCAGCATATACCACAAATGGAACTCGTTCCTTTCTAGTATAGTTGTCAAAACTTAACCATTTTTTTTCATCACATGGTAATATAATTGCACACTCATTAATTTTTCCACAATCTACGCTGTGTACCATTAATCTTTCACTTGAACTAAAGTAATGTAAGCATCTGGAATAAAGAGTATAAATGCATTAAAAATTTTTATTGTATAAAAGAAAAAACATTTTTATTTACATTTTATACTTACCGATCGCAAAAATATTTTTTACTCTTTGTTTTACTAAGCTGTGAACTTATAAGACGTGATAAATTTTTTATCAATGAAAAATGTCCAACATCATTATCTCGCTGTGTGTACAACAAATGAATGTGTCTCTCTCGTACTTTATCTGTGAGTTGTATTGGCAGAATTTTTTTCTTCTCAATCGTATATATGTTGATGGAAATATTATTAAGATTTTCAAATTTTTTAACATGTTTCATAGTTATTGGAAACTCAATACCTTCAAGATTTAACACTGTCGCATAATGTGGATATGATATTATTCGATCCACATGTTTCTCGGCTGGGTATAGAGCGGCTACCACTGACCATGCGAAACATGCATTGTCAGCAGATTGTATATTTATCACAGCTCTTTTCATTTTAATTTCCTGTGGTAATATCACATGGCACCCAGCATGTAATGGATTGTGTTTATTTACATTTATCATCAAATTATGTATACGCGACAGTGCCCACCCGCTGTCACGTTCTTGAAATTCATCCAAGGATGCGAGAATAGGCTCGATAATGTGTGACTCGTACCACTCTTGTAGATCACTTGAACGAAAGAGTTCACAGTTTTTTGTGCACACACTTTTATTTGCAGTTTTATTGTTAGCCACAAATTCACCATTAAATACAACATTAATTTTTATATTGTTATGTTTATGCATAACATTTTGCACATGCTTTAATACAATGTCTTGCGCATCTTCCAGAAATTTGCGAGGCTCGATATAGTTTGAATTAATTACCACACCAGTTAATATGCGGCTTTCAAAAGCTGTGTCAATTTCACTCCATCGAAGTCCTTTATTTTTTGTATTATGTCCAGCACCCACATGAATGAAACGTTGTTTTGTTAAATCTCTTAAACTTTCGATACGTGCAATACATGCAACTAGTGATTGCTTCGCACCGATTGATAATCTTGCGCGTTTATTTCGCCCCTGGTCCTCCAATAATTTGATATATTCTTCACATTGCTGATTCCATGCATTGAATTCTTCTAAAGTCAATCGATCTGCTTGCGCTGTCAGCTGTTGCTCTCGTCGATCCATTTTTATTCTCGAGATTTCAATATGTTAAATGATAAAATGTGATGTATGCTCCACAGTTTTATATGCGGTATATGACAAACTGCTACGTTTACATTTTTAAGTAAGTTCAATGAATTCATAGCGATTATGTCAGCATTTTTAAGTATTAACCTTCATAACGATGGAGAACAGATGAAACACTGGAAGCCGCTTGATAATTTTATATTTTTTCTAATGTTAGCAGTTTTGCACGTGCATATTGTGATAAGTGACATACATGTGGTGTCTACAAATTTTTGCTTAGTATTTTTTCAGCACATGTGTATAGCTGCGCCTACAAATTTGCGCTTCTGATGCAATCTTCATAACATTATCGCCTATATAAAATCACTGTTTTTTCATTTTAGACTAAACGCTTGTAATCCACACCATTGCCTGAGATAACTGGCACGTGTGGCGTCTGCAAATCTTGCAATTTTTATATGATATTATTTTTATTACATTTTAATAGCGGCGCCTACAAATTTGCGCTTCTGATGCAATCTTCATAACATTATCGCCTATATAAAATCACTGTTTTTTCATTTTAGACTAAACGCTTGTAATCCACACCATTGCCTGAGATAACTGGCACGTGTGGCGTCTGCAAACCTTGCATTTCCAATGCAGTGCGGTAGCACGTGTGGTATCCGCAAATCTTGCAATTTTATATGATATTATTTTTATTACATTTTAATAGCGGCGCCTACAAATTTGCGCTTCTGATGCAATCTTCATAACATTATCGCCTATATAAAATCACTGTTTTTTTCATTTAAGACTAAACGCTTGTAATCCACACCATTGCCTGAGATAACTGGCACGTGCGGCGTCTGCAAATCTTGCATTTCCAATGCAGTGCGGTAGCACGTGTGGTGCCCGCAAATCTTACATTTCTGATGCAATCTTTATGATGTCATTTTTTATTTTAAGACTAATGCTTGTGATCCCCACTATTACCTACAAAATGTGGTCTATATATATACCATCGGGTGACAGTTCACTAAATTTATATTTCGTGTTAAGAGAATATGGCTGATTTAAATGCTGTAAATGACAATGAAGAATTAATGGATTTATCTGATGAGGACGATATTGGATTGCCCAACGATAGTGATTATATGAGTGATCAAAGTGAAGATCTTGAAGATTGTATTTCTCGAAAAATAGATTCACCACAACTTTTCGCGCTTAATGGACGTACTAAACATTGTATGTTGTCTTTTTATTATTGCACACCTAGTGAAGCTATTGCAGTATGTGCACCATGTATGATTAATTTAGCTGATGTGGGTGGGCCAATGATTGCCGTTCGCAAACATGAAATTGATAGTCAAAACGCATTATGTGGTAGATCATGTGGTAATTGTGGACTTCCAATGTATATGATAATTCCATGCAACATGTGTCCTGTGTGTGTTGCCTAGGAATAAAACTTACACAGTTTGAAGATTTAATCCCCCCACTTAATTGATGCATTTCTTATTAGTGGTGGGGATATATATATAAAAAGAATCTCGGAACAATTATATCGCATTAAATGTAACACGCGCATCAAACTGATCTGTTATTACCGTTCTTAATGTGATGGATTTTTACGTGCCAACTGATGCAAATATGGAATTTAATGTGCCGGCTAATACATCATATGCGAGTAATATGAATTATTACACGCCAGCTAATGCATCTAGCACATCGTGTGCGAATAATGAGTGAGTATTAATTTTTTTCTAACTAAAAAATTTTTTAATAAAAACTTTATATGGTCATTTTTTTGTTTTTACACTAGCTCATCTAAAGATCGTGCAGTCCGTATTCTGTGTAAGCGATATGCATTGACAGCCACGAGTTGTAAATATTTAGAAATTGGTGTTAATGTTGGAACACCTAGTTTTGTGGAAATTATTATTGGCGATAATCGAGGATTGGAAATGTCGCTATCTCTCGAGGCTTGGAAATCACTCTGCGAGTATCGCGCAAACATTTTAAGTTTGCTCCACAATGACTTTAAAAATTTTCAAGACTTCGTGTACCTCGGTGCGTTGACAGCCAGACTACGCAGCTTTAATGGCGTGGATGTCCTGCGGTTTGAATCGGCTGGCAAATGCCTAATGATGATAGAATCAACATTTCTTAAAATGATTGATCTTGATGAGTGTATTACATTAGCATTTAATAAATTAACATCTTTTCTTAAAATAATTGATTCGAAATTTGTACGATTTGCTAGCATCGCTTCCACTGCTAAAAATCGTGACGAGGTTGTAAGCGCGATACATGCTAGCGATTGCTATGATGGGAATCAAATTATTGATTGTGAGCTGCTAGCTCTAGTATTTGGAGCGCGAAAGTAATATTATATTTTATTTTATTATATTGTATTATATTATATTGTATTATATTGTATTATATTATATTAAAAACATTTTTTATTGCCATCAAAATATACAAATAATGTTATATTTTATAATAAATATATAATTTAAATGTTTATATTAAAAATTTTTTATTGTTGCATTTTTTTCCCCAATATCCATGAACTACTGATTGATCTCATATATATTTCTTTAAAAAAACTCAGAATTAAATGTAAAAAGATTTGCGTAAGTATATGTCACATTTTCGGGATACATCTTTTAAATGAAATAATTTCTTAATCTCATTGTGTGATAGAATGCATCTTTTAAATGAAATAATTTCTTAATCTCTCTCATTGTGTGATAGAATGCATCTTAAGTTTCAAACGTGCTAAACGCTGTAAAAGATTCTCATGAGTATATGTCACACCTTCGGGACTGTTGTTGATAAAAAAATGCTTTCGTTTTTACTTTCTGACTGTCTGCAGTGAACTCGTAGCTGTCGCCTGCCAGTCGTATGCTGATTTTTTCAAGCGTAACACGTCTAATTAAGAGCCTTCTTAATGGATAAAAATAAGTGTTCGTCGCTACTACATATTCTTGCGCGTCGCGAGTTGGGGGATCGCACCCCGTTTAGTGCAGGCGGTGTGTGGTGTGGCACACACCGAAAAAACTGTACAGCTCAATTGAGCTTATATTTTGACAATCATATTCGCGGTGAGTGCAAACAAGGAGAAACATTAACATTTGATAGAACTCCTCGTTCAGTTCTTGAAAATCCCGTGGGTGACGAGTGTGGATACGTAATTGATAAGCGGATGAACTTGTGCACCCACGGGAAACGATTCGCTTTCGTGGACAGCGAATTGCCGCCGGTGAAAAAAATGCGGCAAAATTAAAACGTAAGTTTTATTTATTTATTTATAATATATATATATTGACGGTGGCTGCTAGCGCGGGGTGTAGATGGGAACACGGTTCTAACTCAGGAGGGAGGAGGGGACGGAAAACGATGAGCGTGGGAGGTAGGTAGGTGGGAAGAGACCGGGGTATGAATGGGTGACGGATACCCCCCCGGTCTCTCTTCCCACCTACGGCTACCTCTCCCCGCGCTCCTCTCATCGCGGTTTTTTCCCCGTCCCCTCGCCTCCCTCAACGCTCCTGGGTTAGAACCCGTGTTTATTCCCTACTTCCTGTCGATGACACAGATGACCATAGTAGGCTTTAAGCTGTCCGATGCTGGAAAGCGGCGACGAGGTCGTTCACCGGCTTTTGCCGATGACGAAGGTTGGCCGAACAGGCCGCAGGCGGCCGACGCTGGGAAGCGACGGCGAAGTCGTCCACCGGCTCCTGCCGATGACGAAAGTTGGCCGAACAGGCCGCCGGGAAGCGACGGCGAAGTCGTCCACCGGCTCCTGCCGATGACGAAAGTTGGCCGAACAGGCCGCAGGCGGCCGACGCTGGGAAGCGACGGCGAAGTCGTTCACCGGCTCCTGCCGATGACGAACGTTGGCCGAACAGGCCGCAGGCTGGCCGACGCTGGAAAGCGACGGCGAAGTCGTCCATTGGCTCCTACCGATGACGATGATGTTCCACGGCTCCAGCCAAGAAATAGAACTGACAGGGCCGTAGCGGGCGCGAAGATTCCGTCGTTGAAGCTCGACGACAATGATGTTCATTGGCTCCAGCCGAGGAACAATGCAGAGTAGGGCCGCAGCGGGCGTAAAGATTCGTCGGTGGAGTTTGATGAAGACGATGTTCCACGGCTCCAGCCGAGGAACATAGCAGGCAGGACCGCAGCAGGCCGCAATCTAGCCGACGCTGGAGCGCGACGGCGACGTTGTTCATTGGCTCCTGCCGATGATACGGGTGGCCGAAGCAGGCCGCAAGCAAGCCGACGCTGGAGCGCGACGGCGATGGTGTTTATCGGCTCCTGCCGATGAATTACGGCAACAGCAGGCCGCAACAGAAATCGTCGCTGGCACGCGACGGCGATCGCATTCATCGACTCCTGTCGATGAATCTTGGCGGCAGCAGCAGGCCGCATCAGAATTCGTCGCTAGCCCTTGACGACGACGGAGTTATATTTATAGGGTGGCCTTTTCAAATTCAGCCCTCAAATCCTCCGGAGTTGTTCTCCCACTTATTTTTCTGGAGGATCTAGATATTGCCCTTTCACTGCCGGCTGGTAGAATGGCTCCGGCTTCGATGTCCGGATGGTCGCTGCATTCCTCGGCTCAAAAAGTAATGACGGTTAACGAAGCCGATGAGGAGCGCGGTGTGGCTGATCTTGACTTTTGTCCATAGCAGGCGTCGTGCACGAAAGTGTGGTTATTCCTTGCACTCAGAGCAACGTTTCGTCGAAGGGCATACTGCAATGCCGTGTTCACCGAAACAATTAATACAGAGCCCTGCTTTCTGTATTAATTGTATTCTGGCTTGAGGCCCCATCTTAGCCAGAGCGCCACAGGCCAGAATGTAGTGAGCTCCTAGGCAGAGTGAACACTTAGTAGGTCTTTTTTCAGCAACTTGTGGCGCACGCGATTCCTTTAAAGGCTTGGATGTCGATTTTCTTGTTGGTTGCTGCATTTCGCTAATCCTCTCTTGCAAAAAGATTATTATATCTTCAAGGCACGGCGGCTTCTGGCAGGCAGCGCAAGTCCTTCTCCAGCCTTGAAATAGGCTGGGGTTTATTTTAGAAATAGCCGCGTAAATGAAGAAGTCACTCTTCTCAGTTTCTCGGTCAAGACTCATCAAGAAGTCTGTTGTAACCTGAGCTGCACTTCAAAAAATGCGCTCTGGTTGCAAACCACCCCGGAAATACCTTGCGTATTTCGACATCGGGCAAGGACCTCGGGATTATCGCCCGATGTCGAAACAAGGAAATGAACATTTAACAATTATTTTAAGGCCGCGCGGTTGACGAACCTCTCCGGTCAACCACCGCGGCCGAAACTCGCTGAGGTTGCAACTCGGCCGAGTATATGAGCGACGGCTCGGAAGCCGTCGCGGGCACTCCTATCAGGAGAAACGTGACGCGTGACAAGTGTATCAACGCAGAAATAAAACAAGTACAGCACGTTTTTAAAAGACAAGTCTTTATTCGCCTACACCCGACTCCTCTCAACTGGTGGCACACGTTCCGGCGAACGGACCCACACCCGCACCGTACCACGGTGTAACAAGTCTCGCGTCTCCTTGACTTCGCGTAGCAGCCCGCGGAGCTGCGCTTCAGATCCGGATCGCATAACCGGAAGATTAATAAAACTCGTGACAGTGCTTGTTTCATACAAAGTCAATGTTATTCGCATTCACAATGTGGTTAAATAACTTTATTTTTAACGTAACTTACACTAATTCTCGTGACGCGTAGGGATGCACGAACGTTAACGAGAGACGAATTTATTTTCGCCGCAACGTTACGAATCGGCGAACACCTACGACGTACAGCGAGACGAATGCGGAAAACGCCACGCGAAATTATTATTTTTCTAATAACTGATTCGGAATATCCGGCCGTATACTGAGAAACAAATCAGAGACCGCTCGCGGACGTGTGGTTCGTTCTCGAGAGAGTGCTCGACTGACTTTTGTTAGCGACGACGTTTCTGGTCCCTTTTACGAAGACGAATCTTATTGGACGTCCTCGTCACGAGGTCTTTCTTTATGTCTCACTCAAAGAAGAGTTCCGATGCGACATTAAAGGCTTGAGATTGCTGAATCTTGATAAGTCAGCGGCGTCTATGTTTAAGCCGGCGGCGTCTATGTGATCGGCGGCGTTTTCACCGGGCGGTCTCTTTTTATGCTCTCAAGATATACGTTCCGAAATATTTTTCCGTCGTGCACGACTAGTTACTAAATTAAGCGCTCTAATTTATATATATATATATATTGTGAATGAGCATGTTTCTTTTATCCATGCAACATCCTCCCCCTCTTTGAGAGGAGTACGATCAAAACTTATTTTAACGTATAATTGTATACTATAATATTATTACACTAATATTAAGAAAGAAAATAATAATTATTTTTCTATCGGTAAAGGACAAATACATTTTGTTGTCCTTTTAAGTTCTCCGTTTTTTGTTGTAATTGTTGCCGCTCGTGTTGTGCCATCTTCACCGGTATGAAGCAATTTGATTCTGCCTAATAACCATTGAGTGCATGGCATATTCTTGTCTTTAATTAAGACGACGGCTCCGACTTCCACCTTGGGTCCGTCTTTAGTCCACTTAACACGTTTTTGAAGCTCATTTAAATATTCCATGTTCCATTTCGCCCAGAAATCTTGGCGAACCTTAATAATATGTTGCCAAACGGAAAGTTTATTGGCTGGAACAGATTTAAAATCAGTTTCTGGTAAAGCTGTTATAGGCCTACCAACTAAGTAATGAGCAGGAGAAAGAGCAAGTGGATCGTTTGGGTCAGAGGATATGGCAGTGATAGGTCTCGAATTCAAAACACCCTCGATTTCTATTATAAACGTGTTCAGCTCTTCGAACGTGAATAATGAATCACCGACTACTCTTTTCAGATGATGTTTAAATAGCTTGACCGTCGATTCCCATAACCCACCGAAGTGCGGAGCTGCCGGAGGAATAAAATGCCACGCCACACGGTGATCTGAAGCGTAATTATTTAATGAATTTCTATGTTCATCTGAATTAAATAATGCGTATAATTCTCTCAATTCATTGTTCGCGCCTATAAAATTTGTTCCGTTGTCGGAATATATATTCTCCGGTAATCCGCGTCGCGCAACAAATCGTCGTAGCGCGGCCATAAAACCCTCTGTGGTAAGATCGCTAACTAATTCAAAATGAATCGCCTTTATAGTCATGCATACAAATACACAGACATAAACCTTGATACGAGTCCGATTTCGATATTTTTTCTCCTTTATAAAAAAGGGTCCGCAAAAATCAATGCCAGTGTTGGAAAATGGTATTGCCTCACGCACTCGTACTGCGGGAAGATTACCCATTTTGTACTGAACGCTCTTAGCTGTGAAACGATGACACCGCATGCATGAACGTATCACCTTTCGAACCTGATTCCGGCCATCAAGCAACCAATATTTACGACGAAGAATGTAGAGTGTCGTTTGTATACCCGCATGACAATTTCTCTCATGAGTTTCCCGAATTAATTTATCAGTTAAGTGATATCTACTCGGAAGTAATAATGGATGTTTTTGCGTGAAATTCAAATTCGACAATTGTAACCGTCCACCGACGCGCATTAAACCTTGATCATCCAGAAACGGATTGAGATTTACAAATTTACCATTATATTGAGAACGTGTATCTGATAATTTTTTAATATCAAGAGCAAAAAATAAATTTTGAACGATTTTAATGATACGAGTTTCGGCTTCATTAATCTCGTCCGCACATAAAGCTCCGGTGTATCTATGTTTCAATTTAAATCGCAAGCAATAAGCAATGATTCTACATAATTTTGAAAAAGAAGAAAATCTTTGAAACAATATGGGTTCGTTATATGTTATGACTAAACAGGTATTTGTTTTTAATTCTGGAATATCGATTGCTTGATAATCTCCGCTAGGCCATTCATTCTCATTTTTTGTTAACCATGGTGGACCTTCTTGCCACATTTTATTTTGTAAGAAAACATGCGGTGTCTGTCCTCTCGAAATCGCGTCGGCCGGATTACCCTTTGATCTAATATATTTCCATTCTGCAGAACTAACAAGATTTGAAATTTCGGACACTCTATTTGCTACATACGTTTTAAGTAGGTGCGGTGCTGTTTTAATCTGATGCAACACTATAGTTGAGTCACACCAAAAAATGACTCTATTAGGCGTAAGATTTATGGTCTTAATAATTTCCGAAAATAATCTCGCTAATAACAGTGCGCCGCACAATTCTAATCGTGGAATGGAGATTGTTTTTAATGGCGCGACACGCGATTTCGAACATATCAATCTATTCATGATTTTTCCATTTTTATCGATCGATCGTAAGTATAGACAAGCACCATAGCCGTGAGTACTCGCGTCGCAAAATCCATGTATTTGGGTATTTCGGTAATCTTTAATTAATATTTTTCGTTCGAATGAAACGCGATGTATATCCTTTAATTGACGAGTAAATTCAGTCCATTCTGTATAAATACTCTGAGGGACAGATTCATCCCAATGTATCTCTGTCCTCCATACATCCTGCATCATTTTCTTTGCGTATAATACGACTGGGCCCAAGAGTCCCATCGGATCAAAAATGCGCGCTATCTGCGATAAAATTTCGCGTTTTGTTATTATTTTATTAATTTTAATAGAATCGGCTGAGTAATAAATTCGGTCATCCCGAGTATTCCACGAAACTCCTAATGTTTTTAAAGCCTGGTCAATTTTTAACGTTAAATTTTTATGTATTACTTCATTGGACAAATCATTGATTACACGGAGATCGTTTGACGCCCATTGCCTTATAGTGAAACCACCCCGCTTTAATAGTGCAATTACATCGTCTCTAATGGCTCGCGTTTCTTCAATAGAGTTAGCGCCCGTTAATAAGTCGTCAACATACATATGATTTTGAAGAATATCGGCCGCCCGAGGATATGAATGACGTTCATCATCAGCAAGTTTTTGGATAGTACGAATCGCGACATACGGTGAAGACGACACTCCAAAAGTTAATGTATTCAGTTGAAAGGTTTTTATCTTTCCGTCTTCACGCCATAAAATGCGCTGATAATGTCTGTCCTTTTCGTTTAGCCAGATCTGTCTGTACATTTTTTCAATATCAGACGAAATTACGTAAATATATGTCCGGAAACGAATTAAATGTGCCACTAACTTATCTTGAATTGTTGGTCCGACCATTAGGATATCGTTTAGTGAACGTTTATTGTTTGTTTTAGCCGACGCGTCAAAAACAACTCGAACCTTTGTCGTATTGCTAGAAGCCTTCATCACCGCGTGATGCGGCATATAATAACCGTGTTTATCAAAATTTTCAACCAAAGACATGTGTCCCAATTCCTTATATTCGTTAATAATTCGTGTATATTCGACCATTAAAGTCGGATCTAATCTAAGTTTACGCTCTAATGATATCAATCGTCTGAGAGCCATAGATCGTGATTCACCGAGATGTTCATTGTTATCACGAAAAGGAAGCCGTACTATATATCGACCGTCGGCACTTCGTGTTGTAGTCTCATTAAAAAATGTTTCGCACTCCCTTTCTTCCTTTGATTTTGAACGAATCGTGCTAATTTCTTCTACATCCCAGAATTTCGTTATCGCGTCTTCTAAATTTATCAAATGACAGGACGATCTTATAGATCTTCTAGGTACCGATGCTTCGCCGGCTATTATCCAGCCTAAACGCGTTTTTTGTAAGTATAATTCGTAATTATTCTTTGATAGATTAATTTGACCGACTGAAAACAATGAAAGAGTTATACCAGACCCTATTAACAGATCGACGGATTGTGGCAAATGAAAATCTGGATCGGCGAGTTTTACATTTGCTGGTATACCAACAACTTCACGAGGAAATATTTCGGATGGTATAAAACTTGAAATATTTGAAACAATGAGACATGTTAGTTCTTTAGTAAAATTACTATGAATGGATTGGATAAATAATCGCGTGATCCCTTTGGAAACAGTACTCGTAGAATCAAGCGTATCAATAGGTATCTTATGTTTATCTGAATGCAGTCTCAAACGATTAACAACAGATTGCGTAACAAAATTTGTAGTAGCACACGTATCCAAGAGAGCGCGGCATTTTATTGCATCTTCGCGATTACCATTATGTATATATATAGTCGCGCTGGTTAACAAATTCGGTGAAAACGAACGTGTTATCGTAGAAAAGCTCGTCGTCTTCCCGTCGGTCTGTTCAAACAGTCAATCCTTTTTAACAATTACAGATTGCGTCGTGTCAGATTTATGGATAGGGGTATAATTTTCGATATGCAAAAGTGAATTATGGCGTTTATTACAAATTGTGCAGTTCATAAATTTACACGGTTTATTATTGTGAGAACGTAAACAGATGTAACACAACCGTGCCTTTTTAACTAAATCAATGCGTTTTTGGACTGTTAATTTTTTAAATGCATCACACAAATAAATCGGATGTCGTTTAATCTTACACGCCGCGCAGTTTGGTGTTGTATTCGCGACAAACGCTTGATTCGCGGATTGGAATTTCCGACGTTTAATAGGAGGTTCGGATTTATTTCGTTCAGAATCGGATGATTTAGCGCGTTCACGTTTAGACGCGGAAACCGCGGTTTTATACAAAAACTCGTACAATTGATCGAGTGTCGGAACTTCGTCGCGTTCGAGACCAATCTCCCATTTATCGATGGTATGTTTTGGCAATTTAGTTTCAAGAATATGTACGACCATTTCGGATCCGACGGAAACTCCGAGCGCACTCAGAGACGCGAGATGCTGTTGCGTATCATCCGCTAATTTAGTCAAGCCGCTAGTTGATTCCCTTTCTAATATTGGTAAATTTAATATCTTGGACAAATGCCGTGAAATTAATATCCGTTTGACTTCATAAGAGCGTTCTAGTAATGACCAGGCTTTCGCATAATTGATTCCGTCAACCGATAATACATTTATTTTGCTAGCGGCGTCATCAGTCAGTGCAGACTTCAAATAATGTAATTTATCTATGTCAGACAAATCCGCCTGTGAGCCGATCCTATCATGAAAGGCATTCTTAAAAGACAACCAGTTCTCATACTTTCCGTTAAATGTCGGCAAAGGCGCATCGGGTAATTTCATTCTGCGTTTGTTCGCCGTCGGTACCGAATTATCTGAAGGATTTCCGCTACTTACACTACTGGTACTCGCGTTAGCTAAACCTGTAGTATTCAAAAAGTTTTCAATCTTACTAGCGAGACTATAAAAACGCTCCTGAATTTGAGAGAATTCAGTTTGATGTACGTCGTCAGGATCGAGTATTGCTAATTCGTCATTATATTCCTCGAATGCGTTATATAAAACAGTCAAGCGATTTAAACGTAATTTTAACGCGGTATTGTCTGCGGTTCCTTTCTCAAACAAATTAGCTAAACCCGTTATTTGCGACTTTAACGCGGTTCGTTTCTGTAGTATGAATTTAACTCTATCTGCCATAATGATCAATTGGACAGGAAATAAGGTGATTGAATTTTTAAGAGTATGTTATACTGCCCTGTTAATTCCAATAGACAATGGAAGCTCAACTCTGCAAGATGTCGATTTAAGACTGTCCTTCAGGAATTCTGGAGGATGTAAATCTTGATCTCGTCTGTCGTTATTATAAATCTCCTTGCAACACGTGGCGTCTGCCGGCGCTTACATCCAAAGGACCTTCCTTCATCCTTTGATTATTCGAGAAGAATTGTATCCGTAGAAATTCTCGATAATCCGAATCATAAATCACTGTGTCTATATCACTTGCTGAATTCGTAAACCAGCTTAAACTGTGAGCTATACCTCACAGGAGGCACCAAAATGTTTCATACAAAGTCAATGTTATTCGCATTCACAATGTGGTTAAATAACTTTATTTTTAACGTAACTTACACTAATTCTCGTGACGCGTAGGGATGCACGAACGTTAACGAGAGACGAATTTATTTTCGCCGCAACGTTACGAATCGGCGAACACCTACGACGTACAGCGAGACGAATGCGGAAAACGCCACGCGAAATTATTATTTTTCTAATAACTGATTCGGAATATCCGGCCGTATACTGAGAAACAAATCAGAGACCGCTCGCGGACGTGTGGTTCGTTCTCGAGAGAGTGCTCGACTGACTTTTGTTAGCGACGACGTTTCTGGTTCCTTTTACGAAGACGAATCTTATTGGACGTCCTCGTCACGAGGTCTTTCTTTATGTCTCACTCAAAGAAGAGTTCCGATGCGACATTAAAGGCTTGAGATTGCTGAATCTTGATAAGTCAGCGGCGTCTATGTTTAAGCCGGCGGCGTCTATGTGATCGGCGGCGTTTTCACCGGGCGGTCTCTTTTTATGCTCTCAAGATATACGTTCCGAAATATTTTTCCGTCGTGCACGACTAGTTCCTAAATTAAGCGCTCTAATTATATATATATATATATATATATATATATATATATATATATATATTGTGAATGAGCATGTTTCTTTTATCCATGCAACAGTGCTCCTGACCTGGGTCTGCTGAATCCCATAATAATTATTTAATTTCGTCCAGACGCTCTGGAGATTGCCGCCGATGGCCAATTCATCGTCAAAGATTTTGAGCGCTTCCCCTGAAAGGCCGTTATCGAGGAGCTCAATTTTCTTAGGTTCGGACAATTCTTTGTCCTCTAAAACGGTGGTACGGAACGCAGCCCGGAAAGCGTTCCAGTCTCGGAAGCGTCCCGAGAACTTAATAGTCGGCTTAGGTTGCTGAGGCGCGACGGGGCTTGGAGATGCTGTAACAATCTCAGTCTTGTCTTTTTGTTGCTTCAATAGCAAGAACCTTGTACTTGGGCCTTTCCGAAAGGACAATCCCGTTGCTAAGCGAGATAACGCACGTATTTTAATATAAGTTTTGATAATTTTATGAGCTGTCCCGGATACGCTATAACAATGATCCGGCTGGTCAATGCAACGCTGTTATGACTAAGAGCTCTAATCTTTTTATTATGAGGCAATGTCTTAATCCTGAACACACGTAAAATCCTTTGACATTTTTCTCTTTATTCTTTCTCACCCTTTTTCTTGTATCTATGTTTTACATATAAAAATTACATCCTATTCTTACGATTCCTTTCAGAATTCCTCATCTTTTTTTTCCAGTCCTGCTACATTCCAAACACCAACCCTAAATTCCTTTTTCCCTTTTTTATTTTATTCTGTCTACAATTTCTTCTTATATTACTTTTTATTTCTATTATTCTATCTTCTTCTTCTTTCCTATTATTAATCCATCCTCCGCCATTTAAAAAACCTGTTTTGTCCCCTCCCCCTTTACTTCTCTTCTTTTATCATTTACTTTTAGTTTCCATTTAATCAATTCATCTTTAAACTCATCCCATTTCCATAAATCATTCTTAATCCTTAGTTTCATGTATCATATTCTTACATTTTTACGTTTCTTTCTCAGACTATCAGCCTTCATTCTTATTTGCCACTTTATTTTTCTCTCTTTTTCCGTTAAATCATCCGTTATCTACTCTTTTCTTTCTTTTACCTTCTCTTTTCTTAAAATATTTTTATTTATTTTTATAAATTTTCACATTTTACCTATACCATCCTATACTTTTCTTTATTTACTGTACCTTTTTTCTAATTTTTCTCTATCTTTACTTTTGCCCCCGTTATTTTCACTATTTCTTTTACCTGTTTTTTAACTCCTCTTGTCTGTCTCTTACAAATTTCTCTTCTTTGATTATCAAATTATTTTTTCTTTCTTCTCTTCTTTTTTTTCCTTATCTATTTCAAGCACTGTAACTCTTTCTTCCAGACCCTTAAAATCCCCTTTACTAATGTTATCTTGTTAACTTTTCTCTATATTTTCTTCTATTTTCTTCATTATCTCTTCATCTTTTTCTAAATACATCTGTTCAGAATTTCATGTATTTTTCCTAACGACTTAGAGTTGCTTTGCTGTCTACCTTCTAGTTTTATTGACCTGCAAAGGTCAGTTATTGCTAAACATAGGCATCAGCACATGTTTGCGACTTTCTTAAAGAGCTGTGCGTGCCTTATTCCGCGTGTCAACGGGAAAATATTTTCGAGAAGAACCAATTCTGGAAGAATCTACGCTTTTGTTAAAAGACAATGGGACTGCAGTCCCCTGGCTCAATAACAGGCATCGCCAGTATTTTTGCTCGCCCCGCGGCTTCATCTCCGAAACTATTCACGTTTCGCATTCTTGTATTTAGAGATACTCGCAAAAGTTGATAATATTATAACCGTTCTTTTCGAGCGCTCGCAGAAGCAGCATTGTTTAATACTTTATCTTAAAACTACTTTGCTGTCTGGCTAACCAAACGTCAAATTGGGGCGAGCTATGCCCGGTGTGCTCGTCGGGATTCCGGGATTCGATTTTAGAGGAGGTCTGGTAATGTAACGAGACTGGATTTGTTAACAAAATATACGTTTATTACAAATCAACCAAATACAAAAAAAAAAGAGTAGATATAACTGTATAAAACGCGGATCTAATACCCGAAAAATTTGAGTGCGAGATTTAACCACGCGGTTGCGGCGTGGTCACGAAATTCAGAATTCAATTCGTGCACGTACGTTAAGGCGGGCACGTGCGGTCGACGCAAATAAGATATAAACGTGGAATCGCTGTACAGTTGTTGGTGATTCGATTTCGAGTTTAAAGGCTGCGACGTTATATTTGGAGATAATAATATTGACGCTTCGCGGTATATGCTATCAAATCGCGAAGTCAGAGATAGAAGCACCTGCTCGGTGTCGCTTAGCCAAAATCTCTCGGCCGAAACGGAGATAACTTCACTCCGTGGTCGGCGACGGTGCGAAAGGATATCAATTAATTTGAATATTAGAGGACGGTAGCCGAGAGCCGAGATTTCTTGGAGAAGACGAAGTTCTCTCCACCCATCGAGCTGACCGTGCCGGCGATTCTGATATTCAGAATTCTGGTCGGAATGAGCCCCAGGATCTCCTGGTTGAGACAGAGAGCTCTCTACCCCAGCGTAGGCTCGAGAATCGGTCCTAGGAGATGATGCTTTGAAGTGAGCGGATCAAGAACGGTCCCGCCGAGCTTCGGCATCGCCTTTTTATACCTAAAAAGCGATGACGTCGGGTTTCCAAAGCTCAGCGAGGATGGTGACGATCCTGACACGTCGAAGTCCCGGTTGCGGCGCGGTCGGGAAACGGCGGGCCTCGGCATCATCGGTGCGTTTGGCGGCGTTCAGATGGATTCGGCTAAACCCGCGCGTGGACTTAGTCGCAGAACGGTGTTTGGTATCCCGCCGTTATATTTCGCGTTAGTGATAATAGTTTAATAAATGTATGGGGTGTACCGTGTCCTAGGTCTCCGCCGGACGGTCTTATGTTCGGCGTCCGACCAATGGTGTGGCCGGAACGGTGCATTGCTGAGTGCACCGTTACAATCTTTTGGCCTAGCAATTAAAAAGATTATTAACTGTACTTTGCTTGTACACGTGAGTGAATAAATTGCTTAGTGTTTGTGTGGGTATTTTTCGTGCAATTAATTTACTCCACTTTCATACATTTCTAACTACATCCTTCTTCTTTTCCCAGCTATTCCTCAAATTCTCTATCTATTTTTTCATTTCTTCTTTATCCTCTCTTACCTCTTTTATCTCTTTTCTAATTACTTCAAATCTCTTTTATTTCTTTCAGTATTTCCTCCTATCTCTCCATCTTTTTTCCTGTTTCTTCTCCTTTTCCATCTCTCTTTCCTATGTCTTGCTTGGCAAATCAGAAGTTTTAAAAAAAAGTACAATAGTGAGAAGATTTCTTATTAGTGTACTTTAAAAAAAAATCTGATTCTCCCATCCTTTTTCCTTTTTCCTGCCTTTCTTTTCTTTTCCCACCTCTCTTAAACATATCTGTCAGTGGCATGCTGTTAGATCTCTCTCTCTTATCAAACTTTCTATTTTTGTTGTTCTTCCCGTTTTCCCTTTCTTTTTTTCCTTCCTCACCTCCACTTTTCCACTCTCTTACATCTTTTCCTGCTCTCCTTCCTTTTTTCCATTTTCTTTAATGTCACTCATTTTCACTATAACATCTATCTTAATTATTTTCTTCCTACTTTATCTACTTGTCTCTTCCAATCTGCTTTACCCGTTTTCTATTTTCTAACGCAGCGCCACTAACTCTTTCTTTTCATACTCTTGTTTACTTATCTACCTATCTTTGCCCTATGCCCACCGATTTCTTTTTCTCATATTATCCTTTAACCTTAAAACCTTTTCCACCAAAATTTCTTTCTCTTTTTCTTCTCCCTTAAGCCCTGCCCTTTCCTCTAATCGCCCTACTTATTCAACCCTTTTCCTTTCACCCTTGCCTACTCCCTTACCCTGCCCTCCAATTCTCTGCCCAATTACTATCTATTGTATATGCGTGGAAGAGAGGAAATAAAAAGAACGATATGCTCAAGAGACTTCTGGTTTGCTACTGCTCGTCTTTATTACAGCTCGTCTTGATTATTGCTCAAACAAAAGAAGGTAACGAATATCTTTAATGATAAGGAGCATCTGATGCATCCTCTAACGCATCTCAGCTCAGCTTTCTGTCTATATGCTAATTTATGTCGCATATAACACTATTAAATCTACCAGAGCACCACTCTCATACATCTTCCACTCTCGCTACCGGAAGCAGAAGTCCTCGTCATCATTATTAATATAATCGTAATTATCATCGATCAAGAAAGAGGAAAGAAAATGTCTTTTTTGTTTTTGCTTTACTATGCGGCAGATCGATGTTCTGCATGTATTAATTACGTTTAGTAACATGTGCAGCGATAACATTAAGATACGTCGTTACAGTTGTTTTCATTGTTTACAATTATTTTTAGCATTTACTGCGACTAGCTTTAGTTAACAAATTAAGATTTTAATTTAACGAAATGCTTATTAATAATGATTGTAGCTATAAACTCGGGGTTTCGGATATTTTGTCGCAATTGAAAAAAAGTCATATCAATTGTTTAAACAATGTTTTTGCAAGAAAGTCACTTATAGGATTTGATCGTTGGACGATGCTTAACATGTTTGGATTGTATTATATTAAGCCGCAATCGTGCGCGTCAATTTTTTGTATGCCAATTTGGTACTTAAGGGGTAACATCTACTAGGAAATTTTTTTTTTGCCATTTTTTTTTTATTGGCTTAAATGATGTATTGAAGTGTTAAGAATGATGTTTAAAAAGAATTATTGCTCTAATAATTTTGTAAATCCTCTAAAAAATCAATTTTCTGAAGCGCCGCGCGCCGCTCCGAGCGCACCAAATCGACAAAATTGATTTCGGAGTACGTTTCACCTTTGAACTCGTTACCGGCAGTGTGTTACATCAAATTTTTTTTAAAAAAACGTACAGATGTCACTGCTTGAGATCTAATGTGGGGAATGACTAAGCAGGTTTGGAATTTTTACCTGCGTACCCACCCTTTGTTTGTATTCGAGACGCTCGCATCTCGCATCTTGTCTTCAAAAGGACAGTAACCGTCGTTTGAATCAGTCGTGAAAGCAAATTTTGTGATCATGTGTGATAAAATTTATGCAGGCCGTAAAGGAACGAAACGTAAAACTACGGCTACAGGTCGGAGTAAAATTAATAATCGGAAGCCACCTAATCGCCATTCTATGGACAGTGTTTCAGTCGAGTTTCTGTCTACGTCTGCCCAAAAAATAAGACTGGACTCTGATATTGAAAACAGAGACATTGACGAAGGTTTCGGGTATCGCCTAATCAATTTTATGACAGTATTTGCAAGCCTTTCGCAAATGATTGTATACAAAACCTGCAAGGGTGACGCAAGTTTTACAGAAACAAGCAAGCGCGGACTCGGTTTTAAAATCGTGATGACTTGTAATTCATGCAGTGAATTTTATATAAATAACTGTCCGATTATAAATGTACATACATACGAATTGAACGTAAGAATGATTTTTGCAATGCGCATCCTGGGAATTGGATTGAATGGCATAAAGAAATTCTGCGCACTTATGGATCTTGCGAAGCCTGTTTTTCAAGCGACGTATAGCTTAATTGTAAAAAATATATTGACTGCTACTTGATCTGTACGAGATTTTAGTATGAAGAAAGCTGCAGAAAACGAAATACAAGAGACCATCAAGAAGAGAAATAGTTCGGATATTATCGTTTCGGGCGACGGTTCGTGGAGGAAAAGAGGCTTCTCTTCGCTTTTCGGAGTAGCCACACTTATCGGTTGGTTTACTGGCAAAGTATTAGACGTGTGTGTAAAATCTAAATATTGCAAGTCTTGTGAATTTTGGGCGAAGAAAGAAAACACTGCTGAATATGAAGAATGGGCCGAACTTCATGATTTACAATACGAAATAAATCATAGCGGCTCGGCGGGGAAGATGGAGGTCGATGCAATTATTGAAATGTTTCAACGATCCGAAACTCTGTACAACACAAAGTACGGCAGCTACATCGGCGACGGCGATTCTAAAACCTACAAAAGTATTGTTGATGCCAAGCCATACGGTGATTTTAATATTCAAAAGAAAGAATGCATCGATCATGTCCAAAAAAGAATGGGAACTCGTCTAAGAAATTAAAAAAAAAAAAACTAAAAATTTGGGAGGCCGTGGCAAATTGACCGGTCAACTCATAGACGAATTGTCTATTTATTATGGTCTTGCAATAAGAAGAAATTCAAACTCAATAGAAAATATAAGAAATAATATATATGCAACTTTAAAACATAAAACTTCAACCGACGACAACCCGAAACACAATTGGAGCCATCTCGTTATTAATAAAATACACTTTCACAATCAACACTTTTCATCCGCTTCGCTTGGCAAAACCACAAAAAGTGCTAAACAATCGGAACATGGCTAACAATTGAAAATCGCGAAGCAGCACACACATAAATCCAACAAATAGTTGAGCGAATTTGTGTGAGTACTGCTTTTTAATTTTTCTCAAGATAATATCGTCAGTATTATTATATGGCCATTTTAATATATAAATTATTAATTTTACTTTAAATTGATGATAAATCATCTTAAATCTTAATACATTAAATACAAAAATAAAATGTAACAAAATAAGTTTTGTTTATTACCATATATATAAGGTGTTTAATACCATATATATAAGGTGTTTATTTTCTCCTCGGAGGTACACCGGGACTTTCGCTTCCCCAATTTTCTACTTACAATTTCATAAAATATATCTTAAAACTTCATTCTTATCTCTAACCTATTTCTACTTTTATAATCTTCTTTCTTCTTACAGCCGTTTCCTGAAAGTAAAACTTATATCCTACGCCTTTTTTTTTTTTTTTTTTTTTTGCTTCTATTCTATTACCTACGCATCGAGAGAGAGAGAGAGAGAGAGAGAGAGAGAGAGAGAGAGAGAGAGAGAGAGAGAGGGAGAGGGAGAGGGAGAGGGAGAGGGAGAGGGAGAGAGAGAGAGAGAGAGAGAGAGAGAGAGAGAGAGAGAGAGGGAGAGGGAGAGGGAGAGGGAGAGGGAGAGGGAGAGGGAGAGGGAGAGGAGAGGGAGAGAGAGAGAGAGAGAGAGAGAGAGAGAGAGAGAGAGAGAGAGAGAGAGAGAGAGAGAGAGAGAGAGAGAGAGGGAGGGAGAGGGAGAGGGAGAGGGGGGGGAGAGAGAGAGAGAGAGAGAGAGAGAGAGAGAGAGAGAGAGAGAGAAAGAGAGAGAGAGAGACACATCCATTCATTCTTTACATTATTTCGCCTCAATTCTACCTTAAATTCTATCTTTGGACCCCCGCTTCCGACGCTTTTTTCTTTCATACTTTCATTCACTCCTATTTTTTTCCCTTGTTCTTTCCAAATTTTCCAACCAATCAATCCCCCTTCCTTCCCCTCCCAAAATTTTCTTTACCATCTCCTCCCAACTATTCTCGTTTCCTCAATCTATGCATTCCTCCCATATATGTTCCCACGTTTCTTCCTTCTCCATACATATTCTACATTTTCTTTTCTCCTCCCCTTCCCAATATTTATTACCCCTCATTTCCTCCCCTAATCTGAATTTTGCCATTCTTTGCCATTTTTCTTCCTTCCATCCCAATTTCAAATATCCTGGAATCCCTTCCTCTTTTACTTTTTTATAGTACAAAATAAGTTTTATATTAAACATTAAAAATATATTTTAATTTTAATTTCAGAGTAAGTAAATAAATAACATATTTTCTTTTAAAATATGTCATTACTAAATGACTTTTACTTGATTACATTTAAACACTATGTCGGCGCGCGGTGCACGTGGTTATATTATTGTTCGCGGTGTATACGGAAAGATCAGACCGCACGTGGTGTATGCGGAAAGAACAGACGAAACGCCAGCGTTCAAATAGCATATATGTCTGTCCTTAACGCTCGCATCTAAACAAACGCGTGCGAGCGAGAACGATATTGTATACCGCTTTGATCCCGTGCCTAACCTATAGCGTTCTTTCTCCATCGCGCGTTTCTCTAAAGGATGAAGCATCAAATCGCGCCCCACTACATTTTCCCTCGTCTTCTCGATCTTCTCGGCGCTCCACGGCACACGTGCGCGCTTCATTGTGTGAAGCGTGACGCGCTAGCGCACGTATGCCGCCGTCGCCTTAGACCGGAGAGACTACCGTACCTCCGAACGCTATCTCTGGTGGGCGGAAAAAATACATACATTATTTTTAAATCCGGGTGCTTTAATTTCACGATTTTGAGACACCCGGTCGAACCTAATCATGATATGTGCCGCCGCCCGCCGCGTCGGTTCGCTATACCGGCGTCCGACCACGAACAACAAGGGGGCTGTTACAATGTACATACTAAAATAATATGACAAAATTTTTAATCGTGTATAATATAATTAATTACATAAAAATAAAATCGTTCTTGAGTAATTTTGAATTGTCAAGCTTGTTGAACTTTATTGCAAAAGAAAGATTGATGATCGAGAAAATAAAATTGATAGATGTCGAATACGATTGATCGCACATATCAAAAAGCACGGTAGTGCCTCGTGCCAAGTATAGGCGCAGCGAGACACTACCCGCCTGTAATACGCGAGGCGTTTTTTGAGAAAATCTGTAGACTATCGGATCTCAATAACGGATAAACCGATCGCTTTCTAAATAAGCTCATTGTGTAAATTAGAATCGAATTATATTATCAATCTATTTTTATTTTTCCGTTCTGTAATCTACAAACGGAGACATTGTATCATAGAGTTTTCTATTAAGAGTAAAATCAGATTCTAAATCTTTACCGTCGTCATCATTCTTATTATCATTGTCGTCGACGACGAAAACGTCTTTTTCGTTTTCGCGCCGCTAGATGGCGTGGATCAATTTATAGTGTAGGCACTGCTTGCTTATTTCCCCTGGCGTTCCGCCATATTGTACCATTGAGTAGGGACAACCAATAAGAGCGTAGAGTTACCTTTCATTTGCTTGAATTACTAACTCGTTAAAGTCAATCTTCTCTGGAGAAGGAAGTAGAGAAAAACGCTCTCTAACCACTTGCTGGTACTAAATCTCTTGATAATTAAATATAGTAAGGTGATAGAAAAGTCGTCTATAATTATTTGTAGTAGTGTAATGTCCTTTACTACCTACAATAGACTCTGTTTGACTTATCGACTTTGCTTAATATTAACATGTAATGTTAGTGATCGCGTATTAGTCTTAATTTTTAACAACATCGATAATTCATAGCTTTCAAGATTACATTTAATGTAATCATACATTTATACATAATGTTATACATACTGTTAGGATGCGATAGCTAGAATAAGATATTATAAATATTAAATTACACTAAGTAACATAAGCCGTTCCTAAGAAGAATCGTGCGTCATTAAGCTTTGTCAGCTTCAATTAAGTTCTTTGAAAGAACAATAGATTTGCGCACGACTTGTGCACACGACTTTTGCACACGAGCTCATGAGTGGGCACCCGCGCATTACTGACGCCCCGAGAAAACGTTCATTCTCATCCGTACTCTCCTTGTAATAGCATAGTGAGAATCCGAGTAGAAAAATAAATAGACATAGTTATCTTTTGATTCGTTCTGTTCTTATTTGAAAACACACAAACTTAACACATACATAATGTAAAGATACATTTAAAAATTTATTGTATTAAATATTTTTAACATTTCTTGCGACTAATTTTTAGTTAACACATTGAAATCTTATAGGAAAATTTTTGTATCAAATAACAGATGTTGCTATTAACGCAGAATTTAAATTACTTTGTTTAAAAACTAAACAGAAGTCATTTTAAATATTTAAACAATTTTTTTTGCAAAAATGTTACTCATCAAATTTGGTTGTCAGACAATGCTACAAATGACATTGTATAATTAATTTTTTTTATAATAAAATTTTTGTTAATTATCAATAGATATCTCGAAAACCAAATGTTAAATTTTCATAATTCTTTTTTTAACAATGTCACTGCATCGTCTGACGACCGAATCCAATGAGTGACTTCTATGCAAAAAAAAATTGCTTATACAATTGAAACGGCTTCTATTTGGATTTAAAACAAACCATCTGAAACCCTGTGTCAATAGCAACAACTTATTTAATTACAAGCATTTCTCTACAAGTTATCAATTTGTTAAATAAGAATAAATCGCAAGAAATGTTAAAATTATTTAATGCAATAAATTTTTTAATGTATAATCTTGAAAGCTACGAATTATATGTATTGTTACACTCGGCAACGGAGCTCCGGAAGACAGCTACTCGCACTCTCGACACTTCTTTCACACACCGGACTCTCTCGCACTCGTGGTACTTTCACACCGCAAAAGAAATCAACACGGGTTTACGAATAACAAAAACTTTAATAATAAAAACATAACCGTGTGAAAACATCCGTCAAAGCCACAAGCCAAACTAATTACAATTATTTTTAAAACATAAACTCTTTCCCTAGCAACGGGAGACGGCGTTAAAACTCGCGGAATATTCAAGTGTGTAATCCATCTTCATGCCGAACGTCGCCGAGCACGGACTTTGCGCCGTTCTCCAAGCCGGGAGTAACAATATATATTGTTACGCCGGGATCGGGGTTAGCAAGCGTCTCCGCATTCGCGCTACACACTCACTCTTCTCACACTCTCACACTCACGGCACTCGAGCTCCGCGAAAGAAAAGAGACGTATTAAAAAGAACAGAACAATTTAATAACAAGATCTACAGTAGGGGTTACGTCCACACCGATAAAAGTCTCGGGCAGAACTGACAGAAACATTAATAACAACAACTTCGTTCCCCTAGCAACGAGGAACTGAGATCTTCGTGCAAGCCGGCAGCTTCACGCCGTCCCGTATACTGAGCGTAACAACATATACAAGGTGATTCTGAACAAGTATATAGTCCCCGAAGGAACATGTTTTTGAATCAATTCTGAGACGATTTTTCCTTTGTAAAAAATTATTTAAAACTTAGAAAACTTATATGAAACTTAGATTTCAAGTAAATAAATATAAACTCTAAAAAAAAAATAATAAAATATCTAGCTACGGTAATTGTACATAAAACGGTTATTCTCTCCGATTTCGATGACCTTGAGATATGTTGTCGAGATCACTTTACTGAGTGACCCTGTCCACTTTTTAAAGGTCGGTCACTCTTCGTTAAAAACCAAAAAACCTGACGATAAGTTAACGGCTGCGCTTAGAAATAATTGTGTACCGTTTATGTTCAATAAAATCCGTTATGAACTCAATGGTGTAGAAATTGATCAGTATATTGTTAGATTTCTGCAAAGATTACAAACGAGTGGTTGTCAACGCTCGCCACGAATTAATTCTAATACGCGCTCGCAATGATAATAATTCCATTATAAAACATTCGAAATTAAAGCCTGAAATTGTAACGAGGTGTCCGTTTAACACCTCGTCCCGGCGACTAACAGCCGACCCGCCAGACCGACCATCGTCCGGCGGACACAGGGGCGCGGTGCGCCCTGACCTCTTTTATATACAATAACGAAACGAACACGCGAGCAAGTCTATGCGGACTTAGCTACATATATCGGGCCATACCGCGTAAAATAACGCCGAGCGGAACCGCACCGAGCGCTGCGAAGAACTACTCCAGTAACGTCCCGGGCCACGATCTACCCATACAAAAAGGCTGGATCCGGAAAGATTTAGCCCAGTCTACCGAACTACCGAGCACCGTACCGGATTTCCGCTCAGTAGCATCCAGCCGGGAAAACCTTAGAGTCGCTATAGTACAGGGGTCGAGTGTTCTCGGCTCAACAAACAAACAAAGATGCCAAGCAAAAAGGAAAATGTTTCAAATGCGGAAAATTTGGACATTTCGCACGTGATTGTCGAACAAGGAACTTTGGACCAAACTAATCAACGAGGAACGGAACAAGCGTCAAGACAGCAGCATTCCTTATAGAAACAAACATGACGGACGGAGATGCAAGCAGCAAGTGGTACGTGGACACCGGAGCAACTGATTACTTCTGTTACGAAAAAAAGCTGTTCACCAACTTGAAGAAATGTCCAGATGAATCAGCACGAGTTGCTGGAGGCAACCTAAAGATACAAGGAATTGGAACTGTTGTCTTACAATTAAAAGATATGACGCTCAAACTCAAGAATATCTTGTACGCTCCGGATCTACATAAAAATCTGATGTCAGGAAGACGCATCGTGGAAGCCGGAGCACAAACCCATTTATACGCAGATAAAATAAAAATTTTTATGCCAGGTAAGTGGTCATTCGAAGCACACTTAAAAGACAAGTTATTCGTTGTAGATAGCAAAAAAACAAAGGAAGACATAAAAGAGCTAAATGCAGTAAACTCATCAAATGGAATACTCCTGTGGCATAAGAGATTAAGACACTGCAACGAAAGAATAATCAAAGAAATGGTAAAAGACGATAAGGTTATTGGATTGGATAATGTAACAGGCTCAATTGACATTTGTGATATATGTCAACAATCCAAATCAACACGTGCCTCATTTAAAGCAATAGAAAAGGTAACAACGACAGAACCGCTACAATTGTTACATATGGACGTATGGGGACCATCTTCAACAAAATCGTTAGGCGGAAAGAGATATTTCTGCAGCATCATCGACGACTACTCCAGGTACGCCACAGTTTATTTCCTGAGTAATAAGAATGATGTCTTTGACAGGTTTAAAGACTATCAAATTGAAATAGAGGGAGGATTCGGGAAAAAGATCATAGCAATCAGAACTGACCAAGGATTAGAGTATTGTTCAAAAGCTTTCGAGGATAAATTAAGAAAAGATGGCATAAAGATACAGCGCACAAACATCTACACACCGGAACAAAACGGTGTAGCTGAGCGGTTAAATAGAACGATTATGGAAGGTGCGCGTTGCACATTGATCCAAGGAAAATTACCAAAGAATTTTTGGGCTGAGGCAGTAGCCACGGCTGTGTATTTAAATAACCGATGTGGACACAAAAGACTCGAAAATTGTACTTTTTACGAACTATGGACGGGAAGAAGACTATCGGTAAGACACCTGAAGGCCAGAGGCTGTTTAGCTTATGTACATGTATCTAAACCCAAAAGAAGCAAGTTAAACGCACGAGCAAAGTAAGGAATTCTGATCAAATATGCAACAAAGACGAAGGAATACAGGATTTATATACCGGAAGAAAAATCGATAACTGAAACAATTCATGTCAAATTCGATGAAAATAGACAAGATAAAGACAATGCACCATTATCAGAAATCAGTATGATCGACTACGATCCCAGCAATGGAGAAGAACTAACTCAAGTTCAAGAAGAATCGGATGATGAAAACTTTTTTTATTGAAGCTGAAGAAAAGACGCCAGAACCAACGCCAAAAAGACCGCCAACGAAAGATAAGCAAGAGACAATTGAACTCCGACGTGTATCAAAGAAAAGGACCAAAGGAACAGAGATGGGACGTATAGATGTAACTTACTACACTAAAGACGGAACAAGAATCCGATCGCAAAATGATGCACGCCGATATTGCAAAAAGAATAATATAAAATATAATCTAGATTTGTTTAACTTCAAAAATTTATCGATTGCAGGTCTAAGCTCGTCGAACCAAGAAAAAGCAAACCAATCTAGAAGCAAATCGCGACAATCAAGTGAAGAAAAAAGCAGTCAAGATAAACACGAAGTTATGTACTTGGATTTAAAAATACCAGATACACTACAAGAAGCAATGGAGAGCCCACAAAAGGAGAAATGGATCAAAGCAATGGGCGACGAGATGTCGACACTTCGTAACAGACATGTATGGGAACAAGCGAACAGCCCACCCGAAAAAGGAATACTAGGAAATAGATGGGTCTACAATATTAAAACTAATAGTAAGGGTGAGATCGTAAAATATAAGGCGCGCTTAGTAGCACAGGGTTATACACAAAGGGAAGGTGTGGATTACGAAGAAACATACTCACCCGTTATAAACTTTTCTTTAATTAGAACCTTTATGTCATTAATGATAAGCTATTTAGGATGGAAGCATTGCCAACTAGATATCAAATGCGCGTACCTTTACGGCAAAATTGATAAGGAAATGTATATGCGACTACCGATAAGACCTTCCGGGAAAGGGGGAGAAATAGTTAATTTTGTTGAAATATTGAATATAATCAAGTAAATTTATAATCTAAATTGATATAGGATACCCCAATGATACTAGTAAACAGTTCCTAAAAGAGTACGTGACTCTATTAAAAGTAGATATTAGATACTAAGAATATTGATAAGGAAAAGACCAAGGGAAAGTCCCTTTATCCGACGGACAGAACAATGACACAGCTAAGGCCTTAGTCTCTGGTAAAACGCGTCCGTGGGCACAGCTCATAAGCACTGTCAAATAACGAAGTATATTTGTATGTTATCCAAAGAGTGTTTTAATAAAAAATTAATAATCAGTTACAATTCGATAATACATTTATTAATTTATTTATACCGAATCAAACCACGTACCACGTATCTTAAAATCTTAACAAATTTAAAAAGAGCACTTTATGGCTTACATCAAAGTGGTAGGCAGTGGTATCTCGAGCTAGATGATAAGTTTCAAAAATTAGGATTCGAAAAGATTAAATATTCAAATTGCGTATATACCCTAGAAAACAAGGCAATAACTTTAGTTTATGTAGACGACTTAATTACATTCAGGAAAAACGATGTAACGATCTCTAACATAATGGGAAAAGTAAAATTCGTTTTCGAAACAACTGACCTTGGACCAATTAAATTTCTACTCGGGGTAGAGTTCGGAGAAGAAAACAGAAAAATTTATATGCATCAAAGAAAATATATAAATAACTTAGAGACAAAATATCCAGATATAAGTCTAATTCAAACAAACACACCAATTGTAGTGGGTGCAGGAATCTCTAAGAGATCTGATAAAGAACAAGAATTAGAAGATATTTCTACATATCGCTCGTTAATAGGTTCGTTAATATTTTTTGCAACTAGATCGCGACCAGATATATTATTTTTAGTTATAACACTCTCTCAGTATAATAGCAGTCCAAGTTTAAAGCACTGGAAAAGTCTTATCAGAGTCCTTCAATATGTAATAGATACGAAAAATTGTCGCTTAAATCTATCAAAAATAGAGCATTGTAATTTGCGGGCATATTCAGATTCCAACTGGGCATCAGATGTTCGATGATAGAAAATCCATAAGCGGATATATTATAATGTTAGACAAAGTACCGATAAGCTGGTCATCGCGTAAACAAAAGAACGTAAGTCTTTCAACAATGGAGGCCGAATATGTTGCAATGTCCAAAACGGTTAGAGAACTAAAATGGTTAAAAGATATTTTGCAAAAATTTAAAAAATTCGGAGTTGAACTAAAAGAAACAACATTACTATGCGATAACCAAAGTGCCATATGCTTCGCAAAGAATTTAATAGAGAATAATCGTTCAAAACATATAGACATTAAGTATCACTATGTTCGAAACTTGATAACCGGACAAATATTTCAATATAAAATATGTACCAACAAACGAAAACATTGCGGATGATTTTAGGAAACTCTTAGTTCCAGAAAGATTTAAGACTTATAGAGAAAATATGTTAGATTTTGTTTATATAAAGATATAAAGAAACAGGGGGAGAATGTTATAAAAAAAAAGAAAAGAATGGTTTCTTTATATCATTAAGTCTATATTCTATATATAAGATTTATCAACCTGCAACACGTAACAAGGCCATTTGAAAACTGAGCCATGCGAATAAGATAACACAGATACGGTCCCTATGGTATTAACTTCTCCTCCGACGGTCAGTCTGCCTTATGCCGTGCTACATTACGCATTGTATTATCATTATGTTAAATACTGTGACGTGGCGGTTTTGGCTGCTTCGTCGCAGCTCCCCGCGGCCGTCACAAACGCAGCGGCGTTGGACGAACCGCCGTAGCGTAGGAAGCGGAAAAGGGGGGGGGCGCGGGAATCTCCGGAGGGTTCGTGTTTGGTTTTGAGGCGGTACTTAACGATCGCGATGCTGGATTTTGTTGTTACCGTATGTGGCCGAGATTGCCGACTGTCATTGACGCAAGAGGAGCGGGCCATAGGCGGAGGCGTCAACTTCCGGAAGAAGGGGTGACCGGATACGGGCCCGGGACGGGAGGCCACCCATCCCGAGAACCGTGGAGGAGGCTTGTCGCCTACACGTTTCCACGCCGAAAACCACCTGCGGGAGAATTGTTGCGACGACGGGCTATCCGAAACCCGCGCCAACCGGCTAGTACCGATAGGGCTCTGTGAGGGCAGCGGCTTACGCGGGAAATCGGCAACGTAGCGCGGAAAAATCCGCGAGACGCGAGAGTGGGGATGCGCCGGGCCTCGTGCCGAAAATTTGCGCGGTCCTCGCTCTCTTCCGTGTCGACCGGCGTGCTAGGCGTGCGATAGAAAAAGATTGGCGAGCGACTAGAGCGAGGGCCCGAGCGAGAGCGAGAGTGCGAGGGAGAGCGAGAGAGCGAGAGTGCGAGGGAGAGCGAGGACGACTAGAGAGGTCCAGGTGTTTATTCGGTGAGATCTTCCACCCGCATTGCGGAATTATTATATATTGTACAGCCCTCTGCCTCCCGGGAAGACCGACACGGCTCTGGACGATACCCGGCCACGAAAAACGGGCACGCGGGTCCGTTAGTATCTCTTTTGATGGATCGTTGTCGTGAGGCAAAGACGTAGCGTTAGAGAGTGGCAGTCGACGGGCGTCTAAGAGCCGGGGGGGTCGGCTCCCGCGGGAACTATCGGGCCAAGTTATTCGTACTGTGTAATTTTAGCGGTCGTAGGGTGTTCGCACGTCGTGTCCGCGCGGAGAGCCCTCGACAGCGGCCGAGGCCGAGAGAGATCTACCGCGATTTCGTGAACGACAGGCGATCTTCCGTGAGAGTTCGTTTGTGTTGCGGGGTCTCGCGAAAACAAGTCGTGCGTACGGGAGGCGCGTGGCCGGCACCACAACATCCAGGGCCGACGCGAGAAGATCTAGCTCTCGTACGCTTATTTTAATTTTTGTTAATTTTTTTTTATATTGGTTTGTTCCGTTGAACTTAATAAACGGATCCTCTGTTTATGGTCGTGTTCGCGTACACCTTATTTTGTGTCGTCGTTCCCGTTTGTCCGAGAATTCCGCGCGCTATACCCCGCCCCTCTCCGTTCGGATGGGCTAGCCCCCGCGCGTGACGGCGATTCGAATTCGGTAGGAATTGTCGAGGACCGGATAACTAGTCCGAGATAAAAATCGGCACGGCGAAGCCCGTGCCTGGCGCCCAAAAATCGTGTTCGTGCGAGATTCCGCCGTCCCGCGCCGGAATACGGCCGAGGTACCGCGACCCCTCCTCCCTCCCTACCCCTCGTGGCACGTCGGTGCACGGATTTTTCGTCCGTGTACGGTCGTCCCTTTTTGCTCACGACTCTCTCCTCCGGGAGGAGAGACTAATAAGAATTATCGTGACAATACATACATTATTATTATTTTATTCCTCGTGTACTTCAATTTAACTAATATCCCAACATGAAATAATTAAATGGTTTGTTTCTTTTGATTATTGTAAATCTGGGTTATATTTTTTCCTTTCTTTTCACGGACTATCTCCTGCATCACGCGACACCCTCGTCAGGGTGGTCCCGGCAATCAGGCGACGCGAGCGTGATCACTCCTCGCGTACCGTCACGCACAAACAGGCATAAAAAACCCTCCCCGAGCATGGGAGGAGGGAAAAAGCCGAAATTGAGAATTTACATTTCTTACAAAAGTTTTGATGAACGCATGCATGCTTACAAATCAAGAAAGATACAAAGAAAAGTGATGGATAAATTACAGTTCTGAAGATAAATTAAAATTAAATTCGTATTTCAATTAACTCCAAGTAATCCTTTTTGTGAAATCCAAAATCAATATGTAATGTTTGTTTCTTTTGAAAATAAGAGTCAGCAGGAGCAGCCTGCTTCCTCAAATGGGAGCAGCCCAAGAGATTTTATCGGGAGCAGCCCGAGAGTTTCACAGGATTAGCCTGTTCCGCTGTTTAACAGCAATTATAATAATTTTCGGTAGCAGTCCGTATTTGCACTTTATTACTTTTAATCAAAGAAACTCACACTGATCACGAAATTGTTATAATATCTTTTCTTTTAATTAAATGATCTCAACTCTCTTAGATATGTTACCCTATCAACATCTGTCAACCAACTGAACACACTAAATTTGTAAATAAATTGGAAAAATCAATAAACAACCGTTGCCAAAAAAAAAAAAAAAAAACGAAACAAGCAATTATTAAAACAAAATAAAATATACAAATAATGAAAAAAAGCGCGAATACCGTCAAGGCTGCCACGCAACTTGAAAAGCCTCGATACGTTATCTTTGCTCTGCAAACCGATCGCAAAAACGTTATGTCTAAAAAAACAACCATTTTTGATGATTGTAAATTAACGACTGTGAAACTTTATCTCAACTCTGAATATTATCCATATGATGATCTGAACTTAGGTTTTGACAAAAATAGACACGCTATTCTTTATAATATGTATATACGTTTTCGTAAAGCTTATTATCGCATCAGTTCTTATGAGGCTTTTTGCAATGTAACAGCATTTCTATCATATGGACCATTTGTTGTTATTGATTGCTCTCGACAGAATGAGTCAATCTAAAGCGCCACTGTAGATGTGCGATTAGAATTTGATTACAAAGGAAATGTTCCTGCAAATACAACCGCATATTGTCTCATTTTACACGATCGCATAGTTGAATACAGTCAACTGTCTAACGTTGTGCGCAAGGTCTTATAAAATCGCTATGTCAACGGTTTTTATTATATATAGAGAAACAATTTTATCAACACGAATCATTATTGTTTCGGACTCGCGTTCATCATGATTGTGCCAACGTTTGTCGATCTTCAAGGTTTTAATATTGGACGACGATTTATTGTAAAAGAAATTGCAGTGCTAAGAAAGGGCACTGTTTTAACTCATTACATCTTTAAAAATCTCGTGTCATGGAAGTTTTTAGCACAGTCTGAAAAATCATGCATTTCTTGGATAATAAAATATCAGCATACATTGTCGAGGAAAGAAGGAACCGTACCATACAACATGGCAAAACAATTAATTACAGCGGCCGTAGCAGGTGCGGATGGTAATGAAGTGTCACGTCTTATATATGTCAAGGGATATGAAAAACATGCATGGTTAGCTGATATGCTCGACGATGATGTTAGAGAAAACCACATCATTGAAACCTTAGACGCTGATTATGAAGATGTCGAATCTTTAAATATTTTAGACATTATTGATACTGTGCGAGGTGGGAATCATCTTACGCATTGCGCTTTGCAGAATGTATTTATAATATTCAATTGGTGGTCGCAGCGTCAAGAAAAGTTGCAAATATATATTAAAAAAAAAATTTTTTAATATTAAAATTGTGTTCTTTATTTTCATTGTTTTCCCGCAGGGTTACAAGTCCTCTCTCACATCCTTTCATATTCTTTTTCACATTTCATAATTTCGCTCGCTACAATTAACTTATTCATAAAAAAAATTTAACAAATAATATATAAACTAAGATATATAGGGTGTCTTGCCCCATATTGACAAACTCTCAGAGTTAGATAGGTCTCGTGGATACAAGTCAATAAGTCCTATGCCATTTTGTACAATTCTCAACCGTTATTGAGAAAATAATTAAAATGTGTAACGTAAGAACAACAAGGAAGCTGCAGGCGAGTGAGCGCGACAGGCGAATGGCTAGGAATGGCGCCGTTTTCTGTCGCGTTCACTCACGCGTAGATTCCTTGTCTGTTTTGCGCTTGACAAATTAATTTTTTTTTCAATAACTATCAAGAATTTTTCAAAACGGCAAAAGACTTATTGATTTGTATCCACGAGACCTATCTATCTCTGAGAGTTTGTCAATATGGGGCGGGACACCCTGTATAAAACGTATAAAAATATAATATATAAAAAAATATAATAGTAGTAGTAGTAAATTTAGTGGGTGTGACTGCGTGAGTCCCTTTTGGTCACCTAGATCCTTTGAATCCTCTGTGACTCCCCACTGTTTTATCGAGGGTGTATTTTTGTCCTCAGCCCAGCATGATCTCCCAGGCTTATCAGACTGTTCACCCTCGCTTCTTTGATCTGTCCCGTGTCTGTAAACATTTTTACCCAGAATAGATATCGTTTTATCGCCAGTACTGGACAGTGACACAAAATGTGTATACTGTCCTCGTTTTCTTCCTCGCATAATCTGCATTTATAATGCTCCACTATGCCTAGGTTATGCAGATGCCCCCTGAGGGTTTCGTGTCCTGTTAATAGGCCGATCCCTGCTCTTAGTTTTTGTCTGCTCATTGCCAGGAATTCTTTCGTTCTCTATGGTTTGGGTTGTTCCATCAGGAGCTTTGCTTGCCGGCATCCCGGTGCCTTTTCTGAAGTAGCCCCCTGATAATTCTTTTTCCCATGACAAAGGGGACGTACACCTCTTGCCCTGCAGATTCCATTACTGTTTCCTGCTTGGCAAGTTCGTCAGCCACCTCATTGCCATGTATGCTGTGGTGTTCAGGAATTCATACCAGGGTGACTTTATTTGTCTTCCCCAGCTTGTTTATTACTCTTAAACAGCTCCAGACCGTCACATTGATTCCGTGCTTTGTTTTACTAGGGCATTGATTGCTGCTCTGCTATCAGACCAGATGTATATTCTTTTGCTGTTCGTTTGGTTAGTAATTTGTATTCGCGCACACTCGGCGATTGCTATTATCTCGGCTTGAAAAACCGTGGCGTATTCTCCAAGAGGCAGGCTAGATCTGTTTCCTCGTCCATAAATTCCTGCCCCATGACGGTTATCCTTTCCTGAGCCGTCTTTAAACCAAACATCAAGTCCCAATCCGTTCAGGAAATCTGCTTTCCTCCATTCGCTCCTGGAAGGTATGAGTACCTCTGCAGTTCTTTCTTCCTGGTATTTCCTGGGAATTCTGTCTTGTTTATTTGTGAAAAGAGTTCAGGAAACCGAGCGCCGTGTGGCCAATCCCAGTGTCCCTCCACTATCCTTGACAGTGTAATCTATATGCCGTTTGTTTGGCGTTGTGAATGATTAGCTGATCCAGAAAGCAAATACACAGCGCCACTTGTAGTGCCGCCGTGGGTGTTGTTTTTTGAGTTCCCACTGCAGCACTCAGGTAGCTTCCCTGTAAGCTCTTCAGTAGGTTCTTCATCTCCAGCTTTCCCACTCTGGGCCACCATATCACTGCTGTATATGTAAGCCCAGGTAATAGCACGGCCTTGTAAGGTCATAGTGCCACCCTCGGCTTCAGGCCCCAGGATATTCCTAATGCCTTTCTACAGGCCCAAAGAGCCGTGTAGAACTTCTTCCTCTTATCCTCCAGATAAAATTTCCAGTTTAGCTTCGTGTCCAATAAAACTCTTAGGTATTTCACTGAGGTTACAAAGTTCAATTTCTGCCCCCACAGTTTTAAAGGCCTGATGAGTTCCGTTTTGTATTTTCTGGTGAATATTATGGCTGAAGTCTTTTCGGGATTAACCGTCAATTCCTTAGCCTGGCACCAGTTTTGTGTGATCTTGAGTGCTCTGTCTCTGTCCAAGGAACGGTCGAAATTACTCTCTTGCTATTGTCACATGCTGACAAATTTAATATTTAAATTATGAAACTGTGGGAATAAACTTTGAAATGCAACGAAATTTAAAACCGATTCTATTTAAAAAACAACAATAAGTGATTGACACCGGATGGGACCGAGCTGGAATAACTATATGAAATTATTGATTTTTTTCTGTTACCATCGGGGACCGAGCTAAATAAGCTATATGATTTTATCGATCGAATATGGACGGGAGAACAGTTACTAACTAGCTATATTTAATTATTGATTTTAAAATACCTTTCCTCCTTGATTTTGAAAGAGGTGGTGAACCAAGTCTTTAGCGGGGACAAGGGATTCCACATCCTATAAAAGAGCGTGTAAAGAAGCGCGAGCGATTATTACTTGATCACTTGATCATTTGGATTATTCTTGTTACCATTGCGAGTAAAGCGGTTGATTATCATTTCGTGGTCAGAAAGAGTTTGATTGATTCCGATTGAGTTTTGAGAAGTTATTGAGCGAGAGAACTGTGGAAGTTGAGCTAAAGATTTTAAGAGATCGAGAGTTGAAGATCTATAGAAAATTGTGAAAGATTTAATATTTTAATTTAGAATTTAAGGTAAATATTTTAATTTAAAATAAATTGTTATTGTTATTTTAATTTCAATATTTTATTTTGATTAAATTTAATTTTGGTGTCGGACTTTAAATTGAAGGAAGTTGAGTTAATTTGATATTAGTTATTATTTATTGTGGTACTCCTTGAAGGTGTTTCTGTAGAACCTCGCGAACGAAGAGAGTCGCGTTTGGTTTGGTCGCTTCTTTATGAAGCGCGCGCAGAAAGATTTCCGAAGATTTTCTGCTGCCGTCGCTAAACAAATAAACTAAGATTTTGAAATTTTTGAATGAAGAAACGTGCCGGTAAACAAATTCAGATTAAACGACTCCGATACCAAGTCAAAAGTACTCTTGAAACGAAACAAAATCCTTTCTCCCTAATCCAGAAATTTAGTCAAATTATTGAATTTATTAAACCAAAGTATAAATTAAATCCGATTGATTTCCAGATCAATTATCCAAATTTTAATAATATTCTTAAAACAGATCCGCGTTTTGTGATTTATAGAAATCTTTATCTTTTTGGTTTAAAAGATTAAAAATTAATTTCGCAATCCCTGTCCGGCCCCAGGTAAAATTCTTAAGTAAATTGACTCAAAAACGGACTAAATAATTACGTTTATCGGGACGTGACATTATTAGAACTATGTCATCTACGTAACCATAGGTCAAGACACCCGCTGTTTCTAGTTTGTTTAGCAGCTCGTTTACCACAATGCTCCACAGCAGTGGAAAAAGCACTTCTCCCTGTGTACATTCTTATGTGGGTGTTTCTTGAACTGAGACTTCCCTATGCTCGACGTTCAGCCTCCTGTTTGCAAGCATACTCTGAGTCCAGTTAATCAGTGCTACTGATATTCCATGTTTGGTCAGTGCATCTTGTATTACCTTGTATGAGGTGCTATCGAAAGCTCCCTTGATGTCCAAGAAAACCCCCAAAGGATAGCTCTTGTTCTTCAGCTAACCCTCTATCCGTTCTACTAGTCGGTGCAGTGCCGTTTCTGTCGACCTGCCCTCCCTGTAAGCGTATTGACAAGGGGACAGCGGGTGTTGGATCAGTGGCGCTCTCTTCAGATATTTATCAACCAACCTTTTTAGTGTTTTTAGTACAAAGGAGGTCAGGCTGATGGGTCTATAGTCTTTGGCAATAATGTGCCTGTTTCTCCTTGGCTTGGATATGAAAATACTTTAGTTCCTTCTCATGCTTTCGGATCATATCTCAGAGTTATGCTAGCTCTAAGTATCATTGTTAGTGGTCCCATTAGCACCCCCAGTCCCTTTTGGAAAGGGTCAGAAATATACCGTCTGGCCCTACTGCTTTATAAAGGCCGAATGGGTTTATTGCCCATTCTATCCCCTTGGGATGCACGATCTTGGCTGCCAGTGACCATTCCCTGGGCTTGTAGATTTCCCTGGGCTTTTACTGTGCAGCTTGTCTTATTTTGTTTTATCTGAAAACCCGGAAAATGGACTTCCATCAAGTATTTTAATGTACTTTGCACGTTGTTCGTATAATCGCCATTCAGTAGCTTTATACAGCCCAAATACGCTTTATTATTTATGCTGAGGATTTTGCTCAGTTTTGAGGCTTCTGCTGTTCTTTCGATACTTTCGCAATAGTCCCTCCAGCTTTTGCGATTGGCTTTGGTGATGGCTTTGATGTATTTTCTTTGGGCTTGTCTAAAGTTTTCTCAGTGGGCAGCTCGTCCAGTACTTTTTGCCTTATTAAAGAGACGTTTTGTGATCGACCTGAGCTTTCCCAGCTCTTGATTCCACCATAGACCCTGGTCTTACTACTCTTTAGTCTCTCCGGGCAATTTTTTTCATAAGCCTTGGTTATTACTTCTTCAAGGCTCTGTGCTGCTTCGTCCAAATTGTTTTTGGTGTAAAATCTGGTTGGGAATCTGATTACTTGGGCAGTTAACTCCGTCCTGTAATCTTCCTACCTAGTCTGTCTTGGGTTTTTTCCCCATGTTGTCTCCGTTTCCGCTTGCAGGGTGTAGCGTATGCTTCGGTGGTCCGATTCTAAAAATTTATTTAAGACCTTCCAGTCTCTCACCAAGCTTGCCAAACCCTTCTTGCAGAGCGTTATATCGATAACTGTTATGTTTTCTTGAATCCATGAAGGTGAAGTTATTGTCTCGGTTGAGAATAATTAGTTCCTAGTTAACAATGAATTTATGTAGGTTTTCTCCCCTCGGGTTGATGTTCCTGCTCGCCCAACTTAGATGATGGGAGTTTGCGTCACAACCCAAAAAGTATTTTGCATTTTTCGATCCTGGCCGTTTCGACCAGTTTACCCACACTTTACTGCGGCGGTGGTTCCGGGAAGTTATAGATTGACCCGATGTACATTTCTTTAGTCCTCCCTTTAATGTTGCAAGGTCCGATCCGAATCACCGTCTGGTCTTCATCGCTGACCTGTGGAACTAAAACTGCATTAACTCTTTTTACCAAAATACATGTTCTAGGTTTGGTGCTCGAGCGGACATAATATAATTTGCCACATCCTCCCAAGCCTTTTACAGCATTATTTATGAGCCAAGGCTCTTGTATTAATGCTATTCCTGTTTACATCATAGCCATGCTCCTGGCTAAGATCGCCGAAGCGCCTTTACTATGATGCAAGTTAATTTAAGTTATTGAAAAGCCGAGTCCGGCCAGTTTTAAGCCGGTCCAGCTTCTCCAACTGTTTTACTCCTCTCGTCAGTACCATCCTTGCGGTTTTTGTCAAGCAGATTTACATCCGCCCGACCCGTCCTACAGAAGAGCCTGAATCCGCAAGATTTATGGGTTTCGAGTGATGTCCCGCCCACTAGGCAAGCAAAATGGGAGCTTGTTTCATCCCTCCTCTCGCTCTCCTGGGTGATGAGCCACCCCCCGGCTCCGCGATTTTTGTTCTGTCTGTCCAGGAGCTTCAAGGCTTCCTGGGTAGACAGTCCCGGTTCCTCCACGTGCACTATCGGACGGTGGCGCTTCGAAAGCTCCTTCGCCGGCAGTACACACAAAGGGCCTGCATCCAACTTGAAGACCGAAGCCTGGCTTTTCAGCCAGCCCCGGTCTCCCTGTAGGTGTAGGCAAAGACGAGTGCTCCTTCCCTCTTCCATGATCAGGAGAAGGTTGGAGCCCTCGTACCTTCTGAGAGCTAGAGGATATTTTCCCGGATCACACTCTTGATCTGGGCGACCTCCTCAGCTCCCAATTTCTTGTCAGGATAGACCTCTAATACGAAGGCTATCCTGACAATGCCCTTGGCTGCCTGGGTATATGATTCCTGGTCGTTGACCTTTGGTCTCTGACCCTGGCAGTTATTGGGACTGAGAGTTGTGTGGTCCGATCTGGTCCGTTTACTCGTCCTAGGCCGGGTTTCACTACTCCCTCCCCTTCCTAAACAACTATAGTTGGTCCAGGGGAGGCATTTGCTGCCCCTCCTTCTCCTACTGCAGCTGCTTCCTAAGGCAGCGCCTCGCAGCCCCGCTCAGTTTAATTTTAAGTTTGAGTTGATCCCCCGAAGGTCCCGCTCCGTCCTCAAAGTTCATCTCCGGTCGTTGGCTTTCTTTAGGAACCCCGCCCTGGAAAATGTCTTCTAAATTTAAATTTTCCGTTGCGTGTTCCATTTTAATCCCACGAGTGTCACGGAAGCGCGGTATCATCCGGGCAGAGCCGCGTTGCCCAGGGCTTGGCTTTGTACTCCTGGATTACGCCCGGTGTCCAGGAGTGACCATTCATGACGCAGCTCTCCCTGCACCACGCGGGCCCTCGGCACGGTCCAAACACTTTAACTTGGGTGAGCCACTCCTTGATCCCCGGTAGAACCACCCGCCCCACGTCTTCACATTCATTCTTACTCTCCTCGCGGAGAGTCTCGTGCACACAGGAAAGTCCGTTTATAGAGATCCTTTTCAATCGTACTCAAGGCGAACTAAGCCGATACAGCAGAGTACGCTCCGTTAGCTCTTTTACTCGCCGTGAGGCAGGCGATGGGATCCCGTCCGCCACCAAATTAGTTGATGACGGGCGCGATCCCCTCCGTTCTCCCGGCTAAGCCCACTCACCAACGGCAAGATCTCGCGGCTCTTAGAGTGGGTACATTAAGTATAAATGTCAAATTATTATTTTTAAGAAAGTTGTTCGATTTTTTTCTAAATTTACATTGACCGAGTGACATATAAGGAATATTTTAAATTTACTTGTAATCGCAGGGAATGTTGCTTTACGATTGTAAATAAAAACATATGTTTTTCAAACAATTATACGTAACTAGTAACAACGGCGTTGCTTTTATTTAAAAAATAAAAAAGTTATTAACAGTTGGCCAACCTGCCCCGTATGCCAACATGGCCCGGTCTCCCCTATACAGCTAAAAATACTGGTATATGTACAATCTTCTTTGCTATTCACTTGCAAAATAAAATGCTAAGTTTCTTCAATAGTTTTCTGACAGTTTTGTGATAAATGGACAGTAATGTTCCAATATTTAAAAATAATGTTTTAATTATGTTTTTATACTGTTTTTAGTAATTTTCTAATATCGTAAAAATACTTTTTCTATAATTTTTTTATACGGGTTCTTATTTCTCAGTCGACATGTACATATAAGAAATTCTTATTCTTCAAGAAACGGCTATAAATATAGCTGCAAATTTATCAAAAAATTAAAAATTTTATTTTTTATTTTTGGTTTTTTTCTCTACAGAGTGTCCTTAACATAACGAAGGATATTTGGTGGGTAGGTAGATCTTCTAGAAACAAGTATAAAAGTCCCATGTAATTTTGCATTATTTGCACTAATGACGGAGATAGGAATTTTTAAAAATTAAACTTGTAGGGCAAATAGGAGCGCACGGTCAGAAGCGGCTTCGCCTCAAAAGTAAAAGTCCTTCCCACTCGACTCAAGGATTGGACGATGTACGAGTGAGACAATGCGACAACGCGCAAGCGAAAAGATGCGACAACGCGTGCGGAGAGGCGGCCGATGACGTGCGAGCGAGACGATGCGACAACGCGTGCGAAGCGGCGACCGGCAACACGCGAGCGAGACGATGCGACGACGCGCGAGCGAAGCTAAGTTCTGAATGTAAAATTATTATGTGTGTAAAATGCAATCATTTCCGCACCACCTTTGATGTAGATTGCTTGGTGCGTTTTTTTTAACGTGGTATCCCCAGTAGGCCTAATCCACCGGCATCAGTTCAATGCAACAATTGTTCGAAGTGCCGTCCTTGTCGTTGTAAACAAAGTTCGGCTCTTCGAACAATTTGTTGTGTTGCCCTGTATGCCATATCGGGCGTAATCGTACCAAAGGCCGTTATGATTGCATCGCGAACCTCCTCAACGGTACGATCTCGCATATTTTCTATGTGGGCTTTAATGTGGCCCCGAACAAAATAATCCAGCACGTTCATATCCGGGGAACGTGCTGGCCAATAATCGGACCCCCCGCCCCATCCGTCTATCTACAAATAAATAATTTAATGTTTTCCGCGCGCGCCGAGAAAAATGTGGCGGTGAACCGTCTTGTTGGAAAATTAAGGCTTGACGAATGTTAAGCGGAATCTTCCAACAAGACGGGCAACTCATTTTCCAAAAAATTGCTATAAATTTCTCCGTTTAAATTCGGAGGGAGAAAGTACGGTCCTATCTGAAATTTAACAATAATGATATTACAAATTTTATTTTGCTTCTTATAAAATGAGTTATTATGTAATAAGAATACTTACTATTAAGTTTCCGACAATTCCGGCCCACACATTTATCTTCCACCTGTACCGGAACGCACAAGTTCGAACTCCTCGCGGATTGTTGTGCTTCCAGAGTATAGAATTTTTGGAATTAAATATGCCATTTGGCGTAAAGATTGCTTTATCGGTCCATAATATGTGGTCGGGAAATGTATTATCTCGCCGACATTGCGCGAGAAGCCTACGGGTGTTTTAATAATAATTACTTAAAGTAAATTTTTTATTTTAAAGAAATAACAGAATGGAAAATACATACCTTGGCAAAAAATTGTACGCTGAATTTCGTCACGCGGTAAAAGTTGTTGCACGCGTTGCAAATGATAGCCGTGCAACCCATCTTGTTTAAGAATTCTTTGCACTGTGCTTCTTGGGATACCAACGGCGTTTGCAACTCTGCGTATGCTGGTTGATGCATTATTTTCAAACGCGCGTAAAACAGCTTCTTCCCGTCTTACGTTGCGACGCACTCCATAATCATAATTTAGTCTATTTAGACGATCCCGACCTAAACATCTCGATCGTCTCGCACGTTGGATGCACCTTAAAATTACATTTGCCGTGGGCCGATTACGATTAGGAAATCGTTGGGAATACACTCGCACCGCACGATCTGCAGATTCCCCCGCAATACCGTAACAAATAATCATTCAAATAGGACCGTACTTTCTCCCTCCGAATTTAAACGGAGAAATTTATAGCAATTTTTTGGAAAATTAGTTGCCCGTCTTGTTGGAAGATTCCGCTTAACATTCGTCAAGCCTTAATTTTCCAACAAGACGGTTCACCGCCACATTTTTCTCGGCGCGCGCGGAAAACATTAAATTATTTATTTGTAAATAGACGGATGGGGCGGGGGGTCCGATTAATTGGCCAGCACGTTCCCCGGATATGAACGTGCTGGATTATTTTGTTTGGGGCCACATTAAAGCCCACATAGAAAATATGCGAGATCGTACCGTTGAGGAGGTTCGCGATGCAATCATAACGGCCTTTGGTACGATTACGCCCGATATGGCATACAGGGCAACACAACAAATTGTTTGAAGAGCCGAACTTTGTTTACAACGACAAGGACGGCACTTCGAACAATTGTTGCATTGAACTGATGCCGGTGGATTAGGCCTACTGGGGATACCACGTTAAAAAAAACGCACCAAGCAATCTACATCAAAGGTGGTGCGGAAATGATTGCATTTTACACACATAATAATTTTACATTCAGAACTTAGCTTCGCTCGCGCGTCGTCGCATCGTCTCGCTCGCGTGTTGCCGGTCGCCGCTTCGCACGCGTTGTCGCATCGTCTCGCTCACGCGTTATCGGTCGCCTCTCCGCACGCGTTGTCGCATCGTCTCGCTCGCACGTCATCGGCCGCCTCTCCGCACACGTTGTCGCATCTTTTCGCTTGCGCGTTGTCGCATTGTCTCACTCGTACATCGTCCAATCCTTGAGTCGAGTGGGAAGGACTTTTACTTTTGAGGCGAAGCCGCTTCTGACCGTGCGCTCCTATTTGCCCTACAAGTTTAATTTTTAAAAATTCCTATCTCCGTCATTAGTGCAAATAATGCAAAATTACATGGGACTTTTATACTAGTTTCTAGGAGATCTACCCACCCACCAAGTATCCTTTGTTATGTCAGGGACACCTTGTATAATCAATTGATGGCTGCTATACTAATTAGTTTAAAGTTCGTACACTTGACGTTTTTTTAATTTTTATTTAGTACGAGAAATATGAAAACACTTGTATGACATAAATCGACCCTAAACTTTTGATGGGCGTACTGAGAACTCGATCTTTTTAGCCGTTATCCAAATCAAATAATCTCAGCAATCACCAACTTAGGAATTCGCATAAATAATATACGCAATGGTCTTGCTGATCGTAAACTTGATACTAAACGCTACCGCGTTTTTTGAACAGCTATTTTCTTTATATGCATTATAATGAATATTTGTAAACGCATATTTTTTTCTTTAATCTAACCTAAGCTGTAAGCTTACTTTTTAATGTGCGATGTTGTTTTTTTGTTGTTGTCTGCAGTCTGCTGGTCATTAATATTTTTGACAATATTAAGGAATTTTTATATTATTAAAACCAACCATGTGCGCGCTACGCGCACATTATTTTTCAAAAAGTCCTAATTAAATTTTTTTACTCCATTTCTTACTATTTATGCGCTCACCAAGGATTTTTTAATTATCACGAATATTCATACGATATTAAATGTATTAGTTTTATTTAATCTATGTTTTTCAACATTGGATAGCTTTCAGTAAATGTTATCAGTATCTCTTCAATCTTTAATTAACATTTTTCTATCATATGTTTCAAATGTTCGTCTTTTCACCTGCATACTTCACATATTCTAATCTTTTTATCTCTTTAATTCTGTTTTCCTTTCGGTTCATTATTACCGCATCTGTATTTTGTTATTCGTCCTCTGTCTTTTTTCTTCATTTTCTCTTAAAGATATTTTGGTATTTCTTCTGTCTTTTTTTCTTCATTTTTTTTTAAAGATATTTTGGTATTTCTTCTGTCTTTATTTTTCCATACATGTTGTTGTATTTTGAGTTTTTAATTCTTTTTTCATAAACGTAAAAATATATGAACGGAACGTTTTGCCGCGGGGAAAAAACCAAAAGAGAAAAAGTATTAATAGTTTAGTTTAACAAATACAATAAACCAAAGTAGCCAAATAGCTAATAATTGAACGGAATTCGGTTTATTGTAACGAGAAACAACACATTTACATACCCTTCAGCAAGTTACAATCATATTATATACGATCAAGTAAAATGACCAAGGTTGAATTTTCTCTCTTTTTTCAGGCTTTTTCTGCGCTTAGAAGCGTATTTTGTGCTCCGTCCATGTATTCCTACTTTTTTGCTTTCTAAACTTTCATCTCTCTCCATTACTTTCAAACTTTCTAACACACCTTTACTTACATTTTGACTCTCTTGTTCTATTGTTTTCTAGTAATTTTCTTTTTTCGTTCATGCTAACTCCAGAATACTTGTTTTTGATACTTTTATATCTTATACTTTTCCTATTTATAATCTTCTTTTTCTTCTCATTTTTCTTTGTTCTGTCACGATCTGTATCCTTGCGCAGATCGGCACGATCAAAATGAACGAGCACGGATCCACGATCCGCGCTTGGCCGTGTACACAAGAGGAACGAAGAAAGAAAAGTGGAGGTCCTCCGATTTGTCCCGACGCACAGCGAAACCATAAACTAGAAATTCTGACTTGGGCGCCAGGCACGAGTTTCGCCGTACCGATTAAACTGAAAAATTAATTTGAAATCGCGAAAGAAATTAAAATCTCGCCGTTATCACGAGCGGGGACTAGCTCATCCGAACGGAGAAAAACGGGATTAGGTGAAGAAAGCTTGCTCTCAAAAAAAGAACTGATAATACTCGAAATCAATTCCATAAATGATTAATAAAATAACAAAGAAAATGTTTGTTATTAAAATAAAATAATTAATTATCAAAGCGTTTTGTGAACAAAAGAAATGTAAATTGTTAAAATCCGATCTTATGAAAATGCGCCACGAGTATGAGATAACAGATAATAAAGTCCTAGAATCATCCTAGCTTACAAAGAAGGTTAGGCAACCCAGAAATTAAAAAAAGTATGAAACTTTGTGCGCATGTAGAGTAGTTCATCCGTAACACAAAACTATTTTTAGTTTGTGCTAAATTTCACTTTAAAGGGGTGAAACCACCCCTTACACATAGAAAGGTTATTTTCTTTTTTCGATATAACTCGAAAACTATTTAAGATATCAAAAAAAGTTTTATACAAAAGTTTTACAGTAAAAACAACTATATTTTACTACAGTAACAGAATTAAATAAAAATTTTTTAACAAAATTGTTTATAAAATTACAAAAAAAAAATTTTTTTTTAATTCTATTATTGCAGTTAAACGGAGGTGTTTCTACCAGAAAACTTTTGTATAAAACTTTTTTTGATATCTTTAATAGTTTCCGAGCTGTATGGAGGAAACTGAAAAACCTCTACATATGAAAATACTTTATTTGCGTAAGAATTATTTTTGTTACGTCCTGTAACTCCACATCTCCTTTTTCCGACACATGGTTGATAAAGTAGATAATGAAAAGTATACCGAATGTATTAGTATCAAAGGAGAGGGTTCTAAGTTTCCAGAAAAATAATTTTAACTGACAGAATATCCTGAATCACCAGATGTATAAAATAAAAGAAGGAACCTGAAACAATTGTACAACAGATGTGGAATATAAAAATCGAAACGAAAGGATTTGTCGAAATATTCATAAAACATTAATAGCTCGGAAAGATTTGGAATATCTTAAACTAACAATAAATGTCTGGCGGTAGACAAAGGAAATTCTGGAAGAAAAACAATTCAGTAAAATCAAATTTCGCCGTGGATCCTAGGGATTAGAAAAAAGGAGGCAAAACGCCTGTAATAATAAAAATGGGATACGCGGCCGGAAACTATAAAATTCAGGCAGCAATTGCACGCTGCCGATAAAAAAGAGTTACCTAAGCATTTTCGAATCTGTTATCTGGAAGCTTGGAAGGGCTAAAACCATGTAGAGGGGAGCTCATAAACATTTTCTCCTGGACCAATAAATATCAAGAACTCCTCACCAAAAATTAGAAACTAAGGGTAAAAACTTAGAAAATTAAGAAAACTGAGAGAAGGGCGACCAATAATTGCGAAGACGGAAAAGTGGAGGAATAAGCCTAACGAATAAAATTCAAATTTTGGATAAGACTGAGAATCTGGCGCTGGTCCTCCCCTTTTCCGAGCTTATAAAACCGCGCGTTTCGACGGTGCTCGCTCTCGTTCTGCTTTAGAATCTCACGACAGTTTTTTGACAAGTGTTCTCTCAACTCAGTCGATCTTTGAGTTACCAATAAGTGCTAGTGTACTCCACTGAGGCCAGAAATAAAGAGAAGAACAGTCCAAAGAACTTCAAGACAGCAAGTAGTAAGTCTTATCATTTCTTATTCCTTCACCTTTCCCTTAAAACCAAAAACGGTTCCACTAAATAGTTTTTTTATTTGAAATAAATATAACAAAATGAAATCCGGGGGAATGGTCAGGGTGCCGTTCATATCTTATAGTTTCGCCATCTCTCTCCAGTCCCCTCGGTTCTCCAGTCACTCTACCCACCTAGTGAGCTTCCTTTGGTCGGGGGTTGCGATATGCCGCCAGTAAATGGTGACTATCAAAATCTTGACTTGAGAAAGCCTCCATCCGGTTGGAGGAACTTTGAGAATCTCTGGGTTGACGACGGGGAGATCCGAAGGAAGGAATGAACGTGTTGCCCTCCCATTTTCTCTCAATAATTCATTTATCAACTTAATTATTTAAAAAATAATGATTTTTAGTAGAATCTAAAAACCTCAGGAGCGTAAAGAAAAGTCGGGCTCGCCGTACCAGGCAGTTGGAAAACTTGAAGAACCTCTTGCAGAGCTTCTTCGTGCAGTATCTATTTGCGGCGGGCCAGGGGAGATAAAAACCGACCCTCCCCGTAGAAGAGGAGAGAGGTCGTGGTCGCCCCAACCTCCAGCTCCCCCGAATTCACCGGCTCCCGAAGAGGTTCCCCAGAACGCTTATATATCCAGGAAACCGGCCCATTCTTTGAGTCCGCCGCGCATTAATGACCACGCGACCGAATCCGAGCCTGACTCGGAGCAGTTCCGCCCTATGACTCCTTCCTATTCTCCAGACATTTCTGTTCACTCTCCAGGAGCTGCACCTAGAGCATGCTCCTCTCCTATCCCGTCCCCGATACTTTATCCTGGGGAAGCAGAGGAGGTCGGCTCCTTCGCTGAAGACGATACAGCCTTCTGGCAAGAGTCTGACGGCCCGGAGCTTTCCCCTTCCCCCGCTCCGAGTGTGGAGTTCCTCGGTAAGCAAGAGGAACCTAGAGTGATCGTAGATCCTCTCCTCGAGCTCCTCCGGAAAACTTGCTCTCCGTGGACGGATCCTGTCCCCGAAAGGGCCTTCACTATAGGCCCTGATTCCTTTGATCCTGAGGAGATCAGGAGAGAGACCAGTAGGGCATCTCCTGACCAGAACATCCTCATTTTCTATCCCGGGGTGAAACACCCTTTCCTGGCTCCGATCAGGCTAATTGATCGAGTATTCCCGAGATCGTCAGCCAAGATCTCGGAGATTATTGAAATTGATCTCGACTAATAATACTAAAGTTCATTGTAAATTATTTTTATTATTTTTCGCGTAGTCTTAATCAAGAAAAATGTTCTCTTTAATTTTTTAATTAGTTAGTAACTTTGTAACGAAGTAGGCACCTACCTCGCCCCGGCAAAACATCGGCCGGCCCGTCGGACCGAACATCGTCCGGCGGGAATAGGGGCGCGGTGCGCCCCGACCCTTTTTTAAAACACCGCGAAGATTAACGCGCGCCGTTATCGGTAAGCGTACCGCCGTCCCGTGTCGCGCGAAAATTAATACTAGACCAAATAAAAAGGCCGGGTACCGAGCGATCGAGAGCAGTCTTCCGATCTACTGAGCTCCGTTCCGGGCCTCCGCTCAGTAGCTTCCCGGACAACCAAGCAACCCAGGAGTCGCTAAGCACGAGGGTCGAGCGTTCTCGGCCTTCGCCAAGAGTTCTTGGCCGCGACACCGCCTCCTTTCCTTCGAAACTGCCAGGTCGCCGGCCACAGTGGATATGGCGGGGTGAAGCGTGCTTCGCCTCCGCCGAGCGTTCTCGGCTTATCCCGTGGTAGACGCCCGGGCAGCATCTCCAGCCGCTTCGGCGGTTCCTGACGAGCGCGGCGCAATCCGGAGGTAAAGAGTCCTTCGCCTCTGCCGAGCGTTCTCGGCGATTGCCACCCGCGCTCCCGTTCCTAGAGAAACCGCGGTCCATAATAGGGAGGGCACCTTATTGTACCGACACGCGCGGATTCACGCGACCGACGACAATTCTGTTTACGTCGCCCGTGCGACAAGCGCCGCGGCGGAACACCTGTATATAAGAAACATTGTAAATAGTCGATCCGAAAATAAATGTAAATAGAATACAAGAAAAGAAAAGACACGAGACTCCAAGTGCTTTCGCTCCTTCCCGCGGACACCCCGGCCGGCCCTAGACGCCCGCGACGACTCGCCGACCACCGCAGCGAGTCGCTTGACCGTGTCCGGCCACACGAAGGGGGGGAGGGGGGTGTTACATGGCGCCCGAACAGGGACCGGGAAGACGTTAACCGGAAAGGAACGAACACAAATGCCGAAAACCGACGTACCGCGGAATTGGATATATCGGTTGTCTAAGGCAGAGCTCACCGCCGAGTTACGCATCTACGCGCTGGACATAGCAGGAAATATCGACGAGTTACGCGCCCGACTGAGCCAGTACGTCGCACAAAACCCCGACAAGTTTCGGACCCCGCGAATAATCATTTCCGATCCGACCGGCATACCGGACACCGCCGGACCCGCTGCGCTGCCCGTAAATACTACCAAGGCCCCCGCGCACGATGATACCGCCAAAAGTATTAATCAGATTAGGAAATGGGGGTGCTTTTTCGACGGGAAAGATCCCGTCGCGTTCCTCGAACGGGTGGAAGAACTTCGCGAAGGCTACGGATTCACGGGGGATCAGGTCATCCGAGGCCTACCGGAACTGTTACGGGGAGAGGCGATCCTCTGGTACCGGAACGTTAAAGACCAGTGGGGTGGTTGGGAGGAATTCCGAGAGGCGTTCCAGCAACAATTTTTTCCACCGCGGTATCGCGCTAAGTTGAAACGCGAGCTCGAATCCCGGCGGCAACGCGAGGGGGAGAATTACCGCAAATACGCGACGGACGTTATGACGCTGATGCGACGGGTAGGGGGGTACGCGGCCGAGGAGCAGGTCGAAATCATGTACGACAATACCGACCCGCGCATTAAGATCCACATTAGCCGAGAGACCGTAAAAACGATCGACAAATTGACACGCCGGGCCGTGGAGATCGAAGGATGCCTCGAAGAAACCCGTCGAGAGGCTCGGAATATACCGCGTTCAACCGCCGCCGCGACCACCCCCGCACCCTACGACAAACGAGAATGCTGTTGGCGGTGCAAACAGCGCGGGCATACCCGTTTCGACTGCCACAGAATCCCGCGGAAATTTTGCTTGCAGTGCGGACGCGACGGCGTGCTCACACGCGACTGCCATCCTCCGACGGGAAACGGCCCACGGGCCGGGGAGATGGCGGACGCACCTCGGGACCCGTAATCACGTTTTCACCGCGCCCGCACCTGGCCGTTCGTATCAACGTCCAGGTTATTACCGCGCTACTAGACACCGGAGCCGAAGCGTCATTCATCAGCGCCGACACCGCCGAAACGCTCCGGCGTGCCGGCCTCGAATCCGAACCATACGACGGCCAGGTGCAGCTCGCGGACGGAACCCCCGCGACGACCTGCGGACGCGTGACGGCCAGGATCACGATAGGCAACGTTAAATTGCGGCACGCGATACAGATTCTACCCACGCTCGACAACCCCATGATCGTCGGCATCGACTTATGGGGACGAACAAAATACGCGATACCGCCACCCCCTCGGGCAACCTCCACGTATCGACCGCGAACGACCGCGTTACAATACGACGAGGAGGCACGACTAAGTGATTTCCTACGGGCAGAAATAAAGCGGTTCGAGGGAATACACGGACCGACACCGATCATTACCCACGAAATACACACGAAAACGGGAGTATATCTGATTAAACAGCGGTACCGGCCGAGGAATCCCGCGATGCAGGCCATTATCGACGCGGAAGTGGAAAAGATGATCCGGGAAGGCGTGATTGAGCCGTCGCATAGCGCGTGGAGCTCTCCCGTGGTCATCGTGCGAAAAAAGGACGGAAAGCCGCGTTTCTGCATCGACTTCCGGAAGGTCAACGAAGTGACCGAGCTCGACGCCTACCCCCTCCCACAAATTACAGCCACCCTCGATAAACTACGGGGGGCGCGATATTTTAGTACGCTAGATTTAAAAAACGGCTACTGGCAGGTGCCATTAACGCCCGAGAGCCGGCCTATTACGGCCTTCACGGTACCGGGAAGGGGCCTCATGCAATTTCGCGTGATGCCGTTCGGATTACACTCGGCACCAGCCACCTTTCAGAGGCTGCTGGATAGACTGCTCGGACCGGAACTAGAGCCGCGAGTATTCGTCTATTTAGACGATATCGTGGTCTGCACGGCAACATTTCAAGAACACCTCGATACGTTGACCGAGGTCTTCCGCCGCCTACGCACCGCGCGACTACGATTGAATCCGGAGAAATGCAATTTTTGCACCGACCGCATAAAGTACCTCGGCCACGTAATTACGCGAGAGGGGGTAAGCACCGACGCGGAAAAAACGGCCGCTATCACCGCCATACCCCGCCCACAAACGGTCCGACAGGTAAGGCAATTCCTGGGGATGGCCTCGTGGTACCGACGGTTTATCGAAAACTTCGCGACAATCGCGGCACCGTTAACGAACCTCACGAAGAAAAACGCGCGATTTGCATGGGGAACCGAGCAACATGAGGCCTGGGAAAAGTTAAAACGCACGTTAACAACGGCACCCGTCTTAGCTTGTCCGGACTTTACGCGGCGATTTGTATTACAGACAGACGCAAGCGTCGCGGGGTTGGGGGCCGTTTTGACACAGTATTTTCCCGAAGGGGAGCGAGTAATAGCGTATGCCAGTCGGACGCTCAATACCGCCGAGAAAAATTACACCGCCACCGAACTCGAGTGCCTCGCGGTCATATGGGGCGTGCGGAAAATGCGGGGGTACATTGAGGGGTATCAATTTACGGTTATCACCGATCATCAATCGTTGCGTTGATTGCAGAAGCTCGAATCGCCATCAGGTAGACTGGGGCGATGGGCATTCGAGCTGCAACAATATACGTTCGACATTAAATACCGAAAAGGCGCACTAAACCGAGTCGCGGACGCTCTGTCTAGACAACCGATTTTAAATAGCGTAGCAACGAGCACGTGCGGGTGGTACGACCGCATGCGACGTACCGTCGCACAGCAGCCGCGAGACGCCCCTGACTTCCGAATAATCGACGGTAAACTGTACCGACATATATTACACCGCCTCGATTTTAGAGAAGTTTCGCCGGACGACGAATAGAAGGAATGCGTGCCGCGTAACCACCGCCGGGAGATATTAATGCGCTATCACGACGAGCCGACCGCCGGCCACCTGGGTATCGCCAAAACAATCGCGCGTATCGCCGAACACTACTATTGGCCCGGAATGTTCCGCGAGATCACCCGGTACGTGCGCGAATGTAAAAACTGCCTGGCCTACAAGGCGTCACAACAAAAGCTGCCCGGCTTATTACATGCCACACCGGTCGAACGCCCGTGGCAACATGTGTCAATCGACCTCGTCGGGCCCCTCCCCCGGTCGAAACGCGGCCACGTACGGCTACTGAATCTCCAAGACCGATTTACGAAATGGATCGAGATTAGAGCCCTATCGAAAGCGACAGCTCCGAGCGTCACGCGAGCGTTAACCGAAGCCGTAATCCTGCGACACGGGTGTCCAGAAATTGTCACGTCTGACAACGGGACGCAGTTCCGATCCGATCAGTTAGAAACACTGTTGCGATCTATGGGAATCACCCACCGCCTCACGCCGCCGTATGCACCGCAGTGCAATCCGGTGGAACGGACGAACCGGACAGTCAAAACCATGATCGCACAGTACGTCGGACAGAAACACCGAGCGTGGAATGAGAAAATAGAAGCGTTACAATTCGCCTTTAATACAGCGACACACGACGCGACCGGTTACACCCCCGCGTATCTAAATTACGGCCGAGAGCTGCGGCAACCAACCGAACCGAGCAAAAACACGGGCCCTATCACCGAAACGCACCGGCGTTTACAGGAAGCGCACGAATTTGTCCGCGTAAGATTGGCCCGGGCATTCCAAAGGCAGGAGAAATATTATAATCTCCGGCGGCGTCCGTGGCGGCCGCAAATCGGGGAAAGCGTGTGGCGGCGAGAACACCCGCTGTCAGATAAAGGAGCGGCATTTAACGCAAAATTAGCTCCCAAATACGCCGGCCCGTTCGAAGTGCGGAAAATAATATCGCCCGTTATCGTCGATCTAAAAGGTCCAAACGGCCGATGGTACCGACACGTACACGTAAAGGACCTTAAGAGCGTTACGCCAAAACAGGCAACCGATATCAACAAAGACGCGGATGACATCAACGAGAACGACGAGGAAAGGGATGATACCGAGAGCCGGACAACAGCGGTACACCGGCTCGACACTCGCGATAAAACCAGCCATGGAGCAGGATATACTCGCGGAGATCAACCAACTGCTGGGAGAAGCGTACGATCCCGCGGAGCCCGAAATCACCGAGGAATGGATCCGGGTATACCGCGGCGATACAGAGGAGGAGACCAGCCGGCCAGCAATGCCGCCACCGCCGGCCCGTCAGGAGAGAGCGGGCGCACCAATCACCACGGTGCTTCGAGTCGGCACCGTCATCCAACGGTCCGACGCAATCAACCGACGGAAGCAAGCAAGCCTCCTGGAAACGCCGCCACCGCCACCAGCCAGGCCACGGCGACTTACCACCGAGCCGCCGCCAAAGAAACCCACGTTGGAACCATTGCGGGTCATGGGGCCGTTACCACCGCCGCCGATTCCAGTAGAGGTGGCCCCCGGGGTTGTAACGATGCACCCCGACGGTGCATCATTTCCGGCCGACGACCCGCCGATGCCGCCGAACCGACCAACCGTCAGGCGAGGAGAATAAAAACGCGGCGTGCCGTAAGTGCATTCGAAAGTAACGAACGAGCCGCTCCGCAACTAAGTTCCGCGCGCGAGGGAGCCGACGGCACCGCGGCTCCTCGTTCCGAAACACGCCGCGACAAAAAACATAGCGCCGCGAACGATAAGCGTCCTACCGCGAACCCCCGGCGCCTACCTTTTTTCATATTGTTACGCCGGGAACGGGTCGGCGGACGTTTCCGCGTTCGCGTCTCTCACACTCTCACTCACACACACACTCGCGGCGCCTGAGCTCCGCGAAAGAAAGAGACACGATTTATAAAAAAAAACAGGAACGATATTTAATAAAGAGCATGCAAGCAGTAACACGTCTGCACCAATTCGAGACATGGGCAGAATTGTCAATTAACAAAATAATAATAATCCTCGTTCCCCTGGCAACGGGGAACCGAGACTTCGGAGCGAGCCGGCAGCTTCACGCTGCTCCGTATACCGGGCGTAACACTGCCCCCCCCCTTCCTCCAGATTGTCGCCCCGACAATCAGGGGGGGCCTCCGTGGCTTCCTGTTCCACCTTGGACTCCTGTCCAAGTTCCTGAACTCCACGAAGCGACGCGAAGAATCTTCCTCAGCGCGAAGATGCTTCCGTCCTTGGCTCCCAGCCCGATTCCGCTGCTCCTCTTAAAATCTTCAAACAAAAGGGGGGCATAACTTTCTGTGGACCCTCCGACTCAAGGTCTCCCCAAGTTCCTGTTCCGGCATTAGCCCTTCGTCCCATGGAAAACCACAGATCAAAAACCATGGGAAGAACAGTCTTCTTAATGAAAAATCTTCCTTCATCTTGAAACGGAGCGGAACACGTTCCTCCTGAAGAAAAATCTTCTTCCTCTCCGTCCAGCTAAACTCCTCCTCAAAAGAGAAAGAAGAAAAGCAGTTTCCAAAGAAAAATCAATTTTCTCCCCCCAAAAAAAAAACAAACACGGCCCCCAAAATCTATTTTATTTCCCTTTCAAAATACGGAGCCAACCTATCCGCATGGACGACTTTTTTTCTATGTTTAGGCGACTTCTGTATACAGAACACCACCTCCCCTAACTTTTTCAAAATCAAGTAAGGTCCTTCCCAATTACTTTGCAATTTAGGAGCCTTACCTCTAACTCTACAAGGATTAAAAAACCAAACCTTCTGTCCCTCTTGGAATAAAACATCTCTAACATTCTTGTCATAAAACGCCTTAACACGAGAGGACTTAACCGCCATCTTCCTTCTGATTTGAGAATGGATTTCATCAAGCCTTTGTCTTAAACCCCTAACAAACTCTCCTTGAGAAGCTAAAAACTGAGAAGACTGAGGAGGCATTCCCCGCGTCAAATCTAACGATAACCTCAAATCCCTGCCAAAACAAAGCTCCGCCGGAGAAACCTCAGTGACCTCATGCTTCGAAGACCTATAAGCTAACAAAAACATTGAAATCCAACGATCCCAATCCTTCTGATTTTCTGAAACAAATTTTGAAAGATATTCCAAAACCGTACGATGCTGTCGCTCCACCTGCCCATCCGATTGTGGATGTAAAGCAGTAGTCCTAGTTTTCCTAACCCCCAAAAGATTCAACAACTCTTTCAAAAGACCGGACTCAAAATTTCGCCCCTGATCTGTATATATCTCCTCAGGAACTCCAAATCTTGAAATAATTTCCCTAACAAAAACTTCAGCTACCGTTCTTGCCCTAATATTCCTCACCGGAAATGCTTCCACCCATTTAGAAAAACAATCCACAATTACTAAAAGAAACCTATTCCCAGAAGAAGATATAGGAAAAGGACCAAGAACATCCATCTGTAATCTCTGAAACGGAGACCCGACATTGTAAATCTGCAAAGGAGATTTCCCTTTGCCAGAAGGTCCCTTTTTTGAACAACAAACCGAACATGAACGACACCAATCTTCTACATCTTGCTTGCAAGAAACCCAATAAAAACGCTTTCGAATTCTATCTAGAGTCTTATTGATTCCAAAGTGCCCAACCGAAGGAGAATCATAAGCATCAGCCAGAACCCCCTTAATCCGTTTACGAGGAACCACTAATTGCAACAGCACCTTCTTTAAATTTGGAGCTATCCATTTCTTATAAAGAACTCCGTTCTCTAGAACGAGGGAATCCCAATAAGAATTAAGAACTCTTCCCGTTGAATCTGAAGAAGAAAATTCCGAACGGGAAAGACGTTCCCCAGACTCTTTCGCCTGTATTAAAACATTAAGACTCGGATCCTCCCGCTAATCCCTCTTCCAAAGATCTAACTCCTCTTCTTGGAAGACTATTCGAGCCACAGTCTCCCTCCTTCGGGAAGACTTTTTGCTCAACCCTAAAACAATACCGACAGTTTTCCGCTTCACAAAGCCGCCTCGATAAACCATCGGCATTCCCATGAGAAGTCCCCTTCCTATAAGCAATTTCGAACTGAAATTGCTGTAATCTTTCTACCCAGCGAGCTAACTGACCCTCGAGTTCCTTAAAAGACAAAAGCCACCTTAAAGACATATGATCCGTGCGAATTAAAAATTTTCCTCCTAAAAGAAAATGACGAAAAGATTTGACTGCATCTACAATAGCTAAAAGCTCGCGTCGAGTAACACAATAATTCCTTTCAGACTTCGATAAAACCCGACTGAAATACGCTATAACCTTCTCCTCATCCCCTTGTCTCTGTGAAAGAACAGCCCCGATTCCTATTCCAGAAGCATCAGTATCTAGAATAAACTGACCTTCTTCCTTCGGAAACGCTAACACTGGAGGAGAAGTTAAGGCTCGCTTCAAGGATTCAAAAGCCTCCTGACAATCATTCGTCCAAGAAAATTTCACCAAATTTCCCGTCAAATAATGAAGTGGCTTCGCTATCGAAGAAAAACCTTTCACAAATCTCCTATAATACGAGCAAAAACCTAAGAAGCTTCTCAATTGCTTCTTCGTATGAGGAACTGGCCAATCTATTACTGCTGCTACTTTCTCCTGATCAGTAGCTACCCCTTCTGAAGAAACCACATGACCTAAGTATTTAACTTTCCTACTAAAAAGAACACACTTCCCTGGATTGATTTTCAAATTGAATTTTCTTAAACGAAGAAAACAAGGCAGTATCCCGTCCACGAGTCAAGTAGTAGCATGCTTTTACGACCAGTATTCGGTAGGTACACTTCGTTAAACCAAGTTTTAAAATGTTCAGATGTAAGTTTCCCTGATTTCGATGCTTGAATATAGATGTTAACTGAATGGAAAAAAGATTCTTCCTTCTTGGACCAAATGTTCCAGTAGATTCCTTTAAAACCAAGTATAATGGTGAAAGAAGACTTTCACTTACTGAAATAATCGGCATTATAGTGTAACTGTGTGTCGTAGCAGATACTGATTGAACCGTTGCTTCAACTGTTTTCATTCCTATTTTCGCCAATGTTCGCCCAGAATGTATTTCAATATAATATTGTGTTATTCATGTGATAAATAAGAGTGAAAACATCCGCATCAAGTTAATCGGAAAGTTTGACAAGGTTATCGACACAACCTGACTCCGTTTCATTTTTATTGTTATTTTTCGTCGTTCGACAGATCGCGCAAAGTTCACATTTACTTTCAATTTCATAATCAGTCACTCGAATTGAAGCACGAACAAAAAAGTTTTATATTAAAGATGAATTATTGCACACAAAGTTTCACAATGTTGAATATTTAAAGATTCTCTAACTTTTTTTGATGGAAATCTTATTATTATTATTATTGAGCGTATTACCCTGATTAAATTTTTGTTTTTATAATGAGAAGCTTTACGTATATAGAGTAACAAATAAATTAAAAAATTTTTAGCTGCGGCTTAAAAATAATTCTTACGGAAATAAAGTATTTTCATATGTAGAGGTTTTTCAGTTTCCTCCATACAACTCGGAAATTATTAAAGATATCGAAAAAAGTTTTATACAAAAGTTTTATGGTAGAAACACCTCCGTTTAACTGCAATAATAGAATTAAAAAAAAAAATTTTTTTTTGTAATTTTATAAACAATTTTGTTAAAAAATTTTTTTTATTTAATTCTGTTACTGTAGTAAAATATAGTTGTTTTTACTGTAAAACTTTTGTATAAAACTTTTTTTGATATCTTAAATAGTTTTCGAGTTATATCAAAAAAAGAAAATAACCCTTCTATTTGTAAGGGGTGGTTTCACCCCTTTAAAGTGAAACTTAGCACAAACAAAAAATAGTTTTGTGTTACGGATGAACTACTCTACATGCGCACAAAGTTTCATACTTTTTTGAATTTCCGGGTTGCCTAACCTTCCTTGTTAGTCAGCTACGGTTAAGTCCCGCTCAGACGAAAGAAGAACAAGGTTCGCTCTGCTGGCGTGACAAAGATCTTTTCATTCTCCGTTTAACCATCTAGGCGATCACTATTAGTAGAAACCATGTAGTGAATTAAATAGAAAATTATAGCCCCATTATTTTTATTAATTTTCTACTTTACTGATAAAAGATACAAAAACTTAACACAAATTGTAGTATATGTAGAACGATGTAGTATGTGTAGAACCTTTATTATGTAGCATGGTTAATAACAATACTTAATCAATACACTGTAAGCGAATAAAAGTCAGTCGTTGTTTGAAAGTCTTATTGATCACATCTAAATACGCTCCTACCTAACGAATACAATACAAATCAATAAGTATTACGCTTCTGTTACCGTGATTTTAAGAATGGAATATCAAATATACAAACAAAGTAAAGATTATTACTTGGACAAAATTCCTCTTGACGCGCGATCCGTTCCTAAGTGTTTTTTCGTCGGTCATGCGCCGACCGAACATGCGGCGTGTTCGTGCGCGAATAACAATACCCAAAATTGACAAAAAAAGTCGCCCGTTGTTCTGATGTCGCACTTACAAATTACCACCGACGTCGGTCACTATGGAGAGCTCTCTATGTGCGCCCACGAATGTAATATCCCGAGGTCCGAGTAAATCACACGTCAATAATTTACGCCAAGTATTTTAGGGTTAGTCGACCGCGTTCGAACTAGCCTTGGAGGCTTCACCAAGAGATAGAATAACGGGATTTTACGGCAGTACTACCGCTGACCTTGAAGGCCCCGGATGGCCTCGAAACAATAAGACCTGGCCCGGTCTAGCTTGCGGTTGCCTCTCCAGGAAGTGGAAGACTGTACAATAAATAATATGCAATTACGGGTGATCAACTTCACCGAATTAAATCTTTTTCTTGTGAGCTTCGCCGTCACGTTCTTCTCACACTCTTTATCTCGACTCGAATATTGCTCGCTCTCGTTTCTCGCTTCGAGCTAGCTCGGGTTGCATAGTCCGTCTTCAACACTTGCTATCACGGAAGAGAACAAAGCTCGCGAACAATTTCGGCAAGAAGCCAGGTTTAACCCTCCCCCCCCCCTCACCATACAAAGTTTTTCGGATTTTTAGCGAGTGAGTGAGAGAGAGAGAGAGAGAGAGAGAGAGAGAGAGAGAGAGAGAGAGAGAGAGAGAGAGAGAGAGAGAGAGAGAGAGAGAGAGAGAGAGAGAGAGAGAGAGAGAGAGAGAGAGAGAGAGAGAGAGAGAGAGAGAGAGAGAGAGAGAGGGAGAGAGAGAGAGAGAGAGAGAGAGAGAGAGAGGAAGAGAGGGAGAGAGGGAGAGAGAGAGAGAGAATGGCAACGGCGAAGACCGCAAGAAGACGACTTGATTCGGTTGGCCACCCGCAATTGCGTAATATTTATTGTACAGCCTTTCTCTTTTCGGGGAGACGACGGCGTGCTTGACCGGGTGAGATCGTATTGTTGCAAAGCCATTCAGGATCTTCAAGATTATTGCCAGTTTTGCCGTAAAATCTCGTCATTCTATCTCTTGGTGAGGCCTCCAAAGCGGAATCGAACGCGTATTTGATATTCTACACCCGGTAACAAGAGGGTATTACTTATTGACTTGCTTTTTTTTTTTGATTATGAGATTCTATTAATAACATTTTAATTCAATAAATTACATCTTTTTTCTTGTTTTGTTAATTATTTCTGGAATTTATTTCACGTGTTATCGGTTTCTTTTTCGAGGACGAGTTTACTTCACTTAATCCCGCTCCACTCCGTTCGGATGAGCTAGCCCTCGCGCGTGGCGACTGCGATATCTTAATTTCTTTTGCGATTTAAAATTAATTTTATGGTTTAATCGTCACGGCACACACAGTACAGCGTATCGTGTACAATTGCACACATTAGTTACAATAAATTTTTTCTTGAATTAAGTTTTCCGGATCTTCGCGTTTATGGTTTCGCCGCACATCGGGACAAGCTAAAGAACTTTTCATTCTTTTCTCTCTGCTATTTCTCGTGCACACAGACGAGCGCGGATTGTGGATCCGTGCTCGCTTTTTTGTTCACGTCGATCTCCGCGGGGAGATAAGACATAACAATACTCACTTGGCAGCTTCTCTATTACCACATTTCACTTCTTTTTTTTTTTTTTGAGCCATGTTTTTTTTATACATACTATATCCCATTCTTTTATTCCTTCCCAGATTCCTTGTTCTTATTACATAAACCCGCTACGTTCCAGAATACTATCCTTAATTTTTTTTTTCATTTTTATCATTTTTCTCTTTTTTTTCTCCCATCTTCTTCTTTCACTCCTCCTTCTTTCGATTCTTTTTTTATTTCTAATATTTTTTTTTTTTTTTCCCTCCTTCCTTACTTCCTTTTTTTTTTCTTTCCGTCTTTTATTTTTCCTTTTATCTTCTCTCCCATTTAATATATCTTCTTTCTCTTTTTTCCACCACCATTTTCTATCTACGTTTATTCTGTTTCTCTCAATCTAGATATTTCTTTCTTCTTTTATTTATTTTTTTTTTTTGCGATTTCTCCTAATTTCCATCCTACTCTCTTTTTTTTCTCATGTTCTGTCTTTTTGTATCCATATATCTCTGTATAAAAATGAGTAATTACAATGATGAGAATTTACAAATAACGCCGCGGGGACGGTACGCGGTCGTGGCCGGTTTAATTAACGCGAAAAGGCGGGTGTTAGTCCTTCGAATATGCGAGTTACGCGGAGACACGCGTTGAGCACGTGGTCGGTAGATGAGATCCGCACAGAATTTAACAATGAGTTTCATGCTTGAGTTAGTCCTTAAATTGATATCTGTCTGTTTAAATGTTCTTGAGAGCTCGCACTGAGTTTAAACAACGAGTTACAATTATATTAATCGTGAGATCACACGCTGCGAGATCTGATGAGCTACTGAGCACGAGGTTCAACACGCCTCGTGCTGCAGGGTGATGTCTTCCAGAAGATTCTTGGCGTGATGCACACGGCGAAGATGATCTGGATGAGTTGTACTGGAGACAAGGCGATGAGTTGAACGATGAGTTGAACGATGAGTAGCACGATGAGTAGCACAATGAGTAAAAATTGTGAGAGAAGCACACTGCACGTTGTTGCACACGAGGTGATGCTTGGCACGGCTGAGTGAACACTGATAAGCCTCGAGCCGGCAACGCCTTCGAGAATCGGAGGCGATTATCAAACGACAGATCGATATCGATCCATCGCCGGTGATCAGCCACGAGGTGCTGCCCCCGCGGCGGTGACATAATTAATTTCTAACTTCAAATCTTGAACAATCTCTTTTCTTTTAACTTCTTCTTATTATGCATTATTCTTATTTTTTTTCTGTGCTTATTTTTGCAATTATTATAATTTCTGTTTTCTTATCTTTTTGCTACTTTTTTAATTTCTATTTTCTTTATCAATTTCTTTATTTTTTTCTTTTTTTTTCTCTACGTTTCTCGTCTTTTTCATTTTTTTTATTACCACATATTTCTTTTTGTCTTGTTTTTTTCTTCTATTTTTCTCTCTAATTTCTTTATCTTATTTTTTATTGCTTTATTGATCTCTTTACTTATCCCTCTTTTGCCTTTTCTTCTTCCTCTTCTACTTTCTGTATTCTTTTCTCAATCTTTTCATTTTTCTCTTTTACTTCTTTCTATTTTTACCTTTTTTAATATTTTTTTCAAATGTTTTATATTCTTCTTAAGTTTCTCTCTCCCTCTCCCTCTCTCTCTCCCTCTCCCTCTCCCTCTCCCTCTCCCTCTCTCCCTCTCTCTCTCTCTCTCTCTCTCTCTCTCTCTCTCTCTCTCTCTCTTTCTCTCTCTCTCTCTCTCTTTTCCACTCTTCCTTTTTTTTTCTCAGTTCTAATAATTCCTGTCTTAAGTTTTTGTTGTCCACTTTAAGATTTTTTAAGCTTTTATTGACTTACATTGTCATTTCCATCATTAAGTTTATTTGTTCCTTTTTCTTTTTCTCTAATTTTGTATCTGTATCTATCATTTCCATCGATAATCTTGCCGTATTCTAACTCTTACTAAACGGATTAAACTTCTTGTTTTTCTTTATTCTATTACTTTCTTTTTTTCTCTTAAAATATTCGTCGATTTTTCTCAAATTTTTACTTCTTTTTGTTTTTTCCAAAAATCACTTTTCTCATCTTTTATCCATATCTTATTTTTTCTTTACTTCCCTTTTCTTCTGTCTTTTGTTCTTCTGTTACTCTTTTACTTTTGTCTACGCTTATACTTACGCTTATGCTTACTTGCTTTGTTATCTTATTTTACTAACACTTTATTCACCGTTTTCCTATCTTTTATTTTTTACACTTTATCTTTTTTTTTTTTTAATTTATTTCTTTTTACTTTCCTTTCCACATAATTCTCCTTTAAATCTTACTCTATTACTTTAAAACTCTACTTCTCTATTCTCACTTTTCCTTTTTCTCTATCCTCTCTCTTACATACAGTCACTCACATATTTATTCGGACACCAATGTATTTTGACCTTTTAATTACTATATTTTTAATACGCGAACGCAGAATAAAAAAATTATGTTATATTTTATTAGGTAGCACTGTATAGATAAAATTAATACAAAAATTTAATTATTATTATTTTTTATTATTTAAATAATAACACAAATACCGCAAAACGACAAGTTTGTACCTCACAAAATTATTCGGACACTAAAGAATAACTTACAAACTATAAAAAGAGCTTACAAACTAAAAAAATAAAAATTTAATATTTGGTAGGGTACCCCTTTTGCTGAATTACATGTTGTAACCGCGTGGGAACAGAGGAAATTAATTTTTTTAAGTATTCTACACTAATTTTCGCTCATTCTTCTTTTAAACGTTTTTTAATTCGTCTATTGAGCCTATTGTTGTTTGACGAACTCTGCGATCTAATTCATCCCAAACATGTTCGATAGGATTTAAGTCTGGGGATTGCGGAGGTGGTTGTAATACCTGTTTACAATTATATAACAAGTATTCCTGTACTATACGTGCCTTATGTTTGGGATCGTTGTCTTGATACAGTTTAAAGTTATTTGCAATCCCTATTTTTAACGCACTTTGATGGAAATTATTTTTTTAAATTTTTAAATATCTATTCTTATCTAATATATCGTCTATGTTGAGGAGTAAGTTACCGAGCTTCATAATAAGAATTTGTACTTCTGTATGAGCGTGAGAATGTGAGTGTGTGTGTAAACATGTAGATCATTCCAGAAGGTTCTGGAAGCGCCGTTGCGAATGCGCGAGTGTCGAAACGATTCGGCTGGCACGCGGTATCTCTCTCTCGAGAAGCGACTGTCCGACCGAGCACATCTCGATTACCGCAATTGTTCTTTGTATACTCGTGTGAGTTAAATTCGTCTTTAAAGTAAAGTTGTCTGCATTAAACTCGCGATCTGATTTTGATTTCTTTCCTGTCGAACCACACCTCCAATTTTGTTCCTTCGGCGAACAAAAAGAACAAAAAGTAAAGAATAAAGTTCAACAGGTTATGGGCCTAGTCGTCGTCGACTGAGGAGAGGAGAAATCGGTCGTGAGTGTTGTGCGCGCGCGTATAAAGTTCTTACGAAAAGGGATACGCGCGATCTAAAGAATGGCGTTGGAGATACTCGGAAGAGGAATCACCAAGTTCGACGGATCGGATTTTCAAACTTGGAAATTCGAGGTAAAGCAACTTTTGATGTCTCATGGACTTGAAGACATTGTGGACGGTACGCGAGAAAGACCGGCGGGTGGTGCGGAAAATGCGGCAGTGAAATCCTGGGTGAAGGAGAATGCCAAGGCGATGAGCATTATTTCAATGGCAATCGAGAGGAAGCAATTGCGAGGGCTAATTACATGTACCACGGCGAGAGACATGTGGACGACGTTGAGTGGAATATACGAGCACAAGTCGGCATCCAGTAAATTATTGCTCTTGCAAAGATTCCACGAGTACCGAATGAAGCCCGAGGATTCGGTGGTGCAGCACGTGGCGAGTGTTCAGAACTTGGCGAGTCAGCTGAAGGACGCGGGACAAAATATGACGGAAGTCGAAGTGATGGCAAAAGTACTGGGTTCGTTGCCACCCAAGTACGGCACACTCATCACGGCATGGGACAGCGTTCCGCTAGCAGATCAGAAAATTGGAGTGTTACTCGAGAGACTCATCAAGGAAGAAAATAGGCTAACTATCGACGGTGAAGTTACAAGTGCGCTCGCAGCGGTTAGTGTAAGTGATCGCAAACATCAAGGCTCTGATAATAGCAAGAACAAAAGGAAAAAGGGACAGTTCGAAAAACGTGCAAAATTCAAGGGCGAGTGCTTCTACTGTAAGAAAACAGGACATCTAGCGCGTGATTGCTATAAGAAACTGCGAGAAAAACAAACAAGTTCGACAAACAAGGTCAGTGAAAACAGTGCCTTCGTGGCGACGGTACCATGCCGGAAGAACAATAAAGTGTCAGTACAGCCATCTAACGGTGAAATCCTGAATATAAAATCCATGAACGTGGAAGATACATGGATTACCGACAGTGGCGCGTCACGCCACATGACTTATCGACGTGAGTGGCTGACTAACTTCAAACCCGAAAACGGTGAAGTGGTATCACTAGGAAATGGCGGACAATGTAAAGTTACAGGCAGTGGCACAGTGATAATTGAAAAACTGATCAATGGTGAGTGGAAACCTGCTCGAATAGATAATGTATTGTTAGTACCAGACATTAAAAGAAATTTATTTTCTGTGGGAGCCTGCACAAAGAGGGGTTACAGTGTGACGTTCAACGAAGAGAGTGTGTTACTCGAACGAGAAGGAGAAATGCACGCGATCGGAATCAAGCAATCAAATGACATTTATCGGTTGTTTTTCCGAGTGACGGTGAAGTGCAGTGGAAACGAGGCAAACGTGACGTCCACGGATTTGCGCACGTGGCACGAGCGGTTAGGCCACATAAACGCGAAACAATTAAAGACAGTCTTAACGAGCGATGCAGTCAAAGGTGTAAAGTTAAGTAACAAAAAAGACTTCTTCTGTGAGGCCTGTCAATACGGGAAAGCCCACAGACTAAAGTTTAACAAGAACTCGAGTGTTGGCGGCAAGTGCTGGAAACCGGGAGAAATGGTGCATACTGACGTGTGTGGTCCTTTTTCGGAAGATTCACTAGGAGGGGCTAAATACTATTTGCTGTTCATCGACGAGGCGACGGACTACCGAACAGTGTACTTTATCAAGCACAAATCGGACGTGTGCGAGAAACTGAAGGAGTTCGATAGACTAGTAATGAATAAATACGGACACAGCATAAAAGTTCTCCATGCGGACAACGGCAGAGAATACGTCAATAATGAACTTCAAAATTACGCCAAGGAACAAGGCATCAAGTTGGAAAATACGGCACCGTACTCGCCTCAACAAAATGGAAAGGCTGAGCGTGAAAACCGAACGATAGTTGAAAGCGCAAGGACAATGTTGCAGGCCAAAGACTTACCAAAGAAACTCTGGGCTGAAGCAATTAACACTGCAGTGTATTTGCTGAATCGCACCGCGATAAAGAAGAAGAAGACTGTGACACCATTCGAGGCTTGGAATGAGAAGAAACCTGAGCTATCACATGTAAAAGTATTTGGAACTGAAGCATACGCCTGGATCGACAAGCAGTTTAGAAAAAAGATGGACAAGAAAGCCAAGAAGTTAATTCTAGTAGGCTACCAAGCTGAATCAACAAATTACAGATTGTGGGACCCTATTACAAACAAAGTTACTGTGTCGAGAGACGTGGTTTTCAATGAAGACACCAATACCAGTCAAATCGACCAACAAGGAGTTGTCAATGTCGAAGCGTGGCCTCAGAAACCTGATGAAGAAGAAGCAGACGAACAAGACAACAGCGAAGGGGAAGATCTCGACAGTGTGAGTGAACCTGACTCTGATGGGGAAGTCAGAGCCAGAGTCGAGCCGGAGCAGCCAATAAGAGCCAGACAACCTGCTGCAGAAAAGGGTCTCAGAGATCGTGCCTCATTAAAACCTCCAAAAAGGTACGAAGTAAATTACGCTCAATATTCTGTACCTGAGACATTTCAGGAAGCTGTAGCAGGACCTGACAAGGACAAATGGACCAAGGCCATTGAGGAGGAGCTAGCAGCTCACGAGACAAATAAAACTTGGACGCTGGTGCCGAGGCAGCTGAATCAGCGACTAATTGACTCTAAGTGGGTTTTTAGAGTTATTCAAGATTCAGCAGGACGAATAATACGGCATAAGGCCAGGTTATGTGCCAGAGGATTCCAACAACAGTTTGGAACAGATTATAAGGAGACATTTGCACCTGTGACCAGGTACGACTCCTTGAGAGTACTTCTGGCGCTGGCGACGCAACGAGATCTGGAGATAAAGCAGTTTGATGTAAGAACTGCCTTCCTGTATGGAGAACTTGAGGAAACCATACACATGCAAATACCAGAGGGACTGAAGTCGTCAGGAAACAAAATGGTCTGTAAGCTAAATAAATCTCTGTACGGATTGAAACAATCCCCGCGCTGTTGGAATCAAAAAATTCGATAATTTCCTAAAAATGTTTAAATTTAAAGAAAGTAATGCCGACAAATGTATTTACCGGGGCATAGTTGAAAATAAAGTCGTTTATCTTGCGTTATTTGTTGACGATGGTCTAATAATAAGTGAGTCGGAAACGGCAATACAAGCGGTAATAATAAAACTGAAAGGTTCGTTTGAAATAGTTGTTACCGACGTGAATTCGTTTATAGGAATGCAAATCGAGCGCGATAGAGTAAATAAACAAATGTTTATTCACCAAAGTTTGTACGTGCGACGTTTACTAGAAAAATTTAATTTTGTTAACGCGAAAAATTTATGTATACCGGCAGATCCTAATGCAATATTGTCTATTAATGATTCAAGTGAAGAAGAATCAGAAAAAGTTCCTTACAGAGAGGCTGTAGGCTCTCTGATGTTTTTGGCGCTCGTATCGCGACCGGATATAGCGTATTCGGTAAATGTAGTAAGTAGATATACAGACAAACATACGCGTAGTCATTGGAGTGCAATAAAGCGAATCTTTAAGTATTTGGTTGGTACAATGGATCATGGTCTACTTTATGAAGTTCAGGGTAAGTCAGACGAGTTAAGTGGATATTCAGACGCGGACTTTGCTGGAGATATTGATACGCGAAGGTCGACAACGGGTTATATTTTTAATATTTGTAGTGCACCAGTGAGCTGGTCCTCACAAAGGCAGAAGCTGGTCACATTAAGCACAACAGAGTCAGAATATGTCGCAGCTTCGGCAGCGTCAAGAGAAGCTGTATGGCTTCGTCAATTATTGAAGGATTTAGATTGTGATACGCAAATTCCGACCACTTTATATGTCGACAATCAGAGTACAATAAGATTAATTAATAACCCTGAATTTCATAAACGGACAAAACACATAGATATAAGATTTCATTTTGTTCGAGAAAAGGTGGCAGAAAAATGTATTGAAATAAAATATGTACCTTCGGAATATCAGTTGGCTGATATATGTACAAAGGCATTGCCACGAGATAGATTTCATACGTTAAAACATGAATTAAATATTTGTGATATGAAACTCGGTAAACTGGGGAAGTGTTGAGGAGTAAGTTACCGAGCTTCATAATAAGAATTTGTACTTCTGTATGAGCGTGAGAATGTGAGTGTGTGTGTAAACATGTAGAACATTCCAGAAGGTTCTGGAAGCGCCGTTGCGAATGCGCGAGTGTCGAAACGATTCGGCTGGCACGCGGTATCTCTCTCTCGAGAAGCGACTGTCCGACCGAGCACATCTCGATTACCGCAATTGTTCTTTGTATACTCGTGTGAGTTAAATTCGTCTTTAAAGTAAAGTTGTCTGCATTAAACTCGCGATCTGATTTTGATTTCTTTCCTGTCGAACCACACCTCCAATTTTGTTCCTTCGGCGAACAAAAAGAACAAAAAGTAAAGAATAAAGTTCAACAGTCTATAAAAACTAAATGCCCCACGCCGAAAGCAGAAATGCAGCCCCACACCATGACAGAACCTCCTCCGTGTTTTACTGTTCCGTGCAGGTTTTTCGGTTTTAAGTGTTCGTTACATTTCCGTCACACTCAGACTCTTCCATCACTTCCGGTCATATTAAATTTGCTCTCGTCTATAAAAATTTCATCTTAATAAAAATAAAATCCGAGTGTGGCGGAAATGTAACAAACACGTAAAACCGAAAAACCTGCACGGAACAGTGAAACACGGAGGAGGTTCTGTCATGATGTGGGGCTGCATGTCTGCTTTCGGCGTGGGGCATTTAGTTTTTATAGACGATATATTAGATAAGAATAGATATTTAAAAATTTAAAAAAATAATTTCCATCAAAGTGCGTTAAAAATAGGGATTGCAAATAACTTTAAACTGTATCAAGACAACGATCCCAAACATAAGGCACGTATAGTACAGGAATACTTGTTATATAATTGTAAACAGGTATTACAACCACCTCCGCAATCCCCAGACTTAAATCCTATCGAATATGTTTGGGATGAATTAGATCGCAGAGTTCGTCAAACAACAATAGGCTCAATAGACGAATTAAAAAAACGTTTAAAAGAAGAATGAGCGAAAATTAGTGTAGAATACTTAAAAAAATTAATTTCCTCTGTTCCCACGCGGTTACAACATGTAATTCAGCAAAAGGGGTACCCTACCAAATATTAAATTTTTATTTTTTTTTAGTTTGTAAGCTCTTTTTTTTATAGTTTGTAAGTTATTCTTTTAGTGTCCGAATAATTTTGTGAGGTACAAACTTGTCGTTTTGCGGTATTTGTGTTATTATTTAAATAATAAAAAATAATAATAATTAAATTTTTGTATTAATTTTATCTATACAGTGCTACCTAATAAAATATAACATAATTTTTTTATTCTGCGTTCGCGTATTAAAAATATAGTAATTAAAAGGTCAAAATACATTGGTGTCCGAATAAATATGTGAGTGACTGTACACTACCTTTCAATTTCACTCTCTCTTCTTCTATCACTTTTTCTCGTTTTCTCATCAATTCCTCTCTCACTCACTCTTTCACTATTTCTCTTAACCTCATGTTTACTTTTCTACACACATATTCACTTTTTGTCCTTTCTCCAAACCTTGCATCTTTCCCATCACTTTCTTTCCCTTCCATCTTTTCTACTTCTACTCCCTAGTCCATTTTTTCCACTTGTGCCCTTTCCTTACTTATCACCACCGAATTTTACTGCACACCTATGTACTACCCATGTAACATGCAGTGCTTTGGAAACAAAAGTCCGAATAAATTAACGTATTTTAATGTAAAATTTTTTAACCCCGAGGGAAACAATAATATCTAACTATTTATTAAATAAAAGCGTTTACAAAATTTAGTCGTTAATTCACACCACTTTAAAATCCTCTTAATTGTATTATTATTAATAAATATATATTTTACAGTTAATAAAAACATCAGCCGGTTATGTATCTGTATTGCATACAACAAAGAATGCATAATGAAGAAAAATCTAAATATTTTCTACCTGTAATATTTTATAATGTAATAAAATTATGAATAGATACTTATCTTTTATTTACAATTTGTAAATCTTACTGCATAAGCTAATTGAATAATGCTTTTATTAAATAAAAATAAATAGCTAACAATGTTGTTAGCCGCGGAACGACAGTTGGCGTACCGCCGTTATTATTCGCGTAATGTACAAGATAATAAAAATATGTTTTGGGACGCACCACGTCCTGGGTTTCCGCCGGACGGTTCTTCGGTACAGCGTCCGGCTGTTGTTCGACCAAAACAGTTCACCGCCAGGGTGCATCGTTACAAAATAAATAAAAAACAATGAAAATTTATATAAATTATAATTCAAATATTGTTACATTTTTATATAAATTTTTTTTATTAATATTTTAAGAATCAAGAGTCAGAAACATCTGCATCAAGTTAATCGGAAAGTTTGACAAGTTATTGATGCAACCTGACTGTTTAATTTTTGTTAGTATTTGTTGTCATTCGACAGTGTTACGTCTCCGACTCCGCGTCTCTTTTTTTTAAAAAAAATATTAGAAAATTTAGTTAGGGGGTAGGTATACCGTACTCCATTGTAACACAAAGAAAATACTTTAGAACCCTCCAGAAAGACAATTCTTAAAACTAAAATATTTCGGTACTGCTTATTGCGTGAAAACATCAAAAACATACAACAAATTGTAAACGGGCGCCAACGAGACCCAGACAAAAGGAACTTGTCTAGACATGACAAAAAAATCAAACCTAAAGGCTCATAAATATTTCAAACTCTCATTAGAATGTCCACCGTAGGAAAGGGCTTTAAGAAGAAAGAATAACTTTTTTAAAAAATGTAATTGCACCGTGAATGCTGAGCCTTTGAAAAACCAAGGGCGCGAGAGGCCCGTAATTACCGGAGTATGTCATGCGGACAAAAGCAATAAAATTCAGGCAACACAATAAGTTATACCGATAGTAAAAGTTTTCCAACCATTTCTCTAAAAATGTTAATAACATTCTGGAAGGTTCGGAAAAGATGACTCGCTAAGGCGGAGCCTCTTATAAACATTTTATTTCAAAAACCAATGGATTTCGGGAACTTCTCACCAATCTAGAAACTAAGGGCGAAAAACTTAGAAGTTTAAGAAACAGAGAAGGGATGAGGTGCGAGTGCCCAATAATTGTAAAATAAGAAAAGTGGAGAAACAGACTCGGCAAATGAAAGCTTTGAGTTTTGAAAATATGAAAATTCGGCAATAGTCCTCTCCTTTTTCGAGCTTATAAAATCTTGTGTTCCAGCGGAGCACGCTCTCTTGCTCACCAGATTTTCAACGCATAAGTTTTATTAAGCAAATCGCGAGTGCCTGTTTGCGCAAGACTGCAGTGAAATCAGACAAGAAGACTCTCCAGAGGATCTCCAAAAAGTAAGTTTCGACGATCAATTATATTATCCCGCGAACTAAATTGATTCCACTAAATGTCCACTAAAGTTAATCCAAAGTGTTCCTTTCGTTAAATTCAAAAAAGAGAGAAGGGATTGTCTGTGTCGGAGTTTCGGAGATTCGATTATGTTCTTTGGATTTCGTGGCGATTCAGATTTGCGAAGAGTATTGCTACCGAATATCGGCTGTGATATGCCGTCGAATAACTAACAACTCACTGTGGTTCACGCAGTGAAATGTTGCTGGAACTTTGGCGACTATCCACGGCATTAAGAAAACGGGAAACGAGCTTTGCTTAAGATGAACCGCGGAGATCCATTAATGGGCGGGCCGAAAGCTCTGGAAATCGTCAGTGACGAGTATCCCTCGACCCTTTCTTTGATAAATTTGTTAAATCCTTTCTTATAAAAAATTAAATCCAAACTATAAATTTTTTAGTGGAATCCGCTTTCCGCGAACACAATCGCGAAGTGCGTGCCACGTTCGCGACAAACAGGATGTGTGGGTGTGAATCGGCTACACCTTGACCGTTCTCTTCGGCGAGATGTCCGCACCGAGGAACAAATCATAGATATTGTTACGTCCTCGGACTCCACATCTCCTTTTTTCCGACACGCGATCAATAAATTAGATAAAAAAAGTAAACCGTGACTATTTGGTGACTAGAGAAAACTTCCAAGCTTCCAGAAGAAATAATTTTATACTCAGAAATCCTTATCGCTGGATGCTTAAATTAAACTTAGAACAATCATGCTATAGATGCCGACGGAAAGCTAAACAGAAAACTCTTCAAGGGACATTAAACTAATAGGGCCAAAACAATTCAGAATCAATATCGAATGTCTGGCGATAAGTAAAGCACTTGAGATCGCAGTTATACCGTGGATCCGAGATATAAGCAAAACAAAGGCGCGAAAGTCCTGCGATCGTAAGAATATGACACGTAGTCGAGTCCTATAAACAAACACGATCAGGCGATAACGAAAAGAATCCGTTAACAATTTTCCTCTAATTATTAATAATAATATTCTGGAAGGTTGGAAGGGGGAAGCCATGTGGGCAGAGCCTGGTATGAACAAATTTTTCTCTCGGGCCAATAGATATCGGGAACTTCTCACCATGAATTATAAACTTAAGGGCGAAAACTTAGAGCCTAAGAAAATCAGCGAAGGGATGAGATGCAAGTAACCTATAATTAAGAAAAAGGAAAAGTGGAGGGACATGGCTGACAAATAAGAACATTGACTTTTTCAAAAATGAAAATCCGGTGCTAGTCTTCCCCTTTTCTGAGGTTATAAAACCGCGTGTTTCGGCGGGACTCGCTCTCATTCTGTCTCTGGACCGTCTTGATATATATAATTGCTCTCTGAGTCTTGAAAAAACAAGTGACTTGTGAAATATTCTGTGAACCACAAGAAATAAAGGGACTACCAAGGACTCGTCCGAGGATAATTGAAGACAGCAAGTAGTAAGTCTCATCATTTATTTAATTCTTATTTCCTTTCCCCTTCGAAACGGTTCCACTAAAATTAAAATTCTAAATACCTTCAAAATGAATGACGAGGGAATTGTCAGGGTGCCGTTCGCATCTCGCAAATTCGGCATCTCTCTAGAGTCCTTCGAGTTCTTCGGTAACTCAACTCAGTTAGTGGGCTTCCTTTTGTCAGAGGTTGCGATTAGCGGCCAATAAATGGTGACTATCAAAACCTTAATTTGAGTGAGGCTCCATCCGGTCAGAGAGACTGCGAGAACCTCTAAAGTGACGTATGGAGAGATCCGGAAGGAAGAATGCGACGTGATGCTCTATCATTTTCTCTCGATAATTGTTTCATTAATTCAATTTTAAATTGATACCTTTTTAGTGGAATCTAACAATCTAAGATCCATAAAGAAAAGTCGGGCGCGGAGGAACAGAAAAATAAGGAAATTGCGAGAGCTGGTTAGAAGCTTCTTCGTGCAATTCTTGCTCGCGGCGGCGCCAAGGGAGGATACAGCCGATCCTCCAAAACGAAGATCCGAGCGACCGTGGTCGCCTCTTCCTTCCGCGTCTCCCAACTCGCCATTTAATGGCGTGGACTCGGAAGACAAAGAATGTTTACCGACACGGATACCTACACCACCGCGGTCAAGATCTCCGACGTCAATCGAGTCTGACTCGGAGCAGTTCCGCCCGACTTCTTCTTTCTACACTCCGGACATCTCCTTAACTTCCGACGACCATTTTCCTGGAGCTGCTCCTAGAGCATGCTCCTCTCCTATCCCATCGCCGAATCCATATCCTGGGGAACCCGAGAAAGTCGGTTCCTTTGCTGAGGACGAAACCGTCACTTGGCAAGAACCTGACAGCCCGAAACCTTCCCCTTCTCCCGCCCCGAGTGTGGAGTTCCTCGGGGAGCAAGAGAAACCGAGAGCGGTCGTTGATCCTTTCCTCAAGCTCCTCCGGAGAACTTACACTCCGTGGATGGATCCTATCCCGGAAAGGGCCTTCACCATAGGCCCGGACCATTTCGATCCTGAAAAAATCAGGAGACAAACCAGCAGGGCGTCTCCTGATGAAAACTTTTTAATCCTTTATCCTGGGGTGGAACTCTCCTTCCTAGTTCCGATCAGGCTCATTGATCGAGTATTTCCGCGATCAACCGCACGAGTCGCGGAAATAATAGAAATAGAATTAGAATAACACCATAAAAATCTTACACATTTTACAATCTCATATATATATATATATATATATATATATATATATATATGTGGATGTTGACGGTGTCCAGCCGGCACTACAAGTCGCGCAGAATAAGGGGTGTCACAAGTTAGGACAGAAAGGCAAACACTTGACAGTTCACAATTAACAATCAAATATATTTAACAAATAGGTAAAGAAAATAACACGTGATTATAAATGTAATAAAAAGAAGCATACAAATAATAAAGAAAAGTAATCCTCTCATTTGAGGAAATAAGAGCGGGTCGGTATAGACCACGTCGACTTATCTGTATTCCGCAGCGGCGGAAAGATGCTGTCAGCAGCAGACGCAAGGACCTCGCAGTTCGCAGTTCGCAGTTCGCAGTTTGTGATTCGCAAGAGGTCTGGCCAGGCTTGGGCACGCAGTGTAATTCGCACGTATGCACTCGATGCACAAACTGATACGCGATCGACAATAGAAAATATTAAGTGTCGTGGAAGACGACAGCTCAGCGATGTGCTCGCTCTGAAACTCGGAGGGACTCTGAGGGCTCGGCTGACGCAACGAGCCATCCGAGCCGTTGTCTTAGAAAAGTAAATCGGGAAAGTCCCGGGAGATTAACCGTAATCAACCGGGGAAATCCCGAGACAAAAGCTGATGTCGGACGATGACCACGGAGTGACTAATATTAAAAGAAAGGCCGCGGGATTATAATTTGTTTCCTCTTCCGGACGGCCGGTAATGTATGAGGTGGCGTCATCCGGCGTGTGACGTCGGAGGGATCCGCCACATATACACTGTTAAAAGATTTTAATTTAGTAATTAATCATGTCACCGCCGCGGGGGCAGCACCTCGTGGCCGATCGCCGGCGACGGATCGATATCGATCCGTCGTTCAATAATTGCCTCCGATTCTCGAAGGCGTTGCCGGCTCGAGGCTTATCAGTGTTCACTCAGCCGTGCCAAGCATCACCTCGTGTGCAACAACGTGCAGTGTGCTTCTCTCAGAATTCTTACTCATCGTGCTACTCATCGTTCAACTCATCGCCTTGTCTCCAGTACAACTCATCCAGATTATCTTCGCCGTGTGCAACACGCCAAGAATCTTCTAGAAGACATCACTCTGTAACACGAGGCGTGTTGAACCTCGTGCTCAGTAGCTCATCAGATCTCGCAGCGTGTGATCTCACGATTAATATAATTGTAACTCGTTGTTTAAACTCAGTGCGAGCTCTCAAGAACATTTAAACAGACAGATATCAATTTAAGGACTAACTCAAGCATGAAACTCATTGTTAAATTCTGTGCGGATCTCATCTACCGGCCACGTGCTCAACGCGTGTCTCCGCGTAACTCGTATATTCGAAGGACTAACACCCGTCTTTTCGCGTTAAATAAACCGGCCACGACCGCGTAACATCCCCGCGGCGTTAATTGTACTTCTCATTTGTAAAACTCATATTATAAATTGTGATTTTTATACATACACTCATACTCATAAACATTTATTTTTTATTAAACGCTTAATGTAATTTCCACGTTTAAATATGTTTAAAATTTATTTATTGTTAAGACCTATTCCTTTCTCCTATTTTATTATTCTTTTTATCAATTCATTAACTTTGTTTTTTTATTTTAAATGTATTTGATTTATATTAAATTTACCAATTTTTATAATTGAAAATCCTGAATTAATTATTTCAAAATAATCCCTCTATCTATTGTGTGCGAAAAATCACCTCCGGTTCTGTCCCAGGGAATAAGAATTAAATTCCTTTCCCTAAAAAGAACCAAAATAACGTGCTAACTCCATCTCACAATTAACTCGAACCCATTCCTAGCGCGTTTACGCGTGGCACTTCTAAACACGTGCCACGCAAGGATCAGTAGTTACGTCACTCTCCAAAATCTTTTTCTCCTTCCTACCTGCTCTCGAGCCTTTCCCTAAGCTACCGAGAAGAGGTAAACAATTTTTAAAAATACTTCCATTCCTGACGTAACAATATGTTTAAAAAAAATTCGGAAAATGGTATCCGCCGAGTAGCGCCAACTCTTTATGTATCAAAAAAATTTGATACATCAAGTTATTTGGGAAGATGGGCTGCACCCGTCTTCTTTTTGGATTAATAATTATTAATAAAACCCATTTAGAATTCCTCGCGTAGTGTCGGCGAGATCCGTTAATTTTAAATAAAATATTGTAAAAGGATGATGCATTATTTACCCTGAATAAGATCTTTAATTCAAAAAATTACGTTCTATAGCAACATGAAAATCCTCATGCAGTAGGAGAAACCTCATTTCAATTATGTGAAAATTAAATGTGTGGGCAGGAGTTGTAGATAATAGTAGTAAGTAATAAAGTAATAATAAATATTATCATAATATTGTAACACGGTAATTTCGGATCCGGAAAGCTCGTCGGAAGCCAGGGTACGAGTGAAAGGAACCGAGACGTGGTTAACGTAAAAATAAATTATTTATTATGCTTGATTAAGAACAAAAGAAATAACGTAAAGAAAACAGATAATATAATGGCATAAAAGGAACTAAAAGTAAATGAAACAACATTCGCCGGGGGCTGGATTGACGCGGGCAGCAGTCCGGGCCGCTTAGGCCGTATTACGTGTATCAATTCCGTGGGCACGGGATGGCCGTCCGGGCCGTATCGATCGGACAGTTTCCGCGGTCGCGAGTCGGCGACGCCGGGTACAAGGTAGGCCGTTCAGGCCGTATTGGTCGGACAGGCTCCGCGGTCGCGAGTCGGCGGCGCAGTAGCGTAATTTGTCTACGAGGCTGAGTGATAGGGCAGGGTCGGCGAGAGAGAGAGAGAGAGAGCGATCCGGGAGCGCCCGGACGAAGGAAGGCTCGGGAGCGCCCGAGTCTCGGAGGTATCGTTGTCGAGGAAGGCCGGGAGCGCCCGGTCGAAGGAAAGCTCGGGGGCACCCGAGTCTCGGAGGTAACGGTGTCGAGGAAGGCCGGGAGCGCCCGGTCAAAGGAAGGCTCGGGGGCACCCGAGTCTCGGAGGCAACGGTGTCGGAGGCCGGGAGAGCCCGGTCGAGGAAAGCTCGGGAGCGCCCGAGTCTTGCGGAGCGAAGTCGGTTTCGAGAGCCGGGTGAGCCCGGTCGAGAAAAACTTGGGAGCGCCCAAGTCCTGGAGGATCGGTTGCTGGGGTGCTTCCCAACGCGGAAAAGGTGCCTCGTCTGCGCTCGAGGCAGCTTATATACCCGTGGGCCCGAGAGTGGGGGGCCCCCACTCCCGAGCGGTCGGGTGGCGGTGCGCGGTGTGGGCGGTTGGGCGGCCCATGTTACGTGTAGTGTAGATCCGCGCTACGCGCCGCGGGCGTTTGGTCGGCCCGCGTAATTTAACTTATGGACGGGACCGCGCAAATCTTAGGCGAACGATGGTAGTCGCGGCGCGGGGTCTGAATGTTATTGCCTGTTCGTGGCTTCAGGCCACAATATGAAACCTCGTTTAGTAAAAACCGATATAAGTAGATGGGTATAGGCCGGTTCTGGACCAATTCGTGTTAGTGTGTCCGTGTGACCTAGGGCGAGGGGTAATGACGTCACGCGGGGAGGGGTGTTTTTCCAGGAATCGCTCCTTTGTCTGCGATTCTCGGAATCGATTGTTTATAAATATAACAATAACATAAAAGTTATGAAATATGATATTTTAATTACGTAATATGATATTTTAATTACGTAATTTGATATTTTTAAAAATAAATAAGTGCGTTATCGCGCCGCGGTATTTTCCTGCGGCATCGCGAATTTCAAAGAGTTGGCATTTTTTCAAAAGGGAGGGGGTTTCTTATTTTTACAGGGGTAAAGGGGTGGGGGTGGGTGTTGGGGGTGATCACGCGAGTCTTAGTCATGGCGTCGGCGGCGGCGAGCGGCGGGGCGGCGGCGGATCGCAAAGGATCGCGCGCCCATCGTTCCGTCTCGCTCGCACCCGTTCGCGCCGCCTATCGTTCCCTCTCGCTCGCTCTCGTTCACGCGTTCGTCACCATCGACTACGACTCGCTCGCACCCGTTCGCGCCGCCTATCGTTCCCTCTCGCTCGCTCTCGTTCACGCGTTCGTCACCATCGACTACGACTCGCTCGCACCCGTTCGCGCCGCCTATTGTTTATAAACAATTTAGTACACGCTCATACGATTCGAATGCGGGTGACGCTGCACGTACACCCCCGGCTAATCGCTCCTCCTTATTATCTGGTTTCTCTCTCACTCAGATACGTATGTTGCATACGAACGAGGGCGGACTCACAATTATAATAAAATGAAGGATGGAATAGAAGCGATTAAAAATGATACGTGCCGATTACAAAATTATATATTTATTTTATGAATATGCGTTAAAATATATTACACAGTTTTATACATTTATTACAAGCGCAAGTAGTTCGCAATCTACAATTTGTTGTTCGTCGAAGGAATCGCTGCTGCGTATAGCGCTCACTGCCTCGGTGCGATTCCTCGATGCGGAAGCGATTTTGCAAAATCGCTCGTATTTGTCGTCGATCTTCGGTAGGACTTTGTTAAGTACGTTGAACGTCAAAGAGACGCAATCATCGAAATCCAGCATTCGCGTGAACGTAGCTTCGGTCATGGCCATACGTGTGTCGACCGATTCGAGTCGTACAAGTTTCATTTCGTTCATGCGGCAAATTCGTACTGTGAGCGAACCTATGTTCGCAACGTCGTACGGTTGCTTCGGTCGATCGTGAAGCATATTCAGAATTGTCCATCGATGCTCGCACAGTTCTTTCCAGGTGTCGAGCGACATGGTTAATTCATCTCCTCGATTATCACCTATGATGATTTCCGCAAAACAACGCGTGCCAACGTTCACGCCGATCTCAAGATATTTGTATCCCGTTTGAGTCAGTGGGTATCGCCGGCAGAGTAAGCGCGTCACGTATCGTTTTGGCGAGATGCTGGAAATTAAATAAACGCAATTATGAATATAAATATATTAATTGGAAGTAATTAATTTTATAAGAAAAAAAAACTTACTCGTTAAATTTTTCTCGCTAGATGAGGCTTCAGCACCGCAATCATTTCGACGCACTTCGTAACAGTTTCTCTCGTTGTAATACATCGTCGTATTCGCAGTCGTAGTCGTAGTCGTAGAGGAAGTCGTTGCTGCGGCCAAAGCGAAGAATGTACTGATCGCACGATCTGAGGGTACCTCGAGTCGAGGACGGTTGCGAAAAATCCCCTCTTTCATTAATTAAAATTTGCATAGAGTGGGGAAATATAAAACGCAGTTAGAAAAATTTTTGGAGAGGGTAATTAAGAGAAGGGGTGATTGGGGAGAGGGTAAAATAATCGAAAGACGTACATGTATAGGTATGTGATACAAAAAAAGTTTTTATTCAAAATTATACGTCATCATTTTGATGGTTACGCCACCAATTGTACAATTTAAATACATTTTGTACGGCGCAATTTTTGCAATGTCTTCTACAGCGGAAAGTATTCGAATCGTCCAAATCGTTGAGCGATTCAATGTTTTCAAAATCCTCTTCGATGTTCCTGACGATCAGATTGTCTGTGTAGAATTTGATATCATCATAATCGTCGCCGTAGTAATCCTCTTCAAGCATATCTTGCAGCCAATCGCGTTTTTCTAGTCCTTTAACGTATACGATGGCGTGATCGTAGCAGTCCTCCTCATTCTGTAGGGCTCTGATGATCAGGCGTTTAGCCCGACTGTATGGAACGTCCCCATCTTCCCACGCTATACCGTGATGATTTCGTACCAGCCAGGTAACGAGACGTCTGTCATCTCGCGATACTGCACCCCACGACATAGGAGTCGTAAAGACGTAATGCGCGAGAACGGCACCACCTCGCAGCACCGCTGCTTCCTTCACGACGAAACGTCGTCCAATGGGATAACCTTGCAGATCGACGAACGTTGGTGTGGACATGATGATGATGATGACGTTTGACGATGCGACTCAATCGAAGGAAGTTACAATACTGAATACGCGCGAGCAAATTCATTGGTCTTGTTAATTTCCCCCTCCTTTCCAAATCGCATTACTTTTTTAAATGCTTCGAGACAAAATCCGTCACGCGTTCCTGAAGTCGTTCGGTTCGCGACTTTTTATCCGTTTGCGTGAATGCATCAACCACTGTGTTTCCCGAGGGTGTCACTCGATACGTCATTCCTCTGTTCAATAAGTGATCCGTCGATCTAGGATCCGTTTGCGTAGCTTTATCTTCCTTCATGCGACTCGCGTTCTCGCACCAACAAGACGGTTGATACTTTGATGGTTTCATGACGACGATGACAATCTCTCTCTCTCTATCGACGTTACGCATACGACGGAATGGAAGTGAATACGCAACGGTCGTCGATTCACCGCTTTACATACACACGTCGAAGATCATTTCTACGTGATCTTACGTACAACGTTGGTCAACGGATTGTATTGAACCAAACGATCGTGTATGATGAGACAGTAAGCCGTGGTATTTGGCGCTACATTGTCCTTGCATTCAAACTCTAATCTCACGTCCACGGTAGCGGTTTTAACCGACTCGTTTTGACGCGAGCAGTCGATGATGACGAACGGACCGTTGAGCAGAAACGACGTGACGGTGAGATTCGGTTCGAGATACTCGTAGCCGTAATATTCTTTGCAGAAACGCGCGTACGCGTCGTAGAGAATCGCGTATCTACGTTTGCTAAAGTCGAGGTTCATATCGTCGTACGGGTAGCACTCGGAGTTGAGATAGAGCTTCACGTTGGTCAGTTTGCAGTCGTCGAAACGACTGTTGTCCTCAGACATGATGTTCTTTCGACCTGTCTGCAGAGCGAAGATGACGTATCGAGGTTTCTCGAGTTGCGTGGCGGTCTTGATGGCCCACGAGTGCTTGGTCGTGAGTTGCAGTAGCGGAAACTCATACAGATCCCATGAGCGAAATCCCATACTGACGAATCGACCGCTCTCCAAGGTGCGCAACATCGCCAATTTCTTTACCTCGTTTAAAAGTACGTGAGGCATACGCCATTGTATTTTCAGCAAGTCAACCTTAGGCTCGACCGCGGAACTGCCCACCAGACAATTGTTGTCGTTGCGCGCTCGTATGAGAATCAATTCGTGACGAGCGTTGATCACGACGCGTCTATAGTCCTCGCAAAATCCCAGCAGCATGTTGAGCGGTACGCAGAAATTGAAGTAACCGTTTGCATTGATCGTGGGACTGAGCCATCCCGCGTTCCGCAGAATCACGCTCCTGTTGGACGAAACAGTCGCGTAATTTTTCAGCGTGCTGGTTATGCCGACATTTCGGTTACGATCGATCTCCACACCGTCGAGCTCGTATCGTATCTCGTCGAACATGAAGGCGATGCAGTTGTCTCCGAGAGTCACGTCAGCTCCCGCAACCACCTTGCCCTTCGTTAATTTTCCCTCGACGTAGAGAAAACTATCGTGCGGTAGCGTGTACAGATCTTGCTGTTGTATCGGTATTCTTATCTCATCGCTGTGTTCGAACGTCGTATTGGCGAACGGATTGTAAGCGTGAGTCTCGATCTTGACGATTCGATCGTCGAAGACCGGTTCGTCTCGGATATTCAAAATGTCGGACATCGTTCAGATAAAGTTATTTCGCACAGCGAATCCGAGCGATCTCAGAAATTCAACGTTTGTTTCGGTTAATCTTTTTTTTCTTCTTCCTATCCTTTCGACGCTATTTACAGCGAAATGTTGTTGTTGCGGTTCAGGCTGTTGGATCGTCCCAGCACCGAAACTGATCGTTGTAACGCGACTCGTTTTGTTCGGTATTAACATACCACGTTATCGTTGTGGTCGTCGTTGTTGTTGTCGCACGTGCAATCTGACGGTGATCTCCTCTCCGCGAAAGTCGAGCGGTCGACCGTTCTGGTTGGTGACGCGTATCGTGAGATCCGTAACGTATCGCACGATGATCGGCAGGTAAATGACTTGCGTGGGCGTTTCCGTGATCTTATATCCTGGTGGCACTTTCGGTGAAAACTCGTGAATCGTGTGCATGCGTTCGCCGTTGCAGTACGCTCCCGCGGTTACGTTACATTCGATGCGGATAATATTCAGGTTGATTATATTGATCGGTAAGTCGGACTCGTGCCATTTTCGCGGTTGCAGTACGCGGTGTGGCGAGAATCCGAGAAGCGGCCCCAACGAGTTTGGTTTCGAAAAGTTTACCGTGTACGCTGATTTGATCTCGCTTCTCATAGTGTTGAAGTTTGCGCGAATCGTTATCGAGAAATCATCGTTCTTCTCGCTCTTCTCATTACGATTACCATCGGCGGTGTCGCGTTGTCGCGGCATCGCATGTTTCAAAAATTTGTCTATTGCCTGTATCTCATACGATCCCTCGGGAATCGTAATTTCCTTGCCGTCCGTGCCGTAGTAGAATTTATTGTTTGTAGAATCGACGTTCGGTATGGTGTTGTAAGTCGCAAAGTCCGTGAGACCGAGCTCGTAATCACCGTCGCTGAAATCCAACGCCGGTGAGTAGCTCGAATGGAGAACGCTGCTCCTACCGGTTAACGTGAGCGTGATCGACATGTTCGAAGCGATACTGAGGCGAAGTATGTCGCGACGTCAGTTTTTAAACGTAATCGCGTCGATCGTACTTAAAAATCGCAGACACAGCTGTCCACAGATACTCTGATCGTACGTTTGATAGGATCGTCGATTGTATTCTATCGACGAGACGTCGACTCCGAGATATCTCACCAATTCTATGGGCGGTCGGAGATTACCGAAGCCGTCAAAGTACGCGACGCGATTCCTCTTTGGCGTACGCTACCCAGTGAGTCCCCGGACCCGTCACGTTGTCCAGGTTCACGATACCGCTCTCGTTTGTACGCGCACCACTCATAGGTAGGGTGTCGCGCATAAAGACGCCTCTGAAATAAGGAACGCGCATACGTCTGGCCAGATGATTCAACTGCACGTTTGTAGTCGCACCCAAAGGCATTTTTAACGTCTGCTCGACGTTTTTTTTTCTTCCTCTCTTCGCAACAGTCATACCTCTGCCGTACCTGTACGGCTTGAGAGAGAGACCCCGTCCACCGTTGTACGGGGCCAGATGTACGCCGGATCCACCGGCTGCCGCGCGAGCAGCTTTTCTCTCGTTTACGGCTCTCGCTATACTCGCGGCTCCACCGACAAGTGATCCGACTGCGCCGAGAATCGGAATGATCGGCAGCATGCCACCGCGCTTTGCTGTTGGAAGCATGCGTTTTTTGCGAATCGTACTTCTTCTTCTCCTCTTCGTAATCGTTCTGTTTCTCACAGTCCTCAACCTGTTCTTTCTAGTCGACATACCCATCCCAATTTTCGTTTTAGCTTTCATCGCAGCCCACACGGCTGCTGCGGCGGCTCTCTCGCGTAAGCCTGAATCTTTCGCTATAACGCGTTTTCCCGCTCTCTTGGCGAGTTCTTTGTCCGCTGCGTGTCTATCTGTGAGATCGTTGCTTCGCGCGTACGCCAAGTCGTGCTCGCGACACGCTTCGTCCAACGGATTAACGCCTCGATCGCCTCTCGCTATGCGTTCCTTCAGTCGAGTTCCCGGCCCGCAAAATTGATAACCGGGGATGTGCAGTTCGAAGGGGAGGGCGTTTATCGCGCGATTCAACAAACCTTTGCCGCAGCACTTTACTTCCGATGAAGCGGTAGACGACGTTGACACTCGCCGCACTCTCGGATTAACGGAGCAGGTCCGTCGATGTGCGTTTCTTGCCAGGGTTGATTGTAATGCTCGAGGCACCTGCGGTAGGTTCGAACCTCCGGATCTTCCGTCAAGTGCACGGGAAGTTTGTCCCACACGTGATGAACGTAATCGCCGCAGACGTGCAGCAAAACGGCTTTTGGTACGATGCTCAACTGTTCCGCGGTCAAATTCAACACGTCAAAGGGATGTTTCAGCGCGAGATACATGTCGATTAATGAGCTATTCGCGGGGTCGCGCGACTATAAATAGGCGCGCGAGTGATCGTCTCCGTACAGCGGGTACGAGATGCGGTTCGTGCGACAACCGCAGACGATACGCGTCGCGAATTGCGACGACAGATTACGACTGATGGACAGTCTCGAGAGGGAGAAAAAACGCAGACATGGTGAGATGCTGCCAAACACCGTGCGCGCGATCGTGTGCGGCCCATCGAACTGCGGCAAAACGAACGTTCTGATCAGTCTGTTGGAGAGTCCGCACGGTTTGCGTTTCGAGAACGTGTACGTGTACTCGAAGTCGCTGCAGCAGCCCAAGTATCAGTACTTGGAAAGTCTGCTGACGCCGATCGAAGAGATCGGCTATTTCACGTTCTCCAACAACAGCGACGTCGTTCCGCCGAGCGAGGCGCTTCCGCATTCGATCTTCGTCTTTGACGATATCGCGTGCGACAAGCAAGACGCCGTGAGAGAATACTTCGCGATGGGTCGTCACTCGAACGTAGACTGCTTCTATCTGTGTCAGTCGTACGCGAGGATACCGAAGCATCTGATACGCGACAACGCGAATCTGCTGATCCTGTTCAAACAGGACGGAACCAATCTGAAACACGTGTACAACGATCACGTCAACACCGACATGTCGTACGACGAGTTCAGTGCGTTGTGTCGCGAATGCTGGCAACATGATCACGGTTTCGCGGTAATCGACAAGGACAGTCCGCTCGACAACGGGCGATACAGGCGAGGATTCGACGTGTTTGCGGTACCGTCGAGTTGATTTTTTAACAGATTGATGATATCGCGTGACAATCAGTCGTCGAAGACGCTTCGTCGAGAACGGATCGCGCGATACGATCGATATGACGGGGAGAAACGACAACCATGACGCGCGCGAGCATGAAAAGATTACGCGGGAGATCGAGAAGACGAGCGAGGCGATTCGCAGGAAGCATCGAGCTATAAAGACCGACACGATCGACGCCGACATCGCGTCGGAGAAGCGCCTCAAGCCCATCGTCGAACCTCTAAAGCGGATGGTCGAGACCGTCGAGGAATCCGGTATCGCGGTACCGAAGGTGGAGTCGAAATCGGAGCGATTGACACCGAAACTGGAGCGACGATTGTGGTCGACACCAAAACCCGAACGGCGTTTAAACGTCACGTTTGACGATTCGTTGTCGTCGGCAACGTTAGGCGATACGATCGTAGCTAATCCGTCATTGAGTGATACGACCGTCGATTCGTACGTTACGACCGAAAACGTCGAACTTCCGTCGACGCCACGGCCCCGCACATCGACGCCGCGGTTCGGCGTATCGACGCCGCGATCTGGCGTATCGACGCCGCGGCCCAGCGTATCGATGGCAACGATGTATCTGGAAGCGGCGAGCGGTGACAGAAGAATAAATATCGATGACGTTTTCGGTATATACTTTGACACGAACAAAGTAATGCTCGGGAACAAGCATGTCGAATTCGACCATAAAAACGATGATATAATCGTCGCTGGTAAGAGATATCCCGGTACGGAAGGTCTGTACGAGTTGATTTTCAAGAAGGTACCCGATGAAACCGCTTACACCGAGGCGGATAAACGTCACTACAAGAGCATACTCGAAGCGACGAACGCGCATAAGAAAGATTTCAGCGACAGCGGTCGCGTCATGGGTAACAGAGGCTCAAAGTACGTGAAGGTGATCGCACCGCTGCTGTCAGGCGATTCGGCCAGGAAATCGAGAAGAAAAAGCTCCGGTAAAGGATTACCTCGCCTCATGACGTTAAACGATCACACGATCGACTACGTGCACTGGGACGATCCTAACGAGCTCGTGGATCGTCTTCGATTGCTGGATGCTTCGCGTCGAGCCGGTCACAACGCTCACGACAACGAAATTCTGTCGATCGTCGAGGAACTGCGCGAGGCGGGTTTGATTATAAATTGATCGACCGGGAGGAATCGAGCGACAGAATCGATCATGTCTAGATCGCGCAAGTCGAGCGACGCAGGTCCCGAGAGGAGGCGACTCGTTGACGAGTTGCACGCCCCGGCGAGAAGAAATTTTCCGCGAAGACGCGTCGTGGTCAAGGGATATGACGATCTGTGGCAGGCTGATATCGTCGAGATGCAACCGTACGCGCGTTTCAATCGAGGCTACCGCTATATTCTTACCGTCATCGACGTACTCGGCAAGTACGCGTGGGCGATACCGCTCAAGAACAAAGGCGGCAGCGAGACGGCTGACGCTTTAGCGGAGTTGATGCGAAAGAGCGGGCGATGCCCGAAAAATCTGCAAACTGACATGGGAAAGGAGTTTTACAACGCCGACGTGCAACGACTTTTCGCGAAACGCGGCGTCAATCATTACTCGACATACTCGGTAATGAAGGCGTCGATAGTCGAACGATTCAATCGCACGCTCAAAAACGCCATGTGGAAGATGTTTACACTCAATGGTAATTATGAGTGGTTCGACGCGCTACCGCGTCTCGTAGACGAGTACAATAGGCGCAAGCATCGAACGATCGGCATGCGGCCCGTTGACGTGACACCTGATATCGCCAAAAAACTCCTCGACACCGTGTACAGCGCTATAAAGATAGCCGCTCCGGCCAAATTCAGGGTCGGTGATAAAGTACGCGTGAGCAAGTTTAAAATGATTTTTGAAAAGGGATACACTCCGAATTGGACCACCGAGGTTTTCACGATCGTTAAGGTGCAGCAAACTAATCCAGCTACCTATCTACTGGAGGATTATCGCGGTGAGGCGATATCCGGAGCGTTCTACGAGTACGAGTTGCACCGCGCGACGCATCCGGACGTGTATCTGGTGGAGAAGGTTCTGCGCAAAAAGGGTGACAAGGTCTACGTAAAATGGTTGGGATTCGACGGATCGCACAATTCGTGGATCGACAAAAACAGCATCGTTTAATAAATTTTTTTTATTTCACACATGTGTATATGTGATTCGATACAAAAAATGTATAAAAATGAGAAAAATATATAACGTACGCATTGTACAATGTTTTACTTCATTTGTATAATTACATCTATAATACATACTACATACTGCTTACTGCTTTACTGCGTACATGTATACTGCGTACATGTGTACTGCGTACATGTGTACTGCGTACATGTGTACTGCGTACATGTGTACTGCGTACATGTGTACTGCGTACATGTGTACTGCGTACATGTGTACTGCGTACATGTGTACTACGTAAGGGCATGCTAGCGACTACTAACTTAAACCTGTACATCATCGCATAAAAATATAAAACATGACCGTTTCGTCGGTCGTTTCGAGATTTCCGCAAAGAACACCTCAATCAACGCATCAAACACTCCACAAAATAAATTCAAATTAAGTTTAAAACGACATAAGCAACCAAGAACATCACATACACCGCATACACCGTAAAATAAAATATGCGAATGTTAACCCATACATTATATCACAATTAACCGGTAAAACCAAAAAAAGAAAAGAAATACCAACTATTGTACCGTCAGTAAAAATAAAGGGGTAAAGGAGTAAAGGGGGTAAAGGAGTAAAGGGGGTAAAGGAGTAAAGGAGTAAAGGAGTAAAGGGGTAAAGGGGGTAAAGGGTAAACAACAAAACCAGTAACAACAAAACCAGTTACAACAAAAAAAAGAAAAAAGAAAAAAGAAAAGAAATACCAACTCTTGTACCGTCAGTAATAAAATAAAGGGGTAAAAATACGAGCATAGTTGGAGAATATGACAACGCTAGGAATAAATTTTAAAAAAGATGCAATCTACGCATCAAACGGTACAAAGTGAAAATCAAATTAACTTTTGAAAAAACCATAAGCAAACAACAACACTTCATACACCGCAAAATAATAATTATTTTGTGCAATCCAGCCCATTTGCTAGCTGCAAAAATACCAAAAAGAAAAAAGAAAAGAAATACCAACTATTGTACCGTCAGTAAAAATAAAGGGGTAAAGGGGTAAAGGGGTAAAGGGGTAAAGGGGTAAAGATACGAGTATAGTTGGAGAATGACAGTGCTAGGAATAATACATATAATGTATGTTATTCCACGCATGCTTCATATAACGAGCTCGAGACTTTTATAAAATATTTTTAAACCAGATAAAATTGAAAAAGAGGCAATCATGAACGCATCAAATACTACAAAGTGAAAATCAGACTAAATTTGATAAAAAACCAAAGCAACCAAGAACATCTCATACTCCGCAAAATAAAAAATGCAATCATGAACGCCTCAATCATCCCATCACTCTCCACAAAATGCTAAATATGCGAATGTTAACAATCACTCGAGAAACGTTGCGTCAATCGGAAGTATAATACATACTGCATACATGTATACCGCGTACATGTGTACTGCGTTTTTTATCGAGGTATGCGATAATGACCCCACGGCAAGGTCTCGGTCGAGTTCGGCACGAGATATCGCTTGTCGTCGTACGGACTCAAAGCGATCTTTGTCTCGGACACGGTGTACACCTCATGCAATTTCGACCTGATGCACGATTGGTCGCGAGTCATAGCGATCTCGTCCTCGAGACACCTCACGTAATCGTCGAACGTTATAGTTCGCGCCACGACTCCGCTCTTTACACCCTTTGCTTTTTTGGTGTCTTTTCTACCGTCTACCCTGATCGCATACATCTTAGCTCTGAGTCCGACGAACTCTGTGACGATCGCACCGTTACACTCATCCTTCATTAAGCCGGGTATTTTTTTGTTCGCGAGAGGTATACCATACGCGTTATCGGGCGGATAGTCGCTCGTGTCGAACCTCGCGATATCGCGTTTCATCATCTCGTATACGTCGTCGCACTCGACGCTGTACACAAGACTGTCCGTGTCGGTATACATGACGCTACATTTGTCTCCGAAAGTCGGTATCATATACTCGTGATGAAACTCGTACAAGCATACTTTAGATATGTCGAGTATAGACATACCGACGTATATCGGCTTGGCGAATTTCACCTCGAGTTTACGTAATTCCACAGCTACTAAATTTTCCGCAAATACGCTTCTGCTGTGAAAATTCGGTTTGGCGATCATCGCCTCCACACCGCACCGTCCGTCCCACTGCGAGAGCAAGCGAACGTCGACGCGATTTCGTACGTTCTCCATCGTTTTACCGAACACCGCGTTGTTCATCAGTTTAAACAAATTTTTTTCAAAATCGTTGGTCGCACGAGTTCGATGTCGCGTGTTGAGCTCGATGTAATCGCGCAACCATGCCGATTGAGTGAATCGCAGCACGCGGTAAACCTTGGTGACGCGAAGACCGTGACGCGTGCACAGCTGCAGATTGCGATAGTGGATGACGTATCGCTTCTTATCACACAGCGTAGCCAAAAGTTTTACATCGTGTTTCGCCCCCGGTGGTTTCTCTCGCGTGGGACAGAACGGCAGATCGGAGTGCGCGTCGTGCACGCTCGCGGGATACTCGAGATCCACCTCGAGAATATAACCCGTGGGCGAGTCCGCGGCGATCGCGTCTACGTCGAGGTTCGCGAGGTCGTTGTCGTCGACCCATTCGAAGTCCGCGTACGGTAACGGCTGACACATGGCCCATCCGTACAAGTTATTTACATCGTAATACACAATGTACGACGAAGGTTTCGACGAGTCGTAACCCGACCGCATGTATCTGTTATTGGCTCGCGCGTATCTGTTGGAGCATTGACTTAGACCGCCGCGTATACCGCGTTCGACGAACATCACCATGTCGATGTCGGTCAACAATTCGAAATTTATGCGCGTATGCTTGAGCATCGCATCCCACGTGAAACCGGGTAAGGTGTAGTAATGCGCGGGATCGAGTCCGTAACTCTCGACGCATCTGTCGCGAAAATTTTCAAATACGTCAGCCAATAACAGTACATCGGTCTTGAGGTACAGATCGCTGTACTCGCCCAGAGTTCGAACGGAGAACCGCTGCCATACGGTCTCAGCGTGCGCGTAATCTGACTCGGTCACCGTGTCACCGGTCAGCGAACTGAAGAATGAGTCGCGCGACGGTAAGCTTGACTCATTCAATTTTTCGACGCTGTTGACGTACTCGTACGGAAATACACCTTTTCGCGTCAGAAGATTGAAATTTTCTTCTGAAAGTGTCGCAAATTCAGCGCGCAAGATTCGCAATTTGTCTTTGGCGAGTAGAGACGATAATTTGTCGAGGCTAGCGTTCAAAAATTTGTACGAGTCTATAAAGCGCAACTTTATCGCAGTTCGCGAGTCCTGTCCCTCAGCCGTATCGTCAACGTGTTTCGTAAAGGAGATATATTTCTCCTTCGTTATCGGTAATAGATTAATTTTACCCTCGTACGCTGTGGCGATCTCCTTTATAACAAAGTGTGCATCGTAACCCGACAGATTGTGAAATACGACGGGGATGTAACGCGTGTCGCGGTATTGCAGGTTACATTTTGAGTGCGCGGGACCTCTATACCGACCGGTCAAATGACAATGATCGCGCACACGCTTCTCGTCCGCCGCAAACGGATTTTCGCATACGTGGCACAGCTTCGCGTTCTCGTGCACCTCGAGCTGCGCATTCGACAACGTCTTCATCGGGACAACGTTTGAGATTACGGTTTTTACGCGATGAGCTAATCTCACTAGCCGCTCGACGAACCACTGGACGCAATCAGGTTCGCGACGATATTCGTATCTCGAGAGCGACTCGTCGTACGAGCATCGGACGTAGTATCCCACGCTGAATACTTCGTGATGTTGATAATTAAACGTCGTTTGTTCGGGCGATGATGGTGGATCGATATTTCGCAGCACGCACTCCAGATCGGCGTAAACGATGAACGGCACGCGCTCCTTGTTGTCGTGATTAGAAAAGCTGAGCCATTTGTCGTCCTCGCTGGGTAGTCGTATAGCGCAGTCGTTTAATATTCCGCAATCCATGACGTGAGCCTCGAGCTTCTCGCTCGAACTAAAGTAATGAAGACACCTAAAAATAAAATATTTTTTACAAAATAATAATTTTAAAATAATATTTTAAAAATCAATTATATATTTAAAACCATACGTACCGATCACAAATGTGTTTCCGATGCTCGCGTCCGCTTAGTTGCGAACTGACGAGGCGTGATAGATTACTGATACACGCAAAGTGTCCCACTTTCTGGTTATCGTTGTCATCGTTGTTATCGGGTTGCACGTACAATAAATTTACGTGTCTCTTTTTCTTCTCATTGCTGAGGCGTATAGGTAGAACGTTTATTTCTTTTCCACGTGTCTTTGTGACGTACACGTTGATCGAGATATCATTCAATCGTTCGAGTTTCGCAACGTCTTTAAGAGTCGCGGGAAACTCCACACCCTCGACGTTCAGCACCGTTGCGTAATGCGGGTACGACGATTCCCGATCCACGTGCTGCTTTACGGGATACAGAGCTGCCACCACCGACCACGCGAGACACTTGTCATCCATCGATTTTACGCATATCACTGCTTTTTTAGCGACTATTTTCCGCGACAATGTAACGTGACATCCCGAACGCATCGGATTGTACTTGTTTACGTTGATCAACAAGTTCAAAATTCGCGACAACGCCCATCCGCTGTCGCGCTCCTGAAACTCCTCGAGAGAAGCCAGCGTGGGTTCGATAACATGTAATCGGTACCACTCGCGTACATCAGTATCTTGAAAGATCTCACAGTTTTTCGTGGTTATACTTTTGTTGGCGCGTTTGTCCCCGGCCGTGAATTCACCGTTGAACGCGGTGTTCACTTTCACGCAATTAGTTTTACGCACGATGTTCTGTACGCGCTCGCACACCGCGTTACCGGCGTCCTCCAGGAATCGCAGCGGCTCGATGTAGTTTGTGTTTATTACCACACCCGTTGCGATACGACTTTTGAACGCGGTCTCGATCTCGCGCCACTCGAGTTCACCAGCTGCGTTGTCACCATCACCGTCGGCAGCACTGGTGCTCGCATACTCGCCACCCTGGTGCACGTAACGTCCGTACAAATGTTTCCTGACACCCAAAAGTCGCGCGATACTCGCCACCGTGGATTGCGCGCATCCGACGGATACGCGCGTTCGCTTGGCGCGACTGCGTTCCTCGAGTCGATTCACTAGGTCGTCACATCTCTCAAGCCACACGAAAAATTCTCCCAAGGTGGTCACGGCGTCAGCCTGCACCAGGAGTTCACGCTCTTCCTCGAGAAAACTTTGATCCATTTTTAATGATTCTCGCACCGATGCTTGCACGTTAATGTTTTTTAAAAAACGACATTAGCAATAAATACAACAAAACAACGACATTAGCAATAAATACAACAAAACAACGACATTGGCAATAAATACAACAAAACAACGACATTGGCAATAAATACAACAAAACAACGACATTGGCAATAAATACAACAAAACAACGACATTAGCAATAAATACAACAAAACAACGACATTGGCAATAAATACAACATTAGCGATAAATACAACAAAACAACAACATTAGCGATAAAAACGACATTAGCAACGTGAGTATGGAAATCGAAGTACATTGTTCACGCATTCGTGCATACCGGGCACATATCGCACGAAATTACAACGAATGTTGCGGTTCTACAGTTCAAACACCACGTACCGCTCAGACTATCGTACGATCCTACGACGTGTTTACGAATCTTGAAGACGGAATCGTTGAAATCGTTTCGCATCAACACCAAACAAGAAGCGCACACGTTGTATCCTCGCCCGTCACAATAATAAAAATATATGGCACAAAATTTCGTACGCAGATTAATCGCGTTTAAATTCCGTAAATTGATCGTTTTGCGCGTAGTACTTTCAACCGTTTCATCGTTGTCATCGTCGGTTTCGCAAGCACTATCCTCCGACAGGGGATGAACCTCTTCGATTTCCTCACCGATTTCTATTTCTATTTCTTCACCGATTTCTTCACCGATTTCTATTCTCACGTCAACGTTCATTATCGTCGATCGCTCGTTCACTAATGAGATTCGCGCGTGGTTACAAGAGAGGCCTAAGGAATGCTTTATATTCTACCCCTACTCCTGATTAATCATGTGACACATTTTTTACCCTCTCTCAAATTATAATGAGTCATTTCATAAGTTTCACTTTGCAGTATTTTAAAATTGCTATCTTATCTCTGCCCGACAAAAGAAATGTACACCCGCTAAATAGCAACTACCCCGTTTGCAGAGTCTTTGAGTTTAGCCGCATAGTTTTTGTTATCTGAGCAGTCTATTTTTCAAAGATGTGGGGGAACGAAAATCGTTACCTTATCTCTTTCCGAGAAAAGAAATGCACACCTGCTAAATAACAACTACCTCCGTTTGCAGCCTTTGAATTTAGCCGCATAGTCTTTTGTTCTCTTAGCAGTCTATTTTTCAATGATGTGGGGGAATTAAAATCTTTACCTTATCTCTTTCCGAGAAAAGAAATGCATACCTGCTAAATAGCAACTACCTCCGTTTGCAGTCTTTGAATTTAGCCGCATAGTCTTTTGTTCTCTTAGCAGTCTATTTTTCATTGATGCGGGGTAACGTGAGTGGCAACGTGAGTGGCAACGTGAGTGGCAACGTGAGTGACAACGCGAGTGAGAACGATAATTTTTTTTATCAGTATAAAACAATTTGGATCGAGATGAGTTCTTCAACCGTCGAGCGATCAGTTCCTTGCAACCAGGCATCGGTAACTGATCGTCGCCAATTAACAAGTTACAAAAAATGTAAGTATCTTTTCTGATATTATTTTTAATATCTTTTCTGATATTATTTTTAATATCTTTTTTTAAAAAAATTTCCGATTAATATAAAATATTTTTTTCAGATGATTTCCAACATCAATATAAGGCAACTTACCCGCTGGCCGCACGAAGTACGCGTGATACGCGTACAATCACCCACGCTATTTTGGGTAAAGTTAACAAACGGAGAGAAGGCTCATTTGGAGATGCTTGAACAATTGACTGCATTTATGAGGATTGCAGCAGCCAACCTCATGCTGTTACCACATGAAGTTACAGTGGGAACCCTTGTTGCTATCCGAGAAGGTTTAAAGTGGCAAAGAGGAATCATCGATGATGTTAGTGCTACGTCGATTACGGTACATCTTCGCGACTGGGCTCGCAAAACCTGTAGACTACCTTATGAGTGTTTCCGACTGGACGAACGATTCTGTGAATTAAAGTGGCAAGCGATACCGTGTGTTCTAGACGGAATCTTGCCTCGGCGAGCCCAGATATGGACGGAGCAAGAGATCACACTCGCTAAAATAATCATGGAAAAAGCGCGGGGGTGGATTACCGTCAATGATATTCTCTCTGGCGATGCGGCTCTTGTTTCGTTAATTAGAGTCGGGCAAACAGAAAATGTGGACCCGGTAGATATGTCAACTTTATTCATACACCTGGGTATTGCAAGAAATTTCATCATGTGGATCGATACGCCGGCTGAATGAATTACACCGAAAGGGCCTTAAGTCCGTTCGTATATCCGCTTCTTTAAGCATCATTCATTGTGCATTTACGAACACACATATGGAAGCGGATAGAAACGCAGCACGTGATTTTCAGTCGGTCGCTCGTCAGTCGGTCGCTCGCCAGTCGAGGAGTACACATCTTAAAATTGCTAGTATTGTTTTTTATTGCTTCTGTTGTTTTTATTATTGCTTGTGTTGTTTTTTATTATTGCTGTTGCCGTTTTTGCTGTTGTCGTTTTTTGCTTGTATTGTTTTTTGGCTTTTGTTGTTTTTTTGGCAAGACCTGTTTTAAATTAAAACAAAAAAATTTTTTTGCAACATCCTACTTTAAAAATGAGTTGCAGAGATTATTTGCTGAAGATCTGCGCCAGGAGTGACTGCAAGATGTTCCACGAGGTCCGGCGGTGTACAAAGTCGGTGTGCCTGTCAGGAACGACGTGCAAATTCGTCCACCTCAACCAGGATGAGGTGGATGAAATTAATCATCATCATGTGCGGCCGATGACGGAAACGGCGTTTTGCGAACTAAAACGCCTAGCGTACCTGTTACGCGAAACGTACCCGCCGGATCAGAGGCCTCACACGTGCACAAAGAATTTACTCGGAGAGTGCATGGGAGTGCCTCTCTTGCGAGAATGGAACATTTCCCAGTAAGTTTTTTTATTTAATTTTTTTTTTTTTTTTTTTTTTTTTTTTAATTTTAATTTTTTAATTTATATTTTTAAAATTTACAGAGGATAACACGCCGAGATGCAACTTCTGTCAGGTGCAGCATTTCAAAGGGATCCAGGCCCTAATTTGCGGTCACTCCTTTTGCACACCGTGCATGAAAGTGATACCATTTGCCATGCAGGGCCAAGTGCCCAAACATCTCTGCACGGTGTGCAAACAGTGGAAGGTGCAGATCAATCTATGTAAGTATATTTGAAATAAATTTTAATTATTTAAATACATTTTATTTTATACCCTGTTAATAATTTCTTTTTTTTGTTTCAGACACTGACTAAGGACTCCAAAATTAATTTATAAGTTTAGGTTAAGTTAAGTTTAAGTTTTATTTGTATTATTTTCATTTTTCTTTTTTATATATTCATTTTTATATTTTATATTATATTCATTTTTATATTTTATATTATATTCATTTTTGTATATTTTTAAGTAATTGAACAAGTTTATTAGTTGTAAGTTTTTTAATAATTAAAAATACATAAGAAATAAAATATGTTTTAATATAATATTTTCTATCTTATTTACTACCAAAAATTATCATACAAACATAAAAATTCAATTAAATTAAAAATTACATTAAAAATAATACAAGTATAAAAAAAAAAAAAAAACATAATCATAAAAAAACATAAAATTACATTATTAAAATTACATTAAAAATTACATTAAAAATACCTTTAAAATTACATTACATACATTCAACGCAAAAACGACAGAAGCAAAACAACATAAGTAAAACAACATAAGCAAAAAAATACAATATACGCAAAAACAACATAAGCTAATGCAACTGCTCATAGCTGGCGACGGATCGGCATACCGGGCACACAACCGTAAGCATAGTGTACGGACGCGGGGGCCTTGGCACTTTAGGGCACACGTAGCAATACACGTGCCCGCAACTGGACGCCCCGAACGTGTCTAACACAATTTCGCCGCAGCACACTATGCACTCTAGTTTTTCGTCGTGCCCGATATGCCGACGTTGGCAGTCCGTCCTGTTGCACCTGCCGGCCTTGTAGTCCCCGCAGATGATGGAATTCTGCAGGGTGCGTCCAACTTCGTAGCGTAATTTCGCTGACGTCAATCCGGTGGCCTCGTAACGAGCCTGCTCCACACTCGTTACATGCAGGAATCTGCATTGCGCGTTTGTGCACTTCTTATTTTGGTAATTGAAGCAATACCTGTAAGGGTGCACAAACGCGCAATAACTATTCGAGCAGGCTCCTCGCTGGAAGTCGCGGCAGAGTTGTTGTTTTTGAGCTAAAAACATAAAAATACATATTATATATTATTTTATAACAGATTAAATTATTTTTCTAAATTGTATTATAAATTCTATTATAATACATACCTGGTTCCCCAAAATATGCCATTTTTACTAAAAGTTTTTTTCACTTTTCTTGACTGTCTTTTGAAAAAGAGCTCCTGCACGTACAGATGCGAGACTGAGAGTGAGGCATGGTCACATCGTCGTCGTCGTCGTCGTCGTCGTCGTCGTCGTTCTCATCAATAAACAAAGAAAATAGACGCCGGGCCAACGAAAACGAAACATGATACAAAAGATTCCAGACGCCAAAGATTTTTGTCGCATAGGCGTGTAGAAAGAATCGTTCATATCTAACGAAGGCATCTTGAAACGATTACTAGAAAAGCATGAACGACACTTGACCAAGAGAAAAACGCAAAAAGATTTTTTACAACGTTTGAAGCCCATACAAACGCAAAAGATTTTTTGACCACACGGGTATATAGAAAAGAATCTAGCGATAGCATGTTACGCATCTGCAAACGATAACTAAAGAATGCGAGTGAGAGCGTGAAAGGGTGTGAGCGAGAGCGCGAATGGCACTTGAACGAGAAAATACAATTTTATATTTTAACGATATTATCTTATACAATCGATATAATGCGAGCAACGATGACGACGACGACGACGACGACGACGATGATGATGATGATGATTGCAATGAAGACGCCGGTGACGTTGGCTTTACGCAAAATTGTCCTTCTGTAATATTAAAATTTTACGGCTACTATTCGTACGAATAAAAATATTTTTATTTTATTTATCTTTATACTTACCCATTTACGGATTACATGAATCGCACAGCTCTTCGATGATTGTCTTGGGCAAGGAATCAATACCACATGAGCGATTGATAAACACGACATGAGCGATTGATAAACACGACATTAGCGAACCTATTAAAATTTTTTCTTATCGTAAGAATAATAAGAAGAGGAAAATACACTCGAGCCGACAGTTGTGCATCCTCATAGTGTCAACTTTTGTTTAAATATTATATTTCAAAGCGGCATACTACGCATGAAAACTACGAGTCGTAGTCGATGGTGACAAACGCGTGAACGAGAACGAGAGGGAACGATAGGCGGCGCGAACAAGTGCGAGCGAAAGGCAACGATGGGCGCGCGATCCTTTGCGATCCGCCGCCCGCCGCTCGCCGCCGACGCCTTGACTAAGACTCGCGTGAAAAATGGGTAATATATTTTAACGCATATTCATAAAATAAATATATAATTTTGTAATCGGCACGTATCATTTTTAATCGCTTCTATTCCATCCTTCATTTTATTATAATTGTGAGTCCGCCCTCGTTCGTATGCAACATACGTATCTGAGTGAGAGAGAAACCAGATAATAAGGAGGAGCGATTAGCCGGGGGTGTACGTGCAGCGTCACCCGCATTCGAATCGTATGAGCGTGTACTAAATTGTTTATAAACAATAGGCGGCGCGAACGGGTGCGAGCGAGTCGTAGTCGATGGTGACGAACGCGTGAACGAGAGCGAGCGAGAGGGAACGATAGGCGGCGCGAACGGGTGCGAGCGAGTCGTAGTCGATGGTGACGAACGCGTGAACGAGAGCGAGCGAGAGGGAACGATAGGCGGCGCGAACGGGTGCGAGCGAGACGGAACGATGGGCGCGCGATCCTTTGCGATCCGCCGCCGCCCCGCCGCTCGCCGCCGCCGACGCCATGACTAAGACTCGCGTGATCACCCCCAACACCCACCCCACCCCTTTACCCCCTGTAAGACACCCCCCCCTCCCTTTGAAAAATGCCAACCCTTTGAAATTCGCGATGCCGCAGGAAAATACCGCGGCGCGATAACGCACTTATTTATTTTAAAAAATATCAAATTACGTAATTAAAATATCATATTACGTAATTAAAATATCATATTTCATAACTTTTATGTTATTGTTATATTTATAAACAATCGATTCCGAGAATCGCAGACAAAGGAGCGATTCCTGGAAAAACACCCCTCCCCGCGTGACGTCATTACCCCTCGCCCTAGGTCACACGGACACACTAACACGAATTGGTCCAGAACCGGCCTATACCCATCTACTGATATAAGTTTCGTAATAATGTAATTTGCAATTTTTAGATCAAGCCGTACTTCCTTCCACCTTATTTAAATAGTGAATTAACAATCAATTTGCAGATAGGTGGATAGGACGAGGGGAATCCATTGTGTGGCCAGCACGTTCGCCGGATCTGAACGTGCTGGATTATTTTATTTGGGAGCATATTAAAACCCAAACAGAAAATGTGCGTGATCGTACCGTTGAGGAGGTTCGCGATGCAATTATAGCGGCCTTTGGTACAATTACGCCCGACATGGCACACAGGGCAACGCAACAAATTGTTCGAAAAGCCGAGCTGTGTTTACAAACACAAAGGCGGCACTTTGAACAACTATTGCGTTGAGCTGTTGTGCAGTGGATTAAGCCTACCAGGGAAACCACGTAAAAAAAATAAACGCATTGAGCTATCCTACCTCATAAGATAATACGGAAACGATAGCGTAAAAATTACACGTAAATTTGCTCGCGCGTCGTCGCGTTACATCGCTCATGTGTTGTCGCATCGCTTCGCTCGCGCGTCGTCGTCTTATTTCGCTCGCGTGAAGTCGTCACGTTTTGCTGCCGTATAGTCGCATCGCCTCGCTCGCGCGTTGTCGCCTCACCTCGCTCGCGTTACATGCAGTTCGGCGCCCCAGTAGGCAGGGTTTATTCTTCTAGCGTACAGCCGCGCGTTCACATTCTCTCGACGGCCCCAAAACTTTAAAAATTCGTATCTCGAAAATTAATGCAAATTTTGCAAAATGGTACGGGGCTTTTCTATTTATATTTCCGAGATCTATCTATACTTAAGCGATGCTTACTACTCAACCAGACACCCTGTATTTATATATTCTTTTATTAATAAGGGTTACATGGTTATTTTTTTTTTATATATATATAAACCTTATATCGGGTGTTTTTCTTATATACTAAGAGTACCACTCTCTTGAATTATATTAGTGTGTTCTCTGCACCCCATCTTGAAGAGCAGCTTCGTTAAATCTCGTTCAGCAAATTAATTTTCTTGATTGATCTCAAACAGGATGATTGCACCGAAATCAAAAGATGTCAATCTTATTCTCATTCTTCCTGTTAATCCTTTGGCGAAGCATTTTATCACTTCTTTAGTACGACGACTCCACTGGCAACCTCCTCCAATGAGTTGGAAATTTGCGAGGCCACAAAGGATGGCTTTCTAAGGCAGAATGCAAAATTTATCTGTCAGGTAATAGACTTCGAACATAGGAACTTGTGTTGTTAATACTCAGTCTCGAAAGTCAACTGTAATTGTGTTGTCTTGTAGAAATGCGATTTTGGTTCTGAACCATTTTCCGTTTTTTCTAACGACAACGGTTTTTTCACGATCCGGAAATCTTTAAGCGTAAATGCCCGCAGCGGCACTGCAATTCTCCCCAGCCAACTCATAACAGATAATCATATCTGTGTACTTATTCGTCGTAAATTTTATTTTTACCGTGAGTTTTGTGAACCGGTATCGAGATTTACAATACAAAGATGTGTTCAACGTGTAAGAAAAACTGGAAATTTAACAGTTCAGTCTCATGATGTACGAATACACGTGGATGTAAATGATGAAGAGTGCATTTTACGTGAATTTGAAAATAATTCTGAGATCAGTGTTTGCTATGCATCGAACGAACTTAAAATACCAAAATCGACTATACACCGGATTTTGAGATGAATTGGTTTAAATCCATTTCACTTTCAGCGTGTTCAGCCACTTCTTTCGCGCGATACAATGCAACGAATTTGTTTTTGCGAAGGTATTTTAACTTTTTAAATTTTATTTTTTCTCTGTAACTACAAAGCTTTTTTAATTGATAATAATTATTAATTTAATACGAACAGGAATTTTAGCACATTATTGGAAAAATAATACTTATACCGATCGTATTTTGTGGACTGACGAAAGCACATTTATGCCGAACAGATTTTTCAATTCAAGAAAGTTTTTACATTAGGCAGAAAAAAATCCACACAACGTTCATCAATGCTCCTTTCAATACAGATAGACCATTAACGTATGGGCAGGAATAATTGCGAATAGTGGTAACTATAATTCTTGTGTATCTATTAAGAGTTTTTTTTTCATTTATTAATAATATGTAATGTTACGTCTCCGACTCCGCGTCTCTTTTTTTTCGACATATATTAAAATTTTAGTTAAGGGGAAGGTAGACCGTAGTCTATTGTGAGACAAAAAAAAAAAAAGAAAAAACTTCAGAGCCTTTCAGAATACAATTCATAAAACATTAGCATATTTCGGGACAATTTGTTGCGTGAAAGCATAAAAAACATGCAACAAATTGTAAACGGGCGCCAACGAAAGTCAGACAAAGAATTTGTCTAGACATAATACAAAAAATCAAAACCTAAGGGGCTCATAAATATTTCAACTTTGATAACCTGTCCGTCACAGGAAAAGAAAAAAATAACTTTTTCTTAAAATTGTAATTGCGTATGGATTCTGAGCTTTAGAAAAACCAAGGGCGCGACAAGCCCGTAATTACCGGAGTATGTGGTGCAGACAAAGGCAATAAAGTCAGGTAACCATACGTCATATGGAGGGTAGAAGTTTCCCCACCATCCCTCGATGGAAATGATAGTAAAATTCTGGAAGGCTCAGAAGGGATAACTCGTTGAAGCGGGGGTGCTTCGTAGGCATATTATTTTCTTAAAACCAATGAATTTCGGGAACTTCTCACAAAAATTTAGAAACTAAGGGCGAAAACTTAGAAGTTTAAGAAATAGAGAAGGGATGAGGTGCGAATGCCCAATAATTTTAAGATAGGAAAAGTGGAGGAACAAGCTCTGCAAATGAAAGATTAGAATTTCGGAAAAGTGAAAATTCGGGAAGAGTCCTCCCCTTTTCCGAGCTTATAAAATCTTGTGCTTTGGCGGAGCACGCTCTCTTGCATCTCAGCTACAGCCGATATAGTTTATTTGAAATTGACGTGAGTGTCAAAGTGTGCAAGACGAACCATCAGGTACCGAAGAAGCAGTTAGAAGATCGCCTAAAAAGTAAGTCTCAACGTTTCAATATGTATCCCCGCGAAATTCGATTCCACTAAATGTATTTTCCAAACTAATTGTTTTCTAAGTATAATCAAAGAGAGAAAGAAATGTCCGAGTCGAGGTTCCAAGGTTTTGATTCTGTTCGGTTGTTCCTGTGATCTGTTAAATGTGTGAGAATGCCTGCTTCCGAATATCGGCCAGGATACGCTGTCGAATAACCAGCAATTTTCAGTGGTTTACGCCGCGAAATACTGTTGGAAGTTTGGCGACTGTCCACGGCTAAAGAATCGGCAAGCGATTCTCGCCAAAGATAGATTATGTGGATTCATTCATGGACGAGTCAAAGACTTCGGAAATCGTCGGTGACGAATCTCCTTCGCTCCATTCTTTGTTAAACCTTGCAAAATTCTGTTGAATCAAATTAAAAATAAAATTATAAATTTTAGTGGAATCTTTTAATAAGAAAACTCTCAAGAAAAGCCGGGCGCGAAGAAATAAACAGATCAAGAATTTGAGGGAGCTGGTCCGCCGCTTCTTTATCCAGTACTTGCTCGCGGCGGCCCCAAGCGAAGAGGTGTTCGTTTCTCCTGCGCGCAACGAAGAGAGACCGTGATCTCCTCGTCCGGGCCCTCCGCCACCGTCACCTATCCACGGCGACCCGGAACCGTTGTACGGATATATCCCGCAAGAGGAGATCCTAAGCGTCCCATGTGAAAATTCGTCCGGCGAAATCAACCTTTCGAATCAGTCCACGGAGCCGGGATCGAAACAATTTCGCCCCACGACTTCGTATACTCCGAATTCTTCCCTCATCTCCGAACCACGGTTTCCTGGAGGTGAGCCAAGAGCCTGTTCCTCTCCTCTCTCACCACCTCCTTTTCCATTCGAACCTGAGGAGGCCGACTCTCTGGGCGAAGATGAATCCATCTCTCTCCCAGGAGTAGACTTCCCCGAACAACCTCCATCTCCCGTCTCGAGTATCGAGGTCCTCGAGGAGCATCCAGAACCGAGAGAGGTTATAGATCTTCTCCTGGAGCTCCTACGCAGGGCCTGTACTCCGTGGACAGATCCTGTCCCGGAAAGGGTTTTCTCCATCGGCCCTGACCACTTTGAGCCGGAAGAGATCAGGAGTCAGGCAGCTCGGTCTGCTCCTGATTCTCATTTCTTTATATATTATCCCGGGGTGGAATTTCCTTTCCTGGCCTCGATGCGACTCATAGACCTAGTGTTTCCGAGATCCACAGCGAGGGTGGTAGAGATAGAGGAAGTCACATTAGATTAAATCATATAAACATATACACACACACACACACACACATATTGTAAATACTCTCTCGTCTTCCAAAATGTTAAATTTATACTTATTCATCCGATTTCAACCTTTTTCATATTATTTAATTTTTACTGTAAAAACATTAACATTATTTTTATATTTAAAACGATCTGATTAAATTTTTTAAATTGTCTCTTTGTCATTATTCGATCAACTTTTATTTTGTAATTCGAATCATTATATTTTGAATTAAAATTGTTAATTTTGCGTTACTGAAATCATGATTTAATTATTTCATTATTACCCTGAATTATCCTACTAAAGCGAACAATCACGCTTGGTTCTATCCCAGAGAATAAGGATTCATTTCCTTTCTCTAAAAAAAGAACTACTTACGCGTTCAATCGGAATTCGAGATATTAAAATAAATAATCTGCGCGTAAAATTGTGAAGATTCGAATCTCGAATCTCACGTAAATTCGGTGGTACGTCACTTTCCTACCTTACCGTCAAATTTCATTCCCGAGGATTCCTTCCAATTAATTAATTAAATAAAATTAACCTTCTTGACGTAACAGTAATGTATTATGGTTAATTTTTAGATTGGTCCATATTTTTTCTCTGCATGTCTTGACGGAGAAGAATATTTAAATTTCATAATCAATCAATTGCCTATCTTGTTAGAAGATGTTCCTTTAAATGTACGGGAAACAATGATTTTTCAGCACGACGGAGTTCCCGCACATTATTATAGGAATGTACGGGATCTATTAGACACGCGCTTTCTACAAAGGTGGATCGGTCGAGAAGGCCTAATTGATTGGCCGGTACGGTCTCCGAATTTAAATGTTCTTGACTTCTTCGTTTGGGGACATATAAAAAGTGCCGTAGAGCATTTGCGTAAGAGAACTGCAGAGGAAGTTCGGGAAGGCATTATTGAGGCTTTTAATGCAATTACACCAGATTTGGCACAACGTGCAACAAGACAAGTTGCTCAAAGAGCTGAACTCTGCGTGCAAACAAGAGGAAATTATTTTCAGCAGTTAATGCATTAAATAATGAGAGTGGAATAGATCTCCTGGGGAGACCACTGAAAAAAAAAACACGCCTCGCTATTTACCTCAAGATGGTGTGGAAATAATAGTGTTTCCACGGAAATAATAATAATATAATAATAATAATTAATAATAATATTTTTTTTAACACAGAGTATCAACACATTTCTCAAAAAAAAATTTTATAATTCGAAATAAACTTCATTACGAATAAGACGGCCGACCGACTACTCTCTTTTAACCGATTGATCGGCTAGTGTTTGACTCAGTAGGCCATGCTGCTATTCTTTTAACGCGTCTCATCGCTTTTATCGGTGTGCTCTTATTTGTTCTTTTATAATAATATTAAAAAATTTATATCTCGAGTATTATTGCGAATTAAAAAAAACCGATGTAGGTATTTAGTGACGTGTGGATAGCAGAGTTTGGCTTAAATTATTACGACGTATTAATTTCTATGTACAATGTATTTTACAACTTATATACAATTATGTCTGAAATGTGCTTAAATCGCACCCACTAGTGCTTTTACAAAAGATCGGCGTTTTCGTTCTCGGTACGAGATGTGAGGAGCTGTTAGAGTCACTTTTATAGGGCCCCACTTTTCGTCTTCTGGTAACAGGGTAGGCTCTGCATCGGAGGATAAAGTGGTAGCCCAAGGGTCGCACTGGACTCCACTCTCCGTTATAGTAGGAGCGTGCTGTATCGCTCTGTCTGTAGTCCTAGGCCCGCACTGCACTCCTCGGTCTATCCGCACCGGTGGTGTTGGTGAGATAGGCGAGAGTGGGCCGGATACTTGATTCCACCGCGGGCTGGTGTAGCGCCAGACTCCAATGTCCCCTGGAGCTAGGAAAATCCTCGGAGGCCGCGTCAAACTCGGTGGCGTGAAATTGGCGAGCTGCGGCTTCCACTCAAGTATAACTGGAGATGCGTGTGTCTAGGCGGTTTTCTAAATCCGGGTGGTCGGAGAATGCCCGCCAGCGGCTGCTGTGGTGGAAACACTTCTACAGACACGATACGAGGAGTCTTGGCTTCTTCTACTGGTGGTAACGGTGGGCTCTCCGGAACTGTCTCTGGCGTGAGAGCAGTCTTCTTCCGTCGGCTCCTTCGTGTGAACTGTCTCTGGCGTGAGAGCAGTCTTCTTCCGTCGGCTCCTTCGTGTGCGCTTACGGTTGGTCTCGGTCTCCGGGCTCTTATCTTGGATGGCCGGTGGTAGCGGCATGCGGCTAAGTCTGTTTCGCAGCAACAAATACTGCCTCGTTTCTATGCTAGGTGGGCGTCGGCGGAGCACTACTTCGTCTGTCGAGAAGTGTGCGTTTTATCAAGCACTACGTAGACTTAGTACAAAAGTGATCTCTCTATCGAGGATCGGAGATATCGGGAGTTTTCTCGGTGCCGCTTATATAGCAGTCCTTGCCGCTCTTGACTCCCGAGAAAGCTCTCGTCTCCCGCGCCGCCTGGTGGCCGCGGTTGCTACTCGCTAGGCCCGGAGCTTTTCTCCCACCGAGCTTCCGGGCCTTCCGGCATACGCTTCTGTATGCCGGGCTGCATTTCTCGTGGCGCGTCGAGTATCAATTGCCAAATTGTCGACTCGGCCGCCACAACCAATATGCGACTTTTTAATTAGTTTTATTTGTCTCTATTATTCCACAAGCGGTTGAGTTAGAACCATGGAACACCCTGTATATACAGGGTGTCCGAAATATTACTAGCAATATTAAAACTGTGTGTAAGAAATCAGATTTGGAAACGAAAAGTCCTTTACGAATTTGTAAAATTCGTAATTGAAAAAAATTAATTTGTATAGCGCATAAGCGACAAGAAAGCTGCGCGTGAGTGAGCGCGACAGGCGACGGCGCCATTTCTAACCATTCGCCTGTCGCGCTCACTCACGCGCAGCTTCCTTGTCGCTCTTGTGCTAGACAAATTAATTTTTTTTTCAATAATGGTTACGAATTTTACAAATTCGTAAAGGACTTTTTGTCTCCAAATCTGATTTCCTATCCACAGTTTTAATATTGCTAATAATATTTCGGACACCCTGTATATACAGGGTGTCTGGTTGAGTAGTGAGCATCTCTTAGTTATAGATAGAACTCGAAAATACAAATAGGAAAGTCCCGTACCATTTTGCAAAATTCTCAATCGTTATTGAGAAAAAAATTAAATTGCATAAAATGTATAGGCGTAAGAGCGACAAGGAAGCTGCGCGTGAGTGAGCGAAACAGGCGAATGGCTAGGAATGGCGCCGTCGCTTGTCACGCTCACTCACGCGTAGCTTCCTCCTCTTACGCCTATACAATTTGTACATTTTAATTTTTTTCTAAATAACGGTTGAAAATTTTGGCAAAATGGTACAGGACTTTCTACTTGTCTCATTAGTTCTATTTATCCTCCCAGTATCCTTTGTTATTATGCCTGGGACACTATATATAGGGTGCCAATAGGACGATGCCGAAAATGATAGGTAGATTTAATTGAATTAAAACGAATATTTTGAAAATTCTCAATAGTTTTCAAGAAAAAATTAATTTGTACGCGTAAGAGCGACGAGGGCGTGGGCTGAGGAGCGCGACAGACGACGGTGCCATTTCTAGTCATTCGCCTGTCGCGCTCACTCACGCGCAGCTTTCTTGTCGCTCTTACGCTTATAAATTTTATATATTTTAATTTTTTTCTCGAAAACTATTGAGAATTTTTCAAAATGGTAAAGGACTTTTCGTATTAATTCGATTAAATCTACCTATTATTTACGGCATCGTCCACTGATCTGGGACACCCTGTATATATATAGGGAGGGAGGAGGGGTCGCGGTGCCTCGGCCGTATTCCGGCGCGGGACGGCGGGATCTCACACGAATACAATTTTGGGCGCCAGGCACGGGCTCAGCCGCGCCGATTTATATCCTGGATCGGTTATCCGTTCCTCGACAATTATTACCGAACTCGAACCGCCGTCACGCGCGGGGGCTAGCTCATCCGAACGGAGAGGGGCGGGGTATCACGGACGGAATTCCTCGGACCAACGGAAACGACGGCACAAAATCACGAGGCACGGTAGTGCCTCGCGCCAAGTATAGGCGCAGCGTACTACCTGCCTATTATACGCGAGACCCATTTTAAGAAATTCATACATGTTTGGATCTCGACAATGGCTGAACCGATTGCTTTCTACATAGGTTCATTGTGTAGATTAAGGTCAATTTATATAATAAAAGTGTTTTTATTTTTTCGCTACGTTATTTACAAACGAAGATATCGCGATGTAAAGTTTGCTTGCAAGAGTAAAATCACATTTTATTTTAACGTCGTCGACGACGAAAATGTCCTTTTCGTTTTCGCGCCGCTAGATAGCATGGAATGATTTATCGACTCTATTTCATTTATCGACTGTGTTTATTTTGAGTGATGATCGCGTAATAAATATCTATTAAATATTACAAATTTATGTGAAACCGTACAAGCATGAACCTAGGTTTGTCTAGATACTTTGAATAATTTTTTGAATAAAATCTTCTTTACAAAAATATTAATACGATCTAAATTTAAAATAGACTTTACAATTTTTATTAAAAAATGCGCTAATCAATTTTAATATTTTTATAATAGTTGCAAAGCAGTTTTTTCTGCTGAACAAAGCCAAAGAATTTTCGCGAGAAACTCGAGTAGTGATAAACAAAACTAAATATTGCAAACCTATATAAAAACGTATGAGGCGTCAAATGTAATACTACAACGGAGAAACGAAAAAAATTAATTTGGTGCGTCTCACGAGTTTGGGCGTCGGATGGGGCCCATTCTATTTTCTATAATATTACAAACACATGTCGAACCGTACAAGTGTGACACAAGTTTACCCCGAACTTGTTATAGCATCAATTTTATCAAACATTGTTCTAAAAAGTATCAATCGTACAGCAAAAATAGATAAAACAAAAAACGTGTATTTTATGTACAAACTTATATATAAAGAAACACGTTTAGAAAGCGATCGGTTAGACCGTTGTTGAGATCCAAACATCTCAATAGCTCAGAATAAATAATCTCGCGTAATGACACGCTCGATCACGCTGCTTGTGCACGTAACGCAGAACACTAACGTGTCTCTAGATTATACTATAACTACAAAATAAATAATATTCCCCCAAAAACTTACTTTAAAAAAAAAGGTTTAAAAAAGCGCCAAGTATAAGTGCGCGAGAAAAGCTTTCTTAAAAAAGTTAAGCAAAACCAAAACTCTCCCCAAAAGATTTTAACTACAAAATGAATGATATCCCCCAAAACTGACCTTTTAAAAAAAGGTTAAAAAAAGCGCCAAGTATAGGCGAGCGAGAAAAGCGTCCTCGAAAGTTTTTAAGCAAAACCAAGACTCCCCAAAAAAGACTCTTATTAAAATTATACTCCCCAAAAATAGACCATAAAATGTGTACTTTAATAACAAATACTCTTCATAAAATTAATGAGATCAAATAAATGCGCCAAGAATCTTAAGAAAATAGAAATTATATTTAAACAAAATCAAGATTCCCCCAAAAGACTCCCCAAAATAGAACATAAAATGTGTACTTTAATAATAAATACTCTTATAAAACTAATGAGATAATGTAAAGAAAAAAACTTGGCGCTGCGAAACCAAATCCTTAAAATCGAAAAAAACAAAAAAATTAAAATTACAATAAAATATAAAAAAATAAAATAAAAATATTGAATAAAAAAATAAAAGAAAAATAAGAAAAGAAACATAATTCTAAGAAGACAAAACAAAAATGCTGATAACTTAAAAATATGTATAGTATAACAAAAATATTGAAAATGGGCAATGCAAAATTTTTGCCATCCCACTTTTACAGATTGCGGACTGTTGGATGTATTTTAAAAATACTCTTTAATATAATCCAGTGTGGTTACAAAAATCTGATGCATAGCACATCGTAAAAAGCAAAATTATAATTTGAGATTTTAAAGATTTGGTTTCGTAATAGATACGCGAACAAAGCGAATACAGTTTTCAGACCGTTTATTAACACGCAACGGAACGAGACAAATATGACGAGTAACAAACAAATAACAAAATTTTCATAATCGTACGCGGGTTTGATTTATGTGCGATTACCTAGATCGAGGCTTTAGTTCGAACCGCTATTAGATCGCCACGAATATCTCCCGTAGCTCTCGCGCCGGCCCTGACTGTTTTGGTACCGGCCACGCGCCTCCCGTACACGCGGCGGGTTTTCGCGGGACGCAACGACACCCAAAAACTCACGCGTATGATCGCCCGTCGTAAACGAGACCGCGTGATTTCTTTTCCGACCTCGGCCGCTGCCGAGGGCTCTCCGTGCGGACGCGACGGACGACAGCTTCACATATAATCGAATTAACCAACGCAAACGAACCGTCCCGGTAGGCTCGTGGGCCCAGTCACTGGCCCTTGACGCCCGTCGGCTGCCACTGCTAACGTTACGTCCTTGTCTCGCGACAAGGATCCACCAAATAATCTAACAGGCCCGCGTGCCCGTTTTATGGCCGGGTATCGTCCAAGTCCGCGTCGGCCTCCCGAAGCGAAGGGCTGTTAATACAATAATTCCGCAATGCGGGTGGAAAATCTCACCGAATAAGCGCTCTCTGACTTCTCGAGACGTCCTCGCTCTCCTCGCACTCACGCCCTCTCTCGCTCTCGCTTCGCTCGCCTGGTCGTCCTCGCTCACTCGCTATCGCTCGCTAGTTCTTGCCGATCGCCCGTCTATCACGCCGGTCTACACGGAAGAGAGCGAGGACCGCGCGAATTTTCGGCACGAGGCCCGGCGTATCCCCACTCTCGCGCTTCGCGGATTTTTCCGCGCTACGTTGCCGATAGTAGATGGGTATAGGCCGGTTCTGGACCAATTCGTATTAGTGTGTCCGTGTGACCTAGGGCGAGGGGTAATGACGTCACGCGGGGAGGGGTGTTTTTCCAAGAATCGCTCCTTTGTCTGCGATTCTCGGAATCGATTGTTTATAAATATAACAATAACATAAAGTTATGAAATTTGATATAATTACGTAATTTGATATTTTAATTACGTAATTTGATATTTTTTAAAAATAAATAAGTGCGTTATCGCGCCGCGGTATTTTCCTGCGGCATCGCGAATTTCAAAGGGTTGGAATTTTTTCAAAAGGGGAAAGGAGGGGGTGTCTTATTTTTTACAGGGTGGGGGGATCACGCGAGTCTTAGTCATGGCGTCGGCGGCGGCGAGCGGCGGGCGGCGGCGGATCGCAAGGATCGCGCGCCCATCGTTCCGTCTCGCTCGCACCCGTTCGCGCCGCCATCGTTCCTCTCGCTCGCTTTCGTTCACGCGTTCGTCGACTACGACTCGCTCGCACCCGTTCGCGCCGCCTATCGTTCCCTCTCGCTCGCTCTCGTTCACGCGTTCGTCACCATCGACTACGACTCGCTCGCACCCGTTCGCGCCGCCTATTGTTTATAAACAATTTAGTACACGCTCATACGATTCGAATGCGGGTGACGCTGCACGTACACCTCCGGCTAATCGCTCCTCCTTATTATCTGATTTCTCTCTCACTCAGATACGTATGTTGCATACGAACGAGGCGGACTCACAATTATAATAAAATGAAGGATGGAATAGAAGCAATTAAAAATGATACGTGCCGATTACAAAAGTATATATTTATTTTATGAATATGCTTTACAATATATTACACATTTTTCACGAAGCTTAGTCAAGGCGTCGGCGGCGAGCAGGGCGGCGGATCGCAAAGGATCGCGCGCTCATCGTTGCCTTTCGCTCGCACTTGTTCGCGCCGCCTATCGTTCCCTCTCGTTCTCGTTCACGCGTTTGTCACCATCGACTACGACTCGTAGTTTTCATGCGTAGTATGCCGCTTTGAAATATAATATTAAACAAAAGTTGACACTATGAGGATGCACAACTGTCGGCTCGAGTGTATTTTCCTCTTCTTATTATTCTTACGATAAGAAAAAATTTTAATAGGTTGCGTTGGAGTTTTATACCGAGAGGGTATTCTTTTTTTTTTTTAATCAATCGCTAATGTCGTGTTTATCAATCGCTCATGTCGTGTTTATCAATCGCTCATGTGGTATTGATTCCTTGCCCAAGACAATCATCGAAGAGCTGTGCGATTCATGTAATCCGTAAATGGTAAGTATAAAGATAAATAAAATAAAAATATTTTTATTCGTACGAATAGTAGCCGTAAAATTTTAATATTACAGAAGGACAATTTTGCGTAAAGCCAACGTAACCGGCGTCTTCATTGCAATCATCGTCGTCATCGTCATCGTTGCTCGCATTATATCGATTGTATAAGATAATATCGTTAAAATATAAAATTAGTAAAAATTGTATTTTCTCGTTCAAGTGCCATTCGCGTTCTCGCTCACACCCTTTCACGCTCTCACTCGCATTCTTTAGTTATCGTTTGCAGATGCGTAACATGCTATCGCCATATATTTTTCTATATACCCGTGTGGTCAAAATCTTTGCGTTTTGTATGGGCTTCAAACGTTGTAAAAAAATCTGTTTGCGTTTTTCTCTTGGTCAAGTGTCGTTCATGCTTTTCTAGTAATCGTTTCAAGATGCCTTCGTTAGATATAGACGATTCTTTCTACACGCCTATGCGACAAAAATCTTTGGCGTCTAAATCTTTTTGTATCACGTTTCGTTTTTGTTGGCCCGGCGTCTATTTTCTTTGTTTATTGATGAGAACGACGACGATTGACGACGACGACGATGTGACCATGCCTCATTCTCAGTCTCGCATCTGTACGTGCAGGTTTCTTTCAAGCAGTCGAGAACAGTGAAGAAAACTTTTATTAAAAATGGCATATTTTTAGAACCAGGTATGTATTATAATAGAATTTATAATACAATTTAGAAAAATAATTTAATCTGTTATAAAATGATATATAATATGTATTTTTATGTTTTAGCTCAAAAACAACAGCTCTGCCGTGACTTCCAGCGAGGAGCCTGCTCTAACAGTTATTGCGCGTTTGTGCACTTTACAGGTATTGTTTCAATTACAAAACAAGAAGTGCACAAACGCGCAATGCAAATTTTTGCACGTAACGAGCGTGGAGCAGGTTTCGTTACGAGAGTACCGGCCTGACATCAGAGAAGTTGCGGTACGAAGTTGGACGCACCCTGCAGAATTCCATCATCTGCGGGGACTATAAGACCGGCAGGTGCACAGGACGGACGCCAACGTCGGCATATCGGGCACGACGAAAACTGGAATGCATGAAAAGGTACGGAAATTGTGTTGACACGTTCGGGGCGTCCAGTTGCGGGCACGTGTATTGCTACACGTGTGCCCTGAAGTGTCAAGGCCCCCCGCGTCCGTACACTATGCTTACGGTTGTGTGCCCGGTATGCCGATCCGTCGCCAGCTATGAGCAGTTGCATTAGCTTATGTTGTTTTTTTTTTGCATATATTGTATTTTTGCTTATGTTGTTTTACTTATGTTGTTTTGCTTATGTCGTTTTGCGTTTATTGTAGTTGCTTCTGTCGTTTTTGCGTTGATTGTATTTAATGTAATTTTAAAGGTATTTTTAATGTCATTTTTTTAATGTCATTTTTTAATGGAATTTTTTGTTTTATTATTAGTTTTATTATTAGTTTTATTATATTTTTGCTTATATATAATAAACGTTTGTAGAATATATTGTAAATTAAGATATGAAAGAAATATTATAATAAAACATATTTTATTATTTCTGTATGAACATTTGTAATTATTAAAAACTTACAAACTAATAAATATGTATGCTATTATTTTAGAATATAAATTTAATATAAAAATAAATCTAATATAAAAATAAATCTAATATAAAATAAACTAATAAAAAATAAACTAGTCAAAATGAATATAAAAATGAATAAAAAATGAATATAAAATGAATATAAAATGAATATAAAATGAATATAAAAATAAATATAAAATAAAATTTAACCTAAACTTATAAACTAAAACATTTTTTTGGTCAACATCACGAAGTATTCAGCGTGGGATACTACGTCCGATGCTCGTACGACGAGTCGCTCTCGAGATACGAATATCGTCGCGAACCTGATTGCGTCCAGTGGTTCGTCGAGCGGCTAGTGAGATTAGCTCATCGCGTAAAAACCGTAATCTCAAACGTTGTCCCGATGAAGACGTTGTCGAATGCGCAGCTCGAGGTGCACGAGAACGCGAAGCTGTGCCACGTATGCGAAAATCCGTTTGCGGCGGACGAGAAGCGTGTGCGCGATCATTGTCATTTGACCGGTCGGTATAGAGGTCCCGTGCACTCAAAATGTAACCTGCAATACCGCAACGCGTTACATCCCCGTCGTATTTCACAATCTGTCGGGTTACGATGCACACTTTGTTATAAAGGAGATCGCCACAGCGTACGAGGGTAAAATTAATCTATTACCGATAACGAAGGAGAAATATATCTCCTTTACGAAACACGTTGACGATACGGCTGAGGGACAGGACTCGCGAACTGCGATAAAGTTGCGCTTTATAGACTCGTACAAATTTTTGAACGCTAGCCTCGACAAATTATCGTCTCTACTCGCCAAAGACAAATTGCGAATCTTGCGCGCTGAATTTGCGACACTTTCAGAAGAAAATTTCAATCTTCTGACGCGAAAAGGTGTATTTCCGTACGAGTACGTCAACAGCGTCGAAAAATTGAATGAGTCAAGCTTACCGTCGCGCGACTCATTCTTCAGTTCGCTGACCGGTGACACGGTGACCGAGACAGATTACGCGCACGCTGAGACCGTATGGCAGCGGTTCTCCGTTCGAACTCTGGGCGAGTACAGCGATCTGTACCTCAAGACCGATGTACTGTTATTGGCTAACGTATTTGAAAATTTTCGCGACAGATGCGTCGAGAGTTACGGACTCGATCCCGCGCATTACTACACCTTACCCGGTTTCACATGGGATGCGATGCTCAAGCATACGCGCATAAATTTCGAATTGTTGACCGACATCGACATGGTGATGTTCGTCGAACGCGGTATACGCGGCGGTCTAAGTCAATGCTCCAACAGATACGCGCGAGCCAATAACAGATACATGCGGTCGGGTTACGACTCGTCGAAACCTTCGTCGTACATTGTGTATTACGATGTAAATAACTTGTACGGATGGGCCATGTGTCAGCCGTTACCGTACGCGGACTTCGAATGGGTCGACGACAACGACCTCGCGAACCTCGACGTAGACGCGATCGCCGCGGACTCGCCCACGGGTTATATTCTCGAGGTGGATCTCGAGTATCCCGCGAGCGTGCACGACGCGCACTCCGATCTGCCGTTCTGTCCCACGCGAGAGAAACCACCGGGGGCGAAACACGATGTAAAACTTTTGGCTACGCTGTGTGATAAGAAGCGATACGTCATCCACTATCGCAATCTGCAGCTGTGCACGCGTCACGGTCTTCGCGTCACCAAGGTTTACCGCGTGCTGCGATTCACTCAATCGGCATGGTTGCGCGATTACATCGAGTTCAACACGCGACATCGAACTCGCGCGATCAACGATTATGAAAAAAATTTGTTTAAACTGATGAACAACGCGGTGTTCGGTAAAACGATGGAGAACGTACGAAATCGCGTCGACGTTCGCTTGCTCTCGCAGTGGGACGGACGGTGCGGTGTGGAGGCGATGATCGCCAAACCGAATTTTCACAGCAGAAGCGTATTTGCGGAAAGTTTAGTAGCTGTGGAATTACGTAAACTCGAGGTGAAATTCGCCAAGCCGATATACGTCGGTATGTCTATACTCGACATATCTAAAGTATGCTTGTACGAGTTTCATCACGAGTATATGATACCGACTTTCGGAGACAAATGTAGCGTCATGTATACCGACACGGACAGTCTTGTGTACAGCGTCGAGTGCGACGACGTATACGAGATGATGAAACGCGATATCGCGAGGTTCGACACGAGCGACTATCCGCCCGATAACGCGTATGGTATACCTCTCGCGAACAAAAAAATACCCGGCTTAATGAAGGATGAGTGTAACGGTGCGATCGTCACAGAGTTTGTCGGACTCAGAGCTAAGATGTATGCGATCAGGGTAGACGGTAGAAAAGACACCAAAAAGCAAAGGGTAAAGAGCGGAGTCGTGGCGCGAACTATAACGTTCGACGATTACGTGAGGTGTCTCGAGGACGAGATCGCTATGACTCGCGACCAATCGTGCATCAGGTCGAAATTGCATGAGGTGTACACCGTGTCCGAGACAAAGATCGCTTTGAGTCCGTACGACGACAAGCGATATCTCGTGCCGAACTCGACCGAGACCTTGCCGTGGGGTCATTATCGCATACCTCGATAAAAAACGCAGTACACATGTACGCGGTATACATGTATGCAGTATGTATTATACTTCCGATTGACGCAACGTCTCTCGAGTGATTGTTAACATTCGCATATTTAGCATTTTGTGGAGAGTGATGGGATGATTGAGGCGTTCATGATTGCATTGTTTTATTTTATTGCAAAAAATAATTTTTTTATTGCGGAGTATGAGATGTTCTTGGTTGCTTTGGTTTTTTATCAAATTTAGTCTGATTTTCACTTTGTAGTATTTGATGCGTTGATTTAGGCGTTCATGATTGCCTCTTTTTCAATTTTATCTGGTTTAAAAATATTTTATAAAAGTCTCGAGCTCGTTATATGAAGCATGCGTGGAATAACATACATTATATGTATTATTCCTAGCACTGTCATATTCTCCAACTATACTCGTATCTTTACCCCTTTACCCCTTTACCCCTTTACCCCTTTACCAATTTATTTTTACTGACGGTACAATAGTTGGAATTTCTTTTCTTTTTTCTTTTTTTGGTATTTTTGCAGCTAGCAAATGGGCTGGATTGCACAAAATAATTATTATTTTGCGGTGTATGAAGTGTTGTTGTTTGCTAATGGTTTTTTTCAAAATTTAATTTGATTTTCACTTTGTGCCGTTTGATGCGTTGATTGCATCTTTATCAAAATTTATTCCTAGCGTTGTCATATTCTCCAACTATACTCGTATTTTTACCCCTTTATTTTATTACTGACGGTACAAGAGTTGGTATTTCTTTTCTTTTTTCTTTTTTTTTGTTGTTACTGGTTTTGTTGTTACTGGTTTTGTTGTTTACCCTTTACCCCTTTACCCCTTTACCCCTTTACTCCTTTACTCGTTTACTCCTTTACCCCCTTTACTCCTTTACCCCCCTTTACTCCTTTACCCCTTTATTTTTTACTGACGGTACAATAGTTGGTATTTCTTTTCTTTTTTTCTTTTTTCTTTTTTTGGTTTTACCGGTTAATTGCGATATAATGTATGGGTTAACATTCGCATATTTTATTTTACGGTGTATGCGGTGTATGTGATGTTCTTGGTTGCTTATGTCGTTTTAAACTTAATTTGAATTTATTTTGTGGAGTGTTTGATGCGTTGATTGAGGTGTTCATGGTTGCCTGTTTTTTCAAATTTAAGCAGTAATTTGCGGAAATTTCGAAACGACCGACGAAACGGTCATGTTTTATATTTTTATGCGATGATGTACAGGTTTAAGTTAGTAGTCGCTAGCATGCCCTTACGTAGTACACATGTACGTAGTAAACATGTACGCAGTACACATGTACGCAGTATACATGTACGCAGTATGCAGTACACATGTACGCAGTAAAGTAGTAAGCAGTATGTAGTATGTATTATAGATGTAATTATACAAATGAAGTAAAACATTGTACAATGCGTACGTTATATATTTTTCTCATTTTTATACATTTTTTGTATCGAATCACATATACACATGTGTGAAATAAAAAAAATTTATTAAACGATGCTGTTTTTGTCGATCCACGAATTGTGCGATCCGTCGAATCCCAACCATTTTACGTAGACCTTGTCACCTTTTTTGCGCAGAACCTTCTCCACCAGATACACGTCCGGATGCGTCGCGCGGTGCAACTCGTACTCGTAGAACGCTCCGGATATCGCCTCACCGCGATAATCCTCCAGTAGATAGGTAGCTGGATTAGTTTGCTGCACTTTAACGATCGTGAAAACCTCGGTGGTCCAATTCGGAGTGTATCCCTTTTCAAAAATCATTTTAAACTTGCTCACGCGTACTTTATCACCGACCCTGAATTTGGCCGGAGCGGCTATCTTTATAGCGCTGTACACGGTGTCGAGGAGGTTTTTGGCGATATCAGGTGTCACGTCAACGGGCCGCATGCCGATCGTTCGATGCTTGCGCCTATTGTACTCGTCTACGAGACGCGGTAGCGCGTCGAACCACTCATAATTACCATTGAGTGTAAACATCTTCCACATGGCGTTTTTGAGCGTGCGATTGAATCGTTCGACTATCGACGCCTTCATTACCGAGTATGTCGAGTAATGATTGACGCCGCGTTTCGCGAAAAGTCGTTGCACGTCGGCGTTGTAAAACTCCTTTCCCATGTCGGTTTGCAGATTTTTCGGGCATCGCCCGCTCTTTCGCATCAACTCCGCTAAAGCGTCAGCCGTCTCGCTGCCGCCTTTGTTGAGCGGTATCGCCCACGTACTTGCCGAGTACGTCGATGACGGTAAGAATATAGCGGTAGCCTCGATTGAAACGCGCGTACGGTTGCATCTCGACGATATCAGCCTGCCACAGATCGTCATATCCCTTGACCACGACGCGTCTTCGCGGAAAGTTTCTTCTCGCCGGGGCGTGCAACTCGTCAACGAGTCGCCTCCTCTCGGGACCTGCGTCGCTCGACTTGCGCGATCTAGACATGATCGATTCTGTCGCTCGATTCCTCCCGGTCGATCAATTTATAATCAAACCCGCCTCGCGCAGTTCCTCGACGATCGACAGAATTTCGTTGTCGTGAGCGTTGTGACCGGCTCGACGCGAAGCATCCAGCAATCGAAGACGATCCACGAGCTCGTTAGGATCGTCCCAGTGCACGTAGTCGATCGTGTGATCGTTTAACGTCATGAGGCGAGGTAATCCTTTACCGGAGCTTTTTCTTCTCGATTTCCTGGCCGAATCGCCTGACAGCAGCGGTGCGATCACCTTCACGTACTTTGAGCCTCTGTTACCCATGACGCGACCGCTGTCGCTGAAATCTTTCTTATGCGCGTTCGTCGCTTCGAGTATGCTTGTAGTGACGTTTATCCGTGTAAGCGGTTTCATCGGGTACCTTCTTGAAAATCAACTCGTACAGACCTTCCGTACCGGGATATCTCTTACCAGCGACGATTATATCATCGTTTTTATGGTCGAATTCGACATGCTTGTTCCCGAGCATTACTTTGTTCGTGTCAAAGTATATACCGAAAACGTCATCGATATTTATTCTTCTGTCACCGCTCGCCGCTTCCAGATACATCGTTGCCATCGATACGCTGGGCCGCGGCGTCGATACGCCAAATCGCGGCGTCGATACGCCGAACCGCGGCGTCGATGTGCGGGGCCGTGGCGTCGACGGAAGTTCGACGTTTTCGGTCGTAACGTACGAATCGACGGTCGTATCACTCAATGACGGATTAGCTACGATCGTGTCGCCTAACGTTGCCGACGACAACGAATCGTCAAACGTGACGTTTAAACGCCGTTCGGGTTTTGGTGTCGACCACAATCGTCGCTCCAGTTTCGGTGTCAATCGCTCCGATTTCGACTCCACCTTCGGTACCGCGATACCGGATTCCTCGACGGTTTCGACCATCCGCTTTAGAGGTTCGACGATGGGCTTGAGGCGCTTCTCCGACGCGATGTCGGCGTCGATCGTGTCGGTCTTTATAGCTCGATGCTTCCTGCGAATTGCCTCGCTCGTCTTCTCAATCTCCCGCGTAATCTTTTCATACTCGCGCGCGTCATGGTTGTCGTTTCTCCCCGTCATATCGATCGTATCGCGCGATCCGTTCTCGACGAAGCGTCTTCGACGACTGATTGTCACGCGATATCATCAATCTGTTAAAAAATCAACTCGACGGTACCGCAAACACGTCGAATCCTCGCCTGTATCGCCCGTTGTCGAGCGGACTGTCCTTGTCGATTACCGCGAAACCGTGATCATGTTGCCAGCATTCGCGACACAACGCACTGAACTCGTCGTACGACATGTCGGTGTTGACGTGATCGTTGTACACGTGTTTCAGATTGGTTCCGTCCTGTTTGAACAGGATCAGCAGATTCGCGTTGTCGCGTATCAGATGCTTCGGTATCCTCGCGTACGACTGACACAGATAGAAGCAGTCTACGTTCGAGTGACGACCCATCGCGAAGTATTCTCTCACGGCGTCTTGCTTGTCGCACGCGATATCGTCAAAGACGAAGATCGAATGCGGAAGCGCCTCGCTCGGCGGAACGACGTCGCTGTTGTTGGAGAACGTGAAATAGCCGATCTCTTCGATCGGCGTCAGCAGACTTTCCAAGTACTGATACTTGGGCTGCTGCAGCGACTTCGAGTACACGTACACGTTCTCGAAACGCAAACCGTGCGGACTCTCCAACAGACTGATCAGAACGTTCGTTTTGCCGCAGTTCGATGGGCCGCACACGATCGCGCGCACGGTGTTTGGCAGCATCTCACCATGTCTGCGTTTTTTCTCCCTCTCGAGACTGTCCATCAGTCGTAATCTGTCGTCGCAATTCGCGACGCGTATCGTCTGCGGTTGTCGCACGAACCGCATCTCGTACCCGCTGTACGGAGACGATCACTCGCGCGCCTATTTATAGTCGCGCGACCCCGCGAATAGCTCATTAATCGACATGTATCTCGCGCTGAAACATCCCTTTGACGTGTTGAATTTGACCGCGGAACAGTTGAGCATCGTACCAAAAGCCGTTTTGCTGCACGTCTGCGGCGATTACGTTCATCACGTGTGGGACAAACTTCCCGTGCACTTGACGGAAGATCCGGAGGTTCGAACCTACCGCAGGTGCCTCGAGCATTACAATCAACCCTGGCAAGAAACGCACATCGACGGACCTGCTCCGTTAATCCGAGAGTGCGGCGAGTGTCAACGTCGTCTACCGCTTCATCGGAAGTAAAGTGCTGCGGCAAAGGTTTGTTGAATCGCGCGATAAACGCCCTCCCCTTCGAACTGCACATCCCCGGTTATCAATTTTGCGGGCCGGGAACTCGACTGAAGGAACGCATAGCGAGAGGCGATCGAGGCGTTAATCCGTTGGACAAAGCGTGTCGCGAGCACGACTTGGCGTACGCGCGAAGCAACGATATCACAGATAGACACGCAGCGGACAAAGAACTCGCCAAGAGAGCGGGAAAACGCGTTATAGCGAAAGATTCAGGCTTACGCGAGAGAGCCGCCGCAGCAGCCGTGTGGGCTGCGATGAAAGCTAAAACGAAAATTGGGATGGGTATGTCGACTAGAAAGAACAGGTTGAGGACTGTGAGAAACAGAACGATTACGAAGAGGAGAAGAAGAAGTACGATTCGCAAAAAACGCATGCTTCCAACAGCAAAGCGCGGTGGCATGCTGCCGATCATTCCGATTCTCGGCGCAGTCGGATCACTTGTCGGTGGAGCCGCGAGTATAGCGAGAGCCGTAAACGAGAGAAAAGCTGCTCGCGCGGCAGCCGGTGGATCCGGCGTACATCTGGCCCCGTACAACGGTGGACGGGGTCTCTTCAAGCCGTACAGGTACGGCAGAGGTATGACTGTTGCGAAGAGAGGAAGAAAAAAAAACGTCGAGCAGACGTTAAAAATGCCTTTGGGTGCGACTACAAACGTGCAGTTGAATCATCTGGCCAGACGTATGCGCGTTCCTTATTTCAGAGGCGTCTTTATGCGCGACACCCTACCTATGAGTGGTGCGCGTACAAACGAGAGCGGTATCGTGAACCTGGACAACGTGACGGGTCCGGGGACTCACTGGGTAGCGTACGCCAAAAGAGGAAATCGCGTCGCGTACTTTGACGGCTTCGGTAATCTCCGACCGCCCATAGAATTGGTGAGATATCTTGGAGTCGACGTCTCGTCGATAGAATACAATCGACGATCCTATCAAACGTACGATCAGAGTATCTGTGGACAGCTGTGTCTGCGATTTTTAAGTACGATCGACGCGATTACGTTTAAAAACTGACGTCGCGACATACTTCGCCTCAGTATCGCTTCGAACATGTCGATCACGCTCACGTTAACCGGTAGGAGCAGCGTTCTCCATTCGAGCTACTCACCGGCGTTGGATTTCAGCGACGGTGATTACGAGCTCGGTCTCACGGACTTTGCGACTTACAACACCATACCGAACGTCGATTCTACAAACAATAAATTCTACTACGGCACGGACGGCAAGGAAATTACGATTCCCGAGGGATCGTATGAGATACAGGCAATAGACAAATTTTTGAAACATGCGATGCCGCGACAACGCGACACCGCCGATGGTAATCGTAATGAGAAGAGCGAGAAGAACGATGATTTCTCGATAACGATTCGCGCAAACTTCAACACTATGAGAAGCGAGATCAAATCAGCGTACACGGTAAACTTTTCGAAACCAAACTCGTTGGGGCCTTCCGGATTCTCGCCACACCGCTTACTGCAACCGCGAAAATGGCACGAGTCCGACTTACCGATCAATATAATCAACCTGAATATTATCCGCATCGAATGTAACGTAACCGCGGGAGCGTACTGCAACGGCGAACGCATGCACACGATTCACGAGTTTTCACCGAAAGTGCCACCAGGATATAAGATCACGGAAACGCCCACGCAAGTCATTTACCTGCCGATCATCGTGCGATACGTTACGGATCTCACGATACGCGTCACCAACCAGAACGGTCGACCGCTCGACTTTCGCGGAGAGGAGATCACCGTCAGATTGCACGTGCGACAACAACAACGACGACCACAACGATAACGTATGTTAATACCGAACAAAACGAGTCGCGTTACAACGATCAGTTTCGGTGCTGGGACGATCCAACAGCCTGAACCGCAACAACAACATTTCGCTGTAAATAGCGTCGAAAGGATAGAAGAAGAAAAAAGATTAACCGAAACAAACGTTGAATTTCTGAGATCGCTCGGATTCGCTGTGCGAAATAACTTTATCTGAACGATGTCCGACATTTTGAATATCCGAGACGAACCGGTCTTCGACGATCGAATCGTCAAGATCGAGACTCACGCTTACAATCCGTTCGCCAATACGACGTTCGAACACAGCGATGAGATAAGAATACCGATACAACAGCAAGATCTGTACACGCTACCGCACGATAGTTTTCTCTACGTCGAGGGAAAATTAACGAAGGGCAAGGTGGTTGCGGGAGCTGACGTGACTCTCGGAGACAACTGCATCGCCTTCATGTTCGACGAGATCGAAGACATTGCGCGTTTGTGCACCCTTACAGGTATTGTTTCATTACCAAAATAAGAAGTGCACAACGCGCAAGCAGATTCTTGTATGTAACGAGTGTGGAGCAGGCTCGTTACGAGGCCACCGGATTATCGTCAGCGAAATTACGCTACGAAGTTGGACGCACCCTGCAGAATTCCATCATCTGCGGGGACTACAAGGCCGGCAGGTGCAACAGGACGGACTGCCAACGGCATATCGGGCACGACGAAAACTTGAGTGCATAGTGTGTTGGCGGCGAAATTGTGTTAGACACGTTCGGGGCGTTCAGTTGCGGGCACGTGTATTGCTACACGTGTGCCCTAAAGTGCCAAGGCCCCCGCGTCCGCGTACACTATGCTTACGGTTGTGTGCCCGGTATGCCGATCCGTCGCTAGTTACGAACAATTGCATTAGCTTATGTTGTTTTTTTGCGTATATTGTATTTTTTTTTGCTTATGTTGTTTTACTTATGTTGTTTTGCTTCTGTCGTTTTTGCGTTGATTGTATGTAATGTAATTTTAAAGGTATTTTTAATGTAATTTTTAATGTAATTTTTAATGTAATTTTATGTATTTTTATGATTATGTTTTTTTTTTTTTTTTATACTTGTATTATTTTTAATTTAATTTTTAATTTTTAATTTAATTGAATTTTTTTATGTTTGTATGATAATTTTTTGGTATTAAATAAGATAGAATATTAAAACATATTTTATTTCTTATGTATGAAATATATTTTAATGATTAAAAAAACTTACAACTAATAAACTTGTGTACAATTACTTTTAAATATAAAAAAAAAAAAAAAAAAAAAAAAAATGAATACATAAAAGTGACTATATAATAAAAAATAAGTATATAAAGAAAATAAAAATTGGTATATGGTATTAAATAAGATTGAAAATATTTTCTTAAAAAACATATTTTATTTTTATGTATAAAATATATTAATAATAAAAAATGAAAATATAATACAAAAAATGAAAATATAATACAAAAAATGAATATATAGTATAAAATATAAAAATGAATATATAAAAAAAGAATACAAAGAATACAAAAATAATAAAAATAAAATATTAAATAAAACTTAACCTAAACTTATAAACTAAAGGTGTATTAAGAAAAATAAAAATGAAAAATGAAAAAATGAAAATAATAAAATAAAACTTAAACTTAACTTAACTTAAACTTATAAATTAAATTTTTGTATCCTCCGTGTATTTTCTTGGTCTTTTTCCGGAGTCTTTAGTCAGTGTCTGAAACGAAAAAAGAAATTATTAACAGGGTATAAAATAAAATGTATTAAATAAATAAAATTTATTTCAAATATACTTACATAGATTGATCTGCACCTTCCATTGTTTGCACACCGTGCAGAGATGTTTGGGCACTTGGCCCTGCATTGCGAAAGGTATCACTTTCATGCACGGTGTGCAAAAGGAGTGACCGCAAATTAGGGCCTGGACCCCCTTAAAATGTTGCACCTGACAGAAGTTGCATCTCGGCGTGTTATCCTCTGTAAATTTTAAAAATATAAATTAAAAGTTAAAAAAGCAAAAAAAAAAAAAAAAAAAAAAAAACTTACTGGGAAATGTTCCATTCTCGCAAGAGAGGCACTCCCACATGCACTCTCCTAGTAAATTTTTCGTGCATGAGTGAGGCCCTGATCCGGCGGGTACGTTTCGCGAAGTAGATATGCCAGGCGTTTTAGTTCGCAAAACGCCTCCGTCATCGGCCGCACTTATTATTAATTTCGTCCACCTCATCCTGGGTCAGGTGGACAAATTTGCACGTCGTTCCTGAAAGGCACACCGACTTCGTACACCGCCGGACCTCGAACATCTGCAGTCACCCTGGCGCACACCTTCATCAAATCTCGGCAACTCATTTTTTTTTTTTTTTGTTTTACTTAAAAACAGATCTTTGTGAAAAAACAACAATAGCCAACAAAAAACGACAACAGCAAAAAAACGACAACAGCAAAAACGACAACAGCAATAATAAAACAACATAATAAAAACAACAGAAGCAATAAAAACAATACTAGCAATTTTGGGATGTGTACTCCTCGACTGGCGAGCGACCGACTGACGAGCGACCGACTGAAAATCACGTGCTGCGTTTCTATCCGCTTCCATATGTGTGTTCGTAAATGCACAATGAATGATGCTTAAAGAAGCGGATATACGAACGGACTTAAGGCCCTTTCGGTGTAATTCATTCAGCCGGCGTATCGATCCACATGATGAAATTTCTTGCAATACCCAGGTGTATGAATAAAGTTGACATATCTACCGGGTCCACATTTTCTGTTTGCCCGACTCTAATTAACGAAACAAGAGCCGCATCGCCAGAGAGAATATCATTGACGGTAATCCACCCCCGCGCTTTTTCCATGATTATTTTAGCGAGTGTGACTCTTGCTCCGTCCATATCTGGCTCGCCGAGGCAAGATTCCGTCTAGAACACACGGTATCGCTTGCCACTTTAATTCACAGAATCGTTCGTCCAGTCGGAAACACTCATAAGGTAGTCTACAGGTTTTGCGAGCCCAGTCGCGAAGATGTACCGTAATCGACGTAGCACTAACATCATCGATGATTCCTCTTTGCCACTTTAAACCTTTTCGGATAGCAACAAGGGTTCCCACTGTAACTTCATGTGGTAACAGCATGAGGTTGGCTGCTGCAATCCTCATAAATGCAGTCAATTGTTCAAGCATCTCCAAATGAGCCTTCTTCCGTTTGTTAACTTTACCCAAAATAGCGTGGGTGATTGTACGCGTATCACGTACTTCGTGGCCAGCGGGTAAGTTGCCTTATATTGATGTTGGAAATCATCTGAAAAAAATATTTTATATTAATCGGAAATTTTTTTTAAAAAAAAGATATTAAAAATAATATCAGAAAAGATATTAAAAATAATATCAGAAAAGATACTTACATTTTTTTTGTTACTTGTTAATTGGCGACGATCAGTTACCGATGCCTGGTTGCAAGGAACTGATCGCTCGACGGTTGAAGAACTCATCTCGATCCAAATTGTTTTATACTGATAAAAAAAATTATCGTTCTCACTCGCGTTGTCACTCACGTTGCCACTCACGTTGCCACTCACGTTGCCACTCACGTTACCCCGCATCAATGAAAAATAGACTGCTAAGAGAACAAAAGACTATGCGGCTAAATTCAAAGACTGCAAACGGAGGTAGTTGCTATTTAGCAGGTATGCATTTCTTTTCTCGGAAAGAGATAAGGTAAAGATTTTAATTCCCCCACATCATTGAAAAATAGACTGCTAAGAGAACAAAAGACTATGCGGCTAAATTCAAAGGCTGCAAACGGGGTAGTTGCTATTTAGCGGGTGTACATTTCTTTTGTCGGGCAGAGATAAGATAGCAATTTTAAAATACTGCAAAGTGAAACTTATGAAATGACTCATTATAATTTGAGAGAGGGTAAAAAATGTGTCACATGATTAATCAGGAGTAGGGGTAGAATATAAAGCATTCCTTAGGCCTCTCTTGTAACCACGCGCGAATCTCATTAGTGGACGAGCGATCGACGATAATGAACGTTGACGTGAGAATAGAAATCGGTGAAGAAATCGGTGAAGAAATAGAAATAGAAATCGGTGAGGAAATCGAAGAGGTTCATCCCCTGTCGGAGGATAGTGCTTGCGAAACCGACGATGACAACGATGAAACGGTTGAAAGTACTACGCGCAAAACGATCAATTTACGGAATTTAAACGCGATTAATCTGCGTACGAAATTTTGTGCCATATATTTTTATTATTGTGACGGGCGAGGATACAACGTGTGCGCTTCTTGTTTGGTGTTGATGCGAAACGATTTCAACGATTCCGTCTTCAAGATTCGTAAACACGTCGTAGGATCGTATGATAGTCTGAGCTGTACGTGGTGTTTGAACTGTAGAACCGCAACATTCGTTGTAATTTCGTGCGATATGTGCCCGGTATGCACGAATGCGTGAACAATTTACTTCGATTTCCATACTCACGTTGCTAATGTCGTTTTTATCGCTAATGTTGTTGTTTTGTTGTATTTATCGCTAATGTTGTATTTATTGCCAATGTCGTTGTTTTGTTGTATTTATTGCTAATGTCGTTGTTTTGTTGTATTTATTGCCAATGTCGTTGTTTTGTTGTATTTATTGCCAATGTCGTTGTTTTGTTGTATTTATTGCCAATGTCGTTGTTTTGTTGTATTTATTGCTAATGTCGTTGTTTTGTTGTATTTATTGCTAATGTCGTTTTTTAAAAAACATTAACGTGCAAGCATCGGTGTGAGAATCATTAAAAAATGGATCAAAGTTTTCTCGAGGAAGAGCGTGAACTCCTGGTGCAGGCTGACGCCGTGACCACCTTGGGAGAATTTTTCGTGTGGCTTGAGAGATGTGACGACCTAGTGAATCGACTCGAGGAACGCAGTCGCGCCAAGCGAACGCGCGTATCCGTCGGATGCGCGCAATCCACGGTGGCGAGTATCGCGCGACTTTTGGGTGTCAGGAAACATTTGTACGGACGTTACGTGCACCAGGGTGGCGAGTATGCGAGCACCAGTGCTGCCGACGGTGATGGTGACAACGCAGCTGGTGAACTCGAGTGGCGCGAGATCGAGACCGCGTTCAAAAGTCGTATCGCAACGGGTGTGGTAATAAACACAAACTACATCGAGCCGCGGCGATTCCTGGAGGACGCCGGAGTAGATGGGTATAGGCCGGTTCTGGACCAATTCGTGTTAGTGTATCCGTGTGACCTAGGGCGAGGGGTAATGACGTCACGCGGGGAGGGGTGTTTTTCCAGGAATCGCTCCTTTGTCTGCGATTCTCGGAATCGATTGTTTATAAATATAACAATAACATAAAAGTTATGAAATTTGATATTTTAATTACGTAATTTGATATTTTAATTACGTAATTTGATATTTTTAAAAAATAAATAAGTGCGTTATCGCGCCGCGGTATTTTCCTGCGGCATCGCGAATTTCAAAGGGTTGGCATTTTTTCAAAAGGGAAAGGGGAAAGGGGGGTGTCTTATTTTTACAGGGGGTAAAGGGGGTGGGGGTGGGTGTTGGGGGTGATCACGCGAGTCTTAGTTATGGCGTCGGCGGCGGCGAGCGGCGGGGCGGCGGCGGATCGCAAAGGATCGCGCGCCCATCGTTCCGTCTCGCTCGCACCCGTCCGCGCCGCCTATCGTTCCCTCTTGCTCGCTCTCGTTCACGCGTTCGTCACCATCGACTACGAATCGCTCGCACCCGTTCGCGCCGCCTATTGTTTATAAACAATTTAGTACACGCTCATACGATTCGAATGCGGGTGACGCTGCACGTACACCCTCGGCTAATCGCTCCTCCTTATTATCTGATTTCTCTCTCACTCAGATACGTATGTTGCATACGAACGAGGGCGGACTCACAATTATAATAAAATGAAGGATGGAATAGAAGCGATTAAAAATGATACGTGTTGATTACAAAATTATATATTTATTTTATGAATATGCGTTAAAATATATTACCCATTTTTCACGCGAGTCTTAGTCAAGGCGTCGGCGGCGAGCGGCGGGCGGCGGATCGCAAAGGATCGCGCGCCCATCGTTGCCTTTCGCTCGCACTTGTTCGCGCCGCCTATCGTTCCCTCTCGTTCTCGTTCACGCGTTTGTCACCATCGACTACGACTCGTAGTTTTCATGCGTAGTATGCCGCTTTGAAATATAATATTAAACAAAAGTTGACACTATGAGGATGCACAACTGTCGGCTCGAGTGTATTTTCCTCTTCTTATTATTCTTACGATAAGAAAAAATTTTAATAGGTTCGCTAATGTCGTGTTTATCAATCGCTCATGTCGTGTTTATCAATCGCTCATGTGGTATTGATTCCTTGCCCAAGACAATCATCGAAGAGCTGTGCGATTCATGTAATCCGTAAATGGGTAAGTATAAAGATAAATAAAATAAAAATATTTTTATTCGTACGAATAGTAGCCGTAAAATTTTAATATTACAGAAGGACAATTTTGCGTAAAGCCAACGTCACCGGCGTCTTCATTGCAATCATCATCGTCGTCGTCGTCGTCATCGTTGCTCGCATTATATCGATTGTATAAGATAATATCGTTAAAATATAAAATTGTATTTTCTCGTTCAAGTGCCATTCGCGCTCTCGCTCACACCCTTTCACGCTCTCACTCGCATTCTTTAGTTATCGTTTGCAGATGCGTAACATGCTATCGCTAGATTCTTTTCTATATACCCGTGTGGTCAAAAAATCTTTTGCGTTTGTATGGGCTTCAAACGTTGTAAAAAATCTTTTGCGTTTTCTCTTGGTCAAGTGTCGTTCATGCTTTTCTAGTAATCGTTTCAAGATGCCTTTGTTAGATATGGACGATTCTTTCTACACGCCTATGCGACAAAAATCTTTGGCGTCTGGAATCTTTTGTATCACGTTTCGTTTTCGTTGGCCCGGCGTCTATTTTCTTTGTTTATTGATGAGAACGACGACGACGACGACGACGACGACGACGATGTGACCATGCCTCACTCTCAGTCTCACATCCGTTGGTGCAGGAGCTCTTTTTGAAGAAAGTTTTGACAGTGAAGAAAACTTATAGTAAAAATGGCATATTTTGGGGAACCAGGTATGTATTATAATAGAATTTATAATAATTTTTAGAAAAATAATTTAATCTGTTATATCTTGTTTCGTTAATTAGAGTCGGGCAAACAGAAAATGTGGACCCGGTAGATATGTCAACTTTATTCATACACCTGGGTATTGCAAGAAATTTCATCATGTGGATCGATACGCCGGCTGAATGAATTACACCGAAAGGGCCTTAAGTCCGTTCGTATATCCGCTTCTTTAAGCATCATTCATTGTGCATTTACGAACACACATATGGAAGCGGATAGAAACGCAGCACGTGATTTTCAGTCGGTCGCTCGTCAGTCGGTCGCTCGCCAGTCGAGGAGTACACATCCCAAAATTGCTAGTATTGTTTTTATTGCTTCTGTTGTTTTTATTGCTTATGTTGTTTTTATTATTGCTGTTGTCGTTTTTGCTGTTGTCGTTTTTTTTGCTGTTGTCGTTTTTTGTTGGCTATTGTTGTTTTTTTCACAAGATCTGTTTTTTTTTTAAATTAAAACAAAAAAAAAAAAAATGAGTTGCCGAGATTATTTGATGAAGGTGTGCGCCAGGAGTGACTGCAAGATGTTCCACGAGGTCCGGCGGTGTACGAAGTCGGTGTGCCTTTCAGGAACGACGTGCAAATTTGTCCACCTGACCCAGGATGAGGTGGACGAAATTAATAACCAAGTGCGGCCGATGACGGAAACGGCGTTTTGCGAACTAAAACGCCTGGCATATCTACTTCGCGAAACGTACCCGCCGGATCAGAGGCCTCACTCATGCACGAAAAATTTACTAGGAGAGTGCATGTGGGAGTGCCTCTCTTGCGAGAATGGAACATTTCCCAGTAAGTTTTTTTTTTTTTTTTTTTTTTGCTTTTTTAACTTTTTAATTTATATTTTTTAAAATTTACAGAGGATAACACGCCGAGATGCAACTTCTGTCAGGTGCAACATTTTAAGGGGGTCCAGGCCCTAATTTGCGGTCACTCCTTTTGCACACCGTGCATGAAAGTGATACCTTTCGCAATGCAGGGCCAAGTGCCCAAACATCTCTGCACGGTGTGCAAACAATGGAAGGTGCAGATCAATCTATGTAAGTATATTTGAAATAAATTTTATTTATTTAATACATTTTATTTTATACCCTGTTAATAATTTCTTTTTTCGTTTCAGACACTGACTAAAGACTCCGGAAAAAGACCAAAAAGAAAAAATACACGGAGGATACAAAAAAAATTTAATTTATAAGTTTAAGTTAAGTTAAGTTTAAGTTTTATTTTTATTATTTTCATTTTTTCATTTTTCATTTTTTATTTTTTCTTAATACACCTTTAGTTTATAAGTTTAGGTTAAGTTTTATTTAATATTTTATTTTTATTATTTTTGTATTCTTTGTATTCTTTTTTTATATATTTATTTTTATATTTTATATTATATATTTGTTAAAATATATGCGCTTTAAACAATAATTATAAATTTAACTTTAAATAAGATTGAATCAATTTACAAATAAATAATTCTAAGTAGACCTGATACGCTACGTGACTTTATGTCAATTAGATAAGCAAGGGAATAAACCTCTTAAGACAAAGGTCCGGGAAGCCCCTTTCTGTCCCAAAGATAAAACTAATATCGGGACTGCCTCACTTGAAAAAGAGTCGTCGTCGGGTACAGACGTGTTACATTTTGAAACCTCCTTAAATTCAGTTCTGTATTCTTTTATGTTATTTCACGTTATTTTATAACGAGTGTGTAAAACCAAAGTTAAATATATATATATCAGTGTTTGCGAAATAAAGAGTTTTTATTACAAAATTATCCACGCATCTCAGAAATAATTTTTACATGGTAGCAGAGCGTGGTTGGAAAATCAAAAGGTGTTTACCACAATAAAAGTGAATGCAACTTGGCTTCGAAGTTGATTGGAACGATATTAAAAAAATAACAAAAGGAACTATTACAAAAATAATTAAAATTAAAAACGACATTCAACAAAAATCAAACACTGATATAGGAATACAAGAAGACGAAGAAATGGCTGAAGAAATTAAAATTCAACAGTTCAATGGACAAGATTACAATTTATGGAAGAAGCGGATACTACTTTATTTAAAATTGAAAAAATGTGATGAGGTGGCAATCAGACCAATGCTATCGTCTGACAATTCAACAACATGGGCTGAAAGTAATCTTAAAGCCATGAATTACATTTATTGCGCCATATCAAATGAACAACTTGAATTTGTGAGCAATGAAGAAACGGCTTACAATATACTAAAAAAATTTGATGAAATGTATTCCAGAGAATCTACTGCGATACAAATTTGTGTGCGAAATAGACTGGAAAAAATAAAGTTAATGGATTATGATGATTCAAGTGCATATTTTACAGACTTTGAAAAATTAATAAATGAACTAAAATCATCAGGTGCCACAGTAACAGAAAAGGAAAAATTGAATTATATGCTACGCACGTTACCCGAGTCGTTAAGTTATGTCGGAGACTTAATTGATGCTGTAAGAGAGCAAGACCAGACATGTGAATTTGTTAAAAACAAGATCAAGATGTGGGAAATACGCGATAAAACTGAACAAGGAAGGAATGTGACAAAATCAAGTGCTTTTAAAGGCGAAAAAAAGAATACAGAAAAAAGAACGTGTTATAAGTGTGGTAAACCCGGACATTTAAAAGCAAACTGTCGTGCAAATGGATCAAAAGGAAGTTATAAAACACAGAATTCAACAGAACAAGTGTATCCACAAGAAGGGGGCAGCTTCAACTACAGAGGAAACAATTTCAACACTCAAGGATATTTTCCGAGAGAAAGAGGAGGATATTTTAATACACGTCAGATAAACAACCCCAGAGGAAGAAGAATCATGCAAGCCATCAGAAGATATAATCAAAATAGAAACTTTAATAGAGACAGTAATTGCGAAACAAATACCAGCGAATCAAGCGTCTTCGAAACCGAAATAAACGAAGGTAAGAAAAATATAGAAATTATGAATACGGAAGTAAATATTTGCAACAAAAAAGAAATTAATTGGGTGATAGATAGCGGCTGTACCGATCATATTATAAATAATGATACATTTTTTGATGAATTTGTAACTTTACAAAAACCGGTAGACGTTAAAATAGGCGACGGAAGATGTATTAAGGCAACAAAAATAGGAAATATTAAAACAATCTTTATAAATCATGAATCAAAAGTACCAATATTAATTACAAATGTATATTATGTAAAAGAAATGGACAAAAATTTACTAAGTGTAGCAAAAATAACAAATAATTTTACAGTAATAGCAGCTGGATATACAACAAAAATTTACAATAAAAAAAATAAATTGATTGCCGTAGCATATAAAGACAATGGATTGTATAAATTGAAAAGTTTTTTTATAAATAATGAATCAAACATTACATCAAAAGTAAATAATGCTATCACACAAAAAGAAAGACTACATAGAATATTAGGACATGTCAATTTTAAATATTTAGAGGAAATGTGTAAAAATAAATACGTAAATGGAATACCGGAAAAATTAGAATCTGATCAATTTAAATGCGCTACCTGTATTAAAAATAAAATGCATAACCTTCCCTTTGAAAATCAACGAACAAAAGCCAAAAATTTATTAGAAATCATACATTCTGATTTAAATGGTCCCCACCAGACAATAGGTATAAATGGAGAAAGATATTTTCTAACTTTTATCGATGACTTTAGTAAAGCAGCAAGAATTTATACAATTAAATCTAAATCGCAAGTATATGATTGTTTTGTTGATTATGTAAATAATATTGAAAATTTAACTGGCAAAAAAATAAAAAAATTAAGATGTGACAATGGAAAAGAATATATTAATAAAGACATATTTAATTTTGCAAGAAATAAAGGATTCATAATAGAGCCGTGTCCACCATATGTTCACCAATTAAATGGCACAGCTGAGCGTTATAATAGAACCATAATGGATATGGCAAGATGTTTGTTAACTGAATCAAATTTAAGTAAAAAATTTTGGCCTGAAATAGTTAGAACTGCGTCATATTTGAAAAATAGAACCTTGTCAAATACAGAAATTAAAAAAACACCTTATGAAATTTTAACGGGAATAAAACCAGACATTAAAAATTTGCGTTTATATGGAAGTAAAGTCTTTGTAAGGGTACCGGAAGAAAAGCGTAACTCAAAATGGGACCGTAAAGCAGACCTTGGTCTATTATTAGGATACGAAAATGTAGGATACAGAGTTTTAATAAATAATAAAATAACAATTGCTAGACATGTAGATATAATAGAAGATGAAGAAAATTTAATTGGATTTAGTAATGATGAGAATAACGTTGCTTGCGAAGAAGAAGATAATAATTTAGGTAATGACACAATTATAATTAGTTCCGATGAAGAAATGGATTTAAATCAAAGCTTTAAAAGACAGAATGAAGTAAGGAAATCATCAAGAAATAGGAAAAGACCAGATAGATATGGTGACAATATTGCGACAGATTTTGTATATGTAAATTATGTAAGTGCGGACAGTCCTCTCAATTATAATGATGCTATAAACTCAAAGGAAGCAGATGGCTGGAAACAAGCCATGGATAAAGAAATAGAGTGTTTAAAGAAAAATAAAACATGGAATTTAGTTTCGTCACCATCAAATAAAAAAATTTTAAGTGTAAAATGGATATATACAAAGAAACCAAATAATTTAAAAAAGGCTAGACTAGTAGTTCGAGGATTTGAACAGGAAGAAAACTTAGAAGACATATATTCACCCGTTGCAAAGATACAAACATTAAAACTTCTATTAAGCTATTGTTGTCAAAATAAATTATCTATATTTCAGATGGATGTTGAAACAGCGTTCTTAAATGGTAATATCAAATCCGAAGTATATATTAAGCAGCCACAAGGTTATGAAGACGGAACAGAAAATGTATGCAAACTAAATAAGGCTTTGTATGGGTTAAAAGAAAGCCCAAGATTATGGTATGAGTGCTTGAATAATTACTTAAGTAAACTAGGATTTGAAAAAAGCAACAATGATTATTGTCTTTATATATTAAATTGTAATAATGATAAGATATACTTAATAGCGTTTGTGGATGATTTACTAATTTGCGGAAAAAACTTAACTAAAATAAATCAAATTAAAGAAGAATTATCTAAAAAATTTATGGTAAAAGATCTTGGAAAAATAAAAATGTACTTAGGAATAAATATTATATATGATTTAAATAATAATAAAATGACACTAGATCAATCTGATTATATAGAATCACTTGCAAAAAGATATAATATAGAAAACTCAAAAACATTCCAAACTCCAATGGAACAAAACTTAAAGTTAGAACCAGCACAATCAGTAAATACAAGTATTAAATATAGAAATATAATTGGAGCATTACTGTATATAAGTACCGGTACAAGAGCTGATGTAAGCTATAGCGTTAATTATCTTAGTCGCTTTCAAAATTCATATACAGAAACACACTTTAAATATGCCCTGAGAATTTTAAAATATTTATACCAAACAAAAAATCTCTTGGTAGTACCAAGTTTAAGAAATTTAGAAATTTGTTAAAAATTATATAATTATTTTCTTTTTTAAAGTATAAATTTAAGGAGGAGTGTTAAAATATATGCGCTTTAAACAATAATTATAAATTTAACTTTAAATAAGATTGAATCAATTTACAAATAAATAATTCTAAGTAGACCGGATACGCTACGTGACTTTATGTCAATTAGATAAGCAAGGGAATAAACCTCTTAAGACAAAGGTCCGGGAAGCCCCTTTCTGTCCCAAAGATAAAACTAATATCGGGACTGCCTCACTTGAAAAAGAGTCGTCGTCGGGTACAGACGTGTTACATTTTGAAACCTCCTTAAATTCAGTTCTGTATTCTTTTATGTTATTTCACGTTATTTTATAACGAGTGTGTAAAACCAAAGTTAAATATATATATATCAGTGTTTGCGAAATAAAGAGTTTTTATTACAAAATTATCCACGCATCTCAGAAATAATTTTTACAATATTCATTTTTGTATTATATTTTCATTTTTTTGTATTATATTTTCATTTTTTATTATTAATATATTTTATACATAAAAATAAAATATGTTTTTTAAGAAAATATTTTCAATCTTATTTAATACCATATACCAATTTTTATTTTCTTCATATATTTATTTTATATTATATAGTCACTTTTATGTATTCATTTTTTTTTTTTTTTTTATATTTAAAAGTAATTGTACACAAGTTTATTAATTGTAAGTTTTTTTAATCATTAAAATATATTTTATACATAAGAAATAAAATATGTTTTTAATATAATATTTTCTATCTTATTTAATACCAAAAAAATTATCATACAAACTGTAACGGGAAAACTACGTTATCTCGCGGTTTCGGTGTCGGCTTACCGACCTAGCGATTTACCGACTCGCGAAAATTGGCGGTACCGGTACCATAAGGAGTATTGCGTCGGCGCGGTTGGCCTGGCAACGGGCCCGTTCGCGAGTCTCGGGGCAGTCGTACAAGGACCGAGGTGCGAAACTCTGCGACGGGACCGACGACGAGACAGTGAGGAGGCTCTCGCCGACTTCGTCCATAAATTTTCCGCCCAGGGAGGGCTTGAGTGCTGTCGCCGACGTCGATCATGAATTTTCCGCCCGGCGGGACTAACGACAAGGGAGAGCGACCGGCGAGCTGCTGAGCACGCGGGTATCACGTGCCGTACCGTGAGTGCCGTTTCGTGACGAAGGGCCAGGAGTCGCCCGGTACCGGATAAGTAATTTTGTTTTTAACAAACAGGTTCCGGCCAGGGGCTGGCCATCTTGAGCCACTGTTTTTTTTGGGAGAAAATCGGCGAGGAGCTACCGATCACGTGACCGGCACGGGGTGCCAGCGCAAGCACCGCAGCAGAGGAGAGTTGAGGACGGCGACGACGGATACCGCCGCGCCGCGGGACTATACCGGCTCTTTTTGAGTACCCCCAACCACCGAGGGAAAGCTGCAATCGGCGGAGTGCCGTGTTCATCGCAACGTGGGACGTCGAATCGTGATCAGCACGGAAGACGGCGTGCGGCGGGTATTTGCGTGCGTGCTGCGTGAGGCCCCGGGGTAAAGGGGGTGGTTTCGAAAAGAATTCGGGGCTGTCGTGACACGCCCGGCGCGCGTGCTGGGAAAATTTCGGAATCCGGCCTGTTCTCGGAGGGGTACCCGGGGGCGGGCAATGTATCGCCGCGTGCCGACAACCCCGGCTTCTTCTAGCGTTCCGTGCGTAAATCTTTACCGTTGCGTCGCGTATTTTCTTGCGTTTATCTTTACCGTTGCGTCGCGTATTTTCTTGCGTTTATCTTTACCGTTGCGTCGCGTATTTTCTTGCGTTTATCTTTACCGTTGCGTCGCGTATTTTCTTGCGTTTATCTTTACCGTTGCGTCGCGTATTTTCTTGCGTTTATCTTTTCCGTTGCGTCGCGTATTTTCTTGCGTTCCGTGCGTTTATCTTTTCCATTGCGTTGCGTATTCTTTTGCGTTCCGTGCGCATACCTTTCCGTTGCGCTGCGTATTCTCTTGCGTTCCGTGCGCATACCTTTCCGTTGCGCTGCGTATTCTCTTGCGTTCCGTGCGCATACCTTTCCGTTGCGCTGCGTATTCTCTTGCGTTCCGTGCGCATACCTTTCCGTTGCGCTGCGTATTCTCTTGCGTTCCGTGCGCATAACTTTCCGTTACGCTGCGTATTTTCTTGCGTTCCGCGTGTATCTTCCCGTAGCGTTGCGTATCTTGATTTGTGCTAAATTATAGCCGGTGCTAAGTGTGTTATTTGCGTTCCTGGCAGAGTCGCGGGTTCATCCCCGACTTTGATAAAGGCAATTTAAGAATTTTGAAATGTTAATTTTGTTTTCCCCAAAAATTAAACAGAAGGAAAAATTAATTTAGCACAAAACATAAAAAAATTCAATTAAATTAAAAATTAAATTAAATTAAAAATAATACAAGTATAAAAAAAAAAAAAAAACATAATCATAAAAATACATAAAATTACATTAAAAATTACATTAAAAATTACATTAAAAATACCTTTAAAATTACATTACATACAATCAACGCAAAAACGACAGAAGCAAAACAACATAAGTAAAACAACATAAGCAAAAAAAATACAATATACGCAAAAAACAACATAAGCTAATGCAATTGTTCGTAACTAGCGACGGATCGGCATACCGGGCACACAACCGTAAGCATAGTGTACGGACGCGGGGGGCCTTGGCACTTTAGGGCACACGTGTAGCAATACACGTGCCCGCAACTGGACGCCCCGAACGTGTCTAACACAATTTCGCCGCAGCACACTATGCACTCTAGTTTTTCGTCGTGCCCGATATGCCGACGTTGGCAGTCCGTCCTGTTGCACCTGCCGGCCTTGTAGTCCCCGCAGATGATGGAATTCTGCAGGGTGCGTCCAACTTCGTAGCGTAATTTCGCTGACGATAATCCGGTGGCCTCGTAACGAGCCTGCTCCACACTCGTTACATGCAAGAATCTGCATTGCGCGTTTGTGCACTTCTTATTTTGGTAATTGAAACAATACCTGTAAGGGTGCACAAACGCGCAATAACTGTTCGAGCAGGCTCCTCGCTGGAAGTCGCGGCAGAGCTGTTGTTTTTGAGCTAAAAACATAAAAATACATATTATATATTATTTTATAACAGATTAAATTATTTTTCTAAAAATTATTATAAATTCTATTATAATACATACCTGGTTCCCCAAAATATGCCATTTTTACTATAAGTTTTCTTCACTGTCAAAACTTTCTTCAAAAAGAGCTCCTGCACCAACGGATGTGAGATTGAGAATGAGGCATGGTCACATCGTCGTCGTCGTCGTCGTCGTCGTTCTCATCAATAAACAAAGAAAATAGACGCCGGGCCAACGAAAACGAAACGTGATACAAAAGATTCCAGACGCCAAAGATTTTTGTCGCATAGGCGTGTAGAAAGAATCGTCCATATCTAACGAAAACATCTTGAAACGATTACTAGAAAAGCATGAACGACACTTGACCAAGAGAAAAACGCAAAAAGATTTTTTACAACGTTTGAAGCCCATACAAACGCAAAAGATTTTTTGACCACACGGGTATATAGAAAAGAATCTAGCGATAGCATGTTACGCATCTGCAAACGATAACTAAAGAATGCGAGTGAGAGCGTGAAAGGGTGTGAGCGAGAGCGCGAATGGCACTTGAACGAGAAAATACAATTTTATATTTTAACGATATTATCTTATACAATCGATATAATGCGAGCAACGATGACGACGACGACGACGATGATGATTGCAATGAAGACGCCGGTGACGTTGGCTTTACGCAAAATTGTCCTTCTGTAATATTAAAATTTTACGGCTACTATTTGTACGAATAAAAATATTTTTATTTTATTTATCTTTATACTTACCCATTTACGGATTACATGAATCGCACAGCTCTTCGATGATTGTCTTGGGCAAGGAATCAATACCACATGAGCGATTGACAAACACGACATGAGCGATTGATAAACACGACATTAGCGAACCTATTAAAATTTTTTCTTATCGTAAGAATAATAAGAAGAGGAAAATACACTCGAGCCGACAGTTGTGCATCCTCATAGTGTCAACTTTTGTTTAATATTATATTTCAAAGCGGCATACTACGCATGAAAACTACGAGTCGTAGTCGATGGTGACAAACGCGTGAACGAGAACGAGAGGGAACGATAGGCGGCGCGAACAAGTGCGAGCGAAAGACAACGATGGGCGCGCAATCCTTTGCGATCCGCCGCCCGCCGCTCGCCGCCGACGCCTTGACTAAGACTCGCGTGAAAAATGGGTAATATATTTTAACGCATATTCATAAAATAAATATATAATTTTGTAATCGGCACGTATCATTTTTAATCGCTTCTATTCCATCCTTCATTTTATTATAATTGTGAGTCCGCCCTCGTTCGTATGCAACATACGTATCTGAGTGAGAGAGAAATCAGATAATAAGGAGAAGCGATTAGCCGGGGGTGTACGTGCAGCGTCACCCGCATTCGAATCGTATGAGCGTGTACTAAATTGTTTATAAACAATAGGCGGCGCGAACGTTTGCGAGCGAGTCGTAGTCGATGGTGACGAACGCGTGAACAAAAGCGAGCGAGAGGGAACGATAGGCGGCGCGAACGGGTGCGAGCGAGTCGTAGTCGATGGTGACGAACGCGTGAACGAGAGCGAACGAGAGGGAACGATAGGCGGCGCGAACGGGTGCGAGCGAGACGGAACGATGGGCGCGCGATCCTTTGCGATCCGCCGCCGCCCCGCCGCTCGCCGCCGCCGACGCCATGACTAAGACTTGCGTGATCACCCCCAACACCCACCCCCACCCCCTTTACACCCTGTAAAAATAAGACACCCCTCCCCTTTCTCCTTTTGAAAAAATTCCAACCCTTTGAAATTCGCGATGCCGCAGGAAAATACCGCGGCGCGATAACGCACTTATTTATTTTTTAAAAATATCAAATTACGTAATTAAAATATCAAATTACGTAATTAAAATATCAAATTTCATAACTTTTATGTTATTGTTATATTTATAAACAATCGATTCCGAGAATCGCAGACAAAGGAGCGATTCCTGGAAAAACACCCCTCCCCGCGTGACGTCAGTACCCCTCGCCCTAGGTCACACGGACACACTAACACGAATTGGTCCAGAACCGGCCTATACCCATCTACTGAGGACTGTGAGAAACAGAACGATTACGAAGAGGAGAAGAAGAAGTACGATTCGCAAAAAACGCATGCTTCCAACAGCAAAGCGCGGTGGCATGCTGCCGATCATTCCGATTCTCGGCGCAGTCGGATCATTTGTCGGTGGAGCCGCGAGTATAGCGAGAGCCGTAAACGAAAGAAAAGCTGCTCGCGCGGCAGCCGGTGGATCCGGCGTACATCTGGCCCCGTACAACGGTGGACGGGGTCTCTCTCTCAAGCCGTACAGGTACCGCAGAGGTACGACTGTTGCGAAGAGAGGAAGAAAAAAAAAACGTCGAGCAGACGTTAAAAATGCCTTTGGGTGCGACTACAAACGTGCAGTTGAATCATCTGGCCAGACGTATGCGCGTTCCTTATTTCAGAGGCGTCTTTATGCGCGACACCCTACCTATGAGTGGTGCGCGTACAAACGAGAGCGGTATCGTCAACCTGGACAACGTGACGGGTCCGGGGACTCACTGGGTAGCGTACGCCAAAAGAGGAGATCGCGTCGCGTACTTTGACGGCTTCAGTAATCTCCGACCGCCCATAGAATTGGTGAGATATCTCGGAGTCGACGTCTCGTCGATAGAATACAATCGACGATTCTATCAAACGTACGATCAGAGTATCTGTGGACAGCTGTGTCTGCGATTTTTAAGTACGATCGACGCGATTACATTTAAAAACTGACGTCGCGACATACTTCGCCTCAGTATCGCTTCGAACATGTCGATCACGCTCACGTTAACCGGTAGGAGCAGCGTTCTCCATTCGAGCTACTCACCGGCATTGGATTTCAGCGACGGTGATTACGAGCTCGGTCTCACGGACTTTGCGACTTACAACACCATACCGAACGTCGATTCTACAAACAATAAATTCTACTACGGCACGGACGGCAAGGAAATTACGATTCCCGAGGGATCGTATGAGATACAGGCAATAGACAAATTTTTGAAACATGCGATGCCGCGACAACGCGACACCGCCGATGGTAATCGTAATGAGAAGAGCGAGAAGAACGATGATTTCTCGATAACGATTCGCGCAAACTTCAACACTATGAGAAGCGAGATCAAATCAGCGTACACGGTAAACTTTTCGAAACCAAACTCGTTGGGGCCGCTTCTCGGATTCTCGCCACACCGCGTACTGCAACCGCGAAAATGGCACGAGTCCGACTTACCGATCAATATAATCAACCTGAATATTATCCGCATCGAATGTAACGTAACCGCGGGAGCGTACTGCAACGGCGAACGCATGCACACGATTCACGAGTTTTCACCGAAAGTGCCACCAGGATATAAGATCACGGAAACGCCCACGCAAGTCATTTACCTGCCGATCATCGTGCGATACGTTACGGATCTCACGATACGCGTCACCAACCAGAACGGTCGACCGCTCGACTTTCGCGGAGAGGAGATCACCGTCAGATTGCACGTGCGACAACAACAACGACGACCACAACGATAACGTGGTATGTTAATACCGAACAAAACGAGTCGCGTTACAACGATCAGTTTCGGTGCTGGGACGATCCAACAGCCTGAACCGCAACAACAACATTTCGCTGTAAATAGCGTCGAAAGGATAGGAAGAAGAAAAAAAAGATTAACCGAAACAAACGTTGAATTTCTGAGATCGCTCGGATTCGCTGTGCGAAATAACTTTATCTGAACGATGTCCGACATTTTGAATATCCGAGACGAACCGGTCTTCGACGATCGAATCGTCAAGATCGAGACTCACGCTTACAATCCGTTCGCCAATACGACGTTCGAACACAGCGATGAGATAAGAATACCGATACAACAGCAAGATCTGTACACGCTACCGCACGATAGTTTTCTCTACGTCGAGGGAAAATTAACGAAGGGCAAGGTGGTTGCGGGAGCTGACGTGACTCTCGGAGACAACTGCATCGCCTTCATGTTCGACGAGATACGATACGAGCTCGACGGTGTGGAGATCGATCGTAACCGAAATGTCGGCATAACCAGCACGCTGAAAAATTACGCGACTGTTTCGTCCAACAGGAGCGTGATTCTGCGGAAAGCGGGATGGCTCAGTCCCACAATCAATGCAAACGGTTACTTCAATTTCTGCGTACCGCTCAACATGCTGCTGGGATTTTGCGAGGACTATAGACGCGTCGTGATCAACGCTCGTCACGAATTGATTCTCATACGAGCGCGCAACGACAACAATTGTCTGGTGGGCAGTTCCGCGGTCGAGCCTAAGGTTGACTTGCTGAAAATACAATGGCGTATGCCTCATGTACTTTTAAACGAGGTAAAGAAATTGGCGATGTTGCGCACCTTGGAGAGCGGTCGATTCGTCAGTATGGGATTTCGCTCATGGGATCTGTATGAGTTTCCGCTACTGCAACTCACGACCAAGCACTCGTGGGCCATCAAGACCGCCACGCAACTCGAGAAACCTCGATACGTCATCTTCGCTCTGCAGACAGGTCGAAAGAACATCATGTCTGAGGACAACAGTCGTTTCGACGACTGCAAACTGACCAACGTGAAGCTCTATCTCAACTCCGAGTGCTACCCGTACGACGATATGAACCTCGACTTTAGCAAACGTAGATACGCGATTCTCTACGACGCGTACGCGCGTTTCTGCAAAGAATATTACGGCTACGAGTATCTCGAACCGAATCTCACCGTCACGTCGTTTCTGCTCAACGGTCCGTTCGTCATCATCGACTGCTCGCGTCAAAACGAGTCGGTTAAAACCGCTACCGTGGACGTGAGATTAGAGTTTGAATGCAAGGACAATGTAGCGCCAAATACCACGGCTTACTGTCTCATCATACACGATCGTTTGGTTCAATACAATCCGTTGACCAACGTTGTACGTAAGATCACGTAGAAATGATCTTCGACGTGTGTATGTAAAGCGGTGAATCGACGACCGTTGCGTATTCACTTCCATTCCGTCGTATGCGTAACGTCGATAGAGAGAGAGAGATTGTCATCGTCGTCATGAAACCATCAAAGTATCAACCGTCTTGTTGGTGCGAGAACGCGAGTCGCATGAAGGAAGATAAAGCTACGCAAACGGATCCTAGATCGACGGATCACTTATTGAACAGAGGAATGACGTATCGAGTGACACCCTCGGGAAACACAGTGGTTGATGCATTCACGCAAACGGATAAAAAGTCGCGAACCGAACGACTTCAGGAACGCGTGACGGATTTTGTCACGAAGCATTTAAAAAAGTAATGCGATTTGGAAAGGAGGGGGAAATTAACAAGACCAATGAATTTGCTCGCGCGTATTCAGTATTGTAACTTCCTTCGATTGAGTCGCATCGTCAAACGTCATCATCATCATCATGTCCACACCAACGTTCGTCGATCTGCAAGGTTATCCCATTGGACGACGTTTCGTCGTGAAGGAAGCAGCGGTGCTGCGAGGTGGTGCCGTTCTCGCGCATTACGTCTTTACGACTCCTATGTCGTGGGGTGCAGTATCGCGAGATGACAGACGTCTCGTTACCTGGCTGGTACGAAATCATCACGGTATAGCGTGGGAAGATGGGGACGTTCTATACAGTCGGGCTAAACGCCTGATCATCAGAGCCCTACAGAATGAGGAGGACTGCTACGATCACGCCATCGTATACGTTAAAGGACTAGAAAAACGCGATTGGCTGCAAGATATGCTTGAAGAGGATTACTACGGCGACGATTATGATGATATCAAATTCTACACAGACAATCTGATCGTCAGGAACATCAAAGAGGATTTTGAAAACATTGAATCGCTCAACGATTTGGACGATTCGATTACTTTCCGCTGTAGAAGACATTGCAAAAATTGCGCCGTACAAAATGTATTTAAATTGTACAATTGGTGGCGTAACCATCAAAATAATGACGTATAATTTTGAATAAAAACTTTTTTTTTGTATCACATACCTATACATGTACGTCTTTCGATTATTTTACCCTCTCCCCAATCACCCCCTCTCTTAATTACCCTCTCCAAAAATTTTTCTAACTGCGTTTTATATTTCCCCACTCTATGCAAATTTTAATTAATGAAAGAGGGGATTTTTCGCAACCGTCCTCGACTCGAGGTACCCTCAGATCGTGCGATCAGTACATTCTTCGCTTTGGCTGCAGCAACGACTTCCTCTACGACTACGACTACGACTGCGAATACGACGATGTATTACAACGAGAGAAACTGTTACGAAGTGCGTCGAAATGATTGCGGTGCTGAAGCCTCATCTAGCGAGAAAAAATTTAACGAGTAAGTTTTTTTCATTCTTATAAAATTAATTACTTCCAATTAATATATTTATATTCATAATTGCGTTTATTTAATTTCCAGCATCTCGCCAAAACGATACGTGACGCGCTTACTCTGCCGGCGATACCCACTGACTCAAACGGGATACAAATATCTTGAGATCGGCGTGAACGTTGGCACGCGTTGTTTTGCGGAAATCATCATAGGTGATAATCAAGGAGATGAATTAACCATGTCGCTCGACACCTGGAAAGAACTGTGCGAGCATCGATGGACAATTCTGAATATGCTTCACGATCGACCGAAGCAACCGTACGACGTTGCGAACATAGGTTCGCTCACAGTACGAATTTGCCGCATGAACGAAATGAAACTTGTACGACTCGAATCGGTCGACACACGTATGGCCATGACCGAAGCTACGTTCACGCGAATGCTGGATTTCGATGATTGCGTCTCTTTAACGTTCAACGTACTTAACAAAGTCCTACCGAAGATCGACGACAAATACGAGCGATTTTGCAAAATCGCTTCCGCATCGAGGAATCGCACCGAGGCAGTGAGCGCTATACGCAGCAGCGATTCCTTCGACGAACAACAAATTGTAGATTGCGAACTACTTGCGCTTGTAATAAATGTATAAAACTGTGTAATATATTTTAACGCATATTCATAAAATAAATATATAATTTTGTAATCGGCACGTATCATTTTTAATCGCTTCTATTCCATCCTTCATTTTATTATAATTGTGAGTCCGCCCTCGTTCGTATGCAACATACGTATCTGAGTGAGAGAGAAATCAGATAATAAGGAGGAGCGATTAGCCGGGGGTGTACGTGCAGCGTCACCCGCATTCGAATCGTATGAGCGTGTACTAAATTGTTTATAAACAATAGGCGGCGCGAACGGGTGCGAGCGAGTCGTAGTCGATGGTGACGAACGCGTGAACGAGAGCGAGCGAGAGGGAACGATAGGCGGCGCAAACGGGTGCGAGCGAGACGGAACGATGGGCGCGCGATCCTTTGCGATCCGCCGCCGCCCCGCCGCTCGCCGCCGCCGACGCCATGACTAAGACTCGCGTGATCACCCCCAACACCCCCCTCCTTTACCCCTATAAAAAATAAGACCCCCCCCCTTTCCCCTTTTGAAAAAATTCCAACCCTTTGAAATTCGCGATGCCGCAGGAAAATACCGCGGCGCGATAACGCACTTATTTATTTTTTAAAATATCAAATTGCGTAATTAAAATATCAAATTTCATAACTTTTATGTTATTGTTATATTTATAAACAATCGATTCCGAGAATCGCAGACAAAGGAGCGATTCCTGGAAAAACACCCCTCCCCGCGTGACGTCATTACCCCTCGCCCTAGGTCACACGGACACACTAATACGAATTGGTCCAGAACCGGCCTATACCCATCTACTGCCGATTTCCCGCGTAAGCCGCTGCCTTCACAGAGCCCTATCGGTACTAGCCGGTTGGCGCGGGTTTCGGATAGTTCGTTGTCGCAACAATTCTCCCGCAGGTGGTTTTCGGCGTTGAAACGTGTAGGCGAAAAGCCTCCTCCACGGTTCTCGGGATGGGTAGCCTCCCATCCCGGGCCCGTATCCGGTCACCCCTTTTTCTGGAAGTTTGCGCCTCCGCCTATGGTCCGCTCCTCTCGCTCCTCCCGCGGCAAGGATAGTCGGCATTCTCGGCCACATACGGTAGCAACATAATTCACCAACGCAATCGTTAATTACCGCCTCGAAAAAAAATAACGCTACACCCTCCGGAGATTTCCGCGACTTCTTTTTGCTCTCCTCGCTATCGCGATTCGTCCAGCGCCGCTGCGCCTTTGTGACGGCCGCGGGGAGCTGCGACGAAGCAGCGAAAGCCGCCACGTCACAATATATATATGGCTTTGGTATATTTCGAGGGCAATTTTTCATATAGATGATACATTTTGAGGACATTTGTCACTTTTGGGGTCCGACCTCAATATTTTTTTTGGAATTGGTACATTTTGGGGGCCATTTTCAAAATAACAACTTTTGCCGTTGGTAACTTCCAAGGACATGAAATGTCTCGGATTGACATGTTCCCAAAATAGACCAAAGACATATGCATAATATTATGTCTTTGGTACATTTTGAGAACAGTTAATAAATAAATTAATTTCTTAACACATATTCACAAAAAATGACTGTATATTGTATTTTACCACTTTTAAATTATTACAACACAAAGAAAATAAAAGAGTTTTTCCGACTTTTAATAATAATTTTACAGTTAAAACTAATGTATTCAGTCCTCAAAATGTACCAAAGACATCTTAGTAGATATACGTTTTTGGTACATTTTGAGGACCAAAAACAATAAATCTAATAATTTGATCTTTATAAAAAAAAACTACGAAATAAAACTTTCAAATTTAAAATTGTAATGGCACAGAAAATAACAACAACAAAAATTATTCTGCAATTAAAACAATCGAGTCAGATAAATGTCATAATAATACAATATACAAGAGTTTTTCGAATTATGTTATACATTCAACATGTGAATTTGAATTGTTTTTTAACTACATTTTCATCCCGTACATTGACAGATGTGCAAATTATGTTTTTCGTTAAAAATAATCAAAAATGTCAATTTAAGCAAAATGTCCCAAAAATATACCATTCGTAAAAATGTCCGATTATTTTATCCTCCGTGCTTGTAAAATCTCATTGTTTTCGGATTATATCTTCTTCCCCTACACTGAAGGATGTGAGTAGATGTATACTGAGCGGTTCTGGATCACTACGTGTTAGTGTATCCGTGTGACCTAGGGCGAGGGGTAATGACGTCACGCGGGGAGGGGGTTGTTAATCGTTCCCTCTCGCTCGCACTCATTCGCGCCGCCCATCATCTCCTCTCGCTCGCACCCGTTGAACGCATGGAGCGGTTCTGGATCACTACGTGTTAGAGTATCCATGTGACCTAGGGCAAGGGGTAATGATGTCACGCGGGGAGGGGGGGTGTTAACGGTTCTGAGTCCGTGAGACCTAGGGCAAGGGGTAATGACGTCATGCGGGGAGGGGGTGGGTATTTATAAATCGCCCCTGTGTCGGCGATTCTAGGAACGAATTGTTTAGAAAATAATAACAACATCGAAACTCTGAAATGCAATATTATTTTTAAAAATGATAAGCGTGTCGTCGCGCAGCGGCATGTTTATGCGGCATCGCGACTTTCAAAGGAGTCGCGATTTTTTCAAAGGAGTCGCGATTTTTTAAAAAGGGTCGTGTGGCGTCGCGGCGGCAACGGGCGGCGACGGCGGCGGCAAGCGGCGGATCGCAAGGTATCGCGCCCATCGTTCCCTCTCGCTCGCACTCGTTCGCGCCGCCCATCGTCTTCTCTCGCTCGCACCCGTTGAACGCACAAGTGTCGCGCGCCTAGCGTCCTCTCTCGCTCGCACTCGTTCGCGCCGCCCGTCGTCTCCTCTCGCTCGCACCCGTTGAACGCACAAGTGTCGCGCGCCCAGCGTTCCCTTTCGCTCGCACCCGTTGAAAGCAAAGTATCATGCGCCCCATCGTTCCCTCTCGCTCGCACTCGTTAAGCGTGCAAGTATCATCCTCCAACTAAAGATTTTTTAAATAGATTTTTTAAATAGATTTTTTAAATAATATTCATGTTGATCCGTTGCAACGGATCACGCTGTGATCTAGAAAGCATGCAACCTCACTCATTCTATCGCTCCTCCGTTATCTCTAAATTCCTTAAGTGTAACTCTCTCATTCGTTCACCCTCACATAAGTTTTTTGTTCACTCGCTCTTATTCACGCGTTTGTCACCATTGACTACGACTCGCGTGATCCTTTTGCGGAGTATCTCGCTTTGAAATATAATATTAAACAAAACTGTAAACTATGAGGATACATAACTGTGTAGGCTCAGGGCTCAAGTGTTTATTCCTCTTCTTATTTTAACGATAAGAAAATTTTGAAGATGTTGCGACGTTGCGACGTTGCAAGGAAGTTTTGTGCCGAGAGGCCAGTACGATTCAAACGCTCGTACAGTTTAGTTTCAATTGACAGTGAAAAAAGAATATTTTGAAAAATGGGAAAAGAAAGAATTTCGGAAGGACTAGATGAAGATATTAGTGAGGACGACTTCAGGCCTTTACGCTTCTTTAACATTGTGAATGATGACAACGACGACGATGACAATAACGCTAATGATGACAATAACGCTAATGAAGTTTGGAGGGCTCGTGCAAATCATATGGGTGAGGTGGAAGAGGAAAATAGAGAAAATCCTGAGGGGGAAAATGAAGAAGAAGAATCAGCGCCTGAAGGAGATTTTATGACGGAGATGCAACAAATGTTCGACCAGATGTTTAGTGAAATCGGCGATGATGTTGCAATAACTGAAGTCACCACCGAAATCACCAATCAAACATCACACTGCCGCATCTTTTTTTATTACACTAACGATTATCTATTTTACTGTATACCATGCTTTATGGAGGAACAGTTATTAGCGCATGAAGATTTTAAAATGGTGAGATGTCACCGCACCGAAACATATGAAGTTCTTCTGACTGAACAACCCATCTTCTGCGATAAGTGTAAAAATTCATTGGCAATTATTATAAACTCAGATATGTGTCAGTCATGCAATCCATAAATGTCACCAGTGCCTTTGTCGTCACCAGTGCCTTTGTCGTCACCAGTGCCTTTGTCGTCACCGTCATCATCGTCATCACTGTCATCATCGTCGTCGTTTGTCATCATAGCTCATGTTGTTTTTTATGCTCATGTTGTTTTTTATGCTCATGTTGTTTTTTATGCTCATGTCGTTTTTATCAATTGTTGTAATGATTCCTTGCTTATGTTGTTTTTATCAACTGCCCATGCGGAAAATGATTCCTTGGACACAGATCATCAAAGAGCTCCACGAATTATGGAATCTATAATTGGTAAGTATTAAAAAGCAAAAAATAAAATAAAAAAAATATTTGTTATTTATGTATAGTATTATTAAAATTTTTTTTCTATTACAGAAGAATTATTTTGGCGCAAAGCCGTCACCTTCATCGAATTACAAAAAGCGCAAAGCCAACGTCACCGGCGCCTTCATCATAGTCATCATAATCATCATAATCATCATAATCATCATAATCATCATAATCATCACCATCATTGTCATCATTGTCATCACTGTCATGATCATCTGTATCACCATCGTTATATTAATCATTCATTTATGTAAAATCGCTAATGTATATTGTCGTGCGTATGTATTCTAGCGTAGTATATAAGATTTTATACAAATCATGTATTAGAGACTAAAAATATGTAAAAAAAATCTGAGCTCTAGGAGCAGCACGAGCTCTCATTATTTTTTTCCATACAGTTTAAATGTTAATGTTAGTGGATAAAATAAATTTTACAGAAATACTAAAGATTAGTATGAGAATTAAAAATATAAAATCCGGGTGCTTTTGTGTCTTTAATTCTGATAATAGTCTTTAGTGTTTCTGTAAGATTTATTTTATCCACCAACATTCGCAATGTATGGGAAGAAAATTAATGAGAGCTCGTGCTGTTCCTTGAGTTTTCAGATTGTACACTGCTAGGATTTAGCTCTTACCATTCCTTGACTTTTAATATTTGTACATCGCTAGGATTTTTGTAGATAAAACGTAACTATTGTATAAAGAATAACTTGTATAGGATAATATAATTTAAAAATAAGTAGTAAAATGTTAAAAAAAAGCTGCGATAAATGCAATAACATGAAAATGTATAATTTAAAAAATATAATTAATAAAAAATGATAAAAATAGAAAATTTTTTAGTAAAATTTTTTTGAAACACCTTGTATTGTTTGCATTTCTTTTCACTTAGTCTCTTGTTCAATTATCGCTCTCGCTCACACTCTATCGCGCTCACACTCTATCGCGCTCTCACTCACATCCCTTGTTAGCAATCACTTCAAGATGTGTAGCATGCATGGGTTTCGCTAGATGCGATTCTTTTTTATACCTGTGGTAAAAAAAAAAAAAATCTCATGTTTTTTCAAGATTCGTTTCAAGATGCATAATGTTCTACATGCCTGTGCGTTAAAAAATCTTTTTTTTCTCGTATTCATTCTTGCCATTTGGTATTGCGTTCAAGTGTCGTTCACGCTCACATTCTTTTTCGCGCTCTCACTCTTTCACGCTCTCACTCACACCCGTTAGAAATCGTTTCAAGATGTTTTCGCTAGATACACATGCCTATGTGATGAAAATCATTTGCGTCTTTTTTTCGTCACTGGATCCTTTATATTGCATGACCATGCTTCAGTCTCGTACGAGTTTTTCAGTTAGGAAGAAGTTTTTGAGGAAGGAAGTAGAAATTTGTGAGAAAGAAAGTAGAAGTTTGTAAGGAAAAAAGCAGAAATTAAAAAAGAAAAAATGTCTTATTTTGGACAACAATGTAAGTACTTTAATATTATTTATAAATGTATTGTATATTATTTTTTAATTCTATATATTATTTTTTTAATTTTTATTTTTTAGCAAAGCAACAGATGTGTGCCAATTATCGGAAAGGCAGTTGCAATAATGCAGCCTGCGCGTTTGTACACAGTTATAAAGACTGTTTTAACTATCAAAACACTAGGTGTACAAACGCGAATTGCAAATATCTACATATTACGAGCGTAGCACAGGCTCGTTATGAAACTACTGGTGTGGTGACGAACCAGTTGAGGTACGAGGTTGGGCGTACTTTACAAAATACTAACATTTGTGGCGATTATAAAACTGGCCAATGTTCACGCGAAAATTGTCAGCGCCGGCATATCGCGCACCGGGACGTGTTAGAATGTGTGGTGTGCTGCGACACTATTGTGAGAGACACATTTGGTGCAGCAAATTGTGGGCACATATTTTGCAACACCTGTGCATTGAAATGTGAGGGGCCTTCACAAAACAATAACATCTTAACAGTGGTGTGTCCGGTATGTCGGTCCGTAGGCGGCTATGAACAGTTACATTAAGATTAAGGCTAATGTTGTTTTTTTGACAGTTATGTTTATTGCTTTTGATGTTTATTGCTTTTGATGTTTTTTCACGTTTTTGTTGTTTTTTTCACGTTTTTGATGTTTTTTCACGTTTTTGATGTTTTTTCACTGCTTTTTGATTTTTACGCTATTGTAGTATATTGCGTTTTTTAATTTAAGATAATTATAATATGACATAGTATAAGATAACATTGCGTTTTTAGTATATAAGTTAATGTATCCACCACGTTTTAGTATATAAGTTTAATATTTTTTGCGATAATTAGATTTGATGTTTTTTTAAAAAAATAAATACATTTTTAATTAATAAAAAATTAAAATTTATTTTTTTTATTTTTTGTAAAATAAAATTATTTTTTCTTTTATGTACATATAATTAAAAACTAAACTTATAATTTAAAAAACATAAAATTTATTTTTTTCATAAAACTAAAATTATTTTTCTTTTTATGTACATATATAAATAAAAAACTAAACTTATAATTAAAAACATATTCCTTGCGCTCGCTGCCGACAGCCTTTTTCCGCCGCTGCGGAATACAGATAAGTCTAACGCGGTCTATACCGATCCGCTTTTATTTCCTCAAATGAGAGGATTGCTTCTTTTTATAATTTGTACTCTGCTTTTTATTATGTTTATTATCGCTTGTTATTTTCTTTATTTGTTTGTTAAATATATTTGAATTTTGTTTGTGAATTTGTCAAGTGTCTGCCTTTATGTTTTAAATTGTGACCCCCTTATTCTGCGCGACTTGCAGCGCCGGCTGGACACCGTCAACGTCCACATTGGTGACCCCGACGTGATATAAACGTCACTTTTCTGCACTCCTTGATTTTGATCCCTCTGATCAGACGATCACAATCAGGGTACGCAGCTTTGCAAAACTCTGGCATTACTTGGCCATTTCCTTGACATAAAGGCAATCACTCCTTTTATTTTTGTGCTTTCGTCAATTTAACGAACTCGGGACCTGGTGTCGAGACATCCTTCGAATTCGGTACTTTCATTGAGAAATTTTTGGTCACGAAGGATCTCTCTTTTATTTTATTTTATGTACTTTTACTCTCGCGAAATAATTTGACAACCCGCGATCACGAACCTTAAAAAAAAAAAAAAAAAGAAAATAATTACAAATCATTGTCGCCTTACAACTTGAATAAAGTGACTAATTGTGCAGATCCACGGAATATGGATCCTTAGTTTTTGGGCCATTATTTGATTTTTAATTTTTTATTATTATTTTCTGGGTCCTTTGCGAGTTGCATCATTAACAACACGATATTTTCTTTGTTGATCGCGTTTCATTACTATCATTTTATATCCGGTGACTTTTGGTACGGCGTTATCACTTCCTGTGACTTGACGCACGGTTTCTTTGTCTTCTTGACTTTTGTCTTGTTGCGTCAGCCTTCGCTGACTCAGGCAGTTACAGATACGGGTTCGGTTCCGTCGCGCCTGATAACTGATACTGTCGATAGCTCGATAGTTAATCAGAAACCTAAGAAGAAGAGAAAGAGGATGTCTAATCCGCCGGTATTGACTCCTCAAGTTTCGCCAAATAGTACGAACGATCAGAACAGGTCACAGGAAAGTACCGCCACGCCATTACCTACTAAGAATATGGCGATGCAATCGGTATCCGGTAGCCACATGGCTGCTGCCGACGAATCCACCGATGCTATCAAAAATTGCAAGCTGCCACCTTTCTGGAAGGAGAACCCGGAGCTTTGGTTTTTCCAGGTTGAATCTGCTTTCCAGATCAACTGCGTCACAAATGACGACTTTAAATACCACATGGTGGTTTCCAAGCTGGACTCCGACTCCCTTCAGGAAGTGGCAGATATCATTAAGTCTCCGCCGCGAGAACGCAAATATGCGGGCCTTAAGAAGGCAATCCTTGATCGGTTCATGGACTCAGCGGACCGTCAAATGAGGAAGCTGCTCATCCAACTAGAGCTGGGTGATCGAAAACCCTCGCAGTTACTTCGTCGCATGCGATCTCTCGCGGACAATCGCGCTTCGGAAGATGTCCTTCGCGTTAAGTGGATGGACCTGCTGCCTTCTAGTGCGCAGCGTCTTTTACGATTTTTCAAAACTTCATCGCTGGATGAGCTTGCGGCCGCGGCAGATGAGCTCCTTGAGGACAATACAAATCCTACGGTCTTAGCCGTAGCCTCAAATAAAGTTCAGGCTGAAACTAATCCCGTCCTTCCTGCCTGCTCCATGGATCCTTCGATCCAAGCCTCCCTTCTGGCTCTGCAAACGTCCATGTCACAGCTCATCGGACTCAATCGCGACCTTCTCAATCAAATGAAGGCATTAACGACTCTCAATCGCGACCGTCGCACCCGCGAACGCTCATTGTCTCAATCTCGGTCACGTCCGCGCTTTCGCAAGGCTCCTTCTGATATTTGTCGCTATCATCAGCGATGAGGACCCATGGCTTTACGTTGCATGCAGCCATGCAAATTTGTACAGAAAGCTACCCCTTCAACCGCGTCGGGAAACTAATTGCGCCAACGCACGTTCAGGCGGCTACCGTTGGCTTTCCCAACTCGGAAAAACGCCTAATCGTTTTTGATCGAGCTTCGGGAATTGAGTTTTTAATTGACTCCGGCTCTTCCATCTCGTTAATACCACGCGGCGAGGTTAACGTCAAACCGAATCCCAAACTCACGCTCTTTGCGGCTAATTCAACACGAATAAAGACTTACGGTCAACAGAGTCTCACCGTCAATCTTTCTCTCAGACGGGACTTTAAATGGAATTTCATTATTGCTGATATCACCACAGCTATTTTGGGAGCAGACTTCCTCGCGCGTTATGGTCTTCTTATAGACCTTAAAAATAAAAAACTGATCGATTCAAAGACAAGCGTGTCTACTGTTGGTTTTTGTAAAACGGTGCGAGATTATAATATCTCACACGTTGAGAAACGCCCTATTCCGGAGGGACCTTTCAGGGACAGTTACGACAAGTTACTTCAGGAATACGCGGACCTCGCTTCATCAACAGCATTGACTTTTACGGACAATCCAACTGCTGTTCACCATCACATCATTACACAAGGACCTCCGACTTACGAGCGACCTCGTCGCCTCATCGGTGATCGGCTCAACGCAGCAAAAAAGGAATTCAATAACCTACTGGATAAAGGCGTCATTCGTCCATCATCAAGCCAATGGGCCAGCCCACTTCACCTTGTCTCCAAGCCCCTGGGTGGTTGGAGAGTCACGGGTGATTACAGGCGCCTCAACGCCCAAACAATTCCGGACCGTTACCCGCTGCCTATCATCGAGGATCTATTGCAAGACTGTGAGGGAAACAAAGTCTTCAGCACAATAGACCTGCAAAAAGCGTACTATCAAGTGCCGGTAGCAACGGAAGACATCGAGAAGACAGCCGTCACAACTCCCTTCAGCCTTTTCGAGTTTCTTGGCATGCCCATGGGACTTCGCAACGCTTCTCAGACATTCCAGAGGGTTATAAACAATCTTCTACGAGAACTACCATTCGTCAGGAGCTACTTGGATGACCTACTGATTCTCTCCTCCTCTCATGAAGAACATCTCGAGCACTTGAAGCAGCTGTTCGGATTACTTCGAGAAAACAACTTGTCCATCAATCTGGAGAAGTGCTGCTTCGGAGAAACATCTGTAAATTTCCTGGGATTTACGATCTCCGAGCAAAGATATGAACCTCCACCACGCAAGGTTCAGGCTATTCGTGAATTTCCAAAACCACAAACTTTTACTCAACTGCGACGATTCCTCGGGATGCTCAACTATTACAGGAGATGCATTCCTCACGCAGCTTCTACACAAGCTCCACTACACGATCTCCTTAAGAACGTTCCGAGGAAAAGCAAAAAGGACATCGTTTGGACTCCAGAAACCGATCAAGCTTTTGAAGACTGCAAGGATGCCATAGTCCATGCTTGCAAGCCTTCCTTTCTCAACAACACGGCACCTCTGACTCTTACGACGGATGCTTCAGACACAGCAATTGGTGCCTCACTCGAACAAGAAATCGACGGTGTTTCCAAACCAATTGGATTTTTCTCCCGCAAACTGAGCGACACGGAGAAAAGATACAGCACCTACGACAGAGAATTACTGGCAATCTTCGCCTCCATCAAGTTCTTTCAACGATTCTTGGAAGGACGTAGCTTCACCATCAGGACAGACCATAAACCATTGATTTACGCTAATCAACAGCGTTCGGACAAAGCCTCACCACGACAAGCTCGCCAACTTGACTACATCCTGCAATTTAATGCGCACATAGTGCATCTTAAAGGGCAGGATAACAGCGTAGCAGATTCTCTTTCTCGAACGTGCACCATCGACATGCCAACTCAGCTTGACATTCGCACGATTCACGAGGCTCAATCAAGGGACAACCAGCTTCAAGAAGTTCTCCTCAACTCTTCGCTTAACCTTCAGGATCTCTTCATCGATGGATTCAACGTCTTCTGCAACACCTCCGACGGACTAGTACGACCATACCTACCTCAGGATCTTCGACGCACCGCTTTTGATGTCATCCACGGTTTATCTCATCCCAGCAACAGAACAACTTTAAAGACCATCAAGTCAAAATTCTGCTGGCCCAACATCAATTCAGACACTACTCATTGGACACGGACCTGTGAATCGTGCCAACGTGCCAAAGTCTCTAAATATAACCGTACGGCTCTCGACAAATTTACGTGCCCTGACAACCGCTTCGAGCACATTCATTTGAACATCATCAAAATGCCGCTTTGTCAAGATTATCAATATTGCTTGACAATCATCGATCGCTTCACCAGATGGCCTGTCGTCGTTCCTTTGAAGAACATCTCTGCCCGCACAGTCGCCGACGCTTTCTTCAACTCATGGATTTGTGTTTACGGAACACCTCTCACAATTACTTCGGATCAAGGAAGTCAATTTGAATCTGCTCTTTTCTCCTGTCTGGCCTCATCCATGGGAGCTCATCGGATTCATACAACACCATATCATCCACAAGCTAACGGAATTGTTGAACGCCTTCATCGCACACTCAAAACAGCTTTAATGTGCGATCCACACACTCCATGGCCAAATCTACTTTCTTCAGTATTACTCGGCCTCAGAACTGCACATAAGGAGGACCTGGACGCCTCCCCTGCAGAAATGCTTTATGGCACTACTCTTCGCTTACCTGGAGAATTCTTTGTGACACGCTCCTCACAAGCAAATCCTACCGAATTTTTAACCAGCTACCAACGCTTGATTCAAACAATTAAACCAGTTCCAACATCTCATCATTCAACAATCAAGCCGTTCCAATATCCTGAACTTTCAACATGTACCCACGTTTTCAAGCGCGTCAACACAATCAGAAGACCTCTTCAACCACCATACACGGGACCTCACAAGATCATCAAACGACTCAACGACAAAACATATGTCATCAAAATTGATGGACTGGAGAAAGTCGTTTCTACAGACTCCTTGAAACCAGCTTTCATAGAGTCACATATCAGTGGACAAGCAACGGCATCCCGGACTCATACCAGCTCTTCTGAAGATCTTATCTTCTCAACACCTGAAGACCCTAAACCATCATCTTCAAGACCACGAAGAGTATCGTTCCCTTCTCTGGATGATCAGGAAACTGGAGGGGGAGTGGTTGTGGCGGATCCCTCCGACGCTACACGTCGGATGACGCCACCTCACACGTTACCGACCATACGAAGAAGAAAGCAAATTTTAGTACCGCGGCCTTTCTTCTAATAATTGTTTACTCCATGAACGAACTTTGTCTCCTCCATAAACGGACTTTGTCTCGGGACTTTACCCGGCTGACTTCCGGGACTCTCCCGATTTACTTTCCTTATACAATAGCTCTGAAGGTTCGTTGCATCAGCCGAGCCCTCAGAGTCCCTCCGAATTTCATAGCGAGCACATCGCTGAACTGTCGTCTTCTACGACACTTTATATTTTATATTCCATTCATTCTACCGCGTTCCAGTTTGTGCATCGAGTGCATGTGTGCAAAACACTCTGCGTTCTCAAGCCTGGCCAGGCTCTGTTACGAATCACAAATTGCGAACGGCGAAACACGAATTGCGAACCGCAAGCTGCGAACTGCGAGTTCCTTGCGCTTGCTGCCGACAGCCTTTTTCCGCCGCTGCGGAATACAGATAAGTCTAACGCGGTCTATACCGATCCGCTTTTATTTCCTCAAATGAGAGGATTGCTTCTTTTTATAATTTGTACTCTGCTTTTTATTATGTTTATTATCGCTTGTTATTTTCTTTATTTGTTTGTTAAATATATTTGAATTTTGTTTGTGAATTTGTCAAGTGTCTGCCTTTATGTTTTAAATTGTGACCCCCTTATTCTGCGCGACTTGCAGAGCCGGCTGGACACCGTCAACGTCCACACATGTACGTAGGAATTCTATACTTTTCTCTCCGCCGCTAGTTGCGTCATGCCGAAAATCTAAGGCGCAAAAGACCCCCTTCCTTGTCGTCTAAGGTAAGGGATGCTAGACATATATAAGCGGACCCGCGGCCCGAGCGAGCGTTCAGTCTTTTATTGAAATTTTTTAAGTCGGAAACACTGTGCAAACCCTGGAAGTCACACCCGAGGGCTGCAAAACGCTTCAAGCCGACAAATTGTAATAACACTGCGTCTACCTGGACTTCCCGAGCTAATTGACAGTTGTAAAGGCGCTGCGCTCAACTAATAATAAAATCAAAGTAATTTGATTGAAATTTTAAAACAATTTGCCTTATTTCCAAACCTGACTCCTTTAGTATTAAGAGAAATTGATGTAACTAGTTACTGGTACATCTACAAATCCGGAGAATTTAAAGAGAATGATCAAGCGTAAAATTAATGATGGCCGCTAAGTCGTTCTTTTCTTCCTCCTTTGTAATAAAGCATACGTATTCCTGAATAAATTACCAAACCATATCTTTTCATAATTAATTGCTCAAAAGTGCAGATTTGTTTTTCCGCTGCGAAGGTTGCACTACGACCTGAGGGTTGTCTGCAATACTTGCCATCTTAAATAACAAATCCTAGCATTTTGCAAATCAAACCTTTCCTACATCAACAATGAATTGCTCAATAGTGCAGGATTGTTTTTTGCTGCGAAAAGTGCATCACGACCTGAGGGTTGTCTGCAATATTCGCCATCTTAAATACAAATCTTAGCATTTCGCAAATTAATTTCTTCCCTCTCACGATCGTCTGTATTTTACTGCATCACGATTCTTCCTTCCTTTAAAACTGTCTGCAAGCATGTGCATAATCGTAACGCAACTGCACAATTGCACTACGATCTAAAGGATCGTCTGCAAATACGTGCTACTCAATCACGATCTGCATACTTCTGCACAACAATTTTCCCTTCTCTCCAATTGTCTGCGAGTAATGTGCTTAATTGATATTTTAATGTATAGCCGCACCACGATCTGAACGGTCGTCTGCGATTCGTGTAATTCAGAAACAATAGGCATACTTCCGCATCACAATCTCCTCTTTTATTCCATAAAATCATTTGCTAAATAGTGCAAACTCGATAAAAATCGTTTGCATTTACGCATTATGATTCTAGATGGTATGGAGGAAAAAATATAGAGGCGGGAAGAAGAGGCGCGAAAGGGCGGAGATTTACCGGCGACTACGAAACCTCATCGCCGTCGAAAAAACCACTGTCAACCAATCCTCCAGCTCTCCCCCTCTAAAGTCGTTCGGGGCACCCGAAAAAACCGCCCCAAGTGAACCGCAGCCCGAGCCATCAAAGCCCAGAGGCCCCAGGATAATCAGTATCTAAACGGGCCATTTTATAACGGTCCATCGTCCGCCGCGGATAGTCGAAACTGTAGACTTAAATGCTTCCGAAAATGAAGTAGAGGTCTTGGGCGAAAAACCTCCGGATCGAAATACAATCGATAAACTATTTAATAAACTAATCGATAATGCTAATTGTACTTCAAAAGAAAATATATAAATTTTAAAATAAGAAAGATTTGTTCCTTTAACCTTCTACTATAAGGCAGAAAAGGCTCTTGCCATCCCGGGGTATAATCGGTGCATGCAGATTGCCCCTTAAACTAAAGAAGAGCAACTCCATTCTAGACCTTAGGATACCTAGAGTAGAGAAATAAATATCGACGCTTTGGTCCTTTTTAATATTTCCCCTAGAAATCCCTAAATCTACAAGTCGAGACGTCACAAACTACATCTACAAACATAGGGCTACAACATGGGGAAACAAGGGATAGCCCTTTGTTTACATTACTCGCTTGCAATGGATAAAATTCATTTTAAGAATAAGGCGTGGTACTCTTATAGGCGTTGGTACACTTATCTACTTCTCTCAACTCGTTGTCTTGCAGATATCGCGTTGCTGATCCCTTTGATCTGCCAGGCCTCGGTGACGTCGTCGGCTGTTTACTCTTGCATACTGCCTCTACGTGACCTCGACAATAACAAGCGTTGCATGTTTTGAAACAATGACGGCATCTGTTCGCCCTGTGGTTTGGTCTACCACAGAAGTAGCATTTTTCTTCACGTTCGTTGTTATGGCTCCTACTAAGATTGTGCGTTTCTTTTTCAGCTGCATCGTTGCGTGTTATTCTGATATTGCAAAAGGCGATCATGTTGCCAGAGGCGATCAAATTTTTTTATTTCTCAACGTGTACATTTCACCCTTGGAATTTTTATGTTCTAATGTTCTGAATTATCCCGCTGCAATCTTCGTTGCGTTTTCGCGCGTCAGGGCTTCCACTGATGCTGCCTCAAATGTTATTTCCTTATTTTTAAATAATTATACTCTTATCGCTTTATCCTTGATCCCGCAAACAAACTGGTCTCTTAAGGTCACTTTTAAATCTCGAAAGTTATAATTAAATGATAATTTCTTGAGATTACATGTTAGCCGCATATTCAGCTATCAATTCTGACACTTCTTGTTTCGCTTGATTAAAGATACATATTTCTATGACTTCTGAAGGAGCTAAGCACAAATAATCGTCCAAGACTTTTTGCAACTGTTCATAACTTTTCACACCTGGCTTGTCTGGTGAGCATAGGTTGCGGAGCAATTTAAACAATTCTTTGTCCAACCTGGTCAACTGATAACCGCCTTTCTTTTGGCATCCGTAATGTTATTAGCCTCAAAACAGATTTTGAGACGGTCTGCAAACGTTTTCCAATCGTCTCTTTTCAAATGGAATTCAAGTTACGGCGCTCCCAATTTAAGTGCTTCTATTGCCATCGTGCCTTCGTCACAAGTGAAATCTTAATGAAAGAAGTCGGGCACTTATGTCACATCATAAATGAGGACGAAGTGAAACTCGATCCTAAAAAGATAGACGCATCAAAAAATTTTTCTCGCCCAAAAGACCCTAAAGGAATTAAACAATTTCTTGACCTTGCTGGCTATTACAGACGCTTCATCCCGGGCTTTTCGAAAGAGGCAAAGCCATTAACTCAACTTCTTAAAAAAGAAACTTCTTTTATCTGGCTGGAAGAACAAGAAAATGCTTTTTGCATGTTACGTGACCTCTTATGCTTGGAGCCACTTCTCTAACACCCGGACTTTACGAAACCCTTTGTCCTTACGGCGGACGCTTCGGGTTACGCGATAGGGGGTATCCTAAGTCAAGGGAAAATAGAAAAAAATAAACCGATAGCATACGCCTCGCGTCTTCTCAACGGAGCAGAATGTAATAAATCGACTATAGAGAAAAAACTTTTAGCCATTGTATATTGCACAAACTATTTTAGACCATACCTCTATGAGAATCAGTTTACACTCGTGACAGACCACAAACCTCTTGTTTGGCTTAATTCGATAAAAGATCCAACGTCTCGGTTGATAAGATGGCGGCTTAAACTGGCGGAGTTTGATTATCGCGTCGAGTATAAAGCTGGTAAAATAAACATTAATGCCGACGCGTTATTAAGAAACCAAGTAACGCGACACACACAAGAACTTCCACTTGAGGTTATCTCAAGTGACGAAGAAATATTTGAGGCGACGTCCGACACTCGAGCGCGCAACGCGGTGAACTCGGATAACATAAACATCTTGCCCGAGTCTGCCGGTAACATAAACCAAAGTGGCGATAGCTTAGAACCAGATGCCCTCTCGAGTGACGGTTTCGATAACGAATACACAGATAGCGAAGTATCAAATAACGACGTATCAGATAGCGACTCCATTTCAAGCGATCAGTCCGACGACGAAATATTCGATAACATTAACAAACCGTATCACTTTCCAAACCACTACATGACCATAATAAAGAACACTAAAGATAACATCCTGTGCTGAAAGGATAGTCTGGTAGTATTTATCTGGGAAACCGGACAACCATGCGACTTAGGAGCTGAGTTGTTAAAGCAGAATTCGATTCTACCAAAAATTAATGAACCGACGATTGGACGAGCGCGTCCTATACCATACAAAAATAGACATATCATTGTATTAACTCTTCCTGATAGATCATCCACTGTATCACAAAGAAATAACATTAAGGAAGCAATCCTATCTTTATACGATGTAGTAAGAGAAATCGGCATTACCGATTTTTCAATCACTAAAGGGAACGTCGGTAACATACCTTGGGAAACCGTCCATAAGTACCTTGACGATACATTCCGAGGCATGGAGACAACAATTACAATTTGTTTAAATAAAATTGTCGTACCTCCTGAAAACCGCCGAGAAGATATTATAAAAGAGTACCACGCTTCTCCTCTCGGAGGCCATAAAGGAGTTACGAAAACTTTCAGACGAATCCGCGAAAAATATACGTGGCCGCAACTGAAACGCGACGTAGAGCGGGTAATCAGGTATTGCAATAACTGTCAGAAGAAAAAGCTTATTCGTGTTAAAGCCAAACAACCAATGGTACTTACAGACACCCCCGACAGTGCATTTGATAAAATATCTATGGACATTATGGGTCCATTATCGGTGTCGGAAAACGGAAACGCGTATATTCTAACTATACAAGATTTACTAACGAAATATTCCGTTGCGATACCTTTGCGAAAATCCGGCGCTTTAGACGTTGCAGACGCGTTAATTAATAAATTCATATGCGTGTATGATGCGCCGAAAGCCTTGCTTACCGATCAGGGAAGTCACTTTTTAAATAGCCTAATGCGAGCCATAGCGAGAAAGTTTAAAATATCCACTTACAAAACCACAGCCTACCGACCACAGTCTAATAGTTCGGTAGAACGAGCTCACCATGTTCTATAGGAATACTTAAAGCAAATTGTTGGAGACAAATCTAATTGAGATAAATACCTCGAACTTGCGAATTTTTTTTATAACACCAGTGTCCACGAGGGCACCGGGTATACTCCCCACGAACTAGTGTTTGGGAAAACAGCGCGAGTCCCAACAAGCGAGAGATTCCCATAGGACATAGGTAACGAAAGTTATTCTGAGTATTTGTCCGAATTATTTGACAAGATTCGCGATGTGCAAAAAAACGCACGCGAAAATTTAATAAAAGCGAAAGAGCGTTCTAAAGAACGATATGATAAACGAATTAATACTTTAAGTCTTAAAGTGGGAGACACAGTGTATTTATTAAAAGAACCCACTAATAAATTAGAAGACCAATACGTAGGACCGTATCCGGTTATAGAAATTTTAGCGAATAATAATGTTAAAGTTAAGTTAAATTCGAATAGAAATAAGGTTGTTCATTTGGACAAACTGAAAAAGACTCCCACCACCAACGCCACTCCCACTCCACGTGACTGGGATCCACCTCAACGACCATCGGAGCCAGAGTCGACACATTCCTGCGACGACCACTGAACAGCAACATGCATCTAACTATCTGTGGGCTGGTTCTTCTCCCATTTGCCGCTGCCATGATCGGCTACGATTGCAGCGGGGAAGGCATGAACATTACCACATTGTCTCTTCTGGACATCGGCAATTGCGACATTGGAAACACTACTCCGAAGCAAGAAGATGTTTACATACAATTGATGCAAACATCAGATTACGATAGAATATCTATCACCCAATGCAAGATCGAGATAGATAGAATCGTCGCCTACTGTGGGATGCATTCTCATGTCTCGATGGTGCACAATGGACGCAGAGAATTTATAGTAGAAGTCGGAGAGCAATCCTGTAAACGAATACACAATACGGGAACTGCAACGATAGCCAACGCCATACTGGACGGACTCTCCAGAAACTCAACGAACTACCGAAGCGCTACCATAGCCGGCTCGGTATCAGTGGATGGAAAATGCAGCGGAACCCAATACTCTGATGCATACGGATCTTGGGAAAATGCAATCGTCCAGGCGTCAATAAAAATCACACTTAAATCTTTCGAGACTCCAGTGAAGAGATCCTCCGGACACGTCATACTGCCGTCGGGTACCCAGTGTTCATTTTCTTCTGGAGGATGTTTGGACGCAGAAGGAGCAGAAACATTTTGGTCCGTACTACCTACGGATACGTGCCATTTTGACCAGTACGATATCCTCTACGAGGGATTAGCAGCGAAGCTCACGTCTCCGTCTAATCCACAAGCACCAATCATCTACACCGTGACGACTCGGGAAACAACCTTTGCATTAACGAAAACGCATGAGACCAATCTGTGCGGCTATAAATTGATGCAAACGGAACACCCAAAACTGTTCATTTTGGAAACGAGCAAAGGAAGTACTTTCAAAATACGCTCAAGGCTTGCCGTGGACAACTTGGACATCTTCTCCTACGTAAAATCCAAATTCGTGTACGTAGAGAAACATCTCAAAACGCAGCTAACTCGTCTTTACCAAGATATCATGGAACAAAAGTGCGCTGTAGAGAAGCAAATTATACAAAATGCTCTCTCTCTTGCAAGCATAGCTCCGGACGAGATGGCTTACAGAATCATGAAGGGCCCCGGATATACCGCCATCACTACGGGCGAGGTAATCCACATGGTAAAATGCATTCCCGTGGAGTGCAAGATCCGACAAACGAAAGAATGTTTCAACGAACTGCTTGTTACTCATCGTAATCAGTCATTCTTCCTCCTGCCACGATCAAGAATTCTTACAACAACGGGAACGCATAAGGACTGTAATGGGCTGCTGCCGACAATGTATAAAATCGACAGCATCTGATACAGATTAACCCCGCGACCCGTGGAGGCATTGGCCCCACCTATAATCGAGCCTTTAACTCAGCCCAAATGGCAATACTCAAGCCCAACCTCTCTGGCAACAAGCGGCATTTATTCAACCGAAGACTTGGATCGATTAAGAACACATATTATGTTCCCCGTCGAAAAACCATCGATGCTGAACAACATCGCTCAAGGAGCCATGGGAGGAAAAGTCAGGTCAGGAACTATCTCGATGATCAACCTGCTTGACGAGGCTTCACTGGACCGTATTGCTGAATCTGCAGGAGCCAGAATGTGGAAAGGATTTGTCTCCTTTGGATCAGCCAGCGCCGGAATATTTGCGATATTCCTGATTGCGCGAATAATCAAACTCTGTGTGGACACAATCATCCATGGATACGCACTTCATACGGTCTATGGTTGGAGTTTACATCTACTTGGAGCAATTTGGACATCAGTCACAAATTTACTTCTTCATCTTGGAGGCCGAGAAGTTACCAGATCCAGAAACCAGAAGGACAAGGACGAGGAAACCCTTTCACCGTCAGAAAATCTGCTCCCCGGCCCCTCCAGTGCCCCAGACCAACAGCAAGAAACCAGTGCTCCCGTAGAATCCAAAAACAATGTTAACCCTACCCAATAAACGTATCACGCGTTGCGACAATACTTAAAGAACTTTGATGTGCGTGATTCAAAAGTGTAATAAAAATAAGTTGTTAGCAAAAAGCACCGGCACATAGGCCGATCTTTTATTTTAAGGGGGGAGGTGTTACGTCCCGCCAAATAACATGTATTTTATAGGAATATTTTTGCAAATACATTTAAGTATAATCTAATATTCATGTATGTAATGCTTAGAAAGTAAGACATATATAAATTTATATCACTTTACCCATGCGTAGTATAGCATTAGTTGCGCCGACGTTATATTCAGTAGCTTAGCATTATTCACGCCGACGCTAGAAATCAGTAGTCTAACTTTATTCCCGCCTACAGAGGCTTCCACTTCCATGCGGCCCGCAGCGCCGAACGCCGCTATTCCCACCACCACCGTTCCACTTCCAGGCGGCCGGCAGCGCCGAACGCCGCTATTTCCACTACCTACTCCCACTACCACCTAAGCGCTAGGTGGGAGGCAGCGCCGGTGAAGCCCGGAGCTCAGTCTCACCGAAGCGTCAGTTCTATTCCCAACTTCAAACTCTAAGCACCTCTCTTCTCAGAGAGTCCATCCCGCGTGCGGGTCTAACGACATAAGCCTAAATAAGTTTAACTTCTATATTCAATACTTTATAATTGTAACCAGTAGTGTAACGTAAATTTAAGAATATATTTTAATTGTTAAAAGTAACTTCTCGTGTTAAATTCAGTGACATCCTAAATCTCCTATCTCATTCCAATTTCAATTGTTTCACAATTTCAATTTATTAACGATATCTCAAAAACCCTGTGTGATTGACAATTAATTCCGGTGCAGCCGCACTGCACGTTTTTAAGAATCGATCTAGCAGGCATTCTAGTGTTGGAAGTGGTGCAGACGCACTGCACGCTTTTACCCTAGGATTTTTATTAACTTTATTTAATAATATAATACTTTTGTGAAACTCCTATATGACGAATTCCAAATCACGACGTGGCGGCCGGAAACATCAGATTTGAAAGATAACCGCGTATTATCACGCTTTAAATCGACATTCAAACGACGTACGCCCGCAATACCACTTGACGCCGATCACCTTCATCGTGAGGAAGCCAAGCCTAGCAGACATTCCGAAAGACGATCCACGCAGAAGGGCCTACGAGACTCCACATCGAGAGAAGAACGTACATTGCGACGCCGAATTTATCGAGACGCAACGGAGACAATCGCAAGCAACTCAACTCAGATGTCGGGAATGGGTAAGTACGAATGACTTTTGCTCTTAAATCTTTTGCACGCGTCTACGCTTTCTAAAATTCATTTGTGCACACTTAAACCTAACAAATACTCCACTTTACCTTTTTACCCTACCCCCCTGCTGTGAGGGTCGCGTGCTCGACCCTTTACCTACCGCATCGCTAGCACTTAACCCAAAATTCCAAAATCTACCTTTTTACCCTAACCCCTGCTGTGAGGGTTGCGTGTTCGACCCTTTTAGCGAGCACTTAACTTAAAAGCCTACTTTTACCTTTTTATCCCGACCCCTGCTGTGAGGGTCGTGTTGTCAACCCTACACCTACCGCATTGCATGCATTTTCCTAAATAGCGTCTAGACTCTTATTTTGAATACGTGTGTTTATTTTATACTATCCTAAGATGTATAATGTGCCCTCCCAGTCAACGTACCCCACAACGCGCTAATAATATTCGTGACATTGCTTTATTAAATTTAACGCGAACCGAGTGGTTAGAGACCGGTCTTTGTGTACACAGACTGTACAGGCGTCACCGCGAAACTCGTAATATTTATTGCCTACCTTGTGCAGTTAACATCGATAGACTCAAAGGTAATTTTATTTTTGTTACTGGTCATTACCTCTGTCTTGGAACGTTCCGCGTTTTACATAGGTGTCACGACTGCACATTAATTTTAGAGATTCCTGAACCTTATTTGAATTGCGATCATTGCCGGTTAGTCCATCGCGATTTTTCTCGGTACTTAGATCTCAGCGGCGATCAAGTCTTTTTACAGAATAATCCCGTCGAGATATTTATAGAGAGTCTGACTACCATTTAATTTATTTTAATAAATGTGTCCACGACATCCTCGTGTACGGATACCTGCTCGCGTTTATTCCGGAGATTTAACTAGATTGGTTCTTAATTGGTTGGCTCACGCTCGATGTGAGACCAGATATCGTTATTTCGAGCAGAAGATTACGCGTCTTCCATTTTGAACGGTGTATGCGTAGAACCGGACATCCTATTACCTATTTCGTCCGCGTACACTCGCATCAATTACTTATTGAATTAAATTGAGGCGAACGCGAGTGTAGTAATTGTGGCGTTTTAATTGTTGATTCTCGCAATGTACGGCAGTGCTTAAAGTGTCAAGAGACTATTCTGTTATTTTTGAATTACCTCGAGCGAAATCCAATCGAGCAGCCGTACTTGGATAACGAACCTACCATAATCGTTATAGATTATCAAAGAATTCCCACGGAATAAATTCAGTTTTTACCCGGTCAAAATATCGCGATCTCATTATTGCCTAGGCCCGTGGTCCGAAACCGTTATAAACGCCCGCGACCACCGGGACGTAACAAAAATTGGTGATAGCGGTGGGATACGTTAAATTGACCTGCTTAAATAATCGATTCAATTTATTTAAATAAACACGGCAAAATGCCTTCTGATATCGAAACCCGTAGTAAAACGGCGGGAGCGAGTAAACCATTGACCGAAGGGGAATTAGAAGCAACGCGTAAAAAACTCGCGACTGAAAGTGTTGAGCTTGACCTGCTTCACTCATCAATAAAATCTCAGCAGAAAAAAATTGCCTCCAAAAGTGCAGCATTAGAAAAACAACGTATAGCTTTCGAAAAGGAAAGAGATGATCAAATTCGCGAAATGAACATTTATCGCGAAGAATTAGAAGTGAAAGAAGCAGAATTACGTAGATGGGAAAAACATCAAACACTTGCAGAGACGGATTATACCCAAACGCAGGGACAAACGCAACAAAAAATAAACGATTTAGGAAATCCGCGACCTGAGGCAGTTTCGCAATATCCTCTTTCATTCGCGAAATTTGATACTCATTATAGCAACAGCGACGCGAATTACGACTTTAGTCCCGCACCAAAAGTTTCGTTTCGTGAAGCCACCGAGGGTTTGACGGATGTCCGCGTTTGACGGATATAACATTCCTCTGTCTCAATTTACCCGCGCGTGTAGAAGGGCTAAAGAAATTATACCTTCATCGTCAGAGAAAAATTTAACCAAACTTCTCATTAACAAATTACGGGGACGCGCGTATTACGCGGTCGAGAACGAGCCTTGTGACACGATTACCCAGTTAATTGATTTATTAAACGACGCGTTCGGTCAGCCTAAAACAATCGATCAATATCGCGGTGAACTGAGCACAGTGTATCTAAAGCAGCATGAGCACGTACTCGATTATATTAGCCGAGTGAAAGATTTGCGCACAGCAATACTAGACGCCGAACGTAGGAAAAACGGATCGCTCGATGCACGATTGTCCGCAGAAATCGATAGTTTAACAGCACGATCTTTTTGTGACGAGTTACCTTTGGAGTACCGACTCCAACTTACGGCGGAAATGTATAACCGCCCTGCAGACGTTTTCGCGCGTGTAAAAGCAATTGCTAAGCGACAAGAGTTAGATAAACAACGTTTCAAAAGCCGCATTAAAAATGATCGCGAAAATTACAAACGAAATCAGCCGGTGCATCCAATTGGCCGACCATTAACGCATTCAGCTCCGCGAAATTATAACAATACTTATAACAATCCACCTTCTCGATGGAATAATCAAAATCAGCGGACCGAAAGAAGTCAACCGAATCGAGTCGGTAATTTACCTAGACCGCGAGAAAACGTACCGATACGGCGAGAATCACCCGCGACGGACGAGAAAACATGCCGTTATTGCAAGAACCGGGGCCATACGATTGAAGAGTGCCGTAAAAGGCAGTATAACAACGCGCAAAGAAATCAGTCGGGAAACGGGAACAGTCCGACGGGGCGACCAGACGCGACCCGATCGGACGACCGCAGAAATACGCGCCCGATCAATGCAACCTCGACTACGGAGCAGGAAAACCAACTGCCGAGCGAAGAACAAAAATCGCAATTTTAAATCTAAAAGAATTCTCGCACGCACCGACCACGGTCATAAAATCGAAAGGTCTCCTTAGGGAAGCTAACTTAATGATAGACACCGGGGCGGCTCCAAATCTGATAAAACAAAGTCTTCTGCATCCCGAGGTAAAAATCTCAAATCAAGATCAGTTGTTCCTTAGCGGCATAACTAGCGGTCAGGTAAAAACCCTCGAGTCCGTCAATATCGAGTTTCTAGATCACACAATAACGTTCCACGTTGTTCCCGATAACTTTCCAATATCTCAGGAAGGCATCCTAGGATCAGACTTCCTCAAAAACGCGTCGAGCATAAATTTCGCTAAACAGCACGTAGATTGGCATAGAATAAAATTGCCATTCTCCATACCGAAAACAACGATTATACCTGCCCGCGCGCAGACAACTTTATACATCAGGATCAAAAATCACGTAGAGACTGGATATGTCCCACGTCTCGAAATTAATGAAAATGTACTATTAGGCGACGCGATAGTGACCAATCGAAACGGAAAAACTTTCTTACGCGCAATTAATATTAGCGAACAAGATCAAGAAATAATTATTCCGGAGGTAGAACTAACAGAGATTGAAAAAATGTCCAATCGCGTACCCGCCGAGACATCGCCCGCGAGCGTGTCTGTGAATTCCATTTCTACTATTTCACGCGAAGATAGAAATAAGAAGGTTGAAAACCTTCTTCGTCTCGAACATCAAAATAAAGAGGAATCGAGTCATGTACTAAGTTTAATCGAAAAGTACCATGATTTATTTCATATACCTGGCGAAATCTTAGGATGCACAAACACAGTTAGCCATAGAATCTTTACCACGGATAGTAATTCTATAAACACCAAGCAATATAGATTTCCGCCGATTCATAAAAACGAAATCGATAAACAAGTGAAGGACTTGTTAAATACCGGTGTACTCGAAAAATCTACCTTGACACACATAGTCCACTTTGGATCGTCCCCAAAAAACCTGACTCTAAAGATAATAAACGCTGGAAATTAGTTTTCGATTTTCGCGCTCTAAACAAATAGACAATGGGCAACGTGTACCCTTTGCCACATAGTACTGAAATTCTAGACCAGGTAGGCAGCTCAAAATATCTTAGCGTATTCGATTTGACATCTGGCTTTCATCAGACAACCATGCACGAGGAGGACACACAGAAAACGGCATTTTCCAGGCCCTTTGGGCATTATGAGTTTAAAAAAATGCCGTTTGGTCTAAAAAACGCTCCAGTCACCTTTCAAAAGCTAATGGACCGTGTTCTGAATGGCCTCCAAGGCCCCATATTGTTCGTCTACTTTGATGATATCGTGATATACGAGAGTTCTTTAAAAGATCACGCCATAAAATTCAACAAGTTAGCAGAGCGACTCCGAACTGCAGGCCTACAATACCAGTCTGACAAATGCGAGTTTTTAAAAAAAGAAGTCGAGCACTTGGGTCACATCATAAGTGAGGACGGGGTGAAACTCGATCCTAAAAAGATAGACGCATCAAAAAATTTTTCTCGCCCAAAAGACCCTAAAGAAATTAAACAATTTCTTGACCTTGCTGGCTATTACAGACGCTTCATCCCGGGCTTTTCTAAAGAGGCAAAGCCATTAACTCAACTTCTTAAAAAAAAAAACTTCTTTTATCTGGCTGGAAGAACAAGAAAATGCATTTTGCATGTTACGTGACCTCTTATGCTTGGAGCCACTTCTCTAACACCCGGACTTTACGAAACCCTTTGTCCTTACGGCGGACGCTTCGGGTTACGCGATAGGGGGTATCCTAAGTCAAGGGAAAATAGAAAAAAATAAACCGATAGCATACGCCTCGCGTCTTCTCAACGGAGCAGAATGTAATAAATCGACTATAGAGAAAAAACTTTTAGCCATTGTATATTGCACAAACTATTTTAGACCATACTTCTATGAGAATCAGTTTACACTCGTGACAGACCACAAACCTCTTGTTTGGCTTAATTCGATAAAAGATCCAACGTCTCGGTTGATAAGATGGCGGCTTAAACTGGCGGAGTTTGATTATCGCGTCGAGTATAAAGCTGGTAAAATAAACATTAATGTCGACGCGTTATTAAGAAACCAAGTAACGCGACACACACAAGAACTTCCACTTGAGGTTATCTCAAGTGACGAAGAAATATTTGAGGCGACGTCCGACACTCAAGCGCGCAACGCGGCAGACTCGGATAACATAAACATACTGCCCAATTCCGCCGGTAATATAAACCAGAGCAGTGATAGTTTAGAACTAGATGCCCTCTCGAGTGACGGTTCCGATAACGAACATGCGGATAGCGACGCATCGGATAACGACATATCAGATAGCGACTCCGTTTTAAGCGAACAGTCCGACGAAGAAATATTCAATAATATTAATAAACTCTATCAGTTTCCAAATCATTATATGATTATAATAAAGAACACGCGAGACAATATTCTATGTCGAAAAGATAGCTTAGTAGTATTTACTTGGGAAACCATGTGATTTGGGAGCTGAATTGCTAAACCAAAATTATCGTAACTTAATGAACCTACTGTCGGACGAGCGCGTCCAATACCGTATAAAAATACACATATTATTGTATTGACTTTACTCGACAAATCATCTACTATATTGCAAAGAAATAGCTTTAAAGAAGCGATTTTATTTTTTTAGGATGTAATAAAAGAAATCGGCATTACTGAATTCTCAATCACGAAAGGGGACGTCGGTAATGTACTATGGGAAACCATTTATAAGTAGATACTTATATCAAGATTGACGATACATTCCGAGGAATGGAAGCAACGATCACAATTTGTCTTAATAAAATCATCGTACCTCCTGAAAATCGCCGAGAAGACATTATAAAAGATTATCATGTTTCTTTTCTCGGAGGTCATAAAGGAGTCACGAAAACCTTTAAGCGAATTCGCGAAAAATATACATGGCCGCAAATAAAACACGACGTAGAAAGAATAATTAGATATTGTAATAACTGCCAAAAAAAAACACATCCGCGTTAAAGATAGACAACCGATGGTACCTACGGACACCCCCAATAATGCATTCGATAAGATCTCAATGGACATCATAGGTCTATTACCTGTGTCAAAAAATGGAAATGCGTACATTTTAACCGTACAAGATCTGTTAACGAAATATTCGGTTGCGATAGCACTGCGGAAATCCGGTGCTTTAGACGTAGCAGACGCTTTGATAATTAAATTTATATGCGTGTATGGCGCGCCAAAAGCCCTTCTTACTGACCAGGGAAGTCATTTGCTAAACAGTTTGATGCGAGCTGTAGCAAGAAAATTTATAATAGCTACTTATAAAACCACTGCCTACCGACCACAATCTAATGGTTCGATTAAAACGAGCTCACCATGTCCTATGGGAGTATCTCAAACAAGTTGTTAGAGACAAATCTAATTAGGACGAATATCTTGAACTTGCAAATTTCTCATATAACACCAGTGTCCACGAGGGCACCGGGTATACTCCCCACGAATTAGTGTTTGGGAAAACAGCGCGAGTCCCAACTAGCGAAAGATTCCCAGAGGATATAAATAACGAAAGTTATTCCGAATATCTATCCAATTTATACGATAAAATACGCGATGTACAAAAGAATGCACGCGAAAATTAAATCAAGACAAAAGAACGTTCTAAGGAACAATACGATAAAAGAGTAAATCCCTTAAGTCTTAAAGTGGGGGACGCGGTATATTTGTTAAAGTAACCCATTAACAAATTAGAGGTCTATTGACATATTTACCTACATATTTGTAGGACCGTATTCGGTCATTAAAATTTTAGGAAATAATAATGTTAAGATTAGGTTATATTTGAATAAAAATAGGATTGTTCACTTGGACAAATTAAAAAAGACTCCCACCATTAACGTCACTCCTACTCCACGAGACTGGGATTCATCTCAACGACCATCGGAACCAGAGTCGACACATTCCTGTGACAACCACTGAACACTGAAGCAACATGCACTTAACTATCTGTAAGCTGGCTCTTCTTCCGTTTGCCGCTGCCATGATCGGCTACGATTGCAGCGGAGAAGGAATAAACATCACCACGTTGTCTCTCCTGGACATAGGAATCTTCGATAATGGGAATACCAACCCAAAAAAAGAAGATCTGTATATACAATTAATGCAGACATCTGACTATGATAGAATTGTTTCTTACTACGGGATGCACTCCCATGTTTCGATGGTGCACAACAGACGAAGAGAATTTATACTGGAAGTTGAGGAACAATCCTGTAATCGAATCCACGACACAGGAACAGCAACAATAGCAAATGCTATACTGGATGGACTAACCAGAAATTCAACAAATTATCGAAGCGCTATCATAGCAGGTTCGGTACCAGTAGACGGAAAATTTAGCGGAACGCAATATTCCGATGCATGCAGATCTTGAGAGAACGCTATCGTTCAAGCAACAATAAAAATTACCTTGAAATCCTTTAAAACTTCTATGAAAAGATCCTCTGGGCACGTTATACTGCCTTCCGGTACCCAGTGCCTATTTTCTTCCGGAGGATGCCTGGATTCAGAGAGAGCAGAGACATTTTGGCTCGTACTACCTACGGATACGTACCATTTTGATCAGTACGACATTCTCTACAAAGGACTAGCAGCAAAGCTTACGTCTCCGTCCAACCCACAGGCGCCCATTATCTACACCGTGACAACACGAGAAACAACTTTTGCATTGACAAAGACGCACGAGACTAATCTATGTGGCTACAAGTTAATGCAAACTGAACATCCGAAACTCTTTACCCTGGAAACGAGCAAGGGTAGTACTTTTATAGTACGTTCAAGACTTGCCGTGGACAACCTAGACATCTTCTCCTATGTAAACTCTAAGTTTGAGTATGTAAAGAAGCATATCAAGACGCAGTTAACCCGCTTATATCAGAGCATCATGGAACAAAAGTGCGCCCTAGAGAGACAAATCATGCAGAACGCTCTCTCTCTAGCTAGCATAGCTCCAGACAAAATGGCCTTTAGAATTATGAAGGGCCCTGGATACACAGCCATCACTACTGGCGAAGTAATCCATATGGTGAAATGTATTTTCGTGAAATGCAGAATCCGACAAACTGAAGAATGCTTTAATGAATTACCTGTTACTAATTGTAACCAATCATTCTTCTTTCTGCCACGATCTAGTATTCTTACGATAACGGGAACACCCAAGGACTGTAACGGGCTGCTGCCAACCATGTACAAAATCGACAGCACCTGGTACAGATTAACTCCGCGATCCGTGAAAGCATTGGCACCACCAATAATCGAACTACTGATTCAGCCTAAATGGCAATATACAAGCCCAAATTTTTTGGCAACAAGTAGCATTTATTCAAGCGAAGATTTGGATCGGCTGAGAACACATAATGTTCCCTGTAAAAAAACCATCCATGCTTAACAACATCGCCCAAGAAGCAATGGGAAGAAAAGTCAGGCCAGGAACTATTTCAATGATAAACCTGCTTGACGAGACTTCGTTAGATCGCATTGCTGAATCTGCAGGAGTCAGAATGTGAAAAGGATTCGTATGCTTTGAATCAGCCAGCGCCGGAGTATTCGCAATATTTTTAATTGCACGAATAATTAAACTTTGCGTAAACACAATTATCCACGAATACGCATTACACACTTTTTATGGTTGGAGCATACATCTATTGGGAGCAATTTGGACGTAGGTCACAAATCTGCTTTTTCATCTTGGAGGCCGCGACACTATCAGATCCAGAAGGCAGAACGACAAGGATCAAGAAACCCATTTACCGTCAGAAAATCTGCTTTCCGGCCTTTTTAATACCCCTGACCATCAACAAGAAATCAGTGCTTCTGTGGAACTCGAACTAAGTGTAAACCCAACTCAATACACGTATCACGCGTTACGGCAATACTTGAAAAACTCTGACGTGCGTGATTCGAAAGTATAATAGATATAAGTTAATAGCCAAAAGCATCGGCACATAGACCGATCTTTTATTTTTAGAGAAAAGGTGTTACATCCCGCCAAATAAAATCGCCATTTTAAATTCAATTTTCAAACGTGACTAATTCTTAGTACTTATATATATATATATATATATACATTGTTACGTTTTCAGACTCCATATCTCCTTTTTTTCGACACGCGACCGATAGATTAGATAAAGAAGTGAACTGTGATTATTTGGTGATGAGAAAAAACTTCCAAGCTTCGAGAAAAAAAAATTTTATACTTAGAAATTCTTATCACCGAATGCTTAAATTAAAAATATTAAGAAACTTACAATAATTACGCCACAGATGCCGACAGAAAGCTAAACAGAAAATTTTTTAAGGGACATTAAACTAAGAGGGTCTCAAAATGATTCAAATCAATATCGAATGTCTGGCAATAAGTGAAGCACTTGAGATCGCAGTTATACCGTGGATCCGAGATATAAGCAAAATAAGGGCGCGAAAGTCCTGCGATCGTAAGAATTTGATACGCGGTCGGGTTCTATAAACAAACATGACCCGGCGATAACGAAAAGGGTCCCTTAACAATTTTTTTTTAATTGTTAATAATATTCTGGAAGGTTAAAAGGAGCAAGCCATGTGGGCGGAGCCTAGTATAAACAAACTTTTCTTTTAAGCCAATAGATATCGGGAACTCCTCACCATGAATTAGAGGCTTAAGGGCAAAAACTTAGAGTCTAAGAAAATCAGAAAAGGGATGAGACGCGAGTAATCAATAATTATGAAAAAGGAAAAGTGGAGGGATACGGCTGGCAAATAAGAATATTGATTTTAAAAAAATGAAAATTCGGCGCTAGTCCTCTCCTTTTCCGAGGTTATAAAACCGCGTGTTTCGGCGGGACTTACTCTCATTCTGTTTCTGGATTGATTTGAAGTTCGTATTTTGTCTCTGAATTAAATTGAAGTACATACCTTGTGAGAATTGTGAGTACGTGAAAGAAGAGCTCAGAAAAAAGAAAAGAGAGACACCGACGAGGATCCGTTTGGACTGACCAAAAGTTTTATCAAGATCAACAAGTAGTAAGTTTTAATTTTAATTATTATTCCTTCTCGTTAACCCCGCAAAAGATTCTACTAAAGAGCATGTCAATCAACCTTAAAGTGAATAAAATGAGAGATGGGAGGATGCCGTACGCGTCTCAAGATTTCGGAGTCTTTCTGTAGTTCTCTGATTTTTCCGGTAATCAGATTCGAGTGATTGGTTGCATGATTCTCATGCACACGGTTCCGATAAGCTGCCAATACCTGGTGACTATTGGCAACTCAAACTTGAGAGAGCCTTCATCCGATCTTGGGAACTGTGAAGAGTTGGAGGAACGAATGGAGAGAGTCGAGAGAGAGAATATGACGTGTTGCCCTTTTCATTTTTCTAGACATTTATTTTCACCTTTAAATCCCAATTTTTAGTGGAGTCATCAAATATGTGGACGATAAAGAAAAGCCGGGCCCGCCGTAATCGGAAGATAAGAAGTCTGCAACAGATTATCGAAACTTTTTTTTGCAATATCTACTCGCGGCGGCGCCAGGGGAGATAACGTCCGACCCTTTCCGAGGAAGAGGAGAGCGGTCGTGGTCACCTCCACCAACCACTCCGCCGACTTCACTGGCCCCGGAAGAAACCGCACGAAAAGAAGATCTCATTTTGGAACCAGCCGGACCTCCAAGTCCGTCGGTCTCCAATGGTTCCGCAAGCGGATCCGAGCCTAAATCGGAGCAGTTCCAGCTTACCTCTCCTTCCTATACTCCAAACATCTCACTAAATTCCGACGACCATTTTCCTGGAGCTGCTTCTAGAGCATGCTCCTCTCCTATCCCATCGCCATTACCATATCCTGGGGAACCTGAGGAGGTTGGTTCCTTTGCTGAAGACGAAACCGTCTCTTGACAAGAACCTGACAGCCTGACAGCCCGGAACCTTCCCCTTTCCCCGCCCCAAGTGTGGAGTTCCTCGGGGAGCAAGAGAAAGCGAGAGCAATCATTGATCCTCTTCTCGAGCTCCTTCGCAGGACCTGCACTCCGTGGACGGATCCTATCCCGGAAAGGGCCTTTACCATAGGCTCTGACCATTTCGATCCCGAGGAGTTTAGAAGAGAGGCCAGTGGAGCGTCTCCTGATCAGAACATTCTAATATTTTATCCTGGGGTGGAACTCCCCTTCTTTGCCCCGATCAGGCTCATTGACCGAGTGTTCCCGAGATCGACAGTCCGGATTTCAGAAATTATAGAAATCGACCTAGAATAAACATATTATCTCACAGCCTCTTCCATACACAGCTCACAAACTTACTCATATACACACTTTTTAACAAATTGTTTAATTTATTTCCATAAATACATTCTTTATATACTCATTAGTCGTTAATTTTATCTTTTTAAAATTAAAATGTTAAAAATTAATAATTCTTATTTTTATTTTATTTTTTTTCTTTCTGTATTAATTAGTTAATAATAAATGTTATTGGTAAAAGCAAAAACTTAATCTTTGTATTTCTAAAATAAACCTTTAATCCATTGCGTGCGAAAAATCACCTCTTGTTCTATCCCAAGGAATAAGAATTAAATTTCTTTGTAACGATAGCGACTCTTGGTGTCGCGTAGATTTTGCCGGGTTGAGGCTCGCCGGAAACCAAAGTTCGATAGAACACGATAGGTCAAGCTTTTAGTTGCGGCCTAGGCCGACGGGAGCGCCTGTCGGAGAGACCGAGGTTGCTCGGGCTGGCCCGAGAGGCAGCGGTCGGGAGCGCCCGACCGCGGCGGTGCCGGCGACTGGCTGTCGCGCGGCGGATCTGTTGCCGGACGGGAGCGCCCGTACGGGGGATCGCGTGAGCACGAAGTGCCCTGGAGGTGGCGGCAGTCGGGAGCGCCCGACCGCGGCGGTGTCGTCGGCAACGTGCCGCACGACAGATCCTAAAGCCTGGACGACAGCGCCCGTCCAGGGGATCTCGGTGGCCCGGACTAGCCGGGGGCGCCGGCGGTATCCGGTTGTCTCGGTGGTGGAGCCTCGGGAGCGCCCGAGGTCTCCAGGTACCTGAGTTGTAATCTGCCTTGGGAGCGCCCAAGGCAGCAGAAGATTCTCACCGGGAGCGCCCGGGGACGACTCGGGAGCGCCCGAGTCGGAGAGTATGCGAGAGGCTTCGGGAGCGCCCGAAGCCTTTAGGAACTGGAGGATGTAATCGTTACCAGGATTCGGATCAGACAAGGTACCCGCTCTGCCTCGAGCTCGGCTTATATAGCCGCCGAGATGAGAGTGGGAGAGCTCCCACTCTTAACTCGGCGGCGCGCGCCATCGTCGGGCCGGTGGTCGCCCGACGAACTTTCCTGGCGTGTCCGGTGTTGCCTGTGCCGGTGTATGCCCAGGACTTCGTCGGTAACGGCGTCGGCCGTCTCGGGGCTGGTGTTCGCCCTTTAGTGGCGAGACCTAAGCCCTTGCCACATCTTTCCCTAAAAAGAATCAAAATAACGCGCTAACTCCAACTCAGCATTAACTTAAACCCATCCCTAGCGCGTTTACGCGTGGCACTTTAAAGCACGTGCCACGCAATGATCAATTGTTGCGTCATTCTCCAAAATCTTTTCCTCCTCCTTACCTGCTCTCGACCCATTTCCTAAGCTATTGAGAAGCGGTAATCATCCTTTTAAAATACTTCCATTCCTGACGTAACATACAGCTGATTTTTGGGGGCTCGTCCGGGATTGTTCGAGCGTGGTTTTTCGCAAATGGATACTAGGGCAAAATCTGACAATGCAGAAGTAGATAAAGCCTATAAGGCCGCAGTAGAACAACCCAGTAAACCAAAACAGACACAACCACAAATTTACGCCTCGAAACCTACTGTAACCAAAAATTCACAACCTAAACAGTCTAGTTCCTTGCAAACCATTACGGAACGCGAATCTACCCCACCGTCCGATCTATCCGAAGTAACGGAAGGATCTACAATTAGATTAGACGACACACGAATTCCTTTGGCACCAAAGCGATTGCAAGCGTACTATAGTAAAATAGAACCCGTAGCAGAAACTAGAAAAATTGCGAATTCAAATCTGTTCGCCACTCTAAAATACGCCGTTGAGGCGGTTCCCTTTTTTGACGGCAAGAACATCTCAATAAATTACTTTGTCGAAGGATTTGAAGGAGGCAAAGAATATGTTGCCTGCCAAAGCCGAGGAGCAATTCACAAAAGTAATTAGAACGCGTATAACGGGCGAAGCTCGACGAACGATCCAAGGAATAGAATTCGACTCCGTCGCACAGTTAACAAAATATTTAGAAAATATTTTCGGGCAAGATAAAAACGTTTATCAATTGCAAGGAGAATTAGGCAGGATTTATCAAAAAAACGAGGAAGATGTAATCACGTACGCCAATAGGGTGAAACTTTTGGGGAATAGAATAATGGACGTGCATAAAAGAATGATAGATGATTATGAACAGTTAACAGAAATCAGAAACACTTTAGAAAAGGATGTTTGCAAATGTTTTATTCGAGGATTAAAAGCAGAAATAGAACAGAGAGTTAAAAAAGATTTAAATGTGCACAAAAGTGTTAACGACGCTCTAAACGTAGAAAGAGAGCTGCGTGAAATTACTGAAATACGGCATGGTAAAACGTCTTCCACACCTAAACCTCCGAATACGGGTCGTTCTCGAGAAACTTGCCAATTATGCCTCAAAGAAGGGCACGCTGCCTCAAACTGTAGGAAATTAGCTTCCAATTTGGGAAATTATTTTAGTATTCCAAACGAAATTTTAATATGTCAAATTTGCAAAAAACGCGAGCATAGTGCCGATAAATGCCGATTACGCGAAACGAATAACCGCCGGTTCATAATACAAGAAAATAAATTTAATTGCCAAATATGTAATAAACCGGGACATACTGCAAGAAATTGCAGATCTAATAATAATAATAATAATATTAATAACGGTCAGAATAGGGCAATGTTGATTTGCCAATGGTGTGAAAAATCGGGACACACCGCAAACACTTGCTGGAAGAAGCAGCAAGAATCAAGAGTGACCGAGCCTAAAAGACGAGTAGCGTGTCAAATATGTGAGGGTCATTCGGTCATTCAGCAAAAGAATTCCGAAGTAATATGAGGCAGAGTAACTCAAAAGGAGTTGAGAACTGCTGCTACTGCAAAAAGGATGGCCATGTGTTAACAATTGCGAGTTAAGAATTGCTAACAACAAAAGGCGTGAAACAATGAGTCCGGGAAACGCCAGTGGCCTCTCAAAGGTGGGTGTGCAGCAGGGGTCCGGACGGATCTCACACCCTATAGTAGCTCTCCGGAAATAAGTCAAAGAATAGAGCCTGATTTTCGACCGGTCACCGTAAATTTAGATAGGCATAGTCATGTACCCACGATTCAGGTAAAATTAAATAATCAAAATAAGAACGCGACTTTTATGTTAGATACAGGTTCAGGTCCAACTATAATTAAAGAAAATTTAATTTCAGATAAATTAAAAATTGATTATGAAAATATTTTGAGATTGAACGGTATAAATAATTATCCGGTATACACTCTCGGTAGAGTAGAAATGCCATTATTTAAAAACAAGTAATCTTCCATATTGTATCAAAAAATTTTCTTATTTTTCAAGCCGGAATATTAGGTAACGATTTCTTCAAACAAACAAATTCGCGAAAAGACTATGCTGAGGGACATTTAGAAATATCGGGAGAAAGAATTTTATTTTCTCCCCTGAAACAATTACCGTTCCATCGCAGGCCGAATCTCTATTCTTTGTACGTATTTCTAACCCAGAGATTGAAGTTGGATATGTACCGCGAATGAAAGTCATCCACGGTATATATCTGGGAGATACCGTCGCCACAAATAAAGACGGAAAAGCTGACCTAAACATAATTAGTACACTGAACGAACCTATCAAAGTTCAGATACCGACAATACAGCTGCAACCGTTAAGCGAGATGAAGGTAGAAAACATCGAGAGGAACAATGAAGAATGGCAGACCGTTGAAATGTCACGAGACTCCGAAGTCAAGAAAATCTATGACGAAGAAAATCACGATAGCAACGATCTCTGTCATCAAGACTTCATCGATGAAAAATTTCTTGAAGACAAAATCCAGAGAAAAATTTAAATAAAAAAAGGAGAGGAAAATAAAATAAAAACTACACAGGAGAAAGATGCAAAGACATTGCCTGGTAGGAAATTAACCATGCAGGAGAAGGATGCAAAGACATCGGCTGATGGGGACCTAAATAAAATTAATAATGGGGGAAATTTTCAAACCCCGTCCAAATACGAAAAATATATAAATTTAATTACCCAGGAGAAGGATGCCAAGACATCGCCGGGAAATATAACAAATAAAGAGGCAAATCTCCGCGCCTCACAAAAAAAATCTAAAATTTCCAAAAATTCTACTCCTATCAATCACAAGAAAGGAAATTTCCAAACCTCACTACGTGATCTGACTTCCTCCGACCTAAAAATGATCCTTTAAAAATCATAAAAAAATTAAAAATTTCGCGAGTCAGAGAACCCAGAAATAATGAAGATATTCCCTCTCATATTACCTTCGAAGAATTAACGAAGAAGTTACATTTATACGATAAATGTAAAATTAATAATAATAAAAATAAAATTATAATTAATAAACCATCTTCAAGAATATCAACCTCCATGGAAAAACAATCTCGACAAATAATAGAAGATTCCACGACTTCTCGTCCAGACAAAGGAAAAAGAAAAGATAGAATAAGCGCGCAATGCTTGGCAATAATTAACGAGCAGGAAAATAAGCGTCTTTCCGAAATAATAAAACTACTACATTTAGAATACGTAAGCGTTACCAAAAAAAAAAAATGTAACAAATCTCATTAAAGGCAGTCAGGATAAATTCCATATACCCAGAGAAAAGCTGACCTTTACTCAGGTACTGCAGCATCAAATACCCACAACAGATGACCAACCAATTAACACCAGGAAGTATCGCTTTCCACAGAAACATATGGAAGAAATAAATAAGCAGATAGATGAGCTTTTGAAAGGAGGAATAATAAAACCTTTACAGTCGCCGTACAATACACCCATATGGATCGTGCCAAAAAAGGACGATTCACAAGGAAACAAACGATGGAGAATGGTGCTGGATTTCAGAAGCTTCAACGATAAAACAGTCGGAGATGCTTACCCACTACCTAACATCGTCGACATACTAGATCAATTAGGCGGAGCTAAATATTTTTCCGTCTGTGACCTAGCTTCCGAATCTCATCAAATAAAAATGGATCCGAAGGATAGCCATAAAACAGCTTTCACAACTCCGTTCGGGCATTATGAATTCGAAAGAATGCCCTTCGGATTAAAGAACGCGCCTGCAACTTTCTAGAGATTAATGGATCTCGTATTAACAGGATTGCAGGGCCGCAAATTATTTGTATATATGGACGACATAGTCATATAAGCAAAAACGTTAGAAAAACATGAAAGAAAATTTAATTTATTAATACAGCGGTTGCGAGAAGCGAACCTAAAATTACAGCCGAATAAGTGTGAATTTTTGAAATCAAAAGTAACTTATCTCGGTCATGTAATTAGCAAAGATGTAACACCAGATCCGAAAAAGCTGGAAGCTGTAAAATCATTTCCACTACCAAAAACACCTAAAAATGTTAAACAATTTTTAGGCTTGGCTGGATATTACCAAAGGTTTATACCGAGCTTCTCAAAATTAGCTAAACCATTAACCGCATTATTAAAGAACGAAACGACTTTTGAATGGACTAAAAACCAGGAAGAAGCGTTTGAATCATTAAAACAGAAATTATGTGAAAAACCCTTATTGCAATATCCGGATTTTTTACAACCGTTTATCTTAACTACGGATGCCTCAGAAATAGCTGTAGGAGGAATTTTATCGCAGGGGGTAATAAACAAAGATCAACCTGTGGCATATGCATCGCGTACGTTAACGGATAACGAAATAAAATACAACACATATGAAAAAGAGGCGCTAGCGATAGTATACTGTGTTAAACATTTTTGACCATACCTATACGGTCGAAAATTTACTTTGGTCACAGACCATAAACTTGTTGCACCGGGAAGGTGTCGTGGGGTCCGTTTTCCGGAAAGATGATTGTATATTGGGCCGAAACGGGACGAAAGGAATAAAGACCCTTTTTTCTTAAATCATTTTATTTCCTTTTATTACCTTACTTGCGAATTAAAGCTGGCCACTTCACGCGATTCGTTTAATTATGTTCTCTATTTGTGACTGCCTTTCCGGGCCGCGGCTGCCCCTATATATGCCCTGCTGTTGCTATGTCAAAAATCATAGCAATCAGCAGAATCGCGGGTGGCAATCGCGATTGTCCTCCGAATGTCGCGTCCCGGCCGGAAATGCCGGGTTACCTTGATTGGCGGTATTCTGCCGATCAAGCTAAATGGTCGCGCGCGTGCGACATTCTAACGTTATTCCCGGGCTTCTGTTGCCAAGGGCTCGGGATATAACAAACCATTACTCTGGTTTAAACACGCACAAGACGCTAACATGCGCATATTACGTTGGCGGTTGAAATTAGCTGAGTATGACTACGATGTAGTATACAAGGTTGGAAAAACAAACGTAAACACGGATGCATTATCCAGAAATCCAGTGGAAGAAACACAGTGTAATATAATTAAACCTGCGAAAAAATTAAATCCGAATGATCCAAAAGATGCCGAATTGATTGCACAAATGTTGGAAGAATCTGATAATGACAGTGAGGAAGATGATGATTATAAATTATATTTGTCTGATGAAGAGGAATTGGGAAAAGAAATTAAAAATGATTCAATAACTTTAACAGAACAAGAATTAAACAAACCGTCACAAGAAATTGTGGAAAAGGCGTTAATTCATGACTCACCTAGAATCCAGACACGAAGCCAAACAGCGAAGAAAGAAAAGATAAATCAATTAAGTGAAAACATAATCGAACAAGAGAATGAGCAAACGGATAAAACTGAAATTCAAAAGGAAGACCCCGACAAAGAAAAAGAAAGCGACGACGAAAGCGGGAGTGAAAGTGAAACAGACGAGAATAAAAACTTGCTAGTTATCACCGATATTCAAGATATACCCAATAATATAATTGAAACACGTGATTTACTCTTTTTGCGAAAAAATAATATCACATATTTTGCGGACACCGAGGGAAATCTACTAGATTCTGGTTCACAAAAACTATTTGAAAGAAATGAACTTCCGAAAATTAAAACGCTTACTTTAGGAGAAGCGCAGCCGATAAAATACAAAAAATATTATCATGTTATCTTACCAATCAGTGAGGGAGTCTGGGAAGGACCAACTTTAACTTAACAACATATAATTACAGCAATAAAAAATTTACGAGCTATCTCCGACGAATTAAATTTGCAAACAATTAGTATTGTAAAAACCGGTCTAGTAAATAACGTACCTTGGAATGAAATTAAACTTACTACATATAATCTTCCTAAATTCATCAATAAAATTAATAATTTGTAATGAATCTATAAAGTATCCTTCCAGGATCCCCGATCGCGGAGCGACAAGGAAGATGCGGGTGAGTGAACGCGACAGACAAATAGCTAAACATGGCACCGTCGTCTGTCGCGCTCACTCACCCGTATCTTCCTTGTCGCTCATGCGTTATACAAATTAATTTTTTTTTCAATAATGGTTACGAATTTTACAAATTCGTAAAAGACTTTTCGTCTCCAAATCTGATTCCCTACCCACAGTTTTCATATTCGAAGTTTTATTTCGGACACCCTATATATACAGGATGTCCCAGATCAGTGGACGATGCCGTAAATGATAGGTAGATTTAATCGAATTAAAACAAAAAGTCCTTAACATTTTGAAAAATTCTCAATAGTTTTCGAGAAAAAAATTAAAATATATAAAATGTATAAGCGTAAGAGCGACAAGAAAGCTGCGCGTGAGTGAGCGCTACAGGCGAATGACTAGAAATGGTACCGTCGTCTGTCGCACTCACTCAGCCCACGCTTCCTCGTCGCTCTTACGCGTACATAAATTAATTTTTTTCTTGAAAACTATTGAGAATTTTTTAAAATGGTACAGGACTTTTCGTTTTAATTCGATTAAATCTACCTATCATTTTCGGCATCGTCCACTGATCTGGGACACCCTGTATATATACATGTAGTAGATATGATAGTTTTATTAGGATAAGGAAACAGCAACAAACAGCCCACAATTATTAACGCTAAATTCACGAGACATCTTTCTTGGCTCGCAGCCGTAGCAACACTCACTTCGTTACATTCTTCTCCGCTAAGAGCGCTTCTAAAGCGATGACAACGCCTAACACTTACTAGCGCGTTATTAAAAAAAAAAAAAAAAGAAATCGTTTCTCATACCACATTCGGTCATTCTGAAGTTCATACGTCTGAGATGACACGCTATAATACAATTTACAAAAAATAAACTCTTATTTATACAAACTATGTTTAAAAATAAAATTAACATCAAAAGAAACTTAAGTACTAAATTACAAAACAAAATTCAGAATTATATCATTAAAGACAAAAATTCTATTAATTGAATCTGCCTTCTGGCCAAGGTTTTAAGTACTCGACGTATGTAGAAGTAAACGCTGGACCCTCGTAATCTCCGACTTCAGTTACATTATATGTATCATTTGGTTTTATCTTATTAGTACTATACGGTTCTAAATATTTAGCTCGCAATTTTTCACCTGGTCCAAATTGAGTACGTTTTATCGCCATTAAATCTCCTATAGCGTCTAGTTTGTGCTAGTCTACGTCGCAAATTATACGCTTTACAATTTTCAAATTGTACTTTAAAAATCTGCTCTTTTGCTTTCAATTTAACTTGATCGCGTTTTATTTCAAACTACGCTTGAATCTCCTGCTTTATTATTTGTTTTAATTGTAATAATAAAAAAAAATAAAAAACAAAAAATTCCTTACTACACATCTTTACTCCGAACAATAATTCAAAAGGAGTTGTGGCTATGCTACGATGATAGGTAGAGTTCAATATTCGTTGTAGTTCGTTCACGTGTTTATATCATTTGGCAGGTTCTTCGAAAGATAATTTAGACAACACAGCTATAATTGTTCTGTTTAACCGTTCCACTGAACCATTAGCTCTGGGTAATCCTGTAGTAATTGTCATATGTTTAATTTTAGCTTCATTACAATAATCATTAAATTCTTGAGAAGTGAACGCTGTTCCCTTGTTACTTATAATTTGTACTAGATTTTTAAACACTCGTTTCTGTAATTCCAATTTATTTATTACCTCACGTGTTGTTGTACTCTTCGTTGGATATAACCATACGAATTTTGTGAAACTGTCAATTATTGCCAAGATGTGATTGTAGCTTTTATAAGTCGTATCTAGAGGTCCTAAATGATCTATGTGATATGTATGTAATGGAAAATCGGGTTTTGGTATAGGGTGTAGATAACCTTGTTTACCTTCTTTTCGTCTAGATAAGAAGCATGGAACACAACTAGCTATACATCGTTCTATCTTGTCTTCCAAATTTTTAATATAATATTCTTGTAGAATCAATTCCTTTATTTGAGTAGCTGCAAAATGCCCTTTCTAATAAATAGCTTATATAATGTCAGTTTCCAGAGATTTTGGTATCACTAATAAGTTTCGTCCATCCTTGAATTTATAAAGCAATTCTCCACGCATAAAATAGTTTTTATAATACCCTAAATTTTTTTTTTTACTTCTATCAAAGCTTTCGTCTCATCATCTTGCTCCTGTTACTTTTTGATTTATGATATAACAGGATAGGCAAAAATTGTCATGACAGGATGTCTACTTAGAGCATCTACATGTTTTATTCGTGCTCCAGGTCTATGTTCAATAATCATAGTCTTCTAATAATAAAGCCCATCTAGCGACACGAGTAGTGAGATCCTTTTTATTTATGGTACGTTGAAAAGCTGCACAATCCGTTAATATCTTGAACTTTGTTCCAAGCAGGTAAATTTGAAATTTTTTAACAGCCTCAATTACTAGTTTTGTTTTCTTGCTCATACAATAAACTGGATGAAAAAGGTTATCATTCGGTGAGCGCTGCATTAGTACTGCTCCATAACCATCAATACTTGCGTCAGTATGCACCTCAGTTACATGTTTCAGATTATATATTTTTAATACAGGATTCTGCGTTAGTTTTGTCTTCAATTCTTGAAAAGCTTTTTTTGTATTTTCGTCAAAATTAAATGGTTAATTTTTCTGTAGTAAATCACTCAAAGGCTTAGCAATAACAGAATACAAAGGTATAAACTCTCGAAAATAACCTGACAGTCCTAAAAAACTCTGTACGTCTTTCAATTCTTTCGACTCTAAGTAATTAATTATTGCTTTAATCTTCTCATGCAAAAGATATATGTGGCGGTTTATTTCGACGATCACCGTTGAATGTTGCCACTTACACCATTACTGACTCACCGACGCAAACAAACTTTGAAACCGCGGACTTTGTTCTAGCAACGTTTTATTAGAAAGGGTCTCCCCCGTGTAGATAATTTATTATAAAAAAGGTTCAAGGTCCAGTCCCCGATTTCATCAGGCCGTCAGAGCTCTTCGGTCTCTCGTAGTGTGCACACCGTGCGGTGATAATTTTGTTCGATCTTTCGTTCAGTCTTTTATACTTTATATTTTATTTCCGTTTCTTTGGTAACTTTTTGTTATTTGGGTGATACTCCGGACTTTGTTATTTTGTGGATGTGAGCTTGAGCAGTTTACGACGTAAACCTCTGCAGGCCTGTTAGGCCAGGATTGTACACTAGCAATTTTCCGCCCATGAGGCGAGACATTTGTATATCAGCGATTTTTCCGCCCGAAGTGTGAGGTACTCTAATTATTGGCGACCCACCGCAAATCAAGCGACCGACGGACAAGTGCTTCTGTTCTACTCTGAGCAGATCTAGATAAGTTTATTTTTTTATTATATTTTTCTTTTTATTTTGATATTTTGTATTGATTTTATTTGGCTTTTACTTTGATTGATTAAATCTAGTGTTTGCTTGTGTAATCGCCTTTATTCATTGCTTGTGAGTCTTTTGACTGTCATATCTGATTTTAACATCCGTGAGTCTTTGTGCAACGATCGTGCTTGCACCGTAAAGGCTCCGTAACCGCCCACATATACTTTACCTCCCTCAAAAATATGTCCTAAAAATTCGACCGGTTTCTTGATAAATCGACACTTTTTGAAATTTATTTGCAAACCGTATTCACTAGCCGTTCCTAATACTAATCTCAAACGTTCTATCACTTCTTGTTCATTTTCTGCTGGCACAATTAAATCATCTAGATACAATAATACTATATTCTGTTTAACTAAATCCCAAAAGGTTGCATTTACAAAACGTTGAAAAACTCTAGGAGAATTGCAAAAACTTGTACTCTCTTGTACAGATAATGCTCCAAATAAGTCACAAATGCGGTATATCTACGGCTTTCTTCCTCGATAGGCACGTGAAAGAATCCATTCCGTAAGTCTAATGTACTAAACAGTCGCGCTTCTGCCAATTTATCTAATACATTATTTATTAATGGCATAGGGTATCCATCTTTTTCAGTAATTCTATTCAGCTTTCTATAGTCTATACGCACTCGCGATTTACCATTTTTTTTCTTAACTACTACTACTGCCCTCGCATATTCAAAAGTACATAGTTCTATTATCCTTTCAGAGATCTATTCTTCTACTTGATTCTTAACAACTTCTTTTTCCGACGCGGGTAACCTACGGAGTTTTTCAAAAATTGGCTTATCGTCCTTAAAAACTATACGCATAGTTACGCCTGTGGTCTTACACATATTAGGCTTATAAATTTTAACTAATGTTTCAACCTTCTCACGTAATTTCGTGTTCGATGTATCGATATTTAAAGACTTCTCTTCGAGTACATTAATCTGCACTAAAAACATAGTAGGTGACATTTTCCGAATCGTTATTCCGTCTACATTCATAACTACTTCCGCTAATTTCAAAATCTTGTCGCCTATTATAACTCTTATTCATCTCATCGCTTGGTACAACATCTATTGTGCATGGAAAATTTTCATTATCTATTTTAACAACCGTTTGAAAACAACCTAAAGACCATACTTCTTTTTTACCAAATCCGGATAAACAAATAGTCGTATCAAACAATAGATCTAACTTAAGATTTTTATAAACGTCCTCACGCATTACAGTAACTTGACTTCCTGAGTCGATTAAAGCCTTTAAACACGTATCTTTTATCATTATTTCTTTAAGTCTTTTATTATTAAACGCTACGCACACTGTATTCACGGTCGTTTGCTTTTTTTCCGCTTTAACCTCTTCCGCCGCATTACATTGTAAAGCTATATGCCCAATTTCTGACACTTAAAACATTTTTTTCCTAGTTTTTTTTTCTTAGTCTATAGATTTATGTGCTTTCATTCCACAGTTGTAACATCTAATAGCTGACTCTTGTTCTTTCTCTTTTGTCTTCTTGAACGTTAGTAATTTTCTTATTGCTTTTTTCTTCTTGAATGCACCTTCCTTGTTTCGTTCGCTCTTCACCTTGTCCACTTTTCTTCTTCAAATGGCGTCTCTTTGAAATCCTCCATCGTCTTGATTCCATACAGTATCAGCTTGTTATTCGTGTCATCAGGAATGCCTTCTATTACATGCTGATTAAGTGGCTCTGATTCTATTTTGCCACGTGAAACCATCTCTTTCATAGTTAATAGTATTCTTGAACCGTCTCGTCCTTGTAAAATTTTCGTTTATACAGCATCTCTTGTAATTCAGCACTATTTATTTTATCCGCGAATTCTTTGATTAACACGGTCTTGAACTGTAGCCATGTTCTCATAACACCTTCGCTTTCTATCAGCATCTTTGCAGGTCCGCTTAATGATTTCTTTGCAAATATCATTTTTTGTATTTTCGTCCATCCAAACAAGGTGGCTGTATTCTCAAAATCAGCAATCTATTTTTCGATCGGATAAGCATCTTTACCATTAAAAAATTTAATCGTCCCTTTTACGTCTTTATACGTCATTGAAAATCTCACTTGTGAATTGCCGTTAATATGTACTGTTCTCACTTCTGGCCTAGCCTCTACTACTCCCACCTCTCCTTCGAAGTACTCGCTCCTCTCGTCCTCCTTGCCTTCTTCGATTGCATCTTCCTCTTCAACATCTTGAGTCACCAATGAATTTAAGTTTATCAGTCCTGCACATACTCGCGATATTATGTCCTCTTTGCTACCGTCATATTTTAATCCAAGAATATTGCAGCACGATATAAGGTTACTAATCGTTAGTCGTCTTGCAAATTCTACCATATCAGCATATTTAACTAAGTTATCCGCAAACGTGAAGCCCGAAAATCTCAAAGGCGCTGTCGATTCCTTCAATCTTCTTTTTCTTCAAAAATAAACTTGAGCAATGCTTTAATAGCCGTCGTCGATGCCACTCTAATTTTTTGTCTCACTTCTTCGATTTGTGCGAGATTTTCCATCTTGCTATAGTACAAGAAAAACTGTTGTCACGAACTGTAGTCTAACCTCTCTTCGTCGTTACTTTCCCGCCTTCTTATCTCGTCGTGGTCTTCTCGAAATCTTTTCTCTTTTTACTTCGTCAAAATGCACACTGCATCTCTTTTCCTCCTTTGTCACAATACTCTTGCGTCGTTTCGTCGTGGTAGACACGTACGGTGTCTTATTTTTTTGGTGTCTCGTTACAATATATGTACGTCTTTTCGTCGTGATAATCACGGTATGCTTTGTTTTGTGGTTTCGTCATTTTTACCCACAAATGCAGCAGTCCAGTCGTCGTATCTCAATAATGGCCGCTCTCGTTATTACACACGTCGTCTTGTCGTTACACACGTTGTTTCGTTTTTTGCGTCGCCATCGTTTTTTAGATACTTCTTCCTGGCTAAAATCTTGCTGAATCCGATCCCGACTGAGCCCCCAAATTGTAGTCAATATGATAGTTTTATTAGGGTAAGGAAACAGCAACAAACAGCTCACAATTATTAACTCTAAATTCACGAAACGTCTCTCTTGGCTCGCAGCTGTAACAACACTCACTCGCTTACATACTTCTCCGCTAAGAGCGCTTCTAAAGCAATAACAACGCCTAACACTTACTAGCGCACTATTAAAAAAAAAAAAAATCGCTTCTCACACCACATATTTTTTCTCATTTTGTATAATTTTTGTATTGAATCATAAATACACATGAGTGAAATAAAAAAAAGAAAAAAAAATTTTATCAAACGATACTGTTCTTGTCAATCTACGAATTGTGTGATTCGTCGAATCCCAACCATTTCGCGTAGACCTTGTCACCCTTCTTGCGCAGAAGCTTCTCCACCAGATGAACGTCCGGATGCGTCGCGTGGTGCAACTCGAGCTCGTAAAACGCTCCGGCTATCGCCTCGCTGCGATAATCCTCGAGCACGTAGGTCGCTGGATTGGTTTGTTGCACCTTGATGATCGTGGAAACCTCAATGGTCCAATTCGGAGTTTATCCCTTTTCAAAAATCAATTTAAACTTGCACACGCGTACTTTATCACCGACCTTGAATTTGGTCGAAGCGGCTATCTTTATCGCGCTGTACATGGTATCAAAAAGTTTCTTGACGATCTCGGGTATCACGTCGATGGACCGCATGCCGATCGTTCGATGCTTGCGCCTATTGTACTCGACTACGAGACGCGGTAGCGCGTCGAACCACTCGTAATCGCCGTTGAACGTAAACATCTTCCACATGGCGTTTTTGAGCGTGCGATTGAATCGCTCGACTACCGACGCCTTCGTCACCGAGTATATCGAGTAATGATTGACGCCGCGTTTCGCCGTTGCATGTCGGCGTTGTAAAACTCCTTTCCCATGTTGATTTGCAAATTTTTTGGACATTGCCCGCTCTTTCGTATCAACTTCGCTAAAGCGTCAGCCGTCTTGCTACCGCCTTTGTTCCTGAGCGGTATCGCTCACGCGTACTTGACGTGCACGTCGATGACGGTGAGAATGTAGCGGTAGCTTTGGTTGAAACGCTCGTACGGTTGCATATCGGATTGCCACAGATCGTCGTTTTTTTTTACCACGATACGTCTTCGCGGAAAGTTTCTTCTCGCTGGGGCTACAACTCGTCGACGAGTCGCCTCCTCTCAGGACCCGTGTCGTTAGATTTGCGCGATCTAGACATGGTCGTCCCGCATCACGCGGCACGTCGATTCTGTCACTCGATTCCTCTGGTCGATCAATTTATAATCAAACCCGCCTCGCGCAGTTCCTTGACGATCGACAGAATTTCGTTGTCGTAAGCGTTGTGACCGGCTTGACTCAAAGCATCCAGCAATTGAAGACGATTCACGAGCTCGTTGGGATCGTCTCAGTGCACGTAGTCGATTGCGTGATCGTTCAACGTCATGAGGCAAGGTAATCCTTTATCGGAGCTCTTTCTCCTCAATTTCCAGGTCGAATTGCCAGACATCAGCGGCGCGAACACTTTCACGTACTTCGAGCCTTTGTTACCCATGACGCAACCGTTGTCGCTGAAATCTTTTTTGTACACGTTCGTCGCTTCGAGTATGCTTTTGTAGTGACGTTTATTCGTCTTGGTGTAAGTGGTTACGTCGGGTACTTTCTTAAAAATCAACTTATACAAATTTTCTGTTCCGGAATATCTCTTACCAGCGACGATTATATCGTCGTTTTTACGGTCGAATTCGACATGCTTGTTCCCAAGCATTACTTTGTTCGCATCAAAGTATATACCGAAACGTCGTCAATATTTATTCTTCTGTCGCCGCTCGCCGCTTCCAGGTACATCGTTACCATCGATACGCTGGGCCGCGACGTCGATGCGCGGGGCCATGGCGTCGACGGAGGTTTGGCGTTTTCGGTTGTAACGTACGAATTGACGGTTGTATCGACACATGCCGGATTAGCTACGATCGTTTCGCCCAACGTTACCAACGACGAATCGTCAAACGTGACACTCAATCGCCGTTCGGGTTTTGGCGTCGACCATAATCATCGCTTCAGTTTCGACGTCAAAGGCTCTGATTTCGACTCCAACTTCGATACCGCGATACCGGATTCCTCGACGGTCTTGACTATCCGCTTTCAAGGTTCTACGATGGGTTTGAAGCGCTTCTCCAACGCAATGTCGGCGTCAATTGTGTTGATCTTTATAACCCGATGCTTCCTGCGAATCTCATCGCTCGTCTTCTCGATCTCCCGCGTAATCTTTTCACGCTCGCGCGCGTCGCGGTTGTTGTTTTTCCCCGTCATATTGATCAATCAATCGTATCGCGCGATATTGTCACGACAAAGCGTCTTCGACGACTGGTCGTCGCGCGTTTTTGTCAGTCTATTAAATCAACTCGACGGTACTGCAAACACGTCGAATCCTCGCCTGTATTGCCCGTTGTCGAGCGGACTGTCCTTATCGATCACCGCGAAACCGTGATCGCGTTGCCAGCATTCGCGACACAACGCACTGAACTCGTCGTATGACATGTCGGTGTTGACGTGATCGTTGTACACGTGTTTCAGATTGGTTCCGTCCTGTTTGAACAGGATCAACAGATTCGCGTTGTCGCGTATCAAATGCTTGGGTATCCTCGCGAACAACTGACACAGATAGAAGCAGTCTACGTTTGAGTGACGACCGATCGCAAAATATTACCTCACGGCGTCTTGCTTGTCGCACGCGATATCGTCAAAGACGAAGATCGAATGCGGAAGCGCCTCGCTCGGCGGAACGACGTCGCTGTTGTTGGAGAACGTGAAATAGCCGATCTCGTCGATCGGCGTCAGCAGACATTCCAAGTACTGATACTTGGGCTGCTGCAGCGATTTCGAGTACACGTACACGTTCTCGAAACGCAAACCGTGCGGATTCTCCAACAGACTGATCAGAACGTTCGTTTTACCGCAATTCGATGGGCCGTACACGATCGCGCGCACGGTGTTTGGCAGCATCTCACCATGTCTGCGTTTTTTCTCCCTCTCGAGACTGTCCATCAGTCGTAATCTGTCGTCGCAATTCGCGACGCGTATCGTCTGCGGTTGTCGCACGAACCGCATCTCATTCCCGCTGTACGGAGACGATCGCGCGCTCTTATTTATAATCGCGCGAACGCCGGGAATAGCTCATTAATTGATATGTGTGGTGGTTCACTCCGACGATCATCGTCGGATGTCTCCACTTATACCGTTACCGACTTTCCGCGCAAACAAACTTTGAACCCGCGGACTTTGTTCTAGCAATGTTTTCTTAAAGGGTTTTCCCCGTGTAGATAATTCATTATAAAGAAGGTCTAAGGTCCAGTCTCCGATTTCATCAGACCGTCAGAGGTCTCCGGTCTCTCGTGGTGTGCACACCGTACAGTCTTTATTTTAGTTACTTTTTTGTTCGGTCCTTTGTTCGGTTAATTCTTCGGTTTCTCACATTCTGTATTTTGCTTTCTCTGGTGACTCTTTATTATTGAAACAATATTCCGTATTTGGTTTTGTGATTGTGAGACTAAGCAGTTTACGACGTAAACCTCTGCAGGCCTGTCAGGTCACAATTGTAGACTAGAGAGTTTTCGCCCATGAGGCGAGGTATTCACATACCAGCGATTTTTCCGCCCGAAGGGCGAGGTACTATAATTATTTGCGACCCACTGCAAATCAAGTGACCAACGGACAAGCGCTTCGATTCTGCTCTGAGCAGATCCAGATAAGGCTATTTTATTTTATTACATTTGCTTTTATTTTGATTGTTTGTATTGTATTTATTTGGTTTTTATTTTGTTTAATTAAACTTGTATTGTTTGTGTAATTACCTTTAGTCATTGCATGTGAGTTCCTTGACTGTCATATTTAATTTTAACACCCGGGAGTCTTTGTGCAACGATCGTGCTTGCATCATAAATGTACCGTAAGCGCCCACATATGTATCTTGCGTTGAAACATCCCCGTGTTGGACTTAACCGCGGAACAGTTGCGCACTGTACTAAAAGTTTTGCTGCACATCTGCGGTGATTACGTTCATTATGTGTGGGACAAACTTCCCGCGCACTTGACGGAAGATCCGGAGGTTCGAACCTACCGCAGGTGCCTCGAGCATTACAGTCAACCCTGACAGCAAACGCACATCGACGGACCTGCTTCGTTAATCCGAGATTGCGGCGAGTGTCAACGTCGTCGTCCACCACCTTGTCGGAAGTGAAGTGCTGCGGCAAAGGTTTGTTGAATCGCGCGATAAACGTTCTTCCCTTCGAATTGCATATCCCCGGTTATCAATTTTGCGGTTCGGGAACTTGACTGAAAGAACGCATAGCGAGAAGCGATCGAAACGTCAATCCGTTGGACAAGGCGTGTCACGAGCACGACTTGGCGTACGCGCGAAGCAACGATCTCACGGACAGACACGCAGCGGACAGAGAACTTGCCAAGAGAGCGGGAAAACCCGTTCTAGCGAGAGATTCAGGCTTACGCGAGAGAGCCGCCGCAGTGGCCGTGTAAGTCGCGATGAATGACAAAACGAAGATCAGCATGGGTATGCCCGCTACGACTAGAAAGAAGAAGAGGTCGAAGACTGTGAGAAACAGAATGACAACTACGACGGCGAGGAGAAGGAAAAGAAGTACAACGATTCGCAAAAAACGCGTGCTTTTAATAGCGAAAAGCCGCAAATTTTTTTTCCTTAACATTGTGTTTTTCTTTATTTTTACTATTATTTATTCTCTTACTTCACGTTTTTTTCTAATATTATTTCTTTTTTTATCTCTTTTATAATAACCGGGCAGGAGCACTGTTACTCTTCGTACTTTCGTTACCTACTACTTTCCGCTCTTCACGCTCTTAACGCTCTGTAAGCCTAATATTACTACGCGTGCTTCGGCCAATAGCGCTACGGGCGGGACGATACGCATTCGTCCTGTCTTACATACGCGCGCTCTATTTTTTCGTTGTCCTTGCAAACCTTACAGTTTCGGCCACTCCTGACTCGCAGGCCGACCTTGGCCGTTCTTAACATAAATTATCTTCGCTTACATTAACATCACTCTCATTTGAAGCAATACTACTCTCATTCAAATTAACATCATCATTATTTCGCATGTTAACCACCACCTATGGCCGCATATTAGCTGGTTCCCAGACACCCCGATAAGGCCTCTGAGTCACTTGAAAGCCATCTACGTCTGCAACTACATATCTGTTATTCCGTAGCTTTTTAACAATTTTATAGGGTCCTCTAAATTATGAAATTAACTTCTGCGGCACTTCAGACGTACTTTCAAAACTGCGCACCATTACATAATCATTTTCGTTGTACGTGTGTGCTTCTTTTCGCTTTTGGTTTACATATTTTTTATTATATTTTTGCGCTTTTTCTATTAAGTTTTTACCCTTATTTCTAATTAAATCTAAGTTACGCGTATCCTTTTCTGATTCGTTCGTAACAAATTCTGAAATCTTATCCGGTGATTTAGCTCGCTGATTCATTCCAAATAAAACTCGACTAGGCGAATCACCTATAGACTTGTGGTCCACGTTATTTAAAATGTACTGTATTTGCAGTAACACTTTGTACCAACACTTTCGTTCCTTACTATCTACTAACTTTGCTAACATGGACTTCATTACCCTATTTACACGTTTGGCTTCCCTGTTTGCCTGCGGAGAACCGGTCGCTACCTTTATATGTTTTATTCCGCGGCCTCGCATAAAGCTTTCAAATTCTTTTGAACTGAAGCAAGTTCCTCTTTCTGATATTAAATTTTTGGGCTGCTATAATTACGGAAGTATTGTTCTAAGTGGCTTATAGCTTCATTACTAGAAGTCGACTTTGTGGCGTACAACTTAACTAATTTTGTAAAGGCATCGACAACCAATAACACATGCCTCTTAACGGAATGTCTCTCTACAGGTCCAAAATGATCTATGTGTATTATTTCAAATGGTAAACTCTCTTTGGGCGCCACTTGTAACAATCCTTCTTTTTTTCCTGTCTTAGAGAAGAATGCTATACATTTAAGGCAATTTGCGATATATGTCTCGACTTTGTTCTTAATCTTAGGAAACCAATACGTTTTATCAATCATTTCATACGTTTTCTCCACACCAAGGTGTCCTAGTTTGTCATGATATTGGTGCATCATATGATTTTCCATATTGCTCGGCACGACAAATAATAACTTTCCGTCTTTCATTCGGTAAACAATCCCGTTACGCATCTCATACATATTGCTCTCCTCTTTCTCTAGTTTGGACTGTAATTCCTTTATTCCAGCATCTTGATTCTGACTTATCGCTAAATTAAATTCAATCGAATTGTCTTCTATAACTAAAACAGAATAATATCGGCTAAGGCAATCAACGTGACTCATTTTTAAGCCGTTTCTATGCTCCATAACATAATCAAACTGCTGTAATTCCAGAGCCCACCTGGATATTCGCGGGTTAATATCCTTTTTATCTAGCGTCTTTTTCAAGGATTGGCAGTCCGTAACAATTTTAAACTTAATTTTGTGTACATATATTCGAAATCTTCTAAGCGCATATATCACCGTTAACGTCTCCAGCTCGAAGCTGTGGTATTTACTTTCAGTTTCCGTCGCTTCCTTAGAAAAATAAAAAATTGGGTGCAACTTTAAATCCTTTTTTTTTTTTAAATAAAATTGCGCTAAAGTCATGTGAGCTTGCATCACAGTGCAACTCTGTTTTGTCCATAGAGCTATACAATGAAAGAATTGGTGCCGAAACTAGCTTGGCCTTTAGTGCCTCAAACGATTCAAACTCTTTCGCCTCAAACTTGAATTCAACATCCTTTTGCAGTAAGTTGTATAACGGCTTTGCAATTAAGGAGAATTTCTCCACAAACTTACGAAAATAGGAACACAGTTCTATGAATGCGCGCACTTCTCTTACATTTTTAAGCGGCAAAAAAGTGCACACAGCCTCTATTCCTTCTTTAGTAGAACTTATTCCGTCCTTCGTTACATTATATCCTAAATAATTAATCTTTGTATATAAAAATTTACACTTATCTATTCTTAATTTTAACAAGTTATTCACTAACAATCTAAATACCCTCTTTAGCACTCGCAGATGATGCTCAATCGTCGCAGTCGCTATCATGAAATCGTCCATATACGCTATCACATCGCCTGAATCTATTAATTCGCGAAGCATTTAATTAATTAATTTTTGAAAACGCATGAGCGCTGTTTTGAAGCCGAAAAGCATCCTCAAATATTCATATTGCCCTAGCGGCGTTACAAACGAAGTATATTTTATCGACTCCTGAGCCATCTGTTACGTCCTGTAACTCCACATCTCCTTTTTCCGACACATGGTTGATAAAGTAGATAATGAAAAGTATACCGAATGTATTGGTATCAAAGGAGAGAATCCTAAGTTTCCAGAAAAATAGTTTTAACCGACGGAATATCCTGAATCGCCAGATGTATAAATAAAAGAAGGAACCTGAAACAATTGTACAACAGATGCGGAATATAAAAATCGAAACGAAAGGATTTGTCAAAATATTCAATAAACATTAATAGCTCGGAAAAATTTGGAATATCTTAAACTAACAATAAATGCCTGGCGGTACACAAAGGAAATTCGGGAAGAAAAACAATTTAGTAAAATCAAATTTCGCCGTGGATCTTAGGGATTAGAAAACGGAGGCAAGAAGCCTGTAATAATAAAAATGAGATACGCGGCCGGAAACTATAAAATTCAGGGAGCAATTGCACGCTGCCGATAAAAAGAAGTTATCTAAACATTTTCGAATCTGTTATCTGGAAGCTTAGAAGGGTTAAAACCACGTAGAGGGAAGCTCATAAACATTTTCTTTTGGACCAATAGATATCGGGAACTCCTCACCAAAAATTAGAAACTAAGGGCGAAAACTTAGAAAATTAAGAAAACTGAGAGAAGGGCGACCAATAATTGTGAAGACGGAAAAGTGGAGGAATAAGTCTAACGAATAGAATTAAAATTTTGGATAAGACTAAGAATCTGGCGCTGGTCCTCCCCTTTTCCGAGCTTATAAAACCGAGCGCTTCGACGACGCTCGCTCTCATTCTCAATCCGAACTTCACATCATAGTTTTTTTACCATTGTTACCAGAAATTTTAAGAAAGGAAAGTGTTTGTTTGTGCAACTTTGTGTGGGCAGAAATAAAGCGAGGATTCAAAGAGTCAGTCTACGGAACCTCAAGACAATAAGTAATAAGTGAAATCATTTATTTTCTCCTAACCCTCCCCTAAAACCAGAAACGGTTCCATTAAATAGATTTTTCTTGCATTAAATTTGAATAAATAAAAATAAAATGAAAATTGAGGGAATGGTCAGGGTGCCGTTCACGCTTTATAATTTCGCTATCTCTCTCTCAAATCCGCCTGTTTTCTTGGGTGCCTCGACCTGCCTAGTGGGCTTCCTTTTGTCGGGAGTTGCGATATGCCGCCAATAAATGGTGACTATCAAAACCTTGACTTGAGTAAGGCCCCATTTGGCTAGAGAAACCAAGGGGGCTTAGGGTGACGACGGAGAGATCCGAAAGGAGTTGTGAGACGTGATGCCCAGGCATATTTTCCTCTCCATAATTCATTTACTAACTTAATTCATTAAAATGAAATCCTTTTAGTAGAATCATCGAATTTAAGAACACTCAAGAAAAGCCGGGCTCGCCGTAATCGGCAAATACGGAATTTGAGGAACCTGATTCAGAGTTTCTTTATCCAATATTTATTCGCGGCGGCGCCAGGGGAGATAAGAACCGACCCTCCCCGAAGAAGAGGAGAGAGGTCGTGGTCGCCTCAACCCCCAGCGCCCCCGACTTCACCGGCTCCCGAGGAAGTTCCCCAGAACGTTGAGTTACCCAGGGAACTTCCCCCTTCTCCGAATCCGCCGAGCACAAGCGGCAACGCGACCGAACCTGAGCCTGATTCGGGGCAGTTCCGCCCTACGACTCCTTCCTATTCTCCGGACATTTCGATTCATTCTCCAGGAGCTGCACCTAGAGCATGCTCCTCTCCTATTCCGTCCCCGATACCTCATCCTGGGGAGCCTGAGGAGGTCGACTCCTTTGCTGACGACGATACTGTTTTTTGGCAAGAGTCTGACGGCCCAGAGCCTTCCCCCTCCCCCGCCCCGAGTGTGGAGTTCCTCGGCGGGCAAGAGGAACCTAGAGCGATCGTAGATTCTCTCCTCGAGCTCCTCCGGAGGACTTGCTCTCTGTGGACGGATCCCGTCCCTGAAAGGGCCTTTACAATAGGCTCTGATTCCTTCGATCCTGAGGAGATCAGGAGAGAGGCCAGTAGGGCATCTCCTGATCAGAACGTCCTCATATTTTATCCCGGGGTGGAACACCCTTTCTTAGCTCCGGTCAGGCTGATTGATCGAGTATTTCCGAGATCGTCAGCTAAGATCTCGGAAATAATTGAAATCAATCTCGATTAATTATTATTATTATAGAATTTTTGTGTTATTTCCCGCGTAATTTGTTAATAATAATAAAAAAAAAATGTTTTAATTTTAATTTAGTATATTTAATTAAATTTTAATCAGTTTATAACTTCTTGTTTTGTTATTAATACTATTAAAATTATATTCCACCATCTCTATTTCGCTTCACTCAGAAGAATAAAAATGTTAAAATTAAATCCTACTAAAATCTGAGTACTGAAATTTTCTTTTTAATGAACCTTTGAGCTCCATTTATTGCGAAAAACACCTCCGGTTCTTTCCCTGGGAACAAGAAGTAAAATTCTTTCCCTCAAAAGAACAAAAATCGCGCTAACTCAAATCTTTTGTCGTTCAAATACATTCCTAGCGCTTAATACGCGTGGCGTTGTCTCTCACGCGTCACGCAAGAATTGGTAGTTGCGTCTCTCTCTCTCTACCCTTTACCTGCTCTCAAACCATTTCCTTAATCATTGAGAAGCGGTAATCCTTCTACTAGAATTATTTCCAAACCTGACGTAACATACTACCAATTTTTGGGGGCTCGTCCGGGATAGTGAGCGTAGTTTTTCGCAAATGGAGACCAGAGCAAAATCCGATAAAGAAGAAGTAGATAAAAACTATAAAGCTGCGGTAGAGCAATCGTCTAAACCAAAACAGACACAAACTCAGATACACACCTCGACACCTACTGTGTCCAAAAATCCACAATCTAAACAACCTATTCCTTTACAAACCATCACTGAAAGCGTATCTACTCCTTTGCCTGATATATCCGAGGTAACGGAGGGATCTACAATTAAATTAGACGATACCCGAATACCCCTGGCGCCAAAGCGACTACAAGCGTATTATAGCAAGGTTGAACCCGTAGTAGAACCTAAGAAAATGGCGAATACAAATCCGTTCGTCACATTAAAATACGCGGTAGAGGCGGTTCCCTTCTTTGAAGGCAAAAACATCTCCATAAATTATTTTGTGGAAGGATGTGAGGAGGCAAAGAATATGTTGCCTCCCGAAGCCGAGGAACAATTCGCGAAAGTAATTAGAACGCGGATAACAGGCGAAGCTCGACGAACGATCCAGGGGGTAGAATTTAATACCGTGGCTCAATTAACAAAATTTTTAGAGAACATTTTTGGACAAGATAAAAATGTTTATCAACTACAGGGAGAATTGGGCAGAGTATATCAAAAAAACGAAGAAGACGTAATCACGTATGCTAACAGAGTGAGACTTCTGGGAAACAGAATAATGGACGTGCATAAAAGAATGATTGATGATTATGAGTGTTACGTCTCCGACTCCGCGTCTCTTTTTTTCGACGTATATTAAAATTTTAGTTAAGGGGAAGGTAGACCGTAGTCCATTGTAATATAAAAAAAAGGAATTTCAGAGTCTTTCAGAAAATAAATTCAATAGACGTCCACATATTCCGGGACAATTTGTTGCGTGGAAGCATAAAAAACATGTAACAAATTACGAACGGGCGCCAACAGGATGTCAGACAAAGAATTTGTCTAGACATAACACAAAAAAATCAAAATTTAAGAGCTCATAAATATTTCAACTTTGATAACCTGTCTGTCATAGGGAAAGAAAAATAACTTTTCCTTAAAATTGTAATTGCGTACCGATCCCGAGCTTTAGAAAAACCAAGGGCGCGAGAGACCCGAAATTACCGGAGTATGTGACGCAGGCAAAGGCAATAAAGCCAGGTAACCATATGTCATATGGAAAGTAAGAGTTACCTAACCATCTCTCGATGGAAATGATAGAAAAATTCTGGAAGGCTCGGAAGGGGTAACTCGTTGAAGCGGGGGTGCTTCGTAGGCACATTACTTCCTTAAAACCAATGGATTTCGGGAACTCCTCACCAAAATCTAGAAACTAAGGGCGAAAACTTAAAATAGAGAAGGGATGAAGTGCGAGTGCCCAATAATTTTGAGATAGGAAAAGTGGAGGAATAAGCTCTGCAAATGAGAGATTAGAATCTCAGAAAAATGAAAATTTGGGAAGAGTCCTCCCCTTTTCCGAGCTTATAAAATCTTGTGCTCAGGCTGAGCACGCTCTCTTGCATCTTAGCTACAATTGAATAAGTTTTACTAAAACCTCACGTGAGTGTCTTGAGTGTGCAAGCCAATCTGAAGAAGCAGTTTGAAGATCTCCTAAAAGTAAGTTCCAACGATTTTAATATGTATCTGGGCGAAAAACACGATTCCACTAAATGTATTTATCTTAATTAATTGTTTTCAAGTGTTGTCTGAGAGAAAGAAATGTCTGAGTCGAGGCTCCGCGGTTTTGATTTTGTGCTGATTGTTCCTGTGATCTGTTAAATGTGTGAGAATATCTGCTCCCGAACATCGGTTGAGACATGCTGTCGAAAAACTAGCGATTTTCTGTGGTCAACTCCGCGAAATATCGCTGGAACTTTGGCGACTGTTCTCGGCTAAAGAATCGGCAAGCGGTTCTCGCCAAAGATAGATTATGCGGAATCTTTCATGGGCGGATCGAGACCTTCGGAATTCGTCGATGACGAATCTCCTTCCCTCCATTGTTATTAAACATTCCAAAAATTCAATTCAGATTTAATTAAAATCAATTAATAATTTTAGTGGAATCTCTCAATAAGAAAACGTTGAGGAAGAGTCGGGCGCGGCGGAATAAGCAGATCAAAAATCTGAGGGAGTTAGTCCGCCGCTTCTTCGTACAATACCTTCTCGCGGCGGCACCAAGTGAAGAGGTTTTTGTGTCTCCCGCGCGCCACGAGGAGAGACCTTGGTCTCCTCGTCCAGGCCCACCGCCACCATCTCCTATCCGCGGCGATCCGGAGCCGTTATTCGGCTATTTCCCGGAAGAAGAGGAGTCAGTTGCAAATCCTTCCGACGACCGAAATCTTTCGTCTCAGTCCACGGAGCCTGGATCGGCATTATTCCGCCCCACGACTCCTTCTTATACTCCGAATTCTTCCCTCATCTCCGAGCCACGGTTTCCCGGAGATGAGCCAAGAGCCTGCTCCTCTCCTCTTTCACCACCTCCTTTTCCCTTCGAACCTGAGGAAGCCGACTCTCTGGGTGAAGATGACTCAATCTCTCTCCCAGGAGTAGACTTCCCCGATCAACCTCCATCTCCAGTCCCGAGTATAGAGATCCTCGAGGAGCATCCAGAACCGAGAGAGGTTATAGATCCTCTCCTGGAGCTCCTCCGCAGGGCCTGTACTCCGTGGACAGATCCTGTCCCGGAAAGGGCCTTCTCCATCGGCCCTGACCATTTTGAGCCAGAGCAGATCAGGATTCAGGCAGCTCGGTCTGATCCTGACTCTCACTTTTTCATTTATTATCCCGGGGTGGAATTTCCTTTCCTGGCTCCGATGCGATTAATTGACCTCGTTTTCCCGAGATCCACGGCGAGGGTGGTGGAAATCGAAGAGGTCACCATAGATTAATAATCACACACACACACACATGCACACCCTTACACTCATGTAAATATTGTAAAATACTCGACACCGCCATGTTAAAATTATATCTATTCATTCGTATATTACCGTTTTCTTACTATTTGATTTGTTCAGTAAAAACTTTTACTCTATTTTTATATTTTAAACGAGCTGTATGAGTTTTTTTTTGAACTGTTCATTTGTCATTTATGGATTATTTTTGATTTTGTAATTAGAGTCATTTGTTTTAATTAAATTGTTAATTTAGTGTTATTAAAATCGTGGGTTAATTATTTAATTATTACCCTAAACTATCCTGTCTAAGCGATCAATCACGCCCGGTTCTATCCCAGAGAATAAGGATTCATTTCCTTTCTCTAAAAAGAACCACTTACGCGCTCAATTGAAATCCGAATAATTATCTGCGCGTAAAATCGTGTAGATTCGAATTTCGAATCACACATAAATTCGGTGGTACGTCACCTCCCTACCCTACCGGCAAAGTCCATTCCGAGGAATTCCTTCCGATTAATTAATTAAATAAAATTAATCCTCCTGACGTAACATGAGCAATTAGCTAAAATTAAAAACACTTTAGAAAAAGATGTATGCAAATGTTTTATATGAGGGTTAAAAGCAGAAATAGAGCAAAGGGTAAAAAGGGATTTAAATGTGCATGAAACCGTCAATGATGCTCTAAATATAGAAAGAGAGCTACGTGAAATTACCGAAATACGACACGGTAAAGTCTCAGCCACCCCTAAATTATCGAATACAGATCGTTCTCGAGAAATTTGCCAGTTATGCCTCAAAGAAGGGCATGTTGCCTCGAACTGTAGGAAGTTAACGATACAAACAGGAAATCATTTTAATGCCCCAAACGAGATTTTAATTTATCAAATTTGTAAAAAACGCGGACATAGTGCCGAAAAATGTCGGTTACGCGAAACCAATAACCGCCGGTTTATAAACTTAATTCAGGAAAATAAATTTAATTGTCAAATTTGTAATAAACCCGGTCATAATGCAAGAAATTGCAGATTTAATAATGGCAACAGTAATAATAACAATCAAGTCAGAACAACGTTAATCTGTCAATGGTGCGACAAATCGGGGCACACCGCAAATAATTGTTGGAGGAAACAGCAAGAGTCGAGAACAACTGAGCATAAAACACGAATAACGTGTCAAATATGCGAAGGATTCGGTCATTCAGCCAAAGAATGCCGAAATAATGCGAGGCAAAACAGCTCTAAGGAGGTAGAGCACTGCCGCTACTGTAAAAAAGAAGGGCACATGTTAGATGATTGCGAACTAAGGATTGCTAATAACAAAAGGCGTGAAGCAATAAGTGCGGGAAACGCCAGTGGCCCCTCAAAGATGGGTGTGCAGCAGGGGTCCGGACGGATCTCACACCCAGTGGTAACTCTCCGGAAATGAGTCAAAGAATAGAGCTCGAAATTCGCCCGGTCACCGTAAACTTAGATAGGCATAGTCATGTACCCACGATTCAAGTAAAATTAAACAATCAAAATCGAAACGCGACTTTTATGTTAGATACTGGATCGGGTCCGAATATAATAAAAGAAAATTTGATCTCAGATAAATTAAAAATCGATTACGGGAATATTTTAAGATTAAACGGTATAAATGATTATCCAGTCTATACTCTCGGTAGAGTAATAATTCCATTATTTATAAAACAAGTAATCTTTCATATCGTATCAAAAGATTTTCCGATTTCTCAAGCCGGAATATTGGGTAATGATTTTTTCAAACAAACAAATTCGCGAATAGACTATGCTGAAGGACATTTAGAAATATCGGGGGAAAGAATTTCATTTTCTACTCCCGAAACAATTACCGTTCCACCGCAGGGCGAATCTCTATTCTTTGTACGAATTTCAAATCCAGAGATTGAGGTCGGATATGTACCGCGAATGAAAGTCGTTCACGGTATTTATCTGGGAGATACCGTCGCCACCAATGAAGACGGAAAGACTTATCTAAACATAATCAGTACACTGAGCGAACCTATTGAAGTTCAGGTACCTACAATACAACTACTACCGTTAAGCGAGATGCAGGTAGGAAACATCGAGAAGAATAATGAAGAATGGCAGACCGTTGAAATGTCACGAGACTCCGAAGTCAAGAAAATCTATGACGAAGAAAATCACGATAGCAACGATCTCTGTCATCAAGACTTCATCGATGAAAAATTTCTTGAAGACAAAATCCAGAAGAAAATTAAAAAGAGAGAGAAAAATAAAATAAAAATTACACAGGAGAAGGATGCGAAGACATCGCCTGGTAAGAACCTTAACGAAATTAATGATGGGGGAAATTTCCAAACCCCGTCCAAAGAAGAAAAATATATAAATTTAATTGCCCAGGAGAAGGATGCCAGGACATCGCCGGGAAATATAATAAATAAAGAGGTAAATCTCCAAGCCTCACAAAAAAAATCTAAAATTTCCAAAAATTCTACTCCTATCAATCACAAGAAAGGAAATTTCCAAACCTCACTACGTGATCTGACTTCCTCCGACCTAAAAATGATCCTTTAAAAATCATAAAAAAATTAAAAATTTCGCGAGTCAGAGAACCCAGAAATAATGAAGATATTCCCTCTCATATTACCTTCGAAGAATTAACGAAGAAGTTACATTTATACGATAAATGTAAAATTAATAATAATAAAAATAAAATTATAATTAATAAACCATCTTCAAGAATATCAACCTCCATGGAAAAACAATCTCGACAAATAATAGAAGATTCCACGACTTCTCGTCCAGACAAAGGAAAAAGAAAAGATAGAATAAGCGCGCAATGCCTAGCCATAATAAATGAGCAGGAAAATAAGCGCCTTTCTGAGATAATGAAATTATTACGCTTAGAACATGTAAGCGCCACCGAAAAGGAAAACGTAACGGATCTCATTAAAAAGAGCCAGGATAGATTTCACATACCCGGAGAGAAGCTGACCTTCACTCAGGTACTGCAACACCAAATACCCACAACGGATGACCAACCTATTAACACCCGGCAGTATCGCTTTCCACAAAAACATAAAGAGGAAATAAATAAACAAGTGGACGAACTGTTGAAAGGAGGAATAGTAAAACCTTCGCAGTCACCGTACAAAACGCCCATATGGATCGTGCCAAAGAAGGACGATTCACAAGGAAATAAACGATGGAGAATGGTGTTGGATTTTAGAAGCCTCAATGAGAAGACAATCGGAGATGCTTATCCATTACCCAACATTGTTGATATACTAGATCAATTAGGCGGTGCTAAATATTTTTCCGTCTGTGATCTAGCTTCTGGATTCCATCAAATAAAAATAAATCCGAAGGACAGCCATAAAACGGCTTTCACAACTCCGTTCGGGCATTATGAGTTTGAAAGAATGCCCTTCGGATTAAAAAAGGCACCTGCCACTTTCCAGAGGTTAATGGATCTCGTGTTAATGGGACTGCAGGGCCGGGAATTATTTGTATATATGGACGATATAGTCATATATGCAAAAACATTAGAAGAACACGAACGAAAATTCAACCAATTAATACAGCGGTTGCGAGAGGCGAACCTGAAATTACAGCCGGATAAGTGTGAATTTTTGAAATCAAAAGTAACTTATCTCGGTCATGTAATTAGCAAAGACGGCGTAACGCCAGATCCGAAAAAGCTGGAAGCCGTCAAATCATTTCCACGACCCAAAACGCCTAAGAACATTAAACAATTTCTGGGTTTGGCGGGATATTACCGCAGGTTCATACCTAACTTCTCAAAACTGGCTAAACCATTAACAGCGTTATTAAAAAATGACACAGCATTTGAATGGACTTCAAATCAAGAGGAAGCATTCGAATCGCTGAAGCAAAAATTATGTGAAGAACCCATATTACAATATCCGGATTTTTCACGACCGTTCATCTTAACTACGGATGCTTCAGGAATAGCTGTAGGAGGAATTTTGTCACAGGGAATAATAAACAAAGATCAACCTGTGGCATATGCATCACGAACATTGACGGAGAATGAGGTAAAATACGACACGTACGAGAAAGAGGCACTAGCAATAGTCTATTGTGTGAAACATTTTCGACCATACCTATACGGTCGAAAATTCACTTTAGTCACGGATCATAAACCATTGCTTTGGTTCAAAAATGCGCAAGATGCAAATATGCGCATATTACGATGGCGATTAAAATTAGCCGAGTATGACTACGATGTAGTATACAAGGCCGGAAAAACGAATGTAAACGCAGATGCATTGTCAAGAAATCCCGTAGAAGAAAAGCAATGCAACATAATTAAGCCTATGAAAAAATTAAATCCGAACGATCCCAAAGATGCTGAACTAATCGCGCAAATGCTAGAAGAATCCGATAATGACAGTGAAGAAGACGACGATTACAAATTATATTTATCTGATGAGGAAGAAATAGAAAAGGAAATTAATAAAAATGAAATAAGCAAAAATGATTCAATACCATTTACGGAACAGGAATTAAATGAACCATCACAGGAAATTGTGGAAAAAGCGTTAATTCATGAACCACCAGAAGAGCACCGAATACAAACACGAAGCCTTACAGCAAAAAGGGCAAGGACAGAACTATTAAAAGACAAGGAAATCGGAAAGGAGGACGAGCAGGTAGATAAATCTGACAAGGAAAGAGAGAGCGACAGTGGAAGTGAAGATGAGAGTGAGACAGAGGAAAATAGAAATTTACCCGTTGTTACAGACATTCAAGATATACCTAACAACATAATTGAAACACGTGACTTACTATTCTTACGAAAAGATAATATCACATACTTCACTGACATTGAAGGAAATCCTTTGGATTCTGGTTCACAAAAATTATTTGAGAGAAATGAATTACCGAAAATTAAAATGCTTGCTTTAGGGGAAGCGCAACTGATTAAATACAAGAAATATTATCACATTATTTTACCAATCAGCGAAGGAGTCCGGGAAGGACCAACTTTAACTTTGCAATACATATCTACAGCCATAAAAAATTTGCGAATAATCTCTGATGAACTAAATTTGCAAACAGTTAGTATTGCGAAAACCGATCTAATAAACAATGTACCTTGGGGCAAAATTAAAAACCTGCTACATATAATCTTTTTAAACTCACCTACGAAATTAATAATTTGCAACGGAGCAATAAAATATCCTCCCAGAGATCTCCGATCGTCGATAATCGGAGAAATGCATTGTTCACCAACGGGGGGACATCGCGGAGTAAATAAAACATATAATAGAATTAAACATAAATACTACTAGGAAAATTTAAAACAAGAAGTTCAACTATATATTCAGCAATGTCTACAGTGTCAGTTAAAAAAATTAGTCAGGGTGAAAACCAAACAACCCATGCTAATAACTGACACACCGGGAGCATCTTTTGACAAAATTGCCATGGATATTGTAGGGCCTCTGCCAAGAACAGACAGAGGAAATGAATATATTCTGACCATGCAAGACCAGCTGACAAAATTCTGCATGGGCGTACCATTACAAAATCAGACATCCGAAACAATAGCTGAAGTATTTGTAGACAGATTTATCTGTGTATTAGGCGCCCCAAAGGCAATTTTAACCGATCAAGGAAGGAATTTCGTGAGTGAATTAATCAAGAAAGTGGCGAAAATATTTAGAATACGAAAATTTCGTACTACAGCATTTCACCCGCAATCAAACGGCTCGTTAGAGAGGTCTCACCACGCTCTTGGCGAATATTTAAAGCAATACGCCAATGAACAAAAGGAATGGGACAAATGGGTCGGACTCGCCATGTTCAACTATAATACTTGTGTACATGAAGCAACAAAACATACACCGTACGAACTAGTATTCGGGAAAATAGCCAGAGTACCGACGGACGAACCACTCGGTCCGGAGGAAAAATTAGCCAATTACGATGATTATTTGATAAGCTTAGTTACACAACTCCATAATTTGCAGGTTAATGCCTTCAGAAATGTAACTGAAGCAAAAGCAAAATCTAAAAAACATTACGACAAGAAAATAAATCCGAAAATTTTTAAACCCGGCGACTATGTATTTTTATTAAAAAGGCCAAAGCCAGGAAAATTCGGCAATCAATATACAGGGCCCCACGAAGTTTTAGAATTTTTAAATAAAAACAATGTGAGAATAAGGATTAAGAAAAATACGAAAGTAGTACATCCAAACAGACTCCGAGTATCATATATAAAACCGAACGGATGAGAATAAAAAAAAAACTTAAATTATATTTTCAGATGGATTCGAGATTTAAATGGATTATTGTCACGGTCATCTTAGCACATATTACTAAAAAAGCATACGGAATAATCGGTTATGATTGTGGATCGGCGAATTTAAATATTACAACCTTACCGTTACTGGATGTTGAAAACTGCAATATACCGTTAACACAGCCTCAGGTAGACCGAACCTACATACAACTGCTGCAATTATCTAAATTCGAGGGAATACCTGTAATACAGTGTAAAGTTTCAATAAATCGAAATGTATACCATTGCGGAATGCACTCACATATTTCAACAGTAGCCAACGGGCAAGCCGAATATATTTTTGAGACTACAGTCGATCAATGCAAGAAAATGCACGCAACAGGATCATTCTCATTCTCAACATATAATCACGTTTACGGATTAAAAGTAAATCAAACGGTAATGCGACCGATTACGCTTGCAGGAACTGCAAGTACCGACGGACATTGTTCCGGCAGTTATTATTCAGACCCTTACGGAAGCTGGGACAATGTTGTCGTACAAGCCATAATAACAATTACTTTAATTACTCATCAAGCTACTGTTAATTTGGAGGCGAATCAGATTCGCCTAAGATCAGGAACTGTATGTACTTACACAGATAATAATTGCATCGATATCGATGGGGGTTATACATTCTGGCAAACATTACCGACCGATTATTGCAAATTTAATAACTACGATATTTTATATGAAGGATATGCAAACCGAATGCTCGATACACTCTATGAAAAACCGCAAATAGTATACTCATTATCTACGCATGATATAACATTTGCATTAACCAAGACAGGAGAAGAACCGTTATGTGGATATACTTTGACAAAAACCGAGCATCCTAAATTATTAATTTTGGAAACCACGAAAGGAGATTCATTTGCACAAAAGCGACCATTATCCGTCGAAAATTTAGACATATTTACTTATGTAAACTCAAAATTTGTATACGTAGAAAAACATATCCGCTCGCAAATGAATTCATTATATCGAGATGTACTAAAACAACGCTGCAATTTAGAACAACAAGTATTGAAAAATGCATTAAGTATCGCAGTAAATTCACCTGACGAATTTGCATATCAAATAATGAAAGGGCCTGGATATATGGCTGTTATCTCCGGAGAAGTTGTACATATAATAAAATGTACACCTGTTGATGTAAAAATTCAACATATAAAAGAATGTTATTCCGAATTGCCAGTACTTAAAAATAACGAAACGTATTTCTTATCACCACGAACTCATATATTAACCAGAACCGGAACTCAAATCTCATGCAATCGAGTAATACCTCCTATGTATTTCTTAAACGACGGATGGTATCGAATGATACCCACACCGGAACGAACCTTACCCCCCACCACAATAAAGCCTATGACTAAACCAACATGGCATTATACAAATCCAGGATCACTTGCAGCCAGCGGAATTTACAGTGAAAAAGATCTCGAACATCTAAGAGATCACATAATGTTCCCCGCAGAACGACCTGCGCTACTTAATACAGTAGCAAGGGGAGTAATGGGAGAACCTACAACGATACATGGAGGGTTAATTTCTAATCTCATGGACGAGGCATCAATAGAGAAAGTAGCAACCTCCGCATGGAATAAAATGTGGAGTAAATTTTTGGTTTTTGGAAATATCAGCGCCGGAATGCTAGGAATATTTCTGTGCATTCGCGGAGTTAAATTAATTCTCGACACTCTCGTTCAAGGGTACGCGCTGCATACGGTATACGGATGGTCTCTGTATTTAATCGGAGCCATCTGGGACTCACTAACATAACTATTATTACACTTAGGAGAAAAGAGACAAAAATATGAAAAACCAAGCGCACCGAAAATGCCTGAGCCAGAGATTGAAAAACAAAAAAAAAATGAATTGCCTCCTATTGAAGAACCGGAAATGAATCACGAGGAGGAACAGGAACGACATTATCCTCTTCTTCCAGCCCGAGAGAATGCAACGTATTCTCTACAACTACGACACTAAAAAACTTCAATTTAATCATATTACATGTAATACCATACATGCAACAGATTTTTCTTTACGACCGTATTTACTTCGTGTATTTCCGTACACGCAACAGACTTTCATTTTTTTTTTATAATTCATGTCCATGGAATCTTTAAAATAAAAATCAGAATATCTTTTTCTTTATTATTAAAGAAACATTTTGTTTTAGAATAAGAAGAAAGAAGTAAGAAAGAAGAAAAAAAAGGAGTAAGAAGAAAGAAAAGGAAAACTAATATGGCAACCATTTCCTATATTGACACCCATCAGCTGACTCGCTCCCCGCTAGAAGTGCAAGTGTTGGAGGTGGAGTCGCCAACCCTTTTTTGGGTGAAGATCAAAAATGGAGAAGGGGAGCTGAACGAGCTCCTCCAATACTTGTCGATTCGAATGAATCGTATAGGGAAGAACCTAACGCTGGCGCCAGATTGCGTCAAGGTGGGGACGACGGTCGCTGTCAAAGAGAAAAGACGGTGGCAGAGGGGGATCGTGACGGAAGTCCCCTCGCACACTGACGTCACGATCCACCTACGAGATTGGGGGCGGAAAATTCACCGGCGAAAATTTGATTGCTGCCGCTTGGAAGAGAGGTTTATGGAGCAGCCGTGGCAAGCCGTACCATGCGGGACGTATGGTATCAGGCCCATCAACCCCTCCGGATGGACCGAGCGGGACACTGCCCTTGCTAGGGCCCTATTAGAGAAGCAATGGGGCCAAATCCGGATAATCCGGCCATCCTGGGGAGAGTTCGCAGAGGTGAAATTCTCCATCAGGGCAAGAGCGATTTCAGGACCGAGACCTGGCAAATGCGCTCGAACACATCAGGGTTGCGTACAAGAGCCCCGGAGTGATATTAAATTATAAATCCGGGCCCAACAATGTTGAGCAACAGGTCAGCCTGCGCCGGCTAAGAATGGCGGGGCAAATCTAATTTTAAGTCATTATTATCACTTTTAATACTACCATTATTAAATCATATATACACGTAATTATAAGTTATAATAAACGCATATATATACAATAGTATGTTACTCATTAGTAAGTTAAGGATTTTTATATTAGGCATATAATAATCATTTAAAAAAAAAAAAAAAAAAAAAAAACCCTTAGTAAGAAAAGCGAACTATATAATAAGTATGTATTTGTTTTTTTTTAATCATTATAAATATACAAATATTTCTTCTTTTTTTTTAAAAAAAATTTGAAATAGTTATTCTTTTTGAGAAACACCAACCCGTTATGCATAATCTTAAGCGTAAAATAGTTTGACTAGAATACATAAACGAACAATGAAAAGGTTGTTATTAATCTAAACATATAAGTATATATGAATATATATATATATATATATATATATATATATATATATATATATATATAAATATATATTGTTACGTCCTGTAACTCCACATCTCCTTTTTCCGACACATGGTAGATAAAGTAGATAGCAAAAGGTATACCGAATGTATTGGGACCAAAGGAGACGGTTCTAAGTTTCCAGAAAAAATAATTCTAACTGACGGAATATCCTGAATCGCCAGATGTATAAAATAAAAGAAGGAACCAAAAACAATTGTGCAACAGATGTGGAATATAAAAAAATCGAAACGAAAGGATTTGTCAAAATATTCATAAAACATTAATAGCTCGGAAGGACTTGGAATATCTTAAACTAATAATAAATGTCTGGCGGAACACGAGGGAAATTCTGGAAGAAAAACAATTCAGTAAAATCAAATTTCGCCGCGGATCCTAGGGATTAGAAAAAAGGAGGCAAAAAGCCTGTAATAATAAAAATTGGGATACGCGGCTGGAAACTATAAAACTCAGGCAGCAATTGCACGCTGCCAGTAAAAAAAAGAGTTACCTAAAGCTTTTTCGAATCTGTTATCTGGAAGCTTGGAAGGGCTAAAACCATGTAGAGGGGAGCTCATAAACATTTTCTCCTGGACCAATAGATATCGGGAACTCCTCACCAAAAATTAGAAACTAAGGGCGAAAACTTAGAAAATTAAGAAGGGCGACCAATAATTGTGAAGACGGAAAAGTGGAGGAATAAGCCTAACGAATAGAATTCAAAATTCGGATAAGACTTAGAATCTGGCGCTGGTCCTCCCCTTTTCCGAGCTTATAAAACCGAGCGTCCCGACGACGCTCGCTCTCAATTCTGTTCTAAAAACTTAAATTACTCAGTTGCTCAGTTGTTTCAAAAATCTTTAAGTGTTTGTGATCATCTTGTGTGGGCGAAATAAAGGAAACATCTCGAGATCTCATCCGAGTGAATTTGAAGACAACAAGTAGTAAGTGCTATCATTTATTTATTCCCCTTTTTCCTTTGAACGGTTCCACTAAATAGTTTTATTTGATTTGTATTCATATATTTATATATGTAAAAAATGAAAATTGAGGGAATAGTCAGGGTGCCGTTCACGCTTAATTATTTCGTTATCTCTCCCTCGAATCCTCTCGTTTTTCGGGTGCCTCAACCTATCTAGCGGGCTTCCTTTTGTCGGAGGTTGCGATATGCCGCCAGTAAATGGTGACTATCAAAACCTTGACTTGAGTAAGGCTCCATTCGGCGAGGAGCCAGAGAAACTTGGGGTGACAGCGGGAGATCCGAAAGGAGCTGTGAGACGTGATGCCCCGCCATATTCTCCTCCAAGATTCATTTATTAATTTAATTCATTAAAATAAAATCCTTTTTAGTGGAATCATCGAACTTAAGAACTCTAAAGAAAAGCCGGGCTCGCCGAAATCGGCAAATTCGGAATCTGAGGGGCCTTATCCGGTCCTTCTTTATACAATATTTATTCGCGGCGGCGCCAGGGGAGATAACAACTGACCCTCCCCGAAGAAGAGGAGAGAGGTCGTGGTCCCCTCAACCCCCAGCTCCCCCGACTTCGCCGGCTCCTGAAGAAGTTCCTCTGAACGTCGAAGAACATAGGGAACTCCCCCCTTCTCCGGATACGCCGAAAAATAGCGTCAATGCGACCGAGTCAGAGCCTGATTTGGAGCAGTTCCGCCCTACGACTCCTTCCTATTCTCCGGACATCTCGATTCATTCTCCGGGAGCTGCACCTAGAGCATGCTCCTCTCCATTCCGTCCCCGATTCCTCATCCTGAAGAGCCTGAGGAGGTCGACTCCATTGCTGATGACGATACCGTCTTTTGGCAAGAGTCTGACGGCCCAGAGCCTTCTCCCTCCCCGCCCCGAGCGTGGAGTTCCTCGGCGGGCAAGAGGAACCCAGAGCGATCATAGATCCTCTCCTCGAGCTCCTCCGGAGGACTTGCTCTCCGTGGACGGATCCCGTCCCCGAAAGGGCCTTCACCATAGGCCCTGATTCCTTTGATCCTGAGGAGATCAGGAGAGGCCAGCAGGGCATCTCCTGATCAGAACGTCCTCATATTTTATCGGGGTGGAACACCCCGCTCCGATCAGGCTTATTGATCGTGTGTTTCCGAGATCATCTGCCAGGATCTCGGAAATAATCGAGATCGACCTCGATTAAATATTTCTATGTTCTTTTGAATTTTTCTTACGTTATTTTTCCCGCGCACTTTGTAAAATATAAAAAAATGTGTTGTTTATTTAATTTAGTTAAAGTCTCTGGGTATCATTATCGTAAATTTTAAATGTATCATCGCCATTTTACATCAATTTAAAAATAATAATAATAATAATAATAATAATAATAAAGAATGATAAATTAAATCTCGATAAAACAGATTCTTGAAACTTTCTTTTAATGAACCATTAGCTCCATTTACTGCGAAAAACACCTCCGGTTCTTTCCCTGGGAACAAGAAGTAAAATTCTTTCCCTCAAAAAAACAAAAATCGCGCTAATTCAAATCTTTTCTCGCTCTAATACATTCCTAGCGCTTAATACGCGTGACGTTGTCTCGCACGCGTCACGCAAGAATTGGTAGTTGCGTCTCTCTCTCTCTTCCCTTTACCTGCTCTCAATCCATTTCCTAGCCATTGAGAACCGGTAATCCTTCCATAAAAATTATTCCTAGACCTGACGTAACATACTACCGATTTTTTTTTTTGGGGGCTCGTCCGGGATAGTGAGCGTGGTTTTTCGCAAATGGAGACCAGAGCAAAATCCGATAAAGAAGAAGTAGATAAAGCTTATAAAGCAGCGGTTGAACAAGCGGGTAAATCAAAACCTACACAATCGCAGATACACACTTCGACACCTACTGTGTCCAAAATCCACAACCTAAACAATCTATTCCTTTACAAACCATTACTGAAAGCGTATCTACTCCTTTGCCTGATATATCCGAGGTAACGGAGGGATCTACAATTAAATTAGACGATACCCGAATACCCCTGGCGCCAAAGCGACTACAAGCGTATTATAGCAAAGTTGAACCCGTAGTAGAACCTAAGAAAATGGCGAATACAAATCCGTTCGCCACATTAAAATACGCGGTAGAGGCGGTTCCCTTCTTTGATGGCAAAAACATCTCCATAAATTATTTTGTGGAAGGATGTGAGGAGGCAAAGAATATGTTGCCTCCCGAGGCCGAGGAACAATTCGCGAAAGTAATTCGAACGCGGATAACAGGCGAAGCTCGACGAACGATCCAGGGAAGGGAATTCGATACCGTGGCTCAATTGACCAGATTTTTAGAGAACATTTTTGGTCAAGATAAAAATGTTTACCAACTACAGGGGAATTGGGCAGAGTATCAAAATGAAGAAGACGTAATCACGTATGCTAACAGAGTGAGACTTCTGGGAAACAGAATAATGGACGTGCACAAAAGAATGATTGATGATTATGAGCAATTAGTTGAAATTAGAAACACTTTAGAAAAAGATATATGCAAATGTTTTATACGAGGATTAAAAGCAGAAATAGAACAAAGAGTAAAAAGGGATTTAGATGTGCATGAAACCGTCAATGATGCTCTAAATATAGAAAGAGAGCTACGTGAAATTACCGAAATACGACACGGTAAAGTCTCAGCCACCCCTAAGTTATCGAATATAGATCGTTCTCGAGAAATTTGCCAGTTATGCCTCAAAGAAGGGCATGTTGCCTCAAACTGTAAGAAATTAGCGATACAAACAGGAAACCATTTAAATGCCTCAAACGAGATTTTAATCTGTCAAATCTGTAAAAAACGCGGACATAGTGCCGAAAAATGTCGGTTACGCGAAACTAATAACCGCCGGTTTATAAACTTAATCCAAGAAAATAAATTCAATTGTCAAATTTGTAATAAACCCGGTCACAATGCAAGAAATTGCAGATTTAATGGCAACGGTAACAATAACAATCAAGTCAGAACATCATTAATCTGTCAATGGTGCGACAAATCGGGGCACACCGCAAATAATTGTTGGAAGAAACAGCAGGAATCAAGAACAACTGAGCATAAAACACGCATAACGTGTCAAATATGCGAAGGATTCGGTCATTCGGCCAAAGAATGCCGAAATAATGCGAGGCAAAACGGCTCTAAGGAGGTAGAGCACTGCCGCTACTGTAAAAAGGAAGGGCACACGTTAGATAATTGCGAACTAAGGATTGCCAATAACAAAAGGCGTGAAGCAATAAGTGCGGGAAACGCCAGTGGCCCCTCAAAGATGGGTGTGCAGCAGGGGTCCGGACGGATCTCACACCCAGTGGTAACTCTCCGGAAATAAGTCAAAGAATAGAGCCCGAAATTCGCCCGGTCACGGTAAATTTAGATAGGCATAGTCATGTACCCACGATTCAAGTAAAGTTAAACAATCAAAATCAAGACGCGACTTTCATGTTAGATACAGGTTCAGGCCCGAATATAATTAAAGAAAATTTAATTTCAAATAAATCAAAAATCGATTACGGAAATATTTTGAGATTGAACGGAATAAATGATTATCCGGTGTATACTCTTGGAAGAGTAATAATGCCGTTATTTAAAAAACAAGTAATTTTTCACATTGTATCAAAAGATTTTCCGATTTCTCAAGCCGGAATATTGGGTAATGATTTTTTCAAACAAACAAATTCGCGAATAGACTATTCTGAAGGACATTTAGAAATATCGGGGGAAAGAATTTCATTTTCTACTCCCGAAACAATTACTGTTCCACCGCAGGGCGAATCTCTATTCTTTGTACGAATTTCAAACCCAGAGATTGAGGTCGGATATGTACCGCGAATGAAAGTCGTTCACGGTATTTATCTGGGAGATACCGTCGCCACCAATGAAGACGGAAAGGCATATCTAAACATAATAAGTACACTGAGCGAACCTATTGAAGTTCAGGTACCTACAATACAATTACTACCGTTAAGTGAAATGCAGGTAGGAAACATCGAGAAGTGTAATAAAGAATGGCAGACCGTTGAAATGTCAAGAGACTCCGAAGTCAAGAAAATCTATGACGAAGAAAATCATGATAGCAGCGATCTCTGTCATCAAGACTTCATCGATGGAAAACTTCTTGAAGACCAAATCCAAAGAAAATTAAAAAGAGAGAAAAACAAAATAAAAACTACGCAGGAGAAGGATGCAAAGACATCGCCTGGTAGAAAATTAACCACGCAGGAGAAGGATGCAAAGACATCGCCTGGTGGGGACCACGATAAATCTAGAAAAGGAGGAAATTTCCAAACCCCGTCCAAAAATGAAAAATATAAAAATTCACTTACCCAGGAGAAGGATGCCAAGACATCGCCGGGAAGTAAAATAAATAAAGAGGTAAATCTCCAAGCCTCACAAATAGAATCTAAAATTTCCAAAGATTCAACTCCTGTCAATCACGAGGAGGGAAATTTCCAAACCTCACTACGTGATCTGACCTCCTCCAGTAATTCTAGAATGGATCCATTGAAAACAATGAAAGAATTAAAATTTCCGCGAGTCAGAGAACCCGGAAATAATGAAGATACTCTCTCTCACATTACCTTCGAAGAAATAGCGAAGAAGTTGCATTTATATGATAAATGTAAAATTAATAAAAATAAAATAACAGTAAATAAACCGTCTTCAAGAATATCAACCTCCATGGAAAAACAGTCTCAACAAATAATAGAAGAATCTACGATCTCCCGTTTGGATAAAGAGAAAAGGAAAGATAAAATTAGTGCGCAATGCCTAGCCATAATAAATGAGCAGGAAAATAAGCGCCTTTCCGAGATAATGAAATTATTACGCTTAGAACATGTAAGCGCCACCGAAAAAGAGAACGTAACAAATCTCATTAAAGAGAGCCAGGATAGATTTCACATACCCGGAGAGAAGCTGACCTTCACTCAGGTACTGCAACACCAAATACCCACAACGGATGACCAACCTATTAACACCCGGCAGTATCGCTTTCCACAAAAACATAAAGAGGAAATAAATAAACAAGTGGACGAACTGTTGAAAGGAGGAATAGTAAAACCTTCGCAGTCACCGTACAATACGCCCATATGGATCGTGCCAAAGAAGGACGATTCACAAGGAAATAAACGATGGAGAATGGTGCTGGATTTTAGAAGCCTCAATGAGAAGACAATCGGAGACGCTTATCCATTACCAAACATTGTCGACATACTAGATCAATTAGGCGGCGCTAAATATTTTTCCGTCTGTGATCTAGCTTCCGGATTCCATCAAATAAAAATGGATCCGAAGGACAGCCATAAAACGGCTTTCACAACTCCGTTCGGGCACTACGAGTTCGAAAGAATGCCCTTCGGATTAAAAAACGCACCTGCCACTTTCCAGAGGTTAATGGATCTCGTGTTAATGGGATTGCAGGGCCGAGAATTATTTGTATATATGGACGATATAGTCATATATGCAAAAACATTAGAAGAACACGAACGAAAATTCAATCAATTAATACAGCGGTTGCGAGAGGCGAATCTGAAATTACAGCCAGATAAGTGTGAATTTTTGAAATCAAAAGTAACTTATCTCGGTCATGTAATTAGCAAGGACGGCGTAACGCCAGATCCGAAAAAGCTGGAAGCCGTCAAATCATTTCCGCGACCAAGAACGCCTAAGAACATTAAACAATTTCTGGGTTTGGCGGGATATTACCGCAGGTTCATACCTAATTTCTCAAAACTGGCTAAACCATTAACCGCATTATTAAAAAATGATACAGCATTTGAATGGACTTCAAATCAAGAGGAAGCATTCGAATCGCTGAAGCAAAAATTATGTGAAGAACCCGTATTGCAATATCCGGATTTTTCACAACCGTTCATCTTAACAACGGACGCCTCAGGAATAGCTGTAGGAGGAATTTTGTCACAGGGAATAATAAACAAAGATCAACCCGTGGCATATGCGTCACGAACATTGACGGAGAACGAAGTAAAATACGACACGTACGAAAAAAAGGCACTAGCAATAGTCTATTGTGTGAAACATTTTCGACCATACCTGTACGGTCGGAAATTTACTTTAGTCACGGATCATAAACCATTGCTTTGGTTCAAAAATGCGCAAGATGCAAACATGCGCATATTACGATGGCGATTAAAATTAGCCGAGTATGACTACGATGTAGTATACAAGGCCGGAAAAACGAATGTAAACGCAGATGCATTGTCAAGAAATCCTGTAGAAGAAAAACAATGCAACATAATTAAGCCTACGAAAAAATTAAATCCGAACGATCCTAAAGATGCTGAATTAATCGCGCAAATGCTAGAAGAATCCGATAATGACAGTGAAGAAGACGATGATTACAAATTATATTTATCTGATGAGGAAGAAATAGAAAAGGAAATTAATAAAAATGAAATAGGCAAAAATGATTCAATACCATTTACGGAACAGGAATTAAATGAACCATCACAGGAGATTGTGGAAAAAGCATTAATTCATGAACCACCAGAGGAACACCGAATACAAACACGAAGCCTTACAGCAAAAAAGGCAAGGACAGAACTATTAAAAGACAAGGAAATCAAAAAGGAGGATGAGCAGGTAGACGAATCTGACAAGGAAAGAGAGAGCGACAGTGGAAGTGAAGATGAGAGTGAGACAGAGGAAAATAGAAATTTACCCGTTGTTACGGAAATTCAAGATATACCTAACAACATAATTGAAACACGCGACTTATTATTCTTGCGGAAAGATAATATCACATACTTCACTGACATTGAAGGAAATCCTTTGGATTCTGGTTCACAAAAATTATTTGAGAGGAATGAATTACCGAAAATTAAAACGCTTGCTTTAGGGGAAGCGCAACCGATAAAATACAAGAAATATTATCACATTATTTTACCAATCAGCGAAGGAGTCCGAGAAGGACCAACTTTAACTTTGCAATACATATCTACAGCCATAAAAAATTTGCGAATAATCTCCGACGAATTAAATTTGCAAACAGTTAGTATTGCGAAAACCGATCTAATAAACAATGTACCTTGGGGCGAAATTAAAAACTTGTTACATATAATTTTCTTAAACTCACCTACGAAAATAATAATTTGCAACGGAGCAATAAAATATCCTCCCAGAGATCTCCGATCGTCAATAATCGGAGAAATGCATTGTTCACCAACGGGGGGACATCGCGGAGTAAATAAAACATATAATAGAATTAAACATAAATACTACTGGGAAAATTTAAAACAGGAAGTTCAATTGTATATTCAGCAATGTCTACAGTGTCAGTTAAAAAAATTAGTCAGGGTAAAAACCAAACAACCCATGCTAATAACTGACACACCAGGGGCATCTTTTGACAAAATTGCCATGGACATTGTAGGGCCTCTGCCAAGAACAGACAGAGGAAATGAATACATTCTGACCATGCAAGACCAGCTGACAAAATTCTGCATGGGCGTACCATTACAAAATCAGACATCCGAAACAATCGCCGAAGTATTTGTAGACAGATTTATCTGTGTATTAGGCGCCCCAAAGGCAATTTTAACCGATCAAGGAAGGAATTTCGTGAGTGAATTAATCAAGAAAGTGGCGAAAATATTTAGAATACGAAAATTCCGAACCACAGCATTTCACCCGCAATCAAACGGCTCGTTAGAGAGGTCTCACCACGCTCTTGGCGAATATTTAAAGCAATACGCCAATGAACAAAAGGAATGGGACAAATGGGTCGGACTCGCCATGTTCAACTATAATACTTGCGTACATGAAGCAACAAGACATACACCATACGAACTAGTATTCGGGAAAATAGCCAGAGTACCGACGGACGAACCACTCGGTCCGGAGGAAAAATTAGCCAATTACGATGATTATTTGATAAGTTTAGTTACACAACTCCATAATTTGCAAGTTAATGCTTTCAGAAATGTAACTAAGGCAAAAGAAAAATCTAAAAAACATTACGACAAGAAGATAAATCCGAAAATTTTTAAACCCGGCGACTATGTATTCTTATTAAAAGGGCCAAAGCCAGGAAAATTTGGCAATCAATATACAGGGCCCCACGAAGTTTTAGAAATCTTAAATAAAAACAACGTGAGAATAAGAATTAAGAAAAATACGAAAGTAGTACATCCAAACAGACTCCGAGTATCATATATAAAACCGAACGGATGAGAATAAAAAAATATTATATTTTCAGATGGATTCGAGATTTAAATGGATTGTTGTCACGGTCATCTTAGCATATATTACTAAAAAAACATACGGGATAATCGGTTATGATTGTGGATCGGCGAATTTAAATATCACAACCTTATCGTTACTGGACGTTGAAAACTGTAATATACCGTTAACACAGCCTCAGGTAGACCGAACCTACATACAACTGCTGCAATTATCTAAATTCGAGGGAATACCTGTAATACAGTGTAAAGTTTCAATAAATCGAAATGTATACCATTGCGGAATGCACTCACATATTTCAACAGTAGCCAACGGGCAAGCCGAATATATTTTCGAGACTACAGTCGATCAATGCAAGAAAATGCACGCAACAGGATCATTCTCATTCTCAACATATAATCACGTTTACGGATTAAAAGTAAATCAAACGGTAATGCGACCGATTACGCTTGCAGGAACTGCAAGTACCGACGGACATTGTTCCGGCAGTTATTATTCGGACCCTTACGGAAGCTGGGACAATGTTGTTGTACAAGCCATAATAACAATTACTTTAATTACTCATCAAGCTACTGTTAATTTGGAGGCGAATCAGATTCGCTTAAGATCAGGAACTGTATGTACTTATACAGATAATAATTGCATCGATATCGATGGGGGTTACACATTCTGGCAAACATTACCGACCGATTATTGCAAATTTAATAACTACGATATTTTATATGAAGGATATGCAAACCGAATGCTCGATACACTCTACGAAAAACCGCAAGTAGTATATTCATTATCTACGCATGATATAACATTCGCATTAACCAAGACAGGAGAAGAACCGTTATGTGGATATACTTTGACAAAAACCGAGCATCCTAAATTATTAATTTTGGAAACCACGAAAGGAGATTCATTTGCACAAAAGCGACCATTATCCGTCGAAAATTTAGACATATTTACTTATGTAAACTCAAAATTTGTATACGTAGAAAAACATATCCGCTCGCAAATGAATTCATTATATCGAGACGTACTAAAACAACGCTGCAATTTAGAACAACAAGTATTGAAAAATGCATTAAGTATCGCAGTAAATTCACCTGACGAATTTGCATATCAAATAATGAAAGGGCCTGGATATATGGCTGTTATCTCCGGAGAAGTTGTACACATAATAAAATGTACACCTGTCGATGTAAAAATTCAACATATAAAAGAATGTTATTCCGAATTGCCAGTACTTAAAAATAACGAGACATATTTCTTATCACCACGAACTCATATATTAACCAGAACCGGAACTCAAATCTCATGCAATAGAGTAATACCTCCTATGTATTTCTTAAACGACGGCTGGTATCGAATGATACCCACACCGGAACGAACCTTACCCCCCACCACAATAAAGCCTATGACTAAACCAACATGGCATTATACAAATCCAGGATCACTTGCAGCCAGCGGAATTTACAGCGAAAAAGATCTCGAACATCTAAGAGATCACATAATGTTCCCCGCAGAACGACCTGCGCTACTTAATACAGTAGCAAGGGGAGTAATGGGAGAACCTACAACGATACATGGAGGATTAATTTCTAATCTCATGGACGAGGCATCAATAGAAAAAGTAGCAACCTCCGCATGGAATAAAATGTGGAGTAAATTTTTGGTTTTCGGAAATATCAGCGCCGGAATGCTAGGAATATTCCTGTGCATTCGCGGAGTTAAATTAATTCTCGACACTCTCGTTCATGGGTACGCGCTGCATACGGTATACGGATGGTCTCTGTATTTAATCGGAGCCATCTGGGACTCACTAACACAACTATTATTACACTTAGGAGAAAAGAGACAAAAATATGAAAAACCAAGCGCACCGAAAATGCCTGAGCCAGAGATTGAAAAACAACAAAAAAATGAATTGCCTCCTATTGAAGAACCTGAAATGAATCATGAGGAGGAACAGGAACGACATTATCCTCTTCTTCCAGCCCGAGAGAATGCAACTTATTCTCTACAACTAAGACACTAAAAAACTTTAATCATACTACATGTAATTCCATACATGCAACAGATTTTCCTTCATGACTGAATTTACCTCGTGTATTTCCGTACACGCAACAACCTTTCATTTTCTTTACAATTTATTCCTATAGAATCTTTTAAACAACAATTGGAATATCTTTTCTTTATTATTAAAGGAACATTTTGTTTTAGAGCAAGAAGAAAGAAGTAAGAAGAAGAAAGAAAGAAGAACAAAGAAAGAAGAAAAAATGGCAACTGTTTCGTGCATCGATACGGACCAGCTGACCCGCTCTCCGCTTGAGGTGCAGGTACTAGAAGTTGAGTCGCCGACCCTCTTCTGGGTGAAACTCAAGAACGGAGAGGGAGAGCTGAACGAGCTCCTCAAGTACTTGACGCTACGGATGACCCGCATAGGGAAAAACCTCACGCTAGCGCCGGACTGCGTAGAAGAGGGAACGCTGGTCGCCGTCAAGGAGAAGGGACGGTGGCAGAGAGGGATCGTGACGGAGGTAACGTCACATACCGACGTCACGATCCATCTGCGAGATTGGGGGCGAAAAATCCATAGGCGAAAATTCGATTGTTGTCGCCTAGAAGAGCGATTCATGGAACAGCCGTGGCAAGCTGTACCATGTGGGATACACGGCGTCAAGCCCACCGACCCATCTGGGTGGACCGAGCGGGACATCGCTCTAGTCCGGCTACTGATAGAGAAGCAGTGGGGGCGGATTTCAATTCGTCGGGCCTGTTGGGGCGAATTCGCTGAAGTAGATTTCTCCATCAGGAAGAAAGGAGACCTATTAATCCGAAATTTGGCGAACATTTTGGAGGCTGCAGGGGCTGCCTACAAAAGCACAAGCGTGCTAATTAACTATAAATTGGGACTGAATAACGTGGAGCAAAAACCCACAATGCGTCGCATACGGTTCCCAAGCCAAATTAAAATTTAAGTTATCATTATTATCATTTTCTTATTTTATTCTTTCCCTTAGTTTTACATATATAATCGTAATCACATGTTACATTGTCAATAAGCTAAGGCCTTTAATATTAAGTATATGGTAATCAATTATACCTTTTTTTTTTAAAAAAAAAAAAAAAAAAAAAAAAAAAAAAAAAATATATAAGCATTCCTTAGAATTGTAAAATTTTTAATTTCTCTTTTCCTGTATCTCTTACTTTCCTTTAAGAAGTATCAATCTTTTTCAAATAATCTTAGGTATAAAATATTTGAAAAAAAAAAAAAAATTTTATATTGTACACATATATAAATATATATATATATATATATAATGACGTAAAATAAATAGATTAGTTGAAAAAAAAAAATATTTTTATTTTTGAAAATAATATAAGGGACTGCAGGGGGAAAGAAAGGGAATAATACCGCCACTCAAGGAGAGTGGTGGGAAACAGACGCGTGCCGGCGGAATGCTACAAGAAGGTTATGGACGAATAAATAAAATTATCCTCCACATGTTTGACGAAATTGACCGAGGTACCTGAAGGACCTATTGAGGAACGAGATTCAAACGTGTAAGTAATAAAGATACTGCACGGTCTCCCTCGAGCTAAGATGGTCCAGGAATGTTTGAAATCATAAATCGAACCATTCAAAACTCTTTCCATCAAGAGAAAGTCCCAACCTTCACGTCACATGCAAGCTAACCGAACACGTGCAGGGAATAAAATAAAAATAAAAACCTACCCTGTAGTTACCTTATAAAAATAAAAAAAAAATCTTTTTCTAAAAATTACTTAAAATAAATTATGTTAAATATACATATACGAAAACATAATCACATATATATATATACATTTATTCAAAAGGATTCATTTACGTAATAATCAATAGAATAAAAATAAAAAAAAAAAATGCGAAGTGTCGAAAAAAGGAGATATTTTTGTCTATGCAAATGTTGTGTAACCTACCCCAACATTTGTCTAAGTCGGGGGGTGTTACGTCCTGTAACTCCACATCTCCTTTTCCGACACATGGTAGATAAAGTAGATAGCAAAAGTATACCGAATGTATTGGGATCAAAGGAGACGGTTCTAAGTTTCCAGAAAAAATAATTCTAACTGACGGAATATCCTGAATCGCCAGATGTATAAAATAAAAGAAGGAACCAAAAACAATTGTGCAACAGATGTGGAATATAAAAAAATCGAAACGAAAGGATTTGTCAAAATATTCATAAAACATTAATAGCTCGGAAGGACTTGGAATATCTTAAACTAATAATAAATGTCTGGCGGAACACGAGGGAAATTCTGGAAGAAAAACAATTCAGTAAAATCAAATTTCGCCGCGGATCCTAGGGATTAGAAAAAAGGAGGCAAAAAGCCTGTAATAATAAAAATTGGGATACGCGGCTGGAAACTATAAAACTCAGGCAGCAATTGCACGCTGCCGGTAAAAAAAGAGTTACCTAAAGCTTTTTCGAATCTGTTATCTGGAAGCTTGGAAGGGCTAAAACCATGTAGAGGGGAGCTCATAAACATTTTCTCCTGGACCAATAGATATCGGGAACTCCTCACCAAAAATTAGAAACTAAGGGCGAAAACTTAGAAAATTAAGAAGGGCGACCAATAATTGTGAAGACGGAAAAGTGGAGGAATAAGCCTAACGAATAGAATTCAAAATTCGGATAAGACTTAGAATCTGGCGCTGGTCCTCCCCTTTTCCGAGCTTATAAAACCGAGCGTCCCGACGACGCTCGCTCTCAATTCTGTTCTAAAAACTTAAATTACTCAGTTGCTCAGTTGTTTCAAAAATCTTTAAGTGTTTGTGATCATCTTGTGTGGGCGAAATAAAGGAAACATCTCGAGATCTCATCCGAGTGAATTTGAAGACAACAAGTAGTAAGTGCTATCATTTATTTATTCCCCTTTTTCCTTTGAACGGTTCCACTAAATAGTTTTATTTGATTTGTATTCATATATTCATATATGTAAAAAATGAAGATTGAGGGAATAGTCGGGGTGCCGCTCACGCTTAATTATTTCGTTATCTCTCCCTCGAATCCTCTCGTTTTTTCGGGTGCCTCAGCCTATCTAGCGGGCTTCCTTTTGTCGGAGGTTGCGATATGCCGCCAGTAAATGGTGACTATCAAAACCTTGACTTGAGTAAGGCTCCATTCGGCTTGAGGAGCCAGAGAAACTTGGGGTGGCAGCAGGGAGATCCGAAAGGAGCTGTGAGACGTGATGCCCCGCCATATTCTCCTCCAAGATTCATTTATTAATTTAATTCATTAAAATAAAATCCTTTTTAGTGGAATCATCGAACTTAAGAACTCTAAAGAAAAGCCGGGCTCGCCGAAATCGGCAAATTCGGAATCTGAGGGGCCTTATCCGGTCCTTCTTTATACAATATTTATTCGCGGCGGCGCCAGGAAGATAACAACTGACCCTCCCCGAAGAAGAGGAGAGAGGTCGTGGTCCCCTCAACCCCAGCTCCCCGACTTCGCCGGCTCCTGAAGAAGTTCCTCTGAACGTCGAAGAACATAGGAACTCCCCTTCTCCGGATACGCCGAAAAATAGCGTCAATGCGACCGAGTCAGAGCCTGATTTGGAGCAGTTCCGCCCTACGACTCCTTCCTATTCTCCGGACATCTCGATTCATTCTCCGGGAGCTGCACTTAGAGCATGCTCCTCTCCGATTCCGTCCCCGATTCCTCATCCTGAGGAGCCTGAGGAGGTCGACTCCATTGCTGATGACGATACCGTCTTTTGGCAAGAGTCTGACGGCCCAGAGCCTTCTCCCTCCCCCGCCCCGAGCGTGGAGTTCCTCGGCGGACAAGAGGAACCCAGAGCGATCATAGATCCTCTCCTCGAGCTCCTCCGGAGGACTTGCTCTCCGTGGACGGATCCCGTCCCCGAAAGGGCCTTCACCATAGGCCCTGACTCCTTTGATCCTGAGGAGATCAGGAGTAAGGCCAGCAGGGCATCTCCTGACCAGAACATCCTCATTTTTTTATCCTGGGGTGGAACACCCTTTCCTTGCTCCGATCAGGTTAATTGATCGGGTCTTCCCCAGAGCGACGGTTAAGATCTCGGAGATCATTGAGATCGATCTTGAGTAGTTTCATCAAATAACCGGATATTGAATCCCTCTTGTATATATATAAATATTTCGTTGTTCTTACTGCCTATATTCACTTATACCTTTTGTTTTTTTTTTTTTAAATGCTTACACTTATGGATGATTATTCTCTATTATTTTTATTATTTCGCTTGTAACATTAGTCTAGTAAAATGTTTAAATTACGTATTCTCATGTTAAAAATTTAAATCAATTAATAATTTTTTCTTTACATTTATTATTTGCATTATTTGCATTTTGTATCTGTTAATTATAATAAATGTTAAGTTAAATGTTGCAAATCAAAATTTCTACATTTTTTTTAATGAACCTTTGAAATCCATCTGTTGCGAAACCACCTCCGGTTCTTTCCCTGGGAACAAGAAGTAAAATTCTTTCCCTCAAAAGAACAAAAATCGCGCTAACTCAAACCTTTGTCACTCAAATCTATTCCTAGCGCTTTATGCGCGTGGCGTTGTACTGCACGCGTCACGCAAGAATTGGTAGTTGCGTCTCCCTCTCTCTCTCTCTCTACTCTTTACCTGCACTCAAACCATTTCCTTAATCACCGAAAAGCGGTAATCCTTCTATTAGAAAATATTTCTAATCCTGACGTAACAATTAACACCCTTTGATTTTGGCGCAATTGTTTCATTCGAAATTGATCAAGAAAGCGAATTTGCTGAACGCGATCTAACAGAACTACTCATTAAAATGGGTTGTGGAGAATATACCGATAGAATTCAAGGGAGTGGTACTCCTAGTCTATAAGGAGACTTCCCAGAAAAAAAAAAAAAAAAAAATTTATATAAGAAAAAAAAACACCAAAATAAAAAAAAATAAAAAATAATAAAAAGGGTGGTAAGAAATAAAAAATTAAATAAAAGGAGGATGGGGGAGAGAAACACAAAATGTAACAAGGGAAGAATTTGTTAGATTATAAGTAAATTTATTGTGTAAGTGTGTGTGTATGATTATTATGTGAAGGTAAGAAAAACGGAATAAAAGAAAGAGACCGATAAAGATTAGAATTAAGAAAGATAATCTGAATCAACGAAACACTCTTAGTTCGTTCGGGGCACCCGAAAAGACTGCCCCGAAAGACCCGCAGCCTGGGCCATCTAAGCCTAGAGGCCCCCGAATACTCAGTATTCAGAAGAGGCACTTCATTACCATTCATCGTCCCCCACGAGTAATAGAAACAATAGACCTTACCACTTCGGATACCGAAGTGGAAGTCTTGGGCGAAAACCCCCCAAATAAAACCATCGACCGATTATTTAACAAAATCATTAACAATTGTACTTCGAAAGAAAAATAAATGTTAAGATAAAAAGGATTTATTCTTTTAACTTCCCATGATAAGGCAGAAACGGCTCTTGCCATCCCGGGGTATAATCGGTGCATGCAGATTGCCCCTTAAACTAAAGAAGAGCAACTTCAACCTAGACCTTAGGATACCTAGAGTGGAGAAATAAATATCGACGCTCTGGTCCTTTTCAGTATTTCCCCTAGAAATCCCTAAATCCATAAGCCGAGACGTTACAGAGGTTGTAATTTTGGTGGCAACGGTGGGATAGGAAGATTTCTGCCTTAAACGTTAATAATTCAAAAAGAAAATTGGTTCAAAATCAATATAGTCTTCGTTCTCAAGGTTCCCAACCTCCCTCTGAAACCGGGGAAGCTTCTAATGCCGAAATTGAATTTCTCCAACAACGGTTAGACAACAAAGAAAAGCAATTACAAGAACAGCTGCATACCTTAAAAGTAAGACAACGGGAATTAGACGATCGCGAAGTCGCGCTTCACCAAGAAAGAAACGCCGCTGTTAGCATCAAAAGCCTCAGCGGAATATTAAACTCCTTGCAACAAGATATTGCTTTTTTACGCGAGAATACTAGTAATCTAAATAGATTGCCTCAGCAACTAGATATCCTTCAGAGTCGAGTAAACGCTATTGCCGAAGCACCTGCTAACCGCGCTCCTGCTCCATTACCAGGACCTCCTCTTAATCAAACGTTTCCCATCGAACCTCGCAATGTACGACACAGCCTACCTGCAGAATCAGTTTCACCTATTTGCTTTAAAGACGTAATTGACACAATTCCTCGGTACGACGGGCATAAAATGTCAATATTCCAATTTTCAAAAATCTGTGAACAAACACTCCGACTTATACCAAATCAACAAGAACCTTACCTGATTCAGCTAATAATTAATTAAATGCAGGGACACGCTTTCACCGCGGTAGAAGGCATTAGTTTTTTTTTTCTATCGTCATTAACTTCACATTTAAAGAAAATCTTCGGACCAAATAAATCGCTTAATCAATATCGCGGAGAGTTAGAAAATTTATTCATGACTGCAAATGAAAATATTTTTGACTACGTAGAAAGAACAAAAAATTTAAGATCTGCTATAATAGATGAAGAAATTAATGCATATGGTCCTTTGCGTCAAGCTGACGAAGAAAGAATTGATAACGAAGTGCTTGGAAGTTTTATTAACGGACTACATCCCGATTTATTGATTCGTGTAAAATAAGAGGGTAATTATGAAAATCTAGAAGACGCTATAACCACCGCGATACAGTTAACTCAAACCTTAGAAACAGAAAATCGCCGCAAAAGATCAACTTTTTCTATAAAACCGAATCCAACGTCGCGTTCAGATTTCACTCAAAGATACAATAATCAAACAGAGCGACGTGTAAACGAACCTACACGCATTGCATCCTCTTCTGCTACACCATTTATTAAACCTCTTATCCCAGGTCAACCAGGTCCTAACAGCCCAACCGATAAAGTATGCCAATATTGTAAAAACCCGGGACATCTTATAAATGAATGTCGTAAGTTAATGTATAGACAACAACATTCGGGAAACGACAATCAAAATTACAAGAATACGGGAAACGCGGCTCGCGTTCCGGAAATGAATGGCGCACGCCAGAACGCGACCTCATTAGAGCGCCCCTCCTCACATCAACATTCACCTTCGAATCAAAACCACATCCGCACCGTCCGCTTCCAAGACCAAGCAGGAACTTCGTCTCTTCCCCCGATAAAAGAATAGATGAAAGAATAAGAGCTAGCAAAACCTCAATTATACAATTATCCTCCTCTAGTTTAAACGAAAATTGTATTTTCATGCTCGATTCGGGATCAGATGCTAATTTAATAAAACAAAAATATGTAGATTCAGGTGTCACTGTAAACAAATATGATACGTTAATTTTACAAGGAATTTCCGCCGAACTGGTAACTACATTAGGATCCGTCGAAATACCTTTACTCGGACAAGTATTAAAATTCTATTTAGTTCCTGACAATATAACTTTCACACAACACGGTATTCTAGGAATAAAATTTTTAAATAATGCAACACTTGATTTAAAAAAAAAATGTCTCCATTATAATCATATGACGATTCCATTTTCCGAAAAAAAGTATATAAACTTAAAACCGCGTAGCGTTACCCCATTCTTCATAATTATTACCAATCCAGAATTAGATACGGGCTATGTTCCTTTAATGAATGCTATTGACGGTGTTTTTCTTGGCAACGCTATTGTAACAAATGTACGAGAAAAAGCTTACTTACCGATTTTTAATACCACTGAAACAGAATATTTATTAGAAGTCCCTTTCGTGACTTTACAAGAATACGAAATAATTAATAATCTTGAAACAAAATCTAAAGTTCTCGGTATTCGCGATTCGCTTATAAACGACATAAAAAATTGTTACGCCTTTGAATCCGATAATTACACACTCCCGTCAGATATCAATGAAACAGAACAAATTTACAATATTAATAATATAAAAAACGAGAATCAAGTTCGTGGTAAAGACACTCGCAATAATCGTGACCGGGCGGAACTCACTTTTAATTTACTTCACACAAATCATCTAAATTCCGAAGAATTAAAATTAACATACCAATTTTACCAAACATTACCCACTACCGATGATAATTCACGAAACAATACCGGATAGAAATTTCGAACATTAATATCCGACGGTATTATTGAACAATCTACTTCCCCTTATAATTCACCTGTATGGATTGTACCTAAAAAGGCAGATTCGGTCGGTAATAAAAGATGGAGGATGGTAATAGATTATCGGCACCTTAATGAAAAAACGATCGGAGACGCTTACCCTCTGCCGAATATCACAGATATTCTCGACCAGTTAGGCAGCGCGAAATATTTCTCCGTTTTAGACTTAGCCTCAGGGTTCCATCAGATTCCCATGGATTCCAATGATGCCCACAAAACTGCCTTCTCTACTCCTTACGGACATTACCAATTTAAAAGAATGCCATTCGGGCTAAAGAACGCTCCCGCTACCTTCCAAAAATTGATGGATAACGTACTTTCCGGTCTCCAGGGCAATAAACTTTTCGTTTACATGGATGATATAGTTCTTTACGCCCGATCCCTTTAAGAACATAATATAAAATTTAATCAATTAATAAAACGGTTACGCGAAGCACATCTTAAATTACAACCTGATAAATGCGAATTTTTGCGAAAAGAAGTTGCATATCTCGGTCATATTATTAGTTCCGATGGAGTTAGACCAGATCCAAATAAAATACAAGCAATTACTAAATTTCCAGTCCCGCGGAATCCTAAAAATATCAAACAATTCCTCGGTCTAGTTGGGTATTACCGCAGATTCATACCTCAGTTTTCTAAAATTGCTAAACCTCTAACGGACTTACTAAAGAAAGACAAACCATTTTTATGGGTCAATATACACGATCAAGCATTTAATGTGCTCCGCGAAGCCTTGTGCAAAGAACCAGTATTACAATACCCAGATTTTACGCAACCGTTCGTTTTAACAACAGATGCTTCCGGATACGCGATCGGTGGAGTTTTAAGCCAGGGAAAAATAGGGAAAGACCTTCCTATTACCTTCGTTTCCCGTGTGCTCAATAAAGCTGAACAAAACTATTCTGCAATCGAGAAGGAATGTCTTGCTATTGTTTATTGTACACAACATTTTCGTCTTTACTTGTACGGGAGGAAATTTTCTATAATTACCGATCATAAACCATTAGTTTGGCTAAATTCTATTAAAGATCCGTCTTCGCGACTTTGGAAATGGTGTTTAAAATTAGCGGAGTACGAATGCGAAATTCAATACAAAAAGGGGAGTCTAAACTGTAATGCCGATGTCTTGTCACGTAATCCACCTCTAATCTCTTCAGAAACTCTTAATTGCAACCCAATTTCCGACTCCCTCAACTATGATGTAAATAAACCTCTGTCTCGTAGTAAGACAATGAGAGATTTAACTGAAGTTGAACTTCCTTTACAACCTCCCATGATATCCACCTTACCTACAGAACGAATCCCTTCTACATTACCAAACCCTGAAGAACCCCCTGATTTTGAGGAAGAGGCATACCTTAGCCCTTACTTAGCTAGTGAGAAAGAAAGTGACGATAGTATTGCTGCCGCCGAAGACATACCTCCGATACCCGGAAATAGAGATAACTCTATAGTTAATATCACTTTCAGTCGAGATAATCTTCTTAAGCGACGAGATAATTTACTAATTTTTATACGCTCTGACGGACGAGCATTTGATGAGGGAGCGCTAGAACTAGAACGCGCGGAATTACTCCCTCAATATGAAGACATTATGTACGGTCGAGCCAAAGTAACTAATCTAGGAAGTAAATCTGTAATCGCCCTACCCGTGAAATTAAACGATCGAACTCCGGTAGAAACCGAAAATATTAAGGATTGTTTTCAATCGTTAGTGGACGTCGTAAAAGAACTAAATTTGACTACATTAAGAGTACGGAAAACTAATTACTTCGATGAAATACCGTGGGGCTATGTCGCGAAAAAAATTAAAGCAATACCTTTACGAATTTTCTCTTACCATAATAATCTGCAAAGATCTTGTACGCGTTCCAAAGGGACCAGAGAGGGAAACTCTGATCGAAGAAGGTCATACCTCTGCGTTAAGCGGTCATAAAGGAGTTACTAAAACTTATAATCGCCTTCGACCCAACTTTTTCTGGAACACAATGAAACAAGATATTCAAGACTTCATTTGGAAATGCAGAAAATGTCAGTTACGGGAAATTAGTAAGAGTTAAAACCAAGTAACCAATGGTGATAACAGATACACCTGGAGCCGCTTTTGATAAAATTTCTTTAGACATAGTAGGGCCTCTCCCATTGTCACGATACGGAAATTCGTACATACTCACGATGCAAGACTTACTCACTAAATATTCAGTAGCAGTACCCTTAAGCGAAGCTAGTTCGCCTGCCATCGCCGAAGCATTCACCAAAAATTTTATTTGCATTTACGGAACCCCCAGGGTAATCTTAACCGATCAGGGCACTAATTTTCTTTCATCACTCATGAAAAATATTATGAAGAAATTTCACATCAAACATCTTAAAACCACTGCCTACCACCCCCAGTCTAACGGGTCTCTCGAACGATCTCACCATGTACTCATCGAATACCTCAAATTACAAGTAAATAAAAATAATGAGTGGGACGATCATTTAGCAATGGCCATGTTCTCTTATAACACTAGCGTACACGAGAGTATTCAATATTCTCCTTACGAATTAGTGTTCGGAAGGGTGGCGCGAATTCCTCGCTCGCACCACGTTATAGAAGAAGAACCGTACAGAACTTACCATCAATATATTACAGATTTGTTTAATCAATTATATGACACTCAAGAAGAAGCCAGAAAAAATTTAATTCAATCTAAAGAACGGAGTAAATATTATTACGACAGACAAAATAATCCGCGAACATTTAATGTCAACGACATGGTATTTCTAATGAAGGAACCACTCAAAGAAAAATTTTGTGACCAATATACCGGCCCCTATCAAATCCTTGAAATCCTTCCAAATAATAATGTAAAAATTTCATTTAAAGGAAAACCCCGTGTGGTCCACACGGATAAATTGAAAATAGCCCATCTCGACGCTGGCTGATCTAATAAATTTGTTTCGCTTACAGGATCATTCTAAAAGACGTAATTCCGGCATATAAAAGAAGACTAAACGCGTTTTTACATTTCTTCGACAGCTGAAGGCCGTCTCCTGAAAACTCTCTTTGCGGGATAATTATAATAATATAATAAATGCCAGGAATCATTTTGAACGATTATCCTACCGGGCCAACCTGCCCCGACTATTGCGTCAAATCAATCCGAATTAAAAACTCTAATGGCGATCAATATTGCATGACGTGTTTCAGCAATTTATTTAACGATACAGCCAATCATTCCATTTCGATCGAGCATTACTTAACCAACCACCCTACGCGTTTTATTGAATGTAAAAGTTGTAAACAACCGTTAGTAAAGAAAATATTCGCCGAACATTGCAGCTTGTGTATGTCACGATATGCAAAACTCATATCTCTTCTTCAACGAGTACAAATTTGTAAAGCGCGCATTACGTATGTTATTAATACTACAACTGAAGGATTAGAACGCGTCAGAATTTACTAAGCAAACGAAGAGTAAATGTAAGAATGAACAGGCGCATGTTAACTCCACCAGAACACGCAGAACTATATAATATGCGATGTATATTTACTTCCGGAATCTTAGACATTAATCGCGGAGAAATCATATGTATGCAATGTTACATGTGTCTACAAAGACGCTTCGCGTTCTATAATCTAAGATTTAAAGTTATGATTAGCCACGTAATTCTTAAAGGACGAGCAGAACACGGACGTTGCTCCCAGTGTCACCGGAGATTATTTATAAAGAGTAAAGCTAGCCAATGCACAACTTGTTTAACTAAATATATTTCTCTCATGCAAGAAATTTCTCGAAATGGAATGACTATAGCTGAAGTAGAATTCGCGTATGAGCATAAGACCAATAAAATGTTAATGTTCTAATCCCTTCGAAATGTGTCCCAACAATCAGCCCCAGTCCCAGTACCGGTATCAACCAGCTCCAATGTTACGGGACTATAGCTCTCTTCTTAGAGCTAACTGCCTTAAAATTTTGGGAAACTTTAAAGAAAGTTCAAGCCTATGTAGATTATGCAATGTTCTTGACACTGATATTATTGAATACCATGGAATGGTCTTGTTAAATTCAGCTACAAGAGACGATTTCCTTGGTAGAAATAATACACAACTACATTGTAGCTCCTGTGGAAATCCTGCTTATGTAACAATACCCGCTATTGAATGTTCTGAATGCACTTCTTCTTATTTTAATATAACTATATGTATAAGACAGCATGGATATAACCCGAGAAACATTTCTGAACTTTTATACTGTCACTATACTCAAGAAGTTCTCGAACTCCGATGTTATGAAACGGAGTAACATAAAATTGCATGATGCAGACATACGCACTCATTTCATCTTAACAAATAGACGCTTAATACTTCCTCTACCAGTTCACTATGAGTAATTTCATCGATCCTATTTGCTTTACAGGTCCAATACACGGACATCCACGGCTGATCAGAACAAACATAAGGACCTCACTGCTTCTACTAAATATCAAGAACTACTCACACTACCTCATCCTTGCTTTAAGAAATTCATTCTTATTTACATTTACGCTTTATTTACATATATACATATTATACAATATTATATTCACAAAAACATCATAACTTAAATTACTATTCTACAAAATTTACAATGTCCTTTTGTCAGCGCGAGCATGCCGATCGGTACGGCTTAGACTGCGTATATACATTCGGATTTTCCGAGGGCGATTCAGCATTAGTATTATGCGCCCCTTGCTACATACAACATCGTAGGCAAACTATTATTACCGGCGAAAGATTCGCTAATAAAGTCAGCCATCTGCTTGTTAAGGGCCAAATGAATACTAGACGATGCTGCAAATGTAACTGCTCCATTTCATCTCTGGTCTCAGCGAACGAATGCTTAGCTTGCTTAAACATATATCGCGAATTACACAAAGAGATGGAAGAAAATAGAGTAGACGTAGGATCGCTAGAATTCGCCTTCGAACACCGAACTATGTTTTTTGTAAGGTTGTGCCATACATAAAATGTGCCCGAATAGGCCGTACACATACCGCCCCCACCCAGTAGTGAAGGTGTTCGGTACAATTATGAGAGCTCGTTGTCTTATCATAACTGGCGCACAGGACAAGGAAATGAGCATATGCGCAGTGTGCGAAGACGACGAGCTCACCGGCCCTTACATGCAATCGTGCTATTACCACGGACTCTCTCTCTCATTATCTCCTAACGACCCTCCAAACGGTAGTTATGGAGATATTTTGCGCTTACAATGTAACTACTGTAACGAACCTACGTTCGCCACTAAAAGTAAAATAGATTGCGTACAATGTTATAGGGCTTATTTTAGAATAATTTCCGCGCTTAGGTTAGACGGGTTTAACCCGGAAGAATTGCTCGAAATCGAGTATGATCACGTTGAAAAGAAAGCGTCAAATCTTGTAATCTTCTCCGACCTATAAAGGGAAATATATGATTAATTAGTAATATAAGTTTTATAGCGACTTTAGATATTAATGTTATATAATCACCAAGGATATATATATATATATATATATATATATATATATATATATATATATAAAAGAGATAAAAAAAGAACAAAACAACAAAAATAATAAAAAATGTGTGTGCTGTAACTTGTATGCTAGAATTAAACTTAGTGTTTTTTTTGTAATACATATATATATATACATATATACTAACATATATACATATGGAATACATTACTTTTTTATAGAATATGCTGTTAATTATTCTGGTCTCCTCACTCCAATGTGTGTACGGACTAATCGGTTATGACTGTGGTGGACAACACCTGAACATTACCACCGTATCATTATTGGGAACTAGCGAATGCGATCTAGGATACCAAAAACCTAATTCATCCCACGTTTATGTCCAACTTTTTCAACTCTCCGAATATAATTATGCAGAAATTTATCAATGCAAAATTGAGTTATTTAGAACGGTTCAGTATTGCGGCATGCATTCGCATATTTCTGCAGTAAGTAATGGGAGAATGGAATACTTCTTAGAAATTTCTCCATCAAAATGCTCACGTGCTATACAAGATAGCATTTTTTCTTTGGGAACTGGTGGAGAAATCAATGGGTTAAAACCGAATTCCACTAACACGCACAGTTTCATGCTTGCTGGTACAGTCGGATATGACGGTCGATGCGAAGGAACTCAATATTCTGATCCCTACGGCACCTGGAATAATGTTATTGTCGACGCTTTAATTCAAATCACTCTGAAAACAGCGTATGTACTTTTAAATTTAAACTCAGGTAAAATCATGTTAAAATCCGGTACTGTATGTGACTTAACCAGAGGAACTTGCGTTGACTCTGAGGATGGGCACACATTCTGGAAGCCTATGCCTACTTCTTCTTGTAACTTCCACCAGTATGATGTATTATATGAAGGGCTAGCAACCAAATTAATCAGCCAAGCCGAGGACTCTACATATGCCACGGTTTATTCTCTGGTGACTCAAGATCTCACCTTTGCCTTGACAGCTGCCCACCAACAGTCATTATGCGGATACACTCTGCATAACACAGAACATCCAAAATTGTTCATATTGGAAACTGTGAAGGGTAACACTTTTACCCATCGAGGATCAATTCATGTAGGAAATTTAGACATATTTACTTATGTTAATTCTAAATTTGTCTATGTGGAAAAACATATTAAACAACAGATGACATCTCTTTACCACAACGTTATGCAGCATCGATGTGAATTAGAGAGAGAGGTAATCAAAAATACACTCTCTTTTGCTTTCTTACAACCAGATGAATTTGATATCGCTTGATGAAAGGACCTGGATATATGGCAGTAAGTGCTGGAGAAGCTATCCATGTGATAAAGTGCATCCCAGTAATCACCACTATTCGACGAGTCAAGGAATGTCATCTTGAACTTCCTGTAACCATAAGGAATAATTCATATTTCCTAACTCCAAAATCAAGAATATTAGTTAAAAGCAGTACCGTACGAGAATGCAGTTATGAATTACCTACCTTGTACTTCATAGAAGACACTTGGGTACAATTTACTCCAGAGGCACATGTGCGTGAAACAACACTTCAACAATTACAACCTATGACTTCCCTTACTTGGAAGTATCTCACGCCTGGATCATTAGCAACTAGTGGAATATACTCCCAAGTTGACATCGACAAGCTTCGCAATCACATCATGTTTCCCGCCGAGAAGCCTACGCTTCTTAACTCTATGGCACGTGGAATGACTGGTCAAAATATTGATGGTGAATCAGTATCATTGTACCACCTCCTCGATGAAGCATCACTAAAGAAGATAGCCGATAATACAACTGCCCGCATCTGGGGCAACTTTCTCACTTTTGGATCTGCAACCGCAGGAATATTCGGAATAATGATCATTGTCCGCCTCATCAAGCTCGCCATCGACACTCTGATCCATGGGTATGCTCTTCACTCAGCGTATGGATGCAGCCTCTACGTTCTTGGAGCTATCTGGAGTTCACTCACCAATTTACTACTCCACTTTGCACGAGCACCACCAAAACCCAAGCCAAACACACCTGAGCACGAGGTAGACGATGTACACTCGCCACTCCCCATAACTGTACAGCCTAACCGCAATTTTCCCGAAGTACCAGAATCTTTAAACACCGAAAATAGAAGTCAAAGTGTAGGCACAAACACTACACCTATTGTTTACACAGACCTGAGGGAACGTTTAAACCAAATCGATTTAAATGAACGAATTACTCCGAAAACATCGTAAATTCGTTCTTAATTAAGGGGGGGGTTGTGACGTCAGAAATTAAAATTTCCACTAAATAAAGTTCCTAGATCCTAGTAAAATCGATTCGACCAATAGCATAAAAGTGAGGATTCTCAACCTGGTCTTTTGGATAGACGATGTAAGAAATAATCTATGATAGACTTTAAGAATAATAACCAATATGTTAATGATAAAACGGAACATACAGCGACATCCTAAAATATTTACGCATAATGTCAATTTAAAAGAACTTGATTACAGTAGAATATAATTTTTCCATATATATATATATATATATATATATATATATATATATATATATATATATATATATTTTTGTCGTTCGGTACATAACGGGACCGGTATACATATTGTATACGTTGATATACATTGATATACATCGACTTCTAGACGAAAGTTTTTAAATAATTTTTATATGTATAATCAAAATACAATTATATGTACAAATTTTGTTTTTTTTATCTAGTGTTACTTATGAGTACCATTAAAAAATGTATTAAAAACTCGTCAAACATCGTATACATGTAGTAAAACGCAGTATACATAGGTTTAAAACGACCATAACCATTATATTTTATAATTAGTTATAATTTGTACATAATATATTTAAAATTATATTAAAAAAATAAAATTTTTATACATTGTAACTTAATGGGACTAAAATACATTTTAAATATTTATTATACTGTTTTAATATGTAAAGGACATAATCATACTCATTAAATAAAAATGAAATCGATTCATGGTGTAAATTTGGGCAAAAATTTTTTTTTAAAGTCAAAATATTTATTAAACCGTAAACTTAAAATTAATTTTTCGGTCCCAATTTATACCAATACGTCGCAAATAACGGAACTCGCATGTGACGTTACATCGTATTAAAAATTATAAACTGTGTCGTAACGTCACATGCGAAGTCCGTTGTCTGCGACGTATTGGTAAAAATCAAGAAAACAAAACTTGAAATCCCTTTTTCAAAAATCTCGATGTTGTAAATGAGCACGTAGTTGCAAGTGCACAAATTAACGCATACACTAGTTTTGTTTCGGTTAAAAAAATTTTAATTTTCAATCGTTTCAAGTTGTCATTTTGATTGAAACAAAGTGCAAAGTGTAACAGTATGTTCATGTAGAGTTGACGGTAAAATGTTTGTATTAAACATTATGTATGCCGAATAGCTCGTGACAGCTTGAGATTTACATAATGAAAATGTTGTAATCACGCAGATAGTATATTTTTACAAGATCTGAGAGCATTTAAGTCACGTTTGACCGGTACCGACATTTGTCGTTACATCTAAGTAACGTGTTCCAGAATGTGACGTTACCTTGATGATTTAATTTATAAACTGTGTGTTAATGTCACATATTGGGACTCTTTACTTAGATGTAACGAGAAATATCGGTACCGGTTAAATATGACTTAAATATTTTTGCAAATATTTTCCGATTATTTTAAAAAAATGCGACTTGCATGACTACATCATTTTCACTATGTAAAATTAAAATCGCCACAAGCTTTTCAGCATATATAACGTTTTATAGAACCATTTTAGATTCAACACTACATGCTCATACGGTTACACTACGTTTACAATCAAAATAACATTTCGAAACATTTGACAAGTTAATTCTTTAGTCGCGAATACGAATCTAGTGTGTGCCTTAATACGTGTAATTCGAACTACGTACTTATTTACAGCGTTGATATTACTCAAAAAGCCGATTAAATAAGATTAGTTTTCCGGTCCTGATTTCTATCAATACGTCGCAGATAACGGAACTCGCATGTGACGTTACATCGTATTAAAAATTATAAACTGTGTCGTAACGTCACATGCGAAGTCCGTTGTCTGCGACGTATTGGTAGAAATCAAGGCCGGAAAACAAAACTTTAAATCTCTTTTTCAGGAATCTCGATGCTGTAAATGAGCACGTAGTTGCGAGTGCACATACAAAACGCATACACTAGTTTTGTTTCGGTCCTAAAGATTTTAATTTCCAATGGTTTCGAGTTGCCATTTTGATTGAAACAAAGTGTAACTGTTGTGTTTATGTAGAGTTGACGGTAAAATGTTTGTATTAAACGTTATGTATGTTGAATAGCTCGTGGCGGTTTGAAATTTACATAATGAGAATGTTGTAGTCACGCAGATCGTATATTTTTACAAGATCTGAGAGCATTTAAGTCACATTTGACCGGTACCGACATTTGTCGTTACATCTAAGTAACGTGTTCCAGAATGTGACGTTACCTTGATGATTTAATTTATAAACTGTGTGTTAATGTCACATATTGGGACTCTTTACTTAGATGTAACGAGAAATATCGGTACCGGTTAAATATGACTTAAATATTTTACAAATATTTTCCGATTTTTTTAAAAATATGCGACTTGCATGACTACATCATTCTTATTATGTGAAATTAAAATTGCCACAAGCTTTTCAGCATATATAACGTTTTATAGAACCATTTTAGATTCAACACTACATGCTCATACGGTTACACTACGTTTACAATCAAAATGACATTTCGAAACATTTGACAAGTTAATTCTTTAGTCGCGAATACGAATCTAGTGTGTGCCTTAATACGTGTAATTCGAACTACGTACTTATTTACAGCGTTGATATTACTCAAAAAGCCGATTAAATAAGATTAGTTTTCCGGTCCTGATTTCTATCAATACGTCGCAGATAACGGAACTCGCATGTGACGTTACATCGTTTTAAAACTTATAAACTGTGTCGTAACGTCACATGCGAAGTCCGTTGTCTGCGACGTATTGGTAGAAATCAAGGCCGGAAAACAAAACCTTAAATCTCTTTTTCAGGAATCTCGATGCTGTAAATGAGCACGTACAGTGGCTCACGAAAGTCTACATACATATTAAAAACCAGCAGTTTACCATTAAAACAATTATTTTTGGAAACATTAGCAAAAGTAAGATATTCCTTATAATGAAAAACTAATACTGTAAACATATGAAACATTTTAATAAAAAAAAAAATATATGTATGAACAAAAGACTTAAATAACGTTTATCGAAAATCTCACAAAAGTTTATATAAACTAATAAATAATGCTGTTTTAAATTAAAAACAATAAATCAATATTTGGTAACTCTTCCTTTGATTTTTAAAACAGCTTCAAATTTTCGAAAATTCGACTTTAAGTATGATAAATTATATGGATTTTAATGGTGTGTATGTAGACTTTCGTGAGCCACTGTAGTTGCGAGTGCACAAATAAACACATACACTAGTTTTGTTTCGGTCCTAAAGATTTTAATTTTTAATCGTTTCAAGTTGTCATTTTGATTGAAACAAAGTGCAAAGTGTAACAGTATGTTCATGTAGAGTTGACGGTAAAATGTTTGTATTAAACATTATGTATGCCGAATAGCTCGTGACGGCTTGAGATTTACATAATGAAAATGTTGTAGTCACGCAGATTGTATATTTTTACAAGATCTGAAAGCATTTAAGTCACGTTTGAACGGTACCGACATTTGTCGTTACATCTAAGTAACGTGTTCCAAAATGTGATGTTACCTTGATGATTTAATTTATAAACTGTGTGTTAATGTCACATATTGGGACTCTTTACTTAGATGTAACGAGAAATATCGGTACCGGTTAAATATGACTTAAATATTTTGCAAATATTTTCCGATTATTTTAAAAATATGCGACTTGCATGACTACATCATTTTCACTATGTAAAATTAAAATCGCCACAAGCTTTTCAGCATATATAACGTTTTATAGAACCATTTTAGATTCAACACTACATGCTCATACGGTTACACTACGTTTACAATCAAAATAACATTTCAAAACATTTGACAAGTTAATTCTTTAGTCGCGAATACGAATCTAGTGTGTGCCTTAATACGTGTAATTCGAACTACGTACTTATTTACAGCGTTGATATTACTCAAAAAGCCGATTAAATAAGATTAGTTTTCCGGTCCTGATTTCTATCAATACGTCGCAGATAACGGAACTCGCATGTGACGTTACATCGTTTTAAAACTTATAAATTGTGTCGTAACGTCATATGCGAAGTCCGTTGTCTGCGACGTATTGGTAGAAATCAAGGCCGAAAAACAAAACTTTAAATTTCTTTTTCAGGAATCTCGATGCTGTAAATGAGCACGTAGTTGCGAGTGCACAAATTAACGCATACACTAGTTTTGTTTCGGTCCTAAAGATTTTAATTTTTAATCGTTTTAAGTTGTCATTTTGATTGAAACAAAGTGTAACAGTATGTTCATGTAGAGTTGACGGTAAAATGTTTGTATTAAACGTTATGTATGCTGAATAGCTCGTGGCGGCTTGAGAATTACATAATGAGAATGTTGTATTTACGCAGATTGTATATTTTTACAAGAAATGAGTGCATTTAAGTCACGTTTGACCGGTACCGACATTTGTCGTTACATCTAAGTAACGTGTTCCAGAATGTGACGTTACTTTGATGATTTAATTTATAAACTGTGTGCTAACGTCACATACTGGGACTTTGTACTTAGATGTAACGACAAATATCGGTACCGATTATATATGATTTTGAATATTTTACAAATATTTTCCGATTATTTTAAAAATATGCGACTTGCATGACTACATCATTTTCACTATGTAAAATTAAAATCGCCACAAGCTTTTCAGCATATATAACGTTTTATAGAACCATTTTAGATTCAACACTACATGCTCATACGGTTACACTACGTTTTCAATCAAAATAACATTTCGAAACATTTGACAAGTTAATTCTTTAGTCGCGAATACGAATCTAGTGTGTGCCTTAATACGTGTAATTCGAACTACGTACTTATTTACAGCGTTGATATTACTCAAAAAGCCGATAAAATAAGATTAGTTTTTTGGTCCTGATTTCTATCAATACGTCGCAGATAACGGAACTCGCATGTGACGTTACATCGTTTTAAAACTTATAAACTGTGTCGTAACGTCATATGCGAAGTCCGTTGTCTGCGACGTATTGGTAGAAATCAAGGCCGAAAAACAAAACTTTAAATTTCTTTTTCAGGAATCTCGATGCTGTAAATGAGCACGTAGTTGCGAGTGCACAAATTAACGCATACACTAGTTTTGTTTCGGTCCTAAAGATTTTAATTTTTAATCGTTTTGAGTTGTCATTTTGATTGAAACAAAGTGTAACAGTATGTTCATGTAGAGTTGACGGTAAAATGTTTGCATTAAACGTTATGTATGCTGAATAGCTCGTGGCGGCTTGAGATTTACATAATGAGAATGTTGTATTTACGCAGATTGTATATTTTTACAAGAAATGAGTGCATTTAAGTCACGTTTGACCGGTACCGACATTTGTCGTTACATCTAAGTAACGTGTTCCAGAATGTGACGTTACTTTGATGATTTAATTTATAAACTGTGTGCTAACGTCACATACTGGGACTTTGTACTTAGATGTAACGACAAATATCGGTACCGATTTTATATGATTTTGAATATTTTACAAATATTTTCCGATTATTTTAAAAATATGCGACTTGCATGACTACATCATTTTCACTATGTAAAATTAAAATCGCCACAAGCTTTTCAGCATATATAACGTTTTATAAAATCCTTTTAGATTCAACACTACATGCTCATACGGTTACACTACGTTTTCAATCAAAATGACATCTCGAAACATTTGACAAGTTAATTCTTTAGTCGCGAATACGAATTTAGTGTGTGCCTTAATACATGTATTTCGAACGACGTGCTTATTTACAGCGTTGATATTACTCAAAAAGCCGATTAATTAAGATTAGTTTTCCGGTTTTGATTTCTACTAATTCGTCGCAGATAATGGACCTTGTTTGTGACGTTACATCGTTTAAAACTTATAAACTGTATCGTAATGTAATTTACGAAGTTTATTGTCTGCGTCGTATTGGTAGAATTTAATATTAGAAAACAGAATTTGAAATATCTCTTTCAGGAATTTCAATGCTTTGAATGAGCACGTAGTTGGATCTGCACAAGTTAACATCTACGCTAGTTTCGTATTCGTTATTAAAGAATTAACTTGCCAAACCATTCGAGGTGTCGTTTTAATTAAAAACGTAGTGTAAGCAAATGAGTTTGTAATATTGACGCTAAAATGTTTTTCTGAATAGATATATTAGTTGAGAGTGTCGTCATTATTTGTATTTTGCATTATAAGAGTGGTATGGTCATAATATTTTATCTGACTGGACCGGTCAAAAATTTTATTTATAGTAAAACTAGTGCAATAACTCTTTAGTTTACTAAAATTTAATGTCGGTCCCTATTTTATACTTTACATATATTATTTATGTTGGTACCGGTCTTTTTATTATACACACTATGTACTTAATTTCGGTTCTGGTATTATACATTGCATGTATTTAGATATACGGGTACCGGACCCCACATGTTACTTTATATGTGTGAGAAATACCGGGTCGGTCCTAGTAAGAGCCAAATGTCCTGATATGTACCGTTAAGTCTCCGAAAAGGTACTGGTATCTACCAAACGACAAAATATATATATATATATATATATATATATATATATATATATATATATATATATATATATATATATATACAGGGTGTTCCAGTTGATGTAAAAAAGTTCTTAGTTGTAGGTTGGGCTTCCAAAAATAAGTAGAAAAGTCCTATACGGTTTTGTAAGATAGGCGTTAATAATTGAGAAAATAACATTTAAAGATTTGACGCCCCGCGTGCGAGCAAAAACGCGCCGTTCGAAGACACCGAGACGTTAGTGGACCTAGAGGTGTGGCTTATCTTACTCTATTCACAAAGAAGTGAGTAATCTATGAATCTCTATAAATAGAGTGGGATGGGCCACACCACCACTCTATTTACAGAGATTCATAGATTACTCATTTCTTTGTGAATAGAGTAAGATAAGCCACACCTCTAGGTTCACTAACGTCTCGATAGCTTTCAGCGGCGCGTTCTTACTCGCACGGGGGGCGTCAAATCTTTACATGTTATTTTCTCGGTTATTAACGCCTAATTTACAAAACAAAACCGTATAGGACTTTTCTACTTATTTTTGGAAGCCTAACCTACAACTAAGAACTTTTTTACATCAACTGGGACACCCTGTATATATATTAACAATTTATGAGCCGCTGCGCGACTCATTCTCTTATACCGCCGTATACTCTCGCGCTTTTAAAAAAAACCTGTTCTATTAAATTGATAAAATGCAAAGCGTTCCGCCAAATAATCATAGATTATTAGAATAAGTATTTTTCCTTTAACTATGAACAAAGAGCCAGCCAAGAAGGCGCCAAAAGTCAAGAGCGCGAACAATAAACAGCCCGAGATATCGGATCCTTGAGTCGCACACGCGGTCCCTAATTGCCTAATTTATGAGATATACAAAATGGAGGCGCCACGCTCTACCTGCTGACATATGATAAACATTACGGCTAACCCGATGTCTCTGGCTGACTATTGAATGCTAAAGGAAAAAGAGTTCTATTGTTAAAACTCTAAGAACACGTGGAGTAAGCTAAATTCAATAATTTAATAATTTAAATTGGCAATCACTTACTGAATTTTGTAATTTATTATTATTATTAGAGTTTACCAAATTTAATACTTTTAGTAATACCGAACGATCCTATTTAAGGATATTTTACTTAAATACTAAATTACTTTTAAGAAAAGAGACCACCCATGTTACCACATAAGAGCACCCAAGTACATGTATTCAGCGCCTTCCAAATGGCTAACGGGCAACCATGCTTGTCCGCCGAGCTGCCGTTCCACAGGCACAGCGTTGCGATAATCATAAGCGCACCGATAATTATTGTTAAAATTACTTGTCGCAATTATATCTCGTCCATTGTAAATGCACGTACATATGAGCGCATATATCTTTTTCTTTTTGCAACATTGAATTTAAGAATATTAACGTGTCTACTCTCATATGTACCTGCATAATTTTTATAAATAATTATTCTAATACACCCGCAAGATTTATCTGTGACTCTGAATGCTTAAAACTTAAATCGCGTGGGAATGAACTTTCACACGGCATTAGATCAGTCGCCAATTCTAGGAACGCATAGTTTCGCAATATCTAACAATAACATTCAGAGCTACAGGTTTCAATCGCACCGCTATCAGCGCTAGGGGGACCGAAACCCCCCAAATTAATAAACAGTACATGTACGAAGAATTCCATACTCTTTCTCTGCCGCTAGCCGCGTCATACCGAAAATCTAAGACGCAAAAGGCCCCCTTCCCTGTCGTCTAAGGCAAGGGATGCTAGACCTATATAAGCGGGCCCGCGGCCCGAGCGAGCGTTCAGTCTTTTTCCAAATTCTGTAATAATCAAACTGTGCGAACCCTGGAAGCCACCCGAGGGTTACAAAGACGCTTCCAGTCTACAGCTGTAAACGTAATCACGCTGCGTGGACCATCCGAGCCAACCTACCTTTGTAAAGGCGCTGCGTTTATTCATCAATAAAACTAAAGTAAGTTGATTTAAATCTTGAAACAATTAGCCTCATTTCCAACCCTGACCCTTTTAGTAATAAGAGAAATTGATGTAACTAGTTATTGGTACATCTACAAGCCCTTGAAGTTTAAAGAGAATGATCAAAGCGTAAAATTAATATTGGCCGCTAAGTCGTTCTTCTCTTCCTCCTCTGTATTGAACCATACCTTTATTCCTGAATAAATTATCAAACTGATTGCTCAAAAGTGCAGATTTGTTTTTCCGCTGCGAAACTTGCATTACGACCTGAGGGTTGTCTGCAGTACTCGCCATCTCAAAATACAAATCCTCGCATTTTGCAAATCAGATCCCTTTTACTCCTTAACATTTGCTTAATAGTACAGATTTGTTATTTCGCTGCGAAATGTGCATTACGACCTGAAGGTTGTCTGCAATTACTCGCCATTTTAATTAATAAATCTTAACTTTTTGCAAATCAAGCCTTTCCTATTTCAACCATTAATTGCTCAATAGTACGGGATCGATTTTCGCTGCGAACAGTGCATCACGACCTGAGGGTCGTCTGCAATACTCGCCATCTTAAATACGAATCCTGGCATTTCGCAATTTAATTTCTTTCCTCTCACAATCGTCTGCATCTTACTGTACCACGATTCCCCTTTCTCTCTAAAATTGTCCGCAAGCATGTGCATAATCGAAACGCAGATGCACAATTGCACTACGATCTAAAGGATTGTCTGCAAATACGTGCAACTCAACTACGATCTGCATACTTCTGCATTACAATTTTCTCTTCTCTCCAATTGTCTGCGAGTAATGTGCTTAATTGATATTTTGACGCATAGCCGCACCACGATCTGAACGGTCGTCTGCGATCCATGCAATTCAAAACAATAGGCATACCTTCCGCATCACAATTTCCCTTTCTTATTTCATAAAATCATTTGCCTAACAGTGCAAGCTCGATGAAAATCGTCTGCATTTACGCATTATGATTCTAGATGGTATGGAGAAAAAAGTATAGAGGCGGGAAGAAAAGGCGCGAAAGGGCGGAGATCTATCGGCGCTTGAGAGATCTCATCGCCGCAGAAAAAGCAGCCGCCAACCAACCTCCGAGTAAGATATAATAGATGGATAGGTCGCGGTGGGCCTATTGCTTGGCCGGCACGGTCGCCCGACTTAAATGTCTTAGACTTTTTTATTTGGAGACATATAAAAAATAAGGTTGAACATTTAAGAGATACAAATATAAATGAAATGCGCGAAGGAATAATTAGAGCCTTCGAAACAATTACCCCGGATATGGCACAACGAGCGACGCGGCAAATAACGGAAAGAGCTGCTCTCTGCGTACAAGAACGAGGAGAACATATTGAACAGTTAATGAATTAAATAATGAGAGTGGATTAGGCCTACTGGGGATACCACTAAAAAAAAACGCGCCGTATTGTCTACCTCAAGGTGGTGTGGAAACGACAACGCTTCCACAAAATAAATAAAATTTTTATAAACAATAAAAATCTAATTTAATTTATTAATTAATGCATATCCTTTTTTTTAAAAAATCTTAGATATCTTTTTTGTAAAAATCAATAAGTCAGTCGTTGGGTGGTTGCTTAGCAACCAAAATTGTAATATTAATAGCGGCAAGACAGCCGGGCCGGCACTTTTACAACCGAACGTCGGCCCATGCGTGACTGAGTAGGCTGCTATTTTCTTATAGAATCTAAAACTCATACGCTGTATTATATAAATTTTTTAAAATTCATATCTCGAATATGATTTGAAAAATCGCAAAGTGGATAAGGACTTTTATGCTCAATTTAACGAGATCTACCCCCCTACGAGCGTTGTCACACTAACGGTGGGACACCCTGTATATATTTGTTTACCGTATATGCATATATTTTTATTCTTACATTTATGGTCGACTGTTGTTTATTATTTCATATTTGCGCTTTGTAATGTTATTCTCTTAAGTTAATAAAATTACCTATTTTATTTTAAAAAAATTAAAAATGATTAATATTTTTTTCTAATTTCCTATTTTCTTTGTTTTCATTTTTTGTATTAGCTAGTTATAATAAATGTTTAATTTAAAAGTTTCAAACCTAAATATCTGCATTTCTTACATAAACCTTTGAAATCCATTTGTTGCGAAACCACCTCCGGTTCTTTTTCTGGGAACAAGAAGTAAAATTCTTTCCCTCAAAAGAATAAGAATTGCGCTAATTCAAACCTTTTATCGTTTAAATCTATTCCTAGCGCTTTATACGCGTGGCGCTGAACCACACGCGTCACGCAAGGATCGGTAGTTGCGTCTCTCTCTCTCTTTCCTAACTCTTTACCTGCTCTCAAACCATTTCCTTAACCACTGAGAAGCGGTAATCCTCCTTTAAAGAATATTTCTATTCCTGACGTAACATATTTTATGTAGAAGTTTTCCATTTTTATTTTATATCATAATTTGTTTTAAGTCAATTAATTTGTATTTTTATTATAGATATATTTAGTTATTATTAAAATTTTTTGTTATATTATTTTAATTATTTAAAGTTTTTCTTTAAAAAACCTTAGAATCTATCATTTGCGAAAAACCTTCGCCGGTTCTATCCCAGGGAAGAAGAATTAAATTTCTTTCCCTAAAAAAAACTAACCACGCGCTTTGATTGTAATTAATATTTCCTCAAACCTTTTCCTAGCGCGTAATTCGTGTGGCACTTTAATCTTAAACACCACATGAAACTCAGTGAAAAATTAACCTCCTTCCGTACCCTCTAAACTGTCTCCACAAATCTCATTCCAGTTAATTATAATAAAAATAAAATCCAAATTGACGTAACATAACGAACTACCAGTAACCAACCGTAACCAATTATTCTTTCTTTTACAAAGATCCAAAATACTTATCACAACGGGAACTCCTAAGGATTACAATGGATTGCTGCCAACGATGTATAAAATTGACAATAATTGGTATAGATTGACTTTTGTGAACAGTGGAAGCACTGGCATCGCCGATAATCGAACCTCTATCTCAATCAAAAGGGCAATACACCAGCCCGAATTCACTGGAAACGAGTGGTATATATTCGAGCAAGTACTTGGATCGACACAGAACATAAATAATGTTCTCTGTGGAAAAACCGTCCATGTTAAATAACATTGCGCAAGAAGCAATGGGAGAAAAAGTCAGGCCAGAAACAATCTCCATAATAAAATTGCTCAACGAAGCGTCGTTACATCGCATCGTGGAAACTGCAGAAACCAAAATGTGGAAAGGGTTTATGTCATTCGGATCAGCTAACGCGGGAGTATTCGCAATATTTCTAATTGCACGAATAATCAAGTTTTGCGTGAACACAATCATTTACGGCTAGGCATTGCACACCGTCTACGGTTAAAACTTGTATTTGCTGGGAGCTATTTGGACCTCAGTTACGAATCTACTTCTTCACAGAGGAAGCCGGCACACCACCAGAATCAGGAAACAGAACGCCGAGGAAGAAGAGACCCGTTCAACGTCCGAAAATCTGCTCCCTGGCCTCTCTAACTCCCTAACATAAAGGATTTCCCACCAAATATTAAGGTTAGTTTAGTTTATTTTATTAATATTGTAACGCGGTAATTTTATCGGCGGAAAGCTCGCCGGGAGCCAAGGTACGAGTAAGAAGTGAGACGTGATTAAACGTGGAAAAGCATAAATGATACTTTATTATAAACTACAAGATAAGTGGCAACACAAAAATAAACCTATAATACAAAAGAAATCTAATGCTAAAGTAACGCAGAAACAAACGAAATATTCTAGCCGCTCGGTGGGACGGTACACGACCAGCCTTGAATTCTCGGATCGATCGCTGTTACGCTCTGGGGGTGGCGGTATACGGCCGCGAGCCGTCTTCGCGCTGATCCAGAGTGGGCCCCGCGTCCGGGGGTCACGCGGTCGGGAGGCGGCGGCGCAACGGGTGGTGCAAGCCCTCTGAGCTGTATCGTTTTGAGCGGAGCGGCGTGCTCGCGGGTCGGCGACGTGGTGTGTAATAAGCTCCCCGCGTCGTGTCGTCCGGTCGGGAATGCGCGGTCGCGAGTCATCGGCGCGATGTACAAGTTAGGCCGTTTAGGCCGTGACGGTCGGACAGGTTTCGCGGTCGCGAGTCGGCGGCGCTGGTTACATGGTAGGCCGTTCGGGCCGTGGCGGTCGTACAAACTCCGCGATTGCGAGTCAACGGCGCAGAGTCCAGGGGAGACCGTTCGGACTGTGGCGAGGGAGATCCGCGAGCGTCCGGACGAAAGAGGGCTCAAGAGTGCCCGAGTCCTGGGGCAAAGGATAGCGGTGTCGAAGGCCGGGTGAGCCCGGTCGAGGACAGGCTCGGGAGCGCCCGAGTCCTGGAGGCAGCGGTAGCGAAGGCCGGGTGAGCCCGGTCGAGGACAGGCTCGGGAGCGCCCGAGTCCTGGAGGTAGCGGTATCGAAGGCCGGGTGAGCCCGGTTGAGGACAGGCTCGGGAGCGCCCGAGTCCTGGAGGTAGCGGTATCGAAGGCCGGGTGAGCCCGGTCGAGGACAGGCTCGGGAGCGCCCGAGTCCTGGAGGCAGCGGTAGCGAAGGCCGGGTGAGCCCGGTCGAGGACAGGCTCGGGAGCGCCCGAGTCCTGGAGGTAGCGGTATCGAAGGCCGGGTGAGCCCGGTTGAGGACAGGCTCGGGAGCGCCCGAGTCCTGGAGGTAGCGGTATCGAAGGCCGGGTGAGCCCGGTCGAGGACAGGCTCGGGAGCGCCCGAGTCCTGGAGGCAGCGGTATCGAAGGCCGGGTGAGCCCGGTCGAGGACAGGCTCGGGAGCGCCCGAGTCCTGGAGGTAGCGGTATCGAAGCCGGGTGAGCCCGGTCGAGGAAGTCTTGGGAGCGTCCAAGACCTGAAGGGTCGGATGCTGGAGTGCTCTCCAGCGAGGAAAAGGTGCCTCGTCTGCGTACGAGGCAGCTTATATACCCGTGGGCCCGAGAGTGGGGGACCTCCCACTCCCGAGCGGTCGGTGGCGGTGCGCGGTGTGAGCGGTTGGGCGGCCCATGTCACGCGGTCCGGTGATCCGCGCTACACGCCGCGGGCGGCTGGTCGGCCCGCGTAATTAATAATTAAAATGGCCGGTGTCCGCGCGATAATTCCGGACGATCGGTGTTAGTCGCGGCGCGGGGTCTGAATGTACTTAGCTTTTAGTGGCCTAAGGCCACAATATGTTTATTTAGTTTTAAAAGATAATTTTTAAAGTATCCGAATAATTTTGTGATGTAAAAATTTGTTATGTTGTAGTGTTTTTTTTATTTATAGGTAATGTAAAGTAATAAAAGAAGAATAGTCGTGCTATTATTATATCTATAGTGTAATGTTATAGAACATAATATATTTTTATTGTTATTTCTACACATATTAAAAATACAGCGGTTAGATGTCAAATTTTTTAAGTGTCCGAATAATTTTGTGAGCGACTGTATATACAGGGTGTCCCACCTCAAGTGTACACCACCGCGGATTTAGAAAGATATTGCAAATATAAGTAAAAAAGTCCTATACCGATTTGGTTAATTCGCGATATTAACATTAATAATAATATTTTTTACCTAGCGAATAAGAGCGCGCTTTTATTCGTTAGATAAAAAATATTATTATTAATGTTAATATTGCGAATTGACCAAATCGGTGTAGGACTTTTTTACTTATACAAGAAATAACCATGCGCGCGCTAAGCGCGCGCTATTTTTTAAAATACCTCAATTACAAATTACGAAAAAAAATCATGCGACTTACCAATCTACATGAGCTTCAGCGGAGTTGTAGAGTTCTGCGGTGACTGTAACATAAAATAAAGCATATTAATGTAGACATGGTAGTATTTAAATTAATGTAAAAATAATTAATTATTTTTATAAAGATTTTATAAAAAAGAAAAATTCTCACTTAAAAGTTGTTCCGCCGATGCATGATGCCCTCCCCGGGCCTGCTCCTCCTCTCAGATGGGACGTGTCGAGTCATCCTTCCGCGCACAAGTCACTCGCGAACATCTTGACCGTGATTTTACAATCGCGAAAATTATCGATTACTTTCGCGCGTTCCTGTCCGGCACTCGCGTTTAGAATAAAGCCAAAAAACTACGACCGAATACTTAGCGGAACTCCTGAAACGACCGACGAACCGGTTGCGGTTCGTATAATCTGATATCGGCGTGCGGCACTTTAATTTATTACTGAACGATGCGAAGCAGCGGAGTTCTCTTTATCTGTAACAGATAAATTAAAAAATTATATTGTAGATATCTAATTTAATTAAATAAAATTAAAAAAAACGTAACAAAAAATTTTAACCATTTAATTTTAAAGAAAAAGTGATAATTACCCTGAGGTTGCTCCGCTGGTGCCAGAAATCCATCCTGGGCTTCCTCCTCCTTTCAGGATGTCTGTGGAATGTCGCGTTGGTCCTTCTTCATTAGTAGAGTATTATCTGAAACAGAAAAATTACAATTAATATTCTGTTCTGTTCGATGTCTTATTGAGGGCGTGTTGTTTATTGTACCGCGCGTGTGTTTTGGTGCCGCGTGACCTCGTCGCACATTCCAACGTTAGCACAAGTAATGCGTACCGTCCCACCTATTCTCCGTGCTCCACATGCCTACAGTCGTTTCTACGATTAAAATTAAGAAGCGTGACGAACGATTACTCGTATAAATTTACTTTTTTGATATTCATTGCGTTGTTTACCTTTATCAGGTCTTCATTCAAGTCACCCTCGATCTTGACAGAAGAAACTGAACGTTGTAAAGCGAGGTCCAAGAGTCACCTTGATTCTTCGCTTTACGTCGCAGTCAGTTTCTTGTGTCGAGATCGAAGATTTAACGGAAGTGTCGTAGACTATCTCGCGAGTGTCCAGTATGCGAGTGTCTACTTGCTTGGTGCAAGTTCTGTGTCGTTCGTTACACCTACAAGAATCGACCGAAGGATCAAGGTGACTCTTAGACCGCGCTTTACGTCGCAGTCAGTTTCTGTGTCAAGATCAAAAATTTGAAGAAAGTGTCGTGAATATCCCGCGAGTAATTTAGTACACGGAGAACATTTTTTTATCATAAAACAAACTTGTTTTTTCGTGATCAAAATATTGTTTTGCGCTTTCGTAATAGAATATTCGCGTTTTTAATTTTCTTTTCAAATTGAACATCGCAAAGCCGTCGTACGCGTTGATCTTTAGTGGTAGTGTCGATTTTCCGTGCTGGTAAGACGTGTCTAACATCACACGCTACTCGGAAAATAGCATTTTCTACTAAAGGTATTAGAAAATAAGAAAATGCTAAAATGTAATATGATATTTGTGCTTTGAAAAGCTTTGTGCGTTTGGAAACTTTCTCTTTTTTTGCTCCTTTCTTTTATTACTTGTCTTAGTTTTATTGCTTGTTGGCACCGAGAAATTTATAACTAAATATCCGGTCACATAGACCGCCTGATAAGTGTCATTTTTCAGAGAACCCCGGCCATCCCGTAATATTTTGCGCCCGTCCTTACGAACAAAGGTAGGGCAACCAGGCATTGCGAGCCTCCGTGCCGATTAGTTAGTTGCTCTCTGTATCTCAATGCAGAAAGATCGTGTCACTTTGCAAAAAGAAATTGTCAGCTACAACATAGCCTATTTAGTAACCAGGCTTCTTCGCGTGCCGCAAAGCCAGCAAGCATTTATCATTTAATTTCTACTATTTTATCTCTATTATTTTTTTGTACATTTTTTTTTCAATAAATAAACTATATTCTAATTTTGCAAATTTTGGTGAAGTGTTATTGGAAATTCTAACAAAAGGAATTTGCGTTACGCCGGATTGTGCGTTGCATATTTTAGTACTTTAATTTTATTCTAACAATTTATTCTAATTTTATAATAATTTTTTGCCGCTTAGTGCAAGTTAATATATGTTTATATATTTTTATATATATTTGTATTAATATATATTACTTTCAGGGTAATGATGTGGAATGCATCAAAAAATTTTAACCACACCGGTTGTATTTAAAAAAAATATTAAAAGTATGTACAACCGAAAGTCCGTAGTCTGCTTAAGTGGGATGGAAAATTTTTGCTGCATTACACATTAAAAGGTTATTGTAGGTTTTCGTGATATAATTTTTCCAGGATCCGGCGAAATAATCAGAACACTGAGAGATCTGGTGAACGATCGATTTATTCAGAGAGAGAGCCCCGATCCGCACGGGGCCGGTCTTTTTATCTTTTCTCCCGACGCTCCTACTTTTTCTATGTCGCCAATAGCGTCGTCTAATTATTTTGTTCGAACTTTTAACGTATTTTGGTCGTGTCGTCGACCCCGCGAACGGCCGTGAGCCTTTATTATTTAGCTGCTTCTTATAACAACACGCGCGCGGTCGAAGCAACAATCTATTTATAACGCGAGTCGCCGATCTCGCTTTGTCCTAACTTAAAATATAAAATAATGCCTACATTATATTACATTATTTAAATTTTAATATATTATATTGTATTGTATTATCTTTTTATCTTTTTCTTTTATTTTTTCTCAAACTTCAAAGTTTTTTCTTTGACAGCTGACGTTAACTCTCGCTTGGCATGAAGCGAGCCAACCGAGAAAAAACTAATTAACACGGGATTTAAACGGCAGCAATTTAATGGTTAATTCATGCGTAACGCACCAATTTTTTATAAAGAGAATTTGCAATATTTTTCTAAGGGTGCGTTCCGAAATGCGTATAGAGCGCGTGGACTGCATGGAAAATCGTTCTGATTTGGTCAATGCGCGCATTGGTAGCGCTTTGGTAACACACAGAATTCCCCAGATTGTATTAACCGTTCTGAATTTTTAGCATCTTTCCAACGCATTGTGTAACTGTCGGGGCTCGTGTGGTCTGTACGTGCGACGTTCGTCGCTTCGCAAGAGATGATGGGTGCGAAAAAAAATGTGACTCAAGTCCTCGACGGAATTATAAGTATATTTATAATTCGAAATGAGCCTCTCACAAACGAGAGATATGCGCGTTGGAGATACCTAGGTCAGCCCGCCGCTGACCAGCCGTCCGGAGGCCGGATCCGTCGTCAATGTGAAATCGCGTGGCCCCAAGGCTTACAAAAACTCGTGCGAAAATTTAGAAGCGAATTGTCCCCTCGGATCCGCCGCGTCGTTTTTATAGTTACTCTCCCGCACGGTCGTTCGCTTTTCTCTTGTCTTTAGTGACGTCGTCGCTACGTCACGCGTTCGAAATTTTTCTTTGTCTCAGCGGTGAGACGTTACCGAAAGGCGGTTAACCCCTTTGTTTTGTTGCGTGCGGGAACGGTTTTTTACCACAACACAGCTGACTCATCAGCCTGTTGTGTATTCGTCGTGTTATTGTTTCTTGCTATTTTAAACAATTAAGTTCGCTCGTGGTCAATTACGTTACACTTTTAAATTATAATTCTATTTAATTTTCGGGCTTATTTCGCTTCCCGAACACATTGACTGTTTCTAGTTTGACTTGAGGCAGATAATGCGTTTAATGCGTCTCATGCAATCTATGCGTTTTATGTGTATCTTGAAACGTGCCTTCGTCGATGAGGAGCCATTGTTGATAACAAAAACATAGAAAAAAAAAAAATTAGTATGCTTATTAGTATGGTTTCGAAACCATTCCGAATTATTATAGTGCTTTATGCGCATGGACAAAACGGAACGGTTTCAAAGCGCTGCGCAGCAATAATGCAGTATACGCGTTCTACGCGCATTTCGGAACGCACTCTAAATCAGCGGTGGTGTACTCTTGAAGCGGAACACCATGTATAATTAATGTATTATATACAATACTAAACATTTTATGCTATATAAAAATTAAATTAATAACAGCAATTTTCAAACTAAAACAACATTAATTTCATGTAAAATATAAATTTTCAAATGTTTATATGGCTTAAATTATTAGTAAAATTAACTCCAATTTACTTGAAAATTAAGTTACCGGTTTACAATTTTGCACAAAGGTAGGAGAATGAACCAGCAATTTTTAAACTTGAAAATATCTTGCTGTAAAACTTCCATTATCATTTAAATGTACAGACTTCGGTTAAATCTCAAATGTTACAGTAAGACTTGCTGTTTCCAAATTTGAATTTTGCATTATTTGGATCAACCTCTCACAATTTTTTTATTGATTTCATACAATTCTACAGCGTTTATGCTTTATACGTATCGAATGTAATATTATTATTTTCAAACTGAAGCAGCGTTAAGATTCATGTGAAAACTATGTTTTTTGGTGACCATGTGGCTTAAATTATTATTAATATTGACTCAATATCCGCTTGTTCTTTCGAATACCGGTCTACAATTTTGCACAGCAGTTCGAAATGTAAATTAGCAACTTCTAAACTTGGAAACATCTTGCAGTAAGACTTCCATTAACATTTGGATGTACAGACTTTTGTAAAATCAGAGATGTTACAGTAAGACTTGCTGTTTGCAAGTTTAACTTTCGCGTTTTTGGCCCGTTCTCTCACCATTTCTTTTGTTTATTACGTACGATTCATCAACGTTTATACCATATAAGTATCAAGTTTTATATTGTAATTTTTATATTAACGAAACTTTAAGTTTTATGTCAAGTGTATGTTTTTTGGTTTCTCTTTGGGTGGTTTACTTGATCCATTTTAAGTCAACTGTGTTACAAATTGCTTTGTCTCATCGTAAATTTGCCTTTTAATGTGAAATGTGACTTTGAAACTTTTAAGCTCACTTAATTTTTCATCGAAATGTTAATCAAAAGCTAAACTTTTTATAGTTTGAATATTAACTTACAATCCTGAAATTTAATTATTATAAGTTTAACATTTTTTACGATTAACTCCGCTCTTTGGTTTACTTGTTCGTCAATTTGCACTTGCCCTAGGTTTTATTTACCACTTTTTTATGAATTTTTCTGAAATTAATTTTGTTTCAACGCATTCACTTTATGAAAATAGCTACTTTAAATTGTTGTTAACATATTTAAACTTTTAATACATTGGGTCCGTCACCGTTATCGCAACGGTTTTCGAGTGATTGTTAAGTTTCGCATGTCTTAGCACGTGTATAAAAACCGTCTTCGAAAGTTGAAAGCTTTTAGACGTTTAACCTAGCCACTTTCGGCTTATTACTCACTGCGATATTTATGCGAATTATTACATCGGTTGTTTTATTTTTTCTTCTTCCATCCTTTTTCTTGCTTATGTGTCGTTGATTCATATAGAATATCTCTACTTTTTAATTGCGATTTATTCACAATAAACTTTTCAGTGGCTGGCCCGATTTTGTATTAAACTCTAATACGCAACGATTCACGTTTTTCAGTTACAAGTCGCGAGCGCGCCTTCGTGCAGGCAGCGGAAAAACGACGAACTTGCTACCGACACAATACGGTTAGCAATGGGAATGAATCTTTCGCAGAGATATATAATTTTGACAATATAGTTATTAGAAGCACATATCAAAATGACGCAGATGTTGACAAATACGTGAAATAATAATTAAAACCAATTGGCTATTGACTTGAGGTATACAATCTTAAATAGTATATTGAAACAATATTAACAATTGTTATTACGTCATCAAATGAAACTTGTATAATGCAAATAGTATTCTTATAACAACGTAAAGCAGTTTGCAAATTAAAAAGTTTGATATGTAACTTCAATTGTAAAAACAAAATTTGTCATTTAGATGTTAGGTATGGTCTAAATTATTTGCAAATGTGATTTCAGATTAGTTATTAATAACGTCATTTGCTTATAATTTTGATCTTTATTTTTAGGTGTCCATGAGAAACTATTAATCTCAAAAAAACGTCGTAAAGAAGTTTTGATCTTACAGACCTCTGCTAAACTTAAAATTTTACATTGTAACTTGATTTTTAAAATTTTTTATTTGCGTTATTTGACCCGACCTTACACAATTTTATTTATTCATTACATAAAATTCTTCAGCGTTTGTGCTATGTACGTATCGAACGTATTATTGTTATTTTCAAACTGAGGCAGCGTGAAGTTTCATGTGAAATCTATGTTTTTTGGTGACCATGTGGTTTAAATTATTATTAATATTGACTCAATATCCGCTTGTTCTTTCGAATACCGATCTACAATTTTGCACAGCAGTTCGAAATGTAAATTAGCAACTTCTAAACTTGGAAACATCTTGCAGTAAGACTTCCATTAACATTTGGATGTACAGACTTTTGTAAAATCAGAGATGTTACAGTAAGACTTGCTGTTTGCAAGTTTAACTTTCGCGTTTTTTGGCCCGTTCTCTCACCATTTCTTTTGTTTATTACGTACGATTCATCAACGTTTATACCATATAAGTATCAAGTTTTATATTGTAATTTTTATATTAACGAAACTTTAAGTTTTATGTCAAGTGTATGTTTTTTGGTTTCTCTTTGGGTGGTTTACTTGATCCACTTTAAGTCAACTGTGTTACAAATTGCTTTGCCTCATCGTAAATTTGCCTTTTAATGTGAAATGTGACTTTGAAACTTTTAAGCTCATATAATTTTTCATCGAAATGTTAATCAAAAGCTAAACTTTTTATAGTTTGAATATTAACTTACAATCCTGAAATTTAATTATTATAAGTTTAACATTTTTTACGATTAACTCCGCTCTTTGGTTTACTTGTTCGTCAATTTGCACTTGCCCTAGGTTTTATTTACCACTTTTTTATGAATTTTTCTGAAATTAATTTTGTTTCAACGCATTCACTTTATGAAAATAGCTACTTTAAATTGTTGTTAACATATTTAAACTTTTAATACATTGGGTCCGTCACCGTTATCGCAACGGTTTTCGAGTGATTGTTAAGTTTCGCATGTCTTAGCACGTGTATAAAAACCGTCTTCGAAAGTTGAAAGCTTTTAGACGTTTAACCTAGCCACTTTCGGCTTATTACTCACTGCGATATTTATGCGAATTATTACATCGGTTGTTTTATTTTTTTTTCTTCCATCCTTTTTCTTGCTTATGTGTCGTTGATTCATATAGAATATCTCTACTTTTTAATTGCGATTTATTCACAATAAACTTTTCAGTGGCTGGCCCGATTTTGTATTAAACTCTAATACGCAACGATTCACGTTTTTCAGTTACAAGTCGCGAGCGCGCCTTCGTGCAGGCAGCGGAAAAACGACGAACTTGCTACCGACACAATACGGTTAGCAATGGGAATGAATCTTTCGCAGAGATATATAATTTTGACAATATAGTTATTAGAAGCACATATCAAAATGACGCAGATGTTGACAAATACGTGAAATAATAATTAAAACCAATTGGCTATTGACTTGAGGTATACAATCTTAAATAGTATATTGAAACAATATTAACAATTGTTATTACGTCATCAAATGAAACTTGTATAATGCAAATAGTATTCTTATAACAACGTAAAGCAGTTTGCAAATTAAAAAGTTTGATATGTAACTTCAATTGTAAAAACAAAATTTGTCATTTAGATGTTAGGTATGGTCTAAATTATTTGCAAATGTGATTTCAGATTAGTTATTAATAACGTCATTTGCTTATAATTTTGATCTTTATTTTTAGGTGTCCATGAGAAACTATTAATCTCAAAAAAACGTCGTAAAGAAGTTTTGATCTTACAGACCTCTGCTAAACTTAAAATTTTACATTGTAACTTGATTTTTAAAATTTTTTATTTGCGTTATTTGACCAGACCTTACACAATTTTATTTATTTATTACATAAAATTCTACAGCGTTTGTGCTATATACGTATCGAACGTAATATTGTTATTTTCAAACTGAGGCAGCGTGAAGTTTCATGTGAAATCTATGTTTTTTGGTGACCATGTGGCTTAAATTATTATTAATATTGACTCAATATCCGCTTGTTCTTTCGAATACCGGTCTACAATTTTGCACAGCAGTTCGAAATGTAAATTAGCAACTTCTAAACTTGGAAACATCTTGCAGTAAGACTTCCATTAACATTTGGATGTACAGACTTTTGTAAAATCAGAGATGTTACAGTAAGACTTGCTGTTTGCAAGTTTAACTTTCGCGTTTTTGGCCCGTTCTCTCACCATTTCTTTTGTTTATTACGTACGATTCATCAACGTTTATACCATATAAGTATCAAGTTTTATATTGTAATTTTTATATTAACGAAACTTTAAGTTTTATGTCAAGTGTATGTTTTTTGGTTTCTCTTTGGGTGGTTTACTTGATCCATTTTAAGTCAACTGTGTTACAAATTGCTTTGCCTCATCGTAAATTTGCCTTTTAATGTGAAATGTGACTTTGAAACTTTTAAGCTCATATAATTTTTCATCGAAATGTTAATCAAAAGCTAAACTTTTTATAGTTTGAATATTAACTTACAATCCTGAATTTTAATTATTATAAGTTTAACATTTTTTACGATTAACTCCGCTCTTTGGTTTACTTGTTCGTCAATTTGCACTTGCCCTAGGTTTTATTTACCACTTTTTTATGAATTTTTCTGAAATTAATTTTGTTTCAACGCATTCACTTTATGAAAATAGCTACTTTAAATTGTTGTTAACATATTTAAACTTTTAATACATTGGGTCCGTCACCGTTATCGCAACGGTTTTCGAGTGATTGTTAAGTTTCGCATGTCTTAGCACGTGTATAAAAACCGTCTTCGAAAGTTGAAAGCTTTTAGACGTTTAACCTAGCCACTTTCGGCTTATTACTCACTGCGATATTTATGCGAATTATTACATCGGTTGTTTTATTTTTTCTTCTTCCATCCTTTTTCTTGCTTATGTGTCGTTGATTCATATAGAATATCTCTACTTTTTAATTGCGATTTATTCACAATAAACTTTTCAGTGGCTGGCCCGATTTTGTATTAAACTCTAATACGCAACGATTCACGTTTTTCAGTTACAAGTCGCGAGCGCGCCTTCGTGCAGGCAGCGGAAAAACGACGAACTTGCTACCGACACAATACGGTTAGCAATGGGAATGAATCTTTCGCAGAGATATTTAATTTTGACAATATAGTTATTAGAAGCACATATCAAAATGACGCAGATGTTGACAAATACGTGAAATAATAATTAAAACCAATTGGCTATTGACTTGAGGTATACAATCTTAAATAGTATATTGAAACAATATTAACAATTGTTATTACGTCATCAAATGAAACTTGTATAATGCAAATAGTATTCTTATAACAACGTAAAGCAGTTTGCAAATTAAAAAGTTTGATATGTAACTTCAATTGTAAAAACAAAATTTGTCATTTAGATGTTAGGTATGGTCTAAATTATTTGCAAATGTGATTTCAGATTAGTTATTAATAACGTCATTTGCTTATAATTTTGATCTTTATTTTTAGGTGTCCATGAGAAACTATTAATCTCAAAAAAACGTCGTAAAGAAGTTTTGATCTTACAGACCTCTGCTAAACTTAAAATTTTACATTGTAACTTGATTTTTAAAATTTTTTATTTGCGTTATTTGACCCGACCTTACACAATTTTATTTATTTATTACATAAAATTCTACAGCGTTTGTGCTATATACGTATCGAACGTAATATTGTTATTTTCAAACTGAGGCAGCGTGAAGTTTCATGTGAAATCTATGTTTTTTGGTGACCATGTGGCTTAAATTATTATTAATATTGACTCAATATCCGCTTGTTCTTTCGAATACCGGTCTACAATTTTGCACAGCAGTTCGAAATGTAAATTAGCAACTTCTAAACTTGGAAACATCTTGCAGTAAGACTTCCATTAACATTTGGATGTACAGACTTTTGTAAAATCAGAGATGTTACAGTAAGACTTGCTGTTTGCAAGTTTAACTTTCGCGTTTTTTGGCCCGTTCTCTCACCATTTCTTTTGTTTATTACGTACGATTCATCAACGTTTATACCATATAAGTATCAAGTTTTATATTGTAATTTTTATATTAACGAAACTTTAAGTTTTATGTCAAGTGTATGTTTTTTGGTTTCTCTTTGGGTGGTTTACTTGATCCACTTTAAGTCAACTGTGTTACAAATTGCTTTGCCTCATCGTAAATTTGCCTTTTAATGTGAAATGTGACTTTGAAACTTTTAAGCTCATATAATTTTTCATCGAAATGTTAATCAAAAGCTAAACTTTTTATAGTTTGAATATTAACTTACAATCCTGAAATTTAATTATTATAAGTTTAACATTTTTTACGATTAACTCCGCTCTTTGGTTTACTTGTTCGTCAATTTGCACTTGCCCTAGGTTTTATTTACCACTTTTTTATGAATTTTTCTGAAATTAATTTTGTTTCAACGCATTCACTTTATGAAAATAGCTACTTTAAATTGTTGTTAACATATTTAAACTTTTAATACATTGGGTCCGTCACCGTTATCGCAACGGTTTTCGAGTGATTGTTAAGTTTCGCATGTCTTAGCACGTGTATAAAAACCGTCTTCGAAAGTTGAAAGCTTTTAGACGTTTAACCTAGCCACTTTCGGCTTATTACTCACTGCGATATTTATGCGAATTATTACATCGGTTGTTTTATTTTTTCTTCTTCCATCCTTTTTCTTGCTTATGTGTCGTTGATTCATATAGAATATCTCTACTTTTTAATTGCGATTTATTCACAATAAACTTTTCAGTGGCTGGCCCGATTTTGTATTAAACTCTAATACGCAACGATTCACGTTTTTCAGTTACAAGTCGCGAGCGCGCCTTCGTGCAGGCAGCGGAAAAACGACGAACTTGCTACCGACACAATACGGTTAGCAATGGGAATGAATCTTTCGCAGAGATATTTAATTTTGACAATATAGTTATTAGAAGCACATATCAAAATGACGCAGATGTTGACAAATACGTGAAATAATAATTAAAACCAATTGGCTATTGACTTGAGGTATACAATCTTAAATAGTATATTGAAACAATATTAACAATTGTTATTACGTCATCAAATGAAACTTGTATAATGCAAATAGTATTCTTATAACAACGTAAAGCAGTTTGCAAATTAAAAAGTTTGATATGTAACTTCAATTGTAAAAACAAAATTTGTCATTTAGATGTTAGGTATGGTCTAAATTATTTGCAAATGTGATTTCAGATTAGTTATTAATAACGTCATTTGCTTATAATTTTGATCTTTATTTTTAGGTGTCCATGAGAAACTATTAATCTCAAAAAAACGTCGTAAAGAAGTTTTGATCTTACAGACCTCTGCTAAACTTAAAATTTTACATTGTAACTTGATTTTTAAAATTTTTTATTTGCGTTATTTGACCCGACCTTACACAATTTTATTTATTTATTACATAAAATTCTACAGCGTTTGTGCTATATACGTATCGAACGTAATATTGTTATTTTCAAACTGAGGCAGCGTGAAGTTTCATGTGAAATCTATGTTTTTTGGTGACCATGTGGCTTAAATTATTATTAATATTGACTCAATATCCGCTTGTTCTTTCGAATACCGGTCTACAATTTTGCACAGCAGTTCGAAATGTAAATTAGCAACTTCTAAACTTGGAAACATCTTGCAGTAAGACTTCCATTAACATTTGGATGTACAGACTTTTGTAAAATCAGAGATGTTACAGTAAGACTTGCTGTTTGCAAGTTTAACTTTCGCGTTTTTGGCCCGTTCTCTCACCATTTCTTTTGTTTATTACGTACGATTCATCAACGTTTATACCATATAAGTATCAAGTTTTATATTGTAATTTTTATATTAACGAAACTTTAAGTTTTATGTCAAGTGTATGTTTTTTGGTTTCTCTTTGGGTGGTTTACTTGATCCACTTTAAGTCAACTGTGTTACAAATTGCTTTGCCTCATCGTAAATTTGCCTTTTAATGTGAAATGTGACTTTGAAACTTTTAAGCTCATATAATTTTTCATCGAAATGTTAATCAAAAGCTAAACTTTTTATAGTTTGAATATTAACTTACAATCCTGAAATTTAATTATTATAAGTTTAACATTTTTTACGATTAACTCCGCTCTTTGGTTTACTTGTTCGTCAATTTGCACTTGCCCTAGGTTTTATTTACCACTTTTTTATGAATTTTTCTGAAATTAATTTTGTTTCAACGCATTCACTTTATGAAAATAGCTACTTTAAATTGTTGTTAACATATTTAAACTTTTAATACATTGGGTCCGTCACCGTTATCGCAACGGTTTTCGAGTGATTGTTAAGTTTCGCATGTCTTAGCACGTGTATAAAAACCGTCTTCGAAAGTTGAAAGCTTTTAGACGTTTAACCTAGCCACTTTCGGCTTATTACTCACTGCGATATTTATGCGAATTATTACATCGGTTGTTTTATTTTTTCTTCTTCCATCCTTTTTCTTGCTTATGTGTCGTTGATTCATATAGAATATCTCTACTTTTTAATTGCGATTTATTCACAATAAACTTTTCAGTGGCTGGCCCGATTTTGTATTAAACTCTAATACGCAACGATTCACGTTTTTCAGTTACAAGTCGCGAGCGCGCCTTCGTGCAGGCAGCGGAAAAACGACGAACTTGCTACCGACACAATACGGTTAGCAATGGGAATGAATCTTTCGCAGAGATATTTAATTTTGACAATATAGTTATTAGAAGCACATATCAAAATGACGCAGATGTTGACAAATACGTGAAATAATAATTAAAACCAATTGGCTATTGACTTGAGGTATACAATCTTAAATAGTATATTGAAACAATATTAACAATTGTTATTACGTCATCAAATGAAACTTGTATAATGCAAATAGTATTCTTATAACAACGTAAAGCAGTTTGCAAATTAAAAAGTTTGATATGTAACTTCAATTGTAAAAACAAAATTTGTCATTTAGATGTTAGGTATGGTCTAAATTATTTGCAAATGTGATTTCAGATTAGTTATTAATAACGTCATTTGCTTATAATTTTGATCTTTATTTTTAGGTGTCCATGAGAAACTATTAATCTCAAAAAAACGTCGTAAAGAAGTTTTGATCTTACAGACCTCTGCTAAACTTAAAATTTTACATTGTAACTTGATTTTTAAAATTTTTTATTTGCGTTATTTGACCCGACCTTACACAATTTTATTTATTTATTACATAAAATTCTACAGCGTTTGTGCTATATACGTATCGAACGTAATATTGTTATTTTCAAACTGAGGCAGCGTGAAGTTTCATGTGAAATCTATGTTTTTTGGTGACCATGTGGCTTAAATTATTATTAATATTGACTCAATATCCGCTTGTTCTTTCGAATACCGGTCTACAATTTTGCACAGCAGTTCGAAATGTAAATTAGCAACTTCTAAACTTGGAAACATCTTGCAGTAAGACTTCCATTAACATTTGGATGTACAGACTTTTGTAAAATCAGAGATGTTACAGTAAGACTTGCTGTTTGCAAGTTTAACTTTCGCGTTTTTGGCCCGTTCTCTCACCATTTCTTTTGTTTATTACGTACGATTCATCAACGTTTATACCATATAAGTATCAAGTTTTATATTGTAATTTTTATATTAACGAAACTTTAAGTTTTATGTCAAGTGTATGTTTTTTGGTTTCTCTTTGGGTGGTTTACTTGATCCACTTTAAGTCAACTGTGTTACAAATTGCTTTGCCTCATCGTAAATTTGCCTTTTAATGTGAAATGTGACTTTGAAACTTTTAAGCTCATATAATTTTTCATCGAAATGTTAATCAAAAGCTAAACTTTTTATAGTTTGAATATTAACTTACAATCCTGAAATTTAATTATTATAAGTTTAACATTTTTTACGATTAACTCCGCTCTTTGGTTTACTTGTTCGTCAATTTGCACTTGCCCTAGGTTTTATTTACCACTTTTTTATGAATTTTTCTGAAATTAATTTTGTTTCAACGCATTCACTTTATGAAAATAGCTACTTTAAATTGTTGTTAACATATTTAAACTTTTAATACATTGGGTCCGTCACCGTTATCGCAACGGTTTTCGAGTGATTGTTAAGTTTCGCATGTCTTAGCACGTGTATAAAAACCGTCTTCGAAAGTTGAAAGCTTTTAGACGTTTAACCTAGCCACTTTCGGCTTATTACTCACTGCGATATTTATGCGAATTATTACATCGGTTGTTTTATTTTTTCTTCTTCCATCCTTTTTCTTGCTTATGTGTCGTTGATTCATATAGAATATCTCTACTTTTTAATTGCGATTTATTCACAATAAACTTTTCAGTGGCTGGCCCGATTTTGTATTAAACTCTAATACGCAACGATTCACGTTTTTCAGTTACAAGTCGCGAGCGCGCCTTCGTGCAGGCAGCGGAAAAACGACGAACTTGCTACCGACACAATACGGTTAGCAATGGGAATGAATCTTTCGCAGAGATATTTAATTTTGACAATATAGTTATTAGAAGCACATATCAAAATGACGCAGATGTTGACAAATACGTGAAATAATAATTAAAACCAATTGGCTATTGACTTGAGGTATACAATCTTAAATAGTATATTGAAACAATATTAACAATTGTTATTACGTCATCAAATGAAACTTGTATAATGCAAATAGTATTCTTATAACAACGTAAAGCAGTTTGCAAATTAAAAAGTTTGATATGTAACTTCAATTGTAAAAACAAAATTTGTCATTTAGATGTTAGGTATGGTCTAAATTATTTGCAAATGTGATTTCAGATTAGTTATTAATAACGTCATTTGCTTATAATTTTGATCTTTATTTTTAGGTGTCCATGAGAAACTATTAATCTCAAAAAAACGTCGTAAAGAAGTTTTGATCTTACAGACCTCTGCTAAACTTAAAATTTTACATTGTAACTTGATTTTTAAAATTTTTTATTTGCGTTATTTGACCCGACCTTACACAATTTTATTTATTTATTACATAAAATTCTACAGCGTTTGTGCTATATACGTATCGAACGTAATATTGTTATTTTCAAACTGAGGCAGCGTGAAGTTTCATGTGAAATCTATGTTTTTTGGTGACCATGTGGCTTAAATTATTATTAATATTGACTCAATATCCGCTTGTTCTTTCGAATACCGGTCTACAATTTTGCACAGCAGTTCGAAATGTAAATTAGCAACTTCTAAACTTGGAAACATCTTGCAGTAAGACTTCCATTAACATTTGGATGTACAGACTTTTGTAAAATCAGAGATGTTACAGTAAGACTTGCTGTTTGCAAGTTTAACTTTCGCGTTTTTTGGCCCGTTCTCTCACCATTTCTTTTGTTTATTACGTACGATTCATCAACGTTTATACCATATAAGTATCAAGTTTTATATTGTAATTTTTATATTAACGAAACTTTAAGTTTTATGTCAAGTGTATGTTTTTTGGTTTCTCTTTGGGTGGTTTACTTGATCCACTTTAAGTCAACTGTGTTACAAATTGCTTTGCCTCATCGTAAATTTGCCTTTTAATGTGAAATGTGACTTTGAAACTTTTAAGCTCATATAATTTTTCATCGAAATGTTAATCAAAAGCTAAACTTTTTATAGTTTGAATATTAACTTACAATCCTGAAATTTAATTATTATAAGTTTAACATTTTTTACGATTAACTCCGCTCTTTGGTTTACTTGTTCGTCAATTTGCACTTGCCCTAGGTTTTATTTACCACTTTTTTATGAATTTTTCTGAAATTAATTTTGTTTCAACGCATTCACTTTATGAAAATAGCTACTTTAAATTGTTGTTAACATATTTAAACTTTTAATACATTGGGTCCGTCACCGTTATCGCAACGGTTTTCGAGTGATTGTTAAGTTTCGCATGTCTTAGCACGTGTATAAAAACCGTCTTCGAAAGTTGAAAGCTTTTAGACGTTTAACCTAGCCACTTTCGGCTTATTACTCACTGCGATATTTATGCGAATTATTACATCGGTTGTTTTATTTTTTCTTCTTCCATCCTTTTTCTTGCTTATGTGTCGTTGATTCATATAGAATATCTCTACTTTTTAATTGCGATTTATTCACAATAAACTTTTCAGTGGCTGGCCCGATTTTGTATTAAACTCTAATACGCAACGATTCACGTTTTTCAGTTACAAGTCGCGAGCGCGCCTTCGTGCAGGCAGCGGAAAAACGACGAACTTGCTACCGACACAATACGGTTAGCAATGGGAATGAATCTTTCGCAGAGATATTTAATTTTGACAATATAGTTATTAGAAGCACATATCAAAATGACGCAGATGTTGACAAATACGTGAAATAATAATTAAAACCAATTGGCTATTGACTTGAGGTATACAATCTTAAATAGTATATTGAAACAATATTAACAATTGTTATTACGTCATCAAATGAAACTTGTATAATGCAAATAGTATTCTTATAACAACGTAAAGCAGTTTGCAAATTAAAAAGTTTGATATGTAACTTCAATTGTAAAAACAAAATTTGTCATTTAGATGTTAGGTATGGTCTAAATTATTTGCAAATGTGATTTCAGATTAGTTATTAATAACGTCATTTGCTTATAATTTTGATCTTTATTTTTAGGTGTCCATGAGAAACTATTAATCTCAAAAAAACGTCGTAAAGAAGTTTTGATCTTACAGACCTCTGCTAAACTTAAAATTTTACATTGTAACTTGATTTTTAAAATTTTTTATTTGCGTTATTTGACCCGACCTTACACAATTTTATTTATTTATTACATAAAATTCTACAGCGTTTGTGCTATATACGTATCGAACGTAATATTGTTATTTTCAAACTGAGGCAGCGTGAAGTTTCATGTGAAATCTATGTTTTTTGGTGACCATGTGGCTTAAATTATTATTAATATTGACTCAATATCCGCTTGTTCTTTCGAATACCGGTCTACAATTTTGCACAGCAGTTCGAAATGTAAATTAGCAACTTCTAAACTTGGAAACATCTTGCAGTAAGACTTCCATTAACATTTGGATGTACAGACTTTTGTAAAATCAGAGATGTTACAGTAAGACTTGCTGTTTGCAAGTTTAACTTTCGCGTTTTTTGGCCCGTTCTCTCACCATTTCTTTTGTTTATTACGTACGATTCATCAACGTTTATACCATATAAGTATCAAGTTTTATATTGTAATTTTTATATTAACGAAACTTTAAGTTTTATGTCAAGTGTATGTTTTTTGGTTTCTCTTTGGGTGGTTTACTTGATCCACTTTAAGTCAACTGTGTTACAAATTGCTTTGCCTCATCGTAAATTTGCCTTTTAATGTGAAATGTGACTTTGAAACTTTTAAGCTCATATAATTTTTCATCGAAATGTTAATCAAAAGCTAAACTTTTTATAGTTTGAATATTAACTTACAATCCTGAAATTTAATTATTATAAGTTTAACATTTTTTACGATTAACTCCGCTCTTTGGTTTACTTGTTCGTCAATTTGCACTTGCCCTAGGTTTTATTTACCACTTTTTTATGAATTTTTCTGAAATTAATTTTGTTTCAACGCATTCACTTTATGAAAATAGCTACTTTAAATTGTTGTTAACATATTTAAACTTTTAATACATTGGGTCCGTCACCGTTATCGCAACGGTTTTCGAGTGATTGTTAAGTTTCGCATGTCTTAGCACGTGTATAAAAACCGTCTTCGAAAGTTGAAAGCTTTTAGACGTTTAACCTAGCCACTTTCGGCTTATTACTCACTGCGATATTTATGCGAATTATTACATCGGTTGTTTTATTTTTTCTTCTTCCATCCTTTTTCTTGCTTATGTGTCGTTGATTCATATAGAATATCTCTACTTTTTAATTGCGATTTATTCACAATAAACTTTTCAGTGGCTGGCCCGATTTTGTATTAAACTCTAATACGCAACGATTCACGTTTTTCAGTTACAAGTCGCGAGCGCGCCTTCGTGCAGGCAGCGGAAAAACGACGAACTTGCTACCGACACAATACGGTTAGCAATGGGAATGAATCTTTCGCAGAGATATTTAATTTTGACAATATAGTTATTAGAAGCACATATCAAAATGACGCAGATGTTGACAAATACGTGAAATAATAATTAAAACCAATTGGCTATTGACTTGAGGTATACAATCTTAAATAGTATATTGAAACAATATTAACAATTGTTATTACGTCATCAAATGAAACTTGTATAATGCAAATAGTATTCTTATAACAACGTAAAGCAGTTTGCAAATTAAAAAGTTTGATATGTAACTTCAATTGTAAAAACAAAATTTGTCATTTAGATGTTAGGTATGGTCTAAATTATTTGCAAATGTGATTTCAGATTAGTTATTAATAACGTCATTTGCTTATAATTTTGATCTTTATTTTTAGGTGTCCATGAGAAACTATTAATCTCAAAAAAACGTCGTAAAGAAGTTTTGATCTTACAGACCTCTGCTAAACTTAAAATTTTACATTGTAACTTGATTTTTAAAATTTTTTATTTGCGTTATTTGACCCGACCTTACACAATTTTATTTATTTATTACATAAAATTCTACAGCGTTTGTGCTATATACGTATCGAACGTAATATTGTTATTTTCAAACTGAGGCAGCGTGAAGTTTCATGTGAAATCTATGTTTTTTGGTGACCATGTGGCTTAAATTATTATTAATATTGACTCAATATCCGCTTGTTCTTTCGAATACCGGTCTACAATTTTGCACAGCAGTTCGAAATGTAAATTAGCAACTTCTAAACTTGGAAACATCTTGCAGTAAGACTTCCATTAACATTTGGATGTACAGACTTTTGTAAAATCAGAGATGTTACAGTAAGACTTGCTGTTTGCAAGTTTAACTTTCGCGTTTTTTGGCCCGTTCTCTCACCATTTCTTTTGTTTATTACGTACGATTCATCAACGTTTATACCATATAAGTATCAAGTTTTATATTGTAATTTTTATATTAACGAAACTTTAAGTTTTATGTCAAGTGTATGTTTTTTGGTTTCTCTTTGGGTGGTTTACTTGATCCACTTTAAGTCAACTGTGTTACAAATTGCTTTGCCTCATCGTAAATTTGCCTTTTAATGTGAAATGTGACTTTGAAACTTTTAAGCTCATATAATTTTTCATCGAAATGTTAATCAAAAGCTAAACTTTTTATAGTTTGAATATTAACTTACAATCCTGAAATTTAATTATTATAAGTTTAACATTTTTTACGATTAACTCCGCTCTTTGGTTTACTTGTTCGTCAATTTGCACTTGCCCTAGGTTTTATTTACCACTTTTTTATGAATTTTTCTGAAATTAATTTTGTTTCAACGCATTCACTTTATGAAAATAGCTACTTTAAATTGTTGTTAACATATTTAAACTTTTAATACATTGGGTCCGTCACCGTTATCGCAACGGTTTTCGAGTGATTGTTAAGTTTCGCATGTCTTAGCACGTGTATAAAAACCGTCTTCGAAAGTTGAAAGCTTTTAGACGTTTAACCTAGCCACTTTCGGCTTATTACTCACTGCGATATTTATGCGAATTATTACATCGGTTGTTTTATTTTTTCTTCTTCCATCCTTTTTCTTGCTTATGTGTCGTTGATTCATATAGAATATCTCTACTTTTTAATTGCGATTTATTCACAATAAACTTTTCAGTGGCTGGCCCGATTTTGTATTAAACTCTAATACGCAACGATTCACGTTTTTCAGTTACAAGTCGCGAGCGCGCCTTCGTGCAGGCAGCGGAAAAACGACGAACTTGCTACCGACACAATACGGTTAGCAATGGGAATGAATCTTTCGCAGAGATATTTAATTTTGACAATATAGTTATTAGAAGCACATATCAAAATGACGCAGATGTTGACAAATACGTGAAATAATAATTAAAACCAATTGGCTATTGACTTGAGGTATACAATCTTAAATAGTATATTGAAACAATATTAACAATTGTTATTACGTCATCAAATGAAACTTGTATAATGCAAATAGTATTCTTATAACAACGTAAAGCAGTTTGCAAATTAAAAAGTTTGATATGTAACTTCAATTGTAAAAACAAAATTTGTCATTTAGATGTTAGGTATGGTCTAAATTATTTGCAAATGTGATTTCAGATTAGTTATTAATAACGTCATTTGCTTATAATTTTGATCTTTATTTTTAGGTGTCCATGAGAAACTATTAATCTCAAAAAAACGTCGTAAAGAAGTTTTGATCTTACAGACCTCTGCTAAACTTAAAATTTTACATTGTAACTTGATTTTTAAAATTTTTTATTTGCGTTATTTGACCCGACCTTACACAATTTTATTTATTTATTACATAAAATTCTACAGCGTTTGTGCTATATACGTATCGAACGTAATATTGTTATTTTCAAACTGAGGCAGCGTGAAGTTTCATGTGAAATCTATGTTTTTTGGTGACCATGTGGCTTAAATTATTATTAATATTGACTCAATATCCGCTTGTTCTTTCGAATACCGGTCTACAATTTTGCACAGCAGTTCGAAATGTAAATTAGCAACTTCTAAACTTGGAAACATCTTGCAGTAAGACTTCCATTAACATTTGGATGTACAGACTTTTGTAAAATCAGAGATGTTACAGTAAGACTTGCTGTTTGCAAGTTTAACTTTCGCGTTTTTTGGCCCGTTCTCTCACCATTTCTTTTGTTTATTACGTACGATTCATCAACGTTTATACCATATAAGTATCAAGTTTTATATTGTAATTTTTATATTAACGAAACTTTAAGTTTTATGTCAAGTGTATGTTTTTTGGTTTCTCTTTGGGTGGTTTACTTGATCCACTTTAAGTCAACTGTGTTACAAATTGCTTTGCCTCATCGTAAATTTGCCTTTTAATGTGAAATGTGACTTTGAAACTTTTAAGCTCATATAATTTTTCATCGAAATGTTAATCAAAAGCTAAACTTTTTATAGTTTGAATATTAACTTACAATCCTGAAATTTAATTATTATAAGTTTAACATTTTTTACGATTAACTCCGCTCTTTGGTTTACTTGTTCGTCAATTTGCACTTGCCCTAGGTTTTATTTACCACTTTTTTATGAATTTTTCTGAAATTAATTTTGTTTCAACGCATTCACTTTATGAAAATAGCTACTTTAAATTGTTGTTAACATATTTAAACTTTTAATACATTGGGTCCGTCACCGTTATCGCAACGGTTTTCGAGTGATTGTTAAGTTTCGCATGTCTTAGCACGTGTATAAAAACCGTCTTCGAAAGTTGAAAGCTTTTAGACGTTTAACCTAGCCACTTTCGGCTTATTACTCACTGCGATATTTATGCGAATTATTACATCGGTTGTTTTATTTTTTCTTCTTCCATCCTTTTTCTTGCTTATGTGTCGTTGATTCATATAGAATATCTCTACTTTTTAATTGCGATTTATTCACAATAAACTTTTCAGTGGCTGGCCCGATTTTGTATTAAACTCTAATACGCAACGATTCACGTTTTTCAGTTACAAGTCGCGAGCGCGCCTTCGTGCAGGCAGCGGAAAAACGACGAACTTGCTACCGACACAATACGGTTAGCAATGGGAATGAATCTTTCGCAGAGATATTTAATTTTGACAATATAGTTATTAGAAGCACATATCAAAATGACGCAGATGTTGACAAATACGTGAAATAATAATTAAAACCAATTGGCTATTGACTTGAGGTATACAATCTTAAATAGTATATTGAAACAATATTAACAATTGTTATTACGTCATCAAATGAAACTTGTATAATGCAAATAGTATTCTTATAACAACGTAAAGCAGTTTGCAAATTAAAAAGTTTGATATGTAACTTCAATTGTAAAAACAAAATTTGTCATTTAGATGTTAGGTATGGTCTAAATTATTTGCAAATGTGATTTCAGATTAGTTATTAATAACGTCATTTGCTTATAATTTTGATCTTTATTTTTAGGTGTCCATGAGAAACTATTAATCTCAAAAAAACGTCGTAAAGAAGTTTTGATCTTACAGACCTCTGCTAAACTTAAAATTTTACATTGTAACTTGATTTTTAAAATTTTTTATTTGCGTTATTTGACCCGACCTTACACAATTTTATTTATTTATTACATAAAATTCTACAGCGTTTGTGCTATATACGTATCGAACGTAATATTGTTATTTTCAAACTGAGGCAGCGTGAAGTTTCATGTGAAATCTATGTTTTTTGGTGACCATGTGGCTTAAATTATTATTAATATTGACTCAATATCCGCTTGTTCTTTCGAATACCGGTCTACAATTTTGCACAGCAGTTCGAAATGTAAATTAGCAACTTCTAAACTTGGAAACATCTTGCAGTAAGACTTCCATTAACATTTGGATGTACAGACTTTTGTAAAATCAGAGATGTTACAGTAAGACTTGCTGTTTGCAAGTTTAACTTTCGCGTTTTTTGGCCCGTTCTCTCACCATTTCTTTTGTTTATTACGTACGATTCATCAACGTTTATACCATATAAGTATCAAGTTTTATATTGTAATTTTTATATTAACGAAACTTTAAGTTTTATGTCAAGTGTATGTTTTTTGGTTTCTCTTTGGGTGGTTTACTTGATCCACTTTAAGTCAACTGTGTTACAAATTGCTTTGCCTCATCGTAAATTTGCCTTTTAATGTGAAATGTGACTTTGAAACTTTTAAGCTCATATAATTTTTCATCGAAATGTTAATCAAAAGCTAAACTTTTTATAGTTTGAATATTAACTTACAATCCTGAAATTTAATTATTATAAGTTTAACATTTTTTACGATTAACTCCGCTCTTTGGTTTACTTGTTCGTCAATTTGCACTTGCCCTAGGTTTTATTTACCACTTTTTTATGAATTTTTCTGAAATTAATTTTGTTTCAACGCATTCACTTTATGAAAATAGCTACTTTAAATTGTTGTTAACATATTTAAACTTTTAATACATTGGGTCCGTCACCGTTATCGCAACGGTTTTCGAGTGATTGTTAAGTTTCGCATGTCTTAGCACGTGTATAAAAACCGTCTTCGAAAGTTGAAAGCTTTTAGACGTTTAACCTAGCCACTTTCGGCTTATTACTCACTGCGATATTTATGCGAATTATTACATCGGTTGTTTTATTTTTTCTTCTTCCATCCTTTTTCTTGCTTATGTGTCGTTGATTCATATAGAATATCTCTACTTTTTAATTGCGATTTATTCACAATAAACTTTTCAGTGGCTGGCCCGATTTTGTATTAAACTCTAATACGCAACGATTCACGTTTTTCAGTTACAAGTCGCGAGCGCGCCTTCGTGCAGGCAGCGGAAAAACGACGAACTTGCTACCGACACAATACGGTTAGCAATGGGAATGAATCTTTCGCAGAGATATTTAATTTTGACAATATAGTTATTAGAAGCACATATCAAAATGACGCAGATGTTGACAAATACGTGAAATAATAATTAAAACCAATTGGCTATTGACTTGAGGTATACAATCTTAAATAGTATATTGAAACAATATTAACAATTGTTATTACGTCATCAAATGAAACTTGTATAATGCAAATAGTATTCTTATAACAACGTAAAGCAGTTTGCAAATTAAAAAGTTTGATATGTAACTTCAATTGTAAAAACAAAATTTGTCATTTAGATGTTAGGTATGGTCTAAATTATTTGCAAATGTGATTTCAGATTAGTTATTAATAACGTCATTTGCTTATAATTTTGATCTTTATTTTTAGGTGTCCATGAGAAACTATTAATCTCAAAAAAACGTCGTAAAGAAGTTTTGATCTTACAGACCTCTGCTAAACTTAAAATTTTACATTGTAACTTGATTTTTAAAATTTTTTATTTGCGTTATTTGACCCGACCTTACACAATTTTATTTATTTATTACATAAAATTCTACAGCGTTTGTGCTATATACGTATCGAACGTAATATTGTTATTTTCAAACTGAGGCAGCGTGAAGTTTCATGTGAAATCTATGTTTTTTGGTGACCATGTGGCTTAAATTATTATTAATATTGACTCAATATCCGCTTGTTCTTTCGAATACCGGTCTACAATTTTGCACAGCAGTTCGAAATGTAAATTAGCAACTTCTAAACTTGGAAACATCTTGCAGTAAGACTTCCATTAACATTTGGATGTACAGACTTTTGTAAAATCAGAGATGTTACAGTAAGACTTGCTGTTTGCAAGTTTAACTTTCGCGTTTTTTGGCCCGTTCTCTCACCATTTCTTTTGTTTATTACGTACGATTCATCAACGTTTATACCATATAAGTATCAAGTTTTATATTGTAATTTTTATATTAACGAAACTTTAAGTTTTATGTCAAGTGTATGTTTTTTGGTTTCTCTTTGGGTGGTTTACTTGATCCACTTTAAGTCAACTGTGTTACAAATTGCTTTGCCTCATCGTAAATTTGCCTTTTAATGTGAAATGTGACTTTGAAACTTTTAAGCTCATATAATTTTTCATCGAAATGTTAATCAAAAGCTAAACTTTTTATAGTTTGAATATTAACTTACAATCCTGAAATTTAATTATTATAAGTTTAACATTTTTTACGATTAACTCCGCTCTTTGGTTTACTTGTTCGTCAATTTGCACTTGCCCTAGGTTTTATTTACCACTTTTTTATGAATTTTTCTGAAATTAATTTTGTTTCAACGCATTCACTTTATGAAAATAGCTACTTTAAATTGTTGTTAACATATTTAAACTTTTAATACATTGGGTCCGTCACCGTTATCGCAACGGTTTTCGAGTGATTGTTAAGTTTCGCATGTCTTAGCACGTGTATAAAAACCGTCTTCGAAAGTTGAAAGCTTTTAGACGTTTAACCTAGCCACTTTCGGCTTATTACTCACTGCGATATTTATGCGAATTATTACATCGGTTGTTTTATTTTTTCTTCTTCCATCCTTTTTCTTGCTTATGTGTCGTTGATTCATATAGAATATCTCTACTTTTTAATTGCGATTTATTCACAATAAACTTTTCAGTGGCTGGCCCGATTTTGTATTAAACTCTAATACGCAACGATTCACGTTTTTCAGTTACAAGTCGCGAGCGCGCCTTCGTGCAGGCAGCGGAAAAACGACGAACTTGCTACCGACACAATACGGTTAGCAATGGGAATGAATCTTTCGCAGAGATATTTAATTTTGACAATATAGTTATTAGAAGCACATATCAAAATGACGCAGATGTTGACAAATACGTGAAATAATAATTAAAACCAATTGGCTATTGACTTGAGGTATACAATCTTAAATAGTATATTGAAACAATATTAACAATTGTTATTACGTCATCAAATGAAACTTGTATAATGCAAATAGTATTCTTATAACAACGTAAAGCAGTTTGCAAATTAAAAAGTTTGATATGTAACTTCAATTGTAAAAACAAAATTTGTCATTTAGATGTTAGGTATGGTCTAAATTATTTGCAAATGTGATTTCAGATTAGTTATTAATAACGTCATTTGCTTATAATTTTGATCTTTATTTTTAGGTGTCCATGAGAAACTATTAATCTCAAAAAAACGTCGTAAAGAAGTTTTGATCTTACAGACCTCTGCTAAACTTAAAATTTTACATTGTAACTTGATTTTTAAAATTTTTTATTTGCGTTATTTGACCCGACCTTACACAATTTTATTTATTTATTACATAAAATTCTACAGCGTTTGTGCTATATACGTATCGAACGTAATATTGTTATTTTCAAACTGAGGCAGCGTGAAGTTTCATGTGAAATCTATGTTTTTTGGTGACCATGTGGCTTAAATTATTATTAATATTGACTCAATATCCGCTTGTTCTTTCGAATACCGGTCTACAATTTTGCACAGCAGTTCGAAATGTAAATTAGCAACTTCTAAACTTGGAAACATCTTGCAGTAAGACTTCCATTAACATTTGGATGTACAGACTTTTGTAAAATCAGAGATGTTACAGTAAGACTTGCTGTTTGCAAGTTTAACTTTCGCGTTTTTTGGCCCGTTCTCTCACCATTTCTTTTGTTTATTACGTACGATTCATCAACGTTTATACCATATAAGTATCAAGTTTTATATTGTAATTTTTATATTAACGAAACTTTAAGTTTTATGTCAAGTGTATGTTTTTTGGTTTCTCTTTGGGTGGTTTACTTGATCCACTTTAAGTCAACTGTGTTACAAATTGCTTTGCCTCATCGTAAATTTGCCTTTTAATGTGAAATGTGACTTTGAAACTTTTAAGCTCATATAATTTTTCATCGAAATGTTAATCAAAAGCTAAACTTTTTATAGTTTGAATATTAACTTACAATCCTGAAATTTAATTATTATAAGTTTAACATTTTTTACGATTAACTCCGCTCTTTGGTTTACTTGTTCGTCAATTTGCACTTGCCCTAGGTTTTATTTACCACTTTTTTATGAATTTTTCTGAAATTAATTTTGTTTCAACGCATTCACTTTATGAAAATAGCTACTTTAAATTGTTGTTAACATATTTAAACTTTTAATACATTGGGTCCGTCACCGTTATCGCAACGGTTTTCGAGTGATTGTTAAGTTTCGCATGTCTTAGCACGTGTATAAAAACCGTCTTCGAAAGTTGAAAGCTTTTAGACGTTTAACCTAGCCACTTTCGGCTTATTACTCACTGCGATATTTATGCGAATTATTACATCGGTTGTTTTATTTTTTCTTCTTCCATCCTTTTTCTTGCTTATGTGTCGTTGATTCATATAGAATATCTCTACTTTTTAATTGCGATTTATTCACAATAAACTTTTCAGTGGCTGGCCCGATTTTGTATTAAACTCTAATACGCAACGATTCACGTTTTTCAGTTACAAGTCGCGAGCGCGCCTTCGTGCAGGCAGCGGAAAAACGACGAACTTGCTACCGACACAATACGGTTAGCAATGGGAATGAATCTTTCGCAGAGATATTTAATTTTGACAATATAGTTATTAGAAGCACATATCAAAATGACGCAGATGTTGACAAATACGTGAAATAATAATTAAAACCAATTGGCTATTGACTTGAGGTATACAATCTTAAATAGTATATTGAAACAATATTAACAATTGTTATTACGTCATCAAATGAAACTTGTATAATGCAAATAGTATTCTTATAACAACGTAAAGCAGTTTGCAAATTAAAAAGTTTGATATGTAACTTCAATTGTAAAAACAAAATTTGTCATTTAGATGTTAGGTATGGTCTAAATTATTTGCAAATGTGATTTCAGATTAGTTATTAATAACGTCATTTGCTTATAATTTTGATCTTTATTTTTAGGTGTCCATGAGAAACTATTAATCTCAAAAAAACGTCGTAAAGAAGTTTTGATCTTACAGACCTCTGCTAAACTTAAAATTTTACATTGTAACTTGATTTTTAAAATTTTTTATTTGCGTTATTTGACCCGACCTTACACAATTTTATTTATTTATTACATAAAATTCTACAGCGTTTGTGCTATATACGTATCGAACGTAATATTGTTATTTTCAAACTGAGGCAGCGTGAAGTTTCATGTGAAATCTATGTTTTTTGGTGACCATGTGGCTTAAATTATTATTAATATTGACTCAATATCCGCTTGTTCTTTCGAATACCGGTCTACAATTTTGCACAGCAGTTCGAAATGTAAATTAGCAACTTCTAAACTTGGAAACATCTTGCAGTAAGACTTCCATTAACATTTGGATGTACAGACTTTTGTAAAATCAGAGATGTTACAGTAAGACTTGCTGTTTGCAAGTTTAACTTTCGCGTTTTTTGGCCCGTTCTCTCACCATTTCTTTTGTTTATTACGTACGATTCATCAACGTTTATACCATATAAGTATCAAGTTTTATATTGTAATTTTTATATTAACGAAACTTTAAGTTTTATGTCAAGTGTATGTTTTTTGGTTTCTCTTTGGGTGGTTTACTTGATCCACTTTAAGTCAACTGTGTTACAAATTGCTTTGCCTCATCGTAAATTTGCCTTTTAATGTGAAATGTGACTTTGAAACTTTTAAGCTCATATAATTTTTCATCGAAATGTTAATCAAAAGCTAAACTTTTTATAGTTTGAATATTAACTTACAATCCTGAAATTTAATTATTATAAGTTTAACATTTTTTACGATTAACTCCGCTCTTTGGTTTACTTGTTCGTCAATTTGCACTTGCCCTAGGTTTTATTTACCACTTTTTTATGAATTTTTCTGAAATTAATTTTGTTTCAACGCATTCACTTTATGAAAATAGCTACTTTAAATTGTTGTTAACATATTTAAACTTTTAATACATTGGGTCCGTCACCGTTATCGCAACGGTTTTCGAGTGATTGTTAAGTTTCGCATGTCTTAGCACGTGTATAAAAACCGTCTTCGAAAGTTGAAAGCTTTTAGACGTTTAACCTAGCCACTTTCGGCTTATTACTCACTGCGATATTTATGCGAATTATTACATCGGTTGTTTTATTTTTTCTTCTTCCATCCTTTTTCTTGCTTATGTGTCGTTGATTCATATAGAATATCTCTACTTTTTAATTGCGATTTATTCACAATAAACTTTTCAGTGGCTGGCCCGATTTTGTATTAAACTCTAATACGCAACGATTCACGTTTTTCAGTTACAAGTCGCGAGCGCGCCTTCGTGCAGGCAGCGGAAAAACGACGAACTTGCTACCGACACAATACGGTTAGCAATGGGAATGAATCTTTCGCAGAGATATTTAATTTTGACAATATAGTTATTAGAAGCACATATCAAAATGACGCAGATGTTGACAAATACGTGAAATAATAATTAAAACCAATTGGCTATTGACTTGAGGTATACAATCTTAAATAGTATATTGAAACAATATTAACAATTGTTATTACGTCATCAAATGAAACTTGTATAATGCAAATAGTATTCTTATAACAACGTAAAGCAGTTTGCAAATTAAAAAGTTTGATATGTAACTTCAATTGTAAAAACAAAATTTGTCATTTAGATGTTAGGTATGGTCTAAATTATTTGCAAATGTGATTTCAGATTAGTTATTAATAACGTCATTTGCTTATAATTTTGATCTTTATTTTTAGGTGTCCATGAGAAACTATTAATCTCAAAAAAACGTCGTAAAGAAGTTTTGATCTTACAGACCTCTGCTAAACTTAAAATTTTACATTGTAACTTGATTTTTAAAATTTTTTATTTGCGTTATTTGACCCGACCTTACACAATTTTATTTATTTATTACATAAAATTCTACAGCGTTTGTGCTATATACGTATCGAACGTAATATTGTTATTTTCAAACTGAGGCAGCGTGAAGTTTCATGTGAAATCTATGTTTTTTGGTGACCATGTGGCTTAAATTATTATTAATATTGACTCAATATCCGCTTGTTCTTTCGAATACCGGTCTACAATTTTGCACAGCAGTTCGAAATGTAAATTAGCAACTTCTAAACTTGGAAACATCTTGCAGTAAGACTTCCATTAACATTTGGATGTACAGACTTTTGTAAAATCAGAGATGTTACAGTAAGACTTGCTGTTTGCAAGTTTAACTTTCGCGTTTTTTGGCCCGTTCTCTCACCATTTCTTTTGTTTATTACGTACGATTCATCAACGTTTATACCATATAAGTATCAAGTTTTATATTGTAATTTTTATATTAACGAAACTTTAAGTTTTATGTCAAGTGTATGTTTTTTGGTTTCTCTTTGGGTGGTTTACTTGATCCACTTTAAGTCAACTGTGTTACAAATTGCTTTGCCTCATCGTAAATTTGCCTTTTAATGTGAAATGTGACTTTGAAACTTTTAAGCTCATATAATTTTTCATCGAAATGTTAATCAAAAGCTAAACTTTTTATAGTTTGAATATTAACTTACAATCCTGAAATTTAATTATTATAAGTTTAACATTTTTTACGATTAACTCCGCTCTTTGGTTTACTTGTTCGTCAATTTGCACTTGCCCTAGGTTTTATTTACCACTTTTTTATGAATTTTTCTGAAATTAATTTTGTTTCAACGCATTCACTTTATGAAAATAGCTACTTTAAATTGTTGTTAACATATTTAAACTTTTAATACATTGGGTCCGTCACCGTTATCGCAACGGTTTTCGAGTGATTGTTAAGTTTCGCATGTCTTAGCACGTGTATAAAAACCGTCTTCGAAAGTTGAAAGCTTTTAGACGTTTAACCTAGCCACTTTCGGCTTATTACTCACTGCGATATTTATGCGAATTATTACATCGGTTGTTTTATTTTTTCTTCTTCCATCCTTTTTCTTGCTTATGTGTCGTTGATTCATATAGAATATCTCTACTTTTTAATTGCGATTTATTCACAATAAACTTTTCAGTGGCTGGCCCGATTTTGTATTAAACTCTAATACGCAACGATTCACGTTTTTCAGTTACAAGTCGCGAGCGCGCCTTCGTGCAGGCAGCGGAAAAACGACGAACTTGCTACCGACACAATACGGTTAGCAATGGGAATGAATCTTTCGCAGAGATATTTAATTTTGACAATATAGTTATTAGAAGCACATATCAAAATGACGCAGATGTTGACAAATACGTGAAATAATAATTAAAACCAATTGGCTATTGACTTGAGGTATACAATCTTAAATAGTATATTGAAACAATATTAACAATTGTTATTACGTCATCAAATGAAACTTGTATAATGCAAATAGTATTCTTATAACAACGTAAAGCAGTTTGCAAATTAAAAAGTTTGATATGTAACTTCAATTGTAAAAACAAAATTTGTCATTTAGATGTTAGGTATGGTCTAAATTATTTGCAAATGTGATTTCAGATTAGTTATTAATAACGTCATTTGCTTATAATTTTGATCTTTATTTTTAGGTGTCCATGAGAAACTATTAATCTCAAAAAAACGTCGTAAAGAAGTTTTGATCTTACAGACCTCTGCTAAACTTAAAATTTTACATTGTAACTTGATTTTTAAAATTTTTTATTTGCGTTATTTGACCCGACCTTACACAATTTTATTTATTTATTACATAAAATTCTACAGCGTTTGTGCTATATACGTATCGAACGTAATATTGTTATTTTCAAACTGAGGCAGCGTGAAGTTTCATGTGAAATCTATGTTTTTTGGTGACCATGTGGCTTAAATTATTATTAATATTGACTCAATATCCGCTTGTTCTTTCGAATACCGGTCTACAATTTTGCACAGCAGTTCGAAATGTAAATTAGCAACTTCTAAACTTGGAAACATCTTGCAGTAAGACTTCCATTAACATTTGGATGTACAGACTTTTGTAAAATCAGAGATGTTACAGTAAGACTTGCTGTTTGCAAGTTTAACTTTCGCGTTTTTTGGCCCGTTCTCTCACCATTTCTTTTGTTTATTACGTACGATTCATCAACGTTTATACCATATAAGTATCAAGTTTTATATTGTAATTTTTATATTAACGAAACTTTAAGTTTTATGTCAAGTGTATGTTTTTTGGTTTCTCTTTGGGTGGTTTACTTGATCCACTTTAAGTCAACTGTGTTACAAATTGCTTTGCCTCATCGTAAATTTGCCTTTTAATGTGAAATGTGACTTTGAAACTTTTAAGCTCATATAATTTTTCATCGAAATGTTAATCAAAAGCTAAACTTTTTATAGTTTGAATATTAACTTACAATCCTGAAATTTAATTATTATAAGTTTAACATTTTTTACGATTAACTCCGCTCTTTGGTTTACTTGTTCGTCAATTTGCACTTGCCCTAGGTTTTATTTACCACTTTTTTATGAATTTTTCTGAAATTAATTTTGTTTCAACGCATTCACTTTATGAAAATAGCTACTTTAAATTGTTGTTAACATATTTAAACTTTTAATACATTGGGTCCGTCACCGTTATCGCAACGGTTTTCGAGTGATTGTTAAGTTTCGCATGTCTTAGCACGTGTATAAAAACCGTCTTCGAAAGTTGAAAGCTTTTAGACGTTTAACCTAGCCACTTTCGGCTTATTACTCACTGCGATATTTATGCGAATTATTACATCGGTTGTTTTATTTTTTCTTCTTCCATCCTTTTTCTTGCTTATGTGTCGTTGATTCATATAGAATATCTCTACTTTTTAATTGCGATTTATTCACAATAAACTTTTCAGTGGCTGGCCCGATTTTGTATTAAACTCTAATACGCAACGATTCACGTTTTTCAGTTACAAGTCGCGAGCGCGCCTTCGTGCAGGCAGCGGAAAAACGACGAACTTGCTACCGACACAATACGGTTAGCAATGGGAATGAATCTTTCGCAGAGATATTTAATTTTGACAATATAGTTATTAGAAGCACATATCAAAATGACGCAGATGTTGACAAATACGTGAAATAATAATTAAAACCAATTGGCTATTGACTTGAGGTATACAATCTTAAATAGTATATTGAAACAATATTAACAATTGTTATTACGTCATCAAATGAAACTTGTATAATGCAAATAGTATTCTTATAACAACGTAAAGCAGTTTGCAAATTAAAAAGTTTGATATGTAACTTCAATTGTAAAAACAAAATTTGTCATTTAGATGTTAGGTATGGTCTAAATTATTTGCAAATGTGATTTCAGATTAGTTATTAATAACGTCATTTGCTTATAATTTTGATCTTTATTTTTAGGTGTCCATGAGAAACTATTAATCTCAAAAAAACGTCGTAAAGAAGTTTTGATCTTACAGACCTCTGCTAAACTTAAAATTTTACATTGTAACTTGATTTTTAAAATTTTTTATTTGCGTTATTTGACCCGACCTTACACAATTTTATTTATTTATTACATAAAATTCTACAGCGTTTGTGCTATATACGTATCGAACGTAATATTGTTATTTTCAAACTGAGGCAGCGTGAAGTTTCATGTGAAATCTATGTTTTTTGGTGACCATGTGGCTTAAATTATTATTAATATTGACTCAATATCCGCTTGTTCTTTCGAATACCGGTCTACAATTTTGCACAGCAGTTCGAAATGTAAATTAGCAACTTCTAAACTTGGAAACATCTTGCAGTAAGACTTCCATTAACATTTGGATGTACAGACTTTTGTAAAATCAGAGATGTTACAGTAAGACTTGCTGTTTGCAAGTTTAACTTTCGCGTTTTTTGGCCCGTTCTCTCACCATTTCTTTTGTTTATTACGTACGATTCATCAACGTTTATACCATATAAGTATCAAGTTTTATATTGTAATTTTTATATTAACGAAACTTTAAGTTTTATGTCAAGTGTATGTTTTTTGGTTTCTCTTTGGGTGGTTTACTTGATCCACTTTAAGTCAACTGTGTTACAAATTGCTTTGCCTCATCGTAAATTTGCCTTTTAATGTGAAATGTGACTTTGAAACTTTTAAGCTCATATAATTTTTCATCGAAATGTTAATCAAAAGCTAAACTTTTTATAGTTTGAATATTAACTTACAATCCTGAAATTTAATTATTATAAGTTTAACATTTTTTACGATTAACTCCGCTCTTTGGTTTACTTGTTCGTCAATTTGCACTTGCCCTAGGTTTTATTTACCACTTTTTTATGAATTTTTCTGAAATTAATTTTGTTTCAACGCATTCACTTTATGAAAATAGCTACTTTAAATTGTTGTTAACATATTTAAACTTTTAATACATTGGGTCCGTCACCGTTATCGCAACGGTTTTCGAGTGATTGTTAAGTTTCGCATGTCTTAGCACGTGTATAAAAACCGTCTTCGAAAGTTGAAAGCTTTTAGACGTTTAACCTAGCCACTTTCGGCTTATTACTCACTGCGATATTTATGCGAATTATTACATCGGTTGTTTTATTTTTTCTTCTTCCATCCTTTTTCTTGCTTATGTGTCGTTGATTCATATAGAATATCTCTACTTTTTAATTGCGATTTATTCACAATAAACTTTTCAGTGGCTGGCCCGATTTTGTATTAAACTCTAATACGCAACGATTCACGTTTTTCAGTTACAAGTCGCGAGCGCGCCTTCGTGCAGGCAGCGGAAAAACGACGAACTTGCTACCGACACAATACGGTTAGCAATGGGAATGAATCTTTCGCAGAGATATTTAATTTTGACAATATAGTTATTAGAAGCACATATCAAAATGACGCAGATGTTGACAAATACGTGAAATAATAATTAAAACCAATTGGCTATTGACTTGAGGTATACAATCTTAAATAGTATATTGAAACAATATTAACAATTGTTATTACGTCATCAAATGAAACTTGTATAATGCAAATAGTATTCTTATAACAACGTAAAGCAGTTTGCAAATTAAAAAGTTTGATATGTAACTTCAATTGTAAAAACAAAATTTGTCATTTAGATGTTAGGTATGGTCTAAATTATTTGCAAATGTGATTTCAGATTAGTTATTAATAACGTCATTTGCTTATAATTTTGATCTTTATTTTTAGGTGTCCATGAGAAACTATTAATCTCAAAAAAACGTCGTAAAGAAGTTTTGATCTTACAGACCTCTGCTAAACTTAAAATTTTACATTGTAACTTGATTTTTAAAATTTTTTATTTGCGTTATTTGACCCGACCTTACACAATTTTATTTATTTATTACATAAAATTCTACAGCGTTTGTGCTATATACGTATCGAACGTAATATTGTTATTTTCAAACTGAGGCAGCGTGAAGTTTCATGTGAAATCTATGTTTTTTGGTGACCATGTGGCTTAAATTATTATTAATATTGACTCAATATCCGCTTGTTCTTTCGAATACCGGTCTACAATTTTGCACAGCAGTTCGAAATGTAAATTAGCAACTTCTAAACTTGGAAACATCTTGCAGTAAGACTTCCATTAACATTTGGATGTACAGACTTTTGTAAAATCAGAGATGTTACAGTAAGACTTGCTGTTTGCAAGTTTAACTTTCGCGTTTTTTGGCCCGTTCTCTCACCATTTCTTTTGTTTATTACGTACGATTCATCAACGTTTATACCATATAAGTATCAAGTTTTATATTGTAATTTTTATATTAACGAAACTTTAAGTTTTATGTCAAGTGTATGTTTTTTGGTTTCTCTTTGGGTGGTTTACTTGATCCACTTTAAGTCAACTGTGTTACAAATTGCTTTGCCTCATCGTAAATTTGCCTTTTAATGTGAAATGTGACTTTGAAACTTTTAAGCTCATATAATTTTTCATCGAAATGTTAATCAAAAGCTAAACTTTTTATAGTTTGAATATTAACTTACAATCCTGAAATTTAATTATTATAAGTTTAACATTTTTTACGATTAACTCCGCTCTTTGGTTTACTTGTTCGTCAATTTGCACTTGCCCTAGGTTTTATTTACCACTTTTTTATGAATTTTTCTGAAATTAATTTTGTTTCAACGCATTCACTTTATGAAAATAGCTACTTTAAATTGTTGTTAACATATTTAAACTTTTAATACATTGGGTCCGTCACCGTTATCGCAACGGTTTTCGAGTGATTGTTAAGTTTCGCATGTCTTAGCACGTGTATAAAAACCGTCTTCGAAAGTTGAAAGCTTTTAGACGTTTAACCTAGCCACTTTCGGCTTATTACTCACTGCGATATTTATGCGAATTATTACATCGGTTGTTTTATTTTTTCTTCTTCCATCCTTTTTCTTGCTTATGTGTCGTTGATTCATATAGAATATCTCTACTTTTTAATTGCGATTTATTCACAATAAACTTTTCAGTGGCTGGCCCGATTTTGTATTAAACTCTAATACGCAACGATTCACGTTTTTCAGTTACAAGTCGCGAGCGCGCCTTCGTGCAGGCAGCGGAAAAACGACGAACTTGCTACCGACACAATACGGTTAGCAATGGGAATGAATCTTTCGCAGAGATATTTAATTTTGACAATATAGTTATTAGAAGCACATATCAAAATGACGCAGATGTTGACAAATACGTGAAATAATAATTAAAACCAATTGGCTATTGACTTGAGGTATACAATCTTAAATAGTATATTGAAACAATATTAACAATTGTTATTACGTCATCAAATGAAACTTGTATAATGCAAATAGTATTCTTATAACAACGTAAAGCAGTTTGCAAATTAAAAAGTTTGATATGTAACTTCAATTGTAAAAACAAAATTTGTCATTTAGATGTTAGGTATGGTCTAAATTATTTGCAAATGTGATTTCAGATTAGTTATTAATAACGTCATTTGCTTATAATTTTGATCTTTATTTTTAGGTGTCCATGAGAAACTATTAATCTCAAAAAAACGTCGTAAAGAAGTTTTGATCTTACAGACCTCTGCTAAACTTAAAATTTTACATTGTAACTTGATTTTTAAAATTTTTTATTTGCGTTATTTGACCCGACCTTACACAATTTTATTTATTTATTACATAAAATTCTACAGCGTTTGTGCTATATACGTATCGAACGTAATATTGTTATTTTCAAACTGAGGCAGCGTGAAGTTTCATGTGAAATCTATGTTTTTTGGTGACCATGTGGCTTAAATTATTATTAATATTGACTCAATATCCGCTTGTTCTTTCGAATACCGGTCTACAATTTTGCACAGCAGTTCGAAATGTAAATTAGCAACTTCTAAACTTGGAAACATCTTGCAGTAAGACTTCCATTAACATTTGGATGTACAGACTTTTGTAAAATCAGAGATGTTACAGTAAGACTTGCTGTTTGCAAGTTTAACTTTCGCGTTTTTTGGCCCGTTCTCTCACCATTTCTTTTGTTTATTACGTACGATTCATCAACGTTTATACCATATAAGTATCAAGTTTTATATTGTAATTTTTATATTAACGAAACTTTAAGTTTTATGTCAAGTGTATGTTTTTTGGTTTCTCTTTGGGTGGTTTACTTGATCCACTTTAAGTCAACTGTGTTACAAATTGCTTTGCCTCATCGTAAATTTGCCTTTTAATGTGAAATGTGACTTTGAAACTTTTAAGCTCATATAATTTTTCATCGAAATGTTAATCAAAAGCTAAACTTTTTATAGTTTGAATATTAACTTACAATCCTGAAATTTAATTATTATAAGTTTAACATTTTTTACGATTAACTCCGCTCTTTGGTTTACTTGTTCGTCAATTTGCACTTGCCCTAGGTTTTATTTACCACTTTTTATGAATTTTTCTGAAATTAATTTTGTTTCAACGCATTCACTTTATGAAAATAGCTACTTTAAATTGTTGTTAACATATTTAAACTTTTAATACATTGGGTCCGTCACCGTTATCGCAACGGTTTTCGAGTGATTGTTAAGTTTCGCATGTCTTAGCACGTGTATAAAAACCGTCTTCGAAAGTTGAAAGCTTTTAGACGTTTAACCTAGCCACTTTCGGCTTATTACTCACTGCGATATTTATGCGAATTATTACATCGGTTGTTTTATTTTTTCTTCTTCCATCCTTTTTCTTGCTTATGTGTCGTTGATTCATATAGAATATCTCTACTTTTTAATTGCGATTTATTCACAATAAACTTTTCAGTGGCTGGCCCGATTTTGTATTAAACTCTAATACGCAACGATTCACGTTTTTCAGTTACAAGTCGCGAGCGCGCCTTCGTGCAGGCAGCGGAAAAACGACGAACTTGCTACCGACACAATACGGTTAGCAATGGGAATGAATCTTTCGCAGAGATATTTAATTTTGACAATATAGTTATTAGAAGCACATATCAAAATGACGCAGATGTTGACAAATACGTGAAATAATAATTAAAACCAATTGGCTATTGACTTGAGGTATACAATCTTAAATAGTATATTGAAACAATATTAACAATTGTTATTACGTCATCAAATGAAACTTGTATAATGCAAATAGTATTCTTATAACAACGTAAAGCAGTTTGCAAATTAAAAAGTTTGATATGTAACTTCAATTGTAAAAACAAAATTTGTCATTTAGATGTTAGGTATGGTCTAAATTATTTGCAAATGTGATTTCAGATTAGTTATTAATAACGTCATTTGCTTATAATTTTGATCTTTATTTTTAGGTGTCCATGAGAAACTATTAATCTCAAAAAAACGTCGTAAAGAAGTTTTGATCTTACAGACCTCTGCTAAACTTAAAATTTTACATTGTAACTTGATTTTTAAAATTTTTTATTTGCGTTATTTGACCCGACCTTACACAATTTTATTTATTTATTACATAAAATTCTACAGCGTTTGTGCTATATACGTATCGAACGTAATATTGTTATTTTCAAACTGAGGCAGCGTGAAGTTTCATGTGAAATCTATGTTTTTTGGTGACCATGTGGCTTAAATTATTATTAATATTGACTCAATATCCGCTTGTTCTTTCGAATACCGGTCTACAATTTTGCACAGCAGTTCGAAATGTAAATTAGCAACTTCTAAACTTGGAAACATCTTGCAGTAAGACTTCCATTAACATTTGGATGTACAGACTTTTGTAAAATCAGAGATGTTACAGTAAGACTTGCTGTTTGCAAGTTTAACTTTCGCGTTTTTTGGCCCGTTCTCTCACCATTTCTTTTGTTTATTACGTACGATTCATCAACGTTTATACCATATAAGTATCAAGTTTTATATTGTAATTTTTATATTAACGAAACTTTAAGTTTTATGTCAAGTGTATGTTTTTTGGTTTCTCTTTGGGTGGTTTACTTGATCCACTTTAAGTCAACTGTGTTACAAATTGCTTTGCCTCATCGTAAATTTGCCTTTTAATGTGAAATGTGACTTTGAAACTTTTAAGCTCATATAATTTTTCATCGAAATGTTAATCAAAAGCTAAACTTTTTATAGTTTGAATATTAACTTACAATCCTGAAATTTAATTATTATAAGTTTAACATTTTTTACGATTAACTCCGCTCTTTGGTTTACTTGTTCGTCAATTTGCACTTGCCCTAGGTTTTATTTACCACTTTTTATGAATTTTTCTGAAATTAATTTTGTTTCAACGCATTCACTTTATGAAAATAGCTACTTTAAATTGTTGTTAACATATTTAAACTTTTAATACATTGGGTCCGTCACCGTTATCGCAACGGTTTTCGAGTGATTGTTAAGTTTCGCATGTCTTAGCACGTGTATAAAAACCGTCTTCGAAAGTTGAAAGCTTTTAGACGTTTAACCTAGCCACTTTCGGCTTATTACTCACTGCGATATTTATGCGAATTATTACATCGGTTGTTTTATTTTTTCTTCTTCCATCCTTTTTCTTGCTTATGTGTCGTTGATTCATATAGAATATCTCTACTTTTTAATTGCGATTTATTCACAATAAACTTTTCAGTGGCTGGCCCGATTTTGTATTAAACTCTAATACGCAACGATTCACGTTTTTCAGTTACAAGTCGCGAGCGCGCCTTCGTGCAGGCAGCGGAAAAACGACGAACTTGCTACCGACACAATACGGTTAGCAATGGGAATGAATCTTTCGCAGAGATATTTAATTTTGACAATATAGTTATTAGAAGCACATATCAAAATGACGCAGATGTTGACAAATACGTGAAATAATAATTAAAACCAATTGGCTATTGACTTGAGGTATACAATCTTAAATAGTATATTGAAACAATATTAACAATTGTTATTACGTCATCAAATGAAACTTGTATAATGCAAATAGTATTCTTATAACAACGTAAAGCAGTTTGCAAATTAAAAAGTTTGATATGTAACTTCAATTGTAAAAACAAAATTTGTCATTTAGATGTTAGGTATGGTCTAAATTATTTGCAAATGTGATTTCAGATTAGTTATTAATAACGTCATTTGCTTATAATTTTGATCTTTATTTTTAGGTGTCCATGAGAAACTATTAATCTCAAAAAAACGTCGTAAAGAAGTTTTGATCTTACAGACCTCTGCTAAACTTAAAATTTTACATTGTAACTTGATTTTTAAAATTTTTTATTTGCGTTATTTGACCCGACCTTACACAATTTTATTTATTTATTACATAAAATTCTACAGCGTTTGTGCTATATACGTATCGAACGTAATATTGTTATTTTCAAACTGAGGCAGCGTGAAGTTTCATGTGAAATCTATGTTTTTTGGTGACCATGTGGCTTAAATTATTATTAATATTGACTCAATATCCGCTTGTTCTTTCGAATACCGGTCTACAATTTTGCACAGCAGTTCGAAATGTAAATTAGCAACTTCTAAACTTGGAAACATCTTGCAGTAAGACTTCCATTAACATTTGGATGTACAGACTTTTGTAAAATCAGAGATGTTACAGTAAGACTTGCTGTTTGCAAGTTTAACTTTCGCGTTTTTTGGCCCGTTCTCTCACCATTTCTTTTGTTTATTACGTACGATTCATCAACGTTTATACCATATAAGTATCAAGTTTTATATTGTAATTTTTATATTAACGAAACTTTAAGTTTTATGTCAAGTGTATGTTTTTTGGTTTCTCTTTGGGTGGTTTACTTGATCCACTTTAAGTCAACTGTGTTACAAATTGCTTTGCCTCATCGTAAATTTGCCTTTTAATGTGAAATGTGACTTTGAAACTTTTAAGCTCATATAATTTTTCATCGAAATGTTAATCAAAAGCTAAACTTTTTATAGTTTGAATATTAACTTACAATCCTGAAATTTAATTATTATAAGTTTAACATTTTTTACGATTAACTCCGCTCTTTGGTTTACTTGTTCGTCAATTTGCACTTGCCCTAGGTTTTATTTACCACTTTTTTATGAATTTTTCTGAAATTAATTTTGTTTCAACGCATTCACTTTATGAAAATAGCTACTTTAAATTGTTGTTAACATATTTAAACTTTTAATACATTGGGTCCGTCACCGTTATCGCAACGGTTTTCGAGTGATTGTTAAGTTTCGCATGTCTTAGCACGTGTATAAAAACCGTCTTCGAAAGTTGAAAGCTTTTAGACGTTTAACCTAGCCACTTTCGGCTTATTACTCACTGCGATATTTATGCGAATTATTACATCGGTTGTTTTATTTTTTCTTCTTCCATCCTTTTTCTTGCTTATGTGTCGTTGATTCATATAGAATATCTCTACTTTTTAATTGCGATTTATTCACAATAAACTTTTCAGTGGCTGGCCCGATTTTGTATTAAACTCTAATACGCAACGATTCACGTTTTTCAGTTACAAGTCGCGAGCGCGCCTTCGTGCAGGCAGCGGAAAAACGACGAACTTGCTACCGACACAATACGGTTAGCAATGGGAATGAATCTTTCGCAGAGATATTTAATTTTGACAATATAGTTATTAGAAGCACATATCAAAATGACGCAGATGTTGACAAATACGTGAAATAATAATTAAAACCAATTGGCTATTGACTTGAGGTATACAATCTTAAATAGTATATTGAAACAATATTAACAATTGTTATTACGTCATCAAATGAAACTTGTATAATGCAAATAGTATTCTTATAACAACGTAAAGCAGTTTGCAAATTAAAAAGTTTGATATGTAACTTCAATTGTAAAAACAAAATTTGTCATTTAGATGTTAGGTATGGTCTAAATTATTTGCAAATGTGATTTCAGATTAGTTATTAATAACGTCATTTGCTTATAATTTTGATCTTTATTTTTAGGTGTCCATGAGAAACTATTAATCTCAAAAAAACGTCGTAAAGAAGTTTTGATCTTACAGACCTCTGCTAAACTTAAAATTTTACATTGTAACTTGATTTTTAAAATTTTTTATTTGCGTTATTTGACCAGACCTTACACAATTTTATTTATTTATTACATAAAATTCTACAGCGTTTGTGCTATATACGTATCGAACGTAATATTGTTATTTTCAAACTGAGGCAGCGTGAAGTTTCATGTGAAATCTATGTTTTTTGGTGACCATGTGGCTTAAATTATTATTAATATTGACTCAATATCCGCTTGTTCTTTCGAATACCGGTCTACAATTTTGCACAGCAGTTCGAAATGTAAATTAGCAACTTCTAAACTTGGAAACATCTTGCAGTAAGACTTCCATTAACATTTGGATGTACAGACTTTTGTAAAATCAGAGATGTTACAGTAAGACTTGCTGTTTGCAAGTTTAACTTTCGCGTTTTTTGGCCCGTTCTCTCACCATTTCTTTTGTTTATTACGTACGATTCATCAACGTTTATACCATATAAGTATCAAGTTTTATATTGTAATTTTTATATTAACGAAACTTTAAGTTTTATGTCAAGTGTATGTTTTTTGGTTTCTCTTTGGGTGGTTTACTTGATCCACTTTAAGTCAACTGTGTTACAAATTGCTTTGCCTCATCGTAAATTTGCCTTTTAATGTGAAATGTGACTTTGAAACTTTTAAGCTCATATAATTTTTCATCGAAATGTTAATCAAAAGCTAAACTTTTTATAGTTTGAATATTAACTTACAATCCTGAAATTTAATTATTATAAGTTTAACATTTTTTACGATTAACTCCGCTCTTTGGTTTACTTGTTCGTCAATTTGCACTTGCCCTAGGTTTTATTTACCACTTTTTTATGAATTTTTCTGAAATTAATTTTGTTTCAACGCATTCACTTTATGAAAATAGCTACTTTAAATTGTTGTTAACATATTTAAACTTTTAATACATTGGGTCCGTCACCGTTATCGCAACGGTTTTCGAGTGATTGTTAAGTTTCGCATGTCTTAGCACGTGTATAAAAACCGTCTTCGAAAGTTGAAAGCTTTTAGACGTTTAACCTAGCCACTTTCGGCTTATTACTCACTGCGATATTTATGCGAATTATTACATCGGTTGTTTTATTTTTTCTTCTTCCATCCTTTTTCTTGCTTATGTGTCGTTGATTCATATAGAATATCTCTACTTTTTAATTGCGATTTATTCACAATAAACTTTTCAGTGGCTGGCCCGATTTTGTATTAAACTCTAATACGCAACGATTCACGTTTTTCAGTTACAAGTCGCGAGCGCGCCTTCGTGCAGGCAGCGGAAAAACGACGAACTTGCTACCGACACAATACGGTTAGCAATGGGAATGAATCTTTCGCAGAGATATTTAATTTTGACAATATAGTTATTAGAAGCACATATCAAAATGACGCAGATGTTGACAAATACGTGAAATAATAATTAAAACCAATTGGCTATTGACTTGAGGTATACAATCTTAAATAGTATATTGAAACAATATTAACAATTGTTATTACGTCATCAAATGAAACTTGTATAATGCAAATAGTATTCTTATAACAACGTAAAGCAGTTTGCAAATTAAAAAGTTTGATATGTAACTTCAATTGTAAAAACAAAATTTGTCATTTAGATGTTAGGTATGGTCTAAATTATTTGCAAATGTGATTTCAGATTAGTTATTAATAACGTCATTTGCTTATAATTTTGATCTTTATTTTTAGGTGTCCATGAGAAACTATTAATCTCAAAAAAACGTCGTAAAGAAGTTTTGATCTTACAGACCTCTGCTAAACTTAAAATTTTACATTGTAACTTGATTTAAAAAATTTTTTATTTGCGTTATTTGACCAGACCTTACACAATTTTATTTATTTATTACATAAAATTCTACAGCGTTTGTGCTATATACGTATCGAACGTAATATTGTTATTTTCAAACTGAGGCAGCGTGAAGTTTCATGTGAAATCTATGTTTTTTGGTGACCATGTGGCTTAAATTATTATTAATATTGACTCAATATCCGCTTGTTCTTTCGAATACCGGTCTACAATTTTGCACAGCAGTTCGAAATGTAAATTAGCAACTTCTAAACTTGGAAACATCTTGCAGTAAGACTTCCATTAACATTTGGATGTACAGACTTTTGTAAAATCAGAGATGTTACAGTAAGACTTGCTGTTTGCAAGTTTAACTTTCGCGTTTTTTGGCCCGTTCTCTCACCATTTCTTTTGTTTATTACGTACGATTCATCAACGTTTATACCATATAAGTATCAAGTTTTATATTGTAATTTTTATATTAACGAAACTTTAAGTTTTATGTCAAGTGTATGTTTTTTGGTTTCTCTTTGGGTGGTTTACTTGATCCACTTTAAGTCAACTGTGTTACAAATTGCTTTGCCTCATCGTAAATTTGCCTTTTAATGTGAAATGTGACTTTGAAACTTTTAAGCTCATATAATTTTTCATCGAAATGTTAATCAAAAGCTAAACTTTTTATAGTTTGAATATTAACTTACAATCCTGAAATTTAATTATTATAAGTTTAACATTTTTTACGATTAACTCCGCTCTTTGGTTTACTTGTTCGTCAATTTGCACTTGCCCTAGGTTCTATTTACCACTTTTTATGAATTTTTCTGAAATTAATTTTGTTTCAACGCATTCACTTTATGAAAATAGCTACTTTAAATTGTTGTTAACATATTTAAACTTTTAATACATTGGGTCCGTCACCGTTATCGCAACGGTTTTCGAGTGATTGTTAAGTTTCGCATGTCTTAGCACGTGTATAAAAACCGTCTTCGAAAGTTGAAAGCTTTTAGACGTTTAACCTAGCCACTTTCGGCTTATTACTCACTGCGATATTTATGCGAATTATTACATCGGTTGTTTTATTTTTTCTTCTTCCATCCTTTTTCTTGCTTATGTGTCGTTGATTCATATAGAATATCTCTACTTTTTAATTGCGATTTATTCACAATAAACTTTTCAGTGGCTGGCCCGATTTTGTATTAAACTCTAATACGCAACGATTCACGTTTTTCAGTTACAAGTCGCGAGCGCGCCTTCGTGCAGGCAGCGGAAAAACGACGAACTTGCTACCGACACAATACGGTTAGCAATGGGAATGAATCTTTCGCAGAGATATTTAATTTTGACAATATAGTTATTAGAAGCACATATCAAAATGACGCAGATGTTGACAAATACGTGAAATAATAATTAAAACCAATTGGCTATTGACTTGAGGTATACAATCTTAAATAGTATATTGAAACAATATTAACAATTGTTATTACGTCATCAAATGAAACTTGTATAATGCAAATAGTATTCTTATAACAACGTAAAGCAGTTTGCAAATTAAAAAGTTTGATATGTAACTTCAATTGTAAAAACAAAATTTGTCATTTAGATGTTAGGTATGGTCTAAATTATTTGCAAATGTGATTTCAGATTAGTTATTAATAACATCATTTGCTTATAATTTTGATCTTTATTTTTAGGTGTCCATGAGAAACTATTAATCTCAAAAAATGTCGTAAAGAAGTTTTGATCTTACAGACCTCTGCTAAACTTAAAATTTTACATTGTAACTTGATTTTTAAAATTTTTTATTTGCGTTATTTGACCCGACCTTACACAATTTTATTTATTTATTACATAAAATTCTACAGCGTTTGTGCTATATACGTATCGAACGTAATATTGTTATTTTCAAACTGAGGCAGCGTGAAGTTTCATGTGAAATCTATGTTTTTTGGTGACCATGTGGCTTAAATTATTATTAATTATGACTCAATATCCGCTTGTTCTTTTGAATACCGGTCTACAATTTTGCACAGCAGTTCGAAATGTAAATTAGCAACTTCTAAACTTGGAAACATCTTGCAGTAAGACTTCCATTAACATTTGGATGTACAGACTTTTGTAAAATCAGAGATGTTACAGTAAGACTTGCTGTTTGCAAGTTTAACTTTCGCGTTTTTTGGCCCGTTCTCTCACCATTTCTTTTGTTTATTACGTACGGTTCATCAACGTTTATACCATATAAGTATCAAGTTTTATATTGTAATTTTTATATTAACGAAACTTTAAGTTTTATGTCAAGTGTATGTTTTTTGGTTTCTCTTTGGGTGGTTTACTTGATCCATTTTAAGTCAACTGTGTTACAAATTGCTTTGCCTCATCGTAAATTTGCGCTTTAATGTGAAAAGTTATTTTGAAACTTTTAAGCTTGTAACGATGCCCCCGGAATAAGCATCGTTCCCGGAAAAGAACCTCCGGAGGCCGAGACGACCATTTTTTCGGACAGGAAAGGGAGCGCGGGGGCTCCCGAAGAAACTGATCATCGGCGCGAGTATGTGAATCGTACGAGTACCGAGTAACGCGCAAAGTCCCGCGGAGCGGACTTACACGAGCGGCCCCGAGCTCGTCCGAACGAGCGCTACGCGCACGGTACCGCGGAATACCGCGGCCGGCGCCACGTACCAGGATACCCCCGGACGTCGCCTTTTCCAGATAAAAAGGCGAACTCGGAAAAGTCGCGCACCGTTATCGTTCCGTTCGCCTCACAGCGAACATCCGGACCGACCGACTCCTGGAGCAAGCAGAACAACAGGGTGGAGCGAACTCCGCCTCGGTCAGGCACTTTTGACGCTTGCACCGCATAGGAATCTTCCTAACAGCCGAACGCAAGTCTAGACTCGTAAGACCGGCTCGTGGGGTGAGGCGCACTTCGCCTTCTTCGAGCGATCTCGATCCCGGATCTACAGTCGGTTTGCCAAGGCGAAATATCCTTTCGCACCGTTGCACAAACCCGGGGTGGAGAGCTCTCCGCCTCGGCCGAGTACTCTCGGCTACAGCAACACCGAACAGGTGCTCCATCCTCCACGCTATCCGAAAACCGCATTCGCGTCGCGATATACGAGTTTGTTCGATCACCGCGTCCCACGCCGCGTGCATCGATCAGGCCCCACCCAGGCCCGCGACTCGGGGAATATTCGCGCCGCTAGACCCGCGATCCGTTAGGGCGTTGTCTAGGCGGATGCCGAAAACTTGTAACGGCCCGCCCGTCATAGATCCGCGTATCGATTTCCGCCGTACCGATCCGGCGCATACACGCGCCAATTACCGCGTTATCGTAAACGTTCTGTTATATTCGTGTTTGTCCGGCGACGTCTCAACCACCCGTTCGTCACAGTTGGCTTATTGTAAATTGTTTTATTAATTGAATAAAGCCTCAATTAATTATTACACACCACGTCTCGTGCATTTTCGGACCTATCTATTCTCTCGCGAATCCTGTCCGCCCGCTGAGCACGTCCGGGCACTCCGGCTTGCACGACATTCGCGGCAACGAAGTACGGTCGTTTCAAGCTCATATAATTTTTCATCGAAATGTTAATCAAAAGCTAAACTTTTTATAGTTTGAATATTAACTTACAATCCTCAAATTTAATTAATATAAGTTTAACATTTTTTACGATTAACTCCGCTCTTTGGTTTACTTGTTCGTCAATTTGCATTTGCCCTAGGTTCTATTTACCACATTTTTATGAATTTTTCTGAAATTAATTTTGTTTCAACGCATTCACTTTATGAAAATAGCTACTTTAAATTGTTAACATTTTTAAACTTTTAATACTGTTACGTCAGGTTTAGGAATAATTTTAATGGAAGGATTACCGGTTCTCAATGACTAGGAAATGGATCGAGAGCAGGTAAAGGGTAGAGAGAGAGAGACGCAACTACCAATTCTTGCGTGACGCGTGCGAGACAACGTCACGCGTATTAAGCGCTAGGAATGTATTATAACGAGAAAAGATTTGAATTAGCGCGATTTTTGTTCTTTTGAGGGAAAGAATTTTACTTCTTGTTCCCAGGGAAAGAACCGGAGGTGTTTTTCGCAATAAATGGAGCTAAAAAGGTTCATTAAAAGAAAATTGCAGAAATCTGTTTTAGCGAGATTTAATTTAACATTTCTTTATTTTTCAATTGATGTTAAATAGAGATGATTGAATATAATTAAGAATTAAATAAAATGGTAGACCAAGAAATTTTAACTAAAAAAAAAATTCAATTAATATACTAAGTAAAAGACAACACATTTTTATTATTTAACAAGAGTACGCGGGAAATAACATAAAAAATTCCAAAAATAATAATATTTAATCTAAATCGATTTCAATTATTTCCGAGATCTTGGCCGACGATCTCGGAAATACACGATCAATCAGCCTGATCGAAGCTAAAAAGGGGTGTTCCACCCCGGGATAGAATATGAGGACGTTCTGATCAGGAGATGCCCTGCTGGCTTCTCTCCTGATCTCCTCAGGATCAAAGGAATCAGGGCCTATCGTGAAGGCCCTTTCGGGGACGGGATCCGTCCACGGAGAGCAAGTCTTTCGGAGGAGCTCGAGGAGAGGATCTATGATCGCTCTGGGTTCCTCTTGCCCGCCGAGGAACTCCACGCTCGGGGCGGGGGAGGGGGAAGGCTCTGGGCCGTCAGACTCTTGCCAAAAGACGGTATCGTCATCAGCAAAGGAGTCGACCTCCTCAGGCTCCCCAGGATGAGGTATCGGGGACGGAATTGGAGAGGAGCATGCTCTAGGTGCAGCTCCTGGAGAATGAATCGAGATGTCCGGAGAATAGGAAGGAGTCGTAGGGCGGAACTGCTCCAAATCAGGCTCAGGTTCGGTCGCATTGACGCTTGTTCTCGGCGTATTCGGAGAAGGGGGGAGTTCCCTGGGTTCTTCGACGTTCAGAGGAACTTCTTCGGGAGCCGGCAAAGTCGGGGGAGCTGGGGGTTGAGGGGACCTCTCTCCTCTTCTTCGGGGAGGGTCGGTTCTTATCTCCCCTGGCGCCGCCGCGAATAAATATTGCACAAAGAAGGACTGGATAAGGCCCCTCAAATTCCGAATTTGCCGATTTCGGCGAGCCCGGCTTTTCTTTAGGGTTCTTAAGTTCGATGATTCCACTAAAAGGATTTCATTTTAATGAATTAAATTAATAAATGAATTTTGGAGGAGAATATGGCTGGGCATCACGTCTCACAGCTCCTTTCGGATCTCTCCATTGTCACCCTAAGTTTCTCTGGTTCCTCTAGCCGAATGGAGCCTTACTCAAGTCAAGGTTTTGATAGTCACCATTTACTGGCGGCATATCGCAACCCCCGACAAAAGGAAGCCCGCTAGACAGGTTGAGGCACCCGATAAAACGGGAGGATTCGAGAGAGAGATAGCGAAACAATTAAGCGTGAACGGCACCCTGACTATTCCCTCAATTTTCATTTTTTACATATATAAATATATGAATACAAATCAAATAAAACTATTTAGTGGAACCGTTTCAAAATTAAAGGAAAAAGGGGAATAAATAAATGATGCCACTTACTACTTGATGTCTTCAAATTCACTCGGATGAGATCTCGAGATGATTCTTTATTTCGTCCACACCAAATTATCACAAACACTTGAAATTTTGAGTAACTGAGTGAACTGATGAAAACTGGATTTTTAGAACAGAATTGAGAGCGAGCGTCGTCGGAGCGCTCGGTTTTATAAGCTCGGAAAAGGGGAGGACCAGCGCCAGATTCTAAGTCTTATCCAAAATTTGAATTCTATTCGTTAGGCTTATTCCTCCACTTTTCCGTCTTCGCAATTATTGGTCGCCCTTCTCTCAGTTTCCTTAATTTTCTAAGTTTTCGCCCTTAGTTTCTAATTTTTGGTGAGGAGTTCCCGATATCTATTGGTCCAGGAGAAAATGTTTATGAGCTTCCCTCTACATGATTTTAGCCCTTCCAAGCTTCCAGATAACAGATTCGAAAAAGCTTAGGTAACTCTTTTTTTTTATCGGCAGCGTGCAATTGCTGCCTGAGTTTTATAGTTTCCAGCCGCGTATCCCAATTTTATTATTACAGGCTTTTTGCCTCCTTTTTTCTAATCCCTAGGATCCGCGGCGAAATTTGATTTTACTGAATTGTTTTTTCTTCCAGAATTTCCCTTGTGTACCGCCAGACATTTATTGTTAGTTTAAGATATTCCAAGTCTTTCCGAGCTATTAATGTTTTATGAATATTTTGACAAATCCTTTCGTTTCGATTTTTTTATATTCCACATCTGTTGTACAATTGTTTTAGGTTCCTTCTTTTATTTTATACATCTGGCGATTCAGGATATTCCGTCAGTTAGAATTATTTTTCTGGAAACTTAGAACCGTCTCCTTTGATCCCAATACATTCGGTATACTTTTTATTATCTACTTTATCTACCATGTGTCGGAAAAAGAAGATGTGGAGTTACAGGACGTAACAATACATTGGGTCCGTCACCGCTATCGCAACGGTTTTCGAGTGATTATTAACTTTCGCATATTTTAGCACGTGTATAAAAACCGTCTTCGAAAGTTGGAAGCTTTTAGACGTTTAACCTAGCCACTTTCGGCTCATTACTCACTGCGATATTTATGCGAATTATTACATCGGTTGTTTTATTTTTTCTTCTTCCATCCTTTTTTTTGCTTATGTGTCGTTGATTCATATAGAATATCTCTACTTTTTAATTGCGATTTATTCACAATAAACTTTTCAGTGGCTGGCCCGATTTTGTATTAAACTCTAATACGCAACGATTCACGTTTTTCAGTTACAAGTCGCGAGCGCGCCTTCGTGCAGGCAGCGGAAAAACGACGAACTTGCTACCGACACAATACGGTTAGCAATGGGAATGAATATTTCGCAGAGATATTTAATTTTGACAATATAGTTATTAGAAGCACATATCAAAATGACGCAGATGTTGACAAATACGTGAAATAATAATTAAAACCAATTGGCTATTGACTTGAGGTATATAATTTTTCTCGACGCCGTCGTAGTAAAAAAAAAATTTTCTCTTGCACGGGCGACACGGTAACGTTAGCTACTTGCCGAATTTGACCAAGCAAAATACCGCTTGCGGCGGAAATAGATATAGGCATTCGTCTACGTTTAGCTCGGAGTTGTCGAATTAATGTCTCGGATGCGAAAGTAGCCTTGGAATCCTGATCTAAGAACGCGCGGACGACTATAGATTAGCCCGAAGAAGCCTGAACTTTAACGCGAGCTGTAGCAAAGAGCATTTGAATGGAGCGGACTCCAATGGACGCAAAAAGTGTATTAGCACTTGGACCGGGAACGCTCAAAATGTTCTCCCCGTCGACCTCTGCAATACCCGAAGTAAAGGCATCCGTATCAGCATGTAACATCAAATGATGTCGTTTATTACAAATTCTGTATGTACCAGGCACAGAGTAGTATATATACTACTCCGTGGTACCAGGTCTGTAACTTTAAAATGCGGATTTTTTTCCAGTAGATGGCGCACTAAGCCTATAGATTGTAAGCAATGTAGTCCGCACTCCTTACCACACATGGCAGGTAATGCAGACTACAGCGGTTCCCTTCGCGCGCATACGCGCGACGCATCCAGGAAAGGGAGTTTCTCCTATTCTCCCTCTCGCGTTTTACTTATTTTAGAAAATCGGACGATCGGCAGCAGTTAAGAATTTAGTCTGTTAGATACAGCAGCGTCGTGAGACAACACGTATTGTAGATCCTCCGCGGTCGTCTCCTCCGCGAGTGCATATTATATATTGTACATAATAAAGCCTTCAAGTTGTAATTACGAGTGTCGTAATTTCTATCGACCCCGCATGAGAGTCACTGGGATGCGTATATTTGTATGGGTGAGACATCCACACGTATAGTCTCCCTACAAGATGCTGGTGTCATAAGCAATATATCATTTTGTAGCTGTGACTGCAAGCTTCAAAACGCCATATTTGTTTAAACGTTTAAGAGTTAGTAGCATAATTTTTTCGGTAGTAAACATGTCGAATTTTGAGCTAAACAAAGAGCATTTGCGGCACGTGCTGATTTTCTTATTCAATCAGAAGAAAAAAGCAACGGAGGCACATCGAATTCTTGTGGAAACATACGGTGTACAGTGACCGGCAATAATGGCCTGTCTCACTGCGGCAACGACGGCTACCGCGCGTGAGATGGGGTAATGTGCGTGAGGCCTCACCCCGCGGATCGCGTACGTGAGACAAGGAACGACAAAAGGAGCGAGAGGACGAGGAAAAATTTGAAGGAAGGCATTTTCATGTTCTGTTCTGTTGTAGGGATCTTGGTTCGGAGGTTGATGACAATATTCGTATTTTATATAAAATATATATTTAACAAGTACAATTTAATTAAGATATGTTAACAGTTCGACTTCTGATCAGACAATGAATATTAATTTTTGATTTGCAGGTCTGTTCCTTGGATCACGGAATAATTGATATATAGAGGGTAGTCCGCTGTGTTGTTGGGTTATGGATGGCGCCACATCTACTTGGGTTGTTCGTTGCGCTGTTGGACTAAGGATGACGCCACACTGTTCGCGACCGTGCGTGTGAGAGAGAAAGCATGAGTGAACGTTAAGAAATTATTATAGGCGCACCTTCGTTCTCTCGCTTGCACACGTTCGTGTTTATACGGGCGCACAAGGATAGAAGTATATCGCTAAAAGTACGCTATTAATTCTAGCGTATACTTTAAGACATTTCGCAACTTTTAACAATCGAAATTAAATTATACGTAATGTAAAAATATATATTTATAATATAAGTAACACGAGTATTTAATATGGAGCCATCCGTTGTTCTTCATGTCGTGCCGTTAACATTTCTTTTTGTGCAGGAATCCGGTGATGCATACCATTTTTGTGGAGTCTTCTATTAATTGTCCGTGTTGAACATGGCACTTCAAGTGTAGCTTTTAACTGTAATATTTAAAAATCATAAATATTCTGTTAAGTATTATGAATATTTTGAATTTTGCTATCATTGACATTTTTCGTAATATTAATATTACAACATACTTGGCTTGTCGATTGAAAACCATTGTGTCTAATTGCATTCAATATCAAGTTGTCTTGCTGCTAATCAATGCATCTCCGTCGCCCGGAAATCGGCTTCGGATTAACATTGTTATGATGCTCATTTTGTTTTAAAATTCGATAAACCGTAGTTCTCTAAAATACAAATGTAGATTATTTAAAACAAGAACAATTTAATTTAATTATTTTATTAAATAATAAAAACAAAAACAGTTTTTAAATAGCAACTGTTTAACATATTAAGATAAAGTTAATTTTACAAATAAAATTAATTAATTAAATTATTATCAAAGTATACTTACATCTACGTTACAAAATTGAGCTATTTCGCTTATTTTGAAGCCCGCGTTACGGTATGCCACCATTTCTCCTTTAATATTTAACGGAGTTGGTCCTGGCATTTTCAAATAAATATATATACAGTATATAATATGTATAAATATATATAAATCCCAATATATTTATATAATTTTATAAATGCAATGATTTTATGCAATGATGTTTATTTAATAGCAACAGTTGCTATTTAAAAACTGTTTTTGTTTTTTTTATGTTACGTCCGAAGCCTGAAGTCAAGAGAGATTCAAAAAAATCGGAAGGTTACCGATGCAACAGGGCAAAAACTTTTTATTGCCGCTGATGGGATGGAAGGAGGATTTGAAAAAAGAAAGAGAAATAGACTTTGAAGATAAGAATGGATTGATAGGGATAAAGATAAGATGTGGGGAAGTATGGTGGAAGATAGCGGGGGTATATGTTAACGGAGGGATAGAAGACATGATTGAGAATATGAGAAATTGGATAGAAGAAAAGGAGGAAGGAGTAAGATATTTGATTTGGGGAGACTTCAATGTGAGAACGGGAGAGGAAGGGGGATTATGGGATGAAGAAAACGAGGAAGATGATAAGGAAGAAAGGAAAAGAAAAACAAAAAACAAAAAAATAACGGGGAAAAAAGGAAAATTTTGTAAAGCTTTGGAAGAAGCAGGATAGAGAACAGTTAATGGATGTGTAAGGGGGGATAAAGAAGGGGAGTGGACGTATGTGGGGGAGAGAAGAAAAACGGTGATAGATTATGTTATTAGCAATGTGGAGTCGAAAAGAGAAATCATAGAAATAAAGGTGGGGGAGGAAGTAGTTTCAGACCACCTGCTATCAATAGTAACGATAAAGGGGGGTGGAGGAGAGGAGGGAAGATTTAAGTATGGAAAAAAAAGGGTACGAGGCTAGATTGGAATGAGGAGGAGAGGAAAATATTCAGAGAAAAGTATAAAGAAAGAAGGAAAAGAGGAGATAAAATAGAAGAAAATTGGAAGAGTTTTAGTAAGGAACTGGAAAGGACCAAAAAATTAGTAAGAAAAGAAGTAAAAAAAGAGGTTGGGGAAAAACCCATGGAAAGATGGTGGGATAAAGAATGCAGAAAACATAAATGTAAAGTAAAGGAAGAAATGCGAAAATGGAGGAAGGGGGAAGGTTGCGGAGAGAGAAGTATAAGAAGGTAAAAGGAGAATATAAGAGGTTATGTGAGAAGAAAAAATTGCAGAAAAAGGTGAGATGAAAGAAAGAGATTGAAAGGGTTAGAACGGAGAAAGAAGTGTGGAAAATTGTGAACAAGGGAAGAAAGAAAAAGAAGAAGTAGTAGTAGTAGTAGTAAATTTAGTGGGTGTGACTGTATGAATCCCTTTTGGTCACCTAGATCCTTTTGGATCCTCTGTAACTCCCCACTGTTTTATCGAGGGTGTATCTCTGTCCTCAGCCCAGCATGATCTGCCAGGCTTATTAGACTGTTCACCCTCGCTTCTCTGAGCTGCCCCGGGTTTGTAAACATTTTTCCCCAGAACAGATATTGTTTTAACGCCAGTACTGGACAGTGACACAAGATGTGTATACTGTCCTCGTTTTCTTCCTCGCATAGCCTGCATTTCTAATGCTCCGCTATGCCTAAATTATGCAGATGCGTCCTGAGGGTTCCGTGTCCTGTTAATAAGCCGATCTCTATTCTCAGTTTTTGTCTGCTCATTGCCAGGAGTTCTTTTGTCCTCTCTGGTTTGGGTTGTTCCATCAGGAGCTTTGCTTGCCGGCATCCCGGTTCGTTTTTCCACGACTCTCGGTGCCTTTTCTCAAGCAGCTCTCTGATTCTCTTTTTTCCCATGACAAAAGGGACGTACACGTCCCGCCCTGCAGGTTCCATTAAAGTTCCCTACTTGGCGAGCTCGTCAGCCATCTCGTTGCCATGTATGCTCTGATGTCCAGGAATCCATACTAGGGTGACTCTATTAGTCTCCCCCAGCTTATTTAGTGCCCTCATGCAGCTCCAGACCGTATTCGAGTCCGTGCTTTGTTTTATTAAGGCATTGATCGCTGCTCTGCTATCTGAGCAGATGTATATTTTCTTGCTGCTGGTTTGATCAGCAAGCTGTATTCGCGCGCATTCGGCGATTGCTTTTACCTCGGCTTAAAAAACCGTGGCGTATTCTCCTAGAGGCAGGCTGGATCTATGTTTCCTCGTGGGTCCATAAATTCCTGCCCCATGGCGGTTGTCTTTTCCCGAGCCGTCTGTATACCATACATCGGGTCCCAGTCCGTTCAGGAAGTCTGCTTTTCTCCACTGTTCCCTAGAAGGTATGATTACCTCTGCGGTTCTCCCTTCCTGGTATTTCCTGGGGATTCTGTACTGTTTATATGTGAAAGGGGTGCTGTTTAGAAAGCCGAGCGCCGTATGGCCAATCCCAGCACCCCTCCACTCACCCTGACAGTGCAGTCTATATGCCGTTTGTCTGGCGTTATAAATGATTAGCTGGTCCAGAAAGGAAATACACAGCGCCACTTGTAACGCTGCCGTGGGTGTCGTTTTTTGAGTCCCTACTGCAGCCCTTAGGTAACTTCCCTGTAGGCTTTTCAGTAGGTTCTTCGTTTCCACTTTTTCCACTCTGGGCCACCATACCACTGCTGCGTATGTAAGCCTGGGTAATAGCACGGCTTGGAACAGCCATAATGCCACCCTCGGCTTAAGGCCCCAGGCTTTTTCTAGTGCCTTTCTACAGGCCCAAAAAGCCGTGTAGAACTTTTTTCTTTTGTTCTCCAAATGGAGTTTCCAACTCAGTTTTGTGTTTAGTAAAACCCCCAGGTATTTCACCGAAATTACGTAGTTTAATTCCTTCCCCCGCAGTTTTAGTGGCCTGATGGGTTCCGGTTTGTATTTCCTGGTGAATATTATGGCTGAGGTCTTCTCGGGATTAACCGTCAGTCCCTTGGCCTGACACCAGTTTTGCGTGATCTTGAGTGCTCTTTCTACGAGCTCCCCAAGAATCGGTAGAAATTTTCCTCTTGCTATTATGGCTATGTCATCTGCATAGCCATAGGTGTGGACTCCCGTTGCTTCTAGTTTGCTCAGCAGTTCATTTACCACGATGCTCCACAGCAATGGAGAAAGCACTCCTCCCTGTGGGCATCCTTTTGTGGGTGTTCCTTGGACTGTTACTCCCCCATGCTTTACGTTTAGTCTCCTGTTCGCAAGCATATTCTGGGTCCAGTCAATCAGTGCCTCTGGTATTCCATGTTTAGTTAGTGCTTCTTGTATCACTTTATATGAGGTGTTATCGAAAGCTCCCTCAATGTCCAAGAAGACTCCCAATGCGTAGCCCTTATCCCCCAGCTGTCCATCTATCCGCCCCACTAGTCGGTGCAGTGCCGTTTCCGTCGATCTGCCCTCCCTGTAGGAGTATTGACAGAGAGCCAGCGGGTGTTGGATCAATGGCTTTCTTTTCAGATATCCATCAACCAGCCTCTCCAGTGTCTTTAAGACAAAGGAGGTCAGGCTGATGGGTCTGTAGTTTTTGGCTATTATGTGCCCGTTACTCCCTGGCTTGAGTATGAAAACTATTCTAGTTCCTCCCCAAGCCTTTGGAACATATCTCAGAGCTATACTAGCCCTGAGTATTTTTGTCAGTAATCCCATCAGCACCCCCAAACCCCTTTGTAGTAGGGCCGGGAATATGCCGTTTGGTCCCGCTGCTTTATAAGGGCCGAATGAGTTTACTGCCCATTCTATTTTCTTAGGGTGTACGATCCTGGCTGCCAGTGACCATTCTCTGGGCTTGTGGAAGTCCCTAGGCTTTTCTCCTGTACAGCCTGTCTTGTTTTGACTCGTCTGAAAGCCCGGAAAGTGGACTTCCATTAAGTGTGTTAATGTGCTTTGCACATTATCTGTGAATTCGCCATTTGGTAGCTTCATACAGCTCAAATGCGATTTTTCATTTATGCTGAGAATTTTGCTTAGTCTCGAGGCCTCTGCTGTTCCTTCGATACTTTCGCAATATTCCTTCCAGCTTTTGCGTTTGGTTTTGATAATGGCTTTGCTGTATTCCCGTTGGGCTTGCCTAAAGCTTTCCCAGTGGGCAGCTCGTCCAGTGCTTTTTGCCTTATTGAAGAGACATCTTGTGGTCGACCTGAGCTTTCCCAGCTCTTGGTTCCACCATGGGACCCTGGTCTTACCACTCTTCTGTCTCTCCGGGCAGTTGTTCTTATAGGCCTTGGTTATTACCTCCCCAAGGCTCTGTACTGCTTCGTCTAAATTATTTTTAGTGTGAAATCTGGATAGGATCCCAGTTACTTGGGCAGTTAATTCCGCCCTGTATTCCTCCCACCTGGTTTGCCTTGGGTTCCTTCCCCATGTTATCTCCGTTTCCGCTTGCAGGGTGTAGCGTATGCTTCGATGGTCCGATCCCAAAGGTTTATTTAAGACCCTCCAGTCTCTCACCAAGCTCGCCAGGTCACCCGTGCAAAGCGTAATATCGATAACTTCCTGTCTCCTTGAGTCCATAAAGGTGAAGTCATTGCCTCGGTTGAGGATGATCAGCTCTGACCTAACAATGAATTCATGTAAGTTTTCTCCCCTTGGGTTGATATCCGTGCTCCCCCAATTTAAGTGATGGTAGTTTGCGTCACAGCCCAAGAGTATTTCGCATTTTTCGGTCCTGGCCAATTTGACCAGTTTACTCACGCTTTCCTGCGGCGGTGGTTTTGGGGAGTTGTAGGGCATGTAGACTGACCCAATGTACAATTCCCTAGTCCTCGCGTCGATGCTGCAAGGTCCGATCCGTATCACCGTCTGGTCTCCGTCGCTGACCTGTGGAACTAAAACTGCATTAAGTCCTTTTACTAAAATACAAGTTCTAGGCTTGGTGCCTGAGCGGGCATAATATAATTTGCCACATCCTCCCAAGCCTTTTACAGCATTATTTATGAGCCAAGGCTCTTGTATTAATGCTATACCTGTTTGCACCATAGCCATGCTTCTGGCTAAGATCGCCGAGGCGCCCTTGCTATGGTGCAGGTTGATTTGGGTTATTGGGAAGCCGAGCCCGGCCATTTCTAAGCCGGTCCAGTTTCCCCAACCGTTTTGCCCCCTTTTTTTTTTTTTTTTATTTACGTGTGGAAAAATCCTTTTACGGATCCCCCCTTGGGTTGGGGGGTATGTCGGACTCCGGTCTTATGCTATGGATGTTATTGAGCTGCCTAATACCGACTAAAAAACCACACGCTGTTCTTCTCTGCGAGAGATAAGTCACGGCACGGGAGGCGACATATCATTTCAGTGCCGCGTCGTGACTTTCGCATATTATTTTCATCTCTGGGTTTATTGTCTTCCTTCTTAGTAGCAAAATTATTATTCTGCATATCTCACGTTTCGCTGTTCTGCCTACGCTCAATAGGCGTTATAGAACACCGTAAGGTAAATGATTTCCAGTGATAAGTTAGGCAGAGATCTCCTCACCCAGAAGGGAGCTATTGGAGAGCCCCGTCAGACTTCCATTAAAAAACAAAATCCTCTGAGTTCTTAAAAGAACTGTTTGCCAAAGTATCATGATGATTTATACCTGTGATTAAGAATCTAATCCCGTCGTAGATGGGCTGGTGGGCGTCTTCTACGCCTTGTACATCTTGTGTAGATTTCTCTTCTTCTTTCTGTCTCATTTTTCTTTTTAATAGAGATAACTTCGTGACAGAATGTGCAGAAAGCAGTTTTGACCGCGGGGTCTGTAAGTAGTGCAGACATAATGGAATGCAGGTTCATATGTGGACCTATCACTTGTACTAATGAGTCTCGCTGTATTGCAAAAGCAGTACATTCATATAGAGTGTGGTCAGCCCCATCCTTTGGTGCGCCACACTCCCAACATTTAGTACTTCCTTCCTTTCCAATTCGGTGTAGGAAGTCTCCAAACACTCCATGGCCGGTAATAATTTGTGCCGTGCGGTAGTCTAATGTACCGTGCTCCTCCAGTTCTGCCTGCCATTCTGGTAGTAGATCTCGCAGCGCCATAATCACTCTATGGCCTGAGCTTATATCAGTTAACTTGTATAGTTCATCCTTCCAGTCCGCCAGTATCTTTTGATTCTCTTCTTTCCGGAGTTGTACGCTAATTTTGTTGGTAAGGACTCGATGTTGATTTTCGATTCGCTTCTTGAAACTGTACCTGCGTGCCAGGGACATCGCCTCTAGGTGTAGAGGAGGTAAGCCAGCAAGTACACACGCCGCGTCTGTTGCAGTAGTTCGATAAAGCCGTGCTACTCTAACCGCCAGTCTTCGTTCGAAGCGTCGTACCTCTGCTAATGCCAACCGAACTTGTGCTGAAGTTCATCAGCCCAAATAGGGGCCCCGTAAAGAATTATACTGCGAACTGCAGTAGCATACAGCTTCCTCGCCTTCCATACCGGACCACCTACGTTTGGCATCAAGTGTCCGAGAGAAATTGCCGCTTTGACCGCCTTTGGCACGACTGACTGGAAATGCGCACCAAAGGTCCAGTTTTCGTCTAGAGTCACCCCCAGATACTTTATGTTTGGGGAAGTTTGCACGGGTGTGTTGCCAACCAGTAACAAGTGTTGGGGAGCCTTGCACGTATAGTTGTGGAAAAAGACTGCCTCCGTCTTGGATGTTGCTACGGTTAGACCGAGGCCCTTAATCGTCTCAATGACAATATGTACCGCTAATTCAGTTTTGACCACTGCCTCTCTCTAGTACAGCCCAGTGGAGAGGACCAGCGTATCGTCCGCATAGCATATAATATTGCAGCCACTAGGTATAGGCGCCTGTAAGACCGCATCGTATGTCAGGATCCACAGGGTTGGTCCAAGGACTGATCCCTGGGGGACTCCGCGCTCGACAGTTTCTGTGATGAGAGTTCCATCTCTGTTTATATAGATTAGTGTTCTTAATTGTAAGTAGTCCTGTAGAATGCTAAGTAGGTATCTTGGTAATCCTAGTTTCCGCAAGGCACGCATGATCACTGGCCAGGGAATGGTGTTAAATGCATTGGCGATATCAAGAGATGTGGCCAACACAGTTTCTCCCTTCTCGTTGCTTTTGTACACATATTTCTTAACCGCTTGAATTTCATCTATTGTAGAGTGCCCTTTTCTAAAACCGAATTGGTTGGCGCTTAGTCCTTTCCCGGTTGCTTCGACCCACTCCGTGAGTCTGCAATTAATAATTTTTTCCATGAGCTTTCCTAGTTCATCAATTAGACAAATGGGCCTAAAAGATGAGGCGTTGTCGAGTGGCTTTCCTGGTTTTGGTATTAATACCAGAGAGGCCCTTTTCCATTCTCTGGGAAACGCTCCTTCCCTTAGTAGTCTGGTGAATACCCGGCAAAGCCTTGGGAGGAGTATATCTGCCGCCAGAGTAATTATTTTTCCTGGAACATTGTCTGGGCTTGGGGCTTTATTGGCCTTAATCCCTTTGATTGCCCGCATGACTTCCTCTTCCGTGACAGTAGGGTCCTCTTGTTCCTCTTCTTCTCCGGAGTCAATGTCCTCCAGGGGTGTAGGTACTATCACCTGTGAGCAGTGATGGGAATTTTAGCTCCGAGCAACATCGATGTTGCTGGAGTGGGGAACCACGCACACACGCCAGCGTCCTGTCGGTGAGCGCGCTTCGTTCGGCCTCGCTCGGCTTCGCTCGGCTTTCAGAAGAGGACAGATATATATATGTTCCGTCTTCGTCGCACCGAGGCAGCTACGATTCGTAGGCGACGACTCGTAGCCTTCGAGTTACGGTGACTAAGACGAGTCCTCGCATCGTGCGAGCCGCGTGAATCGCGGGCACCAAGATGCATGTTTTTTTACAGGCTGTATGTTAGAATATGATGTGGTCTTCCGCACTACCCAGGAGGTGCCACTTACAGTGCGTTAGGTTTTTTAATGTGGACCTTCGCCAGTAGCCATATCATACCACATTTCTGAATTGTCCAACACGCAAAGTGTCCGACAAACTTAATATTAAATTGTTAATAAACTGTCTAACACGTAAAGTGTCCGACAGAATGCGTAACTATATGTAGGAAGGATAATTTTTTACGGGAGTAAATGAAAAAGAAGAGCGGCAATATTATTTAAATTTTTATTCAATTAATTAAAAAAAAATTGATAAATTTTGTGGCACTAAGCCACGAAAACTATTACTTCAGACCCCGCGCCGCGACCACCACCGTTCGCCCAGATTAATCACGCGGTCCCGACCATATTTAAATTACGCGCGGGCCGACCAGCCGCCCGCGGCGCGTAGCGCGGACCTACGCAACGAATAACACGGGCCGCCCAACCGCCCGCACCGCGCACCGCCATCCGACCGCTCGGGAGTGGGGACCCCCACTCCCGGGCCCACGGGTATATAAGCTGCCTCGAGCGCAGACGAGGCACCTTGTTTCGCGCTGGGGAGCACCCCAGCATCCGATCCTCCAGGTCTTGGGCGCTCCCAAGACTTCCTCGACCGGGCTCACCCGGCCTCCGAAACCGACTTCGCTCTTGACGACTCGGGCGCTCCCGAGCCTTCCCTTGACCGGGCGCTCCCGGCCATCCTCGACACCGACATCTCCAAGACTCGGGCGCTCCCGAGCCTTCCTCTGACCGGGCGCTCCCGGCCATCCTCGACACCGACATCTCCAAGACTCGGGCGCTCCCGAGCCTTCCTCTGACCGGGCGCTCCCGGCCATCCTCGACACCGACATCTCCAAGACTCGGGCGCTCCCGAGCCTTCCTCTGACCGGGCGCTCCCGGCCATCCTCGACACCGACATCTCCGAGACTCGGGCGCTCCCGAGCCTTCCTCTGACCGGGCGCTCCCGGCCGTCCTCGTCACCAGACGTCTCCGAGACTCGGGCGCTCCCGAGCCTTCCTTCGACCGGGCGCTCCCGGCCGTCCTCGCCACCAGACATCTCCGAGACTCGGGCGCTCCCGAGCCTTCCTTTGACCGGGCGCTCCCGGCCACCCTCGACGCCGACCCTCTCGAGACTCGGGCGCTCCCGACTCTCTCTCGCACATTCGCGCCAATACGGCCCCCGACGTTCCGACGCACGATTAAATTAAGTCGCCGCGCCGCCGACTCGCGAACGCGAAACCTGTGCGTCCGACACGGCCCTCACGGCCCGATTTGTAATCCGCGCCGCCGACTCGCGAACGCGGAACCTGTGCGTCCGACACGGCCCTCGCGGCCCGATTTGTAACCCGCGCCGCCGACTCGCGAACGCGAAACCTGTGCGTCCGACACGGCCCTCACGGCCCGATTTGTAATCCGCGCCGCCGACTCGCGAACGCGGAACCTGTGCGTCCGACACGGCCCTCGCGGCCCGATTTGTAACCCGCGCCGCCGACTCGCGAACGCGAAACCTGTGCGTCCGACACGGCCCTCACGGCCCGATTTGTAATCCGCGCCGCCAACTCGCGAACGCGAAGCCCGTGCGTCCGACACGGCCCGAGCGGCCCATCCTGTAATCCGCGGAAAACCTGAATCACCGACGCGGCCCGTTACCTAGGATAAGACCGGAAGCGACCCGCACTAACGATCTCTGGAAATCCAGCTCACGGCAGATAGCCGCTTTTCTTGACAATTTATGTTTAAGTTTATCTCTGTATATATCTTCCTTTTCGTAGTTTAAGTATATTATTTCATTTAAATATTCTTTCGTTTCTTTCGTTAATAAATTCTTTATTTTCCAATTAACCCAAGTCTCGGTTTTCTGTATACTCGTACCCTGGCTTCCGACGAGCTCTCCGAACCGGAAATTACCGTGTTACATGGCGCCCGAACAGGGACCTGACCAGACCGAGACTTGAGTTAACACGAATGAAGAGCTGGATTTACAAACTATCCAAAAACGACCTAGCCGAAGAATTAGCGCGAATTCACATTGACAATAGCGGTCCTTGTAGTCAGTTACGACACCGACTTCGAAGATTTGTAGAAACCAACCCCAACTATAAGCCCTCGATGGCCCTTAATAGAACCGATCCACCGAAACCACAGTGCCCATCACAGTCAGCCATCCTCATGGAGGTACCAGACGACGAGCTACACGCCTCCAAACACCTAGATGCGTTCGCGGCTGGCACACCGCAGCACCAACCGCTCCCAGCATTCAGCCACGTGGAAGAACTATTACCATTTCACGTCCCGGCACCAGAAGCTCGGATGGAGGGTGCCGCCATCAGTCGGGCCGAAACGAGTCCCCCTCGTGAGGACGAATCTGTCAGCCTGACCGATCACGCGAAAGTTATCAATCAAATTAGAAAGTGGGGCGTCCACTTCGATGGAAGAGACCCATTCGCATTTCTCGAGCGCATCCAGGAACTACAGCGAGCATACGGCTACCCGGGGGACCTTTTGCTGCTAGGGCTACCCGAGATGTTAAAAGGAGATGCGTTGCTCTGGTTCCGAAATAACCAGGACCAGTGGAAACGTTGGACCGATTTCCAGGACAGTTTTCGGAATTATTACCTGCTCCACCGATACCGAGCTCAGCTCACGCGAGAAATACACGGCCGAGTACAACGAGCGGGAGAACCGTTCAAGCAATACGCCACCGCACTGCTAACCATGGCCCGTCGGGCTGGGAACCTGTCCACCGACGAAGTTCTGGATCGAGTCTACAAAAATATGAGGCCCGAATACAAATTATACATCCGGATCCGAGATGTAAGCAACTTGGAGGACCTCACTAGCCGAGCAGCCGAATTTGAAGATATTAAACGCCAGGAGAGGGAGCATGCCGAGAAACAGCAAGCCAGTCGGCCACCGGCAGTGGCTGCCGCCGTCACCTATAGCCGGGAAGAGTGCTGTTGGCGCTGCAAACAGAGAGGCCACACCCGTGCCGAATGCCGACGCCCCGCCGTCAAGTTTTGCTCCCGTTGCGGCAAGGACGGCGTCCTGACAAGAGAGTGCCACCCAGTGACGGGAAACGCGCAGCGGGCCGGGGGTGCCGACCACGCCGACCGGCCCAGTACCAGCCAAAATTAAGATTCCGGCCACGTCCGCACCTGCCGATTCAGCTCGGGAATAGCGAGATTGAAGCTTTGCTCGATTCCGGGTCTGAGTTATCGTGCGTCAACGCCAAAGTGGCCCAGATAGCAGAAAATCTGGGTTATCATAGCCAGGCATGTCAACAACAGGTCAGACTGGCAGACGGAGAGACTACGGAAACCGCCGGTAGTGTACTACTCCCTATCCAGTTTAACGGAAATACCTTTTGGCATCAGTTCACCATCATGCCACACGCCCGCAGCCCCATGATCATAGGGGTGGACCTTTGGGAACGAATCGGGCTGACTCTGCGAATCCCGCCTGGCAGCACTCGGCAGGAGCAGTTGTGCAGCATGGACGGCGTCGGACTGACGACTCAATCACCGGAGGAGGAAGAACGCCTTAAAAGGTTTCTCAAGGCAGAATTGCGGAAATTTCAACACGTACAGGGGCCCACTGATAAGATCACCCACCGGTTGCGGTTAAAAACCAACCAACCGATCAAACAACGGTACCGCCCACGAAATCCGGCAATGCAGGAGGTTATAAACCAGGAAGTAAGCCGCATGGAGCAAGAAGGAATTATCGAACCCTCTCGCGGAGCATGGAGCTCTCCGATCGTACTCGTCAAAAAGAAGGATGGCCGGTATCGTTTCTGTATTGATTACCGGAAGGTGAACGAGGTCACCGAAAAGGACGCGTATCCGCTGCCGCAAGTCAACGCCACGCTCGACAAGTTGCGAGGGGCACGGTATCTGACCACACTAGATCTGAAAGACGGGTATTGGCAGGTCCCATTGGACCCAGAGAGCCGACCAATCACCGCTTTCACCGTACCGGGCCGAGGATTAATGCAATTTAAGGTGATGCCGTTTGGTCTGCACTCGGCACCGGCCACGTTCCAACGACTTCTGGACACCGTACTCGGCCCAGAGCTCGAACCAAGTGTACTGGTTTACCTTGACGACATTATCATTTTAAGCCGCACTTTCGACGAACATCTAGAACACCTAAAAACAGTCTTCCAACGCCTGCGCAACGCCAAACTGCGGCTAAATCCAGCCAAGTGTTACTTCTGCCGACCACAGCTGAAGTACTTGGGGCATCTAATCGATCGCAGAGGAATCCGCACCGACCCAGAAAAAACGACTGCTGTAGCCGCCTGGCCACCACCCACCACTCTTCGTCAGGTACGACAATTCCTAGGCATGGCCTCGTGGTACCGCCGATTCATAGGAAATTTCTCCAGCATCACCGCACCATTGTCTCGTCTGACCCGGAAGAATGCACGGTGGAATTGGGGACCAGACGAAGAGAAAGCTTTCACCAACCTTAAAACCGCTCTAACAACAGCACCAGTGCTGGCCTGCCCAGACTTTACCCGCCGTTTTATTCTGCAAACCGACGCCAGTACCAGTGGTCTGGGGGCCGTATTGACGCAGCATCTGGCAGAAGGAGAACGCGTCATTGCATACGCCAGTCGGACTTTAAATAAGGCGGAGAAGAACTACAGCGCCACTGAATTAGAATGCCTGGCTGTTGTATGGGGCACTCGGAAAATGAGGGGATACCTGGAGGGTTACGCTTTCACCGTAGTCACTGACCACCAAGCATTAAAATGGCTGCAGCGCCTGGAGGAACCTACCGGACGGCTGGGACGCTGGCTATTCGAACTCCAACAATTCGACTTTGAGGTTCGCTATCGAAAAGGAACTGCCAACCAGGTGGCAGACGCACTCTCCCGACAACCAAGCCTGGCCAGCACCGAAACCACTAAGACGGACAAATGGTATCAACGCACCCTCGCCGGAGTTCGAACCAGTCCCGCCAGTTTCCCGGACTATAAGGAGCAGCAAGGACGCCTATACCGCCATATCCTACACGACGTAGACTTCAAGGAAATCGATCCATCCATGCAGTGGAAACATTGTATTCCGGAGCCGGAACGGCGGCAAGTGATAGCGCGACACCATGACAGCACGGACGCCGGACATTTCGGGACCGCCAAAACCATCGCCCGAATGGCCAGGCTATTCTATTGGCCTGGCATGTTCCGGGACATCGCACGATACGTCAGGCGATGCAGGACATGCTTAGCCTATAAGGTGTCCCCCACCAAGCCAGCGGGGAAACTGCATACAGCCCCAGTCGCTGCACCCTGGCAACAGGTCACCACAGACCTAGTAGGACCCCTACCTCGCTCCCGGAAAGGCCACACATGGCTGTTGGTCATGCAAGACCGGTTCTCCAAGTGGGTGGAACTCCAGCCGTTACGAAGTGCAACCGCAGGGGCTGTGGCATCGGCCATAACAGAAAGGGTTTTGTACCGGCACGGGTGCCCTAACCAAGTCATCTCAGACAATGGCACGCAGTTTAAGTCTCGCACATTAAAACGCCTGTTAGAGGCATGGCACATCCGGCATCGTACCACCCCAGTTTATACCCCCCAGTGCAACCCCGTCGAACGAACCAACCGCACCATCAAGACCATGATCGCGCAGTATACACAGCGACACCACCGGCGGTGGGACGAGCACTTGGGACCCATTCAATTTGCGTACAACACTGCGCGGCACGACGCAACCGGATACACACCAGCCTTCCTAAATCATGGAAGAGAACTAGCATACGCACATCCGGACGACCGCCGCCATGCCACAACCTCAACACCACATCATACGCAACGAACGCTTAACGAGGCATTCCAGGTGGTGCGAATCAATTTAGCACGGGCATTTCAGCGACAGGAAACCTCATATAATTTTCGTCGACGGGAGTGGCGGCCGCACCTTGGTGACGCCGTATGGAAAAAAGAACACCCGCTGTCGCGAAAGGCGGACGGCTTTAATGCAAAACTAGCACCAAAATATGCAGGCCCTCTCACAGTGGCCAAATTCCACTCACCAGTCATAGTGGACCTTCGCGATAGTCGAGGGCGCTGGCATCGCCGAATTCATGTGCAGGACCTTAAGCCGGATCCCCCACCACCAGGGATTGACCAATCCACAGATAAGGGGCCCCCGCGGGCAGAGTATATAAGGCGCTCGCAACCCAGTCCGTCACCAGTCGAGCAATTCAGTCCGACGATGAAGAAGAGCGAGAAGATTAGAGAACTCTTTGGAAGTATGAGCGACAGTAGCGGATCACCTCCGGCCAGCCCGCCTCCAAAAGCTTGGCCACCGCCGATCGACCCGAGCCGAAGATATCCGGTTCCTCGGGTCGGAACCAAGGTTCAACGGGGTGACGGCGGCCAGCAGCGGCACACGCGCTGGATGAAGGAATCGCCTCCGGCCCCCCCACGGTCCAAGCCAAGGGGAGGCAAACCACCGGCAACCACGGCCACTGGGGAACCACCAACACGGGCCCACACGGACCTGGAGCACCACCCAGGGATGGCGCCGACGACTCCTACCGCGACGGCGGGTAACCAGGGGTCCAGCCAGCCACGGAGACCAGCAAGTTTCGGAAAGGTCCGGCCGGTCAGAATATCAGTGCCGGCACCATCAGCCGCACCCGGCCGGGCCGGCCCACCAGACCGCCGCCCTCCGAATAAAGCGACCACCGGCGCCTCAAGGCCCGAAAGCACACGGTCCCGCCAACCAGGGACGTCGGCAGAATCCATGGACCGAGCAAGGAGCACGACCAGGGCGGCCCTTGGTCCCCGCATGCGATCCATGGAGATCCTGCAACCGCCACGAGGAAGGATTAAGGCAGTCGCCGGAGTAGAAAAGGTGTCCAGCACCAGCGGTACCACCCAACAAAGCGGGGCAACGCGACTACGTGACCAGCCTGGCGGGAGCACTGCAGCACCACCGGTGGTACCACCATGCCTACCAGCCAGCCAACCTACCGTGTCGACGACACCACCAGTGGCAGAAATCACGACTGTGGAACCACCAGAAGAGCGACCGGCTAGCCACATCGCTGAAAGGAGACCACCCCGGGAACCTATATCGCTGCCACTGCCACCCTTCGCGGCGCAGGTCATAGTGCCGGCACCCACTCCACCAGCCTACGTAGTAAGCCAGGGCTGGAGCACAAGACCGGGATTGCCTCTTCAGGTGCCGATCCAGTTACCGGATGGGGATCTTATTAGCGTCCCGATGTCGGCGATTCAACAAAATCGGAAGTTCCGGGCCCGGTCATCAACCGGGAAATGGGTGATGCGGTTCGCACCCGATGGCCGCATGACCATGTGCCGAAAGGTACCATAAGATGGTACCAATCCAAACCGAGGGGGTGATGTGGCACTAAGCCACGTAAACTATTACTTCAGACCCCGCGCCGCGACCACCACCGTTCGCCCAGATTAATCACGCGGTCCCGACCATATTTAAATTACGCGCGGGCCGACCAGCCGCCCGCGGCGCGTAGCGCGGACCTACGCAACGAATAACACGGGCCGCCCAACCGCCCGCACCGCGCACCGCCATCCGACCGCTCGGGAGTGGGGACCCCCTCCCGGGCCCACGGGTATATAAGCTGCCTCGAGCGCAGACGAGGCACCTTGTTCCGCGCTGGGGAGCACCCCAGCATCCGATCCTCCAGGTCTTGGGCGCTCCCAAGACTTCCTCGACCGGGCTCACCCGGCCTCCGAAACCGACTTCGCTCTTGACGACTCGGGCGCTCCCGAGCCTTCCCTTGACCGGGCGCTCCCGGCCATCCTCGACACCGACATCTCCAAGACTCGGGCACTCCCGAGCCTTCCTCTGACCGGGCGCTCCCGGCCATCCTCGACACCGACATCTCCAAGACTCGGGCGCTCCCGAGCCTTCCTTCGACCGGGCGCTCCCGGCCGTCCTCGCCACCAGACATCTCCGAGACTCGGGCGCTCCCGAGCCTTCCTTTGACCGGGCGCTCCCGGCCACCCTCGACGCCGACCCTCTCGAGACTCGGGCGCTCCCGACTCTCTCTCGCACATTCGCGCCAATACGGCCCCCGACGTTCCGACGCACGATTAAATTAAGTCGCCGCGCCGCCGACTCGCGAACGCGAAACCTGTGCGTCCGACACGGCCCTCACGGCCCGATTTGTAATCCGCGCCGCCGACTCGCGAACGCGGAACCTGTGCGTCCGACACGGCCCTCGCGGCCCGATTTGTAACCCGCGCCGCCGACTCGCGAACGCGAAACCTGTGCGTCCGACACGGCCCTCACGGCCCGATTTGTAATCCGCGCCGCCAACTCGCGAACGCGAAGCCCGTGCGTCCGACACGGCCCGAGCGGCCCATCCTGTAATCCGCGGAAAACCTGAATCACCGACGCGGCCCGTTACCTAGGATAAGACCGGAAGCGACCCGCACTAACGATCTCTGGAAATCCAGCTCACGGCAGATAGCCGCTTTTCTTGACAATTTATGTTTAAGTTTATCTCTGTATATATCTTCCTTTTCGTAGTTTAAGTATATTATTTCATTTAAATATTCTTTCGTTTTTTTCGTTAATAAATTCTTTATTTTCCAATTAACCCAAGTCTCGGTTTTCTGTATACTCGTACCCTGGCTTCCGACGAGCTCTCCGAACCGGAAATTACCGTGTTACAATTTTTTGGCCGCCCCGGCCTCGCATGCCGCCCCGGCCTCGCATGCCGCCCCGGCCTCGCATGCCGCCTCGGTCTCGCATGCCGCCCCGGCCTCGCATGCCGCCCCGGCCTCCAAAACTCCTCGCGACCGTCCGGCCGCGTAACCTCTTTTTCGTTTTTCTAAAATGTATAAATAAAAAAATAAGTATATACTAAATATAAATAATAAATATGAATTTAAATATTGTTATTACTTTGCTGCTTCTGCTGCGGCTGCTGCTCCTGCTGCTGCGGCTGCGGCTGTTGCTCCTGCTGCTGCGGCTGCGGCTGCGGATGCGGCTGCGGCTGCGGCTGTTGTTGCAGTTCTTCCTGCAACTGCTTATGAGTTTGTAAAAGTGAGGTAATTTGGTGCTCTACCTCCACGAGCCGCTCTAACGCACTATTTTCTAAAAAATGAAAAAAGTATTAATTTTACAATATATGAATTACAAAAAAAATAACAATTATGTATATTACTTACGAGGATTTTCGCTCATCTTTAGACGATTTCGCTCGCTTTTAGACGTCTACTGCTCGTTTAAAACTTTGTAAGCGATTATATACAATACATTTGTTTTGCCCTAAGCTACGAGCGCTTCGTGACCGCGAGCAGAAACAATAAATAAAATATTATTATATATACTGAAAGTACTTCTACAGTTAAATTAGTATATATTGACAGTTCATTTGCTCAATTGTAATAGCTTTTGTGAGAAATAATTATTACAGAAAGCTGCAACAGATTGTAAGTCTTTTCAATTTATTTTTTATTTTTTCGTATCTAATATTTATAATATATAAAACATTAAAATGTGCGATTTATTGAAAAAGAAAGCTAAGCGAAGCTTTGTTGAAGCTTGGCTTTCTGATGATCGCTATAAATCTTGGATACGAAAAGTTCCCTCAGATGATAGTTTATATCATTGTATTATTTGTAAAAAAGATTTTTCGTGCAATACATGTGTATCACGACATGCGGATTCTGCGTGTCATAATGAGAAAATTAATGAAACCGATTTAGAAACAAATAATGACGCAAACGAGAAAAATATTAGTTACGGGGCACGGCAAACATTCCGACAACAATGGTTAGATATTGAAATATTTAAACCATGGTTGCGCGAAGTATCACATAATAAAAAATTATGTTTTTGTACATTTTGTGAAATGTATATGGTGGCTAAATTATCAAATATTTATCGTCATGCAGAATCCGAAGTACATATTATTAACAATGAAAATAGAAAAAAAAAGATATAAATGATATGTGTGACAAAAATATGAACGTGGAATCACTTGTGCCGTTTGATGATGAAAAGAAGGCAGCAGAAATTCGATATGCTGCATTTATTGCTGAAAAAAATATTTCATTCGAAACGGCACAAGATATTCTAACATTGTTTAAAGAAATAGGAAAAGATTCTAAAATAATAAAAGGCATGACAATGAATCGAAAAAAATGTAAAGGAATTATTTCCAACGTTTTATGTCCGATAGAAACAAATCGTGTAGTTGACATATTACAAAATAATAAATTTTCAATTTTTGTAGATGAAACATCAGACATTTCGAATCAGAAATGGATGACGTTTCTTGTGCGGTATGTTGATCCTGAAACGTTAGATAGTCGTTCACAATTAGTAAAATTAATAAATATTGACGCAAAAATAGCAGCGCGGAAAAATTATTTGATGCATTTTTAAATGAAATGTGGAAATTGCAAATTCCATTTCAAAATATAATTGCTATGTCATGCGACAATGCACATGTTATGGTGGGCAAATATTCATCTTTTAAAACAAAACTTCAAAAGTTTTGTCATAAATTATTAACATTTTCATGCCCGTGCCATTCCGCAGCTTTAATTGCACATAATGCATGTAGTAAAATTCCAGAACATTGCGAAGAATTTGTTAAAAAAGTAGCAACTTTTATCAACAGTAGTCCGAAACGTTCGGCTATTTTTGAAGAATTTGCTATAAGTTTTCAGGAAACAAACCGCAAAATTTTAAAGTTGTCAGATACACGATGGCTTTCTCGATATTCAAGTATTGAACGACTTCTTGAGTACTGGAATACTCTATTTCTGTTTTTAACTGAAATAGTAGTAAATAAAAAAACAAAATCTGGAGAATATATACTTTCTATAATGCAAAAACCTGATACAAAAGCTTACCTATTATTTTTAAAACATATTTTATATCATTTTAATTCTTTCAATCTCTTTTTCCAAAGCCTAGAAACAAGAATCCAAGTATTAAACAGAAAATCTTTAGAATTTTTATGTGGCATTTGTAGAAATTTCTTAAAACCTGAGCTATTAAGCAGTTTAAAAGAAATTGATATGCCAGAGTTTGATAAAACAGAAAATCAAATTTCAATAAATGAAATATATTTAGGAGAAGAATGTCAAATATATCTAAATAATTTAATTACGGAAGGACATGCAGACGTTGTTGCAAACATTCGACGAGATTGTTTGCAATTTTACGTAACAGCTGCACAAGACATTTGTAAAAGGCTACCAATACGTGATGCCTTTTTATCAAAATTAAAAGTTTTTGAATTTAATACGGCTTTACGCGATAGTAATAGAGAAAGTTCATTTTGTGATGTCTCTTATATCGTGAGCACCTTTGGAGGCTTTGATGAAAAAGATTTGAAGAAAGAGTGGTTTGCATTATACAAAGATTTTTCAGAATCAGATAAAGATTTGTTAGCAATATTAGAGTTTGATGAATTGTGGAAAAAAATTTTAAAAAGTCATCGATATCCTAATTTAAAGTCTGTCTTGAATGCTGTTAGATCATTGCCAAATTCAAATGCCGATTCCGAAAGAATCTTTTCCTTTTACCAGATATAAAAACTAAAAACGAAACAAACTTGCACTTGCAAACGTAAATTCTTTATGCGTGTTTAAGTCAGCATTAAAAGCGAGAAAGGAAACCGCTCTAAATATTAACATCAATGAAGAGCATTTATCTTTAATGTCAACAGACAAATTATATTCTACATGTCATAAAAAACAAGAAAGTCATCTAACATTATATACTGCAGATGATTGTGACATGGCTGGTCCTTCCTCGTCTACAATGCTATAAATAATTTATTTATGAAAAAAAGAAGTTTAATAATTATCAATTCAATATTAAGTTTGTCGGACACTTTGCGTGTTGGACAGTTTATTTATTATTAATTCAATATTAAGTTTGTCGGACACTTTGCGTGTTGGACAGTTTATTTATTATTAATTTAAAATTAAATTTGTCGGACACTTTGCGTGTTGGACAGTTTTTTTAATCAATTTAAAATTAAATTTGTCGGACACTTTGCGTGTTGGACAGTTTTTTTTTTATCAATTCAATATTAAGTTTGTCGGACACTTTGCGTGTTGGACAGTTTATTTATTAACAATTTAATATTAAGTTTGTCGGACACTTTGCGTGTTGGACAATTCAGAAATGTGGTATGATATGGCTACTGGCGAAGGTCCACGTTAAAAAACCTAACGCACTGTAAGTGGCACCTCCTGGGTAGTGCGGAAGACCACATTATATTCTAACATACAGCCTGTAAAAAAACATGCATCTTGGTGCCCGCGATTCACGCGGCTCGCACGATGCGAGCACTCGTCTTAGTCACCGTAACCGTAGGCTACGAATCGTAGCTGCCTCGGTACGACGAAGACGGAACATATATATATCTGTCCTCTTCTGAAAGCCGAGCGAGGCGCGCTCACCGACAGGACGCCGGCGTGTGTGCGTAGTCCCCCACTCCAGCAACATCGATGTTGCTCGGAGCTAAAATTCCCATCACTGCCTGTGAGGTATCCTTTGGAAATAGCGTGGTTACAATTTCCGTGATTTGCTGTGATTCCAGCATCTCCGTAGCCGGTGGACCTCTTCTTCTGTATTGTCCGCTAATTATTTTATAAGGACGGCCCCACGGGTCTGAGTCGATGGTTTCCATTAACTCAGCCCATGCTGCCGTCTTAGCTGCTGTGATGGCAATTCTGAGAGTTCTCCTAGCCTCCCGATAGCCTTCATATGCTAAGTCCATATCCTCTTGAGTACTTCTGCGCCTCCTACGGCATCTTGTAAAAGCACGCTGTCTGATCATCGCCTGTTTCCTGAGCGAGGCAATGTTCTCGTTCCACCAATATGCTCCTTTCACTTCCGTATTTGAACACAATGGCATTGCCAAATTACACGCGTCGGTTAATATACGAGTTAGTTTTTTAGCTTCTTCCTCAGGGTTATCAGCGGGGATATCTTCGGGCCATGTTGCAGATTCCAGGGCCGTCATGAATAAATCCGTATTTAGTTTACGTAATGCCCATTTCTTTTGGTCACTATGTTTCTTCGCGTCCGTGTTACGAGTTCCACTTGTCGAGATGGTCATTCCCACATATCTGTGGTCGGATAGGGTTTCCAATTCCTCCCAAACTCTCCAGTTACACACATGCTTGGTAGCGTTATAGTTGGCCCATGTGATGTCCACAGTAGATTCTCCTCTCCAGGCAACACAGGTACTGACCTCTCCCCGGTTTACCAGAAGAAGTCCTAAACCAGAGGCCCAATCCGCGAGGAGACGACCTTTCTGGTCCCAAAACTTACACCCCCATTCCGGGGACTTAGCATTAAAGTCCCCTCCAAGGAGAATGGGGGTAGCCGGTGTACGCTTGATGTAATCGCTTATTTCTTCCAGTGATGTCTCCATGTCCTCCAGGGTTATTGAGGGTGGCAAGTATGCAGCCAGTAGGACTATATTTCTCCATCTAGCTGCAATCCATCCTGTACCGCTTGTGATAAAATTACACGCATTATCATTGCCCAGCCAGAAAATAGCCGCGCTTCCCGCCGAGTCACCCATCCAACTTGGATGCTTATCCGATATATTGAAAGGTTCCGAAATAAGCGCAATCCCCCCGCCACATTCTGCAAGTGTGTGGAGTAGTAGATCTTGCGCTCTCCTCGCATGGTTAGTGTTAATTTGAATTATAGTTGTACTAGCCATTAGATTCCTCTTCCGTGTGCATGGCCTCCTCCTGGCCACTAATCTCTGGTGCAAGTTTCGGTGCTTCCGGTACATCCTGTGTTTCCACTTCCATCACTTCCTTAGATAGCTGCGGTGGATTTCCGTCATCCTGTCTGTTAGTGTTCGAGGGTGGTTGTGCCCGAAGTTGCTTTTTATTTGTTTTGGCATTACATGCCGGTCCTCCCATTTTGTGTCTGAATGGTTTCCCAAGTTCTTCACAAATCAGACATTTCGGTACGTTCTTGCAGGTTACTGCTGTATGGGTAGTTTCCCCACATCTGAAGCAACTGTTTGAACGGTCTACAGGACTGTTACAGTTTTCACGGACATGTCCCTTTTGAAGACACCGGAAACATTGTAGAGGTCTAGCAGGTAGAGCTTCTATTCTTGCGGAGACCCATCCTATTTGAATTCTTTTCTTCTCGATTAATTGATTCGCAACGGCAACTGGGCATTTGAGCACTGTTGTATAAAGTCCGTTGTATGATCTTCTAATTTCTCCTAATTTTAGGTCCTCCTGTCTGCAGGTTTCAAAGCTTGCCAGTACTGCATCGATGACAGCGTCCTTACGCGTATAGTCATCCAAATTCCTGATTTGTATATCCGCAGTTTTCTGCGGACATGCAATCCTAACTTGTTTAACACTTGCAAGTGCTGTAGAGAGTTCTTTTGCGAATACTTTCGCCTTCTCGTTATGATTATCTCCTTTGATCTCATAGATGATGGAGCCTGTAATTCCTCTTTTGGGTCGCAGGCTATCGATTCCAAGTTTCTTTAAATCTATCCTGTCTTTGGCCATCTTTAGGATCTCTTGGTATTGACCATTTTCACAAGTGATCGATACGGCCGCCGAATTTGGTGTTTTACGCTTAGTCGTTTTGGGTTTTTGACGCTCCGGTGCTTTGTTGCCACTCATCGTCTTATTTTCTTGTCCGCTTGTCTTAATATTGCTTTTAGTTTTCCTCTCAGTTACTTTTGCCCATGTTTCCACACTTGGGTTTTCCTTACTTGTGCTTGCTGTAGCAGCCGTCAGTTTGGAGCGTTCTGATGCTGCTGCAGGTTTGCTTTTGGAGTTGTCTTTGCCTGTGCTTGTTCCTTGACTTGGTTTAGGCTGGTTCCTTATTCGTGGGTCCCCGCTGGATTTTCCTGCGCACCACGAGTGAAAAAGTTCATCCAGGTATTTAAAATGTACAGATGAGATCGCATTAGTGGAGATCTCAGATGTTTCCTTGTCCTCAGTGCGTCTTAAAGTACCTCCTGCTTTATTCGTTGGCTTTTTAAAAGTCGTTTTAGCAGAGATTATCTCGCTGGTACCGCTTTAGAGGTACCAGGAATTGGTCCTGTAGTAGCCTTATATGATGTAGTGTCTTCTCGCCTCTTTTTGGATTGAGGTGGCTGCGTAGGTGAGATCTGTGTCATCGTTTCTCGCAGAGTATTTACTTCCTCTTTTAGGTTTTTTATTTCTTCTTGCGCCTTCTGAAGTTCAGTAAGGAGACTCATAGTCTCCTGCCCTGTCGAACCATCCGTATTAAGTCTTGTCAGCATAGTGGTGACATTTGCTCTTGTTCTGCATGCGATTTCTCTCAGGGCCTTGGAGTACTCTCTCTTAAGACCTTTCGAAACTCCGGATACTCGGAGTACCACCGCCATATCCCGTAGGACTGTGCTGGCGAGGTCCCTAGAGGGTGCATTCCGGTTGTCGTCCAAGAAATCTTCTTCAAGCTTATCTGCTCTTTGTTGAGATCGTGCCGAGATTGGGTGATTTGCGTTGAGTATGCGACTTTCCTCCTCTTCCATAGCAGCTGCTCTTTCAAGCGCTGAGGTTGCATCATTTCTTTGTTCCGCAGTTCTCTTTCTGCCGATGATTACTCTCTTCCTTTTGCCGAGTGGCATATCCATGCGCTCGTCATCTCCTTCGATTGAACCCCCGTAATCCGAGCCGAGGTCTCCAGTTCCTCCTGAGAGATAACTGGAGGCTGGCGAGGTCGTTCTTTGTGAGGGTGTTCCCCTCCCTGATAAGCTCTCACCCATGCTGCGAGATAACAGGCTTCTGCCTGTTTCTTTGCTCTTTGCCGTCTTCTTTGACGAACTTGTCTTCGCAGAAGCATTATCATCTACCCTCCTTGCGCTGCAGGAGGTAGATTGCCCGTCGTTGGATAACGACAGGGGGGGAGCCGGGACGCTACCCTCCCCCTGCCGACTACTAAGTGTCCGAGCACCCTGTAGCTGTAAGTTGTCTTCTTTCTCGTTGTCCATGTCCATAGTTGTTGAAATGGTTTGTGTAAGGTGTCCTTCCCTAGACTGGTTGGAACCCAATCCTTTCGAGTCCAGTCTACCCGTAGTCCGCAAGAGAGCCCGAGCTGCAAGTATTTTCCAGTGGCCTCCTCTTCAGATGATGTTCGTCCTGTGTCCAGTGATGTTATTCTGTCCATCCTTGCAGGAAATCCTCTTCTGTGCGCTCTTAGCAGAAAGCAACGTGCTTACTGTGCCCCCTCACCACGACAAGGTGGCGCACCTCGAGGGGGACCGTTTTGCCCCCCTCTTCAGAACCCTTCTTGCGGTCTTTGTCAAGCAGCTTTACAGCCGCCCGACCAGTCCCGCAGTAGGGCCTGAACCCGCAGGCTCTCAGTGCCTCGAGGGATGTCCCACCCACCAAGCAAAATGAGAGCCTGTTTCATCTCCCCTCTCGCTCCCCCGGGTGATGAGCCACCCCCCGGCTTCGAGATCCTTGTTCTGTCTGTCCAAGAGCCTCAAGGCTTCCTGGGCAGACAGCCCCGGTTCCTCCACGTGCACCATTAGGCGGTGGCGCTTTGGAAGCTCCTCCGCCGGCAGCACGCGTAGAGGTCCCGCCTCCAACTTGAAGCCCGGGGCCTGGCTTTTCAGCCAGATCCCAGTCTCCTCGTCGGTGCAGGCGAACACGAGGGCCCCGTCCCTCTCCCATGACCCGGAAAAGATCGGGGCCCTCGACCCTCCGGGAGCTGGAGGATGCTTTCTCGGATCACTTTCCTGATCCGGGCGACCTCCTCAGCCCCCAACTTTTTGTCAGGATAGCCCTCTAATACGAAGGCTAGCCTGACAATCCTCTGGCTGCCTAAGCATATGATCCCTGGTCAGTGACCTTAGGTCTCTTGCCCCGGCAGTCATTGGGACTGGGAGTCGTGTGGTCCGACCTAATCCGTTTGCACGTCCCTGGCCGGGCCCCACCACCCCCCCTTTCCTGAGCAGCTGCGGTTGATCCAGGGGAGTCACTTGCTAACCCCCCTTCTCCCCCTGCAGCTGCTTCTTTAAACAGCGCCTCGCAGCCCCGCTTCTCTTATTTTTGGTTTTGGTACGGTCCCCCGAGGGTCCCGCCCCATCCCCAAGGTTGACCTCCGGTCGAAGGCTCTCTTCCGAGGCCCCGCCCTGGAGGGTGTTGGTTAAATTTAATTTGTTGATTTCGTCTGGTTCCATGTTGTTCCCACGAGTGTCGCGGAAGCGCGATATCACCCGGGCAGAGCCGCGTTGCCTGGGGCTTGGCTTCTTACTCCTGGATTTCGCCCAGTGTCCAGGAGTGACCGTTCAAGACGCAGCTCCCCCTGCGCCACGCAGCTCTCGGCACGGTCCAAACACCTTGGTTTGGGTGAGCCACTCCTTGGTCACCGGTAGAACAACCCGCCCCACGTCTTCACTTTCATTCATACTCTCCTCGCGGAGAGTCCCATGCACCGAGGAGAGCCCGTTTATAGAGATCCTCTTCAGTCATACTCGGGGCGGATTAAGCCAATACAGCAAAGTACGCCCCGTTAGCTCTTTTACTCGCCGTGAGGCAGGCGACGGGATCCCGTCCGTCACCAAACTAGTTGGTGACGGGCGCGATTCCCTCCGTCCTCCCGGCTAAGCCCACTCACCAACGGCAAGGTCTCGTGGCTCCAAGAGTGGAAAAAAAGGAAGAAAGTAGAAGAAAAAATAAAGATTAAAGAATGAGACGGTTATTCAGAGATATGTTAGGTGGAGTGGAATGGAGAGTAGAGGGGGGAGATAAGAGGAAATAGAGAAGATGATGAAGAAGAAGATATAGAGAGAGAAGAGTTTGAGAGAGTAATAAGAAAGTTAAAAAAAAGAAAAGGCGGCAGGGAGTGATAAACTAGAAAATAAAATTCGGAAATAAGGAGGGGTGGAAGTAAAAGAGAAGTTATGGGAAATGTGTAAGAAGGTATGGAGTAGAGAGGGGATACCGGGAGAATGGAGAGAAGGAGTGGTGCTCCCAGTGCTGAAAAAGGGAAAAAAGGAAAAGATAGAAGATTATAGAAAGATAACGCTGACATAGACAGCTTACAAAGTGTACGCATCTGTGTTAGCGAAAAGATTAAGGAAGGATGTAGAAGAGAAAGGAATATTGCCACGGAGTCAGGCCGGTTTTAGAAGAGACATGAGGACAGTGGATCAAATATATGTATTAAATTATTTGATAAATAAGAAGATAGAAGAAAAGGAAGGAAAAATGGTAATAGCATTTATTGATATGAGGGTGGCTTTTGAGTTTGTGGACAAAAAAAAATTGGTGGAAGCAATGAAAAAAAGGGGGGTAAGGAAGGGATTAATAAGAAGGTGTGAAGAAATTTTGAAGGAAACAGTGAATACAGTTAAAGTAAAGGAGAAGGAAGGGAAAAGTTTTTGGACAAGGGGAGTAAGACAGGGTTGCCCGCTTAGTCCGAGGATGTTCACTCTTATATTGGCAGATTTGAATGAAAAATTAGAAAAGGGAGGATGGAGAGGGATCAAGATAATGTAAGGTACAAGACCGAGTTATAATTCGAATTTAATTTATGCGCGGAATATCGAGGGCTTGCTAGGCGCCGCAAGACTCGAACGCAAACGAGGATAGAGTGAATACTTGTAAAGCGGACTAAAGGTTTCTAATAAATCTGATTTATTACACAGTGGCTTGCTTGCCACAGCTCTGTATTACAAGTGCCCGCCTTTTCGTGCTCGAGATCTTTAGCCGCGGTTATTCTCCTTCCAACTCCCGCGGTGTAATTCCTTTAGAAGCCGTGCTGAGGGGCCACGTTCCGTTTTCTGGTTGCTGCCAGCGTCTCTCGGCGGGAGCACTCCCGTGGCAATCATTTTCAATGTGCACACATGTTTCTTACAATAAAAGACAGAAGATTTTACTCGCTGGCGTACGCGGACGACATTGCATTGATGGCAGAAAATGAGGCGGGAATGAAAGGAATGATTAAAAATATAGAGAACTATGTGAAGGAGAAAGGTCTAGAAGTGAACATAAATAAGACAAAAATAATGAGATGTTGAAAGTGTGGAGGAAGATGGAAGAAGGTAAAGTGGGTTTGGAAAGGGGAGGAAATAGAAAAATTAAAAAGTTTTAAATATTTGGGATATATAATCATGAAAAACGGGAAAGTTCCCCGGGGGAACAGAGGGAGCATGTAAAAAACAGGGTAAAAAGAGCGGCAAAAATAATGGGACAGGTATGGAGTATAGGCAAAAGAAAGTTCGGAAAAGATTGGAGTAGAAGACAATGGCTATTTGACAAACTGATATGGTCGATTGTTAATTATGGTGTGGAAATATGGGGGTGGAAGGAAAGGGAGGAGGTAGAGATACTGCAGGAAAGATACCTGAGATGGGTGCTGGGGGTTAAATGATACGTACCAGGATATATGGTGAAAGAGAAGTTACAGAGGGATAAACTGAAGGGAAAAGCAGAGATGAGGGCGTGGAAGTATGAAAAACGTCTAGAAGAAGGGAAAGGAGGAGAGTTAGCTAAATAGTGCTGCGAAGAAATAAAGGAAAGGGCGAAGGAGGGAAGAAGTTGTCACGTCCTGATAAACGTAATTATTTAGTCCGTTTTTGAGTCAATTCATTTAAGAATTTAACCCGGGACCGGATAAGGATTGTGAAATTAATTTTTAATCGTTTGAACCGAAAAGATGGAGATTTCTATAAATCACAAAACGCAGATTTGTTTTAAGAATATTATTAAAATTCGGATAATTGATCTGGAAATCAATCAGAATTAATTTATACTTTGGTTTAATAAAATTAATTATTTGATTTAATTTCTGGATTAGGGAAAAAGGATTTTGTTCTGTTTCAAGGGCTCTTTTGACTTGGTATCGGAGTCGTTTTTTCTGAACTCGTTTACCGGCGCGTTTCTTCATTTAAAAATTCCAAAATCTTAGTTTATTTACTTAGCAACGGCAGCAGAAAATCTCCAAAAATCTTTCTGCGCGCGCTTCATAAAGAAGCGACCAAACCAAACGCGACACTCTTCGTTCGCAAGGTTCTACAGAAACACTTCCAAGGAGTACCACAATAAATAATAACTAATAACAAATTAACTCAACTTTCTTCAATTTAAAGTCCAACAAAATCGAATTTAATTAAAATAAAATATTCAAATTAAATTAACAATAACAATTTATTTAAAATTAAAATATTTACCTTAAATTTCAAATTAAAATATTAAATCTCTCACAATTTTCAATGGATTTTCAACTCTCGATCTCTCAAAATCTTTAGCTCAATTTTCTCAGTTCTCTCGCTCAATTATTCCTCAAAACTCAATCGGAATCAATCAAACTCTTTCTGACCATCAACCGCTTTGTTCGATAACTCCAAATGATAATGATAATGATAGTTCCCAAATAATCGCTCCAAAATGATTTTTCGCGCTTCTTCGCACGCTCTTTTATAGGATGTGAATCCTCTTGTCCCCGCTAAAGACTTGGTTCACCACCTTTTTCAAAATCAAGGAGGAAGGGTATTTTAAAATTAATAATTAAATATAGCTAATTAGTAACTGTTCCCCCGTCGATATTCGATCGATAAAATCATATAGCTTATTCAGTTCGGTCCCCGATGGTAACAGAAAAAATCAATAATCTCATCTAGTGTAATGTTTAGCGTTCAAGGCTTCTAATCAATGTATGCACATAGTATAGTAGTTTGACACGCATGCTTCTCTATCAATTCTCTTTGTTATATTTTCGCACTGCTTAATGTCTCAGACAGCAGTCAGTCTCACCTGGACCATCTTACCATTAATATCTCTAGTAATAAACTTAGTATATATAAACAAGAGTGATTTATTCTTCTCCAATACATAACAATTTTGGCGACGAGGGACCACGTACACGCGTGTGTCTAGTTTACAATGTATACGACTCAGATTACCGTGCTGTTGATGAAACATGTATAGTGGACTAGTTAGTGTTTAATAACACCGTAATCGTTCTCCACATAATAGTCAGTGACTTCTTACTAATTACATTAAATGTCACAACTAAGTACGAGCGGGAGGAGCACCAAACAAATCGACCTCACAAGACAGCCTGGATTCAAGACCAGACAAAGCCGCAGCTTCAGCAAATTTTACGAAACCTGAATATACCATTCAGTGAAACTGCATTGATTGAAGAACTGCGTACATTATTAAGAGCACATATTACTAGAGTAAAAGCAGACAAAGAAAAAGTGCAGCCCAAGATATCCCGTGTAGAAAAAATAATAGGGCCCTGATAAGGAACCGATTAATTTTCCTTAAAATTAATCGGGTCCTTGTAAGGATAAATGACTAGGGCCAGAAAAGGAAACGAAACATTTGGTTTAAGAGTACCTTAGAGGAAATAATATCAGGGCCTTATGAGAAAATCATATTAGAACCTTATAAAGAATTAATATTAGGGCCTTATAACGAAAACATATCAGGGCCTTACAAGGAAATAATATGAGGGTCTTTAAGGAATACATTATCAGGGTTTGTTAAAAAAATTAATAAATTAAAAATTTTTTTATATTTATATTTTATATATATATATATATATATATATATATATATATATACAGGGTGTTTGAAATAAGGTTTCCTTCCCGGTAACTGTAGATAGATATCGGAAATACAAATCGAAAAGTCAAATATCATTTAGTGAAATTCGTAACCGTTACCGAGTAAGAAATTACTGAATTTTGACGAATTAGCGCGGAGCACATAATAAGTCGGGCGCGGCAGGTGAGAGCGGGTGGGCCTTAGGGAGAAAACGGGGGTGAAACGCCGCGCGACAATTGTGGGGTGGGGGTGGGAGGAGTCAACGCGTGGTGTGATAGACAATTGTCGCGCGGCGTTTCACCCCCGTTCTCTCCCTAAGGCCCACCCGCTCTCACCTGCCGCGCCCGACTTATTATGTGCTCCGCGCTAATTCGTCAAAATTCAGTAATTTCTTACTCGGTAACGGTTACGAATTTCACTAAATGATATCTGACTTTTCGATTTGTATTCCCGATATCTATCTACAGTTACCGGGAAGGAAACCTTATTTCAAACACCCTGTATATATATATATATATATATATACATATATATATATATATATATATATTGTTACGCCCGGTATACGGAGCAGCGTGAAGCTGCCGGCTCGCTCCGAGGATTCGGTTCCCCGTTGCTAGGGGACGAAGTTTATTGATTGTGACTAAATGACAGTTCTGCCCGTGTCTTGAATCGGTGCAGTCGTTGTATCGTTTTGCATGCTCTAATTAAATTGTTCACGTTCCTTTTTATAAATCGTCTCTTTCTTTCGCGGAGCTCAAGCGCCGCGAGTGTAAGTGTGTGAGTGTGAGAAAGAGACGCGAACGCGGAGACGTTCGCCGACCCGTTCCCGGCGTAACATTTTGGGGGCTCGTCCGGGATGGCTACGCATGCGGCGAAGAGGAGGCGATCCCGTCAGGAGGATCCTGCTTTGTCTGAGGCGGCGGCGTTCGAGTCGCTCCGCCAGGAGATGCGTCAGCTGCGGGTCGAGCAGGAGCAGAGGGAGGAGAGTCTGCGGGCCGAGATTCGTCTGCGTGATGATGCGATCACGAGGATGCAGAGCCGAATCCTGCAGCTAAGTCCCTCTAATAATTTTTCGCGCGTCTCCGGTGTTCTTTCGGCGGAGGGGGGCGCGAGTTTCGTTCCGGATGTCCCTCCGGTTGAGGGTGACGCGCGTTTCGTGTCCGGGTTGAATTTGAAATTAGACACATACGACGGTTCCGTTCCATTGCGGGAGTTTTTCTCTCAATTTGATTTGATCGCTCGGGCGAAGCAGTGGGGACCGGAGGCGAGGACTGTTGCCCTTGTTTCTTGTCTTCGGGGCAGAGCGCGTTCGGTTCTCTGTTCCTTTCAGGATTCCGAGGGCATGGGCTACGCGGAGCTAAAAGCAAAGCTCGAGTTATGTTTCGGGGAACCGCGGTCTTCTCAGAATTATTATTCACTTTTTACAAATCGGAGACAGAAGGAGGGGGAAGATTTTGCTTTTTTTGGGACGGAATTAGAGCGATTGTCTCAATTAGCTTATCCTGAATGTCCCTATGAGGTACGGGACAAGATCGCTTGTGCTCAGTTTATTTCTGCGTTGTTAGATGGTAGGGTTAAGAGAACGTTGCAATTAGAAGGAATCTCTTCACTTAAGAAGGCGATCGAGAGATCGAAAGTGATCGGGACGATTTTCGGGGAATCTTTCGATAGGAGAGTGTCAGGTTTTCAGGGGCGCGCGAGTTCTTTTAGGAATTTTAATTCTTTTCGTTCGGAAAAGTCCAGGGAGGACGTTAAGGAAAACGAAGGAAAGGGGGAAAATTCGGTAAATCCTAGGAAGTATAAAGGGAATAAGTTTTTCGGGAGACGAAGGGGGCTCGAGGAGAGTGTTGGCTTTGTGGGAAGCCAGGACACTTCCAAAATCAGTGCCCTACCCGTAAGGGAAACTCGGAATAGTCGACCTCTTCGGGGGGGGGTCGGCTAAAGTAAAGGGGGCCCCGAGAGAGTTATTTTCCAGAAGAATCGGCTATTCTTCACGTGATTTTTGTTTTGCAGGAAAAATTAATGGTAGGGAATGTAATTTCAGGGTTGACACGGGCTCTGATATTACTATTTTGAGTTCTAGGTTTTTCGGAGAGGGGAATTTAGTTTTGCAATCGCTTAGAGAGAGGCTAAGATTTCGATATCCTACAGGGGAGGATGTTTCCATTAGAGGAGAAGCTAAAGTTTCTATGGAGGTAGGAAAGTTTACTCTTAAAATGAGCATGTTTGTAGCGGAGATTTCGGATAATTGCCTTCTCGGGGCGGATTTTCTGAGGAAGGTTGGTTTTTCCAAAATTTTTTACGAAGCTTTTGGTTCTTGTCGGAATTTTTTGAGGGTGGCCAGAGTCGAACAGACTTCCGGGGTGAATTCTTCTTTTCCTCAGAAGCTTTTTGAAGAAAGCTTGAAAGAATTAAATGATGAGCAGAAGAATGTAGCTTCTTTATTCTTTAAAGAATTTCAAGGGACATTTTCGGAGGAAATTGTTGCAGGGAATTGCGAATTAGTGAAACATAAGATTGATGTAGCGGACGCTCTTCCGATTAGACAGGTTCCTCGTCGGATTCCTTTTCGAATGAGGGATGAGGTTGATGGAATTATCGAAGACATGAAGAACCGTGGGGTAATTGAGGAGTCGCGAAGTCTTTGGGTTTCTCCAGCAGTTTTGGTTAAAAAGAAGGATGGGACAATTAGATTCTGCGTCGATTATAGGAAAGTTAATGCGGTTACGGTAAAAGATTCTTTTCCTCTGCCGAGGATAGATGATATTTTAGATCGTTTGGCTGGGAATTCCTGGTTTGCTACTCTTGATCTTAAGAGTGGGTATTGGCAAATCAGGATGGATCCAAGGGACAAGGAGAAAACGGCTTTTTCCATAGGAAAAGGACTTTGGCAATTCACTGTCATGCCTTTTGGTCTCACAAATGCTCCGGCAACTTTTGAACGATTTATGGAAAGGGTTTTAGAAGGGCTTCTTTCTAAGAGTTGTTTTGTGTATTTAGATGATGTGATAGTTTTTAGAAGAAGTTTCGAAGGACTTATGGAGAATCTTAATGAGGTGTTTCTTCGTTTAAGAAAATTTAATTTAAAAATCAATTCAGGGAAGTGTGTTCTTTTCAGTAGGAAAGTTAAATACTTAGGTCACGTGGTTTCTTCAGAAGGGGTAGCTACTGATCAGGAGAAAGTAGCAGCAGTAATAGATTGGCCAGTTCCTCATACGAAGAAGCAATTGAGAAGCTTCTTAGGTTTTTGCTCGTATTATCGGAGATTCGTGAAAGGTTTTTCTTCGATAGCGAAGCCACTTCATTATTTGACGGGAAATTTGGTGAAATTTTCTTGGACGAATGATTGTCAGGAGGCTTTTGAATCCTTGAAGCGGGCCTTAACTTCTCCTCCAGTGTTAGCGTTCCCGAAGGAAGAAGGTCAGTTTATTTTAGATATTGATGCTTCTGGAATAGGAATCGGGGCTGTTCTTTCACAGAAGCAAGGGGATGAGGAGAAAGTTATAGCGTATTTCAGTCGGGTTTTATCGAAGTCTGAAAGGAATTATTGTGTTACTCGACGCGAGCTTTTAGCCATTGTAGATGCAGTCAAATCTTTTCGTCATTTTCTTTTAGGAGGGAAATTTTTAATTCGCATGGATCATATTTCTTTAAGGTGGCTCTTGTCTTTTAAGGAACTCGAGGGTCAGTTAGCTCGCTGGGTAGAAAGATTACAACAATTTCAGTTCGAAATTGCTTATAGGAAGGGGACTTCTCATGGGAATGCCGATGGTTTATCGAGACGGCTTTGTGAAGCGGAAAACTGTCGGTATTGTTTTAGGGTTAAGCAAAAAAGTCTTCCCGAAGGAGGGGAGACTGTGGCTCGAATAGTCTTCCAAGAAGAAGAGTTAGATCTTTGGAAGAAGGATCAGCGGGAGGATCCGAGTCTTAATGTTTTAATACGGGCGAAAGAGTCTGGGGAACGTCTTTTCCGTTCGGAATTTTCTTCTTCAGATACAACGGGAAGAGTTCTTAATTCATATTGGGATTCCCTTGTTTTAGAGAACGGAGTTCTTTATAAGAAATGGATAGCTCCAAATTTAAGGAAGGTGCTGTTTCAGTTAGTGGTTCCTCGTAAACGGATTAAGGGGGTTCTGGCTGATGCCCATGATTCTCCTTCGGTTGGGCACTTTGGAATCAATAAGACTTTAGATAGAATTCGGAAGCGTTTTTATTGGGTTTCTTGCAAACAAGATGTAGAGGATTGGTGTCGTTCGTGTTCGGTTTGTTGTTCAAAGAAGGGACCTTCCGGCAAAGGAAAATCTTCTTTGCAAATTTACAATGTTGGATCTCCGTTTCAGAGATTACAGATGGACGTTCTTGGTCCTTTTCCTATATCTTCTTCTGGGAATAGGTTTCTTTTGGTGATTGTAGATTGTTTTTCTAAATAGGTGGAAGCATTTCCGGTGAGGAATATTAGAGCAAGAACGGTAGCTGAAGTTTTTGTTAGAGAAATTATTTCAAGATTTGGAGTTCCTGAGGAAATACATACAGATCAGGGACGAAACTTTGAGTCCGGTCTTTTGAAAGAGTTGTTGAATTTTTTGGGGGTTAGGAAAACTAGGACTACTGTTTTACATCCACAATCGGATGGGCAGGTGGAGCGACAGCATCGTACAGTTTTGGAATATCTTTCAAAATTTGTTTCAGAAAATCAAAAGGATTGGGATCGTTGGATTTCAATGTTGTTGTTAGCTTATAGGTCTTCGAAGCATGAGGTTACTGAGGTTTCTCCCGCGGAGCTTTGTTTTGGCAGGGATTTAAGGTTACCGTTAGATTTGACGCGGGGAATGCCTCCTCAGTCTTCTCAGTTTTCAGCTTCTCAAGGAGAGTTTGTTAGGGGTTTAAGACAAAGGCTTGATGAAATCCATTCTCAAGTCAGGAGGAAGATGGCGGTTAAGTCCTCTCGTGTTAAGGCGTTTTATGACAGGAATGTTAGAGATGTTTTATTCCAAGAGGGACAGAAGGTTTGGTTTTTTAATCCTTGTAGAGTTAGAGGTAAGGCTCCTAAATTGCAAAGTAATTGGGAAGGACCTTACTTGATTTTGAAAAAGTTAGGGGAGGTGGTGTTCTGTATTCAGAAGTCGCCTAAACATAGGAAAAAAGTCGTTCATGCGGATAGGTTGGCTCCGTATTTTGAAAGGGAAAATTAAATAGATTTTGGGGGCCGTGTTTGTTTTTTTTGGGGGGGAAAATTGATTTTTCTTTGGAAACTGCTTTTCTTCTTTTTCTCTTTTGAGGAGGAGTTTAGCTGGACGGGGAGGAAGGAGGATTTTCTTCAGGAGAAATGTGTTCCGCTCCATTTCAAGATGAAGGAGGATTTTTTCGTTAAGAAGACTGTTCTTCCCATGGTTTTTGATCTGTGGTTTTCCATGGGACGAAGGGCTAATGCCGGAACAGAAACTTGGGGAGACCTTGAGTCGGAGGGTCCACAGAAAGTTATGCCCCCCCCCCCTTGTTTGAAGATTTTAAGAGGAGCAGCGGAATCGAGCTGAGGGCCAAGGACGGAAGCATCTTCGCGCTGAGGAAGATTCTTCGCGTCACTTCGTGGAGTTCAAGAACTTGGACAGGAGTCCAAAGTGGAACAAGACGCCACGGAGGCCCCCCCTGATTGTCGGGGCGACAATCTGGAGGAAGGGGAGGGCAGTGTTACGCCCGGTATACGGAGCAGCGTGAAGCTGCCGGCTCGCTCCGAGGATTCGGTTTCCCGTTGCTAGGGGACGAAATTTATTGATTGTGACTAAATGACAGTTCTGCCCGTGTCTTGAATCGGTGCAGTCGTTGTATCGTTTTGCATGCTCTAATTAAATTGTTCACGTTCCTTTTTATAAATCGTCTCTTTCTTTCGCGGAGCTCAAGCGCCGCGAGTGTGAGTGTGTGAGTGTGAGAAAGAGACGCGAACGTGGAGACGTTCGCCGACCCGTTCCCGGCGTAACAATATATATATGTATGTATGTATGTATGTATGTATGTATGTATGTATGTATGTATATAAATTAATGGAACTTAAAATTAAACTTAATCAAAAAAAGAAGGATAGAATCGAGAGGTCAACTACTGGTTGGAAAACTCATTGAACATACTGAAAATACTATGTAATACTCAGCAAAATAATAAATTAATTTTTAATTATAAATAACATTTTTTTAAATAAATTTTTTCCACGAGTTTAAATCTTTTTAGTCTTAAGCGCAACTAAATTTTGCCTTAGTTATCAGGAGAGCGGTGACAGCCCACTGCACCACAAACGTTATAGAAAATAATTAAGAAAAATAACAAGAATATTGAAAATAACATTACCAGTAATAAAAGAACAATACATTGGTAATACTGTAATAAATTGTACCGTACTGTCAAAAACGGCAAAAAAAAATTATTCTACATTTTTTAAAGTAATAGTTGACCTCTTGGATAGAATCATTATTTAAGTTTCTTTCTCATTCTCTCTTTCAGTGTTAATATTTGTTGTTCGAACTATTGCAAGTCGACGCGCATTTCTTTGGCCATCCCAATCCTTAGCATTATTAAAAATGCTGCCTAAAGCTTTGGTGAATTCCTTTTCCGTTATGGATTTTCCTTCAGCTGCACAATAAGTGCAAATAAAAGCTGAAAAAATATTTAACTTTATGTTTTAACTACAATTTGTTACACTTTTACTATAAAATAAATAATTACCGAAAAGAACTTTATATAATGTCGTATCTTTGAAAAGATATTTATCTTTTGATATACGAACTGCAGTACATTGTACGGCCAGTCTTCTATCCATTAATCTCTTTAAAATTATAAGTAATGTTTTATACATATTCTCTTGTATTAGACATTTGAGACTAGATTTCTGCAAATTAAACATTATTTTTAATTATTGTTTTTTGATAGACCGAGATAAAACAAATCACAGTAAATCTGACCAATTTTTATGTATATCTTTTAAAGTTCATTATTAAAAAATTATGAAAATATTTACTTACAAAATCTGAAAGAAATTCTCCACCTGCAGATAATTTTTCATTAAAATCTTTAAGTTCTTCTAAATTTGTAAATTTAAGCATTATATTATATTTTTCTATAAATTTCTCAATAGTCATTGCATCCACTTTTATTTTTAATGTGTTTTCAATACACAGTTTTAATTGTCTTAGCTGCTCATTTTGCATTGATACTTCAACAGTTAAGGACTTAATTGCTTTATGCAACAAAAGATTTTCTAAAATAAACCATTTCTATATTAAATCATCTATTAATTATGGTAAATGCTTGTTATTTACGTTAATTGTCATTAAAATAATTGATATATACCTGCAGGAAATGTTACATCTTTATCATTTTCTATATGTTGCACATTTTTAGTGAAAAATTGTTTGGTAATGTTGGACGCTACAGTATTATTTATATTACTGCTAATTGCCGAAGTGCTTAGTATTGCTTCTGTGTCTTCAATATTATTCTTCTTTATTTTTTTCTTTTTGTTTTTCTTTTTTAATAAAGTTTTACTTTGTTTATTAGTATATTCACTTTGATCATTTGCTGAAAATAAATACAATAAAATTAATACAATTGATGCATGACAGATATAGTTTATATAATAGATTTATAATAAGAGAGATATATAATAGATAAATGTATATTACTAGTTGTTGTAGAAGAATTGGATTCATTAGAAGAATTACGTGTCCCTATGTCACTATTATACAGAATCTTGTCAATAGCATTTTCACTGTTCCTTTTTGCCTTTTTCTTAAAAAATTTCGTGCAACGTTTTACGTTGTTTTCGGCGTGGTTGTCGTTATCGGTTGAATAAAAATATTGTTTTTTGTTGATAGCCCTTAACTTTTTGTTCGCTTCTTCTATCGTTTCTACAGAAGAAAAAGACACAAAAATAAAATAACAGATTAAATCCATAAACTATAATTTCGAAATAAATAATATTAAAATAATCATTTTTACCTGCTTCACCTCTCAAATATACTGGATATGACGGCCAAGATTCGGGTGCTTCATTATTCTCATTAATGATGTTATTTAATTTTATCCGAGTTTTTGTAGTGTATGGAGAAGGCATGAATTTGCAGACACAAGAACGCAATTGTTCATCGTATGTTACCCATTTGGACGGCACATAATCTAGAGAAACATTGTCATCTTCGTGTTCATTAATGAATTCAACGATTTGGTATTTCTTGATATTCACTGCAATAGCCAAGTGACAATTGTTATTTAAAATTAAACAATTACAGATATAAATTGTTAATATTTCATAAAGTAAGGACATTCGAAGAACATTCCAAAGATATCTTAACCTTCAAAACGTCCTTCCAAGATTATGTAGCATATATATTAAATTAACTCACGTACTTCTGATATCACTGATTGTGAGTCTGATGTCACTTTTAATATTAATTCAATATTATCACTTTAATATTGTCACTATAATAAACAATATCACAGATCGCGTAACGTTATCACTGCTCACACGCGTGTGATATTGTGCCTTATATCCTACAAAGGATGGATGCACACTAAAGGAAAAAAAACAAAACACGCGCGTGTCGACTACGTGGAACCGAATCTTGGCACGGACGAATGCAGAGACTCGTCCGTATGAATATGAAACCAGCGTTTCGAGTGCCGTCGGATAGAGAAAAAGGACAGAGATACACTCTGTCTTACTCTTTCGCGACGTCGGTACCATGCTTCCATGAATTCGACGGCGCGAAAGAATAGGACAAACAGTATGCCTGTCTTTTTTCTCTATCCGACGGCACTCAAAACGCTGTTTTTACACGGACCCTGCATTTGTCGTGTAAAAAGTTGCTATTTCGAATTAGGCTCTTTGCGCAGAAATTGACGAATTTTGTATCGATATACAGAATTGCCATTATTTGGCCTTTCGATTACTGTTTTTCGTTGTTCGAGTAGCCCTACCAAAATGAATAAGAAAGTAAGTTGTGTCAAAAAATGTCGTGCGTTAAAAAATGCATGCATTCAAGATATACAACAAATTAAAAGTATGATTAAAAGTTCAAGTAAGTACACAATGCAAGTTATTACATCCAGCATATAATAGATTATTGTTATAAAAAATATATCTTTTAAATAACAAAAGTAACTTGAAATTTAAGAGTTTAATAGACATATTATTTGTACAGAGAATAAATCCTATGATGAAATACAGGAAAGATCTGATATCAGTAATGATCTTGTGTATGAGCATGTATCAAATGTAATATATAATTATAATGGTAAGTGTAATTTTTAATTTAAATAAAATTAAAAGGTAATGTAAAATTTGAAGGATTTTATAATTGTAAAATTATTTATACAGATAGCAGTACTCTTAATGTACAACAGGAAAGTACATCTAATTTAAGTAATTTTTGCAATAATGTTGAAACACAATTTTTTGATATTAAAACCGATTGCTTGCAAAATAATAACAACGATATAGTCAATGAACTTCGTCGTTGGGCTGTTAATTGCAATATTAAGCATAATCATCTACAGGAATAACTGCTTATATTGAGAAAGGACTTATTACCTGATTTGCCCAAATCTGCAGAAGCTTTCCTGAGAACATATGAAGCAACATATGAAATAATAAAAATGGAAGATAACAATTCAGTTTATCCAAATGGTGAATTCGTCTATTTCGGTATAGAAGCAGGTTTAAAACAACAAGTCAGTGCTGAAAATATGTTCAGTCATAATATCATTCAGCTTTTAATTAACGTGGATGGTATGCCTGTATCTGCTTCAGGAAGCATATCTTTTTGGCCAATTCTCTGTAAAATACACTACTATCCGGATATATATAAACCGTTTATAGTTGCAATTTATTATGGACACAGTAAACCGCGAGATTTAAATAAGTATTTAGAATTATTTATTTCAGAGATTAATAGTTTACAGCAACATGGAATTTGTATACAAAATCGAATTTATAAGGTTCAATTATTAGCATTTATTTGCGACACTCCAGCTCGGTCTTTTTTGAAATGCAGTAAAGGGCATGGCGGTTATAACGCTTGTGAACGTTGCACTATTACTGGAAAACTAATCAAAATCGGAAAAGCTACCAAAGTAATTTATTCTGATTTTGAGTGTTCACAACGTACAAAATCATCATTTCTTGAACAAAAAGATCGTGCTCACCACATTGGTACCTCGCCTCTCATAAACATAATTCCCAAAATAGATTTTACAAAAATATTTGTCTTAGATCACATGCATTTATTTTTTAATGGGATTATGAGAAAATTAATACATTTATGGATGAAGGGTCCATTGTCTGTTAGATTATCCCGACGACAAAAAATAAAACTTTCAGAGAGACTTTTATATCTTGCCCCTTATATTTGTATTGAATTTCAACGAAAACCGAGATCAATTTTTGAATATTTAAAATGGAAAGCAACAGAATTACGATTTGTTCTGCTATACTCTGGTCCAATTGTGTTTAAAAATATTCTTTCATCAAAAATATATGATCATTTTTTATTACTCCATGTTGCATGCAGAATTTTATGCAGTAAAGAATTCGCTATTATTCACAATGCAATTGCAAAAAATTGTCTTCTACTTTTTGTTAAGGCCATGCCACATTTGTATGGATTGCAATCACTAGTCATAAATGTGTACAATTTATTGCATGTAGCTGACGATGTAATACATTTTAATTGTCCATTAAGTAGAATAAGTTGTTTTCCATTTGAAAACACACTTGGACAAGTTAAACGTGTTCTTCGTACGTCCAACAAACCTTTGGCGCAAGTGTGTCGTAGAATACATGAGCAAAATGTGATTAAGGAAAAAAAAAAATGTTTTAGTGAAAATAAAATACTAAACAGCTCAATTAATAATAACCAAATTTGTATAAGCAAAATTTTATGGAATTGTCTTACAATTACTACAAAGCAGCGAGATAATATGGTACTTTTGAATAATGGTTGTATAATGGAAATTTTCTCCATATACTGTGATGAGCACGATACACTTCTTTCAAGCAGTACAATTGAAGGTAGAATATGGAAAGATACAAAACAATTATACAAATATCCATGCAATTCAAAACTATTAAATATATATTGTATTTCTACAACATCTCCTATTATAACAGAAAAATATTTTTTAAGAAATGTGTTGAACAAGTTAGTTCGACTTCAACTTCCATCGTGTAAACAAATTACAGTTATTCCCTTTCTTCATTGAATTTTATAAAGATGTATTATATGTAATATATATATATTTTCGCCTACTACATACAACTTTTATTAAATCTAAAATCTTCATTAGTTTTTCCACATCAACAATTTATTTCGCATATCTAAGACATTCTTACAAGAAACTCGCAAGGATATGACTCAGATATACGAAATATGCTGTTGTTGTGGAAAAGCTGAAGAGGACCTTACAAGGAACTTGTAAAAATGCCTTAGATATACGAAATAAGCTATTGATATGAAAAAACTAATTAAGACCTTACAAGGAACTAGTAAGGATGCCTTAGATATACGATATTTCATAGATCTAAGGCGTCTTTACGAGTTCCTTGTAAGGCCCTTATTAGCTTTTCCTCCTCAACAACTTATTTTGCATAGTTAAGGCGTCCTTACGAGTTCCTTGTAAGGCCCTCATCAGCTTTTCCTCATCAAAAACTTATTTTGCATACTTAAGGCGTCCTTACGAGTTCCTTGTAAGGCCCTCATCAGCTTTTCCTCATCAAAAACTTATTTTGCATAGTTAAGGCGTCCTTACGAGTTCCTTGTAAGGCCCTCATCAGCTTTTCCTCATCAAAAACTTATTTCGTATAGTTAAAGCGTTTTTACGATTTCCTTGTAAGGCCCTAATGTGGTAATAGTAAGGTATCCCTTTTTATGGCATCCTAATATAATCCTTATCGGGGCCTTACGCTTAATGAAGTTGGCCCTATCATTTTTCTACTCGGGTAGTAGTCACCTCAACGAACGTTGACAGTGCAAACAGCAAAGCGAGAGATATCACTCCCCGAGGTGGACAAAGATCAAAGATTACTCACACAATGGCTGGAGAAAACAATACGTCGAAATTAGAGTTCCACTTAGGCAAGGATGATTGGGAACTGTATACGGAACGACTCGAATTATATTTCACGGCCAACAATATAGCTGCCGATAAACAAGTAGCTGTTCTTTTAACAAAAATATCAGCTGAAACATACAAGTTAATAAGAGATTTGTGTGCCCCAGCGGAGCCCAGTAAAAAAACATTCGCTGAACTTACTAAATTAATGAAAAATCATTTACTACCTAAACATCCGAAACAATGGAACGTTGTAAATTCTACAAGGCACACCAGTCACCAACGGAATCCGTCGCAGAATTCTCGGCGCGATTAATAAGTTTATCGATTAATTGTGAGTTTAACAACGCTAATACAGCTTTACGGGATCAATTTATGTGCGGTCTGAAGGACCATTTAATAAAAAAGGCATTATTTCGCGAGAAAAAATTAACATTTGACTCAGCATATAAAATTGCAGCGGCAATGAAAGAAGCGGAAAAGAATGCCTTATCAACTGTTGGAAGGTCCATTAATAAAGAACCGCGGAACTTGGTATATATACGTGTTTTATTTAATAAGATACATCCGTCTCGGTAGAGCGGTCGGAACGGAATAAAACAATAGAATGAATAATAAAAATAAGATCGCAAAAGAACGACCGAGAAGTCACGTAGCGCGAATATTGACATATGTGACTCACGGGTAACAAAACAATCTAAGATAACTAACAAAGGAGGCTTGAGTTCGTTGATTCAAGACTTTATTCCTGACACTCCTCCTATCGACGTACTCACTAAATTTAATTGTTTCATACAGCGGTAATGTTTAATTGTCGATAAATGTTTAGTAAATATATTGTCGCTGTCATCGAGTCTCTGCTCGTGTAAGTAATTTTGATTTCGCCCTAGTCCTGGACTTCTTTAACAAAATATCTTAAATCAATATGTTTACTTTTACAATAATGTACGGAATCTTTGCTTAATACTATTGCACTTTGGTTATCGCAATAAATTGTGGTACAATTATCTATACAATTCGATAGTTTCATATGTCGCAGTAGTCCTTTTAAGTAAATAATTTCTCTTGTGACTTTAGACAATCCCATATATTCGGCTTCCATAGTCGATAATGCCACAGAGCGTTGTTTCTTTGCTCGCCAGCTGATCGGTCTATTTGTTAAAATTACGACACTTCTTGTAAAAGATCTTCGATCGTCGATGTCACTGCCCCAGTCGGCGTCGACGTATGCGTGTAATTTATTGCTGTCCGTTTCGTAAATGATACCTAAATTCGCGGTTTCCTTAAGATAGCGTAGGGCTCGTTTCGCTAGTTTCCAATGTGGTAGTCCAGGTTGAGAGCAGAATCGGCTCAGCATGCTCGCGGTGAATGCCAAGTCGGGACGAGTAGCGTTAGTTAAATAGATTAATCCACCGATTAGTTCCCTGTACGGCTTATTTTGCATGTCTAAGATTTCCTTTTCTGTTTTTGGTCGATCTTCTTTGCTGATCTTGACGTCTTCGATGGGGGTTGGTGCTAGCTTGCAATCTTGCCTTTCAAACTTCGCGAGTAAGTCGTTGATGTACCTGGTTTGAGTAAGTTCAATTTTTCCTGTGGGCCCGTCGCGTTCAACGTTTACACCCAAGATATTACTTAATGGGCCTAAGTCGTTCATTTTGAACATCTGCCGCATTTGTTGTTTTCTCTCATTTAATTTTTGAATATCACGCAAACCTATTAATAAGTCGTCGACATAAACAATAATTATTACGTCGCTTTCCGCATCGCTGTCTACATATACACATTGATCCGTTTGAGTTTTCTTCATGTCGATGGTTGACAGGTAAGTATCCAGCTTCTTATACTATTCACGGCCAGATTGCTTCAGGCCATAAAGTGGCCGTTGTAGAGAGCACACTTTGTCCTCTTGACCCTTAATTTCGAGACCTTCAGGCTGGTTCATGTAGGTGGTTGTGGACAGGTCCCCTTGGACGAATGCGGAGATAACATCCATATGATGTACGTGCATTTTGTTTTAAACACTTGCAGCCAGTGATGGGAATTTTAGCTCCGAGCAACATCGATGTTGCTGGAGTGGGGGACCACGCACACACGCCGACGTCCTGTCGGTGAGCGCGCCTCGCTCGGCCAAGCTCGGCCTCGCTCGGCTTGCAGAAGAGGACAGATATATATATGTTCCGTCTTCTTTGCACCGAGGCAGCTACGAGCAGTGGTCTCAGATTGCAGACGGGCAACATACGCACACTAAGCACAATGCCGTGTCCGTGTGCGCCCGCAGCGCCTGCAACGCCTCGGCCAGCGTCGGCTGCTGAAAGAGCGCAGACGTATGTCATATCTGACTCTGTCTCTCTAGAACTACAGCCGACGTCGTGATAAACTCATTTCTCACCGATGAGCAAACCTGTAATTTTTTCTTTTATTGCGCAACAAAACATTATTCAATTAAATTATGTACATACATATATTGATAAATAAAATTTTATTATAAATCTAAATACTGGCCCCATATTAAATGTTATATAATGTATACCGCAATTAAATAATCTAAATAAAAATTGAAATAATAAGAAAAATAAAATATAAAGAGAATAAATAAAATCCACTCTTGGCCAACGTGTACGTATTGTTTTTAAACAAATTACTTATTAATACTAATTAATATTAATTACTTATTAATAAAAGTATAAAAGAATTAATAATTTTGCTGTGTACACCTTTTTTTGGACATACGCACACGTTGTTGCTCAACGGAAACCGCGAGAAGGTGGTGGTCTCTTCCGTCAGGAGGAAATATAAAAAATTGTTTTTATTATTTAATTAAAATTTTTTAATTATTTTATTATTTATTTATTTAATTATTTAATTATCTAATTTAATTTTAAATAATAAAAAACAATTTTTTATATTTTCTCCTGACGGAAGAGACCACCACCTTCTCGCGGTTTCCGTTGAGCAACAACGTGTGCGTATGTACAAAAAAGGTGTACACAGCAAAATTATTAATTCTTTTATACTTTTATTAATAAGTAATTAATATTAATTAGTATTAATAAGTAATTTGTTTAAAAACTACGTACACGTTGGCCAAGAGTGGATTTTATTTATTCTCTTTAGATTATTTAATTGCGGTATACATTATATAACATTTAATATGGGGCCAGTATTTAGATTTATAATAAAATTTTATTTATCAATATATGTATGTACATAATTTAATTCAATAATGTTTTGTTGCGCAATAAAAGAAAAAATTACAGGTTTGCTCATCGGTGAGAAATGAGTTTATCACGACGTCGGCTGTAGTTCTAGAGAGACAGAGTCAGATATGACATACGTCTGCGCTCTTCCAGCAGCCGACGCTGGCCGAGGCGTTGCAGGCGCTGCGGGCGCACACGGACACGGCATTGTGCTTAGTGTGTGTATGTTGCCCGTCTGCAATCTAAGACTACTGGCTACGAGCAGTGATGGGAATTTTAGCTCCGAGCAACATCGATGTTGCTGGAGTGGGGGACTACGCACACACGCCGGCGTCCTGTCGGTGAGCGCGCCTCGCTCGGCTTACAGAAGAGGACAGATATATATATGTTCCGTCTTCTTTGCACCGATGCAGCTACGAGTCGTTGCCTACGTCAGCCTACGAGCCTACGACTACGATAAATGCACACATCGCGCGATGCGGCCCGCGTGAATCGCGCAGGCACTAAGATACATGTTTCTTTGCAGGTTGTATATTAGAATACGATGTGGTCTTCCGCACTACCCAGGAGGTGCAACTTACAGTGCGTTAGGTTTTTTAACGTACGTATAATATAGCTACCGGCGAAGGTCCACGTGGATCTTCGCCGATAGCTATATCATACCATATTTTTAATATCTTTACCATTTGTAAATTGTCCAACACGCAAAGTGTCCGACAAACTTAATATTAAATTGTTAATAAATTAACTGTCCAACACGCAAAGTGTCCAATAGATTGCATATGCTATATGTAGAAAGGATAATTTTTTATGGAAGTGAATAAAAAGGAAGAGAGGCTATATTAGTTATTTAAATTTTTATTAAAAAAAAAAAAATTATTAAAAAATTGATATTTAACTAGGTGTCTGCCCCGGTCTCGTTTACTGCCTCGGCCTCGACCACAGTTTATTTATTAACAATTTAATATTAATTTGTTAATAAATAAATTGTGGCCGAGGCCGGGGCGGACACCTAGTTATATATCAATTTTTTTATAATATTTCTAATTAAAATAAAAATTTAAATAACTAATATTGCCGCTTTTCTTTTCATTTACTCCCGTAAAAATTATCCTTCCGACATATAGTATACGCAATCTGTTGAACACTTTGCGTGTTAGACAGTTTATTTATTAACAATTTAATATTAAGTTTGTCAAACACTTTGCGTGTTAAACAATTTAAAATTGGTAAAGATATTAAGAAATGTGGTAATATATGGCTACCGGCGAAGGTCCACGTTACAAAACCTAACGCACTGTAAGTTGCACCACTTGGGTAGTGCGGAAGACCACATCGTATTTTAATATACAACTTAAACATGTATCTTAGTGCCCGCGATTCACGCGGGCCGCATCGCGCGATGTGTGCACTCATCGTAGTCATAGGCTCGTAGGCCGACGTAGGCTACGACTCGTAGCTGCCTCGGTGCAAAGAAGACGGAACATATATATATCTGTCCTCTTCTGCAAGCCGAGCGAGACCGAGCGTGGCCGAGCGAGGCGCGCTCACCGACAGGACGTCGGCGTGTGTGCGTGGTCCCCCACTCCAGCAACATCGATGTTGCTCGGAGCTAAAATTCCCATCACTGGCTACGAGTCATAGCTTACGTAGGCCTACAAGTGTACGACTACGATGAGTGCACACATCGCACGATGCGGCCCGCGTGAATCGCGGGCACTAAAATACATGTTTCTTTGCAGGTTGTGTATTAGAATACGATGTGATCTTCCGCACTACCCAGGAGGTGCAACTTACAGTGCGTTAGGTTTTTTAACGTACACGGACCACCAGAGATAGCGTTCGGCGGTATGCTAGTCTCTCCGATCTGCGGCGACGGTGTATGCGGAAAGAACAGACGAAACGCCAGCGTTCGAGCAGCATATATGTCTGTCCTTAACGCTCGCATCTAAACAAACGCGTGCGAGCGAGAGCGATATTGTATACCGCTTTAATCCCGTGCCTAACCTATAGCGTTATCTCTTTATCACGCGTTTCTCTAAAGGATGGAGCATCAAATCGCGCCCCACTACATTTTTCCCCGTCCTCTCGATCTCCTCGGCGCTTCGCGGCACACGTGCATGCTTCATTGTGTGAAGCGTGACGCGCTAGCGCACGTATACCGCCGTCGCCTCAGATCGGAGAGACTAGCGTACCGCCGAACGCTATCTCTGGTGGTCCGTGTACGTATGATATAGCTACCGGATGGTAAAAGATTCTGGAAGAAGATTTCGGAATGTTTTTCGAACGTATGTGTAAGCCTTTGAGGAATAAAATTGTAACGTTAACGCGAATGATCTTAATTCTGCAGAATATTTATTTTTCACATTTTTCTTTCTCTTTACAATATGATTTAGAACTTCTGGGACTTCTTCCTATAATATATGTCACAAAATAACTAAATTAATAATAGACGCAACTGGATTTTACCAGTAGCACTGGAAATACCAATAGCTGTTGTTAAAAAATTAACTAAACAAAATATTTGTCACATTTGTTCATCTTTTCTAACTATGAAATCGACAGACTCAATTTTGATTACTATTAAAAATAGAGGCAATTTAACTTTTCCTTCGGAAGACGTTATAAAAATAACACGACGTTGTGAAATAATTATTCGCTCAAATTATAATGTTATCCGAACTAAAAAAAATATTAAGACCATTTTAATTATGACAATATTTAACGATATTTGCCATGAAGTATTTAATAACAATGCAATGACAGAATACATACTGCAGCAAGACTTATTTGACAATCATAAAATAGAGCTTATTAAACGCATAATTTCAATTTATGTTAATATACGTTTATTTCATGAAGCCAAGTGCGCTACTGATTTTATACATAATGAATATATTAGACGTAAATATACTAAATTGATTCACTTTAAACATCAATAAAAATTATTTTCTCACATATTAAAATTGTATTAAAATTTATTTATCTCTTTATCATTCTAATGTACTATACATTCTAATATATCTTATACACTAATATAATACCATTTGTAACTTCACTGTTACTTATATACATTTGACGCATGCGCAGAGAGAACAAATATCACTTTATACCTTTCTCTCTCGCACAGACTTTGGACACACTTTCCGTGCCAGCATTCCTCCTCCATGTCTATATACTCAAAGGCCGGCATTTCTCCTCCATGTCTATATACTCAAAGGGCGTATCAAGTCTAATGGTGAATTCGGTCGCTTGCACTGACTTTGCACTGATTCTAAATACGTGTTACACTAAATTATATAAGTGCAATCTATACACAGTGTTCCACTGTGGTTGGTCAATCTTTTCTCAGTGGTACACCAATTTAATGCACTGCCAAAATTGGTCGTGTAATAAATTTTGCACTTACCTAGTATATTATGTGTATTCGAGTACAAAGTCTATGCTACACTTGTGTAGTGCAACACTCATCGAATATGACGTAAGTATACACTATAATAGTGTCAATGTAATCGAATACAACAAGTGCAGTGCACTGAAATAGATGGCATTAATCGAATACGTTACACTAAAAATATTTGTACTCAGTGTACACTAGTGTACACTAGTGCAAGCGACCGAATTCACCATAAAATAAACCTGGTTCCTTTACAACATTTACAACACTATTGGTTGATATTAATCGCGTGACATTTTACGCTTGTTCTCTGCGTTATTTATAAGTTTTTATACATAATCCTTTTTTGCACGTTAATTTACAACAGTTTATTGCAATTTAATAAATATTTTTACAATATTTTATTAATCGAGTCGTTTCATGAATGTCAGTATTGTAAGAGGAAGTTCTCTTTTCTAGTGAGATTCCCCTGGAAGCCGCTCAGGATGAATAAAGGAACGTTTATAAGTGTGTCAGGTCTCACTTTATTGGTCCTATCTCCGATCCGTTTCCTCTACGCGCTACTGAACGACCCGAGCCGACGGCCGTTCGAAGCCGGCTGCCCGTTGAGCTATCGTGCTGCCCACGTGCGTTCATCTATATACATTAGCTCTAAGAGCTTTGGCGCTTTCTACCAGACGGCGCTAAAGCGACCCGCCACAGCGCTGCTAGTGGTAAATCTTTTACAGTATTAATGCTGTGTTCCTATTGGTGAATATTTATCGCGAGACATTTTATGCTTGTTTTTTCGTTAGTGAAAACTCTGCTGATTCCTCAAAAGTTCCGTTGGTTTTCCATTACAGTTTCTTTTTCCTATTTTTGACCCACAAAGTCCCAAGTTTGTAAATCAACGGAAAGTATTAAATATTTAACTTGTAAAAAGTGACAAGTATATTTATTGGTTAAAAGTAAAGTTATTAAAAATAAATTAATTTGAGGCTTCTAAGTTTAATTTTTTACTTAAATTTGGTTTTATTAAGTCTAGTAGAGTGCCCACGTTACATTTCAATAAGTTTTTTGACTCTAAAATACATATTTCAGTTATCTTGTGATTGAAGTACTTGGAAGGTCGCAAAATTTGCACTGTGATGTATATTTCGTGAAGAAGAGTTTTGCGGCTTCCTCGAAGGTCCGGTTAGCTTTTGTGGGGTTTTACGCGGGCATTTAAGCTTTTCAAAATCCCACAGACACAATAGCCTAGCTCTTCAGGGTCGCGAGATATTTCACATTTTCCGCCAAAACTTTGTTAATATCTCGGTCCACAGGCGTCGTAGGGGTCTGATCAAAAACTCGTTTTGAAGGGCTTGGAAGCCCGCGTCGAACCGTAAAGACACAATAGCCTAGCTCTTCAGGGTCGCGAGATATTTCACATTTTCCGCCAAAACTTTGATCGTTAATATCTCGGTCCACAAGCGTCGTAGGGGTCTGATCAAAAACGCGTTTTGAAGGGCTTGAAAGCCCGCGTCCAACCCCAACGACACAATAGCCTAGCTCATCAGGGTCGCGAGTTATTTTACATTTTCCGCCAAAACTTTGATCGTTAATATCTCAATCCACAGGCGTCGTAGGGGTCTGATCAAAAACGCGTTTTGAAGGGCTTGGAAGCCGGCGTTGAACGACGAAGACAGATTTATTTTATCTTTTCTAAATCGCAAGATATTTTATTCAAGTCGTTTCATGAATGTCAGTATTAATGCTGTGTTCTTATTGGCGGATCATAATCGCGTTACATTTTACGCTTGTTTTATGCGTTATTTATATGTTTCTATACTAATTCTTATTTAGCATGTAAATTTACAACAGTTTATTGCTATTTATTATGTATTTTTACAATATTTTATTATTCAAGTCGTTTCATGAATGTCAGTGTTAATGCTGTGTTCCTATTGGCGGATCATAATCGCGTGACATTTTACGCTTGTTATATGCGTTTGTTGGAGATTTGATACTTCAATGCATTCTTTTGTAACACGGTAATTTCGGGTCCGGAAAGCTCGTCGGAAGCCAGAGTGCGAGTGTAAAGAACCGAGACTTGGTAACGTAAAATAAAAGATTTATTTAGAAAAGAAATAATATAGAGACAATTAATACACTAGTCTAAGAATGACCGAAAGTAAAAGAACAAATAATATAATAGTCTAAGAGTGAATGAAACAAAGGAACAAACAATATAATAACCTAAGAATGAATTGAACAGAAGCGAACATCCGCCGAAAGCTGGATTTAATGTGGACGCTAGTTTGGTTCGCTTTGGGACGTATCCCACGTAACAAGTCCGCGGTCATGGGATGGCCGTCCGGGCCGTATCGGTCGTACAGGCTCCGCGGTCGCGAGTCGGCGGTGTGAGTTACAGGATGGGCCGCTCGGGCCGTATCGGTCGGACAGTCTTCGCGTTCGCGAGTCGGCGGTACGGATTACAAGCTAGGCCGTTCGGACCGTATCGGTCGTACAGGCTCCGCGGTCGCGAGTCGGCGGCGCGGGTTACAGGATGGGCCGCTCGGGCCGTATTGGTCGTACAGACTCCGCGGTCGCGAGTCGGCGGCACGAGTTACAGGATGGGCCGCTCGGGCCGTATCGGTCGGACAGTTTTCGCGTTTGCGAGTCGGCGGCGCGGATTACAAGCTAGGCCGTTCGGGCCGTATCGGTTGTACGGGCTCCGTAGTCGCGAGTAAGAGGTGCCGCAACGTGATCCGCCTACGAGGCTGAATACTAGGACCGTGTCGGTGCGGGAGAGAGAGAGCCGGGAGCGCCCGGTCGAAGGAAGGCTCGGGAGCGCCCGAGTCTCGGAGATATCGGTGTCGAGGACGGCCGGAAGCGCCCGGTCGAAGGAAGGCTCGGGAGCGCCCGAGTCTCGGAGATGTCGGTGTCGAGGACGGCCGGGAGCGCCCGGACGAAGGAAGGCTCGGGAGCACCCGAGTCGTGGAGAGCGAAGTCGGTTTCGAAGGCCGGGTGAGCCCGGTCGAGGAAAACTTGGGAGCGCCCAAGTCTTGGAGGATCGGATGCTGGGGTGCTCCCCAGCGCGGAAAAGGTGCCTTGTCTGCGCTCGAGGCGGCTTATATACCCGTGGGCCCGAGAGTGGGGGCCCCCACTCCCGAGCGGTCGGGTGGCGGTGCGCGGTGTGGGCGGTTGGGCGATCCATGTTCCCTGTTGCGTAGATCCGTGCTACTCGCCGCGGGCGGCTGGTTGGCCCGCGCGTAACTTAAAATATGAACGGGGCCGCGCGAACGGTGGTGGTCGCGGCGCGGGGTCTGAAAGTAGTGGCTTTTAGCCACATTATCCTCCCTTTTCTAGCGTGACGCAGGCTCACTGTACCTTACGACACATAGTGAGGCGGCCGTCCGACGCGAACCGCATCACCCACCTGCCGGTTGACGAATGTGCCCGGAATTTCCGATTGTGCCGGATAGCCGACATTGGCACGTTAACTATGTCCCCGTCCGGCAGCTGGATGGGCACGTGCAACGGGACTCCCGGTTTCGCGTGCCATCTTTGGTTGACTACGTAAGCCGGCGGGGCTGGCGGCAAAGGCGACGGTCCCGGCGGCTGGTACGCAAATGGTGGTAGCGGTAGTGCCAGTGGTTCTCTGAGCCCTTCCCTGGGCACGCCAATGGCGGCAGGCGGTGCGCTCGGTGGCCTCGTGGTAGAGGCGGCTGTCATTGATGGAGCCGCTGCTGCCGCTGCTCGCTTGGCCGGCGGTGGTGGCGACGCCGACGTGGCTCGTCCGGTCGGTCCTTGGGTCCGGGCTGGCCCTGTGCTCTCCGAGCTGACGGCTAGCGGCCCTTCCTGTGGTCGGAGTCCGACGTTAGGGCTGGGCACTCTTTCTAGTGCGGCGATGGTCCCTACTTCGGTCCGGGGTGGCCGTAATATTTCCATGAACCGAATGCTCGGCCCGGGAGGCTTCTTCGCTGTTTGTCCCGTCGACCCTGCCCGGCTTCCGGACTGGTTGCTTGCGGGGCTCCCTAGCCCTGGGCTGCTACTGTCCGCTTTAGTTGGCGGTTGGCGGCCGGGCTCCCGGGACAGGCCGTGGGCGGTTGATGATGCCGCCGGCGATGCTTGGCGGACCGACTCCCGAGATCGGCCGCGGGCGGTTGATGGCGCCGCCATTGATGCCGTCACTGGCCGGATCTTCCGGGTCCCGGCCGACTTTCGTGTTCGGCCGCTGGCCGTCAGTCCACCGCTCCCTGCCGCCGTGATAGAGACAGGCGGTGTTCTGCCTGTCGTGGTCGGCGCTTCCTCCTGTCCTGGCTTGATACTCGAGCTGGTGGTTGGTCCTGTGGTCGTCGCCATGATGGCCGGCCGTCCGCGTCTTTTTGGCTCGAGCCTCGGCGGAGCTGATGGTGGCTCCTTCAACCAGCGTGTATGACGCTGCTGGCTGTTGTCCCCTCGTTGCACCGTTGTGTCCACACGTGGGACGGGGTAACTTCGGCTCGGGTCGATCGTGGGAGGCCAGGTCCCTGGAGGCGGACTAGCTGAAAGCGACTCGCTGCTTTCGCTCAGACTGCCGAAAAGCTCCTTTGCTTGCGCACGTTTCATAGTCTGGCTTACTCGCTCGACTGGTGACGACTGCGATTGCGAGCGCTTTATATACGCTGCTTGCCGGGGCTCCTCGCCCGCGGATTGGTCCGTGCTTGCTGGTGGGGGATCCGGCTTGAGGTCTTGAACGTGGATGCGCCGCTGCCAACGCCCTCGGCCGTCGCGGAGATCCACGATCACTGGCGAATGAAATTTGGCCACTGTAAACGGGCCCAAGTATTTTGGCGCCAGTTTAGCATTAAAACCGTCGGTTTTCCGCGACAGTGGGTGTTCTTTCTTCCAAACGGAGGTGCCGATCTGGGGCCGCCAATCCCGGCGTCGCAAATTGTACGTTGTTTCTTGGCGCTGGAATGCTCGAGCCAAATTGATCCGAACCACCTGGAACGCTTCCTGGAGTGCGCGCTGAGTTTGATGCGGTGTTGTCGGGACGGCGTGCCGACGATCCTCGGGATGAGTGAATGCCAATTCTCGACCGTGATTAAAAAAAGCGGGGGTGTATCCTGTTGCGTCGTGTTGCGCTGTATTGTAGGCAAATTGAAGCGGTCCGAGCTGTTCGTCCCACCGCCTGTGATTTTTTTGTGTGTACTGGGCGATCATGGTCTTAATCGTGCGGTTGGTCCGTTCGACTGGGTTGCACTGCGGCGTGTAAATTGGTGTCGTGCGGTGTTGGATACGCCAGGCTTGCAATAAGTTTTTCAGCAGATGAGATTTAAACTGAGTGCCGTTGTCTAAGATGATCTGGTCGGGGCACCCGTGTCGATACAGAATTCGGTCGATCACGGCGGCGGTGACCGCTTCTGCGGTGGCCTTTCGTAGAGGATGGAGCTCTACCCATTTTGAAAATCGGTCTTGCATGACGAGTAGCCATGTGTGGCCTTTCCGTGAGCGTGGTAGAGGGCCCACCAGGTTCATGGTGACTTGTTGCCATGGTGCCGTTACTGGTGCGGTGTGTAGTTTTCCGGCCGGCTTGGTAGGCGATGCTTTGTAAGCGAGACAGTTTTTGCAGCGTCTCACGAAACGAGTAATGTCCTGGAACATGCCCGGCCAATAGAATAATCGGGCCATACGCGCGATGGTTTTGGCGGCGCCGAAATGACCGGCACTAATATCCGTATGATGCCGAGCTATTGTTTGTTGTCGCTCTGGCTTCGGTACGCACTGCTTCCACTGTAACGAGGGGTCGACCTCCTTAAAATCTACGTCGTGTAATATGTGGCGGAACAGACGTCCTCGCTGTTCTTTGTAGTCGGGAAAGTCCGCCGGGTTTTCCCGAACTCCGTGGAGGATGCGCCGGTACCAGTTGTCGGACGTTGATGCTTCGGTGCTGGCCACGATCGGCTGTCGGGAGAGCGCGTCGGCTACTTGGTTTGCCGCCCCTCTTCGGTAACGTACGTCGAAGTCGAATTGCTGCAGCTCGAACAGCCATCGCCCCAGTCGTCCGGCGGGCTCCTCTAGGTGCTGTAGCCATTTTAATGCCTGGTGGTCGGTGATTACGGTGAAAGAATAGCCCTCTAGGTATCTTCTCATCTTTCGTATGCCCCAGACAACGGCCAAACATTCTAATTCCGTGGCGCTGTAATTCCTTTCAGCCTTGTTGAGCGTGCGGCTGGCATACGCGACAACCCGTTCTCCTTCCGCCAAGTGTTGCGTCAGCACTGCCCCCAGTCCGCTGGTGCTGGCGTCTGTTTGAAGCACAAAACGGCGGGTAAAGTCCGGGCAGGCCAGCACTGGCGCGGTCGTTAGTGCGGTTTTATGGTTGGTGAATGCTTCCTCCTCGTCGGGCCCCCAACTCCACCGTGCGTGTTTCCTGGTAAGCTGTGATAACGGTGCAGCGATGCTGGAGAAATTTTCGATAAACCGGCGGTACCATGAGGCCATGCCCAAAAACTGTCGTACCTAGCGGAGGGTTGTAGGTGGTGGCCAGTTGGTTACGGCTGACGTTTTCTCCGAGTCGGTGCGTATGCCTCTGCGGTCAATTATATACCCCAGGTATTTCAACTGTGGTCGGCAGAAATAACACTTCTCTGGGTTTAGACGCAACTTTGCGTCGCGCAGGCGCTTGAAAACCGTCCTTAAGTGGGCTAGATGCTCGTCGAACGTATGACTGAGGATAATAATATCGTCGAGATAGACTAATGCCCATGGTTCGAGCTCGGATCCGATTACCGCGTCCAAGAGCCGTTGAAATGTGGCCGGTGCTGAGTGCAGTCCAAACGGCATGACTTTAAACTGCATCAGGCCTCGGCCTGGGACCGTGAACGCAGTGATTGGCCGGCTTTCTGGCTCCAACGGCACCTGCCAGTAGCCGTCCTTCAGGTCCAGTGTGGTTAAGTATCGGGCTCCCCGCAATTTGTTGAGCGTGGCATTAACCTGCGGTAACGGGTACGCATCCTTTTCGGTGACCTCGTTGACTTTCCGATAGTCGATACAGAACCGGTACCGGCCATCTTTCTTTTTGACGAGTACAATTGGCGAGCTCCATGCTCCGCGGGAAGGCTCGATGATTCCGCCTTGTTCCATCCGGTCGACTTCCTGATTTATGACCTCCTGCATGACTGGGTTGCGTGAGCGGTATCTCTGCTTAATCGGCTGATCGGTTTTCAGGCGCAAACGGTGAGTAATTTGATCGGTGGGCCCGTGTACGTCTCGGAATTTACTGAGTTCTATCTCGAAAAAGTGCTTGAGGCGGCCCTCCTCTTCCGGTGTTTGGGTAGCTAATCCGGCATCGTCTAAGCTGCATGCTTGTTTCAGCTGAGTACTGCCGGGTGGAATCCGCAGAGTCAAACCGATCCGTTCCCAGAGATCTATCCCTATGATCATGGGGGTGCGGGCGTGTGGCATGATCGTGAATTTGTGCCGGAAAGCCTTCCCATCGTACCGGACCGGAAGCAGCAGACTACCGGCGGTCTCCGTGGTTTCCCCGTCCGCCAATCTGACTTGCTGTCGGTCCGCCTGGCGATGATAGCCCAGATCTTCGGCCAATTTTGCTACTTCGGCGTTGACACATGACAGCTCGGATCCCGAGTCGAGCAACGCCTCAATCTCGCTACTCCCGAGCAGAATCGGCAGGTGCGGCCGGGGCCGAAACCTTAATTCTGGCTGGTGCTGGGCCGGTCGGCGCTGTCGACGCCCCCGGCCCGCTGTGCGTTTCCCGCAAACGGGTGGCAATCCCTCGTTAGGACGCCGTCCTTGCCGCAACGGGAGCAAAACTTGACGGCGGGGCGCCGGCATTCGGTTCGGGTGTGGCCTCTTTGCTTGCAGCGCCAACAGCATTCTTCTCGGCTATAGGCGACGGCGGCGGCCACTGCCGGTGGCCGACTGGCATGCTGTTTCTCGGCATGCTCCCTCTCCTGGCGTTTAATATCTTCAAACTCGGCTGCTCGGTTAGTGAGGTCCTCCAGGTTGCTCACGTCTCGGATCCGGATGTATAATTTGTATTCGGGCCTCATGTTCTCGTAAACTCGATCCAGGACTTCGTCGGTGGACAGGTTCCCAGCCCGACGGGCCATGGTTAGCAGCGCGGTGGCGTATTGCTTGAACGGTTCTCCCGTCCGTTGTACTCGGCCGTGTATTTCTCGTGTGAGCTGGGCCCGGTATCGGTGGGGCAAGTAATAGTTCCGGAAGCTGTCCTGGAAATCGGCCCAACGTTTCCATTGGTCCTGGCTATTTTGAAACCAGAGCAAAGCGTCTCCTTTTAACATCTCAGGTAGCCTTAGCAGCAGGAGGTCCCCCGGGTAGCCGTATGCTCGCTGCAGTTTTTGGATACGCTCGAGAAATGCGAACGGGTCTCTGCCATCGAAGTGGACGCCCCACTTTCGAATTTGATTAATAATTTTCGCGTGATCGGTCAGGCTGACGGATTCGTCCTCACGAGGAGGACTCGTTTCGGCCCGACTGATGGCGGCACCCTCCATCCGAACCTTCGGTGCCGGGGCGTGAAATGGTAACAGCTCCTCCACGTGGCTGAATGCTGGGAGCGGGTGATGCCGCGGTGTGCCAGCCGCGAACGCGTCTAGCTGTTTTGAGGCGTGTAGCTCGTCGTCTGGTACTTCCATGAGGATGGTTGACTGTGATTTGCACTGCGGTTTCGGTGGATCGGTTCTGTTAAGGGCCATCGGGGGCTTATAGTCGAGGTTGGCTTCCACAAACCTTCGGAGTCGGTGTCGTAATTGACTGCAGGGACCGCTATTGTCAATGTGAATTCGCGCCAATTCCTCGGCTAAATCGTTTTTTGGACAGTTTGTAAATCCAGCTCTTCATTCGCGACAACTCAAGTCTCGGTTCGGTCAGGTCTCTGTTCGGGCGCCATGTAACACGGTAATTTCGGGTCCGGAAAGCTCGTCGGAAGCCAGAGTGCGAGTGTAAAGAACCGAGACTTGGTAACGTTAAATAAAAGATTTATTTAGAAAAGAAATAATATAGAGACAATTAATACACTAGTCTAAGAATGACCGAAAGCAAAAGAACAAATAATATAATAGTCTAAGAGTGAATGAAACAAAGGAACAAACAATATAATAACCTAAGAATGAATTGAACAGAAGCGAACATCCGCCGGGAGCTGGATTTAATGTGGACGCTAGTTCGGTTCGCTTTGGGACGCATCCCACGTAACAAGTCCGCAGTCACGGGATAGCCGTCCGGGCCGTATCGGTCGTACAGGCTCCGCGGTCGCGAGTCGGCGGTGTGAGTTACAGGATGGGCCGCTCGGGCCGTATCGGTCGGACAGTCTTCGCGTTCGCGAGTTGGCGATGCGGATTACAAGCTAGACCGTTCGGGCCGTATCGGTCGTACAGGTTCCGCGGTCGCGAGTCGGCAGCGCGGGTTACAGGATGGGCCGCTCGGGCCGTATCGGTCGTACAAGCTCCGCGGTCGCGAGTCGGCGGCACGGGTTACAGGATGGGCCGCTCGGGCCGTATCGGTTGTACGGGCTCCGTAGTCGCGAGTCAGAGGTGCCGCAACGTGATCCGCCTACGAGGCTGAATACTAGGACCGTGTCGGTGCGGGAGAGAGAGAGCCGGGAGCGCCCGGTCGAAGGAAGGCTCGGGAGCGCCCGAGTCTCGGAGATGTCGGCGTCGAGGACGGCCGGGAGCGCCCGGTCGAAGGAAGGCTCGGGAGCGCCCGAGTTTCGGAGATGTCGGTATCGAGGACGGTCAGGAGCGCCCGGTCGGAGGAAGGCTCGGGAGCGCCCGAGTCTCGGAGATGTCGGTGTCGAGGACGGCCGGGAGCGCCCGGTCGAAGGAAGGCTCGGGAGCGCCCGAGTCTCGGAGATATCGGTGTCGAGGACGGCCGGAAGCGCCCGGACGAAGGAAGGCTCAGGAGCGCCCGAGTCTCGGAGATGTCGGTGTCGAGGACGGCCGGGAGCGCCCGGACGAAGGAAGGCTCGGGAGCGCCCGAGTCTCGGAGATATCGGTGTCGAGGACGGCCGGAAGCGCCCGGACGAAGGAAGGCTCAGGAGCGCCCGAGTCTCGGAGATGTCGGTGTCGAGGACGGCCGGGAGCGCCCGGACGAAGGAAGGCTCGGGAGCGCCCGAGTCGTGGAGAGCGAAGTCGGTTTCGAAGGCCGGGTGAGCCCGGTCGAGGAAAACTTGGGAGCGCCCAAGTCCTGGAAGATCGGATGCTGGGGTGCTCCCCAGCGCGGAAAAGGTGCCTCGTCTGCGCTCAAGGCGTCTTATATACCCGTGGGCCTGAGAGTGGGGGCCCCCACTCCCGAGCGGTCGGGTGGCGGTGCGCGGTGTGGGCGGTTGGGCGGCCCATGTTCCCTGTTGCGTAGATCCGCGCTACTCGCCGCGGGCGACTGGTCGGCCCGCGCGTAACTTAAAATATGAACGAGGCCGCGCGAACGTTTCGGGCGAACGGTGGTGGTCGCGGCGCGGGGTCTGAAAGTAGTGGCTTTTAGCCACACTTTCAATTTTGACCATTGAAAACTAAAGAAATATTATAATAGTAAGGACTGAAATAACGCGAAAATTGTGACAAGAAAGAGTAAACGCTATACAGAAAATTAAAAACACGGCGATAAAAATAAAAGATAGCGGTTGCGATAATAAAAAACATAACAGCATCAGCCTTGAACTTGTAACCGTTTGGCCAGACAAGACAAAGGAAATACAAAATAAGTTACGAACGAAATTTAGGAAAGGAAAAATTTGTAATACTTTGTGCGAGCGATATATAAAAAGGGAGTAATTTGACGCGCGACCAGAACCGCCAAGAAAACGATCGTGCATAGAACTTGTCGTAGTTTATTTAAACCAGCTTTGGTACGCGATAGCACAAAGAAAGAGTTGTCTCAATTTATCGAACATTTTCATACAATCGTCTGTAACCGGTTGGTTGATCGGTTGTGCCGATCTCTTCACCCTTAAGAGAATTAAAGACGGGTTGCGCAAGACGCAGCTACATTGAACGCGACTGTATTCTTTAAACCTAAGAATTGTCCTCATCCACCGGCAACTTATTGCCACAAATTCGAACCGGTCGCGTTATTTATAAGTTTTTGTACTGAATCGTATTTTGCACGTTAATTTACAACAATTTAATGCTATTTATTAAGTATTTTTACAATATTTTATTAATTGAGTCGTTTCATGAATGTCAGTACTAATACTGTGTTTCTATTGGTTGAAATTAATCGAGTGACATTTTACACTTGTTTTTTGCGTTATTTATAAGTTTTTATACTGATTCGTATTTGGCACGTTAATTTACAACAATTTAGTGCTTATTATTAAGTATTTTTACAATATTTTATTAATCGAGTCGTTTCATAAATGTCAGTACTAATGCTGTGTTTCTATTGATTGAAATTAATTGAGTGACATTTTACACTTGTTTTTTGCGTTATTTATAAGTTTTTATACTGAATCGTATTTTGCACGTTAATTTACAACACATTAATGATATTTATTAAGTATTTTTACAATATTTTATTATTCGAGTCGTTTCATAAATGTCAGTACTAATGCTGCGTTCCTATTGGTTGAAATTAATCGAGTGACAATTTACGTTTGCTTTTCGCGTTATTTAAATGTTTTAATTTATAATATTATTTTGCACGTTAATTTACAACAGTTTAATGCAATTTAATAAGTATTTTTACATTATATTATTATTTAAGTTTTTTTATAAATGTTAGTACTAATGCTGTGTTTCCATTGGTGAATATTTTTCGCGAGATATTTTATGCTTATTTTATTCGTTTGTGGGAGATCTACTGCTTCCTCGAGTGTCTCGATGGATTTTCTAACAAATTTGAATCTTCTTTTTGGTTTCCACAAAGTGCCAAAACTGTGCATCAACGAGAACTAATTTTTATAAAAGTTTTAAAAGTGACAGGTATGTGTAATAGGTTTAAGTTTGAAGCCTGAAAAACAAATATTTCTATTTGTTTTTCAGGCTTTAAATTTTATAGGCAAAAGATACGTGACGGCAGCTAACCAACGAGACCATCCGGAGACCCGGGGAAGCAGAAGTCTTTCTGACCATTTCTGGTACAAGAGAAAAATCTTCGACTTACTCAGTACTCCAGATAGCACTAACACTTTCCAGAGTGAATTCAGGTTTCTAAGTTTAATTTCTGACTTAAAATCGGTTTATCTAAGTGTAGTAGAGTGTTTTAATTACATTTAAATAATTCTTTTAACTGTAAATAATTTTATATTTCAGATTTTTGGTGATTGAAGTTCTGCGAGGGTCACAGAAGTTTCACTGCACTTCTACAGCTTGTGAAATAAGTTCTGCTGGTTCCTGGACGATCCCGTTGGATTTTCTATCAAATTTGAACATTCTTCTTGCTGCCCAAAAAGTTTCAAGCCTGAGAATCGACGGGAAGTATTTTTAATAAGAGTTTGAAAAGTGACAGATATGTGTTATAGGTTAAAAGTGGAGATATTGTTAAATTAATTTTTTTGAAGCCTTTAAGTTAAATTTATGACTTGAATTCGGTTTAATTAAGTGTACTAGAGTGTTTTATATACAATTAAATTATTCTCTTAACTGTAAATAATTTTATATTTCAGATATCTTGTGATTGAAACGCTTGGAGGGTCGCAGAATTTATTGCTGTGCTTCAGGATCTTGTAAAAAATGTTCTGCTGCATCCTCGATTGTCCGGTTGGATTTTCCATCAAATTTGAACATTCTTCTTGCTGCCCAAAAAGTTCCAAGCTTGTGAATCGACGGGAAGTATTTTTAATAAGCGTTTGAAAAGTGACAGGTATGTGTTATTGGTTAAAAGTAGAGTTACTTTTAAATAAATTATTTTCAGGTTTTCAAGTTAAATTTCTGACTTAAAATCGTATCTATTTAATGTAGTAGAGCGTTCTAATTACAATTTAATATTTCTCCTAACTGTAAATAAATTTATATTTTAGTTTTTTGGTGATTTGAGTGCTGCGAGGGTCGCAGAAGTTTCACTGTGCTTGTACAGCTTGACAAAAAAGTTCTGCTGATTTCTGGACGGTCCCGTTGGATTTTTTATATAATTTGAAGCCTCTTCTTGCTCCACAAAAAGTGCCAAGTCTGTACCATACCGGGAACTATTTTTTATAAGACTTTTAGAAAGTGACAGGTGTGTGTTTGATATTAAAAATATAAATATTATTAATTAAATTATTTTTAGGCTTACAAGTTAAATTTTTAAGTTAATTTTAGTTTTGTTAAGTGTAGTAGAGTGTTCTAAGTATAATTTAATATTTTTTTAAACTGTAAATAAATTTATATTCTAGTTGTCTAATGATTTGAGTGCTGCGAGGGTCGCAGAAGTTTCACTGTGCTTCTACAGCTTGACAAAAAAGTTCTGCTGATTTTTGGACGGTCGCGTTGGATTTTTTTATCAAATTTAAACTTTTTTTTTGCTGCCCAAAGAGGTACAAGGCTCTACATCAACGGGAACTATTTTTTATAAGAGTTTTAAAAGTGACAGGTATGTGTTTTAGCTTAAAAGTTGACATATCCATAAATACATTTTTTTGAAGCCTCTTAGTTAAATTTCTGACTTAAATTCGGTTTATTTAAGTGTACTAGAATGTTTTAAATACAATTAAATTATTCTCTTAACTGTAAGTAATTTTATATTTCAGATATATTGTGATTGAAACGCTGGGAGGGTTGCAGAATATATTGCTGTGCTTCAGGATTAAAAAAAAAATCTTCTGGTGCATCCTCGATTGTCCCGTTGGATTTTTTATCAAATTTGAACATTCTTCTTGCTGCCCAAAAAGTTCCAAGTTTGTGAATCGACGGGAAGTATTTTTAATAAGCGTTTTAAAAGTGACAGGTATGTGTTTGAGGTTAAAAGTGGAGATATTGTTAAAATAATTTTTTTGAAGCTTCTAAGTTAAATTTATGACTTGAATTCGGTTTATTTAAGTGTATTAGAGTGTTTTAATTACAATTAAATTATTCTTTTAACTGTAGATAATTTTATATTTCAGATATCTTGTGATTGAAACGCTTGGAGGGTCGCAGAATTTATTGCTGTGCTTCAGGATCTTGTAAAAAATGTTCTGCTGCATCCTCGATTGTCCGGTTGGATTTTCCATCAAATTTGAACATTTTTCTTGCTGCCCAAAAAGTTCCAAGTTTGTGAATCGACGGGAAGTATTTTTAATAAGCGTTTTAAAAGTGACAGGTATGTGTTTGAGGTTAAAAGTGGAGATATTGTTTAAATAATTTTTTTGAAGCTTTTAAGTTAAATTTATGACTTGAATTCGGTTTATTTAAGTGTATTAGAGTGTTTTAATTACAATTAAATTATTCTCTTAACTGTAAATAAATTTATATTTTAGATATCTTGTGATTGAAACGCTTGGAGGGTCGCAGAATTTATTGCTGTGCTTCAGGATCTTGTAAAAAATGTTCTGCTGCATCCTCGACTGTCCGGTTGGATTTTCCATCAAATTTAAACATTATTCTTGCTGCCTAAAAAGTTCCAAGTTTGTGAATTGACAGGAACTATTTTTAATAAGAGTTTGAAAAGTGACAGGTATGTGTTATAGATTAAAAGTGGAGATATTGTTAAATTAATTTTTTTGGAGTTTCTAAGTTAAATTTCTGACTTAAATTCGGTTTATTTAAGTGTATTAAAGTGTTTTAATTACAATTAAATTATTCTCTTAACTGTAAATAAATTTATATTTTAGATATCTTGTGATTGAAACGCTTGGAGGGTCGCAGAATATATTGCTGTGCTTCAGGATCTTGTAAAAAATGTTCTGCTGCATCCTCGACTGTCCGGTTGGATTTTCCATCAAATTTAAACATTATTCTTGCTGCCTAAAAAGTTCCAAGTTTGTGAATTGACAGGAACTATTTTTAATAAGAGTTTGAAAAGTGACAGGTATGTGTTATAGATTAAAAGTGGAGATATTGTTAAATTAATTTTTTTGGAGTTTCTAAGTTAAATTTCTGACTTAAATTCGGTTTATTTAAGTGTATTAAAGTGTTTTAATTACAATTAAATTATTCTCTTAACTGTAAATAAATTTATATTTTAGATATCTTGTGATTGAAACGCTTGGAGGGCCGCAGAATATATTGCTGTGCTTCAGGATCTTGTAAAAAATGTTCTGCTGCATCCTCGATTGTCCCGTTGGATTTTCTATTAAATTTGAACCTTCTTCTTGCTTCTCACAAAATGCCAAGCCTGTAAATCAACGGGAACTATTTTTAATAAGACTTTTAAAAAGTGACAGGTATGTGTTTTGATTAAAAGTTAAGATATTGTTAAATTAATTTTTTTGAGGCTTTAAAGTTAAATTTTAGGCTTAAATTCAGTTTTATTAAGTGTAGGAGAGTGCCCACGTTACATTTTAATATGTCTGTTAACTCTAAAAAAATTTATATTTTAGTTTTCTTGTGAGTGGAGCGCTTGGGAGGATTGCAAAATTTTTCCTGTATTTCTGAACTTTGTAAAATCAGTTCTGTTGCTTCCTCGAGGGTCCCGTTGGCTTTTCAATATAATTTCAACCTTTTTCTTGCTCACCACAAATTATAATTTTAAAAAATATTAAAGTTAGCAAATTAACGTGTCACAAGTTTGTGTATACCGATAAACAAAATGTATATTATATATACTTGGAGTGCAAGTAAACTTTGGACATCTCAATTCGCTAACTTTAATAGCTATTTAAAAGTTATCGTAGCGTCAACATTTCAAAATTAGTAATTTTTTTTTTTTTTTTTTAACGTTTTACGAAAACTGTTATTATACATTATATTTATAACAATCGGATATGCGACAATGCGCCATTGACAAAGTGTAAAGCAGAGTTTCAACTAAACTGAATTGATCCGATGGGTAGAGGAGCTTGGGTTTTTATATCGTTACCGAGAGCAAATTAATCGTGCCGTGTACATTACTAATTTTGGCAAAATTCCATGTTGAGCTACCTTATAAAACTAAAAATTATTCTTTAATTAAAAGCCAAATTATCTGAGTATCTGATTTAAAATTCCAATATTGTTGGATTGTACTGAAGCACGCGTTTTTCCAACAAAATAAAAAACATTCCAATATAAAGGAGCGAATGATACTGAACCGCTCTGGCCTCTTTTCCGGCAATCTTGAGTTTCCGATATAGAATGAAGAATGGCCTTATAAATTCTAATACGTATATACATATACACCGAGAAAAAGTACAGTCACTTTAGTACCCAAACATATTATAATTTAATAATATCTCTAACGATAGATATGATTGACCCGATTACATTTATATATAATTGATTCAATCACATTTATCGTTGAAAATATCCAATTGCTCCGGAATAACTATATTTTTCTTTTAGCGTCAAGAAATATTTTAATAACAGAAAAAATAATCACTTTTGAATTCAATTTTAAAATTATATGCCTATTACCAAGGTAAAAATAAGATAAAAGTAACCTTTCACCGATAAATCATATAATACGTAATCGACATTACATGAGCGGTTACATGAGCTATTGGGTTATTAGCATGTGGCTGCGAATCTAGGATCATAATTAATCGAGTTAATCTCTCTCGCTCTCTTAGTGCCTGTAACATTCACGAAAACGCTCTCTAAACTTACCTGAGCGATATTACGTTGCTATTATGTGCAAATGTAGATATTTAGGAAAGAAATTGATGTGAAACACAGTATAAAAAAGTAACTATATGTTGCATAATTTTTTGATAATTTAATTTGTTTTTAAATTATTAAATTTTACTTTTCTCAATTTTATGCATGTAGATATACAATTAGTACAGTTGGAAGCTCCCTGATGATTGCAATAGTACGTCCATCGAAATCGTATTTTATTCCGTTTAAGTTTTTGCGCTTGGATCTAATTAAGTTGTCGCGTTTTATCGCATTTAACTTCTTTCATGCTCGAAAGTCACATTTTAACGTAAATGTCGAATTAGCATTTGACGTGATCCTAATTTTCTCACGCATCTCGTACGTTTTGCAAAACTACATCATTTCATTTCGACTGTACCTACTTTTTTCCATCCAGTCTGTGTGCTTGTAGGGAGCATGTAGAAGTAACCAGCAATAATTTCATTTGCCTAGTTTCTAGTTGGCGTAGGGTCGAGGTGTAAAGTAGATGCGTAGGTGCGCGGGGTTGTGATTTATTCGTTAACAGACGTACGAGGTGTATTGTCTCTTTCGTTTGTGAAACTCGCCGAGGCGCGGTATGGCCTTTTCGGCCGTGCCGTGTACTCGCACTACATGTCTACGTATCATTAAGATTATGCAGACGACTTGTATATGCGCCCGCGTGTAGTGCGGAAATACAAGTAATTTTACAGAAAATCAAACAAAAGCTGAGAGATATGAATTATAGATCATTAGCAGCGCACAATGTGGCTTGTAATGAGATATTTTATCGATTTCAGGATTGCAAGAATGAGGTAATATCACTTGAAAACCGAAACTTCCATGCGTACTTTTTCAACGATTGTATACTTCTAGCATCCGTACCGGAGATTTCTCGGTTACTGCGAACATATTCAGAGGGAAATGATTAAATGCATGAGGGAACAGGTAAGTGGCTTCGCTTCTCGATGTAATGTAATTCGTGCGACTAATTCATTATTTATTACAGCGAGAAATACGCCGAGTGCAAAGTGGACAACTTCGACGTAAAATGTTCGAAAAGGAATCTGGAAAGAAAGAAAGCAGCAGTTAGTCATCTCACGTGTATAATTCGTCTGATAATTTGACTATCTGAAAACAATTTTAATTAATTTTCGTATAATTTTGTTGTTACCTATGATAACTATAGATTAAATTAATTTGAATTATATATTAAAAACTGAAGATGAATCAGATACTAGAGATTGATGGGCCAAAAACCAAACGAATCAAGTCTGAAAATGACTGTGAAGGAACATTGTGCTACCAAGAGGATGCCCAGGAAGTTGTGACTGATGAAATTTCTGATGCAAGAGAGACTTCTCTGCAGCAAGAACAAGAGAGATTAGTAGATAGTGATAAGACACCGGTAACTGTAGACAGTGACGACGACTTGTTTACATTTCCTCCTGACGAGAATATTTCAGACATGTTAGATGAAGTACAATATGATGGTTATTTTCCTACAGTTACTGAACGATATTTCACCCCTTATTACAAAACAGATGTACAGTCTCCTAGAGATGATATGTGCATATGGATTCACAGTAATCGTATTTGTATGTTATCCTTGGCACCTAGTCATGTCATTTTGAAAGAAAATAAAAATATACAGAAAGTTGACTTTAAAGTTAGCGATAAATTGGATAGATCTTTAAATAAAGTCTCGGGAAAAGGAAAACATGGTGCACAACCATTGCAGACTAATTCAAATGTCTGTACTATATCATATTCAGACGGAAAGACATATATTATTAAATGCTGTATGATAGGAAAATTAGTGGAAGTTAACGAGGCATTGTCGGAAAACCCGCAACTTCTCAAAGAGGTGCCACACAAAGGGAGATACTTAGCTATAATATTACCGAATATAAATCTTTTGAAAAGTTTGAAACAATCTCTGTTGACTTCTGAGCAATATACCGAACTTATTAAAGAAAGGGAAAAATAATTATATATGTAAAAAAAAAATATATATAACTTATTTTTTTTTATTGCTATGAAATAATTTAATAAAATACTGTACACTAACAATAAATAATTAATAAAAAATTAAGTGCACATTATTAAAATTAAAGTTTTAAACAAATTAGTTGATTTAATTTTTTTTTTTACATATATCGATTTCTTTTTATTTTAAGATATAAATTATTTGTTTATAACATTCTATTAAAATTTCCAAATACTTTTTTTATATTTCATAAAAATAGATAATACTACTACAGCACAGTAACGATTAAATTTATAGAAAAAATTTTTTATTTGCAATATTTTAAACATTAAAATTTCTATTTAAAACTCTTATAACATTTTAAAATGTTAACTTTGCATTTGAATTATCTGTTTAATATCTTTTACTTAATTTTATATAATTTAAAAATACTGTGCACAAATTTTTTGTATTATAAATTATGTCTATTTTTTATTTCATCTAATAATACAACATCTTGGTGATTTATTTCTTTGACTTCATTGTCTTTCTCTATAGTTGATTTTTTTATTAAATTTCCTAACACAATACCGATAAACAATAGCATACCTATTTTGTGATTAGATATAAATTTTTTGGCGCAATCCGTAGGACTATTAATGTTCAAAGTATATATCTGAAATAAAATATATTATTTGATGTAAGTGAACAATTACTTTAATTTTTAATATAATTTTTACCTGATTACTGATATGCGTTGCAATTAAACTAACAGCAGAATAATACGGCCAAGTTTGGCTCGTTAATACCCCAGACGCGATTAAACCCGCAATCATTACTATTCCAAAACCTGATAAATAGAACTTTGTATCCTCTCCAAATTTTATAGCAGTTGACTTCATACCCAGTAAAATGTCGTCCATTCTATCCTAAAATACAAAAAAAATTTTGGAAAGTTAATAAGAGTGAAAAGTTTTCCTATTTTTATTACACTTACTTGGTGAGCATATATTGTATCATAAAGAATAGTCCAACAAATACCAGCTACATATAGAGGCAGGCAGATAGACCAATTACATGATCCATGTATAGCTGACCAGCCCAATAAGGCGCCCCAATTAAATGTCATTCCCAAAATTAACTGTGGCCAATATGTTATTCTTTTCATTAAGGGATAAATTACTACTAAACCTAAGAAGATGTATGAAATATTTTATATTTATTTTAGATATATAATTAAGAATATATTGTATGTAACAATACCTAGTGAACTGGCTCCAAGAAAAATGCTATACCAATTTAGTTGCAACAATATAAGCAATCCTACACTTAATTGTCCAGCTAGAAACACTAATGACTGTTTTGGCGTTATTTGACCAGTGACTAAAGGTCGATCTTTTGTTCTAGGTACCTAAAGTAACAAGCTGTATAAGCTATGATATATGAAAGACAAAATATAATGTTTTTAATAACAATTTTACCATTTTATCAATGTCCTGATCCCACATATCATTTATTGTGCATCCAGCACCACGCATTATGAATGCACCCATACCAAAAAGACTTAACATATAAAAATCTGGAAAAGCACCTGCAGGAGCTGCCATAGCAATACTCCATCCACAAGGCCAAAACAGCAACCAGCTACCTGAAACAATTAAAAAAAAAGATTAAAACATGTACATATGCATCAAATGTAGTATATGTAAATATTTAAATAATTAAACTACACCTATTGGTTTATCTATTCTCATTAGTTTCATATATGGCTGTACTTTGGGTGAGATATTATTGACTAGTTTTGCAGCTATACTTAAATTTCTTTTTTGTTGTAAATCTGTTAACTTGTCATGACTCAATTTATTTTCTACTTTTAACAAGGAGTAGGTATTTTTCTGTACATTGGATTTCATATCACATTTGTCTTTATCACATACTGCAGAGGTGGTATGAATATTTGTACAAGATCTAAAATTCACAGCCGTACGATGTAATAATTTCAGGCTAGAATATGTATTATGTGATAGCATGAAAGCTCCACAGAAGCATTGGCATCTTTTTACAATCAACATTGTTCAGCACTTTACCTGTAATGTAAAAAAATTTTTAATGAATAAAACTAATAAATTCTTATTAGTACATCAAAAATTGATAAAATAATTATTTAATAACATGAATAATTAATCATTTTACGAATCTCACTTCGAGTATCGATATAATAATGCTTGTGTGGCACGTTTTTCCTCGAAACGAAAGAATTTGGGATAATAAGATGGGATAAGATGGGATAAATAAGAGTCGCTCTGTCCCACGAGGCAAAATATTAATTACGACTCATTACGACTATTCAAGTAACAAAAACTGTCATATCGACAAGATGTATGTACTCCGTAATTACCCGTACCAACCCGTACTAAAATATTATTTTAATTCTGAGTTTGAGACTTCTGAAACCCGCTACGAGCCGCCACTAACCACTTGGAGGCCGCCGGCGGCAAATTGAGGTTATAAAAGTGGCGATGTGACTGATGGGAGTCGAGCAATATTCCTGTTTATGAAGCCACACGGTTTATGCGTTCTATCAAGCTTATTTTCTTTGAAATTTTTTACAAAATGGAAGGTTTATGTCCATTGTGCGCGAAGAATGGCATTAAGAAAAAACTCAAAGCATTTCAGATCAATTTTGAAGAAGCAGTGTGGTCTTGCGAATCGGACAAAGTACAGAATTTATTTATTCCCTTTTTTTCTTATGTACTTATTTTATTTATATGTATATATTACTGATAATTTTATATTTTAGTGCCCTTGGCCGATTGGTTACGAGAAATTGACATTCGTCAAAAGAAATTATCTCGCCTGCGATTGGAATGAATCAAATTTCATCAAAGAAAATTCATCCGCTCTGATAGAACTTTCGCTATATACACCACCGGTAACTCCTGGAGGAGAGCTATCCAAAGAGTCGATTGAGGTAGCAAGTACTGAATATTCGTCAAACTTGCTTCAAATTCAAGAGCAAGTTGAAACATTGCCTACATATGAATTTATTGTTTCTAAGGAATCTGCTAATTCTCATAAGTCATTGCAGTTTAAAATTAGTAATCCTACAGAAGAAAATAATTGCGTATTGAACAAAGAGTGTGCGGAAACTAGTGGTTTTAAAATCTTGCCTAAAATTACCAATATTGAAAAAACTAATATTAACCTCACAATTTTTTGTAACATTGACGAATCTTGCGATAATAAAAAAACACAACAGCAAGAATATTCATTAACAGATACAACCACAGGGGACACTGTCACGAATTTCGATACATCTAATAGTGAGTGTACAAAGTTTGATTCAAGTGCCAGCAATGAAATTATGAGGGAACAAACAGAAAACATTTCACAATTCGACAGATTAGCGAATAACGCGAAAGCAAACTTTGATTCAAAAGTGTCAGAAGTTGTGGAAACACTAGTCAACGTAGATATTACAAGTAATTTAAATGAAACGGAGAAATCTATAGAGACTGATGTACACAAAATAATAGATGATATTATTAAAATGAATGACTCTACGCCAGTAGATGTAAACGACGATTGGCTAGATTATTTAACGAGCTGATGACAATAAGTATTAAAATAATGCGTTATCTATTTTAGGTTGCGATTATAAAACATGACGGAATAAACTAAATTATATGTAGATTATAATTAATTTATTTTAATTGTGATAATAGTATTAATAGTTAAATATAGTCTAATTTTCTGAACAAATAAATTATTGTTTTCCCTCAAACTCGTGTTTCAACACAACGGTAAATTAAATTGAATATCGCAATAAAGCGTTCTCGTATGTTAATAAATGACGATAATGATTTCATTGTAATTGGTTAAATTATACAGAGACCTTTTTGAAGTTCTTAAAATCTCCATTCAACAACCAATCGCGTATAAGTTGAAACATACCTTTTTCCCCTTCCTTTTTTCGTCGCATAATATTGCCGCGTTTTGCGTCTTCTAACCTTGCTAGAAGCAAGTGAAGCGTTAGATACATATTCGTTTCACCATCGTTACGTATCTGCACCGAAGTTTATCGTACGCGATTTTGGAGTAGCGTTCGTTGTTTAGATTAATTAAGTAAGAATCTCAATTCTTCAGGATGGATTTCTTAGAATATCCTGATATTTTCGCAGAGGTTAAAGGCGCTATGGTAAGAATTTTTGGCTATTTTCTTTATCTATATTTTTATCTTTAACCTTAGCTTTACTGAAAATATACTTTAAAGACGATAAAAATGTTGATTTTTGTCATTTTGATTATTATCACGTAAATAAAAGATTTTTTTTATACACGGATAATTATATAAAAATCTTGATAATTTAAATGATTATGTATATTAAAAATAAATGTTCTTTTTGTTATGACTAGACGCCAGGGAGATTAAAGTTAACAGATCAGCACTTGATTTTTAAAAATCAGAAAACTGGAAAAGTTGAACAGATCTCTGCATCTGATATGGAGATGGTAAATTATCAGAAATTTATTGGAACTTGGGGTCTCCGTATCTTTCTAAAAAATGGTACTCTGCATCGTTTTAAAGGCTTTAATGAGTCTGATCAAGAAAAGATTGCCAAATTCTTTGCTCTCAATTACAAGAAAGATATGTTGGAGAAGGAGCTGAGCTTAAAAGGTTGGAATTGGGGCACTGCAAAATTTAATGGATCTGTTTTAAGTTTTGATGTTGGTCATCATACAGCTTTTGAAATACCTTTGCATGATGTGTCACAATGTAATACGGGAAAAAATGAGGTGACATTAGAGTTTCATCAAAATGATGATGCTCCAGTCAGTCTAATGGAAATGAGGTTTCATATTCCTGTTAGTGACAGTGCTGATCAAGATCCTGTTGAGGCATTTTATCAACAGGTAAGATAATTTAAACGATAGATACATAGGGATATATTTGTAAATTTAAAACTGAGAACAAAAGAGTAATTAATTTTTTAATTTTAACAGGTAATGGATAAGGCATCTGTGATTAGTGTAAGCGGCGACGCAATTGCAATATTCAGAGAGATTCACTGTTTAACGCCACGTGGTCGTTACGACATCAAGATTTTCCAGTCTTTTTTTCAATTGCACGGCAAAACGTTTGATTATAAAATACCTATGTCCACCGTTTTGAGACTGTTTTTACTCCCACACAAAGATAGTCGGCAAATGTTTTTCGTCGTGAGCCTAGATCCTCCAATCAAGCAAGGTCAAACGCGATATCATTATCTAGTACTCCTATTCAATCAGGAAGAAGAAACTTCAATTGAATTACCATTTACCGAGAAAGAATTGAAGGAAAAGTACGAAGATAAATTGACTAAAGAATTGTCGGGGCCAACATATGAAGTACTTGGCAAGGTTGGTAAAAAAAAAAAAAAAAAAAAAAAAAAATTGTCTAGGATTTACATTTTGATTTTAATGCGAAATTATTTATCTACAGGTAATGAAAGTAATCATCAACCGAAAATTGACCGGTCCTGGTCATTTCACTGGTCATTCCGGAACACCTGCTATTGGCTGCTCCTTTAAGGCTGCAGCAGGATATCTGTATCCGCTCGAACGAGGATTTATCTACGTACATAAGCCACCGATACATATTCGTTTCGAAGAGATAGCCTCAGTAAACTTTGCGCGCGGTGGTGGATCAACCAGGTCTTTTGATTTTGAAATCGAGCTTACAAGTGGTGTGGTACATACGTTCAGCAGTATTGAGAAAGAAGAATATGGTAAATTATTCGACTTTATAACGGCGAAGAAATTGCGTGTGAAAAATCGCGGCAAGAGCGACAAAGTTAATTATGACGAGGACTTCGGCGATAGCGATCAGGAAGACGAGCCGGACGCTTATTTGGCGCGAGTTAAAGCAGAAGCAGAAGAACGCGATGGCAACGAAAATCAAGATTCCGAGGAAGGCTCCTCCGATGAGGACTTTAATCCAAATCAAGATGAAAGTGACGTCGCAGAGGAATACGATAGCAATCCTAACACTTCTGACAGCGAGGAAGATTCAGAAGCGTCAGGAACTAGTAAAAAGGAGAAAAAAGTAGAGAAGGAAAAGAAATCGAAATCGGCTAAAACAGTGTCAGAAAAGCCACGGAAGCAGAGGAAACCAAAGAAAGAGAGGGACGCAAACAAACCGAAGAGACCTCCTACAGCGTTCATGCTGTGGTTAAATAACGCGCGTGATGGTATTAAAGCGGACAATCCGGGAATAAGTGTAACAGAAATCGCGAAAAAAGCAGGTGAAATGTGGCGGGAGCTCAAAGATAAATCTGAATGGGAGGCAAAAGCAGCCAAAGCTAAAAAAGAGTACGCGGTATTAGTGAAAGAATACGAAGCTAGCGGAGGTAGTAAAACTACAGAGAAGACATCAGAAAAGAAAAAGACGAAAAAAGATACGAAGAAAGACACGAAAAAAGACACGAAGAAAGAATCGCCTAGCAAACAAGCGAGTGGCTCTTTCAAAAGCAAAGAATATATTAGCGATGACGATAGCAGCAGTGATGAAAGTAAGAAATCCGAAAAGAAACTTTCCGACAATGAGAGCGAGAACGAGAAAGATAAGGAAAAGAAACCTCAGAAGAGACCAGTGGATAATGCTGAAAAGAAGACGGTAAAAAAACAAAAGCCAAGTCAATCCGATGAAAGCGACGAAGACGAAGAAACAAAAAAAGAAGTGGAGAGTACTCCATCCTCATCTGATGCAGAGTCTAAAAACAGCGACTAATAAATATTATAAAGTTCAAACATTCTTTCTTTTCATGAGTTTGCTATTTATCAATCTATACATTCTTAAAACTTTTATAATATTGAAAAAATTAACATTGGATTACATTTTTATATTTATCACAAGAAAACCATTTAAATGGATTAATTATAAAAAGTTAAATATATTTATATATATATCGTTTTTCCACATACATATAAAGTAGTAACATTAAGATTTAAATGCCGTAAAAATTCGTCGTTGAATATTGTTACTCTATTCTTTTCTTAAGCAAGTGTATATCTTTTCTTTCTCTTAAAAAAAAAAAAATAAATAAAATTAAGTTTTTTAATCAATTTATTACATTTATTTATAAATAATTTATTTTCATGCTTCAGGGATTATTTCGTGTGTAATAATTAGTTTTTTTTTTTATTATTTTATTATTACTATACAGCTTTGTCTTTGGAAAATGTACATTAAAAACAAATAAAAAATTTAATAAAATTGCTAAAATTATGAAATTAATTAAGTTTGCTATTCAGTGTGTCACATAGATATTATGTGTAGATATTATGTGAAATGTTCGGCAGTAATAAAGGAATGCCGCCGACGACTCGTAAAAGAACTACATACTAGATCGAAATGCGACTGTGTAAACGTCTTTATCATGTCAACTATACGATCTTTTTTCCTTTTCAGATTCCAAATAATTTGTCTCCATATCTTTGAGTTCAATATGATGTTCCTTCATGGCTTTCTAAAATAAGGAAATGCGGAATTAGTGACGTTGCTAATTGGTACAGCTTGAACGTTTTAAGAAAACCTCTGATTGTTGAGCAGCTTTTCGCAATCTAATCTGAGAAGAGAGAGTTTCTCGGCACTTACCGCTACGCAATCTTTATAGATTTTAAGCAAAGAAGCGCACTGTGAATCGTTGGTATACCCCTTTAAAAACTTTTCGGAGAACCAACTGTTGAAACAGGCGTCGTACTTCTGTTTCAACTCGCTGCAATCTTCCATGTTGCACTCGTGTACTTTTTACCTGCCGCGCGCGCTCTCTCTCCTTTTCATGCGTTATACGCTTGCGGATTTCCTAAAGATACAATTCTGCTTTAATTACCTTGACACACTGCTGATACATTTTGAATAAGTGCGAGCATGTGCTGTCACTCGTGTCACCTTTCAAGAATTTCTCGGAGAACCACGTGTGGAAACAAGCGTCGTATTGTCGCTTCAGCTCGTTGCATGTCTCGCCTATGCTATTCATGAATTAATGTCCGTACCGTTCTGAAATCGATGTTGAAATTAATTCCTACTCGAGAGGGTAACAGCTAGCAGCAAGCAAGAGATAAAACGATCAAGGTTGCAGGCATGTTTTAACCTAAAACCTATAGCTGCGAAGATTATCGTTATTCAGCGGAATTAACTTACTTGCAGAGACAAATCGCAACGAGAGCAATCGATGATATCTAGACTGGATATGTGGCGTACAACGGGAAAACAAACTTTGCACCGGTCATCGACAATTTAACGTAACGTCGGTTAGAAAATTATCGCAAGTTATCTCTTCTCTCTCATCTCCTCTCTTGGCCGCCGAGTACGGCGGAAGTGCAATAGTAGTTGCACGTTAAAATCGATCTATCGAGAATTAAACACCACCTCGACACGACGAAAGTGGAATAATAATGCTACATTCTGGCCACGGGCTTACAGCTTACGTCGATATCTGACAACTGTGACCAGAATTTCTTGGCGAAACTCGAGATAAAAAAAAATAAAAATGAAAATGATGCCAATTCGAATTGGCCGGGTATACCTCGGAGACACCATCATGAATTTTTCGAGTGTTAGTATCGAAAAGACCGCGAGATGCCGCACTAAGTGACTTGCCGTTACGAGTTCGGGTCGCGCGTCCACTCGGCAGTTTCGCGCGTATTTTCCTTTGCGAATTATATTATTACGCATTCGAATAAAGCATATTTGGAATAAAACAATTATCTGCTCCTGTACAACGTGGGACTTGGAAGCGACCGGACATGTCGAAAATAGAATCAAGTAAGCTGCTTAGACACTTATTACGATTATGAATGAGAGAGTTATTTCTGTATACTCGGGATATATATTTTTGCCATATTTTCTCGGTGAACTTTGCGTTGCATTACGAGCAACGGCATTACCTTACTATTTATCGCGTCGTTTGAATTTCATAGAAAGAGTTGACGCTCGCTTTAACAAGTGGGCGAATGCCCGCCTCGAGTTGTAAACGCATAATTGTTCCATTAATTATAAGTAACACGTCTCGCCTATTTGTTATTTGCACGCTAGTGCGTGCAAGAGGATCGCAATTACGGTTCTATTTGCAGCTTGAAATAAAATAAGATACAAAATTTAATATAATTAATACGATAAATTCGATGGTGAAACCGCTTCGATAATTTTGTTTCCGTCAAAAAATTCCAATTTTTACTTTAATTATTTTAGTTTTATAAAAAGTAGTAATTTCGTTCTTGATATTTGAGAGACGTAAGATCGAACGTTGCATTCTCCGAGGAGAAAGGAATGCAAGCGCAAATTTACGGTCACCCTACATCTTCTGTAAGTAGTCACGGTATCGCATTCGTCAGACAATGAATCGACGTCGCTCGATTGAGGACATCGCTTCCATTTCTCTCACTCACTCTCTCTCTCTCTCTCTCTCTCTCTCTGGTCCTCTCTTCCCGTTATCGGCAGGTTCTCAGACATAAGACGGCACATATTCGAACCAGAGAGGCGTAAATATTCCCGATTAAATTAAATTTTATTACGTCATAATCGCGAGATATATTATATAAATTTTCTTACAATCATACACAGTAAATAATTTGAGATGTTTAAGATCGGTCCAACTCCTTCGAATTCTTTCACAAATTCATATAAAAGATCTAAAAATTACTTCATCGTTATTTAATTTAAACTTATTAATTTATTATTTCGAACGATAGGCACAAATGTTTTCTTAAATGACGTGCCAGTTTAAACATTCTTGAAACGTGGTACTGTATTGCTCGATATATGCAGTTACAACTGCAGGTATAAAGGAAGCAAGGTTACGTTAGCGATTTCAAGTAGGTAGGTACGACTGACTGCACGATAACTGATTGCATTTCCAAACTGATTGGTTAAATGGAGTGTGATGCATGACGTGTTCACGGCCTTCTCGAAAGGAGGCAAACGATACTTAAAATAGATAATCGTATCGCATTCCATCAATAGAAACGCGTGCATCGTTTAAAACCGACGTTTACTGTAATTTACAAATTGTAATGTAATAAAGACCGACTTATCACGTTGTGAAAGACTCTGAAAAAATTCTTAAAAAAAAAGAAAAAAAAAAGAAAGAAAGAAACAAAAAAGAAAATGCAATTCTCTTCCTGAAATACCTCGCGTTACGCATATTAAAAATATAATATTTTAGTCTTTGTGATCGATTTCGCCCAAGCTGTAATATATTAAAGCGTTACCTCACCTCTCTGGTTTAATCGGGGAGACGTACAAGTTCAAGAAGCATTGTTGAAGGGCCGTGAAAACGCATAAGAAGACACTTGGGAAAAGGGGTGTGAGTTCCTATCAAGGACTCGCGGTTCCAAGTAGCATCGCGACGCGGCGCCCGGGTCGTCGTGACGAGAGGGTGGCGATTTTTCGCCCCCGAGGGTGGCGCGAGAAGAGAACGCACGGCCGGGCCGCAGCTGTTGTCACGGCGCACGGCGCGTAGCAATATCGGGGAAACAGTGCGAGGCCGGCTATCAGCCGCCTAACATCGACGTGTCGGGATTACGTTTGCACGTATGTAACACGGCTGCTGCACAAGCCAGGACGTACACGCTACCATATTAACGGCGGACAGACAGACAGACAGACAGAGAGAGACATATAACGGCGCACGCTCTTCGCCTTTTCCTTTCCCTCCCTCCTCTTTCCTTTCCTCCCGTGGCGTGACACCACCTCCAACCGTGTGCATTTCGTCTTTTTCGTCGAGTTACGTAGATATATAAAATTACGTATCAACTAATAGAACAGACAGGAAGAAACGACTGTGAAATTTCGAATCTCGGTGAGGATCGCCTGGGACGAGGCCCTTCACAAATCTATGCGTCGTGATCGATAAGGATAAGCGGAGGGCTGGTGCACACCGTCGTCGCCTTTCGCAGTAGTAGCGGCAAAAAGGGTATCTACTTCACGTCTCGCGTTGAGGTCGAGAGATGACTCGAAATCCAGATAGGCGGGGAGTGCGTCGGGGTATTAAGCGATAAAGGACTACGAGAGATAAAGAGATAGAGAGAGAGAGAGAGAGAGAGAGAGAGAGAGAGAGATAAAGATAGGAAAAGAAAAAAAGTGATGATTAAATAAGAAGAGCTGCAAAAAAATTTGCGAGGGTATACTAATCGAGATTGAAAAAAGAGAAGAGGACCAAAGTGTGAGCAGCGAGAAAGACAAGGACGGAGGGCTGGCGAAACTCGAGAGGGAAGAATCGAGTGCGCGGGCGAGAGGAGAGAGTGAGAGAGAGAGAGAGAGAGAGAGAGAAGAGCTTGCGCGAGAGGTGGAGGAACGTGGAGGAGGACCGACCGTGGTACCGAATGTGGCGTTCGGAGTATGGTATTCGCCAGCCGGGGCCAACCGACGTCGAGCAGCCAGCTTCCGCCCGCGCTCGATTCACAGAGTCGTCATCATCGGTGTCGGCGAGTCGCGCACTCGGCGGACGAGATATATCGTTAGGAACCGCCACCCGGTAAAATGCTGCCTATCTGCCCTGGTGATCGGTATCCGTTAAAACCGAGGCATCCCTAAACGACAACGGCGCGATAGTCACGAGAGAGGTATCGAGCCCTATTCGACAGGGGGACCACCGTTCCATTCACGACGAAGGTCGGGTGGTGAGCGATGACGCGATCGCATCCACCGCGACGTCGACGAGCTGTCGCGATCGAGTGAGAGTGCGACGAAAGAGGACGGTTGAGCTTACATCATCGTCATTACTATCGAAGGTAAACGCGCGATTACGCTCTAAAACTTGTATAAGTACTTGGGGATCGCAAGACGCTAAGTAGAAAAAAAAAAAAAAAGACTTGTTCTCTTTCCTGTACTTCCACCCTCTCGCACATTTTGTACGGATTCGAGTACTCGGAGTGATCAGAGCGGCGGCTGCCAATGCTCCATGACCGTTGGAGCAAGAGCAGAGGTATGGCGAATCTCGGGTGCAATCCCGAGGTATCATCGGCGCGAGGGGGTGGTGGACAACGGTCAGCCGACACGATTCAGCGATAGGATCGGTGCGAGAAGTCGCCTGTCGCGTCAGCACGTCGCGGCATTGAGCGACTACTGAGAGCACGCGCCTCGGCGGAGCTCATCTTCGTGGGACGAGGCGAGGCGAGGCGAGGCGAGGCGAGGCGGAACGAGGTGGACGTGTGTGCCGGCATACAGTCGGCGGTCGGCACGGGCACAAGGAGGACGATGGCATCGCGCGTCGCGCGCTCCCCCAGGAAGCCGACACCGCGGAAGAGCTCGCGCGCGGACACGCGCCACCGCGCGGACAGCAGGACGTGCCGTCGTCGATCAGAGCAAACTGCGACAGCAGCCGCGATCGACCGCACCAGGGAGCCGCGATATCAGACAACAGCCCCGGACGGCGCAGCAACGGGATCGCTGGCTGTCGTCATACGTTCTTCGCGATTCGGCGGTCGCGTTATTCGCCGGCCCGATCACGTCGAGTGCTAGTTAGGACTTCTCCGTAACTCTCGAGCGAGAAGTCAAAAACGAGGACGACAGAGAACGAAGAAAGGAGAAAACGTACGCGCGAGAATGATCAATATCGCCGCTGAGTCGGAGGTCGGGATCGGCGATCGGGCCCCTTAGAAATTACGAGGAAGACAATCCGTCCGCAGCAATAGGAGGAGAAGACCCGAGAAAGTGATCGACTACGCGGAAACCCCGAGGAACGTGCGGGTCAAGCTTATCGCCGGGATGCGATAGGAGAGATCGAAAATATCGGGGAGAAGGACGGCTTCTCTTCTTCCTCGAAGTCGCGGCCGAAGACGGAAGTATGCCCAGTGAACGACGTCGACGTATACCGAGGACCGCGCGAGAGGGGCACGCACGAGGACCCGTTATCAATTCGCGACTGTGATTACTAAGCTTAAGGTTATTACCACGTATCGTAAGTGCCAGGAGATTATTAACAAACAAAATCGTCCATTGTGATATTATGATATATAACGAGGTGACGAACGGGGAAAGAGGGAGGGGTGGGTAAGCACCCACGTGCGCTCTCACGGGGAATCACCCTCACGGGCCGAGCATGAATGAACGAAGGCCGCGCGATGCAAGGCACGATGGCGAGGAGTGCGGCACGCGACGCGAGTGTGCTCGATCGGGATAATAATGGTTGATCGCGGTGCTCGCGCGTCGAATCCGCGGACTGTGATATACTGATATAATCCGATCTCGCTATCGACGACGCCGAGAGCCCGAGAGGGCGCCGGCTTATAATTGCGCCTGCACAGGCTGCACAGGCTGCACAGACTGCACAGGCTGCGCAGGGACGAGAGAGATCGGGACGGGATGACGAATCACCGCCGATGCGGGATTTCGTTCGCCACTGTATCCTGATAAATCGCAAGGTGTGTATCTATGCAAATGTTAATAATAATCGCTGTCTCAGAGGTGCAAAAAACAAATCCATTTTTATTGCGCGAGATCGACGGTACGATGGATTTGAAAATCTATTGAAAAATTTTGAAACGCGTATAAATTGAGACTATAAATTTATTAAAGATATTAAAGATGCACTATTAGCAATAATTTTGAGGCTATATTAATTAAATTAACGTTACATTCTCGTAAACTAACTTTATACTAAAAAAATATCCGAAAATTAAAATACATTGCGTCGTCAACTATCTCTACTTAATTAAAATAATGGATTTATATGTTGGCATTTCAGGAAGTTGTATTATTCTATCGATTTTACTTTGCAATAAAATTTAACATAAACCGCCTTATTTTTCTGCGTTAATTTAGTAGAAAATACATTTCGTAATATTATTTTTATTATAATAATCAACTATTTTATTAATTTATTGTAAATGTATATTATAAAATTTTCAATTAAAAGAATGGAGTATCGTTATTTTATTATTGTGTAGGTAGTTATGTATTTAAATGTGTTATTTAAATTTATAAGGAAATATTGTTTCTGTGCAACATTTGTACAAAAAAATTATAACTACTTAAATTTAATGTTCAAATTTAAATAATTACGCGTGCCCTTTTTTTTCTTTATCAATATCTAAAGATCTTTTTATTGGATTTAACTGACTGCATTCTAAACGGAAGTTTAATGTTTCTTTGCAATCGATATGAATTAAAATCAAATAGTATCTTGACCAGTTTTAGTTGAAACATTTATTTAAGCGTACACGAAAATACCCAACATTGGAATCGCAAATATTTCGCAGGTACTTCTATCGTGACTACTGACACTGAATACTCGACTCGGAGCATTAAATGAATATTACATAAAAGCAACGTGACGAAAATAGGGCGAGTTGCCACTACCAGATTATGTAATACTTAAACGACTAGATGGAATTTTCGGGTTACTCGAGTGTGTGTATCATAGAGATACTTTCAGTACTCTGAATTTTCAAAAGCTAGGGGACAAGTTATTAAAAAAAAAAAAAAAAAAAAAATAGCGTCGCGCATATGCCAGCGAATTTTTTTAACCAATGTTTTCATCTTTTTCACGACTTCGTAGCGGGATCCTAATTACTCTAACTACGACATATTCACTTCAAATTATTAAAGAAATAAAAATGCACTTCTATCTTTTTTTAGATGTGAATATTTTGGACAATGTTCGTGATATAAACGCGATAATGTAGGAGTAGGCAAAGTTGTAATTGATATCGTAATGGTCTGAAGAAAATGTGAGCGACGTGAACGCGCATAAAAAAAATTCCGGGAGGTTCATACGCCGAGATTGTTATACGATACGGGGCAATTATTACCGAGACTACTGAGAGAAGTTACAATAGCGCGGCCTCGCGACAGCTCAATACCTTACGTGTGATCATTATTATAGCCGATCAAGTATTCAATGCGCGAAAACCAATACACGTGGACTGCAATCCGGGTGTAGAATATTCGAAAATCTGATTTTTGTCTCGCGGTGTAAAACACGACGGGGAGGTGGCCGGGGGAGGGAGGGTGGAGGAAAGAGGGAAGTTGTCGGGTACATGCGCGCGGAGGGAATTTTCCAATAACGGGATATACCCGACGGTATTTTTCAATTTAAAGTTTAACGAGGGCCTCAGCCCACCATCTTTAATACGAACACTAAAATTTCTATCGGGAACGAGAGAGAAAGTTGCGCCGTCGTTTCTTCCGGGTGGGTTCTTACTTTCCGGGGGTGAGATAACAACGTCGCGAGGTCCTCGATTTACTTGCCGCGTTAATCAAGAAAATGGTTCGATAGTGAACCTCTACACAAAACACACGGTTAAAATGATATTCTTCCTTCGGCCGGCGATGCACTCGTTTTGATTACACGTCAGACGATGAATATCGCAACATTTCCATACGAACCGATCCGATAACGATTTTCGTATCGATACGGGTAAACAAGCGGCGTACTCTCGACAAACTCCTTTGTCAAGTTTGTCGCGCATTAAAATTCAACGCGCACATATTTATTGCTTATTTCGCAAAGTGGCTTCGGTTGCCTATACGGCTCAATCGGTTTTCAAACACGGTGTCGCTAAATCGACAAAGTATCGCAAACATTTGTTAACTCGCTGTGTTTGTAACGTTATTCGGCGCTATATGTACAAGCTCTAATATCTTTCCAATTCGCGGCTATTTTATTGTTACATTCATCTTCGTTCCTGTCCCGTGACACGCGGCACCTTTGCACCGCATGATTGTACCTTAAATTTCACGTAATATTCTTCCAAATTACGTATTTGAAATAAATAACGCTCGTACGAAGGGATAATATTTTTTTTAAGCAAATAAAATTTTATATTTTAACGCTATTACACGCGAGTTATCGGTAAAATATTTTAATATCTTAATACTAAAAAATTAATCCCAACATTGATATTAACATCGAATATGCATATAGCTTTTTCATTTTTAACATTTCAGTACCACAGCTTGTATTTGATTCAGAATTAATAAAATAAATGTGTAAAATGTTAGTTTTTAATTGGTCACCCCGCCTACTCTAATTCGTTTGCGGCACGTGCTCGCGTTCTCCACCTTTCACTGCCATCCTATTATACTCTTTTCATTTTACCTGTTTCAGCGGCACGCACGCATGCATGCATGCATGCATGCAAACTTCACCAAGCTACGTTCGCCGCTGAGAGAAGAAAAATTCGAATTCGAATTCGACTGACGACCTGAGCGACCAAAGGCGAACATTAATGAAATCGCAGTCGAGACGTACGAGCTCGAGGGTGGTCGGTGAATAACGACTGTTAACGAAAGAAAAGAATAACAAGATACGGACGAAAGCCGAGGTGAAGAAGCCGCGTGCGAGGAAGTGCGAGAGGAACGGTAGTAGTCAGGTGCGGTAACCGAGCCTAGTGTGTGTACCACCCCCTGGACACGGGGGGTGGCACAGAAACGCCGTCAGCGTGGGTGCCGGTGCCGCAGGGGCGCGCCTGGCCCGTCGGCTCGCCCGCAGATTAGCACGCCGATTAGCGGCTACCTCGGGCCCTTTCCGGCGTACCGGCCTGGCGACCTCGGCGGGCCTCACGTCGGCGGCGGTGGCCGTAGCAGCTCAGGGGGAGCCCCACGCTCCTCCAGCTGCTGCGCCACGTCGCGCCACGCCGAACGGAAGTGCCAGCCCGTTCCCGGGCTTGGCAACGATCATCACGGCCAACACCGTCACGACGACGACCACGACGACGCCGACCACCACGACGACAACAACGACGACGACTACAGCCACCACGACCATCACCACCACCACCACCACCACCACCACCACCACCACCACCAGTCGCAGCAAGAACAGAGCCATGTCCATGAGAAGTCTGCACCGGCGCGTCTCTCATCCGTAAGTTATAGTCCAGACATTTATCGTTATCATACGCCCGGCACCCGGGGCACGCCCCGGGTTATCGCTCACCGTTTCTATATTATCTCTACCCATGTGCTGCGTCGCAGACACATTTTACACTCCGTCTATCACTGGGTTCAGGAGAGTGGCCGAGATTGGTCTCTACCAGACGGCGACATTAACTCTTTAGCTGCGAATGACAATCACGCTCTAAACAACAACTATATATTATATAAAAGACACTACGAAATTTTTCAAACAACTTCTACGTTATTTGCTAAAAATTCTTTAAAATATTTTTTTTTCTTTTCTCTTCATTTTTTTATGGTCAATAAATAATAATTAGATATATTGTTACAGCATCAAAAGAGTTAAAGTCGTCGAATTTTCCTTTAGATATGATGGGAATGAGAAGTAGATGACGGTTGCAACTAATCTCTGACAAGATATTGCATGGTTTGCGTGACGTTGATTTTTTTGCGGCTTCAATGACTCGACTCGAGAGAAAGAGAGAATTGAATTTAAAAGAAATCCGGGCGAATAATTTATAACGCGATTAAAGACACGTGTGATAATTATGATTAAAAAATTTTCAAAACGCTTAATATTTAGAGAGGCTTAAATTCATAAAAAATATAATCATCGATTAATTTTTTTCATGCAACATATTTTTTGTTCGCGATGAATATATTGTTGAAAAGATTTGGCACGTCCAGTTTCGCCGCGATCTTTCCCCCTTTTTTTTTTTTAACCGATCGAGACAATACCTCGGATGTGAGGAGGAAAAAAATATAACGAAAAGAATATTTCGCAGCATCGACGAAATCGCAACAGTCAACGTCAAGAATGTACAGCATTTCATATGTAGGAATATCATATAGGATTTATATTAGCATATAAATAACGTAATATAAAATATTCACATGACTTCTACGTAACAATACTCATATAGTATTATGCATTCTACACGATACTCTTCAAAAGCATTCCAATTTACTACTAGATCTAGACGTAAAGTTATTTCAACTGTCGCGCAATAATAACATCGGCGCGACAGCCTTGTCGAAAAGACAGTGAACTAAGAATTGGAAGAACGTAGTTCCGCTGAGACCTGTGAGCAAATGACGTCACCTGTTTTATCGAAAATCAAGTCGTTTCGAAAAGCTTTGATGCGGTGCTCGAATCGCTAAACTTAGCTCCGCTTATGACCAGCAGTAAAACACAAGATTCCGATATCTGCGCGCAATTGAGAAACTTGGAAACCTACGAGCCGATCCCGTCGTTCAGATATCTTCTATCGTGAAATAAGAACGCCGGAAATACTTGGCGCGATAGATTCGCAGTCCCGATATTCGCCGATAAAACTTTCCGTCCATATTTCTAAATAGCCGTCGAAAATTTATTTTCACCGACGATCTCACGGTTAACTCGATAGACTTTCGCGTTGACACTTAATTTTCATTCGCTTATCGCGACGTGTAACATTTGCCTACGAATAAACTTGTTACTTTTTCAATAGATGCAAATATTGAAAAAAAATTTTTTTATTCGTAAATTTTAATTTATATAGAATTGAATTTAATACGTAATTTATATTTGAAATCAGTAACGCAGTATTCGAATAATTAAGCTACCCGAAAAAAAAAAAAAGGAGGAAAGAGAAAGAAAATTGTTTTTTGACTTAGTGTACATCGATTCACATCGGGTTTAAATTAATTCAATGTTTATTCGAAACTTCCGGAATTTCTTATATCGCTCGGTTAAACGCTCTTGTATAGAATGCGGAGGTACGCGTGTCTATTTTCGAATGCATGCCGGTAAACCCTTTTTATTTCCAAGTTCATCACGCTTCATTCCTGTGCATGGCGTACCGTCGGGGAATATCTCAGGCACGTTATTACGTGGACGTTAGCAAGAGCACACATAACAAGTACTTTAATGAACGAAATTAAAACTGCAGCATGCGGACTCTCTCGTCAACACGGGAAAATGGAGCGTGTTAAGCGCATTTTAACTACTCGTTGACGCTCGTTACCAAAGGGAAGTAACTTCTGAGATTAACGCGAAGGAATATCACCGGGGGAAATTACAGAATGATTATTTACCGAATCGATGGGAAGATTGTTCTTATTGGAAAAGTACAGCTGTCAGTCTTAGTTTCCTCGATTCATGACGCCGCACGACGAACGAATTATACCAAATCGTACTACTTAATACTTTCCAAGCACTTTCCAGATGTTGTATACCGTGCTCTTAATACTTGAAAAGTGTCGTTAATGACCTGGAAGTTTGCGCATTTCTTAACGCGAATAACACCCTCGAGATGTTAGAACGAGGGGGTGATCTGCTATTTATCGTACCGAATTGAAGGGTGCGCTTACGCCTCGCAGAAAAAAAAAAAAAAAAAAAAGAAAACCACGTTGAGCGATTTGTAGGGTGTAGCCGATTGTTCGTACGATCAATCGGAAGAAGAAATGTGAAAAGAAACCGCAACGGTTCCTAACGATAAAAATGAACAGTCATCGTGAAAGCGTGAAAAAGTCACAGTTGTTAAGAACGTAGCATTTTTTTTTAAACTAAAAATGTCAGGGCAACGAAAAATCGGTGATTCCGCGCAATTTCCGAGCGCGTAAAAATCCTGTCGTATAACGCAGAAAAGGGCGGACTGATTAAAAACAGGGCAGCTGTCAAAATAATCTCGAAAAACTTAGAAAAAGCACACTCGGAAATGATTCTGTCGGGCCGATACGTCGAGCCGATAGCAAAAAGTTTCATCGAACTAGAATCGACATTTCTTTAAAGATAGCATTCGAACACGTACGAGACTCACGAAAAGAAAAGAAAGGAAAAGAAAAAAACAAAAAAAAAACTATCTGCATAATATGATTTAAATTATTGATATTATATTTAGCGACAATTGACGTAGATATCGTTAGCTGTGCTTAATTTACTCTTTATCAATATTCATATATACATATATTTATATCTGAGGCTATACAATGTTCAGCATAACGTTCTTGTTATATATAGGGTTAATTAAATAGCACGTGGTCGCCTATCACAACATAAAACGCTACACAAGATTCATATCTAAAACTGCATCAAATCATTAAAGTAACGATGACCATAAACGTTATCGTTGGAGAAATTCTCGTCGCGATTACCTCGATTGACACTACGCGATACGGGAATATGCTTTAACGCGCCCTGAGAGTTCCTCTTTTTTTTTTTTTTGCAAACCGCTCGTAGGGATCGATACGCGATGTGCCGGCCATGTGTAGCTGGTATTACGACGATGCAATGTTCATGTATCCAAAGCTAAGCAAGAATGGGTTTGTACATGCACATATACCTGCAAATCGGTTTCAAACTTGCGACCCGTCAATCGTTGTTTCTGTTTGTGATGTAACTTTGTCACAGAGAAAATCAATTAATTCCTGACCCCGTAAAGTCGAAGTCACTTCTCGTTTCGCACTCGCGTGCGAATAAATCTTACGACGATCGACAGGGATATACCGCACACGGTTGATTAAGTACCCCGTAATATAGGAAAGTAGCGCGACCGCGATTATAACCCGATAAATTAACACCGCGGCCAAACTATCGTGACATGAATGTCACGCTGATCGATTTCCCTGGCTCATAAAGCTCGTGCAATAATTGTCAATTTGTATTATTGCGCGCGTAAATCAATTATTATCGTTTATTGCTATCAATTTGACCAGAAAAATTAAACCATTAACGAATAGAACGTTTGATACAGCACCAAAAGTACGGCGGAAAATGTGCGATTGTCTAAAAACCTATAATTACGTGTACGAGAACGTTGTTTTGGATCGTTGTAAAATTCTTACGATTTTCTTATGCATTTCTTTCTTTCGACAAATTCTTTGGCAGTTCAATATATGTTTCCCCCCCGAGGGTGATATAAATCCTGCAGTTGTTCAACTGTCATCGTTGAGCAACGCTTTGTTCGTCGATCTTATTATTTCTTGCCTAACGGGGTTAGTCTTTGTATCGCGCGAAATTCTTCGAATAATCTCACGCTTTAAATTTCCATCCGCGAAGACGAGGGTTAACAGCAGATATAATTTATCGATCTCAAGTAATCTTAATGACGCGAATTATTATGGTGATTCTTTGGTGAAAAATATTTCTACATAATCTTTCCGTGCTGCATTTAGAACCCTAACCGCTTACCTTTACGCGACGAATCATTAAGAATCGATTTTTATATCGGTTGGCTTTTTGTCAGGTATCATTGCAGTTTAATAATAATACGATGCCGCACGGGATGACGTTTATATTTTATTACGTGCATGGCGCAGGACGACCCTGCGTTTCTCTCGATATATACGGACTCGGTCGGGATTTGACAGGCGGAAAGTTACGAACTCGAAACGTCGCCGAAACTCCCGCAGTCGTCGCACGACACATGAGCGTGCACCTCTGATGTAGTATGACTTAGGGCCCTTGCGGCGTGTGGGAATCGGGAAGATATCGTGACAGAACACGCAATCGTACATTATCGTTATCCGCGCAACGGCATCGCCGCAAATTAAACGAGAAATCCTACTAGGGTCGGTTGTCGGGGTAGGAAAAACATCGTCTCGCCTAAGCTATGCGAATTTAGTTAGTACGCGACAATCAGTCCGCAATAAAGGGACTGACGACGTTAAAGGGTGGTAAGTGGTGGCCACAGTTTTCGTATCTAAGATAACAAGATAGGAACGACGGAGGTGTATGGTAGGCGTTACGGAGAGTCGACTAGGGAGCAATCAATAACTGACCCATATTGTAGTCCTCGTTTTCCTCTCTCCCTCTCTCTTCTATCTATACTGTCTCCCTTTCGCCACCCCGCGGGCAAACTCTCTTTCTCCGTCTACCTGCTCTCTGCTCCTTCCTTTTTTAACTCCTGCGCCCTCGCTTTCTCATTCTTCGTTCACGAGTCTTCCTTTCTTACCAATTCTTCTTATCAATACTTGCTCAACGATTTGTTTGTTACACTTGTCGACCCGCCTTCGTTCTTTCTTTCCAAATCAATGCTCATGTCTCTCTTCATTTTGCAATATGCGTGCGATTAATTTTTGGTTTTTTATTTTATTTAAAATTGTCATTTAAATCGCGTCGGCATCTTTAATTATTTTAATAATAAAATTTTATGGGTAAAAGCATTTCTTTTTTTTTTTTTTTTTTTTTTTTTTAATTTTTTAAAAATATTTGTTTGGGTGAAATTACTATCTGCAACGTTTTTATATATTTCAATATTAAGTTTCTTAGCGGTTACAAGCTATTAAATTAAAAAGGAGTAAATCTATTTTATATTATTATACGACAAGTCCATTTCGGTCATCTTCCGTTGGTTGACTTATATTTTTCAAGCTCAATACCCTGATATTCTCAATAAGACTTGATTTTATAGTTAAAAATTGACATCGTGCCAATATTTTTATTATAGATAAATCTATTCTCGTAATGTGTTTGTCCTGAAAATATCATCTATGCATTTCTGGTGTACACCGTATTTTCCTATAAACTCAAGTCTCAGGCGGGGTAATGGCTTAATGCGCTCGCTTTGCGCGCTGCATTTAACGCAGAATTATAAGTACATTATGACGCGAGAGTGAGCGTCGCGAGGATATTTATAATCGCGTCTCTCTTTACGCGAGCTCCGGTAATCCCGCGCACTCTTTTCGCGAACACGGGCTTATTGTATAGATCCGTAGCCGCTTCCATTCGAAAAGCGAAGATTCGCCCGCGTATCGCGTTTAATCCGATCAGATTCCTCCGTCGCCATGATTTATGCCCGCTTCCGTTTAGTCGACCGGCGATACCGCGTTTTTACGCGAGATTATTTCGTGACAATCTAAAAATCACTCCGCGGCCTATTAACCTTTAGATGCACGCGCGGATTTTTCTTGAAAAATGACGCGCCGCCTTTCTTAGCTCCGAGATATGACACTATCTTGGGAACGTAATGTCTTCCGGTTTTTTACAGAAATATTAAGGCGCGGAAGTTAAATGTTGACGTTCAATGGTGAACAAAAATTGGGAACCTAATTAGAAGATATCTAATTTTAATCATGAAACGAGCGAGCATTAGATCAATTTTTAATAAAAAAAAAATTTATTAATTTTTATCGACAAGATCGTTCTAATTTTCTTCTCCAAAAATACCGAGCGAGTAACAAAACGGCTTTAGAATTTATGAAAATAGACTATTCTTTTTCTTTAAAGTATCTACATCGCCTATATAAAATTGTGAAATTTCTTGTCCCGATTTACGGAATTTTTCCGAGCAATAGTAGAACTCCGAGATACAGTATTTCGCGGTGTATTATGTCGCTTGACGTGTATTCGATAGAACGATTCGATCAGGACGTATCCGCGCTGTCAGAAGGCAACTACACCACAGAGAATCCTATCGAGCGAAGAATAATTATAATAACTGTTCAATCGTATCGAACAAGTGCCTCTTCTCTGTCTTTCTCTCCCTCTCTTCCGACAAGTAGTTTTAAATCAGTGATCCAGATCTTTTCGATCGTGAGCTATCCGCGCCTTGCAAATAGGCGACTGAAGGCGTTTTTCGAGTAGGCCTGAAAATGGGTGTCATCGCGTAGAGAGGGTGAAGAAAGTGAAGGAGTCTGAGAGAGGCAGCGTGGGTGGAACGACGCGCCAGGGGGACGAACGGAAGAAGTGCTTAGAGAATGGTAGCGGCTCGTATCTTCGCAATCTCTGTCGAGGTTCGCATCTTGCAGCCCTTGAGGGCTCTACAATATCTAATATCGCGCTTTAAATCACACGTTCGAGATCGCATGCTGGTTATATCGATATAAAGTCGTAGGCAACTGTCCGTTGTCTGATTGAATTCGTCGCGGACCGAAAATCGCTTATCGATGAAACAATTTTATGCGAAATATTAGTCAAATAAAAAAAAAAAAAAATTCTAAAACGTATTATCTTTCTATTAGATGTATAAAAATTACGCGGAGGTTGTCTCTGACAGGTTTAAAGTTAGTTAAATTCATTTATAAGTTGCAACGGATAAAAAAATATAAAAAAAAAAGTACATAATATAATAAAAATCTTGTGCTATCGTTATATCTTTTTAGAACAAACTCTCTTCTTTTTTAAATATATTAAAAAAAAAACTAGCGCATTATTTTTAAATCAAGCCACGATCGAAAGCGAATACTCCATTAGGTAATATTTCATACCGGTATTGTTTAACAACAGCGGTTAACAAAATTAAGCGGTTTAGAATAATGCGGCGATCGTATTGAAGCTCACTGATTATTATATTATTGTGTTGGTAGGGATTGGACTATTGTCGGGACTACCGGGCGATCACCATCGCAGACCTATGAACAATAGGGTACATTAACTCTTGTCTTATTTTTGCCTTCATATTTTATTCCTTACGCTCGAATTTTTCTCTCTTCTTCTACTTCTACTACTACTACTACTACTTTATATTTCTTAGCGGATCATTTGATACATATCAATTCGCCATTGTCACCACTTTATTCGTCTCTTTCTCTCTCTCTCTCTCTCTCTTTCCTTCTATCTTTTTCTAAAAATAAAATATAGCCTCTTAAGTCTTAAGTCATAAGTCACGCATGCTTTGACATTTCTTGTCTTCAGTTTTTTTTTCTTTCTTTTGTTTTTCTTTTCTTTTCTACCTATTGTCATCAACTTTTCAACTTGGTCATCTTTTTTACGACATTGCGACGGAAAATAGTGCATCAGATTAGCGTATGGACTTATGAAACGCATTTCGTGTTTTAATTCTATCCCGTAATGCATGCGCAGCGGAAGTAATAGTTCACTATTAATCGATAAGATATTTTTTCAACCATTGTACTTTGACTTATTATCATTTTTAATAATATTATTCGTCAAGGGTGTGCGTGAGTATGTGTGCGCGTGTACGTGTGGCGTGTATATGCATAAAACTGTGCAGGTAAGTTTCACAACGATTAGTGTTCGTGTGGCTTCTAGCTTTTGAAACATATTTATTCTAATTTTTCTATCACGTCTCCAAATCTGCAATTTCATTCTGCGATTAAGGAATTCACTAACATCGACGATAAGCGGTTGGTAATAAAAATATATTTTCGAGCACGGGCGGTTTCTAGTTCTTCAACTCGCTGGTCGGAATACTCTCTAGATAATAATCGGCTACTCTAGAAAAATAAGTACGCGTGACGTATGACGAAAGTAGCACGACAAACGAGTAATTTACGTCGGCGCGTTTTCTGAATGAAAAATTTAAGTACTTAGACAGTTGTGATGCTCTCAAGATTTATATCCAAACTTGCATTTGCATATTAATGCGGGTAAAAGCACTGTACTTAACTCGAGCCACTATTAGTGCACTCTCAGCAATGCAATATCTTTCCGCGGCAAGCAAATATATTTTCGCTCAATGCGAATATAGGTGAAGCACATTACTATGTTAATTCTTAAAAAAAAAAAAAAAATAATAGTAATAACAACAGCCGTAACAATTCAATTTTCCTAATCAAGATCAAAGTGTAACGATCTGCTACATACGTGCGGTGAATATATAAAATCGCGTTTACTAATGTAGCATTAAACCGACACGGGGTAACGAAATAAACGGAAGCCCATCGTGATTTGACGGATAATATATGACGTTCATTATAATCCAGATTACTGGACCACCAGTTGTTATCATGTGAGCCATTTCTTATTTTCTAACTCGTTATTGCCTTCCGTGACATTTCCCTCTCATCAAAGAGTTAAGAAAAATTCGTTCTATTCAGAGACGCTCTTATGAACCCACCCGATCATTACGCCGACCAGCGCAAGGAAGAGTAAGCGAGTCACTTACCGCTACTGCAATCTTCTATATCTTTACCCTACTATTTGACTTGAGTCACTTAGCCCGCGCATTCATCTCTTCTAGATTTGTATTGTAAGGATTCTCCACGATTAAGTAGATTTTATTGCACTTTACAAGTAATTCTGACAGAGTTACGTAAATAAGATGGAATAATACGTTACCGCCACTACTTTACAATTATTTCATACATTTATTCATTAAACTCGCGCAAACTAATTAAGAAATACAAATAACGTACAAAGAAATTGAGTGGGCAATAATAAAGAGTAAAAAGAAAAAAAAAAAAAAAAAAGAGAAAGAAATCTTTCAAGAAACTTGAAATTATCGTGAATATTTTAATAAAACAATATTTCATTTTCTTCATTCTCACTGAATCTTATATTGTGTACATTGATATTATTTTATCATTCATCTTCTGAAGTTAATAAAAATGATAAATGAAACAGATTGGACCCCTATCGATTATATGCCCGAGTCGAAATTGATTCCTAGCGTTACCTAATAATTAGCTAGCCGATTCGTGGTTCATCTCGTGACTGTCTAGCGAAACTATCCACCACTGAGCCAGAAACAATGCGCGCGCTATTTTTTCGAGACTCCAATTACAAAGTACGAAGAAAAAATTAAACTACTTACCAATCTGCATGACAGCGGAGTTGATGAGTTCTGCCGGTGGCTGTAACATAAAATGCAAAATATTAATAGAGATGCTGGTATATCAATTAATAGAGTTAATAAAAAAAATAAATTTTTTTAATTAAAGATTTTATTTAAAAAATTGATGCTCACCTAAGAGTTGCTCCGCCGATGCAGGATGCCCGTCCCGGGCCTGCTCCTCCTCTCAGATGGGACGTGCCGAGTCATCCTTCCGCGCACATGTAACTCGCGAACACCCCGACCGTGATTTTACTGTCGCGAAATTTACTGAACACTATCGCGCGTTTTACGTTCGGTACTCGCGTTTATAAGAAAACCGTACGACAAAAAATTCCGCTCGAACAATTTACGAAACTCCCGGAACGGCCGACGAACCGACTGCGGTTCGTATGATTTTTAATTTCGGCGGTGACGACACTTTCGTTGCCGGTCAACGCGGATGCAACTGCGTCGATCTGTAACAGAAAGAAATATAAAATTAAATTGTAGAAATTCCACAAGTATTTAGTCGGCAAGCTATTAGTTTCGCGTTTCCAAAAATTAATTCTTACCTCTGGGGCTGCTCCGTTGATGTCCGATGCCTTTCCGAGGCCTCCTCCTCCTCCTCCTCCTCCTCCTCCTCCTCCTCTCAGACCTCTCGTCAGGGTGACTGGCTTCCTCTCAGATTCGTCCTCGCACTGGTCCCTGCGAACAGAAAGCCCAGACAATTAGTTAGGACAATTACTTCGGAGAAATAAACGCGTAAGGATATAACTTACATTAAGGAAAGAGACGTTATCACCCGTACTCTCCTCACACGCAGAATGGGGAGGAGAAGATAGTTTTCGTGCCGAAAGGTTTAGTTGAACGCAAATACGTACTTATTACTTTCCGTACGGAGACATGTGCTTGCTGTGCCGTGCGTAATACGTGCGTGCTTGCGCGACCGCTGAAGAAGGACAAAGCGAGAGTGGGAGTAGTGGGGGAAAAATACATAGCGCGCGGCACGTAGGCTCGCGCTCGCTCTCGCTCTGTCCCCCCCGCCTCACCCCACCACCCCCGCGCCTATCTATTCGTTACTTTCGTTCGAAATGATTGTAATATTTAATTAGTATGTCCAGACAAAGATACAGTACTTCCCCCAGGTCCTCCTCGATCTCGAAAATCGCCAAGATCTTTGTCTGAACACATTAATTAAATATTAAAATTAAATATTAAAATTATATAATTTAATAGGATTATTATCTCTTGTTCTTTTCGTCTTTTCTGCTCTTTGTCTTAATTTTATTTACTTAAAGATCACATGTTCGCAAATATATTCAGCTCCGTTTCAACTCTGATATATGTATATTTTTAACTTTAAAACTTTTTATCGCGCGCAGTAATATTTCAGCATAAAAATTAAGTGCACTTTGTTATCTCAATTGTGGCGGAATTTCAGGGTAACGTGGACGTTATTTACAAATGTACAAATATCATTGAATCTCTCTTCTTTTTTTCTCTCTCTTTTTTTTTTTTCTACTGCAACAGTGGTTTTGCCAACCAGCCAAACCGGCTTGCGTTAATTAATAATAGTAACAAGCAAACGAAAAAGCAACGATCTCTGTAAGAATAAAAAGCAAGTAGGGAAAAAAAAAAAAAATGTATTCGTATGTTCGTGCGCTTGGTACATTTTCATGCGGTGCGGTAGTTTTCAAGCTTTTGTTTATGCGGAAACGCACATAAAGCTCGTCATCAATGTGTTCCTTTCGGTGCGAACACATTGATGACGAGACTGTGACGGCCGGAGGCAATCTGTGCATTTGTTCTCCGTTAAGGGTCGAGAACAAGGCCGACTCAACATTACTCTTCTATCGTACAATAACGGTAATTAGCTTCGTTGAAACCTCGAGTTGAAATCAGGCGTATGCACCTGATACTTCTGACGATCCAGCGAGTAGCTCGAAATAAATAATATTCAACAAACGAAGGTAATTTTAATCGCAGCGAACTCTAATGTGGCGAGTATCCGGTTCGTGAATATTTATTTCCAACGCGCCGTTCTTTTTATAGCTTTTATTAATCTCAAGATAGAAAAATTAACAGCAAAATAACGTCAATGTGCACAGTAAAGATTGAATAGAATCGTTTAAAGAAATCTAATTGGCTATTAAATATCTATAATAATTTCCAATCTCACAGAAATGACTCTTTTATTTGCCGCACAATTTGTGCCTGCTACCCACGATTTGTAATCAGAGCTTGCGCGATATCAACATGTATTAAATCACGGTAATAAAAGAGTAAAAATAGATAGCTGTCTAATTAAATCATGCTTAACGTCATTTTGAAGATTAATAAATGAATATTTTCCTTCTCGATGACTTTCCATGCACAATGACAATTTAACGTGTTGTCGCGCACGGTGCATTAATATAATGAGTCCGAAAATTGGGCTCCAATTATCGAGGTACATACTTGGCCAAATTTCTTTTTGTTTCCGAGCTACTTAATTATAAATTGAAATGACAGGGTCTTAGAAAGCGTGCAAGAAATACAGTTGTACGAGTGCGAGCTACATATATTGAGTTATTTTCAGTAAAGGTAGAAAGCCCGGAGAAACGGAAACACTTGCGAGAAAAACACTCGTGAAAAAAAATTGAAAGACCCGACGATTAAACACGGCGCATAAGCAGTCGAGAGAAGTGCCCGCCTCCCTCGTTATGGTGCACTCACATTAGAGTCGCGTCTATTTTACGACGACAGATTTTTTGCATAATGATGCTAATGCGATTTAACACGTTGTGGCGAGACAGAGAGAATTTCTCGGCCATAGAAAAATTCTCGGGAAGGGAGGGAGAACATCGTTATACATTGTAATCTTCAATGAGCATTTCAACATTGATTCTATCGTTCTATCAACCGATTTTAAAACTTCTCGTATCGTGCAGTATATACATTTACAATTTCCATTCCTTTATTTCAACACCCAGCATTAAATATCGAATAATGATTAAAATTATATCAAATTTATTGACGTATGTACGCAAAATAGAACTGTCCTTCTCAACGACAGCGTTTCATTTCTCTCGCGCGTATACATTTCCAATAATTATCATCTCGTTAGAGTAAATTATGACAGCGTATTAATTTCAATGTTATCTGTCGTCCGTAAATATTCTGACAATTACGCGTTACGGTAATGATCTGCCACCGGCGGACAAAGCCTTTTTCCCTTCGAGTATCGGCATCGAGAACCGCGGCAACCTCGGCCTATCTAACCGAGTATCTTTAACCCCGCGAAATCAACCGTGCGCTAATGTACAAAAAGTACTTGGACCGGGGATATTTTCCACGATAACAATTATCGAGGGCCATGCCGACACAAAAGAAGGCGAGATCGAACACGTCCTAATTGTGGACTCACCCTTAACGTTCGAGTTGATTGTTGGCGATGGTAGCGGCGGACGGGCTGATGGGCAGGGGAGGACAATGGAAATTGCGAGCTTGAAGTAGCGCCGGTGTAAAGACACTTTCTTTTGCTCCTTTTGCCTTTAAATTGCTCGCGGGTGCGCTCAACCGCACCGGCCGTGTGCACGGGATAGTCTTTTCGAGACCGCGGTATGAAGGCTCTCCTCGTCGGCTCTCTCTTTCTTTCGAATGTGCGCACGGGCTGAGCTCTTTCCGTTCACTCATACACGCGCGAAACACCCCCTCCCGGATGTACGTGTACGCACATGCACATGTCGGTACAATCTCGCAGATGCGCCGCGGACGTCGTACGTCGCGACGTCGAGTCACTCTCTTACGTTTCGACGAACACGGAAGGGACGAGAGTACGCTGCCAGAGCTTGAGAGTGGCTGCAGCTACCCTCGTGCGTATTTAGAGCGTAGGACGTCGCGATTAAGTGCGATTGAGACATACGACTGGATAAAAGAGACGACGTGAAATTACAACGTCGATGTAAACGCGATCCTATCGTATTTCTCCGTTGAAATGCGAAATGAATGAAACGGTTTAAATACGCGATACGCTGAAAAGCGTATCGCAAATCGGATTCGTCTGCGAGACGAAGACGTATAGAAAACGTATGAAATAAATGAATTATGCACTTCCGCTCTTCGCTTTTCAACCTCGTTCTCGCAGAAGCTCCGTTTCTCGTTACATCCTCTCATGTGTATTTCATAAAACGTTTTTTAAAATACGTAATATTTCAATCTGAATATATTTTCTGCGGGATATTATATTGGTATTCATGCACCCGTTCGTTCCCTTCGTGCGTATCAATTTTTTAATTGCAAAGCCACGTAACCACGAAATGCCGAGTTGATTGCGAAAATGTCGAAATTGTCTACTAAAAGTTTATTAAAATATTATTTGCACACTCTATTTATCAATTTACACGTAACAAGTGTATCTTTCGCGCGTTACGTTCCGATCGATATCATTTTGTTACAATCATTACGTATAAAATCATTAAATTGTCTCACCATATATATATGCTTCCCAATCATTTTTGTATTTTTTTTTTCTTCTTCGCAAAAGATTTTTTTTTTTTTTTTTTTTTTTATTTATAATTATTATTAGGAAAGTATTATAAAAGGTAAAGTTAGAAATATCGTGAGCATGTTTCGTTAAACATTATCACAAAGCCGGCGATGATATCTAATGCAATATTTATGGACGTATTTTCAGTTTATCGCTAGTTAGCTACGTGAACCGGGCTAGATGTATATATTCTTGATTATATAGAGTTATAGACGAGATATTTCCCAGTGGAAAATGACATTTGGATTAGTTGTCACGTTGGAGGAGAGTATGTATCAAACTGAAATGTACTATGACTTTCGCTATTTTCACCGCAATTCCCAACGGGGGTGAGCGCGAGGACAACAAATGCATTCCCTAGCATCGGTTCTAAAAAAATCTGCCCTATTTTTTAGCCGACGTCAGGCTTTCGATCGGTAAAAATCTGCGGTTGATTTCTTCATCGAGTTATTTTGCGCAGCTTGCAGACTGCATCGTGCGACGTTACGTGGCGCAAAAGATTCCGCAATGACTGCATTGCACGAACAGACACGCGAGGATCAGCATATTCGAAAAGCCTCCTATCGTCTTATATATTTTATGCCACGTACCTTTTATATTTATGTACGTTCCCTTTATACGCAATTTATTTCGTATCTACGAAGCATACTCGAAGGGGAACACTCGAATTATCATTAATAATGATGTAGGATAAATTTTTCACGAACGAAATTTAAAAAGGTGAAACATTTTTTTTTATACTATATCGGGACGAGAAAAGTTTTTAATTATTATAGCCGCCGATCGATAATAAGCTTCCTCAAACAGATTCGTTAAAAATTTCGTATAAATCTCGAAACTTTTTACTATAATGCAGAAAGGGATTGGCGAGAAATGCAAATGCTTCCTATAATGAATACTCGGTGCTGAAAGTCTTACGATGTTTCCAAGTATTTGCATATCGAGAAAACATGTATATATTTTAGCACGGCGAATAAGAAAACGAAAGAGAGAGAGAAAGAAAGTTAGGGTAGCCAGGACATTTCGTCGCGAATATTTTCCCCGAGTCGAGCGACGCATACAAAGGCTCGCGGTCTCGCAATAGCTACAGACGACGCTCGCAAGTGCTAAGGTCGTTCGATAACACCTCTTTTCCGCGAGCTTTCAGTTAAGAGATAAGAATCTCGGATTCGAGGCCAGACGAGCACAGTCCTCGAGGCGTCCTTTGGCCATCGGCAAATTTCGAAAGGGCGCTCGACCTCGCGCGCCGACGGAATCGAACAGAGGGAAAGAAAGGGGGGTGTCAAAGAACGCGGGGGCTCCTTTCCTTATCCCCAAGTACATATACCCGAATGCGGATGAATTAGAGTAACGCTGCACCCGACAAAAGACATACTACGCGTATTGTAGACCATGTATTTTTTTTTTTTTTTTTTTTTTTTTTATTCTTTCCCTTTCCTCTTTCTCCCTCCGACAATATGGCGTCTCTTCACACGGGCGACTAAAAGAAAATCGGGGGAGTGCTCGATACATTGCAGAAGGTCAAGCGCCCTCCGCGCCAGACAATGACAAGCACTTGGAGTTTCACGTACAGGCACGTCGAGCACGTGTGTGAGGTGGACATGGAGAGGCGGCAAGGGCGGAAAGGAAGCCCCGGAGGGATGGGGTATACCGTGTGTTTCGCGCGGGTGCCGTATCACCGCCGATGTATCCTGTAGGTCATCCTGGCGTTCGGTATTGACCGACCGCGTGTACGTTACCTGCCACCGACTCCCGAAATATTGCTGCGATCGAGCCGCGCGGAATCTTGCCCGCGATACCTTTCTCGGGCCGCAAACCCACCCGCGGGTCTCATTTTCGGAATCCTCCTGCGCGAATTTCGTTAATACAACTCACCGTCGGAAAATTGCCCTCTCGGAGAGAAAGAATTTCCCGTCGACGTTGATTTAATTTAAATCACACCGTACCGTGATTGTTCCCGTTTTAGGTACAGAATCCCAAGTTATTGGACAATTCGTTAAAGTCGATCGACGTTGGAAAGACTAACTTAGTATTTAACGCTATCGTCAATATTTTTCTTCTTTCGACTACGCAGACATTACTCCGTTTAAGAATATGAATTTAATATCGTAGTCTGAATCGGGCGCACCTTTGTTATAATAATTGCGTCGAAAAATCTCATCGGACGTGGGTCTTTATGAACAATGCAGCGGCTCGATATAAATCAAGATCGAAAGTCGCGATTTTATTTTCGTTGCACGGAGAACGGTGTTTAAAACGGTATGAATCACACGACGGTGTGCGTGGCCTGTGGTACGTGTGTGTGCAAGCGATTACAATATTTAAAGGATGTTACGTCATTGTGGTCTCTTGTACCCACTCCTACAGTCGGGCGAGAATAACGCGGGATTTAATTTCACTGCCAGCCAATCTATTTTATCTCCGCCATTTGTTTAGAGTACACGTGCTTCGTAGCGCGCGACTCCCTGAATCGTGTTCGGACTTACGCAATCTGATTGCAACGCGCGCGCCGAACGTATGCTAATCGACGTGCATTTTCGGCAGAAATGAATATTGCGAGAAAAAGATTCGCGAGCGAGCGAGAGAAAGAGAGGGGGAAAAAAAAAAAAAAGAGAGAAAGAGTTTTTTCATTTAAAACAATTTCTCGACCTGGAAAATTTCTTTTTAATAAAAATATCAAAGCTCAAGATAAACAAGAGCTCTTTAATTAATTAGAAATCTTTGGCCGATCAAATAGTTTGGCCTCAAATATCGATTTTATCTTTTATCTATTAGCTTGATTAGCTTAAGTCGAAAAAAAAGAAAGAAGAAAAAAAAAAAAATCTCGGCCATCGAGATACTTAATGCGGTGTCTAATTGACCTCGTTATAAAATGATCGATCTTTAAAATCGGCCAGAATAAAATCATTAAAGTATTTACACGTGTGATATGAGTACTTTCCAAGCACGTATACATGGAATTTTGCTACTTGCGTGCGTATTCTGTGCTCAACTGCCCTGCTAAACTGGGAGGAATGCGAGTGTCAAAGTCTCGCGAGGCATGCATGCCACTTAGTCGCGTTGCGAGCTTCGTTTGTTTATATCGAATATTATAATGAACATTTATTTTAATATTAGAAGAAAAAAATGATGCGACTTACCAATCTGCATGACAGCGGAGTTGTAGAGTTCTGCCTGTAACATAAAATACAAAATATTAATTATTAATTTTTTTTGTTATGTAGAAAGAAGAGTAAATAACGTGCCCGCTCTGTAATGCTAGTTCCCGATATTAAAATTGGGCGATACACGCAATATCACTTTAGATTAAACGCTTGTGCGTGTTCTATATTTTTTTTTTTTTTTCCTTTATAATTGTCGTTATTTTTATCCAATTTATTTGCTCGCACGTCGCGCAATGATTCCAATTTTTATATATATATTTATGTAGATATATATTTTTTTTTAATGCAAATGCATTCATCAACTAATGAATTTATTTAAACGTGTCAGTATTTTATGCATACATGTATCTTTATTTTCTCGTTACTATCGCCTCTCTCTGTCTCTTTCTCTCTCTGTCTCTATCTCTCTCATGCTCTTATATTTCCTGTTGTAATGCATGAATCCACGTATTGTAAAGTCGCATATTTCCGCGGGGGTACAACATCGGAGTTTCGTTGGCGGCTGTAATATTTATTAGAGCGTATGCTTATTTCGATGTTGCACTCTCGCGCCTTTCTCCGCCCCGACGACGACAGCACAAAGTGTAGCGACCACGAAGAGCAAGAGATCCGCGAGACAGCGAGAGGTGACGAATATGCACAGTACGTAACGCAAAAGGGAATTAATTCTAATCTTCCTTTTTCCATTTTTTGCTCCATATAGCTGCCACGGAATTGAAAACCGGCATGCCGCGAAGCACGAGAAGCGCCCGTCGCAGAAGCTCGAGACGTCCTGGCCGTTCTCTCTGTAAGTCCATTTTCAAGTTTGCCCGATTGCGTAGCTATATCGTACCCTTCGGGAGCCCTCAATCGTACGGTTCCGCTCCGGAAACACGTAGAAACGAATGTGCTGTTTCTGCGCTACTTTCGTTTCACCAATTCGGTCGGTCCAGCCCGACCGCATGTAACTGGCTTTATCGATACACTTCGCCTTTCTCTTATTAATTGTTAAAATACTACGTTCAATTTTATTTTGATTTGTTTTAATTTTTTAAAAGCTTAAATGATTGAGACATACGAGAGAAATGTTACCTGTATGAAATAATCGAGCGTATTTCAAGTAACGCGGTTAAGTGTTATTTCACGTGGACGAAAAAAAAAAAAAAAAAACTGCGAGCACTTATTTTCAATCATCATCAGAATTGAGAATAATAGACATTAATTTCGTCATTCGTAAAAGCATGACGTCAAAAGTTTTTTAAACTCGGGCACAATTTATTAAATACATTACTTGATACGTGACAACGCGTAGGTGCAACATTTGTCATCATAGCTCATAAAAGCTTTTCCCTTTACTCGAAAAATTAAACATTAGTCTACAAAAATACAATTGATTAAAATTGTAAAAAAGAGTTTAACGTCGAGTCGCAATTCAGCCGACGTAAAGCCCGCACGTCAAATTACAATCTCGTATGGTCGGCAAACGTCTCGATAAGATTCAAAGGTTGAAGACGGGCTCGTACAAGCAGTCGGTTCCGTATCTTAAATTTAAACGCGGAGATCATCCAAGTGCTCGACCGCGTTGGGGGCTGACGTCATTGTTGCTCGAGGAATCTCATTATTTTAATAGATGAAAGGAGCCGAGCGCTTAGAAATTGATCCGGGCCGTCAAAGCTACCGAAAATTATGGCTTGATATCTACCTTACACAACTTTACGTTGGCGCCATTTTTACGATCAATAATCTCCCGCCTTTCGTTGCGGCTAGATGGCACATTCTGCCCAGGCATCGTTCTTGCTCGAAAACTTGTTACATCCACCGTGCGATAGCGCCACGGCGTGCTTTATAAACTTTGAAAAGCGCATTTACGAAACTTTCCATTTAATACGTCTTTTTCCTTTCGTTAATTTACCATTACAAAGCGGTAATTAAAACGAGCACTTCCGCGCCTCCCGCGCGCTTTGCAACGGAGTGCATAATATTAGATAATAAAGATTCGCCCTGCGAAATGAAGCGTGCGATAGAGCTGCAGGCGTACCGTAATATAATTAAGCATCGGTGATTGAATAATAATATATGAATCCATAGAAGCTGAAGCACCGCGGTTTTCGTCAGAGCTAATATTAATATAATTTTCGTAAAACACAGTGGTAGAAAATGTGAGAAAGAAGACGAAATGTCTCGTTTCGCGTCAACGCTACTACTTAATTGCGCATTATGCATATTATAAGCGACAGATTGGCGAGATAAATTTTTTTTCTTTCGAACGAATTCCCACTCGACGGGATAATTTGCACTTCGATAACCAATACCTCGCGACGTTGTGTTATCGTAATAAATCATCGCTCGTTACGTGGAATTTTAAGTAATCGCTTGCATATTATATGTATGCTGCAGCAGACGGTAGATTTATGCGCGGTAACGCGATATCGTTGGGAGGAATTGTTTTAATACAAATCTGCCACTCTGAAATTAACGCATTCCACTATTTCTACAAAACAATCGAATCACAAAATATATATATATATAAACAGAAATAAAAGAAATATGTACGAAAATAATGAAGATTAGGAATATAATACGATACAATGCGGTGCTTTGAAATATTTATCGCATTCTCTGCAGTGTCCGGCTTTTTAAATATTCATTAATATGTAGGCTTTACGGTAACGTTTTCTTTTATCCTGAAATTCTCCTACGTAAAATATATCATCCTGCTAAAATAGGTGACGTAACGGTAGAAACCTTGAAAAATTTGCGACAATCTAGTAATAAAATGTAAGAAAAATCGATAGACTCCGATGTAATTTACAGAAGTGAAATATATATCTAATCGTCGTATATTTCGGCAGCTGGACGCGTTTATTTTATGCGAACAATTAAACGCGGGAGTCGCGGACAGTAGGTATTGCATTTTATTGCAGCGACGACGTAATATGGTGGTCGCAGAAGTGAAATAAAATAAAAAAGCGGTCGGACGTCCGTTCGGTCTACGCGCGGTGGCGTGGGTGGGTGGGTGCGTTACGACGATTCGCGTAATTATTTTATTTAGCGCCGAGCTCGTTCGCTCGCGCACGGACACTCCGCTCTTGCGATCGTCACGCTTTTGTCTACCCTGCAGCAACCCCCTTCAGCGTCCCTTAAATTTCATGTTTTACACGTCGTTGCATATGCATGAGTAATTAACGGTGAACGATCGCGACGCGCGTCACGATTAAACTGTGTTTTGTTTGAGCCGCTTTCTCTCTCTCTCACCCTATCTTTTTCTGTTTTCCTCCCTGGCCCCTCCCGTCATCGTGTTTAATTACATGTGCTTTTGGAGCCTGATAACGTCCGTTGGCCGTGTCGGTGCGAGCAAGAAGTAAGTCAAGGATCAACCCGCGCGCCGGCTGGACGAATTTCGGCTAGTCCCCGAATTATCGTGGGCGCGCCCGACCTTAACACTGATTGGTCGATACCCCGAAATAGCCACGAGGGAATCTGATAACGTCGCCCGGCGTACAGGGTGTCTCGGGATTCTCTAATCAGTCCGGAAATTAATCTCTCGAGAAAAACGTTAAGACGCTGACAATGAAATTTCGAGCGATTGAAAATGAAACTTTACTCCCGAGGTGTAATTAAATAAAAAAATTCTCTCTTAACTTAAATGTACCTATGCGCCCCGTCCCGTCGAAATCTCGCGAATTAATTAGCCGGACATCTGTGAACGATATCAAAAAGTTGTGATAAATAACGTTGAAAAAAAAAATTTTCTTTTTTACGAGATTTATCAAAGAATCTTGAAATAAAGGTAAAAATCTATTTTTAAACGTACACAAAGACGTCGCGGAAATTCCGCTAAAGCGTATAAATCTTCGTCGGTTGTGCTTTAACGCTTTGCACAAGGAATAGTACAACCAGCGGCTTTAATAATTTTCTCTGGTTTAAAATTCCAACAACAAAAATCCGAATGTCATCGGCTTCTATTATTCCAATACGAACGGTCCGGTAAAAGAACTCTGGTTTATTTAAGGATTCTCCATCAGTCGATGGGAGATAAATATTTCGCGTTGTTTCCCGGCGTCGTTCGTTTCGTCGACGAAAACCGGATACTGACGTCGCTGAATGTTTAGCCGGCCAAATTTACTCGCAGCGAAAAACCTGAATCGAAGCGTATTTGAAAATAATTTATGTATTCGAAGCGCACCAACACCTCGAGATATTTTTTAATTGTAATACAAGTGCCGTATTTTTTTTTTTTTTTTTTAACGGTGAATAATATTGAACGTCCAACTATTTGCATTTCGCGTGAAACCGTGCATGCTCAAGTGCATGCTGTACCGTGTAACGCGGATTACGGTTATGGAGCGATTTCCCAGACCGCAGGTGAAACGATGATGTACAATATATGATATATTACGCGATAAACGGTCGACAGAGAAATAAATGTATAGAAGAAGTGGAAGCTTACGGACGCGATCAAAAAGTAATCGATCACAGGTGGAAGATATGACGCTGGGATTGAACAAATTTTGCAAAGTGAACGCGTGATCGAGCGCAGAGATCGTTCCGGTGAACGGAGAAGACGGGATGAAGACGACCATCGAGGTGGACAGCAGCAGCGTGTTTCGATCCTCCGTTTGACGTCGTTTATTTTCGCGACGGCCGGCCATTCCTTCTCTTTTTGTGTTCCGTAAACGGAACGTCTATATATAAAGATCGCATCGGGAACGTGGAGTTGGCCGGGTGCGCGCGACCGAGGGTTGGAGCGGCGAGGGTTGAACGGGGGATGGAGTATGCGCGCGATGGTGTGGCCATTCGATAACGAAGGGATGCGCGGAGGAGAGCGACGAGCTCTCGACGAGCGCGTGTATACCTTTGTGTATACATCTGGGAATTCGACATAGGTTAGCGGGAGGTAAACGTGCGTACGAAAGACACGAAACGTCATTTCATCATCGCGGATATACGTGAATCCCATAGCCACAGCCCGGAGACGGCATTTCGCGGGAGTGATCAATTCGTGCGACCTGAATGCGTATCTCTGTGAGCCCGGTCCGAAGCTCAGTCAGCAGACGGGGGTGAGCCGGAGAAGAGAAGCCAGCGTAAGAATCTGTTAAACGAGCAGCTCGTATTGTCCACGGAAAGGACCACGAGAGCCTCGTCCTTCAGAGGATTGCGAGAGCCCCGAGCTTTTGTCGTTCGTTCAGAGGAGATCGTGAGAATTTCAAGTACATAAAGCTTATCTACACTTATAAGGGCTCGTCGTCTAAATGACATTTTTTAAGATGAATTTTTAAAGACGAGTTCGACATCAATCAGTGATGAAAAAAAAGTTCTATTCTGCTGAGGCTTTTTCCTGGGATTTTATTAGAAAGGGGGAGATTGATTGTTGATAAAAAGTATGATGATGGATGGCAAATGGCAGATGCTAAAAAATATCTCGAATGGTGAAAGATTTATCATCGTTATTGATTAAAAAGGATCTAAATAATCAGATATCTGTAATGTTTTCGTGAACCTGCAACTTGAACGCCGCGTTCGAACAAGTCTAACAAAGGGAACGAAGAGCATGCGGAACGCGAGCACGACGATGCGGACGAACGATAGTGTCCTCTACTGATTCCGCGTGGTATCTCCTGTAACATGAGATGGAGGACTCGTGAGAGGTGCGACAAGATCGGATTCCGTCATTCGATCGTCCAGCCATACGCGATTCGGTCAAGGAGAGACTCGGCGTCGAGGACGTCGGCGTTTCCGAGGTCGGACGCGTCGCCATCGATCCAGAAGAGGAGGCTGACCGATCGTCGGTACCGAGAGACTGGCGGACCCCCGGAACACCGGGCGTAGGGTGTCGGATCGATTCGCAGGGAGCACGACCTTCGAGTCACGTGCGCGCCACCGACCGAAAGTCGATGATACGAGCGGCCGCCGCGTACGTGAGGGATTCGAGGCTTAAAGAAAATCCCGAGGTTCGGATTTCCGACTTCGGGGAAAGAAGAAAGGAAGGAAGGAAGCGAAGACTCGTCGTCCTTGATCCCCGGCGCGCGATACCCGTGGATGCATTTATTTCCGACCGTCCGAGAATAATCCCGGCTTACACGATCTATTCTGGCGCGGGTCGTGGTACCACCCTGCAGAGCGCGGGATCCAGAATCGCAAAGGGCCTAGCTATCTATATGCCGTTAGTGACTGGCACTGCCGAGCGCACGATACTCGCGGAGCCGTTCTTTCGCTGTTGCTGGCAGTCAATGACGCTGTCGTTCTAATTTTACCGCGATGTAACATCGCGAGCTGACGGCGATCGCATGGAAAAAAACTCGCGTTTTCCGCTCGACTCGTCGCGCACCTCGTGGATGGCGAATCGGGCAATCGATACGTCGCCCTACGTTGAAAATTCCGCCTTCCGAAACGCGCCGCGGCGCCGGTACCGGCGACGTCGACTCCTCGACGTAATAAGGCCACTTTACGCCCGTACGAGGCGCACATATGCCACCGTGTCATATCATAGCTCATACAGACTACGTACGCGGACGCTATTGCTCGTAAAGGGGTTAGATCGATTTTATTTATGCTAATCGGCCCGGATGACGAATTGCGCGCGAGCGATAAAGAGGGCCGCGATCGATTTGCGGACTTTTCTGCGAAGGGAATTTTGTATTCAGACCGAGACCGTCGATAGAGCTAGAGAGGCATGACGTGCACGAACCGAGACTTCAACGCGCGCAATTATAAAACATTAGCATCGATTGCTATCGCGGCAGGTCGCAACGAGATCGTAATTTAGTTTGTCATTTCGATTATCTCGTTCGCCATCCTTTCCTTCTCGGAACTTAACAAAAGTAGAAATATAAAGCGAGAGAAAAAATTTTTTTTTTATCTTACACGATACGGTCAAAAACGTTCGTATATCGGTATCGATAGCTGAGATATTTAATAAAGATTAATTATCCATAAAGAGAAAACGGCTATCGGAAGAGACTCGAAGATACGACACGATTGACGGTGAAGTTAATTGCTTATTCGTAGAGATCTATGCGAAAAAAAAAAAAAAATTAAGATCGCAAAAAGGATACGGGTCGTATAAAAAATGATGGAAAACCGATAGTCGGGGATAGATACAACGAAATACACTCTCGGAAACGAAGGAGCGACTCGAGCAGACTACGTCTCGGTAAGCGAGATCCTTCGGGATACTCGGCAGGAGAGAGCGGATGATTTCGAGATTATCCGCGCGACGTTCGTCGAAAAATCTTTTGCGAGTTCGACGGGCAAGAGTACGGGAGTCTCGTGTTCGATGCGCATGTCCAGTGCCTTGACTACCGGGACGCCTATACCTACATCGGCGTCGCGAAGCACTCGGGAAAGCGACACACATATCAAAGTTTTGCCGCGTATTCGCGATAAAGTCGCGCGCCTCGTCCACCGGCGTGATTCGCCGCGCGAGACCGGCGAGCTGCCGTCAAGTGCACGCCGAATACGAAAGTAACAGAGAACAAGTACTGAGTGCGCGAGCAAGAAAAAGGAGGATATCTTTCCTCGCGAGATTCTGAAAACTCGCGCGCGACTTTCGGAACGTCAGCGCTTAGAAACATAAAGAGAAAGAGAGAGAGAGAGAGAGAGAGAGAGAGAGAGAGAAAGAGAAAGAAAAAGAAAGGGAGAGAAAAAGATTCTTTTTATTATTATATTACCGAAAAATTGGCTGTGCCGCTAACTTAATCAGAGCTTAATGCACGCGTGAGAAAGAGCGTGCACGCGCGCGCGCGTTCGTCTAGTTTTTTATTAGCGCTCGGAACCGGCTGTGCTGTTAATTAATCAGAGCTTAATATACTTAGCGCGTTACCGCGTAGTGTTCGTTAGCTCGGCGACGTCAGCTGGGGGCCAGGGGGAGAAAAGGTAGGAGCGGACGGCGACGTCTTCGATATTTTTGCTACGTCCTTTCTGATTGCTTGTTTACGACGACCGAGAGACCGAGGAGACTGAATCATTTCCGCGAGATCAAGCTGCAATTAGCGAATCCTCCCCCGCCTGTCCTCCCGCCCGGCCTGATCGACTGCCGCCGTCGTGGTGCCGAGCCGGTCGAAAGGACCGACGTCGGCTTTTGGAAATTTACTACGTGCCCGCTTCGCGCAACTTCGCCCAATGTAACTCATCGAGCAACGAAACCCTCGCCGTTTGCGATCGACCGTCTGTTTGTCTCCGGACTCCGCGGCAGATAGAGCTCCGCCGAAGGGAAAACAATCCTAAATCTCACCCCCAAGACGCGAAAAGGGTCGGTCAGCTCCGCTTCTCGCCGCTTGCATATACGCGCGTGGCCCAAATACATAATTTCGAGGGTATCTGTTTGCCCGAGCAGCAGCGGCAAGGAAGAAATAACAGCGGGGGGCACCAGCTCGCTCAAAACGATAATAACGATATAAACGGAAGAGGCTCAATGTTCTTTGGCGATTCAGATCCTACCCGATCGTCGCAATTATTCTCGCTCAACGTTATTCTCGACCGGCTATCCGCTGGCGTACACGTTCCTCACAGAGACGACTCGGTCATGTCATTTCGTAGCATCCTGCGAAAGTGCATCGAGAAAACGCGCCGTGTGATCGTTGACGCGCTCAAGAGATGAGCCGCCGTCGCGCGGATCGTAATCGCGAGTCGTCGCGTACGCGGATTATCGACGCGCCCGTCGGGGGATGCCGAAGCTGATTCATCGCTTCCGTACTTCGGGCACGGATTGATCGAAACGGGGAGATTCGAAGAAACTGGAGTCAGCGGCAAACGAGGGCGGACTTCTGCACGGCCATGACCAAGTACGGCTTCGCCAGACTGGCTCTATGGCGGCCGAGGCGCTCCATGACCTCGCAGCCGTCGAACAACCAGGAAAACAACCCTCTAATGTATGACACCATTGTACTTTGCACTCCGATATGTATAAAGGACGTACGGGAAGTCGCGTGCTTTAGTTACGGCAACGAGTCGGCTTTTAAACAATTATTCGATTCAATACGGAATAATTCAAGCGCGGCCGTCATATCATTAAATTCAGAGATATTCGAATATGATAAAACTTTAATTAAAATTCGCATTAAAGATTTATTTTATTAAAGCTCGATTAAAGCCGGATAAATAAAATTTTTAATCATTCGCTATGTATGAGAGTTTGTTGAAAGAATTTTATACGAATCTAATTTAAAAAAACGCGACTTTCGGTGGGTCCTGTATATGTATTTCTTTATGCAAATAAAATACATTATTGCTGACACGCTGTGTGTGCTTTGGATGTTGCCGTCGGTGGACTCGTTTGAAGACGATCGATTTCAGTCTCGGGCAAGAAAGTCTAACACCTATGAGAATACACGCTGCGTTCGTATTCGACAACTCTTTGCGGCCCATGTATTAGTTGTACTTAATAAACGTATCGACGTACACGCCCGCCACGTACGAGAAAACCTCCCTTTTCTTACGCTTCATTTAGCTTGCTCACAGGTTAATCCACGCTACCGTCATCACCTTTTTTGTTTTCGCCGCGCAGCCTTTCTTTAACACATTTTTATCCGTCCCGCCGATCAGCGCTTCGTGCTAGCTTTGTGTGTGCCTAACATTGGAAAAAGGCGAGCTTAAAAGCTCGTGCAACAGCGACACGTTGAAAGTACAAAAATTGCAAAGTATATATTAAGTACGTTTATCGCAATATTCATCGAGTGCCTCCGTTAACTTTTTTTGCCGGTTTAAAAGAACTGAGCCGTTAGTTATTTATTTCTTTGAGGAAGCTTGTTCTCTTCCCCAAGGAGTAGAAAAATCGAGCCACACAATGAAATTATTATTAAACCTAATTTCGTCGTTTTTCTGTTTCGTTCACGGTTCATTTCGCGAGTATCGATTTACTTCTGTGATGCAATAATCATAACTTAGTGTTTGTCTCTCTCTTTTTTTTTTTTTTTTTTTTTTTTTTATTTCTACTCTTTAATTTTTCAAAAAAGACAAAAGTTAAAACAATGTTTAAATCGTCATCGATAAAATGTAACTTTAATTATTATTTAATAACGCCTGAATCGCGATCTCGATGAAGAATGAGTAAACTTAATTTTACATAATATTCCAATATATTAAAGAATACATATCATCGTATTATTGACAGAATGCAAGATATCGAGCGTATGTAAATGTCGAATAATCTAAAGTAAAATTTCAAAGTTCTCTTGTATGTATGTATGTATGTATATCAAGGAGGAGAAGAGGGGGAGGAAAAAAAAAAAAACCATTATAGATTCAATATGCGATCCTATCAGTTGTTCTCTAATGTATATATCGCGGCGGCAGCGGGTTCGACCGAACGGTAAAAATAAAAGATCGATCAAAAGAAAATTGCGCCACCGAAAGGGAGCTCGGTGCAGTCGAAGAAATGAGCCGGCGTGCAGGATAATCGCGGGTGGTCCCGCGATGTAAATCAATAAATATACTTATTATTACGCCACGGCAGAGAGATAGAATTATAAACGTTCGCCAAGGTATACTCGAGCGAGTGCATGATTAATAGGTGAGCGCGATTCATACGAGTAGGTGGACCTCGCCGGTGGTGGTGCACCCAATTGACGGCGCAGCTGCGGTCGTGTTCAGCCAGAAACATTCCGGGAACACGAGGGGGATTTTGCCGAAGCTAATTAGACAGTAATAAGAAGCGTAGGTGCGATTCTGTTGAGCCTCTAACTCGATTTCTCCCCGAGCCGCTCCAGGCGCGATTTCTACCCGGTAAATTTGAAGCGGATAAAGGTCGCGAAACTATCGTTCTCCCAGGTGTAGAACGTAGCCCCCCTCCCTCCCCCCGAACGTAACCCTGCTTCTAGTTGAACGCAAATCTGGCCGAGGTAATCGACGAACGATCGATCCTCGAGTCTCTGTAATTAATCAACGGACTTCCTTATTTTAAATTACTACGCGAGATACGTTTTCGGCGGACTTGACTTGTAATAATTGCTTAAACCGAAGACGTCGACGCGCTGCCAACGCAACTAGACCGTGCATTATGCATCCCGAGAAACGCGCGTTCGGAGGTAGATATCGACTTACAACGCACTGCATGAATTACGAGTTTCTGCTGAACTTGAATTACCTCTAGCGACTCGACTTCTTTATTCTGAATTACTACGTAAAGTTTCGATTGGCGTGACGTAAGATAGTCGAGGTCAAAGCTTCGATTTCCTCGCACACATACTAAGCCCGATGCACCTCTGCCGAGCTTTATTTAGATAAGACAGTTACGCAGCAGAGTTTGATTACACGGAAGGTTCTGATCAAAATTCGTAAAGCGAGCGTAACATTAAATAAAACTATCTCTTTTGGGAATAATAAAATACGTAACGAAATATTTTACTCCAGTCTTTCGCTTACATGCAATTATTTTTAACTCGAGTAAATTGTTCTCCGTTTATATTATTCGTATAGAAAAAAATTATTTTATGCGTTTTGCGTTTAATTCGAGTAACCATTTTTTTTCTCTTTTTTAATATTGTTATCTCGTTGGAATTCTATTGTCGCTTTTGTTATCTATCATTCAAGTAAAAACTATATCCAGTTCCACGCAATGTTATACATGATGCATTGACGCAGAATATAGTTGAGGTCAAAACGTCGATTCGTTCATACACACTAAACCGCATTTACATTGTTTAGTCATGACAGAAGAGAGTACATTTGCGGCTCAACTTGCGTCAGAATAGTCTTACCACCCTCGCTGCCATGCTACATATTTATGCAGCTTACCGCAGTGCTTACGCGGTACACTTCCGGCAAGTTATAAAAAAAAAAAGAAAAAAAAAAGAACTACGTTGGGTCGTTATGCTAAAAAGATCACGTCGCGATACTATCGGTTGAAATAAATATCGATCATACCGTAGCGCAACGAGAAATGATAAAAACATGAACGGGAATACTCTGGAAATTTATCAAAGTCGGATATCTCGCGAGCTTCAAATATTTTGCAGAATAATATTTAATCTCCAACAGAAACAAAAGCGTAAAAATAATTTCGGAATTATCAGAAAATATTTTTGGAACAATATCGCACATTTGAAATCGGCATACCGTTGCGGAACGTATATTTTTATTACGTACATTGCGTTTGGCAAACATTTTACAGGAATTATCGCCTGCAAAAATCTCGACTGAAGCAAAATTGTATTTTACAGCCGGTTTAAATTAGCCTCGAACATCGACACGTGTGTTTTATGTCGCGAGAGAAATCGCAATGAATTTCAATTGCTCGAAAAAGATATATAATCAAAGACGCATAATTATGATTCGTAGGTTCGATGCGTACGGTGGATGTTCGCGTAAATTTTTCAACGATGCACAGAGGACCGGGGAAAAATGAAAGAGTATTATGCAAGAGACGAGTTTAACATTTTCGACATTCTCGCGTATTACGACTGCGGGTATGTCGGAGTGCAGCAGTTGTACCCCCGCGATTCGCTCGAATTCGTTCATTCTTTCTCGCGATTCCGGTTTCGTCTGTGCCGCAGATTCGCGACCGTGTCACCGGCTTTCGCCGGTATTGATCTGCCTTTTACCCCGCATTCCACGGCTTCCCCTCCGTCCTCCCACGCAACTCTCTGCACCTTCTTGCCACCCCCGCACACAATGAATTGTGTGTACATACAGTTGCATCGTACGACCCCTGTTGTACAATCGCATCAGGGTTTAACGATAAATGTCGACCCAATCATGCATACGGTTTTAACGCAATACCGCTGCCAATAAACAAATTTTTTAATTCTTTATATTTTATTCGGGAATGGAAAAAGAAAAATTCGCTACTTTTGTTACGTTCAGATAAAATTTAACGGCTAAATTAACTCAAGCATTTCCTCAACCGTGGATTAAATATAAAAAGAAAATGCTCATCATTCTTGATTCTATAAATATAAACTTAATTCTATTTCGTGACAACTTTGTACAACCAACTTTTAATTTATCATATTCTTTCAATATTATGGAACGTATCTAATATTACACGAATCGAAAAATTACGGAAGAAAAATGGTACCTGATCGTATTCTCGCCGGAGTAAGACCGGCAGAAAATTTGTCAAAGAATCTGCAATCGCGAAGCCTGGACCACCCAGTGTAATATACGATGATCGATATCGCGTTATTTGACATCCTTGCCCGAAGGGCAATCTGACATTCTACGCGAAAACATGTGCTGTGTCGTATATGTTTTATTGTACACGACCGCTTTGTCGTCACCGCGAGCGCGTTTATTCTCAAAATCAGTATCGGTAGAGAAATAAGCGTATGATAGTTTTTCAAGAAAAAAAAAAAAAAAAGGGATATTTCTGCAGAACAGGAACCTATTTTTTTATATTTAATATTAAATCCAGTGTTCGAATTCATATTTTCCATTATCTGATTTAATCAATTTTGTCGAATTATCGAGTTAAATTTGGTTAAGCCGTCACGTAACCGATATCGCTTCGTCATCGTCAAGGATCCGCCTAAAAATTGGCCCGATCGCGTCTAGCGGAAGTTGAAATTGGAAAGTTACAACAGGCACGGATCGATCCCGAGCAGATATAACGCGATAATTATAGCGCGATAATTAGGCAGCCGAAAGCGGCACGCGATATCATTAACACGCGCCGTTACGTCATCCGCGGGCAGCGATAACATTTGTCATCGTAGCGTTAATAGTTACGAGCCCGAGGGGTGCGTGTACGACGGGGAGGTCAGCCGGCATGCCGGTCATGGCCGCGGAAGCGTGGGCACACACGTTTTCAGGTCCGAGAGCACGTGCGGTTGCATTTGCGTCTGCACGATTCGCGAAGACGAGGGCGACGTGTCGTCGGCGAATCCGTGAAAAAAAAATCTCCTCATTTGGTCGACGTCTACGTCAGAGATTGCGAGCGTAAGCCGGGTTCGCCGTCGCGCCCAATAAATGACCTTACCCTTGGGGGAAGACGTGATTAATACCGCAGGTCACGTAAGACGGGAGCACGAAGGAGGTGAATAGCGGCCGCCGGCGCGATTCATCGACTTAAAATACATTTTCATAAACGCACACCTACCGTCCCCGGCGCCAGATCGACGGCAATTCGCGAGAGGATAATTTCTTTTTTGAAGAGTACGTGGGCGTAGATCGGGATAAACCTCCGCAAAATCAATAGGTTCATGTAGGCGAAGCGACTATTCTTACGTTGTACACGTTTTGGACGATCGATTAATAAGCATGCGGATGTAAATTTTTACGCGGCTTGCGTTTAATAAAACAATCAGATCATTAGCCGCACGGAAACCAGGGGTATCGAGAGCCTGGGTATTATAATGAAAGGAGATTAAATCGCCGAGGATGAAGAAAATTACATGCACCGACTAATTAGTAATTTAACAAACGATATATCTTGATGACGGGGCTTCGTGTAAAAAAATCGCGGATCCGTCGAATAATTAATGAAGGGAAAAAAAAAAAAAAAAAATGAGAATTAGGCGGAAAAAGTACGGCTGCGCGATTCGGTGACCTAAATCGCCACATCGTACCGCGTCGTGGACGTTTGTCGCCACCGCCGTCAACGTCGTCGTTCGCTGTGTGGGATATTCAGGTGAATGGGCCGAAGCATATCCAGACTCGCTAGCAGTGGCTGGCAAGTGTAGAAGCTTAATCGATAACCTACTAGATTTTATAGGTCTGTGCACAGCGTGCATCGGACGCTATATCATTTCACAGAGGGTGGCCCCGGCCGCAAGCTCGGATGCACGCGCCCATCGTTTCTCAACCTCTAACACGTACGCGTTTCCGTCGCGGTGGCACCAGCCATCTCTTTTAAACGCACGCCGAGAACCGCTCGATTCTGAATCTCGGATTCGGTAATACGAATTCTCCCTGACAGAAATTACTTCCGGGAGTCTTATCCGAGCGCGTGTACGTCCGATTAATCACATCCACCGTATGCATACGACACATGTGCGCATTACGTTCTACGTAGATATACGTCTATATGTATAACATTGCGTTATAATTTTACACCTCGTCGTCTATACACCCGAGCGCATATACAAAATGCAGATAAACTGCATTTATAATACAGAGGGCAACGAGATTGCATTATCTTCTATATAATGTAATGACGTGATTTAATCACAGAAAAGTTTGATGGCATCATTCCGGCTAAGAGTCTTTACTGTAATTCATTCGGAACTCAAAATTAAAAGAGAGAGAAAAAAAAAAAGAAGAAAAAATTAATGAAATAAATAATAAAGCGAGGATTAAAGGATATGCAGATGAAATTTTATACGCGATAATTCTATGACGTCGGATTTGATGTTGTTTAATTTTACATGCTAATTTAATGGGGCAACGAATAATTTTCCAATAACTCGCGTCAAGTTTCCAATAACTATGAAGGCTTTAATCGGGTTACGAGAACGTAGGATCGATCTCGAGCCCTCTATTCAATTTAGTCTCGCGCGGATCGTTAAAGCGATGTCGATGGTATCGAAATTCGCGGCGAGAAGTATCTCGAATAACAGTTTCCTTCGTAGTCTTTGGCAAGATATATCGCGCGAGGTGCACTGATGCCTTTTACAGAACAAGAGTTCCCATGGGAATCCCTCAACGTTTTACAGCTGGATTTCCGGAACCCAAAGTATTATGTTATAAAAGAACGCGAGATATCGAGCGCGGCGTTTTGAAGCGGCTTTTTTTTTTTTTTTTTAGTTATATATATATTTTTTTTAAATCGTCGTCACTTCTCGACATCATTATTACGCGAGGCTCGCAAAACGATCATTATTATTTTGTATACGGACAGCGTTCGAAATTACATTCGCGATTCTAAATTCAAGTTCAACCCTGTAAAGACCCGTGTTTAAGGGAAAGTAATTCGAACACTTTTAAAACGTCCCTCGTAAACGTTCGATTTTGCAATCCTAATTCTCTACGCGGCCTCTTTTACATGCAGAGTACCCTACCTACGCTTTTAAATGGCAGCCTCGCTTATCAAGAAAAAAAAAACGAACATGCGACTTGAAAAGCAAGATACTGCCGCTTATAAATTTATTTTCTGGTGCATCTCTGTATATATGTTTAATATCGATAGGGCGGTAAGGCAGAGAACCTCTCCTGCTGTACAGCACCACCTGCTAACAGATGTTTGAAACGGTTTTACAGCGATACCCGCCGTTGGGTTTCTCTAATCAGTCGCGTGCATTGTCGAGATAATTTATGTATTAAGAGAAAATCTCACGTACGCATACAACGGAACGAAAATGCTCTACTTCTCCCTTTTCTTTTTTTTTTTCTTTTTTTGTTTTTTCTTTCCGGCGACGATCCTACATCAGTAGCGATAATTTATGCGACTCGAATAAATGTAACAATCCCGCGAGATACGTCCAGCGTGACAGATAATTAGCACTATGGTTGGCGCCGAGCACGTGACGTTGAAAATTATTTACGAAACCATTTGATCCTGATTAACCGATGATAAATAAAATGGATCTTTAAGCAAATTGATTCCACACCGAGACCGACCACTTAGATTAATCATTTTGATTGAGCGGGAAGTCGACCGTGTAGCAAATAAGCGAAATATAATGCCGTATAGAATGCTCTCTTCTTAGAAATCGGAAAAACGTTGGTATTAACATTTGCGTCAAAAGGATTCGCGAAAGATGTTCAGGAATTCAACGAATCCGATCAAGTGTGCATTGAACGTGACGTGACATGACGTCCGTGCACATGACTGACATTTTTAGACAGTGGCTCGAAAGATCATTGAATGTTTCTTTAATCACAGATTGCGTGGCGGAATTAAAATAAACCGTTTTTCCGTAAAGAATTTCTTACCGCACGTTTCCTTAACTAAGTATTTTACATATAAAACTTTGAATTAAATATCTAAATAAATTTAAAAAAAAAAAAAAAAATTACGGTAATTAATCCTCGATTTTTTTGAAAAATCTTTAAAATATCTCAAATATTAAATATAACTATTAGCGCATCTTCGTGCTTTTTTCTTTCATATTTATTTACAGCGTCGTTCAAAAAATATTCGAGTCATATAAAACACCCTCGCACGAGTAATTTTGATAATTATGCGTAATTATTTACAAGCCGTATAGGTTTACGTGTATCGTTTGTCTCGTTTAATATCATCACGATCGGAAATACGTCAAGGTGCGATAGACCGTGATAATAGTTTATTGTTTGCTAAACGTATCCGCGCGGCGGAAGTGTACAATCTATTCCGCTGTTTTACAGTTTAATCGTCCGTTATAATTAAAACGTATCATTAACCAGCGCGGAAAGCATTACGGTTGAATGTGTGGAAATTGGACGGGTTCGCTAGGAGGCTCGCAAAATTCCTGCCTTAGTCGCGCGTTGGGAACGAGAACTCCTAATATTCTACAGGGTTTCGCCCTCGCGATTTCCTCCATGCTAATCACTCGCTCGGTCCGTGAGATAACAAGTTGCGTAAAATTTTCAAATACTTTTTAAGGCACTCGCTATCGATTGCCGATCGAATGCCACCGGCATGTTTATCCACGCGCGAGAAATGTATCTGCGCGTGAAATCCCGCTTCCTTATTTTTCACGCCGTTCTTCCGACGCGCTACGACGGAGATGGATGAAGGACATTCACTTCGTCTTTCGGCGGCAAGCAAGTTAGCCAAGTTAAACGCACGTGCGATTTAGCAATGAGCCGTTACAGTAATTCTTTCCCCGCACAGGTGCAAACGAGGCCAAATCAATTTGACGTGTCGAATTAAATCGGGCAACGCGTAAGGCCGCGAGACGGTTAATCTCGATATTATTTGCCGTGTATCTAATGACGTCGAGAAAAAAAATTTTCCTCTTTCCCCCCAACCTCAGGAAGTCTATCTATGAACCGTCAAATTTATTCCGCGTCTTCACCCCGCCTGTTCGTCAGGTTTAGTGGCCGAAATTTATTCATCCTGTTTTACGCACGTGTTAAACGCGCACGCAAAAGAAGAAAAAGAAAAAAAAAAAAAAAAAAAAAAAAAACCGAGGATGACTATAAGTACAACACGTAGGAATGTAACTGCATAATACACTCGAGATATATAAATTGAGATCGCATTGATTTATAGGGGACCCTTGAAACGTCGAGGGCGCGTGCAATTTTCAAATTTGAACGGCGGGGCGAAACAAGAGCGAACAAATTATTCGGGTCAATAGCACGCATGAGTTGCTTGCGATAATCCTCCTTGGAAAATCCTTCGCGCAACTCCAATTTCACGTGTTATCCTTGAAAATCCGCGTTTTCATATTTGACGAGATACGCCGCCGATGAAATCGTTTCAGCGTCAATCTCGTCACCGCGGGACGTTCCCGCAAAAGCGACGACAAGTTATACAATGCCGCATTCTAACGAAAATGGATACGAAAAATAAAACGCGACGTTATAGAAATCTATCGGTTGATGAAAAAAAAATATACGTATGCATACGAGTAATAATTGAAAGTAACTGTACCGCAATATAGATACGTGTGCAATCTCCTCTCGATTAATTTTATTTTCTGACAAGTTTTCCTTTGCGCGACTTTTCTTACGCAATATTTTTATTGGTTTTTTTTTTTAATAATTAGAACCATGAGCGCGTTATTTTTTAAGAGACCTTAATTACTATGATACTACGAAAAAAAAATTGATGCGACTTACCAATCTGCAGCTCAGCGGAGTTGATGAATTTTGTCGGTGTCTGTAACATAAAATGGAAAACATTAATGTAGACATGTCAGATTATTAATCAATAAAATTAATTTAAAAAATATAAGTTTTTTTTTTTATTGAAGATTTTATTTAAAAAAAAATTCATGCTTACCTAAAAGTTGCTCCGCCGATGCCTGATGCCTTTCCTAGGCCTCCTCCTCCTCTCAGCAGCACTCCAACGAGAATGTTAGTCTCGTGCTCCTTAGACGAACCTCTGGATTTTTATCTGAAACAAAAAATTTATATTTTATTAGCAAAAATCTAATTTTAAGCAGCAACAATAAATTTTTTATATATAAGATTATAAAGTTTTCTATATATTTCATGTAAACTTTAAATTGTATCTGCGACGAAAATGCGTGTAACATTTTGAAGAGGATGAAGTCACAATTCTAGATTGAGATGAGAAATACTAGCCGACAAAGAGGAACTAGTTTAAAGCAAGTTTAATAATGCACCTGCAATAATGATAAAATCAAGTCGCGTCCTGCGCGGAAAATGCATACGCGACGAGGAGGGCCAGGAGAAAAGTCTGGTCTCCCTCCCTCGTGCGGATAGCGCCCCTGCGCCTTGCACTTCCTCTTGTCTCCGCGCAATTCGTCGGCCGTGCCGCGAGGCCAGATGTCGAGAGCGAGAGGAAAAGAGAGGACGAGGATAGAGAAGGCGGAGGTTCTGGCGGCGTGATGGAGGAGCCGCTCGAGCCGTACACTTAGTCAAGCCAGCCCAGCTGAGTTAGTCACTGCAGTGAAAAGCACCGCGCGGCCGGGTTGCAGTCGATCCGGCCTTTAAACCGCCTTTTGGTCGGTCCAGCACGTGCGCGCCAAGATACCGCGTGCGATTTCGGCCGGGACGAACCTCGACCGGCGGGAACCGCGTCAAGAGTCGGAGGCTGAGTTCGAGGTCGTGCGCGAGGAGTGCAAAAGAGAGAGAGAGAGAGAGAAACCAAACCGGCGACGAGAGAGCGCGTTTAGTCGGTTCGCAAGAGTCGGGCAGGTCGGTCGATTCGCTCCCGACCCACCACCGATCAGCTGTTCGCCGCCGTCGCTCGGCCGACAGTCCGACGATCGACCGTCCACACGTGCGCGCGTTCCCGACTCAGCCCGGCAGCTGACACCTTCGCGCCGCCGGGGACGTTTCACCAGATTTTTCCATTCGATTTTCGTCAAGAGCCTAAATCTTCCGGCGTTCCTATCGACGAGTTAGTCGCGGGACCACGTCTCTAAATCCAGGAATTATCCAACTCGGAATTAATTACCGAACTACCCGGCAACTTTCAAACACATTACCTTTATTGAAACGTACTACGCAATCTCGTATCATTTTATCGTCGCGCTATCGGACGAAACCATTAAAACTATCGCGAGTTGGCGTCTAAAAGGATCAGTGATAAGCCAGGACTTTTTTTTTTTCGAGCGACGAGACGCACTTATTGTTGAACTCTCGCTGTTCCTGTCGGTGCGTAACAAAAAGATCGCGCTCGAATTAATCGGGCGTGAAGTCGATGAGAAGCCTGCAGTCCGCGAGTCGCGACAACGCTAAACCAGCCGGAAGTAAAAGAAAGAGCAGCGAGTTCCAATTCTTTTTGACGACGTGCGTTAGATCGTTCTACGATTAGCACGGTAAGTAAGTGACGTTTCTCGCATTCGTTCTCGCGTCGCGTTTCGACGACGAAATCATGAATAAATTTCAAACGTTGAAGTGGCCCGACATGCAAATTTTCTAATAAAGATGTTTTTTTATTCTCTTTCCTGCCATTGAATAATCGTGATCGAACCCTTAACTTTCTCTCCCATTCGCGAGAGAGAACAAGAAGCTTCTTATAGTAACTGTCGCCCGCTCGTCGGCGTTCCGAAGGATTTTCCGATTTTCAAAGAGCTCTCTATCGGATCACCGAGGTTTGTGCGTGGCTTTTCTGGGCTTCGACGCGAGCAAAATCAAGTGCAAGAGTATTTCCGCCGGAATTTCCCCAAGTACGCCGCAGCCTTGCTTTTCAAGTAGCTTTTCCGTTTTCCCAGCGAAAATGTGAAAACGTCGCTCGTCCATTAAAGCGACAGAAAATTCTAGTTAGGGATAGGTATATGTATAGCGCGGATGCAATAATATTATACCACATTTCGCGGGTACACGCTTAGCCAATTAAAAGTGCCGTTGGATATACATATAAAGCAGCGGTACCGAAATAAAATTAGAATCAATTTGTTGATTTCGTACGTTGAAAGTTCATTAATAATGATCGGGGATCTGAATTTTACTGCTGACACTAGTAACGGGAGGGTGAAAGGTTTGATTTATCGGAAAAATGACACGAATGACGAAGACATTTCCGGTTGCATCGAACGGAACGTCCCGAAAATCTCAGAGAGACGTCGATATCGCTGGTATGTGACCTCGCCGTGCAGCTTTTACAAGGAATAAACTCTGGTATTTCTCGGCTACGGCGACCATTTGGATAACGAAATATTGAAACGACCACTATTGACACTCCATAATATGCACACCATAGGCGCTTATCGCGCTACTTTACGATAAACCAAAATTACCCGGTGGTACTTCTCACCCGTTATCGTACAATCGTTTCAACATGAGCGCTCGCTCTACACGTGTGCGAGAATCCGACTCGCATTTCTAAACGAAATACGTTTCGAAACCACGCCAACAATAAGACAGACGTATAGATAATATTTTTGTTAACGACCATTATATCGTAATAGCGTCGAGCCAACTGTTTTATTTTATTTTTTTCCTCGATAAAAAAAAATTATGGCTAAAAATATAAAACTATTATCGAGGCTAATATTTCCTCTCGTTGTCAGTGCAACAAATTTTTTTTTTTTTTTTTTCCGACACGTGCGAGCGACAAAATATTATGGTCCCGTAAACGGTGTTCGATCGACATTCTCGTCACTCGGATTTCCAAACGAATTTAATATATAAATATGTTTTATACCTTGGGCGATTGCGAGTACGCGATATATTCCGTCATCGCGTCCGTTCACGCACCTACATCAGTAAATGGATCAATCATAAAAGCGCCGGTTGATTAGTGCCAGGATCAAACCGATGCAACGCGGAAGAGTTCTCCGACTGATCGTGAAAGACGCGTAATAATATAGTTTTCGTGAAACAAAACGTGAATTTACGAGCGATATCTCAAATAACGACAAACATTTATAACGTCATTTGCAATTTCATAGATTTTACGTAGTTTTAATTAAAGAATAACATTGTTTTCCGAGTGTAACCTTTTCCTGTTATTTGATTTATCACTTTGCCATATATTTTTATTTTTTTTTTTATTTATTTTCGGCGACAGCGTGAACGAGGTAAAAGAATGAACGGAAATGAATTACTTCTGCAAAAATTCTTTTTAGATTCGCACGATAAATATTTCCCAGACTTAATCCGACTTGCTAATATTGATTCTATCGTGCGCTGGTGCAGTTGCGATGCAAGCAAGCAGGCTGAATCGCTGGGAACGATAAGATAACGTTTAAGCCGATTAACATACTACCGGTTAACATTTCGATTGGTGCAGTCTCCTATTTGAAAATCTTGTCATCAGTCAGTATAGAGTTTCTCTTTTCGCGGCCACGAGCAAAATATTCGTCATGATTGCTCCAGTGTAACGCGCAATAATTATTTATTCATTTGAGCAGAACGCTAATCAACGTTTATGTCGGACGCGCGATAAGAGCTGGCCGAATTCGCGTCGTTATTAATTTAACGATGGCCCACGTGAATAATTACGAGCAGTGACAATCAAAAGAAGTACCGTCACATTGTTTACGGGACTGCAAAGCTCGGTTGGCCGAGGTTGATTAAAACAAGCAAGAGACGCTCCGCTAAAAGCAACTTACTCAAACGTTCACTTTTAATTAACGGTCTGACATTGAGACTGACACGTCTCCGGATATTCAAGTATCTTCCCCGTCACGTATGCGAAGTGTCCTTTCCGATGGGCAAAGTCGGAACGTAGCAAGAGGACCCCACGGTCTATCGACGCGGAATTCGAATGAGCAACGCAGGTGTGACGCGAATATCTCGAGGTTTAATCGATGAAAGTGGATTGGCGACCGAGCACGGACCACTGTACTCTTCATTTCTCGGTGGAAAGTGTCGCCTCGCGATTCAATTTTTAACGTTTTATCAAAAATACTTGGCACGAGTTTCAGATTGCATAATGGTTTGATAACCAGTTCTAACACCTTTTTTTTTTTTTTTCCCAATAAATAAACATCGCTTTAGCGCGTTATAATATTTCTTATTATACATTATTAAAATGAAATAACTCCTTTCCACGAGATGTAAAAATAGAATAGCATTTTTATAACACTGAATTTACAGAAATAAACTCCGCTAAAGTAAGCTACGTTCGTCTCTGTGCTTGAAATTAATTAAAAAATTATCTGTTTCTTGATACGATTAATTTTGGAAGGTCGCATTTGTTGGACTTACGCTCAGGCGATTAAGTGTGAGTACAGAAATTACGTGAAATGGCAGTGAGATCGATTAGACCAATACTTCCGCCAAGTATTTTTTGGAGAAGTACTCATGACATTTGCAAAGACAATTTAGTTAAAAAAAAAAAAAATAAGGGGGTTATTTCTGATTGGATTTGGATCGAAATTAAATACACAGGATATGATTGCTAATAAAATCGCGTTTTGCCGATATCGCTCACCGTTTAACTCCGCGGACATATACAAAAGTTAAAACCGAAAGTAAAATAATATTCTGTGGCATTCAAACAATTCGCTGCGACGTATATAATTTTTCCGCGTCAAATAACGTCTGACATAATTAAATTTCCGTTTATTAGCACGAAATAATTCCGAGACGAATCCCAACCTTTCAAATATTGAAAGAGAAATATATCAATATTGTTACATTTACGTAGTGCCGTGCGCAACTGGTTAATAATTCATGACATTGATACAGACATTATTAATCACCCGTAACATATGCGAGAGATACATAATTTAACAGAGTTAAAAGTTCATAATACCTATAACAAGTTGTTGCTCGATTATAAGAAATAAAAAAAGAAGAAAATAAAATAAAATTAAATAAAGAGAGAGAGAGAGAACATTTGACTGAAAAATCGACATTACGTGACTCGCGCGCTGTTTCGCAATTCTACTCGCTGTACTCGCGGATAAAAATTCGTAGTATTATATTAAAATGTCACAGCGTCGCTCCTCTCCACGTGCCTTTGAGCCGCTAATACAATTTCTGTTTTACCTATTACATATTCATGATTTTTATCTACGATTACAAGTATGCATCGCCAGCGCGAAATAATTACGCGTTCGCACTGAATATTTACGAAAGAGCGAAATAGCGCAAAATTTTTATTACATAAACATGATTGTCATTAGTACTTAATGACGTTATAATTATTTATAGGTGAACTCGATGCATTATTAAAAAAAGAAAAAAAGGGATTGCGGCGGAGACGTATAAGGATAAATGTATATCACTGCGGGAAAATTTCTTTACGCTGATAAATGTAAATTTGCCAATGGTCTCGCGTGTCGTTATTTATCGACAATAGAAACGCCAATGCAAATCGCGCACATTTAAATGAGAAGGTTAAGCAAAAGGGAAAAAAAAAAAAAAAAGAAAGAAACTCAATTAAACGCTGAATCGGGCACGTGTATGCGCGACAGCACGCGTTTTGCGGGGAATAAGCGCGCGATTTGACAGTAGAATGCCATTTCGAAGCTCGGCGATTCACCGAGATTAATTGAGGCCGCGATTTCACGCCGGGTAAAAAGCCACGAGTATAATGCAAAGGAGATATTGGCCGCGCTCGAACCTCAAACGTCGCATTCCCGGTGATGACGTATGTACCGGAATATATAGAAATTCCTCAAAATTCCAAGCCACTCGGTCGATTGTGACGGGGACGCAACACGAGCTGCATTGTGACGAGAGACGCGCCGGACGAATTGTCCGATTCGATTGTCCGTTTCGCGAATATCTCGTTGTTGAAAGTTTGAAACTCCTTCGGTTAGCTATCCTTTGTACCTACGTATCCTTCATGTACATGGCTCGAATATTTGCGGGAGTAGCCGACACAATCAGGCACGACATAATATTCCCGATGCAGATATTAAACCGTGTTTTATTTGTGTTTATGCCGCAATAATATTTCTGTACGTTACACGTACGTTGTTTATTAATAGAATAATTGTGAGTTATTACGGAAAATTATTTTAATGCAAAATAGAAATTCGAGGACCAGAGAGAAACGTATAATGGAGAATAAAAGTAACCATTGTAATTGCTAACATACAATTAATTCGCTTTGTCAGTTATTATATAGAAGGATAAATCCTACAAAAAAAAAAACTTCTATCTGTTCCATTTTATATTATCGCAAATTTTCGTCATAAATCTCGAATGTATTGGAAAATCGGCGAAATAAATTCAGTGTATCGATATACATTCATGAGTGCCGGAAGTATTGCATTTTTATATAAAAAAAAAAAGCGTCATCTCATCGCGAGATCATCCGTCAAACGAAATTTGAGCAAGGTTGAGAAATGTTAAAAATTCATTTTCGTAATCAATCCTTTGTGCCCGTACGTATCACGGATGAAAACAAATCACCACATATCCAACCGCCTTTTTCATTTATCACGCAACATAAAAAGCAAAACTATGAGTATCCAATTTTAAACACGTCCAAATAAACGCGTAAAGCAAAATGTATTTTATTAGCGGAATTATGCAGTGACTGCGTTTAATGTCAAACCCCCCTACGCTGTGACATATATAACATCGGGTTAAACAAATCTCAATTTGGTATCATAGCTGTAAATTCGTGGAAAATTCTACGAAACGCGAGGGATCGAACTACGATTATATTAACTGAATACAGGCTGATGAATATGCATGTTATCAAAAAAATGAATACATTAACATATTCATGATTTAACTATTTTATTACCCAACGATAATAAACGATAACTGAACGGGATTTTTGTAAGCTTCATTAATACGATATAATTGTTTCCGATAGGAATTTATACTCTAAAATTAGTTTTAATTAAAACTTTTGTTTCTTTTTTCTTTTTAATTTATTAATATTTCTCTTTACTTTTTTTTTTCGTCTGTTTTAATTTAATCAAAAACCAATCAATATGGAAATTAATTTATTTGATCTGAGAACAGAAAAATTTTTACGGCATGATGTACCGTTGATGCGAGTAAGTCGCAAATACGTTAAGACCGATAAGCCGGCATAAGAATCGAGTTCTATGGGGCGTATAACTAGGTATTGCTAATCCCCAAACGAATCGGCCTGTACAAGTAAATGGGTCAGCAAAACTCGCTTTTTTTTTTTTTTTATTTCCCTAGCAATTGAGAGAGTAAGCCTCGAGGGATTGCACGGGGAGTAAATTGCGCGTCGGCTCGCCATAAGACAAACTCGGAGCTTAAAACGTGGCACGCGAGCAAGCTCGTGAATTTATAAAAAAAATCTTGCGTCGTTATTACGCCGTGATCCTTTCATCTCGATTTATACATTTCGCATGATCAGCAAGTATGTAAAATATGTCACGTTCGACGTTCGTAAAAGAAAAAAGAAAAAAAGAAAAAAAAATGTGTCAGGCATGCGTTCGTCGTTGTGAAGAGAGGACGATTACAATAACGTATTCAATATCATCCGACACCCATTCCCGTGCACGTAACATGTCCACGAAAATCGGTCGACAAAAGCATCTCAATATCAATGCATTAAGGTCATAAAATCGGCCTTAACTGATTCACCCATTTTTGCGCATTATACTTGCAAAGTTTCAAAATGATGAGAGACATTACGTTTAAAAAAGAAATATATATATACATATATATATATTTTTTATTTTTAATGTCGCGATATGTAATCGTTGTTTCGCAATAAAGTTGTATTCGATTAATTGGCACACTTGCGTAAATCTGTCATTTAAATGTCAATGTTACGGTTACGCGATGCCATTTATCATTTATTCGCGTTCTTGAAATGTCTCGTTTGATGTTTTATTGTTGATTTCTGACATAATTACTCTAAATTACTCTAAAGTGAACATTTTGCACGTACGGGACCGGTGTGCGAAGCGACACATGTACCTCAACCGACCATAATCGCTCCATTGTTGCACTCTGCTGAGTATGCGTGAGTGAGTGTGATAACAATACGGCGAATGTGATGGCACATATGCGCTTTAGCGCGTAGAAATACACCCTCGAAAGAGAATTAAACATTAAAACTGCGCAAATAGCAATTTATATAAAATATTAACTTGATTCCCGATATTTCTGTTGTAACTATATTACAAAATATTAAACTTTTTCATAAAGACGAGAGCGGGGCTTTTCAGAGAAATTAATCCGGCCTTTTAATTATTTTACTCGAAAATACATACCGTATATAAATTCTTAAAAGTCTTTTAAAAGAGCTGGGTGAATTTTTCTCTTTCACAGCCTTTCAGCATTTACGTACGTCAATGTAAAATAAATCTAACAATTTTGTGCAAAAAGTTCCATCGCCATTCTGTTTCTACGAAACTGTCTCAAAGGTAGAAAAGATTGCATTATACATAAAATGTTATTTTTTTTCCCTCTGCAACTTAATGCCACTTGGGGTCATATTGTTACTCATAAGCGGCGGAGCGCTTAATATGCGGAACGTTTAATGCGCTATGACGAGGAGCTTGTACGTCCCAGCGGCGCAAATTCGCAGTTATAAATTGCGGGGAAGCCGCAGCGGGCATATTTCCATTACGTGAAAGGCGTACTGTTCATTTCAATTTGTTACTTCCAGTTTTCAAGCTTGACTTGCGACGCGGCTTGACGCGAAGAAAGGTCTGATCTAGTCGAGCGAGTTGTACATCGAGCATACAGATAGTATTATCATTGACTGATGTTGCAAATAAATTGTGATTGGCTTTACGTTGATTAGAAACGTATGTTCAGAAAAAGAAAAAGAAAAAAAAAAAAAATAAAAGAAGAATGTCTAAAAATATACGTCGCCTGGTTTACGATGCGTTCTTTTCAACATTAAATAACGCCGGCAATAAAATGTAAAATTAAATGGGCAAATAAATCGTTATTGTTCCTCTTATTCTACCTCCGGGATTTCATAGTTTTCGAATGCGAGGCAATTAAAAGTTACCACCGACGCCGTGCCATTTTCTCGCGGTCAGATAGATATGCATGCATTCGTTTGAGATTGCACGCTATCTGCCGGCGCGCGTTCTGTAAAAATGATGTATCTCTAAATGTTTCAAAAGTGCTATCTCGCGTGAATAATTTTTTAACGTTCATCCAGTAAAATTATAAAATTCCAAAAATAATGACGACATATAAATCCTCGCGCTGAGCGCGAAATTAATTTTTCCCCCCTTCCTCCGCTTCTCTCTACGGGCATTCGATGTTTATCTAGTTCAAAGGAAAGTATGGTCGATCGGAGATACTCTATGTACATCGATTTGATCGTTACGGCAGTGACCATAACGGCGATAATAGTTTTTCGTTGAACCATGAAACCCCATTGTTGCGCGACGCCGGGGCGAACGGTCGAATTCGCGTTGCGGAATACCGGAATGTCGGAATTGCATTGGCATCCCGTGCTGGACAAACGTGCGGACATTGCGCACCGAAATGGCAGAAAGTCGGAGACGTATAAAAAGGACGAGATATTCTATATGCCGCGGGAACGGGAAATAGTAAAAGCTTTTTAGTATTCAATAAAAATTGTTGCGGGAACACGCACTGTAAAAACGCGAGCTCTCGCCGTGCAACTAAATAACAAAATTGTATCATTGGGTTAAAAGAATAAAGATCAAAAAGAAAAAAGAAAAAAAGCTAACGATAAAAGTGTCTGTTCTAATTTGCCATATTGTAAAATCCGTTGCTGCTTAATGCGGCACTCTGCACCGTATCGATTACCGGTGTGTTTGTAACTGTGTGATATCTTAATTAGGTTTAGGTATTTCGATTAGAAGGTTCTGCTGCATATTACGAACTTCGTATGCGCCAACGAAATAAGATGCGCCGTCAATATTGATTTATGTTCAATTCGATTCGCCTTTCGATAGAACGTGATAAATTGAGGTCGAGAAACGAAGGCACGATCATACGTAAAGCAAACAGTATAAGACAGAAAATCTATACCGCACAGTTAGAGGAATATATAATTTCCTTCTTTCTGATTATCGCAAATAACAACTTTCCCGATTTCCTTCGAATGAATAACGCGCGTACCACGATATCATACATTTATAATACAGTATTGTTACGTGCTAGGTACAGATACGCAATGTTAAAAAAATTTTTTTTTTTTTTTTTTAATTAACGAATAAGTACGTAATTTGTTAGTATTGCTAATTTAATTTCGCGAAGAAACTTTATAGAATAATAAACCTAGTCTGATAAGAGCAGTCTCAATTGAAATAGCGTGAAATATCGTATATTGATAAGAATAAAGAAGAGACGACATCGCAGAGTCCATTACACTCTGCGTTCATCCGAGACTAATATCGGCGATGACACAATCTCGTCAAAGACAGTCAAGTCAGGTCATTCCCTTAGCTCATCGTGCTTATTTGACAAATTGAGAAAAGCTATAGCAATCGAAAGTGAACCTTGACACTCTTTTTTTTATTTTTTTTTTAATTTTTTTTTCCTTCACCGGCGCGGCGGTCTTGTATTTTCGAGAGGCACATACTCTCGACTCGAATGCTTTTTGCCGCGGTCGACCGCATTGCCCCGTCAGGGAGGTTTCTTAAAATAGTGCTTCCAGTGCTAACTGAAAGTTTGTTCAAACATGTGTACGCCACACATGCACGTATCGAGTGATACATACAATTGCATCGCGGATTTCCCTGAGTGAGATTTAGCTCTATGAAAGCTGGACACATGTGCGCATCTATATCATCGACTATAATCCGCGTATAAAGAACGTTAATTAACTTGGAATCACCGAAACAATAATTTAACGTAACATTACATGAGCGTTTTGGATTATATCGTATCTTTTTTTTTTCTTTTTTAATATACTAGAACAAACCATAAGCGCACTATTTTTCAATCCTATCTTAAAAAGTTGGTGCGTCACGCATGAACCAGCTTTTTAATTGTTGCCGAAAGATAGATACAATATATTTTTGAAAAATATGATATAACTTTTAAACAAAGGACAGTCGCGCGTTCACGACGTTACGTTACGTTGCCGGATAATTAGCGCTTGGGTGCATCTAGTGCATTCCACTCGTATCTCACCCTCCCTTTTTTTTTCTTTTTTCCTCTCTTTTTATCTCGCACTTATTCATCCTCGTTCTCCTATCTCGACTTTTATTTTCACGTTCTCTCGTTTTGTATATCGAGAGACAGGCCACTTCGTAAAACATTTTTCATTCGTGGTTTTCTTTTATATATTGCCACTGTCGCTGCTTTCACGTGAGCAGCTTCTTTCGGGAGAGAAGCGAAGCTCCTCGTTAGGACGAACCGCGTGCGAGAAGGAGACCTCGAGCCACGTCCGCTATTTTTACGTGTCTTTTCCGACGCCCGGTTTATCTGCCCGTCACGTTGACGTGCAATTATAATTACGAACGCGCTACGTGATTTAATATGCGACCGTACTTCGTCGTACTTAAGATTGACGCGATAAAACTTACGAGAATTTGTTTTTTATCCTGTCGTAATGCTTGAAGCGTGCGGACGGACGCGATTGGCGGCGACGTAGCGTAGCGAAAATTGCATTATTTTCGATCATCGTTTAAAAAAAAAAAAAAAAAAAAAAAAAAAAGCAATCAGACAAAACCGACACACGGTCCACAAAGTTTATGATACAAGTGTCATATTTGTGATGCATATATGTATAATGTGGTGGAAATAACTCATCGATCGTTAGTAGTCTCGATAGATAATACAATTTCATATCGGGTTATTTTCAGAACAATGTTTCAGATTTCCGTTTTAATTTAATAAACTAACTTAATTTTAACCGTCGCGTGACTTTTTTCGTCTTTTATCTCTAAAACCGATAAGAATGCATTTAGTAACCGAGAAGCGACGAGATAAAAAGAGGCCGAGCACGCAGTTATTCAGCTTTCCAATCGAGAGATATTAAATCATTAATGTTGCAGAAACAGAAATCGAGGGAATCTGTTAATCGCTCGATAATTTAATAGGAACATTCAAAATCACGGGTCAAGCAATGGTTTATCGATCTGGTGATGGCGATTTAATAATCGACTGATTTTGTATGCCTTACGGAACGTGATCGGAATTGACCAAGTTACTCCGACATAGATTGCTTGGCTCTGTCCATCAGCTAGCTGTGGTTCCTAACTATTTAGGTGGCGCAATTTGATCCCGGGGCACGAGGACGAACCTGATTTATGTCACGTGCGTAAAGAGCGAGATAACGTTACACTTTCGTTGCAGTCAGTGTCATGTCCGCGCGTTCAACGATATCGGTATATTTGTTGGCATGCAACGTAAGAAGAACGAGAACCGGCTTGCGTGCCAATCGTGAAAATATTTATTGCCGCTCGCGATTTCGTGCCGTCGCGAAGCGACGAGACATTTCGCGATGTACTGAACGTGTGCGCCACATTGCGACAGCGAGAAAACGCATTATCGGCATTACTGTATCAAGTATCACGTCGAACGAGCTGTCGATACCAGCGGCTATCGGCGTCACGCGTAATTGACCATTAGATCTTTCCCTGACTTTCTCCGAAACGTCTCTTTTGGCGACAGAGCGTGTTACGACGCGGAAAATCTACGCTGCACGATGGTGGAGGATTTTCGTCAGATTAAAACGTCTTTTACTCCAAAAAAAAAAAATTATCCAACTTTACGAGAAAATATAAATATTCCCTGCACAACTCGATAACACGGAACGTAAAAAATAATTAATTACAAAATGACTTGTCGCTAAGTCGAAATGGTTACAGAACGGAATGTATATTTGTTACAGGGAGGGCGAGGGTGGCGGCGGCGGCGGCGGCGGTGGCGGCCGTTCTGTGACCGGCTCCGGTGGCGGCGGTGGTGGAGGCGGTCGTCGGGCACCGAGCCTACGGCTGGTGAACGGAAGAGCGACCACGGGAGTGAGCTTGCACACCAGCAGCACCGAATCCGTGCGCTCTCCCCATCACCAGCTCGGCCAGCAAGTCGGCAACAACAACTGCCACGCCGGTAACAACCCCGCCGCGAACAATCATCCACGGCTCAACAAAGATGACAGTATCAAGATCAGCATCGAAAACACCAATACATGCACAGACAGTCTCGTCACTGCTCTAGACGACGAGACTCTGCTCATCACCGATTTCCTGGGCGACACAGGTAAACGTGAACGAAATTTCTTTTTAACCCACCCGTTCGTCGATATCGATTATTTTTTCCTCTCCTCGATCGAAGTTAAATTTAATATTTTACAGCCTTTCGTTAATTTTATCGCGACGCACGAACGTATCGCTAATAATAAGAACGACACGGCTGTACCCGCGAATATTATTATTTGGATCGTCGCGAGCATGCCAAGAACGCGTTAATATTTAGCAAACAAAAATATTTAACCTATATGTATAATATATTATACATTTTGAGTAGAATATTCGCACATATAAAATGTGCTCATTCGATAAAATATATAACTGTGCCCATTAATTAAACAGGTTATTTTCACAAAATGTTATAATTACAACTGTTTCGAAATTGTATTAATTCGATTGATCGCAATAATACGCGTATTGTAAATTTTAGATAACGCCCGAGCAAGTACATTTAACGAAATTTGAGCAAATTTAGCGAGTATCATATAATGAATTTATACTAAATTCTCGAGTGTCGGGTATATTTATTTTTTTCCAATTGTATCTCGCTCAATAAAGTATTTGCGTCAAATTAAAACGCTCGTGAATGTCAGATTGAACCTGTTCCTCGCAGATGTACAATCATTTGTCACATTGTGGTGTTCGCGGTGAAATGTCATAAATCATTGATCGGACCTTGTAACACGCGCTCATATACATGTACGTAACGACCGTATTGTCGATAGCGAAACAATGCGTCAATGTGAGTAGTGCTCGCTGTAACGCGATACAGTTAACGACGATGGAAAAAAAAAACCGTATTGTTTTGGGGGGATAACAGTTAACTGCTAAACGAGATTATTGAGATCCAAGTAACACCAAAACGCAAATCGATGTGCAATTAAAATACGTTAAACGTCGCGTGGGCACTGAAACGGAGAGAAACATTCTAAGATACGTGTTCCTGCCAAGTTCCTATAATGCACCGTGATGCATTTCGCGAGAAACGATTACCTACCATATTCAAAATTGCTGCGGGATAATGCTGTTCAAAATTAAAATGATTTAACGTGCTTTTATAAATTAGCAACGAGAAACATAACACGGAGGAGTTTTTAGCAACATTTTTTCTAGAATTTATAAATGCAAATTCAACCGTGTCCTTCGTACCGGAAATATAATCGTCGTTATAGACATCTCTTCGTATATATATATATTTTTTTTTCCTCTTTTTTGTTCGAATGCATCGTAATACTCCCGGCATCCCAACGCGGATTTATCGTAAAAAATTGAAAATACACGATGATAAATTGAACACGCCGGAATATGATACACCTCTGACATTTTTAACATTCGACGCGAAACATAGGTGTTTCCCGAATCATACCCAAGCGTATTCATTCAAATAATATAAACTTCAATCAATCTGCAGTTTTTCTACATGCAATGATACCACGTTTTCCTAGATAAATAATTCGAGAGGAGTATCACGGTACGATCGTCGAGCTTTGCATTTTTCAAACTAAATTTTCAATAAATCGCAAAAAAAAATGCGGCAGCAGTGAAATTTCCGCATCTCCTTTTGAAATAGAGATTGAAACCTAGCAGCGCTATGTTTGTCTAACCGCCTTCGTCGCGGTAAATGCCATATCTACCTCTCAGTGTACAAGTGCAACGTGACGAATGCAATAAATAAATCGTGATATTGGATCTCTTACGCCACTGCGATACGTATCGGCAGGAATCATGGTAGAGGGTCTAGAGATTAACGTATATATACCAGCTATGTGGAAAAAAAAAAAAGAAAAAAAAACGGAGAGAGAATCGGGCATATGTACCCGTTCGTCCGGCTAAAACCGGTCAGTGAATACGCGTCTCTTCTCGCGCGTTTCTCCGCGTCCTTGTTCCGTTACTTAAGCGAATCTCGCGTGGTGTCTGCCTTTCGACCGGGTCAACGCGTTACTTCGCTTCATCTCGTCCCCGTTCGCGGACTCGTCGTGGCGATGCACGCCGACGAAGGGACCAGATGCGCTTACGGTGCGCAGGAGAAGCTGCTCCTGCAGCAAGACGCCGTGTCGCCGCGAGACGATTTGAAATCGAACGACATTGGCTCTTCGCCGGAATCATACGAAGAATTTATCTCAACTTGGGCATTATGGGGCATACGTAAGCCGCGGAAATCCGGTGAGTGTTGATAAACCGTTTGCGTGATTGTCGACAGTCGTCGAATTGTCGATACTTATTTCGGGAAAAGAAGACGAAACGACATCTTCTGTTTTTAAAACTTTGTGAGCCGCGGCTCAGAAAGAATATGGAAATAATTAAGCGATAAGCGGTGACAATTTAAATAAGACGCGCTGGCAATAACGTTCTCGATTAATTACCCAGTGTTCAATTAAATATAACGCAGCACGTAAAATGGACAAACTTATACGCGCGTTACTGATAAGTGTGTAAAAATAATTCTGAAATTATTCTCAAGAAAAACGTGCATTTCTAAAAACATATTATCGCGTTAAAGCAAGAGATACCGCAACGAAAAAAAAAAAAAAAAAAAAGGTCGATATCGCGGAGTGTCTAAGAAAGTGTGCGTGTGCATTTGTGCGTAATCGAGAGTTAAAATTTCAGCCGCAAAACTCTCATGTAAATTTATCAAACGATTAATGTTTTAAGAGCGGTGAATAAACTCAGTCCATTCCGGTCATACGCGTTTTACGAAGGCCCCGTAAAATTTGCACGGAGCAAATTTTGTGAGTTAGTTCACGAGGCCATAAAGATACTTGGGGTTAATGACACTAAAGCCGTAGACGGCGCTATCGTGGCGTAAGTTCAGCAGCGTGTAAGGACCGTGCGATCGTGAGACACGGGATTTTATCGAATAGATTACGATTTTTTCAAGCGTTACCGAGCGGGCAATGAGAGTCGCGGAATGAACGATCGCCGCCTGACTAATAATCTATTTGCGACTCTGTTTCAGGCAACGAGATGAATTATAAGGGCAGTGGGAAGGTCCACTTCGGGGTGGACGACGTGTCCCTGTATGGGACGCCAAAGGAGGAGCCGGGCCCGGGCCTCCCGGGCCAGGAGGTCAAGCAGAGCTTCCTCAAGAACCAGCTTCAGGCCCTGTTCCAGCCGACGGACAACAAGCTGGCTATGAAGCTATTCGGCAGCAAGAAGGCACTGATGAAAGAACGAATCAGACAGAAAGCCGCAGGTCACTGGGTCATCCATCCTTGCTCCAGTTTTCGGTAGGTCCTTCGACTATCAACCGATCTCATTCAACAGGCCGCATGAATATTTCTAGCTATCGCGTTCGTTCCGGCCGCGGAGAGCGCGCCCCCGCCAAGAAATATCGGCCTCAAACGCAGCCTCATATCAAAGTCTGCTCGAATAAACTCACGCGCGATACATCGCTCTCACCCACTCCCGTAAAAGAGAACGAAATTCCACCTGCGTTTTGTTCCTCGCAAAATATCTACTTTCCAGTTAATCGTGGAAAAATAATTCGATACAAATAACGCGCGTTCAAATATTAATAATATAAATTACCAAAAATAATTATAGAATAATTTATAGGTATAATATTAGTTATTACACCAATATTCATTTTTTTCTTTTGTAAAACTTCTTTTTTATTTTTTTTTTTTTACATATTTAACTTCTCTAACATTAAAGTTACATCAATCACGAATAGTTTTTTTGCGAAATTACCTCACGAAGAAAAGACAGAAAGTGAAAAATTACTTTCCTCCGTAATGTTTTTGCACCGATATTAAAAAAAAGTAATATTACCCGATTATGCCAGTCATTTTAAAATTGGTGCGATACACAATTTTTAATTTTAACAGTCCCCGCTGATCGCTTTAAATATGCATATTGTATACCTGCATAGACTAACGTCATAAGAGATTCGTGTTCGGGTATGAATAAGTCACGCTAGATGCTAGCAAAAGTGATAAATGATAAAAGTGGCCTATGCGAACGAGCGTAAATCAACGACTCACGTCGGCTTACTCGCAAGCCCGAAACTTTTCGGCTTGACTACAGCTTCAGGCAGAGGGGGGAAATGTAAACCAGTGCCTTTGTGCCGCAGTAAAATATCTGCCGTATCCGGATCGTTCATCGTTGAGGCTTTCGAGCGGCGCCGCACGCCTCTGGCAAGCAGGACAGATTTCGGGGATCACAAAAGGGCGCGATTGACCTACGGCAACCTAAGGAAAGGGCCGGCGAGCAAGCACGCGTTGCTTGTGGCACCAATCGATTTGGGTCGAGCGCGGCGTATTCATAGCATCCACAAGAAATCACGGATTTAGTTATGTACATGCGCGCGTATATACGGCCGACCTCGCCCGGCGACGAAATACCATCGGGGCTTTACGACGTCGGAAGAAACCTCCGTCAGGCCTTTTCGTTTCCTGCCCGAGTTGCCTTATCTAACGTCGAGTCGCGATCCGAAACTCCGGACGCGTGCTATCGACCACTACGCGGAGGATGTTGACGCCGCACGTCGGTTAAAGACAAATGTATCGATTAGAATGACAATAAGCGGCGTTCGGGAACGCCTGTCCGCCGAACGATAATGGATGGCCGATCTCTGATTAACGATAATTCGTTGCGGAATCAACTATTAATCAACATTAGCCGGGCGAAAGGATTACGCGAGCGTCAAGTATATCAAGCAAGGTTCACCTAAATAACATTAATGCGTATCGAGAAATCAAGAGACGCGAGTAAGTTCGCGAAATTTTTTTTTTCTTTTTTTTTCCTCTCTTCAATCATTAAAAAATAAAATTAAAAACTCGTAAAACATATAAAAACCTCATGAAGAATTAAATCTTAGAAATTAACCTTTATCATTATTTTTTTTCTTTTTTCTTTTTTCTAATTTTTGAAGCGGAAAAACTCTTAAGCGACGAGAGAAATCAACCGGGACGAATTCGCGTGGCTGGAAACGAATGAATGGGATCTCATTGCAGTATCAAATAACCGATATTAGCAGTGCATAGCGCAGCGTGTCGTTCAATAACATAGCGCGAAATACTATACTCGACCGCGACTTGGCGGCGGCTGCGGCGTTTGTCGTTCCAATTGGTTGAAATTGCCCGGCGTTTCCGTTCGGAATCTTGGTTAATTACCGTTAGCGCGGAGGACATTGGATCCTCCGCAGTCTCTTCCACGATTCCGCTAAAACGCGAAGCTCTCGTGGGCATTGAAACTTTAATCGCGCGCCTCCGTTAATGGTAGCGATATCTTCCGCCGCCGAGCCAGTGGACGTTCCTCGCGCGACATATAACACTAATACCCACCCGCTAAATTATACAAACGAGCATCAATGGCGCTCCATTTTCCAATCGTTATCGTATAGATCAGGTAGCCAGATAATAAAAGTCATATAAGAGCCCTCGTGGCTCACTCGTGCGTTTCATTTTAACGTGACACGGTGGGAGACGTGCAAATGTACGTTCCGAATTACCAAATAAATTATTTAAATTATGCGCAAACGTCATGCAAAATTTTTTTCCCCCTTTTTTCCCCCCTCGTCAAAAAATTGTTTCAACAACTTGGGCGTTGTATTAATATTATCACGACCATGCTTTTATTGGCTTTATTTAAAATTACACATATGGTTTTTTTTCCCGAACGATGTTAAGAAAAATTATAAACCTCTTTTTTTTTCCTTTTTCTTTTTATTTAATATTTTAAAAGTAAATTCTAATTTAATATTCGCGAAAATTATTGAATAATATGGCGTATACATGGAAAATCAGAGCGATGTCGTGGTTTTGGGAGAGTTAATGAATGTGCGCCTAAATGAATGTGCTCTTTGATCCATAGGCCGGAATATAAATGATAGCCGAAATATCCGATAACACGTGCCACATAGTCCGCTGTAATGTCGCTCTGTCAGCAGTTCATTATCCGAACATCCCGGACATGTGCATGTCTCTCATAGGAGATATCGCGTTAATGGAGATCCATCCTGAGCAATTAACAAGAATCCTTGACACGAAATCGACGGCGAGTTTGATACAACGCTCGACTTTCGACGTCTAATATTAAAACGGTTATCGCCCAAGCAAAATCTATAGATAACGGAAAAGAAAATTCACAGGACTACGTTAATCGTACTCCTTCAACTCGAGGAAACTGAAATTACGGTGCTAATAGGAAGCGCGAGATATACGCGATTGTACATACGAATTATTCAAATAGTTTCAAAGCTATGTATGAATATCTGTCTCCTTCGGATAGTCTCGGCTAAAGCGAAACTTTATTAAAAGCTCCGTGAGAAATACTCTGAGCGGAATGTTTAAACATTTACGGCACACGATGCCGGCAATATTATTTCTTTCGTTATATTATAACGCACGGCCATTAAATCACTGTCCTTCGCGCGGTTTCACTCGGTGAATTCGTAATTCGTCAGGTTCAATTCACCTTGCGCGCGGTATTCGTGATGACCACCGTGCGTACGATGGTATCTCGCGGACACGTTATAAAATTAAATGAAAATATTGTTGCACACGCAGCCCCTTTCGAAACGAAACGCGGAAACTCTCATACTTTCGCAGACCGCATGGAATTAAATATGCAATTGTTTCTGTCGTAAAGGCGTTCCTCTCATCACGTAGAGGTAGATATTCGTCGGCGTTCTGCTTAGAATTACCGCGGTGGATATAACTTGGCGGGACTCGACCACGAGAACATCCTCTTTTAAGAAAGAAAGACGCCAATAAATATAAGACACGCATAAAAGCGAACATAAACCACGCCATTTAACTCCGGACGGAGCACTACATATACCTCCCTTGTTTTTTTTTTTTTTTTTTCTCCTTTCGTGTTAAATTGTGTAAAAAGCCACGGATCTGGTGAAAACGACTTTCTTCGTGCTTGATTTATCGTTGATAATGTTAAGATATGCAAACTGAGCTCTCGAGCCGAATGATTTATCGCGCGGCGGTTACGGTATCGAATATTCGGATGTTCCACATTTAACGTTCCCCGCTTTCAGATTCGCGAGAGAGGAAATTTTATACTTCATGAAACACGACTATCCGACGCGGTAGAATTCCTCTTGTAATTTTTAAAGCGCACGTTTGGATCTGTTTTAACAGTATTTTACATACCAGTAACGTATTTCGCCGTACATTTATACAAATCTAATCTCCGTCTCTCTGTAAATCTAAGAAGAAACTGCACCTGCGCGATAATTGCAATTTCATCGCCGGACAAATTGTCTGTCTTTGATATTTCAAAGTTAAATATCAAGTTTAAGCAGAGGCCGTGAAAATATAATAAAGCTCGGACTATTTCTTTAGAGTTTCAAAATGCTTTTAGTAATACAGCATCGAAAAAGGAAAAAAAAAAAAAAAAGTTTTGCTCGATACCTGAATCATTAAAAAAGAAAAAAATATTTAAAAAAAAATTCACGTTTTGCGTGACGCGACGTATTTCACGCGCATTAATTTTGCTTTGACGTAAAGGGGGAAAAAAGTATCATATATATCACAAAGTGAGGTATTTAAAGAAACGATGATTATTTTTATCTGAACAATCATCGCATCGGTTACGCTATAATATGGGACGACGCCTAATCGCTCATTGCTGCGCAATCATCCATTCTGGTCTATCATTTTCATTAACGTAAGCTATTTGAAAATAATTAGCGATTAAAGCCGCATTCCGGACAAGCAGCTTCGAATTTAAATGAACAAAAAAGTCACTCTGCAGTAAAAAAAAAAAAAAAAGTAATTACGTATAAATTCCATACGCTGAGTTATGAATTTTTTGAAACCAGATAAAAGAGACATGAAATATTCATGACTAATTGAGACAAATTATTTGTCGTTTACTTAATGACAGTCTCACGACCGGTGTGCCCAAGTAAAGTTCGAAGTTTAGGAAATTAACGACTATACACCTGCAATATATGTATCTAATAAGTCAACATATGCATTCGCGCTTCACATATGTGTACATCGCGGCAATGTTTCCGAGAAGCATATTCAAGAAGCTGTAAAATTACGTATTCGAATGAGAGCACGCGGAACTGTATCCGGTTCGTAAGGCCGTACGTGTGTAGCATCTATCGACATTGAGGATAAGTTATACAGGAGATAAACGAGGAATCGCTGACACTGCCGTAAAACTTTGAAGCCGCCTTCAAACTTTGTCCTCGCGAGAATCTCGAGTGAGCCTGAGTCACGTATTAATAAGATAGAATTTTACGATAGCGCGTGATTAAGCAACCGGCACACGAAACAACCGAGCGACGGTGGTGGACGATGACGTAACGGAAGAAAAATGTGATCATATTCTGATCGCGCAAACAAGGCGCGAGGGACCGCGGTGCTTATGTGTACAATTCGTATAACGTAATAAACGCGACCGCGCGCGTGACACGCTCGTTATATGCGCGTAAATGATTGCGTTATAATTTGCGGGACAAAGAAGCACGGCCGCGGCATTTCTGCAAATCTCTTACCGCAATGCTCCGCAAAGACGGCGGACGACTAACCGCGAGAAATTCGTATTTTACATTCGCCTCGGCGGATTGTTCGAGATCCGAGAGGCGGACCATTGTACGCCGGTGAATTAAGAAACGAAGGGGAAACTTTGGGACGAAACGCGAGACATTCACCGCGAGCAGCACTTTGGTCGCGTATTCGCGGAATAGCGAATTATCCACGGTTAAAGAGATTAAGACTCGGCAAAAGCGGTCTTCTCGGTGAAACGTCCTGGAAATTAAGGGAATAAAAACTGGTCGAGGAAACTGGCTTAAACTGAACTGCATTAAACACCGTGCGCGTGTCAACATGATATACATATAATCCAGCTCATAAATTACGATTCGCGGAGTTTGCATTAGACGATGATTAATCGTGCCGGCAGTTCGCGGAAATATTCCCCCGGTGAGAATCCGAACGATTGTCGTTTTAATAAATGCGTAGACAGTAGTTGGCCGATTCCGCGAAATCGGCAGCGCAATATCGAAGAACGCGAGATTGATGCACCGGGGGATGCGCTGTATCGGGGGGGAAAGAAGCGTGTGTTTGTCGAATCGGTATCAATTTCGCCTTACGCTGCTGGGATTTTCGTAATCCGTATTTGACAAACATGCCCGGAGTCGAGATATACATATAATAACTGCACGCGAATGTTGGATGAGCACATGTGATTTTCGCGAAGATTGATCAATCCGAATAAAATTTATAAGCGCGTTAAAAAAAGGAAAAAAAAAAGGGAAAGCTAATAAAATAAAATACGAAGGAAAATAGAATTTATCAGCCAATCGGTATAATACGTAACATGTATGTCATTTATGAGCTACGATGCCTTGAAAACGACTAATCTACGAGAGCGATCGTGCTTCATTCCCAATAATTCTACCGGAATAAGATGGATTAATCATTTCAGACATTTCCGGCTTCAAGTACCCATATAGTATATTTTAAGACGTGATGTATTTTGAAGGATTAGAAACTGACCCGGCAGCCCGGATTGGAAATTGCCGAGGCCTTGTTCGGATCTGCCCTATCATTAGGTAGTTTGCAAATTTAAACAATGGTTTCCTACTACCGCTAACGCGAACCACCATCGTGGTCGAGTACACGGTTACGGCCAGTGTTACATAACCGGCCAAGGGAATCACGTGATAACCCCGATTGGGAACAAAGTTAGCGAGCAAGAAGGTCCCCCTCAGGCTGAAAGTAAGACTGAAGGAACTGCGCTCGATTTCGTATATGATCATTAGTACAACAATATCCCAAATCCCCACAAACAATTTACGATCGATTACGAAAAATAAAAATTTTAATATATTTTTTTATAATATATTTTTTTTTTTTATTTTAATATTTTTTAATGAATTTTAATATATTTTTATTTCATACGTATATGTAGACAGGGCATATTTTAACAGCTTCACAAGTTTTGTGATTTAGAAACTCTTTTAAACGACGAAAATTATATACGGTATTAGATATTAATCTATTTCATAAATAATAAATTTTTTTTTTTTTGTAACTGAAAGTGCATCGACTTGTAACACATTTGTACGATCGCTCAATTAGCGTGATTATCTGAGAAGATAAATGTGGCGATAAAACGGCGGGTTGTTGAGAATATTTTTCGTGTCTTTACCCAGGGGAAACGATGACGCTAATCGGCTGAGCGAGGCACGTGCCGCATGGTAATGTTGGTAATTACGTAATAAAAGGGCATATTTAACGTTCCGTGTAATTAATCGGCGAATAAAACATCGCGGCCACGAGGCGACGGCGTAACCGTCTGCAATGCCGTACTTTAGGCTTCCTATATCGATAACGCGAATGGCAAAGTACACTTCAAACAGGAAAGCCAGATTACTCTTTCGATTGCTTTTGTTTAACGCTGAAGGCGCCGGTCTTTATCTAGTTATTTGCTTTTTAAGTACACTAATATCGCGCGCGCTCAAATAAACGTTTCCATTTTTCAGTCATCGAAAAAAAAAAAAAAAAAAAATACAATTTGTATACCGGGTTAAAATACAGAATTTTACAGGAATGATTACACGTAAGATATAACAAAGCGAATTTTGTCTGCCGTACTTGGTAATTACCCGGGGGAAATGGTTGTAAGACCCGAAGACAATTTTATGCGGTAGATTCGCAAAAGCGCCCGCGAGTACGCTTCGTTTCCCCGCGTGTCCTGCATAATCGATTGTTCCTGACAGCATCTTAATTGCACTCGGATACGTATCGTGGCCGAAGAAAACTCGGTCACAATGACACCTCGTGTTTCTAAGCGAGCGGCCGTTCTAATTAAAATCCATTTCCGGGCGAGCGAAATCACGTCGCGTCGAGGAATTAACTCGCGACGGCTCATTAACGCTCAATCGCGGATCGGTCGGGGCAAAAATTCGCCCCCTCGGCTTTTGCCGTCGAAGTTAATTGGTATACCATCCTACGCCGTGGAGAAGGCAGACGAATTAATTGCAGCCCGAGACTTTTTGCGGACGAGACGCGGCGTTTTCTAGCGCGACGGAAATAGACGGGCCCGGCTCGTCCATGTTGAATTGCACAACGTTCCTTGCTCCATAGTCGGGGATGATAGAATAGCCACGAGATCTTAATTGACCCGGGGGAATGCGCGGGTATAAGCCGCGAGCGCGTTACATACAATATGCAGCCAGCAGTCGCGCATATAGATATACATGTATATGCATTGTCTTATTTCCGCGAGAAACACTTTGCGAAACTAATGACGCCGCTTGCGCCGCGAACTAATCACGAGCGAAGGAATAAGGAAGTCTTTTCTAGCTTATTACTTATCGCCAGGCGGGATTTCAGATCCTACACCTCTGATTTTGACGACGCTGACTCTTATAAGAATGGAAATGACAATTTTTTTTTTCTTGTTTTTTTTCTTCCGTAGAATAGTTGAATGTCAATCGGAATAAAGAATCGTTCCGCGATGTCAGAAGGCATGAGAACGGTAGAATTCTTTTTAATTGCATTTGCCGTTTAATAAATTGTCCAGATGTATGTATACAATTATAATTAATTTCTCGCGGGTAGTATAATCTTTGAAGAATATCGTGAGCGGTATTAAGATAACGATGATAGCTTACTTTGTGACGAAACAAAAAGCTTTTGGAGTAATATTGTTTGCAGTAACCAATGAGGTTTTCGAAAGACTTGGCTCGGCTAACGAAATTGTTAAAGTTCTTCTGCAAGGTATGCGAGTTATGCAAGTAAAAAAAAAAAAAAAAAACCGGTTAGTTTGCGAAATATACGAGCGCGCTATAACAGATACTAGAAACTACGTGAAATAATTAAAAGCGAGCGATAAAATTATCGAGAGGTACAACGTGTACTGCGGTAGACGAGGCAGAAGCGATATTTGAACCAGGACCTCTGCATTCGTGCTACCAGACGTTTAATTTAATCGGATGTAATCATCGCCCGGCATTCGCGCACTAGCCCAGAAAGACATAACAACGATAAGACAAAGTCGCGAGATGGAAGACACGACCAGACACTTTGCAGCTAAATAAATAAATCTGTTATACCAGATTTACATTGTAAGGTTTTTTTTTTTTTATTTTTCAGTTTTCTATTGCATGAAAAAATGTTTTTTCCTTTTTTTTTTTTTATAATGTACTGCTTTTGGGTGGGAACAAAAAATTGCAGAAATAATTTTTTTTTTCTCCTGCCATCGTTTAACGTCGCGATAAAATGTAAATATGCAGGATTTTATTACACGTAAAATATGAGTGTGTTTTATTTGAAGTGAATATTTACTTGAATTGTGTTTGATTAAACTGATTGGATATATAATATGTTCCCGGTGCCGCGATATACTCGATAGAATACTGAGGACAACCCATCGATTGTCATTGTTTGATCGACCGGAGGAGTCTAGGGGGAATTACTGGTCGGCGTGCATGCATGCTCAATTGAGAGCGACACAATATTATTCCTCGCTATGAATTTCGATGCCTACAAGTTTATCCATACGGTAGCCTGATAATAATTGCATTCATGCATTATTTATAACAGCTCGGCGGAACAACTAATTTATTATGTCTCTTTTCCCATTTTTTAGACGAACAAAAATATTATAATTTTTAATAAATTTCCCATACCACCATTTCGACTTCAAAAACAAATTATTTAATTTAATTTTACATCACTTTTCATAACGTTTTAAATAATCTCACGAAAGAAATACGTATTAAAATATTTTTATTAATTATTATTTTAATAATAAGATTGCTCGGTCAAAGCTTTTGCTTTAAAAAATTAAAAAAAAAAATTAAAAAATGGGAGGAGTTTCATATAGTTCAATAAAATTGTGAATACAACCTGCTTAATTTATTGCGATTGAGCTACGCGCCGCCAATGACACTGTAGTCTCGGGCTTAATCGGATGATTATTCTGAGATCATCATTCTTACAACTGACACTGGACTATAACGATGATATACATATATAAATACACGGTTGTAACTGGCTGAAGCCGGACCGATTTGCTTAGTTTCCCTGGTCTCTCTCTTTCTCTTTCTCTTTCTCTTTCTCTCTCTCTCTCTCTCTCTCTTTGTCTTTTCGAGTTCAATCGAATCAGCCAGCGAAACTTGCCTGATACGATCGATCCCCCGCCTAGTTCCGAACCTCGTTTCTCCGGAGTCGAATACGCCGCATTTACGAAACGGAGCGTCGCGCGTACTTTTGCATATGAACGGCGCGATATTAACAGCGGTTTTGCACGGTTCTCGAACCGAGCCAGCGAAAGCGTCGCTCTTCTGTTTCAGAGAAATCGAATGTCGTGGCGATCGAAAAAATATAAAAAAAAATAAAAAAAAATTCTCTCGCCTCGACTGTGACCGGCCGATAGCGCGGGGCCAATTCCCTCGTGTCGAAATTACATTTTACCCCTGATTCCCTGGTACCTTACTTCCTTCAACTGTCGGGAATCGCCTTCGTTGCCGGCAGGTAATCTCAAGGGGGTGGGTATTCGTATGTGCCTGCATACGTATCGACTGTATATGTACGTGCACCTGCACCCGGAGCCTTGTATATACGAATAGACGTAGGTAAATATATGCCCGGGCATATAAGGAATATCGTGCATCCGTATACATGTATGTGTATCTCTAGGTTGCTCTAAGCACCGCTCGGATAGATCGGTATTCGGAGGTCAAAGGTGCGCGCGTTCGATCTCACTAGGCCATGGCCGTCGCGATACCACCGTGTATAAGGAATAGCGAACGTCGGAGATATTTTATTAATCCAAGATTAACAGACCGTCTTTTTCTCTCTCTCTTTTTTTTTTTTTTTTTTTTTTTTTTATATCGAGGACTATACCTATAATCGACTCGCCACTTGATTAGCTGTATCAAGTCGACGGTAACTAACGATATACGCAATTATACGCTGAGAAAATAATTTGTCTAAAAAACAAAAGTACTTTTATTTAATTAAATTATTTTATTCGGTAGGTTTTCTCAACGCGTGTTTACTTGACGTATGTCTGGTTTAATTTAAAAACCGCGCACGACTCTGCGTAGTTAGATTCTAACGAGCTCACAGTGCACGCTCTGCCCGGCCGCATACATAAAAGCTAAAACTGATCCACCTCGTAAAATCGCCACGCGGCGTTTTGGCCTTCTGAAAGCATCCTATCTGCTATTTCGAAACTCATCTCGCACCGTTTAGATACTGCCGAACAAACACTTGTAACTCACTTTACGTTTGGCAAACGATCATCCGCTGAAACACGTTCCCCCGAACTTCCGGTTCTTTTCCCCGCAGCGTCGAATGCCAAGGATCGCCAGGCGAATAGCCGCTTTATTAGCCCGCGCGAAGATGCAACATGCCCGACGAGTAAGACGCGAAAGAATCTATCTAGACCAGAGCCTTCAAGAGCTATCTTCCCAAACCATGCACGACCCGCTTTATCATTAAACGCGCCACGCCGGCCGTTACAAAACGTATCGCCGTAAAATGCAAACCTTAAACCATAATCCAAGATTTAATACTGAAACGCAACGCGGACCGCGGCGGACGACAATGTAGAAATAGTTTTCTGTAAATGCGGCTCAGTCGAGCTTAAACATGAAAATTCGCTAAATGCGCCACGACGTTTGAGTTCAAAGGACGCGAATTTTGAGTAACTCGGATAATTATAAAAAATAGCTTATCGCGTTCGCATTGCGAGCAGCCGATGTACATATAACGTAATAATGTGTAATCGAGCGAAACGTGTATCAGAATATTTACCTTGCGTCAAACAGTTAACGAATCTTTAATGACGGGCGGACCAAGAGAATGTCAGAAACAAATGTCATCGATACAACACGGCATTGAGATGAGAATGAATGTTTAACAAAACAGATGCATTAACGTTGCCGAACACAGAGATCTCGAGGGAGAACAGGTAACAAATGACTTCCTTTGGGGAAAGAGGCGTCTTGCTATTGTGCCGCTATCGATTGTTTGCAACTGTCGCAAGATACTAGCGAACCGTCGAAAACGGGGGTGCTTTACTTTATCGTTCGCATACATATTCACGGAATCCCATTACTTGCACGTACAATTTAGCAGCAAGAATCGCAATATAATGAATTTTAAGCATGTCGAGGTAGGCGGTCGCTCGTTAACTACGTGAGAAATGGGATATTTGATTTACGGGATATTTCGCGTATGTGAGGTAAGTTGTTAACATGACGTAGGATTTAATGGAATTAAACTCGACGCGAAACAATTAGTCATTTTAACGCGAGATTTGTTAACTATTTTTTTTTTTTTTTTTTTTTTTTTTAACTTGAAACTTTTTAGAAAATAGCATTTTTAATATTTTTACCCGCCCAAACTTTGTCATATATAATTATATAAATATTTAAATTTGCCTATGAAATAATAACGAATATTTTTATTACAGCCGCAATTAGTCCGAATACTAGTAGATAAGAGAAAACGCGTTACAGCGGGCTCGGTACGTCGGTATTCAAGCGATTATTGCGAACGCAAAGCCGATTATTTACCTATTCATACGGCAACACCGACCATGCTAATTGTTCGCATCAGCAGTTCTCTCTATGCCGGCCACGTAGATTGTTTCATTCATAAGGGAGGCGTAAAAAGCGGCGCAACGCAGTCAGTCGCCGGATGGCTTCTACCTCCGCGAACAAAACGAAGCTATTCTCACCGCGTTTTTTGCGACCGTCAATTAAGCATCCCACGTTTGCGCACTTTATACGCTCGCACGTGCGAAAAAGAGTGGTGGAGTAAAGAGGCCATTTGTGCATTTGATCAGAATGAATTTAACCGGAGGCGCAATTAAGATGACTTAATTAATTAACTCTCTATTTCCGCGTTAACTCTTCCGAATGTGAAACTACCACGGCCGTGACCTACGCCCACTGCGAAATGCTCACTCTTTCGTATAAATGGCTTTAACCCGCTGACTGGAAGATATTTTTTTTTTTTTTTTTTTTTTTTTTAATGTAAAATTAATTTACATATTTTGTCTAAATCGGGAGGTCGCATCAGCAAGTCTTCGTATTAGGATCTGAGAAAATGCGAAATCGCATTTCAATACGTAATAATTCAAGCACGTGGAGATAACGCGTGTGCTTCTGTATGCTCAGCGAAAAAAGTGTCGACACGTCGTTTAATAATTATTCAAATAAACGTAATTCATCGATTTCACAGATAAACAGATATCAAACTTGTTTCAACATTATAGCATGTGGCGATTAAGAAATGATTACGCGAATGGTTAGGTTTTTTTTTCCTGTAACGATTTATACTGTTTCACGATTATTTCTTTGTGTATTTTATTGCGTACAATGATACGGTAGCCGATGCAAGTAATTAGAGAGCCGACACTGCGAGAAATATTGAAGATTGCTCCGTGACGCGATCGCGCACGAGGGATCCATGCACACGCATCCTCGGAGAGCGGCGCATAAATTATTAATATCCTAGTTACGGCTAAGCGCGCGTTGCCGGCAATTTCGTAGCATATTCTGGTCCATGTGATTCGATATCTAAATGCGTCACAAAACTAGCCCGTTGTTAATTCCCGTCGGTGCGACGTTATCGTTTCGCGGGACAGTACGCGCGACAACTCGCGAATAAACGTCGTCGTTCGATAGAAAGCGAATAGATCAAAGTCACTTAAATATAGAAACAGCGGCGAATGTGTGTCTACTTCGTCGGTAACCGCGCGAAAATGAATCGCGCGCAAATAAACAGGCTGAAATTATCTTCGGTTCTACGTGCCGTTTCGAGCCGCGAAGGATTCGCGGTCGTGCTTTATACGGTACGCGGGCACGAGTTTCTTATTCTTTGCGACCAGGCGGACGAATTATTTTCGTTTGACCGTAAAACTATCGAAGGTTTTAAATAAAAAAAAGAAGGTAAGAGCCTTCGAGCCTACGTGATTGTCGCGAGTGAAATATTTGCGCGCACGCGTCAAGCTTGTAAAATGCACGATCGTGATTTCGATTATGTCAGCATCCTCTGTCGAACAATGGGCGATCCCGCAGTATTGTTCGACGTGCCTGTGTGCGTACGGGCAAACCGTTTCATGGTGATTCTTACTAATCAATATAATCGTACGCGAGCGCGCGTGTACGTGGCGCGCACACGTATGCAGCGCGCGGTACTTGGCCAAATATGTGCATCTGGATCTCTCGAGAATCTACTGCCCGCCGTGGAATTGCTCCAATTGCGAGGAAACATAGTTTTCTCGGTAATATACGACTAGACTTTCGACGGCATTAATCCTCAAAAATATTTTCTTCAACGAAGATTGCGGACGCGACGACGGTGCTGGTTATAAATTGCTTTTATCGAGCGTCACAGTTGTTGCGATTAATTTCAATATTTCATTAATTCAAGCTCTAATTTCCGAGTACAAGGTTATACCGCCTACCGATGGCCACGTTGAAATAAAAACATTAATTACTTCTTTATATGTACCTATAAATCAGATCTGCGCGTTTTGCGGTAACGAGTCCCTGTCTAACCCTCGGGTATATGTCCCCGCTTTGACGCAATCGGCTTGGAAGAAAATAAAAAAACTTACCGCGACACGACGGAAGAATATACCGATGCGATCTATGTTAAATAATCTTCTCGATTCACAAATGCGACCGCGATAAAAAAATTCCTGCTTTAGATAGGCGCGCGATAAAATATAAACAACATTTACGTTTTACCAAGTAAGGTAATTAAAATTGAATCAGAGCTATTTCAATTATCAGTTGTTTACACGTAATGTTTTAATTAATTTCTTTTCCTTTTTTTTTTTTCTTTACTCCTGTACATATAATTTTATTTAAACTGATTTTACTTTTAATGTATTTGTTTCTCATTAAATTATAGAATAAAAACTACAAAATTTCAAAACGCAACCGGTCTGCCAATAAAAAAAAAGCGAAGTGATTCATTTATAAATTAAATGTAACGTCGCGTAATAGTATTTACAGAGGAAGTATATACCCATAACGCACGTCAGAGATAAATCTCCGTGGTTTTCCTGCGGTTTTTACGTATCCCGGGTTTGTATAACAAAACGAACTGATGCGTGGCTTCCGACTTAAGATATGGAAATCGGCCAAGTATTGATATAGTTACAGTTTTCTGGCGCGAAGTAAAATTATCGTGAAAAATTCGGTGGAGCGAAAATAGTTATCGCAACTGCCACCTGTTTGTCAAAGCTTATCAAGAAACGTGCCGCGCGCCAAAATATATGTACAGCATCGCGAAAGAGCAAGCATTAATCTTTTTACCGAAAAGAGTTTTTCGAAGACTGGGAAATAATTCCAATAATTTTAAATAAGCTGTGAACGCTGCCAAGTTATTTCTTAAAATAAAACAAGTGCTTTACAGCTTTTCCTAAATTAAAATTTTATGCGGAATGTAATTAGTCGCGTTAATAATGCGTCCGGTTTAATAATACCGATTAATTTGCAAAACTAGCTTTGCGTGTCACGATGAGAACTATACCTTCGTCTAATTAAGAAATTACTTAACGCCTTAAAAACCGAAATAATTCACAATTCCGCTGCCGTTCTAATTTCTTAAGTTAATACTGACGATATCATCTTTAGCCCACCTCATTTTATTCCCTGGTTAAATCAATTCCGAGCTTTATCCCTCCGAAAACCTGTTTGCACTGAAAATGAGACCGCGACGTGCAGATTCATCAATGTCAGAAGAACTAATACGCCGAAACAATGTGTGGTTAACTCCTAGAACGTCGCGTATCGCATTGTTCTCCCGTATTCCGTAAGCATAGTCGGCTTCGATAATTACAGTAAGTAACGATGAAACGTATCTTCCGTCGGCGATGCGAAACTTATCGTCACGCGCCTAGAAACGGCGTGCATGAGTAACGAGAGACTTTTCCGGGTGTCGCGAGTATTCTGCATTCATGCATTTCCAATCGTCAACAAACGCGCGACGCCGCACATTTATGTACCATCGCCGCAATAAGTAATTACACACGCCCGGATACGTTAGAGAAACGAAAAAGAGTGCTCTACGCAATTTTCTTGGCTTTATTGCGACGTACGAGAGACGTTCCGGTGTCGTAAATGGAAAAGAATGGAAAAAGGAGACGTGTAAGCAGGATTTTGTCTCGAGAGAGAAGAAAGCGTATTTAAACTTTGTTTTACAAAACACGTGAAAGCAATTCCGCACGTTAACATTGAATGAAATTGCTGATGCATACTAAAAAATAGAACAAGAAGTTTAAATGTACTTTTTTCCCCAAGGCAACATTTTTACTTAAAGAATCGACTCTCATTCTCGGCTCCGCGATACAATTAGGTAATAATTAACATGTTTCGACCTCGTAAAAATATTACTCGTGTGATAAAATTTCTTTTTTTTTTTTTTTTTTTTTTTTTTCTATAAAACTTGTGATTATAATTAAATTTACTTATTGGTATTTAAAATATTTTATATGCGACTTGGAAATATTTCATATTCCTGCGTACTCGTGTCACAGATCAACCTCTTGTTCAAGTAAAATAATAATTAAAATATTTATGATTAAAAAAATATTCAATGACCGCGATTATTTTTAATAAAATTCTGTTACTCTCTGAGATTAATAAGTTCTTCGCCCGCGTCCAATTTTGCACAAAGCAAGTCAACGGAAATACCTGTGGCTTCCCTAAACTGTCGCGAGCATTCACGATCCTGCCTATGATATACTTCCGCACGTCTAGTAAATTCTCTACGTTATTTCAACCGAAATGTCACACTTTAAATGCCGTATCTCGCAACGGGACTGGAGCGCGTGCGGATGAGACGAGTAGGAATGTATGTATGTGCGGAAAATGGTTGAAATTCTCGGTCCCAACCTCGATATAATCCTATTAGAGTAGTGCACGACTACAAAATTCGTCGTTCATACGTGACACGTAATATATATATACATATATATACATTAAAGCAAACCCTTAATCCTCAGCGTGGCAAATACGCGCGGTAAGGTGTCCCGGACAGCGCACTTGCCCCGCAAGGGACAGAAATGAGTAATCCTTTCTAATATTCATGACGCTAAAACGCTTTCAACACGTTCTTAAAATATGCAAGGCTATAGGCAGAAATACGCGACTGTGACTAAAAATGAGCATCTTAATAAGCAGAGTCTATGGGCTGTAAATTTCCTGTAACAACTCAACGATACGCGAAGCGTCGCAAATACTTGGCACTAGCCATTTTCATGTCGAAAAACCAATTGAAATCCGAAAGATCCGAATAAGTCTACGATCCTTGTTTAAAAGTGACGCGACACATTTTTAACCCTGTCCGCTTTTCGACTTGGAGCGCATGATGGATCGCGAGAATTCGCGGCGAGGAATCATTCATTCTCCCGACGCGGCGATTCTCTGACGTGTCGCATTTTTTCATAAGAGAAGAATAAAGAGGCTGTGTTAGACGGGAAAGGTCAAGGAAGTCTCCGCGCGCGTTGCAGAAAAGTTTTGATGTACGGCGCTGTTATACTCTGAATCGTCTAGAGCAAATTAAGATTAATGCGGCCGGCCTCTCGCAGGTGAAATAACTGGAAGTATCCGGGAAAAGAAACTAGGACGATAACATATTCACCTTTCGGCGGAGGGTCGAAGCGCGTGGGAGACCGTATTTTATCGATATCGCGGCCGACGTCGTTTCGTAGAGTTCCACGGAGATCGGGGAAGGCGTAGGTGTGCACTTCCGTTTCTACGTTTCGCGCTTTTCAGAACCGGCGAATAATCACGACGCGAGTTAAATGCCGTTATACATACAGCGAAACGACACGTGCAGGCTGTCAAGATGCGGCCGGCAAATATTTGCGGATAAGATAGACTAATAAAGCGGCAGAAAGGAGGCTGCGCTTACGTAATCTGCGTGAAACGTATACTTTTGATAATTATCACGAAAAAGCTTCTTCCGGCTTTATGGTAATGTGCGCGAACAGTGAGCAAAGTATGACGCAACCGGACGAAATTTACTAGACATTAATGCAACTGGCCGCTGCGGTGAGGCCATATGCAGCCGGAGAAAAAGTACCCGTGAAAGGCGAGAACGTGGTAAATTGTCTCGAATTCAGAGAACCCCCGCCGCCTACACGTTCGCGCGCTCGTTAAAGCAGATCCTCCGAAAAAGCGGCATAAATCTGATTTTAGGGCACGGTTATCGCCAGGGCGTAATCTCCTAGGTCACTAGCGATATGTGGATGTGCGAAAAAAAGTCCGTTTGATACAAAAACTTTCGGGGAAACCTCTCGGTCGGATAGCATTATTCTTCACGCGTCGTTAATTTCATTTTCGCGATTAATTTACTTTAACTAGAAGGAACTATGTGCGCGCTATTTTTTTTTAATACTCCAATCACTAATTATGAAGAAAAAAAATTATGTTACTCACCAATCTGCATACAGCGGAGTTGTAAATTTCAGCCGGTGACTGTAACATAAAAAAGACAAAATTATTGTAGATATGTCAGTTTATTTATGGGATTAATAAAAAAAAAGATTTTTTTTTTAATTTATACTTACTTAAAAGTTGCTCCGCCGATGCAGGATGCCCCCCGGGCCTGCTCCTCCTCTCAGTTTGTGTGTCGAGTCATCCTTCCGCGCACAAGTAACTCGCGAACGCGTCCGGGTGAAGCTACAATCGCGAAAATTACTTAACAAATTTTTCGACACTCCCGAATTAAAAAGAATCGTAAAAAAACGCCCGATAACTAAGCGGTGCTCGCGAAACGACCGACGAACCGCCGGCGGTTCGTTTAATAATTAATGTCGGCGATATCGGCATCTGTAACAGAAAAAAGATACAATAGAAATTAGTGACATGCTATAAATCAAGTTAGTCTTAAGAAAAAAAATTCTTTAATTAATTTTTATTAAAGCCGAAGTTTGATTTTTACCTTCGAGTTGTTGCGTCGATGCCCGATGCCTATCCGAGGCCTCCTCCTCCTCTCAGGGTGTCCGGAATGGGATGCGGTACTTCAGCTTCTTCTCATCTGAAACAGAAATAGAAACGATTATTAAATTACGATATTTGTCGGTGTGTCGTAACTGCGTGTGCAACCGGGCAGCCAGCGTACTCAATGTTCACGTGAATACCACGCAATGTTTTGGGTCGCGACCGCTGCTCAATCTCGGCCGCGCTACCTCGTCACGCGTCGCGCAATGGAATTTATATAGAATTTTTTAACTATTTAACACGTCGCTCTGCTTGTTCGATCGAGTTGCTCGGAGCTTAGCTTAAAGAGCCAAGTCTACAGCGAGTCTACGGCGATTGTTCAACGAGCTAAGATGACCGCCCCGGTAATGTGCGCACGTGAACGAGGATCGTACTTACTTTAAAGGGACAAAAACTGCTTGTCCGTATTCTCCGTGTAGAGAGAAAGGTGAACGATACAATTCCTGCCGGGGTACGTCTCCGTAGAAAAAATTATCACCTAACTTCCGGCGCGACCGCGTGCTCTTTTTCCTACGTGATGCGTACTCGTCTACCTGTGCCGTATGAGTGTGGTGGGGGAAGTCACGTAGCTCGCGCTCACTCTAGCCGCCTACCGCTCGCATCCCCACCACCTACCTCCTTACCTGCGCCTCCTCTACCTGCCTCGCCCGCGCTCCCATCGTACGTCTCACCCTCGTTTTTTTATCTTTTTCGCCCATTCGAAATTTAACTATTATAAAATCGCAAATATTAAAGTTCCTTTTTTTTTCTAGAACGCTAAATCGTTTTTAATCCCGTTGTATTCGAGGACAGATATCTGCCAAATAAATTAAAATTACATTTATGCCGAAACGGGTCGATAAAGGCTTATTATTAATTCCATCTCCCCTGCCGCATTTCATCAAAAGTGAACTATTGTTTCCGGAAGGCGCGGTTAAACCGAAATGATATGCCACACAAACGGAACATGAACGGATACAAACGCCCACCCGCGTCGAATCGAATGTACATATTTCGCCGACCCGTGCCAGTTGGCCGATACCCACGAATTTGTACATGCGTCTTTTTTCTATTTCACCGAACGGCCCGATCGCTTCATTTGATATATGACCCACATAGCGTAACCGTTGCAATTTTAATTACAGCGTAAAATATTTCCGAACATATTACATTGATATTGCATAACGTAACACATATTAAACGTGACATTTATTGCTTCGCTATAATTACGTCGATTACGAGAACGTTAAACGCGCTTAAATTATTCATTGGAAAAGTCTGCGGTTTATTTCTCCGTGTCGCAAATATACCGTTAATTACCTCGGTCGATTACTAATGCAAAGTTATAACGTAAACGAATTAAGAAACGTTTTGGCGTGAATCCCGACGATTGTTTCTTACAGCTGGTTCGGTGTTGTCGCAGTTATGGTCTTGCCGCGCGGACGAAAATCGATAAGCGAAATTCTTTCCAATGCACCTCGCCCGCAAACATCGCGATATTGTATCGGCACATAAAGCGAGCTATTATAATGTGAATTCCCAAGGCGGGTGCACGTTTTCCGAGAAAATGTTTCTGCTCGAGCGTAACTCGCGCGGAGAAACATGAGCCGCGAATTGAAACAAACGACACGTCACAGAAAGAATTGTTCGATCTATAGGCAGGCGGAGCGATCGCCCCATCAATCTTCTTCCCATTTCCAATATTGCCGAATTAATTTCGCTCGGCATATGAGCTACGTCAGTTTATTACGCCCCGAAAACATTTCATTTTTATTTGATTTAAGCGTTTTCATTTCTTAACATTAGAATATATGTTGCACTTTCGCTCGAACGTCCAAATTAAATTTTAATTATAAAATTTAATTTATTACAATAGTTATATTTAAAAAAAAAATTTTTTTGAAACAGAATTTTAATGGAAAATATTTTTTTTCGGAACGGGAAATGGTTGAAAACGTTTTCGGCTACGCCGCGAGTAATAAAAAAGAACGGAACATCTCGTCATTTCTAAACTACACTACTTTTCAAACTACTATAGACAACGACTCTACGAATTTTAATCGTAGATTCGTTACCTCGATAGAACAAAAAAAAACTGTACTCACATTTGATGCGACGCCGGAGTTCACAGCTACGAAAAGATGATGAATGGTAATCTGTAACATACAAATAAAACTAAAATGAAATACATGTTCAAAATAATAATTATTAAATTTTTTTTTACGAATATTCACTTTGATGAAACATTAGCTTAATAAAGTTCTCTCTCTCTCTCTCTCTCTCTCTTTTTTTTTTTTTTAGTTATACAAAAATTAATATGAATGACTTTCCGCGAATAAAAGTAGTGTGCTGCAATTCATCCGCAGTGCCAAGTATGAAGTGATATTAAACCTCCTGAAAATCGTCGCGTTTATAAGCATTACCTAATTAATTAATTAGAATTAATGTCGACTTGAGCCGGTGCTCCAGTGCGGTTTACCAGCATAAGCTGCAGTTTGAATGGAGTATGGAGCAGCGCCTTATCGCCCGCATCCTCGCGGTAATCTAATTAAATTGCAAGCGGAGGAGAGGCACTGGTCCGCGCGTATGGATTATTCGTACGCTTTCTTCAGCGCGCGTCGTTCTGCGACAGGGAATAAATTCGAGTGCGCCGTGCAGCCGATTTGTACAAACGAAACGTTTCCGGCCGTCGTTACGCATCGTTGCTGGTTCGAAAAATGACGTGCAATATCACAGTGCCGCGCACGCAAAAGCTAAATGAAATTGTCGGGCAAAGAATGCCGAAGACACCGCCGCGCCAGCGTGGAATGCTCACGAGTATTGCTTCCTTCCGCAAAGTATTTCAACGCGCGCTACGACAGGATGTACTCGCGTGCAGCATCCAGTCCAGCCACGCAAAACTTCCAGCTACGTGCGTGTTCTCTTATAATCAGCGCGATACAAAAAAAAAAAAAAAAAATTCGGCCAAAGTTCGAAAGAGAGAAAAAGGAGAACAAATATTGCGTACGACATAAACTCTAAGGTAAAATCTCTTTTATGATAAAAAGGTGAAAACAAAAATCTGAACGGCATTCGCGAAACAATTTGCAAAGCAAAATCTGTCGGCACGTGAGGATGACGTGATAATAAATTTGAAAGTAGGAATGTATTGCGGTTTGAAAAAAAATTCTTCTGCGCGAGATATGTATGAAGTTTATGTTCGAACGGCCGTAATAAATCAAATTTTTTCAATCGAGATAAAGAGAAAGAGAGAGAGGGAGAGGGGTCAGCGGCACGTCGGAGATTCAGGTGTACGTCGTGACATATGAGCGCATTTATTGTCCGAGCTCGGCAACGTTATTACTCTAAAAAGTGGGCCAATGTTGCCCGGATTAAAATCGAACTGATTAAAGTCGAGCTTTGAGTTTCGCAGAAATTGAGTTTCGCGAGATCGGCCGGTGAAAGCTTTTGCACTTTAATGAAGGCTCTTTGCGAGTATATTATTTTCTTCATCATAACGCTAACGCATTATGTTGTCGTAAGGTACACTTTATAAACTGTCGGAACGAAAGCTTGGTTACTGCTTTACAATTTTATAGACCGGTTGCTATACTACTTCTTGACCCCGGCACTTTAGCTACCACAAAGGCTAATAAAACTAAATTAATTTTAAGGATAAATTGAGATGGTTAAAAGAAAAACGTGCGAATAAAGACTTAGCTTTGAAAGAAAAAAAAAAAAAAAAGAATTTAAAGGTTCTTAATTATTTATCCTTTTAATGCAAAATGAGAAAGCCAACTTAGACACCCATTAACGTACGGCGCTTGTAATTAGTTTCAAGATCTATTTGACCAAAAAATTCTCGAAAAATAATGATAAATAATTTGAAAATCTCGAGTCTTAAATAATTACTGCGTCACAACTTTTGGCCGATGTTTTTAGAAGAATTAATGGGAGTTGAGAAAATGCATTGTGCTCATCCTACGCGCGCACACGCGCGCGCGTGTGTGTGTGTGTGTATAATAGCTTAATTATATTAAGATGGCAATTTGCTCGAAAAAGGGAAGGAAGTAATTAAATTGTTCGGTTTGAGAAATAGCAATTTGTACCATAATGCATTACATTAAGATATATGTATATCGTTACGGAAGATCCATAATGTTATTCTTCACTACGTTGTGTAAAATATTAGCTGTCATACGTTCGCCCAGAGATTTCGTATTAAAATAAAGTTCCTCGATTATCGCAATAATGTAACTTTCAAGTTTAATAGTTGAATTTATAAAGTTTATACGTTGAGCAACGTTAATGATTTCTCATAACTTCCAAATTACTCCGATAAAATAACAGTCGTCTGATTCTAAAGAATAACTCTCATATACATATAAATGAGAAGACTCGTGGAGTATGTATCATATTTAAAATGCAAATACAATTATATATGTATATTCTTAAGTGTGATTAAACTTGTACGTCAAGAAATTAGTTTGCGACAAATATTTTTTTACACTAGAACAAATCTTGCTCTATTTTCCAAAAAATCTCAATTCACGCGCATCATTATAATTGCGGACATTAATTAATTAATTATAAAAATTTCTATGTAATAATTACCATTGAGGAATTTACAGTCGACGGCGTGTTGCAAGTCCGCTTAGATTTGTAGCTTTCGGTTAAGTAGATTACAGTAAATTATTTCCTCGACGCTGTATTACCCTGCTCTGCTCTTTTTATGATCACTATCACTAATTAATCCCGACCGCGACGAAGAAGACGGGCGAGGTGCAGATCGCTTCCATAATGACGATCACCGGAATCTACTGAACGTCGCTGAAGGCGATGACGTATGAAGGTGTCGGTAATGTCGAACGAGCGGTGCAATTCACGCTGGACGCTCCGTGCGCTTTGTCGGTACCATAACCTTTGCTTTCCGAAGCACTTTTTTCGAGGCTCGATACGAAGCCCGGAACGACGAGTGGAATAAAAGAAGTATAGAAAATGATTGCTCGTTTCCAGCCTGACAACGTCGATACTCATTTGTATGCGAGACTATCCGATCCGCGGTCGAAATTACGCGAAATTGTGGAGCGATTACCAATACGTCTTCGCGCCCGAAGCTCCACAATTAGACTGACCGTTAGAGATTCGGCCCTTGGATAGAAAGAGACAGCGCTATAGATAGAAAGAGAGAACCGCGTAAAAAAGTGAGACGGCAATATGTCGGACCGTTACGTTGTTATATATACGCGAAAGAAAATGATGTCACCACGGTGAATAAAAAAGATTGCTCGGTACAATAATGAGTTAATAAAGGAGCACACGCCGTAAATATCCGAGAGTAATTAGACTTACATTCGCTCATATGCACCGTCGTCACATTGTGGAACTTTGTATTATCCATCGTTCTCATTAGACCGCAGAAAAGTTGAGATGTTTTACATCGAAATGGACTACCGGTGCATAACTCTGACGCGTCGCATATCTGATTGAAAATTTCAAAGTTGCGAAATTAGCGCTACGAGTTTGTTCATTAGCCGTCACAATTTGCGACGCAGTTCGGCAAAGTTACCAATGTCCATCGAAAATGTTCGCCTCGTATACACGTCGGTGCCTTTACCGTCACCGTACATTCGACACTAAGAACATAAAGTATTATCTCGTTTCAATTCAACTTAATTTTTTACTCACAGAATTTATACTACGTTAAAGCTGTTAATTTTTGCTTTTTTTTTTGGTCAATTATTAATCGGAATAATCAAACGTCGGAATAATTCTTATCAACAGCTTTGCTTTAAAAGCACAAAACGGAGAAAAGTTTATTCTACAGTTCCACCTAATCTTCTTGAGAGAAATCGCTCTGTTTCTTCCATCGTGCTATAAATCTTCCGCCACCACCCCCGCGAAATGATGAAAAATTACCCTCATTCTTATTCACGAGCGCTACTTTACAGACTAATGATCCCGTAACCGGTTAGGCGGATCAAAAATATGAAATAAACTTGTGTACCGGCGAGCAATAAAATGTTAATCTTTATCCACTCGCAATCTATATTCGAAACGCGTCATCTGACTCGTATTCAACTTTAAAGATTTATCTTAAACTAAGGGTAAGAAGTAAACTAATATTTATAAATTATTTAACTAGAATTGCGAATATGGAGCGTCTGATTTTATCTTTTAGACAATTTAAACTAACGATATCCCGATGCACGCGCGATATTAATTCCGCATTAATTAATTAATTTATACTAACGTATTATTTTTATTTACTTTTTCAGATTCTATTGGGACCTCTGCATGCTCCTCCTACTGGTAGCTAATCTGATAATTCTGCCAGTCGCCATTAGTTTTTTCAATGACGACCTAAGCACTAGATGGATAGCCTTCAACTGCCTTTCCGACACAATATTCCTTATAGACATTGTCGTCAACTTCAGGACGGGTGAGTGTCATTCGATCGATCAATTTACTCGCCGTTAGTTCCCCGTTGTAATAAATCCCCGTTACTTAATTGGGCAGTGAAAAGCTTTTAATTCGCAAATATACAATCGTTGAGAAATTTCAGCTCTAATCTCTCGTACCAATAAGATTTGGCTTGCGAGAACAGCTGCGTTGTCGCAACAACGGCTCCGTATCTCTCTAACGATATTAGTAACGTCTTTTGAAACTTTCATGTAATACCATTAGGCGTTGCTTACATCATACTGTCTCCGCGAACATGCAAAACTCTACTTGACATTGCGCTTCGTACCATTCTCTCGTAATAACCGGCGTAAATTCGCATACAGCTTGCTCACAATCGAGACATTTACGCGCATTAAAATATTTAAAATTATTTTATGTACATACGTTGTAGCCATTAAAGCACGCGTTAATTACTCTCATTAAATTTATCTTTCGAAAAATTACTCACTGCCTTGAATTGCAAACCTGCGCGCGCGTTAAAAAAAATCTGTAACTTTAAAGAGATCCGAGATCAAAAGAAGTTTACGACTCCGAATCTTTTTTTCTTTTTTTCTTTTTTTGGTCCTCGCCTACGTTTCCAGGATATAAGATACCGAAGAAAACAGACGCGAGATGCGAGATGGATCAACTATTTGCGCTCTTCCTGGCCCCGACAATGCACAATGACAGTATTGTTACGCGAAAGAGAACACTCCTAACTCCTTGACATTTCGTTATTACCCGGGGATTAATTTGAAACGTGTTTGAGTCAGTCCCGTAAATGTGAAATTAGGTCGCGAACTGCGACCGATGGAAATCATTATATTATATGTATATTGCATATCGCTCTGCGTCGATTCGCGATGATTAAAAATTTCTGCGCCGCAATATCTCGCGTCTCGTTCAAATATTAACGGAGACGTTAATATTCTTAATATTAACTCCCTTTTTTTTTTATCTTTCCTACCAATATTTTTTTTTTTTTTTTTTATCTCCAACGAATTGAATGATTTTTTTCTTCTCGTCTCCGATTGTTGAATAACGCATTATATACACATAAATGGGTGCATCAGATGCACGAGAATAACGACGTGACAAACTGTCGAATCGATGGCAAGTCGCCAGAGCGTGAGGTAATAGCATTAGCGTTTTTCCGGCGACTTGAGTTTCGCGAGCTTTGAAAAATCATTGACGTGGAAAAACAGCGAAATAAAATTCTTTCGTTGCAGGTATAATGCAGCAGGATAATGCCGAACAGGTGATACTGGATCCGAAGTTAATCGCGAAACACTACCTCAGGACTTGGTTCTTTCTCGACCTCATCTCTTCTATACCACTAGATTACATTTTCCTCATATTTAATCAAGTAAGTACGTCTTGTGTCGTCTGCAACACCCTTTTGTCCGCGTTTCTTCTAATTGTAAGATCGTGAGTTATCTTGTCGACTCTCCGCGATTAATTAAAAACTCTAATTTTTTTCGTAACAAGACAACAAGTAAATATTAAATTAAATTAATCGTCTTAATAAATAATTGACCAACTGTGAAATTTAATCTAGCGATCGAGAATAAATAAGTCAAACATCACGGTAACAAAGAACTTCGCAAGTTTCAGGACTTCAGCGAGTCCTTCCAGATCCTGCATGCTGGACGTGCTCTCAGGATTCTCAGGCTTGCAAAATTGTTGTCACTCGTTAGGTTACTACGCTTGTCAAGACTGGTGCGGTATGTCTCGCAATGGGAAGAGGTCTATGTGAGTGTTTCGCTACTTATTATATAGCACTGTTCTCATTTTGTAATCATTATGATACGTGTAGCTCGTATATAATTTACGTATATACATATATATATATATATATAAAAAAGAGAAAAGAAGCATTTGTGACCTTTAACAGATTCAGGAAGCTGACGAGCGATCTTCCTCCTACGAAATTACTGCTTTTCCTGCAGACAATGAGGCTTAATCAGGGCTAATTAATGTCGATTGTCAGTTTTTTGAATCTGTCAATTGCAGAAATCACCTTCCGCATTTTATGCGGGATATTAAATAATTATGTCTATGCCTGATACGTGGTCGCTGTAGAGAATCGGAGGAGGTTAAAGGGAAACAAGTCGGCCCACTTTCGTATCCCTTTGCCGTGGACATTTCGTACTTAACCGCAGGTGACTCACCGAGTCACCGACCAAGTTCTCACGTCAGTGGTGGATTCTATCCGACGGGCAAACATTATTTGCCAAATTTTCTCGAATTCGCACTCAATAACGAGAGTATCTCTTTCCTACAAGGAGAAATCTTCCTCCGTCATAAGATTTCGTCGAGCAAGTACGGTCGATCGTACGTGCACGTAGAAATATTTTCTGGGTGTGTGCAACAAGAAACAGGATACGTTTCTAGACAAAATTACTTTACCATCCTTGCCGCAAAAATCTCAGTCCACCACTGCGGGGAATTTTTTTTTCGAACTGGGCTCTCAGACGATTAGATTATGTTTCGCTTTCCGTTGCTGAACATCTAATAAGTGTTCCCACAGCTCTACTCAATATATCCCGCGATACTCCTAAATTTCCGCTCTACAAAAAAAAAAAAAAAAAAAGAGATCCCTCCCTCCGCCTGTCTTTCTCTCTCGCGATAATAATCGTAAATTAGAATCAGCTGTTCTCCCTTACTCGATCATCTTACCGCACCGAGAGGAGCATAAACGGATAATGATAATAAGCATTACCTCTGACAAACAATTCGTGGACACAAGCGAAGTGATAGCGTGACGAGAGAAAAAAATAGAGAAGGAAAAAAAATAGCAAATAGCGGAAAAGAGGGTACACGTGCACGCGATTGCGTGTCCCGCAAAATCATCGCTAATACACCGTGAAACCCGATACAAAAATAATCTCGTGACACAATACGATATTTTATTATATTTTTCATTGTCGTTTCGATGCACCGATAATTGTTGTTGTTCGCTATTCGTATATTATTCGTTACCTTTTTGCTCTCGTTTTAACGCACACGTCAATTTTGCGCACGTGATGTAATGGTACGACGATCGTTGACGGGTAAGTAACTGCCTTCCAAGCAAGTTGTAAATACCATTCGATAATCGAAGCGACGCGCGAACCTATTGTGCCCGTCCTTCCGTTCGATTAAAGAGTCATTTCGAAAGACAAAAGAAAAAAAAAAAAAGGACAGATAACGAAAATCGAATTGATTTCTGTAAATATCTCTCACAAGTTCGCATCTGTATTTCACTTCACTCCAGATATATATATCTCGCTATTTTCTTCACACGAGTGTTCGACAGTTTAAACGAAACGAAAAACGCGACTGTTAGCATTTATAGAATAGAAAACGATTGTAGAACATCGTTACGTTAATAAGTAACGGCAGTATCCGTAATTTCGTCTACATAATTATGTATATATACCTTTAAACTGCAAGTGTATTTTTAATTGTTTGCGTGGTTTAATTGGGTTGAGAAATTATTGCTACCTTTCGGTGCTTCCGCACGTCGGCGATTGTGTTTTTACGTGAAGATAACGTATTTGTGTTATATTATACATATACTTGTGCTCGCGCTGTTAGCATAAAAATCGTGGCACAGCGAAGGGACCAACGAATCAATCAGGCTTTTCGTCCAATCGAGAGAGCAGTATGTCATTCGCTGAAAATCTTGTTACGCTTGCCTTGAAACGTTTACTATTTGCCTCCCTCTGCTTTTTCCTCTCTGTTCTGTTCTGTTGTACAAACTATATAGCTACATATAGCTGGGAACAAAACAAAAAAAAAAGGAAAAAGAAAAAAAAAACGAAGAGAATAAAGGTAAGCACGGAGGAAAAGCTGTGCTTCAGGTACAATAAATTTATCGCACGCGCGAGTGTCGATATTATTTCGGCAAATTAACTGCCATTAATCAAACAGCGGGAAAAGATATGAGGCGGACGATTATTAAGAATCGCCAATCCCGTAGTCCCTTTCTTCGTCGAATTCACGGCTAGTCGTTTTCGTTAAGTTGCAGATTCGTTAACTGGGGATAAAATGTTTTCGCAATTGATGCGATATCAAATTAATCCTTATACCCGGCTTCGAAAGTTTGCCGGCGACAACGAGAGTAGTAATTTTCCTACGCCGCTATTCCGAATAGGGCCGCTAATAACAGAAGGATAATTGAAAATACAGATCCGTTTAAGATAAAGCCGGAGCAAATATTTTTCATTTTATCTTCTCCGTTTCGTTGTTATTCCAGTTGTCACGACGCCTATTTTCGAAGCGCGATAAGTATAATCGCTGTCGTTACATACCGCGGCAAGAAAATGCAAGCGCGCCGGATAGTTAATTCGTAGATCATTTCGCACGATCGAATGGAATAATTGATCGTCATCTCTCGCTCAGAATAGGCAAGTCATGAAACAAACGCCGTAAGATAATGTAACGATCTTTACTTTTTTTTTTCTTCCCCGATCTTCCACATTGTTTTATACAGACAATCTCGCCCATACGCCCACTAACACACGCACGTACATACAGCACACGAGTACAAAGAAAACAATATATACAATTCGACTACTAGGCGTATTGCGAGAACACGTTTCCGAATGGGTTTGCAGATCCCCCTTTATCAACAGCCGGAGAGACACTACGAGCGTCGGGCGACACCGCCCCAACCAGACCGAACCAGCAAGGTGTGCCTGCCTAGTTACCCTGAAACCAAGGCCAATTGCCCTTACTTGATTCAAGCGTTCGTTAACACTAAACTCAATGTGTTTCTACGTATAAATATATCTATATACGCTAGATCATTATTACTCACTACTGTCGTTTTTTTTTTTTTTCGTTCTTTTTTTTATTTTTTTTTTCTCTCTTTTTTTTCTTTTTTTTTCGTTATTACTCATTGATTACGATTATTCTGATTACCGTTGCCGTTTTCGTTTGTGGTCACCTATCTCTCGTTTTTCATTTAAGTTTCATAGAGAACGTGCATAGTCTTGTCGTGCAATTTACAGTCTCCGGTTGCGACAAGTTATTTCTGTTTTTTATTTTATACATAACACACCCGACATACTTAGATCCAGTTTGTGAATTGTAGCTGAGCCGATCAAGAGCTTTGACGTTGTCGGGAAGCGCCGTGAACGGCTGATCGACCAAAAAAAAAGACTATGCTACCAATTTGATATTAAAAGCTTATTAGAGACTTGCCAAGTAATTACATGCACTTTTTTTTTTATTTCTTTGACGCGGTTGATATCTAAACTACAAACTCGAACAGGCAAAGCGGAAGTCTTATCACTTGATCTCTCATAAAATAACGAAGAGAATTATTCAAACGATCGTTCCGATCATTTACAATTAATTAATTATAAAGCCACGGGTGTATATTTCGTACTGAACGTAGCTGAGTTATTTATACGAAATTCAAATAGCTTTCCCTATGTAAAACATTTCAATAAGCTCTTGATCAGTCTTGTCCTTAGTCCCGTAGTCCTGGCGATGCGACGTGTGACATGGATCACAGATTAGAAGATGCGATATTAGCTGAGAAGAATCCAGTATGTATTGATCGATGGAGAATGACAATGCTTGCAGTATTATATTTTTAGTGACGATGTTTACTATAACTACATTGTTAAAATCCATGTTTCACCGACTAGCTGATTCCTCGCCAAAGTTTCTTGAGAACGGTTTTTTGGTATGAGATGCTACCTTGTTTATTTGTATCGGGTTTTGTTGGAAAGTTCCGTTCTGCTAGGTATACTAACATATGAGTTTGGTTGCGAATAGTCGTTGTGAACAGGCCGTGTCGAATACTCGATTCGCGCGATCGCAAGAACGGCCGGCCGTTCCGTTGCCGATCGCCGTCGAAACGCTCATCTCGAATTTCTCGGCTCTCGATTATCGCCGGCCTCATAAGCCGAATAACTTTATTGGCCTGATACGACATAGGTGCGCATGTATATTAACGTATGAGTCAATAGCGATTATCGACGTTCTTTCAGTGACGGTCTGCATAATCTAGATACGTGTGCATGTAACTGTATACTGATAGTATATACATACATATAATATATATATATATTTGTTTTCAACGGATGCACCATTTTCTGACAATGGTAGCGCATGAGGTCATGGCGCTGACGAAGAGTCGAGAATTCGTGCGCCAATCGGCACGTGATTAAACAGGAGACGTATAAAATAAAAAAAGAAAAAAAAAAGAAAAAAAAATGCCTCCTTGGTATACGAGAAGAACTTGATAAGCCCTAACTAATTATTTGAGAAAGAATTTCTACAAAGTATTCGACACGAGCTCTACAGACGAGAAAGTTGGTTGGTCTAACCGTAGGTCTGCCTGTGAGTGTTAGGTGTTAATTAACCCTTCTGTCCAAAATTCTTGGCGATGTGCCCGTGTTCAGTGTGTGTTCCCGAATTTTATTTATTCTCCGATTAACTCCTCTTCCCGTTGCCGCCTCCCTCTCCCCTCCCCCGACCCTGATGAATAAATTTCTAACGAGCGCCCGAACCCCTGCCGATTATTTCGCAATTTCCCCTTCGTCATTCGCGTTCCGTTTCTGATTGCCTCTTGTTTCGTGTTGTCTAGATATGCCTGATTTAACGAGGAGGAAGCGATTCCGATTTCGTTTCTTTGTTTCATTTTGACAATTTACTTCCGCCAGGACGGAGAGTACAATTAAGCAGACGCCGTCGGTACTTTCCTCTACCCACGTATGTATCCGTATATCATCATATTTTTGTTCGTTTGTTCTCTCTTTTTCTCTCTCTCTCTCTCTTTCTCTCAGAAGCACGTTTGTATTATAATATTACCGGCGATATTTTTCAGCGTGATGTTCTTTTTCCGCGATAGAACGGTCGTTAGAGAAATATCCGCTGCGACCGTCTCGAGAAAAGCGAGACAAGCAATCCTTTGACCATCTCGCCACCCGATGTACAAGTAGCGAATGTGACGTTTCCTCTTATTTCGCGTACGTCTCTTTCGCGTCTCCGCTCTTGTCTTGTGAATTGCTGGCTGCTCCTCCGCGCGATCGCGCGACGAATCGCCAATGACGCACTCTCATCTCCTCTCGATTCGATTGTGCAACGGGAGGAAAATTTTCCACGAGAGAGAGAGGACGCTTCTTACGTATTGACGTCTAAAAAGCGGAGCGCAACGCTGTCTAGACACATGTGTGTGCAACGTACGTCTTTCGTGCGTGCATTTCCTTTTTCGCGAAGAGAGACAGGAAATAAGGAGAGAACAGTCGATTAATCGCAAAGCAGAATCTGAAAGAGACGATTATCGTTTCCTATTTCTTCCTTTCACCACGTAATGGTTTTTCGTGTTGCTCGCTAAACGGAATTTGTCACGCAATTGGGCTTGACAGATTTGAAAACGAGTGCCGTCGGTCGATCCAAGCTCTAGGGAATGAAAACTATGACCGACCGGCGTAGACTTGGTCCACTTGAAAACTACAGGACTCTGGGCACAACGAGAAAGGGTTGAAAAAAAAAAAATTCTGTACTGACGTTGTCTCAAGTCGAAAACTAATTATCAATATCCCGAAATCTTTTGGCGATACAATTTCCTTCATTTATACACGCGTACATCCTTTGATAAACCTTGAATCAACATGCTCAAAAGTTCCATCTCCACGCTCGCTCTTATTAATTAATTAATTAATTGAACGGAAAAAAAAAAAATGAAGCAAAACGCAGCGCTCTTTGTAACGAGTGCAAAAGCTTTCTGCCCGTGGCACGTACACCCAGTTTCCCCTTTACATCGTAATTAAATCAGATAACAAACACGAGTGCCTTTGTGAGCACGCACATTAGAGTTAACAGCCGCACAGTAGCAAACCACCGCGATAATGGTCGGGGCTGGTTGCATTCAGCGTGGCAAATTAAAACGTACTCGCCCGTGTACGCACATTAAGAAACGATAAATCATAACCGTCGTGCAGAAACGCGCGATTCTACGTCCGCGTGATTTTCGCGGCGCGCATCTGGCTAACGCGCGGCGCAAATCGCGCGTTTCCCGACGCGTGCAATTAAATAAAATTTATTTCGTACGACGTGCTAAATACGACGCAACGAAGAAACGTCGCGAGAATCGCGAGATCGACGAACCGTCCTCTTATCAGGGTATTGTCTACGTTACTCAAAAAACCTTATCCACGTGCGACTAATATTCTGTCACCTTGTACGGTGATTTGACGAAAAGCTCTGATATTTCTCAAGTTTTCTCTGCCTTTTCGTGACTTTTGCATGGAATTTTTCAGAAAGATGGGAGCGTTCTCATTCTTTGTAAATGTTTATCTCGTCACAGACTGTTTCTTTCAGCAGAGCAGCGATGCGCACATATTGCCCCGGGAAAAGCAGAATTTTTATATTTCACAGTTATCACATTTGCAGATTTCTCTCTCTCTCTCTCTTTCTCTCTCTCTTTTCTCTCTTTCAATCTCTCTTTTTCTCTCTCTCTCTCTCTCTCTCTCTCTCTCTCTCTCTCTTTTCTCTTCCATCAATATAAATTTCATAAATTGAAACTAAGGCAATATTTTTTAAATATCAACTATACTCGAAATAATTTTTCTTTCAAACCTAAATTAATGTGCACTTTTCTTCTCCTTTTTTAGCCTTTCTTCGATTAATGCCCTTTTAATTCGATTCCGTTCAATTGCTAAAACGTTTGTTCAAGACGAAATGAGCAGTCTCTCCCATGTGGAAAAAAAAAAAAATATCAAATTTCTCTTCGACGTGTGTTTCAATTAAATGTTCGCTATTTTTAATCGAGACAACGTCGTCGAGTTTGCATGAGAGATAACGTCGACGGTGACGGCAGGTCAATTACGTTCGCGTGCCGAACGATTTTCAATGGATCTTCCAAATACACCCGGGATCAAGTAACACGGCTTTGCAAGTTAATTGCGCGGGTATTTTTTCCTTTCTCCCTCAATCTGCGAATCCACCTCGATACTACCGCCTATATGTATATGCAGGTCCGCTAATTAACTCATCGAGCTTCATCCGAGCTTGAAAAGGAACTACGGCTTCACGCTTGGCGCGCGACTGCTAATTCGATAGCTTTGGTATCAACGAATGGCTTGTTGATTAATAATTATCTAATTCACGGATCATCGGACTGTTACTTTCCGTTATCGTGCCGCGCCCCAGCCCGATTGTACTTTCGCGTGCACACCGCTCTCTCTCGCCCACACCACCGAAGAATCGTTCTTTTTTACTTCCGCTCACACTTTACCGAGCGATTCGGTCGTTTCGGCATTGACATTGCGGCGATCGTACATTCACCGGCGAAGCGAGAATTATTCGCACAGACACCGATATATCGACATACACCTGGTGTAATTATTTATTCTCTTTATGTGCTTGTGTATGTGCCAGTACTAACGTTCAGGAGGGAGGATGGAAAATGAGAGGTACTAACATCTTATATCTATGTAAATATATGTATATCGTCTGTCTCTATCTTGTCTTTTTTTTCTAATTTTTTTTTCTTAATTAATTTCATCGTTAAATTAAAGCAACGTGATCTACACGTGTCACCGTGTAAAAAAAAAATGTACGACGACATCGATTACTAATCTTGCGCATCTGCTGACGGACGTCGCGATCCGAATGTCTTGGCATATTACAGCAAAAAAAAAAAAAAAAAAAAAAAAACTTTAGGAATGGGGAATTGCCTTTCAGCGCTCGCTGTGTAACTGTACCGCACACGGGAATTTCCGATCCCACGAGAGACGAGAAAAAGAAATTCGATCCCGCAACCGCCTGACAATTTCCTCTACTACTTCCGTCTTACTTTTCGCCACTGTACCATCTTGCAATCTGTCGATTAATAAGTATATAACCGCCTAATTGTTACTAACTATACCGAACGTATCCTCCTTCCGTTATCCTCCCCCACTTGTGACTTTCGCCTCCGTTTCTTTCGATCTCTATCGCCCTCCGTTCTTTCTCACACTGTTTTCTACCTCCTTCTCTCTATGAAATCTCTATTAACCTCTGCAGAATTTTTCTATTAACCTTTTCTTACTACGTCTGGCTATGTCCCGCTTTCTTTTGTTTCTAGATATTGCAGAACCTACAAAAAAAACGCACTGAGCGGAGGGGGCGCCTAAGTTCTGATATGACTAAAAAGAAGTCCGGTTTCAGCAAAAGCGAACTTATTTTTAAGGTAACCCGCCCTGGCGAACGCGCGAGCTCACGTCCACACGATTCGCATCACGAATCAGCCTCAGCGATTTCCGGTTTCCCGCGAGAACTCGATAGAAGGGAGTCGGCTGCCTCGCTGTCTCTTCTCCACCGTCAGTTTAATCGATATAATTACTGAGCGACATTAAAGAACTGATCGTCATCTCTCGAATATTTTAACACGGATAAAGCTATATTAAAATAAAACGCGCGAAAGAAACCGCGTACTTAAAAAAAAAAAAAAAAATTATTATTATAATTATACATCCCGCTTCTCGCCTCAAGACTTGACGAGTCCATCGTTTATCTCTTAGCCGGAGGTGTTGAAAAGCAGTAATTAACATCGCGCGGGGAATCGGATGGATCGATTGTCCATTAAGCCGATCGACTGCCGTTCTGCCGGTGTCTCGCGAGAACCGGGAGCGGGGCTGACGATATTAATTGGACGGAGGAGCTGTACGCTGATTGGCTCGTTGGTTTATTACAAACATTCAGCTTTTACTTTTTTCCGCCGCATTTATACATTTACATATACCCGCAGCAATAGGCTATGCTTTTATACATTCACCATCGGCACCCGCCTAGCGATGAGAAAGTATACATGTACATAACTGTGTGTAATATATGACGATTTAGAGGTCCACGAGCATAGATAACAAAAAGAACGCCCGGCTCGGTTAATCACGAGCCGCCCTTTAAACCGGCACGGCGTCACCCCGCGGACGTAGAAGCCCCGATTTCCGACGATCGCCGATCGACAGCGCGATATCCGACGTAAAAGAAAACAAACGGTGATCGGTTGTATAAAAAAAAAAAAAAAAAAAAATCCGGTGTGGCGCGTCCGAAAAAAGTAATCGTATTAACTCGTATTAAACCCTTCCTCTCTCCGTCTCTTTATACTTATATATATTGTATCTTTCTATCTCTCTCTCTATTTCTCTCTTTCTATTTTCTAATTCTAACTATCTCTCGTTAACTTGACTGTTTATTGTAACATCTACGTTCCCTCTATCCTACCGTCTTGTACCCCCCGACCGTTTTCCCTCCGTTCATCCCGCGTCCCGATGGAAGACCGCCTGTTTCCACGCACTATCTTGTGATAACGCTTTTGATCGCTAGACGGTGTGCACGATCCTGTGAAAAAAAAAAAAAAAACAGCGCACGTAATTGGGCGTCCCTTTTCTGTCGCTTTGTTGCAAATCGCACACTGTGTACCGACCAACGTACCCGAGGTGCATCGCTACCTTAGACACAAAAGTGCAGGAGGGAAAGAAATACACCCAGACCACACGTGCGAGCGCTAAGGAGCAAATAACAAACTAGGATGCAATGCGTATGAGAGTAGAGCTCGCTTGTCCTTCCCTACCGCTGCTCTGCGAACGAGTTTCAATCCTCTAGCCACCCCCTGCCAGCCCGCGCGTCTTACCCGCTGCTCGCCCGCTCTGTCGCTGCTTCTCGGCCGAGAACGTGCACTTCTATGTACCGCTCTGTGTAATATCGCTGGCTATCTATGTGCTTTGCAAACTCGAGGAGATACAGAAAGAAAAAGACACGGTAGAAGAACGAAGATACTTCACCCTGTCGCTACGTGTGGCTTGGCTTTGCGCGAGGCTTGATTACGCGACGTTTGATTTTTTTTTATTTTTTGGCAGCTGCGTTTTGTTCATCGTCCCTCATAAAACGCTCATAATCACTCGAATTTGTCTCGGCCGAAATGCGAGGAACTCTCACCTTCCCTCCCCACGAGAGGCACCTCGTCTCTCTACCGCGAGCCCTGTGCCTCGTCTCGATTTGTTCTCTGTTTGTGTCTTTAGTTTGCAATATACACTTCTTTTTTTTTTTCTGATGTCGTTTGCTGTTGCCACTTACAGTCGCCACCCTTAATTAGCGCGCCGACTCATTGATCGTTGATTGCCATTTATCATATCGTGAAAACATTACAGAATCAAGCTTTTATCTTTACTGAATCTGTGACTGTCTCGTAGAAGAGAAGGTTGATGTTGAGTTACAGTGTATCGTTTACCTTGTGTTACCCTTCTTACTTCTTTCTTACTTTCTTTCTTTCCTTCTTTTTATTCTAATTGATTTACGAAATTACGCCACGCATTAACATATACGTCGTATCGCTCATTACGGCATCGACGGTATACGTATGCGTGACGCGCGTGTGCCCGTGCATTATCACGTGCACACGGATCAATTACTTGTAGAACAGGTAACGTATCGAGCTATATGTCGTCTAGCCCGTAAGTCTCCTATGTTCTTACTTGTTTCCCGTAGGCGCAGAAACAGTAACCATTGATCATCATCCATGGAGTATCATGACATCCCCGATAGATACTAGCCAGTATCCCTAATATTTTACCGCATTTAGATAACCAGAGATCCGCGCTTCATCGAAATCCTACGGCGATTGGGCATCGATGCATCTCTCGTCGCATATTTTATATTGTTGCAATCTTAACGACCATATCTACGATAACTATGAATGCGACTCTTTCACGACCAGGTTTCCGGCGGAATCGCACAAGTGACGGAGCTATGCGAGTCAGCATAATGCAGCTAAATTTCCTTCATAAATATCGCGTTACTGGCGTAAAAAAAGAAAAAAAAAAAAAATTTCTGATTAAAAGATTTAAAGTAATTTCAACGTTAAAATAAAATATTATAGCGAACAAACAAAGTGATTTGAACGACGTTATAGGTCGTTTATAAATTATGTCAACGTTTATTGCTGCAACTTTATATCGCGATAAAATAAAGAGAGAACATATGGAATTTTTCCAAAACACATGGAACTAAGTTATCTTCAACTAGATGACACACGAGCTTATTGTACGTCATTATATCATTACTGTCGGTGCTGCAATGGCTCTGTCACTTCTGCGGTTTAAGTGCGATAGTAACTACCTAACTGTTATACAGGGGACAGGTCCCACTGCCGTACGATTTCAAGATCATTATACCGCGATTGCCCAAGACTCGACAAGGACTTCGTAAAACTTCGCCTACTTCTTCGCCTCGCTGTCGCTCAAACTTATTAACGAATTATCGGAAAGAATTTTTCACCCGGCAACATGCGCGAGGGAGAGCTTTCCCTCGAGAGACTGCTAAACTTCCACGAGCTGAGAAGGCACGAGAGCGTATCGAGGATGATAAATACGGCGCGCGACAAAAAGAAAAAGCACCGAAAGGTTTCAACTACTTGCGAGTGTTTGGGCAAGCGCGCCGTAAGTTCGGAAAACTTTCAATTCGTCGCCGCATATAACGAGGCCCGGATTCGAGAGAATTTTCCTCGCACATGCTCTTTCGACGGCGCCTCGTATTGGAAATTCATTTGCGCCGCCGGCAGAGCATCCGAACGGAATCTCTCGAGCACGGACACCGAATACGGTGCATGACACACTCTCATTATTGCAGCGCGCGTGTCGCGTTTCGTTACGAGTGCCGCACGCACACGAGTGCGGAAGCAGATATATATACTGTATGTCATCGCTACATATGTACATACATTATATGTACATACTCATGAACATAAGTCGCACTTCATGATACCTCCAACGATCCCTAGATAACTCCGTCCTTATCTCTCGACTAACAGGAGGACGCCGAGACTTACCCGACTTTAAACCTTCGAGTAACTTATCAATCGATCTCTTCTTCGTAAAATTAATTAATAATATACGTTACGTATAACGATTAATCGCCGGAAAATTATTAAATTATTTCGTTTACGAAAATAATAGAAATTATAAAATTTGTCTCACGCAAACAAATTTTATTAACTACTTATTTGCCGGTCAATTAATTTTAATGACTTTATTGAAAGTACGAGTCGCTCGTTGAGATTTGTTAACGCTTGCGCAATATTACCGGGAATAGAAGGAATTGTGCGTATTAATTATTGAGAAGCTCCAACTCTCTGCATGAGAAATAATCATCGAAATAAGATATGGATCGGAATCTCGAAGGGTTAACTCGGCAATTTAGCTACGTCGGTACGTTCTCCGCGTGTTCTCCAGCTTTTTATTTTACGGACGGATTCCCATATCGTACTTATTGCGCACGGTGGAGCCGAACAATTTGCAATTTACGTTTAGAACCGAATGAGCTGAATCGACGTCATTGGACGAGCGTCGATCGTTTTTATTTTATTTTTTTCCTTTTCTCCTTTTCACGTTGTACTACGTCACGTCATGAACATTTGGCGCATAAGCGGTTTGAGAATCTTGGCCCAACCAGTTGCAAATGATTGATATTTTTTGTTAGAGCATTCGTAGAGTAACCAGTTATTTATCAACGTTTTAGGTTTACATTGAATTGTTTTTTTGTGTGCCACGTGATGCGTATTTTCTAATGTAGCATGCTTTTCTTAACAGACGATAAAAAAAAAAAAAAAAGTATTTTGAGAGTATGAGAACGACGATGACAACTTTGGAAAAGTGTGACACTCTCACTTGAACTAAATATATCCGCGCTAAGATCTGAATGCGTGATTAATTCTTACTTAATATTTTTTAATTGTGGTTTAATTAAAACTCTGAAATTTATCGTAAAGGTTTCGAATTTCTGTTAAACGAAAAAGATTTTTATTTCCTATTTTAAATTTAGGAATAACTGGCGAAAGAGATTAAAAGCAATTCTTCATAGAATTTTTACTGAAATAATAATGGAAGAAAAAAAATTATCGATGAACGATCGGATCTTAGTGGCGGATTCCGTCACGTAGTTTACTCAGTATTTCTAAATCTGAGCAATAAAAAAAAAAAAAAAACAGTAATGAAACGATTTTTCTCGTCGAATGGTATATCTACCGCGTTTTTGTGCAACACTCGCTTACTCGCTGTACACTACGCAATCGGAGCTTTGGATAAACAAGAGAAGTTCTAACGAAAACGTGTGAGAAACATTCCGACGTGCTCGATCCGGTACGAGAGTAAAGCTCTAACATTGTTGTTGGCAGTTCCTGAATATGGCGTCGGTGTTCATGCGGATTTTTAACCTGATCTGTATGATGCTCCTAATCGGCCATTGGAGTGGCTGCCTGCAATTCCTGGTCCCCATGCTTCAAGGATTTCCCAGTAATTCATGGGTGGCCATTAACGAGTTACAAGTGAGTAATCAACGGTGCTATTAAAATTCGTAATAAAATTTTAACGCCGCAGTTTGTAATTCAGACGGCTACTGAAAAGGTAAACCGCAAGGATTCCTACCGATTCGTACGACTTACGACTGTTTCGCTTACAGAACTCGTTTTGGTTGGAACAATACTCGTGGGCTCTCTTCAAAGCCATGTCGCATATGCTGTGTATCGGGTACGGTAGATTTCCGCCGCAGTCCTTGACCGACATGTGGCTCACCATGCTCAGTATGATCAGCGGCGCGACGTGTTACGCTCTTTTCCTCGGACACGCGACGAACCTCATTCAATCTCTCGATTCCTCGAGAAGACAATACCGCGAGAAGGTAGGTGAAAACATATCTGACCGCGCGACAAGCCAGCCTCGTTCGGATTTAGCACCGAGATTTAATCTTCATCTGGATTGCCCGCAGGTGAAACAAGTAGAGGAATACATGGCCTACCGAAAACTACCGAGAGAAATGAGACAGAGGATCACGGAATACTTCGAACACCGGTACCAAGGAAAATTCTTCGACGAAGAGCTGATCCTTGGAGAGCTCTCGGAAAAATTGAGAGAAGTACGATACGATCCATATGAAATATTGATAAAAAATAAAAACTTCTACTGCATGTCGGAAAGAAAAAAAAAATATACATATATACCCGCGGTGGAAATTTATCCAACTAATTTAATTTTGCAGCTAGTGGTTATTTCGCGCAGATAAATCTAGTACGCGATCTAGTATCGGTCGTGTAGTCACTATTCAGCGCGGACCATGTATCTAAAAATATACCGAAACGTTTTTTGCCTCGTACTTGTTTACTGTTTTGTCTTGACCATACGCAAAACTCGCTCGACTGCCGAATGCACCGGGCAAACCAGTTCTCGCCGCCCGCCGCCCGCGCGTCCTCCACCATGCGAAGTTAGAATGCGAGGACCTGCCGGTCGATGAACTTACGCGATGCTCGACTGCCGAATTCGCCGGGCAAACCGGTTCTTGCCGTCCGCCGCCCGCGCGTCCTCCACCTTGCGAATTTCGAGCGCAAGGTGCCGGCCAGATGTAAACACACGCACGTACTCACCCTACCGCGGCGGTCCGCAAAAACCGGGTAGCCCGATAAATTCGGCAGTCGAGCTTTGCGTAAGGTCAGGTCGCAACAGTATTACAATCGATAAAATATTAAAATTGATCAAATTAAAGAAAATTCTTCCCTATTAACGAATGTACTAAAGATTTATATCTTATTTCAGGATGTGATAAACTACAACTGCAGATCGCTGGTGGCGTCCGTGCCCTTCTTCGCTAACGCAGATTCGAATTTCGTCTCGGACGTCGTGACGAAGCTCAGATACGAAGTCTTCCAGCCAGGTATCGATCGTCGCGAGCATGCTTTCTATCCTAATCGAATGAAACATTTTGGCACGGAAGCGAGATCCTTGCTAAAGTGTACGCCCGTGCACGGTACTCGAGTGTATACGTATTCGTAGGTGATATCATCATAAAAGAAGGTACAATCGGCTCGAAAATGTACTTCATACAAGAAGGTATAGTCGATATCGTGATGGCGAACGGCGAAGTCGCGACCTCGTTATCAGACGGGTCCTACTTCGGCGAAATCTGCCTGCTGACGAACGCGAGGAGGGTCGCGTCGGTCCGAGCGGAGACCTACTGCAATCTCTTCAGCCTCTCGGTGGACCACTTCAACGCCGTGCTGGACCAGTATCCCCTAATGCGCAGAACGATGGAGAGCGTTGCCGCCGAGAGGTATAAACTTTGGTTAGGTTTGTTCTATCGAGTTGGTGTGCTAATAGATGTCAATCATCACTCCCACTCCCATCTACTTTATTTGAGCATAATCGTACTGTCCGATAAAACGGAGATCTGTCATTTGCTGCTTGTAAATCATGTTCGCTCTTTCCACGACATTATCGATTCTCGTATGTGGTTGTTAGAATTCGACGGCTTGTTTTACACACACGTACACACACATACGACAATGAAATTTTTTTACTCGAGTAACTATAAAATGCGATCCATGTGAATCGCCTAGTTGACTTATTCTTGAGCGAGACAGTTGGAGAGTTGGGAAGAATTTAAAACAAATTTATGATGAAAAGCGCACTAACTTACGATATTAGTAATGAGTTGAGAGGGTCAAATCCGTTTCGAGTATCTTTGATGCAAAAGTACAAATGCCGGTATTCGTACTTGACATTCATGTGAGAGGGATAATATCCGACGTAGTGACGCGTATTTCACGAAATCGGATATTACCGAGATGAATAAATAATAGTTACAGTTGAACATCGCGACAAAAGTTTTTATACACTCTCGACACATTCATTACATAATAATGTTCTACTTATAATTTGGCATAACATATTTTATAAATTATTTCAAATGCAATTTTTGTCACACGTCCGCGTAGAACGTTTATTCTGTACTTTTTTTTTTTTAATTACTTTCTTAACGTTATAAAATTTTCGTTAAAAAAATTTCTACCGAAAAGGAAAAGCCAAAAAAATATTAAATAAAAGTTTCCACGGTCAGACTTTTTTTTTCTCTTTTATTATTTTATTTTAAGTGGAAAATTTTGCGTGTGACAAAGATAACAAGTGTCTTTTATTCTTTCTATTTCATTCGATTACCTTTAGCAGTGCAAAAGTAGTATCGAAGCAAATAATAATCACTGTTGAGTACAGATGATATGCGGCGGTGTTATAAAGTGCCACGAAACGGACGAATTCACTGTGCTGCTAAGTGGTTTAGAACTTTGATGTGAAATAGTAGTTGGTTATGTCCCTTACGACATTCCCTACGCTTAATCGTGCTCTCATCTTGTAGGTTAAACAAAATCGGGAAGAATCCTAATCTAGTGGCTCATCGCGAAGAGGATCTTGGCAGCGAATCAAAAACGATAAACGCCGTAGTAAATGCGCTCGCAGAGCAGGCCGCCCATGCTAGTGCCAGTGAGGAATCAGTAAGTATGCGAACGAATGACATTTGGAAATCTTGCTACAAACACACGCTACTTTTATCTTCCCCGATAAAAAAGTATAAAATATAAAACAATTGTTTTTATTTTTTTTTTACGTAAAAGAACCAAGAATAAAATCCGAGCTCGTGCTCTGTGATTTCTAATTTTTATAATCCTACCTATCGTAACTTATTTCTATCTAAACGAGTGAGCGAGGCAGACTCTAAAATTTTTTCAATACTTTTCGTGCAAAAAAAAACGCACCGTGTTATTTTGCAAAAAAAAAGAAAAAAAAAATTATTATTTTAGGTACACAGTATGGAGCTCAGATCGTTGCCGGCTTGCCTCTTGCCCAGACCAAAGTCTGAAAATAATTTCGCGAGCCAAGAACTTACGAGGGAAGGACGAAGGATCTTTCACAAGAGCGACACTTTCCACAAGGATTCGTATCAATGACGACACTCGTATTACTAGCATATGCAGAGATACTAACAGCTCCATGTTGAAAAAAACAATAGAACTTTTCTTATCGATAGGACGGATGGTGGTTTTGTGCCCGGTGCTAGGGCGATCCTATAGCAGCGGTCTATACATAGATATCGGCCATGCCAATAGTCCTTTAGCAATCAATTTATAGCGCCTTCTTATATTTAATCTGACGGCATTTTCGTCCAGGACCGCAAGACCACCGATATCAAGTCCTATGCTCCAACCACGATACAGATCCACGCAAAGCATAAATACCGCACATAAATAATACGAACGATATATTTAATCTCCGTGAAACATACGTCGCAAAATAATTCCGTGATAAAAAAAAGGGAAGGTTTGAAGAATAAAGGAAAAACTTTTACATTTCAAGCCCCTTTATTTTTCAAACTTGCTTCGATTTCTTTCATTTTGAAAATAACGACGAAGCACTCCATGCAGTCGCAAAGCGAGGAAGAAAAAGGGAGAAAAATAGTCTGTATCACGGTTGGAGAACATGGAGCTACGTTTCAAGCCGTGTCTCTTCATTGAGAACAATCGCCGCGTCGCATCGGATGCAATATTAAAAAAAAAAAAAACTGGATGGACGCAGCGAAGAATGAAGATCTCAAAGACGACGAAGAGCAGGCCTAGAAGTTTATAGAGAATATGTAGCCCACGTCGTGGGAGAAAAAAAAAAAAAATTAGGTATAATCCTAAGTAACAGTGTAACGATGCGTAATTCTCTGTGATTTTGCAAGTTGACGTTTCGCACTTTAGGAAAGAAAAAAAAAAAAACAGTATAATCTAATCGTGAAAGAATTAGAATGCTCTTTTTTTTTAAGGCAACAACTAACATAGAGAAATCGTACGTCGTAAGATCAGAATATTCCGATTAAGTTAACGCGATTTATCTTTAGCTTTATACTGCATTAGTACCGCGTGAACAAGTGAAACGAATAATGTGTAAAACTCCGCGCGGGGAAAAAAGTGGAAGAACAAAAGGGAAGAGAGGTCCACGTAGGATGAGCTAAAAAAAAAAAAAAAAATGTCTTATCGATGAGGGCTCTTTTTCTGATTTCAGACGCGAAATAAGTTTGCGTTCCCGTAATCTCGCTTGTTTGGTAGATTTCGCTCCTATTTTACTACGTTTTAGTTCACTTTGAGAATACTATAAAGCCGAGCGAAGAGTACACGTTGCGACTCAATGTCGGACACATTCGACAGACCGTCCTGGTACAGAAATATGACTCGGTAAGAGAGAAATTACTGCGTTTGAGAATCTGCGTACGAATCCAGAAAAAGAGAGAGAGCGAGAGAGAGAGAAAGCGAGTTTGAGATGTGCGATTATACCGATTCTACAAATGCTACCGAGGGCCTGAAGACCGTGTTTACTTGTTGAGAGTTCTTCGGGCCGCTGTGGTTACATGTCAATGAATGAATATTAAGCGTAACGCGAGCAAAGTATCTTTTTATGAGATGAACACAAGATTAAACCGCGATGTACTATAAAAGAAGCTATAAATACTATGTAATAAATTATTATTATTGTTACGACTATTACTTACAATGATTACTACACCACTACCGCATAATTAGGCGACTTACTAAATTACCGAAAGAGAAAGGTAACATATGTATGAAGTATTACGCATAGTGGTTAAATATCGTGTTGCAAGATAACCCTATAATGTTCAGCTCTACGTGCGAAATGGTTTGACACTGACTAAACCGATACTTACAAGCAGTTTATACATCATAATCCCCCAACCCCCTTTCCCCGGAGCTTCATCTCTTGCATTCCGTTTGAACGACGTTTTATAAATACCAATATCTTCGAGGCCAACTAAATCATACCGATCGATCTCGCTTTGCGGATTTTATAGACGCTAATCGAAATCAAACACGAAAATATTTCATTTCAAATACCTCTTAGCGGAAAAAGGATTTGGCGTAAACGAGTTTTCGAAGATAATACATTATTTCGTACTATTTAATTCACAATTATAGACGAATGTACACAGTATTGTTTCTGCGACACAATATCTTCCCAAGTTTCTATAAAAATTCTATTTCTTTTTTTTTTTGTTTTATCAAATTCTACAAGAACTTTCAGCAATTTACACCTAAAGTAAACAAGAGCAATTTTTTTTTTTTTTTTAACGGAATAACATTAATTTATGTTGTACTCTTTAGAAATAAGGAAACGTCTTCTCGACATTAGTGGGCAGCTACTCGGTTTTATTTCACCTCAGATTCGCGGAGATTCGCGGTGCTCTCTTCCGCGCAAAAGATAAAAAAAAATAATAAAAATAATAAATACTCCCCCGGTAATTCTCTACTAAAAATAACGCCCGAATGTTATATTTTTACTTGCACGATAACGAGACTTCATTAGCAGACGCACGATTGAACGGAGTGAGGCCGGTCGTTTTTTCTAGTTGACGCGTATACATGTGTTACCGCGAGTGCATGTACATATAATCTTTACGTAAGAATCTAGACGCGCGTTTCATACATACGCATATGAAAACATCGGACACTTACACACCACGTACGAGAGAGAGTGAGAGAGAAAGAGAGAGAACGAGAGAAAATGAAAAAGAAAAAAAAAAGAACCTATTTTTCATGTAAGAGAGACATAGTTTTCTGTCATTATTAACACATCTTCAGCGCACGTCTCATCCTATGTAACAGCCGCGAGAGCGTTAAGGGAGAGAATGCGTACGAGAGGTCGAAACATTCCAAGAGTAGAGTAGTCATAGACCGCATGATCGACGTTTTTATAGTTTAATCTGTACGAACGGTCTAGGATTAATCTGCCGGTTCGGGCCTAAGAAGTACGCATTAATCTATAAATATTATAAATATATATAAATATATACATATATAAAACATTGTTACTGTGCTCCGAGACGAGTGCGAGAGAAAGAACGAGGTGATTGTATAAAAAAGAAAAAACCAAAAAAAAAAAAAACAAGTCCCCCAGAAAAAAAAAAAAAAAAAAAAAAACAGGAAAAGAAGCTGTTCTCTTACTACCACTGCTAATTGATAGACATTATTTAGCCACTGTCTACTTATGTCGATAAAACGATTTAAAAAAAAGGGAGAGAGAAAAGAAACCACGGCGAGAAAGTGCTGGATTAATAACTCGATTCACATACGCCCGCAAGATATTACGTGTACGTGATACCGTACGTAATACCTGTATGTAAGGAAAGATACGCATCTCTATAGCACATTACAAAAAAAGCCACAGACGGGAAAGAACAACTATTTAGGATTAAATAGAGAAAGAGAGAAAGAGAAAGACCGTGTGACTATTTGAGACATGTGAACCTTACTCCGTAAATGCTAACAGACAAGAGTGAGACACTTATTAATTAAAAAAAAAAATATAATAAAAAAAAGAGGTGAATAGTTTTTGTAACACGAGAGTCAGGTTGCATGTGAACAGTGGAGTATATACATATATTAGATCAAAGAAAAGACATAAGGAGAGTGGAGAACAGATCCGGAAATCGGAAATGGACGCATAAAGTGTTTGCACCGACAGTGAATCGGCAATAAAAAATCCAAGATATAAAAAAAAAAAAGAGAGAGAAAAGAGAGAGAAAGCGTTAGATATTTCAGAATCTGATTAAAGTGCGTCAATTTAATTGCGATCTGTAGATCACGCAGAATAGAATGCTGCTGAGAAAGAAAGGAGATCGTAAACGAGTGTTTCAAATTTCACATATCAATCGTTCTGTTGAAAGATCGTCGCGAAAGTATACGGCGGACGCGAGAATTGTTTTTACAGCGCGCGCGATAAAAATACTTGACTGGTGTACATCGCATACATTTATTTCCCGTTTCTTTTAAAACACTCGATCGCGCTTTACGAAGCAAATTTAAAGTTTGAACAATATTTCCATATTGTACATCCGTTGAGTATTCATTGGTGATTTAACTCGTCAAATATCGCACTATACAAACAGAACGGCCGTCTACGATTACCTTAAACCTATCTCTCCTTTGAAATAGATATACAATTTCCGTTTCCGGTTTCAAGGATCAAAAGCTATATGAACGATCGACAGAGAAACATGCGACTGTCCAAAGCTAAATAAAACGCTATTAGATGATCCGCTGTTGAGCGTTTCTCAATAGTTTTTGCACGGTGACACAGTTCTTCCGAAACTAATTACGGTTTATAATAAAAACGTTATGTATTATGTATTATTTTTTTATATTTAATGAAATTATTACAATTTAACGAGTTCAGTGATGATAAACGTGTAATTATTAAATCGTCTCCTATTATATGTTTTTCTAGACACGGTTCGAAAATCAAATGTGATCGAAACAACGAATTATGCACACATCAGAACTCACACTTACCGCAATTCTTGTATAATATTAAATAGAAATGTATAATCACATTGTAGAATTTAACAATGCTCCTAATAATACTTTTATAAATTACAAATTCTTTTTTTTTTTTTTTTTTTTTTTTAGAGAAGTTAAAAATCACGCGTCAAACTTTTGCAACCGGAAGAGCAGTATATAATTTCTCGTTAAATGTCACCATTAAATGATACTGTCATCAAACTTATATTTTATCCTATACGGTATCTGCTGCGTAATCTCATAATCAAAATTCTAACGTATTACGAATAATTTGTTTCTTAATTTTGTGCTTTTCCCGAACCTTTCCAAATATCGTGACACCGTGTAAAAGCTAAGGCAGCTGGCTGAAAAATCTGCGTAGTGCGCCTTGTAAAAAAAAAATTAAAAAAAAATATATAAATAAAAAAAATAAAGGAAAAAAAAAAAATAATAATAAAATAAAGAAACCATTACCCTAGCGTCAATTTTCTACGAAAGAGTTTTCTACAGGGTTCACACCATGAGCGAGAATGCGACGTCATGCTTATGGTATGAATATGTATGTACGTTGTTGTGCGGCGCTGGTATGAATCTATCGATGTTTTTTCTATTACAACGTTATTACGTTTATAATTACGATATATCATTTTTCCGTTTTGCAAGCGTGCGGAGCAAAACAAATGATAGCGCGCAACATTATCAGTTATAGCGCTGAGAGCTTGCTAGAGATCGATTGGACGAATGAGAGAGAAAAGTACTTGGATGTGACGATTCCGATTTTTCTACGCGACACACAACTTCCGTTTCTTTAGCGATCCGAAGCTTCACTTGGCGTTACGTAAAATAAAATACTTTCCGAGAACTTAGCTGCGAGATTGTGTGAAATTTCGAATGAAATACGTGGCAGAGTAAGAATACTGCGGTTCTCTAGAAGTACATTGCCGATATCTTTCGCGATGCTAACGACGTAATTTGCGCAACGGTACTCTTTTCGTTGAACACGGGCGAAATGGATACAAATAGAACAGCCTGGCGCAGAAATTTATGTAATAAACTTGCATAAAAATTTCGATAGCAATTATTTTCTGCGACGCTACGACGTTACTCGCGAATGATCCAACATGTGCCATAAGAATACAAAGTAATAACAATAAAACCGTACGAACCATGCAGTTCTACGCTGCCGTGCGTATTTCATTGAGATCAGCTGATGCTGTGAGTAAGCAATAATTAATAGAAAGCGTTTAATTAATTCGAACGAGAAAATCAATCGGACCTTCAGCTAAATAACGCTTGGTATGTACGAATATCTCGAATTATCGTACGACATCTCGGAGATGCAGTCGCACCTCGTTAGGCGCCACTCTTTATGCCGGATGAGAGTTAGCGAGCGGCCGATTACGCGTTCTGCCCGAAGAAACACACGCTCGTCTTTTTCGAGATACCCAATTTCTTCTCGTTTCGCGATTTAGTAGCGAATTTGCAACTCGATATATTTTACTAACGGGATAACTAGGCGTACAAATCTAGATGGAGGAACTGCATGCGATTAGGGAAAAATTAGCGCGGGCCGCGAATGTGCAAGCCGCATACCTATATATATATATATATAAATATATAAATAAATTCGAATCGAGGTCACACTTCTTTTCTAACGGGGCCGTCGTTTCTTTTTAAAACCGATTCGATCCTAGCCTGGCTATATTATATATATTTAGGGAATTAACCGGCCGACTATACTTTTATAAAGTGTACGAGAAGTATTTCACGCGCGTATTTAGACATCGGCACCTTTAAAATATACTTGCCATAACGAATGCCTTAGCAAAATGTTACTGTATAATTGAGATACCACGGGGAAGAAGGTATATAATTATAATAAGTACACATGTCATACGCATGATACACATAGACATGAAAATTCGCGCATACGTACATACATGGAGATGCCACACGTCAAAGAAACACGTACAACAGGCAAATGAGTCAAAAAGCCAAGCACATCAAAGAAAACATAAATAGGAAATAGTACCTACATACCTACATTCACCGCGTGCACGCATAAGATATACCGTGATCGCGATCGGTCGCGATAAATATTATACGTGTAATCACGTTAACAAATAACCGAATAGAAGTTAAACGATCACTCCAAGGCAGTGTATGCGAAACTTCTCAGAAGCGCACGAAAATAGAAGTAAGAGGATGAAGATGCAAAGTGAGAGTATACATATAATTAAATGTATTACATTAAGATTGAATTACTTCTAGCGAGTGAAAGAGCGATCATTGATCATGTACGTACCCATCGATGGCAATACTCAACTTCGCCCGTCCATTTAATTTCTATGTCATTTTAATTTTAAACGTCATGCCTTAGTACACGTGCCATAAAAAAAAAAGGGGGGGAATCACAAACGAGATACGAATAAACATAGAAAGAAAATTTTCAATATAAAAGAAAATTAATATAAAGAAAATCAAAATGTATAATCGAATTTTCATGGGAATCTTTTCTTCATTTTGATCGCGAAATGCCGAAAAGATTTTGTAACGACGGAATTGGACAAGGGAATTGAATTATACAGTTATCAATTATTTTAGTTATGATAAAAAAATTATTTTGAAATAGCCGACGATCAAAGTACATTTCTGCATGAAAGATATGCGAATTGCGTGTAAACTTTATATTATATCTTTATGTTCGACACAAATGTATGTGCGATACATTAAATTTTTTTTTACTTAGTTCCGTTATCAACACCGCGATCGCAATTAGATAAATTCCTTTCCCAGACAAAGAAATATTAAACCAATTTAATGTTGATCGACTAAAACAATTTCGCAAAAAAATTTTCAAGCATAAAATTTAAATTCTAATAACGTTTGGTATTATCTATTACTCATTGTTGAAACTCAGCCATTTAATAAATCAAATTATTAATAACAACTTCTAATTAAGATATACATTTCGCAGCACATATATGTATATTTTACGACGTTTATTTAAAAGCGGACTTGATTTTTTATCCAAAAAGAGAGAGTTTTCTTTTCTTTTTTAATGTACATCATTGTATACTGTGTCTTGCTCGCCGACGAAATTACAGATGCATGTGGAACCATTCGGATACAGTATAACCTAGCGTGAATGCTTATACACGTTCGGCAAACATGTAACTTACGCACACACACCTACACACAAACATACGAACACGCAGAGACACATGCATACTCCGAGATTTCATACAGTATCACCCTAGCGACTAACTAGTTGAAAAAAAAAGAAAAAAAAAACTGAACTATGTATAAGAAAACGAGATTAAGAAAAAAAAATATCAAGTATCAAAGGTCAATGGCAAAATAGTTGAAAGACTCTAGCTTCATGGCGAGAAAAACAATTATTTTCTATGCTATTATTTAATCACTGATAATGTAATCTATGTTAAATGCCCGGGCGTACGTGTGCACCACAATACAGCTGCGTGCTTAACGAAACTCCACGGAATTACATAGCAATTATACAATCGCAAGTCCGCGACGGCTATATATTTCACGTCCGACCATCAGAATTTCTACGACAAGGTTTCTCGCTGAAAGATTTTTCCTCCCGACTTTCGCCATCGAATAATTTCGCGTAAACGGTGGTGTACACGCACGTGCGGGCAAACGTGTACATATATATAGAATGAATTGCAAATAAAATACTACAAAGCGACACGCGTTCTACCAGTGAAGTCAATCGCGATAAATCGTATAAGTAGCGGAGAGAACAATTTCAAAGAGAAACAAGTACTAAGGCTAATCACGTAGTGGGGAAAAAAAGAAAAAAAAAAAGAAAACGACGCCTCTATGCTGAAGTCAGCGAAAATAAAGGCAAAACGTTTGTACATTTCGTGAATAGATTTTCACACGCGTTACGATGCGACTTTACGCCTGCGAATATATTACTCTGGTTTCTCTGGGCTGTAATAAGTTATTAGCGAGTGTCATAATTAGGACTTCAATCAGCGACGAATCTGTTTGAATCTTTGTTGAAGCTTTAGCTTGCCAAATCAGCATTGCAATAAAAAATTTTGTAAAGAGTTTATGTTACCACGTAATAGACGGTAAATGCGGAAAGGAATGCATCAAGTAAAATGTACGATTTAAAAAGAATCTACGAGACGCACTTTTCTCGCGTATTGCAAAATATGACGACGCTCGTAATTTGTAAAAGAAAATTTCCAGCAATAGACTTTCTGAAAACTATCCTTGTTTCTAGATGGCACTTGTAATATCGAATGAAATGTTTACTTTCGTAATCGTTAACGAACAGATATTAATATAATTTAGTGCCTTCGCTGCTATTTATTCTAAGAATAAATACTTTGGTGCAATTAGTATTGTCTGTTCAAAAAATTGATTTCTCCTCGTACCACCTACGACTCGTATAAAGTTTTCTTAGATGTGGGCATTGCATTGTATTGTAGCTTTGCGCGTAGATTTTTCTACAAATAATCGTAAAAGCGTAAAAAAAGATTTTATTTTACTAGCTGTTTTATTTTTTTTATATTTTTTTTTTGTGTAGCATAATAAAAGCGAAATGATTAATATACGTAATATGACTAATATGAACTGAAATGTCAATTTACCTAGTTTCCTCTTTTTTTCTTTTTTTTTTCTATTGATCTCGAGTATTTCTATTCCAAGTCTATTTCATACTAAATCAATTCTTTATACATATAGTAGCAAATAATAAAATCGAACCAAACAGTTTGACAAAAATTACATCGTAACAAACGAACCCATGGTCTATAGATCGCAGAGCTCGACTAGTCTTACGATCCTATCAAAAACCAAAAAAAAAAAAAAGCCAATAGCCGCTCCAGATAAGAAGAACTGCGGTTCAAGCGATTAAGTACTCGCGACCTTTATAAAACAAGAGATTGCGTACGATTTAAAGCTTGGGATACAAGAATGTTGAATATTGCGTATGTATTAGTAAATTAATGCGATACCTAGACAAGGACAGCGACGACGGCGACGGCGACGGCGACGATGACAATGAAAACGAGAATGAAAACGTCAAACTTAGTTTATTGTAAATTACTGCTCACGAAAAACAAGGACGAATGGAAATTGAATCCTATGTACATTGATCATACATATGGGTATATATCCACATGTACAGTCGAAGCCCAATGTAATATGTAAATAAGTCAAACGGACAATACTTGAAAGAGAGAAAGAGAGCGAGAGAGCGAACGAGAGAGAGAGAGACAGAGAGAGAATGCGATGAGTAAAAAAGAATGATGTCGCGCGTTGCAATAAGCCAGTGAAGTTCGCAAAGGAAAAAAGCTTTCGATTCCAGGCACAAATAAAACTAATTAACTCGCTCTTAACAAGTGTCGTGACAAATGAATTTGACTGATGATGTAACGTAATAACACCAACCTCTCGTCTCAGGCAAGGCTTTTCTCTACACGCGAGCGAGTCGTTCTTGTTGACGATGGGTTAATAAAAAAAAAAAAAATTAATTAATAAAAATTGTCATCACAGACACTTGGAAAAAATATAAATAACTGTGTACGTATAAAGAAAAATTAACAGATCATTAATCGATCGGCAGATTCTAACGTCCCAGTCTCGATTAATTAATGAATGCAAACATATGTATCAATATCGCGTCTGGTCGACGGAATTGGCGTTAACTGCTTCACTAAAATATTGTATCGATGCATCGAGAATACTAATAAAAAAAGAAAATAATAAAAAAAAATTGATATAAAGATTAATAAATGAATAAAAAGCCGAATGAATAAACTCTTGAATTTCTATCGATGGACGGCACGCTTTGATATTTCATTACGAGCTCACGAAACGCGGAGCGCGCGACAGCCGGTATATTTTATCAGAACTGTCACATCTCGCCGCTGCTGTGCCCCCTTTATATTCATCTTAATAAACAGCGAAGGCGTTTATCGATTTTACACTGTAGGTATCTTAATACGTAGACGTATAGATATACTATTGCGACGCGTAAATCAGCCGAGATACATATATGCGGCCGGGACATGTCAGGCATACAAAGTGATACTTGTAATGAAACGACTGTATACATATGTATCGAAAAGAGAATTATATCGTATGTATCGTTGATGAAGTTAAATGCACACTGGTCGTAGCGACGATATTTTTTATCGAAAGTGCTCAGCGAAGTTTACTGACCCATATTGACTCACTCATTGACTCGCTCACTCACTCTGTCACTCCGATCACTCACTATCCACTCTCACTACAGTATATATGTTACGAATATGTGCTTTATATAGTTTAACAAAATAAATTATTTCAAAAGTTTTGCATGGATTATTATTTACCTTCCTCTTAATTTCCAATGCGAATCCTCTCACGAAAATAAATGTGGTTTAATATATTTTTTTATTAAATATTTATAAAAATAACGGATACAAAATTAGTCACAGGAGTTTTTTTTTTTTTTTTTTGGCGTAAGATATATATTTTTCCATTAATTATTAATTATTTTGTTAATGTATTTTTATACTAAAACTAATTTTATTAAATTACATATTAATATAAAAATCTTTTGCAAACAATACTTAAGGAATAAGAAGGTCTGTTATCACTTTCGCCTCTTGTATCTCGCGGATGCTTTTCTTATCGCGAATCATCTCCAACTCGCGTATGAAAGCCATCGCGGCCTCAACGCAATCATCAGTCTCCTCCACAACCAGCACATTCGGGAATTTGTCTTGCAAAAGACACAGCATTATGTTCAGCTGACTGACAGACCTGCAATTGTATATCGTTGATGATATAAATCTGCCTTTTAATTTTCTACCGCCAATTATGTTCCCTTAAGCGAATAATTACCTGGCGAAAATTCGGATATTTGCTTCATCGGCTTTAATCGTTTGTATCTCGATCAAACAGTACATCAAAGACCCGTGTTCTTGCCCTAAGTAAACGTTACCGCGAACTCTCGTAAAGATTTTATCGGTCAAGAAGCAAAAGAGTTCGCTGCAATTTGCATTGCCTTCATCGTTTCGACTGTCACCCGAGAATTGAATCTTAACAATCTTTTCAACGGTGGACGTGCTCTTTAAAACCAATATCGCGGCCTTCTCGTTCTCGGCTAAGAACTTTACGTACGAGCTATCGATCGTTTTGACGACGGACAACTGAATGGTCGGCACTGGTATTTGAAACTGTATTTCATCGATTTCGTACGAGATTATACCCCAGCATTCAACGACAGATTTCTGATCGAACATCGGTAGATCAAGAACCATTGTTGCTACGACGGCACCAGGATGGATCGAGCTGATTTTCTCCGAGCAAAAGAAACGTTGCTCTTTTAATTTCCAAAACGTCGCCTCGCCGAAAATCTCCTCGCTTCTCGTTGGCGATACATACGGATAATACCTAGGGTTCAGCAACGTGCTGAAAATAAAATTTGCTTAACCGTATGTGTCACGCTACTAACAAAGAATAACTTATTTAATAAAATCCAACTTTAGCCAACAAAGATTGTCATTCTGCGAAATTAATTAAATTACATATTTATGAATGGACTCGACAGACTAATGTTTCTGCATCGTATAATAATGTAATGTCATGATTTGTTGGGAGAGATTATTTTTGGAGAGGATTGGTGTTTTGCACTTTCTACAAAAAAAAAAAAAAAAAAAAAAAAAAAACAGTTAATACTCAACTATTAAAGTTCCTTAATGCGCTACGTAAGATACGCGTAAATATTTGCCTCATTTCATATTGATAACGCGTGACTTGCGTGCGAACGATGAATACTTGCACGAACAGCATGATTTAATGAAAACCTCTAGTATTACGTACGTAATACATGTATATCGGTATAATACGGACGCAGATCAATGTAAGTTAATTGAAACGGTTTGCATTTTAATTAATTTTCTTTCCATATCAATTCGCGACGATCGCGCTAAGGAAAGATGGTAGAAAAATGCGTCATATTAAAACTGACAAATTTATTGTCTGAGTAGATTGAAAGATCGATACGAGAATAATCGAAGACGTGCTGTTACATATCTGTACCATTTATACATAAAAGGCAAGCAAGCCGTCTCAACTTCTAAACGATTCAACTAAATCTTAATTAACAGTTATTGTTAAATTTAATTTTAATATTTTTCTAATCAACGATATTTTATCATAATATTTTAGTTACGTGCAAAAAAAAAACTTATTAATGCTTGTTGTTTAAAATAAAAGAAAAAAAAAAAATTGATCTCACAGTTAACGCAAATCCAATTGCAAAGTTGGCGGATATGCACACGCGAATCGACCTTGAATGTTAACGCTTACATCGACGTTATCCATGCAAATCGACTCGCGAATAAAGATATTAATCGCGATGTTCCTGCAAATGTATAGTAACGCGATATCACAATGATGATAGAATAATTTTATTATGCAAATTGCACTTTATGATAAAAGCTGATATAATATGCAAAATTTACCTTCTTCCCTTCTCTCTTTTTTTTATAAAATCTAAATTGCATGCAATATTTTATGCGCTCCCTTCTTTCTCTCTCTCGTTACACCCACCCACATTACTGGCATTGTAATAATATATTTTCTCGATTTTCCTTACAATTTGGAAACCGCGGCTACAGTTCGCGATTACACGATGCGGTCGGGTACGTCGCGGATGACGAGTTATCATTAGTAATTAAGTTTCAATTTCAATTGATCGATCTCTGACCGAGAAAGCATTCGCTTGCTCGCGGGCGGCTTGCAATCCGCGGCGCGTTTGCGCGAGAAACGTCCAGCGGCAAATCGACCCGCGAAAAAACCGACCAATGAACGAAAAGAGGCGAACCGCAGGTCTGTCTTCGGATATTTATACCCCGACACAAGATTAATATTTCTGGTCTCATATCTGTCTAGCTCACTTTCAAATGCATCCTTTACCGCCATTTACAATTTTACTACATTTTCTCAAATAGAATTTATATATACTTTAATCACACCTAAGCTACCTCGAAAAAAAAAAAGACTAAAATATATGCATATTATATATAATATATATCGCATATTAATATATAAATAAATTCCGTTAATACTTTTATTAATATGATGCATTGGTATTTCATTTATATGCAACGCGAAAACAGGAAAAAAATTTTAAATAAACGTCAGCCTTAAACAAGACTAACTGTATCTAAATGAAGTGTTTGAAATTTGCAAAGCAATGGGTCAACTATTGTTGGATCGGTCGCTTTGGTGGAAAGAGAGACGGTAGCAGCTATCAGCACCCAACGCAGCGCACCCGGCCCTGGTGGGACGGGACGAGTACGGGTCGGGCGGCAGCGTCGGAGGCGCGAGGCGTCGGGGTGCTCATGGAGCAGGCCGGTCGACCTCAGTGATCTGTACGATGCCGCCGTGATCGTACGGCATCGTACTCTTCTTGGCGACACGCGGCACGCATCACGTGGCACCACACACCGCGTACACGCGCTCTTGCCTCCTGCGGCGCGCGACTACGCTCGACGATTCTTCGCGCCGAACGACCCGGGGGAGGAAAAAAAAAAATATAAAAAAAAACTCTCGCGCGCGACAACAAATGCATCAGTGATCCAGCCGTCGGATATATGCCCGGAGAAGGTATGCCTCGTCGACACGCGCGCCGACGATCGACCTGGACGTCGGATCGCATCGCGGTCGCAATCCCGGGATTAGAAAGGCCACCCCGCTGACCCCGTGAACCCGTGACACCACGACCGTCCGCGATTGCTTTTCCCATCAGAAAAACTGACCGACCGACCGACCGACCGACCGGCCACCGTCGTACAGGAAGTCGCTGCTTTTTCCGATAGCGTTGTGAGAACGCAGATACGCTAACTTAAAGTCTAATCGCGTGCACGGTGAACGATAATGTTACATCAAAGTGAAAAATATATCGTGCCGATTCGTATAATTGTTCCGTATAAACTTGAAACTTAACAATATTCGTGAAACAAAAACTTGTAATCGGTAATATATGTTATAATTACTTGAAATTACATTTAATTACGCATTATCAGCGCCGTTAAAAAATATTTAAAAAAAAAAAAAAAAACTATACCACACTTGGGATTTTGTTAGCAAAACTGGGAAGGAAGTTAAATATCTCGAGCTAGTTGAGCGGATTTACTTTCGGCACTTACGAAAGGGTGGAAATCAAATTGGGAGAAGAGGCACCGATAAAACGGGCCAATTAATTGCAAATTAGATATGCCGACTATCTCTTTGTGCAAGATAGACCTGCCCGTAGTAAAGGAAGAAATGAACTAATCGAGTCGACGTTAATTGGCACGAATGATCAATTTGAATTAAAACCAAAAATTAATTGACTTTAGAAGGAGCGAAATCTTATCTGCTGTTTGATTTCTTTAATATGTCTCGCGCAGATTACACTCGCGGCCGACAATTATATTTCAAGGCTACTTCCAATGACCCGATCCTTGGAAAAGAACAGTTGCAAGAGTAGTCGCCGACGATTTCTATAAATGAGCGCGATCGTATTTCTGTTCTTCGTTACTCGACCTATTGCCAGGTGTTTACAAAGTCATAACATTCGTAATTAATACAATTAACGATATTCTCTTTAGCCACCGCCTACAAGCAGACTCGCTTTTACGGGCAAATATTGCCGTCTCAATCTGATTTCGCAAATACGTAACGTAATCACTTGAATTAAACAAAGACTCGTGTTCAATAATTTTTAATAACATCCGTTCGCCGTCCTAGAGCTTAATGAGATTTATTCAAATTTATTCTAATTTTTTTTAAGCGTAACTCCATTTTTTTTTTTTTTTTTCCGAATTATCATGTTTTCATTATCGTGTTGCTTATCTTACAAATTATCTTTTATTGATAAAATTTCAATCAGGTGACAGGTTAATACTTAAACTCACATCTGCCATAGTCACGTCGGCAAAAAAAAAATCTCTTACCCAACGGTGCAAATATAATCGCGAATTACGAATCAACGATTCCAGTCACCCTAAGATCAAGATCGTTTCACCGTGAGAACGAACGTGTCTTCCGTCGTGAATCTCACGGAAAACATAAAGTCGTACGCATGTAGAATCCCTCCAGGATTATGTAATCTAATACTGAAATCCTAACGCCAGTATGTACCTACAATATTTCGCATTGCGTCGCGCGAAGCTGGCCTATTCGCGAGTAAGATAAGTTCTGTTTACATTAAATTCGTGTTAAAACTGCGCAAAAGAGCTATCGTTCTGAGCGACATATGACTTAACATCTCGCCATTATATTATTAAACTATGTTACTATTTAATGTTTGATCAGGAGGCTTTTATCCGATTGTTTGATCGGCTGAAATAAATTTTTCCACGACGACAACTCGGCAGGAAAAGCACATTTTACCGATTGCGTCGGGTCTACGGTAAATAATGGAGTTACGTAAAGATTATATGACCGTAGATGAATGGCACAAAAGATTATCTGAACGTCATGAAACGGAAAGAAGTCATTTTTGCTTTAAAATCTGACCGGCTGATATCTGCAGTTATGACATTGCAAAATTAACGCAGCAAACGAGTTCATTGTGTATCAAATGAATATAGGAAGTACCGTAGGAAGCAATTACACTGAGATTTTAATCAGTAATTGGTGCTCTTTATAACTTACATGTGATTCCGTTGTCTATCAAAAATAAAAAATTTATCCTTTTTTTTTCTTTTTTTTTTTTCTATCGTTTATCGAAAAAACAATTCTTTCGAATATTTGTCCGATAAAGAAACATCATCTGCAACTTCTGCATTATAGAATTATGACTATAGCAATAATTCTCTAACCAGTATAAATAAAGTTAGTAGAGTTGACAAATACCGATACTACAATCTGTTGCTGAACCCGCTTATTTTATAAAACCTAATGGAATTCGATCGTACGGTACTTTTTCCGAGATACTTTCCCGAAAAAATACGCCCTACTAAATCCTTTTCGCAACTGTGCAATTTTTCTTTCCGGCTCTTTTTACCCGTCAAGCGCAACGCAAGCAATGCATCAGCGCGAAACTTGTTTCGCGAAAAGCGAGATTTATGTGGCCTACACTTCGCTTTATTCGATAATTACACATCTCCCATCTAACGAAAGACTTTGTTTTATAAAATGCCAGCGATAATTACATTTAATTGCAAAGTGGTTTATGACGATAAGTGTCAATTTTTTTTTTTCTTTTCCTTTATTACTTCAGGTCTTTTTTTTTTTTTTTCTTTTTTCTTCCTCATTGCTTATAATCAGATAGTCAGCCTTGATACATTCTTATATCGCGCGTAAAATATAACATCTCGATTTTCCTTCTAATCTGATCGTTCTAACGTATCACAATACAATAGATATACCTCGCAGCGACGGTGGACGGAATGCAACGACGAATTTCGACGAATCTACCCAGACAAACGTACGATTATGCCAGCTGCGAGAAAGTCGAACCTATACGAGATCGTCAACGCTCGTCTTACGTTCCCACTGACATACTGACCGTGAGAATTTCTGCAGCGCGCGAATGCTTATCGCGTGGATGCGGTCACATTTCCGCGACTCCACGGCTGCTTGGCGCGCGAATACTCGCGATCCCGATACACGGACGAGAGCATGCCGGTGCCGGGAAATGCGAAACTGATTACCCATTCTATCGGGCTGGCGCACCTCCTTCTCACGCCGTCCGCAGCATTCCGCGAATGAACACGGCGGCACTTATGCCTCCTACAATTCTCGTCAATGATCTAATTATTATATCGTCTGAATCGGCTTGAGTGCTTTCGCGGTTCTACGCGTATCTCGGCACGACGTCTCTATCTGCATGTGAATTATTCGGAATACCGTAACGTTAAAAAAAGTATTTTTTTTTTTTAATTATATATTTCTTTTTTATCAAAGGCAAACATAAAATAGGTTCCTGACTGAAATTGCGCAAAGTAAGTGTCCACTCGTGGTAAGTTTGCTTTAGTTTTTACGTGAGCGTCGAGACACGTCAGTGTGACGAAAAATTGGTTAAATTGTGAAAGAAGATTGTAATTGATTGAGCTGTTGAATCGATCGTGTCGGAGTTAGGATATGATAGTATATTTGTCATCATCGCAGTTTCTTGTCAAAACGGAACGGCGTGTACACGGCGTTTACGAAAAAAAAAAAAAATACACGGGACCATAAAGCTTCATCGCCTTTACCTCGTCGCGAAATAAAAATTATTTACCCTACCGGGCTTAAAACGGTTGCCCTGTTAAAAAGAGGGGACAATCCATTATCGGGCACGAAGGCTACAAATTACGGGACGTTGAACGCTAAATAATTTCTGATCGAAGCATAATACCTGAACTGCAATATCCTAACGCGTTCACGGCCGCATTCACGGCCGCATTCACGGAACAGCTCGTTTATCACCCAATCTCGAGCGTTCTCGTTAACGAGATTCGAAGTATCGGTGTCGCGAGCGATCGACGTACAATGCAATTAACGCAACAGCGAGAGATTCGCGCGGCTCCGGCAATTAATTACAGCGATTCGTTACTTATGGGACACGTGGTAAACGCTTGGAACGTATTCTACATTTCAGTCCGATATGAGTACAGACGGAAGCACGTTCTCCGGGAGAAGATGACCCCGCGTCGTCGCGTCTTCGCAGGAATTCGCCGTGCTATTTTTGCCGCCAGTGTCCTGGCGCTTATCATCCTGGTACTGTCAGGTCAGGATGGAACCAACACCCTACAGCACGGGAATTCGCTCGAGGTGAGTTATCTCGCGCCTAAGTTTTATATCCCGCCGGTTTTACTGCCTTAAACATTTTATGCGCTACATTGTTTCGGATAATACAAATGGAATTTATGGAGCTCGAAAACTAACGTGTTCTTTCCAATGTAATCATAACGTGCTTCATTAGTATCCTAAGTTTCAAGAGCACAATGCGCCCAGAGACTCCCAGCCAAGCGTAATCGAATTTGGTCCCGTTTTTAATATCGCGAACAAAAATTTCGAACAAGCGCGCCGATTAATACTTAATATTGTGTAATTATTTAATTTCGGAATTTTTTACTCTTCGGATAACATCGCGTTGGGTTATACGTATGTTCAAGCTATCGCTCAACCAAACATTTATCTTTTTCAACCAAACCATTAATGTGTTATTTCAAGAAGACATGTTATACATTCCCGATATAACGGAGGTTTGCACGTAGAAAAAAAAAAAAAAAAGAAAAAAGAGAGTTAACTTTGAAGGAGCACAGAATTCTATACCGGCTTCCCTGATTCCTAGGAGACCGAAAACGTTTGCCTTACGTAAAGCACAACGACCATAGATTGGCACATTTCCAGGCGCAATGCGGTACGTGGATCAGTGCCCGCGTGATATGGCCCATTTAAGTATCCGAAAAGGTAGCCGAAGTTACTTCTAATCGTTAACAGTTATCGCGAAGAAATAAATATTTAAAATTATTCCCCGATATCTTTCGACGTTCGTCAGACGACTGCATCGATACACGCGCGCGTTTCAATAAGAATATGTTATCGATTTCAACTATTTCGCTATAATAAGCTCTTCAATTTCGAATAAATTTTACAATGCGCAAGGTGAAGGCTAAGAGACCGAAAAATTATTCTTGTAGAGTAATACAAATAAAAAACGCATCGCGATCAAAAAGCACAAACTCGAACTCGAGATAAAAGTATCTCGAGAATAAAACGGTACCGGAGATAGGGCGCCAAGTAATTAAAAACGAAAATACAGTTTTAATCTCAGCTTCGCCTAAACAAGAGAGACGTTTTTATTTAAAAGGCATTAATTATTCATAACACTTTAATGCGCCGAGTAGAAATGTAATAACCGCCAAAAGTAATTATAGACAACGGAAAAAAAAAAAAAAAAAAGAAGAAGTAATAACGGCGACAGAGAGCGCAGTTATGCTACATGATACCGAAATAAAGGAAGCGTGTTTGTTAAGAGGATTCAAGTATCCGCAACGTCGCTCTATTTCTCGTATAACAGCACTTCACTTGTGACAAGTGGGGTATCTAATTGCAGGAAAGTTGTCTAACCGGAATCCATTTGATCGTCAGACACGGTAAACTACTTAACGTAAATAATGGAGAAATACAGTAGGAAAATAACGGCGCGGTGCGCACCCTAACGCCTTGCAGAAAGGTGGCACGTGCATACACGATGCGCCAGTGCATAAACGTGCGCGATGCGCCACCACCCTTCGTGGCCCACATTCGTCGCCGCACAAGGCGCGTTCCACATCGAAATCAATAAGCGGAAGCCGGTAGTTCTGCATTCGGTTTTGCCAGCCTGCCGCACCACAATGCGATATCGATGCCGACTTTTCTCGCGTCGCGATGATTCGAAACCGCGGGGGGAGGGAGGGAGGGAAAGAAAATCAGTTTTTACGAATCGAGATTCACCCGGGTAACTCCCTGCGGACTTTCGGCACGGTCGCACAATCAGTTCGTGCCGATCTAAATTACTTACAATCCCGAGGGGGCTGACGCAAGACCCTTCATTCCGTGATTATTGGATTATCAAAAGATATACACCGCGCCTAACGACTATATTCGTGTCTTCATGTACGCGAATGGGTGTCACGAAATAAAACATCGACAAGGATGACGTTAATCGTAGGATCTCGAACACCTCCGGAAGCCAATTTCCCAAAAATACAGATGATTCATGGAACCGTAAAAAGGTATCGTCTTATTCGCGACACGAAATGTATCTCTCGACATATGTACGGTAGGTATACAAAATTGCCTCTCGCAACTCGTTCCGCATACACGTGCAGACTTTATATTTATCGCTTCAAAACGTATGTCATTTACGCACGAGTGGCATTTTATATTGGTATCTATTAATTACCTATACTTAAGTATCAAAAAACCCGTACTAAAAATTTTTTTTAAGATACTAAAAAAAAAAAATGTTTTATTAAAAACGATATAAAAATAAAAAAAAAAAAAAATTTGCTTGTGATATAATCTCCAATTTAAATGCAAATGTACTCTAAATTCCAGACCGTATTTGGTGGAATACGGTGTTATACTCGGTAAGGCACGTGTTTAAATTCTAATTGCAGAAATTGGGAAATTGAATTAACCTCACGAGCCGCGAAGAAGGTCAATATACGTGTCACGGTCTTGACAGAAATATTGCGCTGCAATCCGCGCACTTGGACTCTTCGAACTGAATCGATGAACCAGCTTACTAATTTTTTTTTTTTTTGCACACGCACGACTCTAATTGCGAAATTATTGCTGCAGCTATCTCTCATTACCTCATAATTACCCGCTGGTCCATTATCTCGTAATTACGTATATTATAATCGAGTACTGTTAGGTCTGTAATGCGAAGGGATCACATTCATTCATAATTCCGTTCAACGGGCCTCACCATTATATGCAATCTTTTTGTCTGTTTCTTTTTTTTTTTAATTTATATTAAGCGCATAATGCAATAATCAGACGTACGCACAAATAAAGCTATTTGTCGTAAACGATCATTAAGAGAATAACTAACGAAATAAAATAATTATTAAATTGCCATAAAAACGTGCGCCTGTTTCTCACTTCAGTTGGCAAAGATATTATTAAGATTACGATAAATAATCGAGCAAGTAATATTCGATACATTCCTTGTCTCGTATGATATACATACGTCGTGACTTTTATGTCAGTGTCCAATTTATAATTCAGTAATATTGACTTATTTTATAATTCGCTTGGGGTAGTCTCTCGGCTGTGCTAACCGCGCCTAATATTGCATATTAATTAAGGCCAACTTAATATTCAATGAGAGCGGTGGCGTTTCTCAGTGCTTTGTAATTTTTAAGAATTTTTAATAAACGCGACGTCGTCGAACGATAACCGTAGAATATCATTGCGTAATGTAGGGTATCGATTTACGTCATTCTGCATTAGTCTCGTTTTAATACTGAAGACTTTTACGTTTCGGCAGGACGCGAACCTGACGCCGGAGGAGAAAATGCTTGAGCAGATCACGACAGCGCAAACTGAACAACGTTTGGTAGCCAGGCGAAAATTTCTGGCAGAAAAATGCGCCGAGGAGGGTCTCGATCGTCCTGGCAACGACTCGCTTCACAGGCCGAATGCCTGGGAGTTTCTTGTAAATAGAGAGTATCACCTTATATGGTGCAACGTTTTCAAAGCAGCATCCACGTCGTGGATGTATAACTTTAATTTACTCGCGGGGTAAGTATCCTATCGTTTGCGTAACTGAATTTCCTCGCGGAAACGGCGAAAACAAGCACAACGGAAATTAAGTGCCGTGCAATTGTCCGCGAGAAATTGCAAGCTGCTACATTGTAAAAAGATGATTGTTTTAATTATACTCTGCTTACACGCAGACGATACTTTTCCTTTTTACTACCGCAAATTCATTAAATCGCTAATCTAATTATATAAGTTTATTGTAATTTTTCGTGTCATAATTTTTAATATGGTAATTTTGCAGATACAGTCCGCAATTTCTGAAGGCATCTAAAGCCGTGCCGGTATCGCTGGCTAGGCAAAGGTATCCTAGGCACAGCGCGGAGGAGCTAGCTAAATACCTAAACGACAGCATCAGTTTTTTGATAGTGCGTCATCCTTTCGAAAGATTACTCAGCGCCTATCGAGACAAACTGGAACATAGTCTACCGCACACGTTTCACAGCAACCTGGGTGCACACATTGTTTGGCACTATAGAGCAAGGGTAACGTTTCGATAATCTTTATGATACATGATAGATAATCAACTCGACAAATTATTCCTAATTCCTTTGCAACCAAAACTTATTTAACGAAAATATTAAAATAGAATTATAATAATACAGATCACAATATAACAAAAATGAAAAAAAATACTGAAACATCAGAAGTGAATATTTTATATAATACAGGATTCAAAGACGAATACGAGACAAGGGCCGAGATATCCCCTCTTCGAGGAATTCGTGCGATGGCTACTATGCCAATGGAGAGCAGGAAACGATCTCGACATGCATTGGACACCAGTTGTGAACTTCTGCACACCCTGCCAAGTGCGATTCGACGTAATAGCTAAATTCGAGACGCTGCATGTAAGTGAACTTAATTAATTATCTGTTTCCTTGATTCTATCGCCAACAAACGAGTAATTTTCAATTGCATTTGTGAAAAGATCTACTGGCAAAGAAAATCTCTACTGGCAAAACAACAAAATATATTTCACGAAATAAAAAGAATTACTTCAAATCTATCTCTTTCTTGTTTAAGGACGACCAAGACTATCTTATAAAGCAAGCTTCTGTCGGACACATCATCAAACCTGAGTGGAAAAATCCTACCAAAGGCGTTCAAACGAAAGATGTTATAAAGAATTATTTTACGCAATTATCTAAAACACAGATCGAAGAGCTCTACGAGATGTTTAGGTATTTTTTGTCTTAATAATTATGATATCAATTACGCACGCGATAATTGAATAATTAGTGACGTTGTTCAACATGTAAAATTATATTATCTTTCACAGATATGACTTCGTGCTGTTCGATTATTCACCGGAGGAGTATTTAGCATTTGGTAAAGACGAGATCACTACACTGACGTGTAAAAAGTGAATCATGGCATTTAATCTATATTAAAGACGCGCGAGACACATGGAACGAGACGACACAACGAAATCGTAGATAGCGCTTAAAAATAATGAATTTGGAGGAATAGGAAATATATATGTATATAGTGACGAATGCATTTCTTACATAAGATTTCAAAAGTGAAGGGATATATCCTGATTTTGTAATTTATATATTAACTGCATTGTCATAATTAAACACTTTGATAGTGCATATGTTAAAGTTTATCAAATTGTTATATTAAAATATATAACAAAAGGAAATAGAACGCGAGAAAAATTGACGATGCGTAACGAAGCAAGCGTCTTACAAATATAAACGTACGGTGCGTTTAAGTCGATCTCATTGCATTTCTATTTAAAGGCTTTAATATTTATTAAATTCCAATATTAATAAAAGTTAAAGTCTTTAAAATAGAAATGCAATAAGATTGACTTAAACGAAATTTAGATAGATCGACAAAATTTCAATGCATGATACGCGAAATTAAAAAAGAGAAAAAAAATATAATTGCAATAGTCTCAGTTTTGCATAAACGAATAAGAATATTTAATTGCGCCACCGAGTTGTCCCCGGCGACTGCACAATAATCTTTGTAAGCGTAAGTAGTATCACTATAAAAATGGTAATAGAACTGCCTCAAGGAAATATGATGGGAAATTAAGGTATTAAGGTAACTTTGTCACATAACATCACACTTTAAGATGCAATGTTTCCATAGAATTAAGTTTAAAAAAATTGTAAAAAAAATTGTGGATGTCCAAATGAGATGCAGAGTCTAAAATATTTGCCTGCATGATTGCAGAACCGATTATTGAAATTGAACAACGCTAAAGTATCTGGTGTTAAAAAATTTCTATGCTCGCAAAATAACACATATTGTTGAATAAAGATTATTTGTATGATATCATAATTGTAGAAATTTGTTTTATCTCTTATTGGCTTATCAGAAATTAAGCAGAATTGTAATTGACAAGCGACTCACCAGCAGGACTTATTGTTCAGTTCTACTCCAATGATCCATTTATCCTGAAGAGCGCATTGCCAGTGAGAAACGACCTCCAGAACTTTGTCCGGGCTGCTTTTAGTCTCGCTCTGCTTCGATTTCTTAATTATAGGTGTTCCATCAAGAGTGTACAGCTAATACGTTACATATCACGATTAAGACATTTCCCAATAAACTTTCTAAAATATTTAACCGGTTTACCCCAACTCAGGGTATCAGATTAATTAACGCCGTGCATACAAATCGTATAATTACCTCGCTGTCCGAATCTGAGATCGCGTCTTCACCGTACAACGTCTGCCTTTCTAAGGCATGCAAGACACGCGTAATAGTCTCCTTCGTCTCGACGATCTCGTTCGCCGCGACGTCGATCTTATTCTGCACGTCAACGAGGTGCTTGAGTAAGTGATCCTCGACGGGATTAATCGGCGCGACTCGCACCGGCGACGGCATCTCCTCGTCGCTGATGGCGAATATGTCTTCGTCGTCGGATTCCATTACCTCTGCCGTCGACCTGCGTCTTGTCACCGTTTCGCGAATACCGCGGCGATCTCCCTTCGGCCCGGGGTCGTTCTCAAGTCCGAAAAACGCGATGACAAGAGTCTCGGAAGCGACGAGCTAAGTTTATAGACTTTCTAGCAGTCTATTAAACGCGAAGTATCGTTTGACAAACGCGAACGATCTAGCGGACTTGACGATTGAAAAATTTCAAACGGACTAAACGGTTCGGCGTAGGGCCGCCAACTGAAACAAGTGAACGACAAACGCCACCTAAACTGCGTCGGTAATAGCGTTCTCCGATTACCACGTTCGCCTCACCTGACAATTGCGCGAAGTTGCTTACGGGCCGCGAGTCCTTGTCTTGGATGAGCGCCTCGTCTCGCATAGGTTACGTCGCGATAACGCAGAACGTCGCTGCTCGCGGGCCCAACTGCTTCCCTAGCAACCCACCCGTTCGCCCACCCGCTCGTCCCCTCGTCTTTCCTTCCGTCCGCCTATCTATCCTTTCGCTCGTCCGCCCGTTCCCGTGGTGGCGTGCATCGCGTACGTACAAGACGAGACGTTCACTGGTGAGATGCGCTCGCTCGTCCGTCGCAACTGCGTCGCGGGGCCTGTCGTCGGACGGCACGGCAGCGTGAAAATGGCGGTGTGAAGCGATGGCAGGACGCAGATCGACGCTGTCGAATGCGGCAGATTCGCTGCCAGGTTCAGGCGGTGGCGGCGGTAGCGGGGGTGGCGGAGGAGATCCTCTTCGCGAACTCTTCGAGGCCTGCAAGACCGGCGATCTCGCCAAGGTGAAGGCGCTGGTCACCCCGAAGACGGTCAACGCCCGTGACACTGCCGGACGCAAGTCCACCCCTCTGCACTTCGCAGCTGGTGAGTCAGAAGCAACCGAACGCGTTCCTAATCGCCCTCGTTTTTCTCCAAGCCCGAATTACCGTTTGTAGCTTTTTAGGATCTCGCGAGATCCTTATAAACACGTGGCAGACCCCGCAGTCCGAGGGAGGTTAATGAGCTATCTGAACACGTTCAGCTGATCGTTGAGTCAGACTGTCCGACCAGCGATTAGTTCGCGACAACTCCCTCGACATTATTATCATGATTATTACTCATTTTCAGAATGTACAGAATTAACTCTTGAATAAACGAGTTGAATTTTTTTAAACTTACAAAAATAATTTTGTTAGATTTTTTTTTCAGTATTTATATCGTAAATATGTAACCATTGAAAAATTGTTTTAACTCTAAACTCTATTGTTATATTACATATTTTTTAATTATAAATATATTAAATGTTACTTATGTAATATTATACATTTTTTTAGGATACGGTAGAAAAGATGTCGTAGAGTTTCTTTTGTCTGCCGGCGCATCAATTCAAGCACGCGACGACGGTGGTCTGCATCCACTACATAATGCATGCTCTTTCGGGCATTGTGATGTCGTAAGATTACTTTTAGAGGCGGGAGCAAGTCCGAATACGAGAGATAATTGGAATTTTACACCTTTGCACGAAGCAGCAATCAAGGTGCTTATTTTACAACTTTTACTTACACGGCTTTTTTTATTGACGCTATAGAGCCGAAGATGGAAATGGCATCTAACTTTTTCATCTTCATTTGTACTCGACAGGGTAAAATAGACGTATGTATTACTCTGCTACAGCACGGAGCAGATGTAAACATTAGGAATACAGAAGGAAAGACTGCATTAGAAGTAGCAGATGTCTCTACAAAACCAGTACTAACGGGAGAATATAGAAAAGATGAACTCTTAGAAGCAGCTAGATCGGGAAATGAGGAACGATTATTACAGCTATTAAATCCTCTTAATGTCAATTGTCACGCCAGTGACGGCAGAAGGTCTACGCCTCTACATTTGGCGGCTGGATATAATAGATCTAGAGTTGTACAGATTCTTCTTCAAAATGGTGCAGATGTGCACGCCAAGGATAAAGGGTTCGTATTTTTTTTTTTATTTATAGATTAATGAAAAGTAATATATCTAAATCTAATTAAGATTCATTAAAACTCTAATATATTATTAATTGCAGAGGTCTTGTACCGCTCCATAACGCTTGTTCGTATGGCCATTTTGAAGTAACCGAAGCACTTTTGAAGCACGGAGCCGCCGTTAACGCTAGTGATCTCTGGACATTCACTCCGTTACACGAAGCCGCGAGTAAATCAAGAGCAGAGGTTTGTTCTTTACTGCTGAGCGAAGGCGCAGACCCAACGCAATTAAACTGCCATAGTAAAAGCGCTATTGACGTGGCACCGACTCTTGAATTACAGGAAAGACTAGCATGTACGTTTTATTATACTTAGTATTTTTTATCGATTAATAAATACACGTATTATTAATGCTTATTACGTGATTTACAGACGAATATAAGGGTCACTGTCTATTGGACGCTTGCAGGCAAGCAGATCTTACCAAGTTAAAAAAGTATCTGTCTCAAGAAATTGTTAATTTCAAACATCCATATACCGGTGATACACCGATGCATTGCGCAGTAGCATCACCATATCCGAAGCGAAAACAAGTTATCGAGGCCTTGATTCGAAAGAACGCTGCCATGAATGAAAAAAATAAAGATTTCCTTACACCGCTTCACGTGGCGACCGATCATTCGCATTACGATGCGATGGATATATTACTACGTCATAATGCGAAAGTCAATGCGTTAGACGGTTTAGGACAAACCGCGCTACACAGGTATTTTTGTTCTGGAAAATCACTTGTTTCAATTTTGTCACAAGAAATGAGTGATTCAGTTTTAAGATTATTTGTTTGTAACACGTCAATTAATTATTTTCTTACTAGGTGTGCTAGAGAGGATAATGTACAAGCTTGCAGAATACTCTTGTCGTATAATATCGATCCTTCGATAGTGTCCCTTCAAGGATACACCGCGGCACAAATTTCTGCTGAGAATGTATTGAAGATATTGCTGGGTGAGTTATTTAATTTCATAGTTTGTTTCGAAAGAATGTTTTTGCCTTCATATTTAAATTCGTACTTAACTTTACATCTAACTACACAGATCCACCAAATGGAACCGACGATGTGGAAGCGCAACTTTTAGAAGCGAGCAAATCGGGTGATCTTGCCGCGGTAGAAAGGATCTTACAAGCTAACCCACATGCTGTGAATTGCCGGGATTTGGACGGAAGACACTCTACTCCGCTGCATTTTGCAGCGGGTTTTAATAGAGTGCCAGTTGTAGAGTATTTATTAGCACATGGCGCAGACGTGCATGCCAAAGACAAAGGGTAATTAATTCAATATTCATTTTTAAACATTATTTAAAATACTTATAATAATATTGCATGCTATTTTAATGTTAATTTAGTGGCTTGGTTCCTCTTCATAACGCTTGTTCTTACGGTCACTATGAGGTTACGGAATTATTGGTAAAACACGGGGCATCTGTGAATGTTGCCGACTTGTGGAAATTTACCCCTCTTCACGAAGCTGCCGCGAAAGGCAAATACGAAATAGTTCGATTACTATTGAGACACGGAGCAGATGCTACTAAAAAGAACAGGGACGGTGCGACACCATTAGATTTGGTAAGAGACGGCGATCAAGATGTAGCGGATCTTTTACGTGGAAATAGCGCTCTTCTGGACGCTGCGAAGAAGGGTAATTTAGCTCGAGTTCAAAGATTGGTTACACAAGACAACATTAACTGCCGAGATGCCCAAGGACGCAATAGTACGCCGTTGCATTTAGCCGGTAATTATATCGCTTTTTAATACTTAAACGTTAATAGTCTATTTTTTGTATGTTTAAATAATTTTTGTTTGGTCTTTTTTTAATTTTTTTTTGTTTTGTCACAGCTTAGCAACATTAATTTATATAGAAGTACTAAATTTATACATAAATTATTTTTTTTAACAGCGGGATATAATAATCTAGAAGTGGCCGAATTCTTGCTTGAACGTGGAGCCGATGTGAACGCGCAAGATAAAGGCGGACTTATTCCTCTACATAACGCATCGAGTTATGGTCATCTAGACATTGCAGCTTTGCTCATTAAATACAATACTGTGGTAAACGCTACTGATAAATGGGGATTCACACCCTTGCACGAAGCTGCGCAAAAAGGTCGAACACAACTATGTGCTCTTTTACTTGCTCATGGTGCCGACCCTTTTCTAAAAAATCAAGAAGGGCAGACTCCAGTGGATTTAGCTAGCGCGGACGATGTAAGATGTTTATTGCAAGACGCAATGGCTTCTCAGCAAATCGTTCCATCGGTACCGTCGGGCAATATAGTGAACAATACTGGTAGTAATTCTATTAACAGTAGACCACCTAGTATCGTATCTGGTACGTAGAATTGTATTATATATATATGCTTTTCTTATTTTATTATTTCTATTATTTTTATTACTATTTTTTTAGTTCCTGTTACACCGCCACCGCCTCTTACTCAAGAAACGGTCATTATGCCATCTGGCGCAGCCATGACTTTATGTGTGCCATTGGCTCGCCCGACGTCATGTCTGAGTCCACTACCGCCGAGCGAGCCATGCTCCGAAAAAGAATCCAAAGATATTTGTAAAGAACACAACAGTACTATCACGACCGTCGCTGGTTTCCTGCAAAGTCTTGGTTTAGAACATTTACTCGAACTGTTTGAACGGGAGCAAATTACTTTAGATATTTTGGCGGAAATGGGTCACGAGGATTTAAAACAAGTTGGAGTATCGGCTTACGGTTATAGGCATAAATTAATTAAAGGTATGGACAAACTGCTTAACACAGCAGCAGGTTCCCTTTGGCAACCTTCTATAAATCCTGGGACACTATTAGTGGACTTATTAGCAGAAGACAAAGAATTTTTGGCTGTTGAAGAAGAAATGCAAAGTACTATCAGGCAACATAGAGATAACGGTCACTCTGGTGGTATTTTTTCTCGATATAACATAGTTAGAGTACGTATTTAATTTATCGAATACAATATATAAAACTATCCCTTTCGGTTTTCAGACAGTTTTGTTAATTGCAATATTTTATGCAGATACAAAAGGTTCAGAATCGCAAATTATGGGAACGTTATGCTCATAGAAGACAAGAAGTAGCCGAAGAAGTCGGAGCTGCCGCTCCCGCATCTCCTAGTACCGGTGTACCTAGGGGGACGCCTAGTTCAACAGTTTCACAAGCGAACGAGAGAATGTTATTCCACGGCAGCCCATTTATTAATGCTATTGTTCAAAAAGGTTTTGATGAGCGACACGCATATATCGGCGGAATGTTCGGTGCTGGCATATATTTTGCAGAGCATAGCAGCAAGAGCAATCAATATGTCTACGGTATATGCGGAGGTACCGGATGTCCCGCACATAAAGACAGAAGCTGTTACATCTGTCACAGGTAAGTACAAAAAAATAAATGTTTATAATAAGCAGAAACTTTCACGACAAGTTTCTAAACGATTAAAAGTGTCAGCAGCAACAGCTTTCACCATTAACATACATTTAAATTTATTAATACGTTTTAAATTTTACTATTTTTTAATTTTTTTAGACATTTACTGCTCTGTAGAGTAACGCTTGGCAAGTCTTTTTTACAATTTTCGGCAATGAAAATGGCACATGCCCCTCCCGGTCACCATAGCGTTATGGGGAGACCATCGCAAGGTGGTTTGGTGTTTCCCGAATACGTTGTCTACAGAGGTGAACAAGCGTATCCAGAATATCTTATCACGTACCAAATCGCAAGACCTCAACAAGAAAGCGGCGGTAACGAAGGCGTTGAGGAACGGTGATCAGAAGAGCCAGGTCCCGCGGCGCGATTGCGCAGCCTGTGCTGCTGTCAAAGGCCAAGAGCATGCAGCGCATTGTCGCGGACATAAAACTCAAATTTTTTCGAACTTGATTCGTCTAACATCAGTTCTTCCATTTTTAACTGACTAAAATAGGATTTGAAAGCGTAACAGTGTGTATGTGTGTACGTGTGTGATCGAAATATGCAGAATATTTTATTCCAAACTAATATCCAATCTTAAAAAAAAGATGACCATTGTAATAGCTTATTTCTAGCATTTAAACACGATACTATTCGAGATCAATCCGATCATCAAACGATAGAAAGGGATGTATGTTAATCGTAATGTATATATTGATACTAATAGACAATGTGCATCTCTAATATCAAATTTGATATATCGACTAGAACGTGTTCCTAGGATTAGTCATTATTAAAAGAAATTATAATATATTCGTATACACTTTTTTTTTGTATACGTATAAAAATATTAATTTATATGAATACATGTTTCAATTTAAAACAAAAAAAAAAGTAAAAGTAAATTTTGATCTTGAAAGTATTCAAAAGCATCGAAAAAATGTAATTTACTCGTCTCACGAATATATAATTGATATGTACATTATAGGTAAAGTCTGCAATGTGATGAAATATATATTTATGTGTACAATCGAGTTTTTTTTTTTTTTTTTTTTTTAATACGAAATGGTAACATGCAATTATTGTATTATAAATTTAATTTTGGCAAGTTTAAATCCAACTTAGAGAAACACACTTGTAAAATACATTATACATACGTATATTACTTTTTAAAGCGTAATTTGTATGAAATTTGTTGTTCAGTTATGCAATTACAATAAGATCTTTTCCATTTCGGACTTTACTGCGATATGAATACTTATAACTTTAGTATAAGTATTATAATGTAAATAATTTAATTATCTGATCCTTTATAGTTCGTAAACGTAATCAATGGGGTTCCTATAATTCGATAGCTTTCAAATGCTACATAGTCCTTTTTTTACCAAGATGAGATAATAGTTATTTTATTAACGTTGATCTGTTTTTTGGAAAATGATATCGGAGGATGCTACGAGTCGTAGTTAAAAGAAATACTCGGCCCAGTGACACGTAGCTACAAATCATTATGCAAATTATCATTGAACTATTTATAAATGAATACATTAATATAGTTGAGTTAATTGGACTTGGAGATATGTAACACCGTTCAAAGGATAACTTGTTTTTTTTTTGTTCAATGAATTTGAACGGAAATATCAAAGACATTTTCTGATCTCACGAGAAAAATGCCGTCTATAACATTCTCATTCGCGAAATTAAAAAAATTATTTCGTTATAGTGATAAAGAAACTGTGCAAGCGTATATATAAGAATAATACGAATGTGTGTAGATAATGGAAAACGAAAAACACCATTTGCAACCACAATTGCTATAGTCGTAATACTTATTCTCGGTGATGGTGATCTTTCTGTGTTTTTATAGGGTATTCACTTTAAGCCAAGTGCGATTGTCTGTGACTGCACCAGACACAGACTAACAGCCAATGACTTCTCCACACTGTTATATCTGCTTTAAATACTGATTATAATATTTTCATGTAAGGCAGGTATGCAGAATAGTCGAGGGTAATACTACGTACATATTACCACTGTGTTCTAATTGTAAGAGAACGAGAGACTTATTAAAAACGATCAATGACTTTCTTTAATTGTTAATATTAATAATTTTTTTTGTATCATTTTATAATTTGTCTATGCGACGAACACATTTTTTTTCCGACGCGAAAGCGCATTTTACGTCGATGTCTTCGTTTTCGTCAACTGTAAAAAAAAAAAAACCTTACCGAACATATGAGAGCAGACCAGCGGTGTGTAATCTTCTATTGTATCTCATTAAGGCTCAAGTGACTCTAATGCGCGTGTTACAGCCGTGTTACGTCGCATTGCAACATGCGATTCATAAAAGCTATTCTGTAAACAATTTAATCTCGAGATTGTGTCTACGCACGTATGTCTCGGTGTATGTCTACCGTTAGTTGTTTCACGCTTTCTTTCTTTCTTTCTTTTTTTATTTTTTACTCGTAGCATTGGCGATTACGCTTCGTGATTTGGATGCCTGTTCTTTCTGACCCGTCGTTTACATTATGTTACATCATTCGTGGAAATTTCTCGATTTCACAACTTGTACACGACGCTATGAGAATGTACGTAAAACATTGTACCGTCGACATACGTTGGTGTAATAACAAATCCGATTGTGTTATACTTGGTTACGTAGCAGATAAATTATCGAGACGCACGTGTGCGACACGTCCGGATAAAAATTACAAGACACCGCCCCCGCGCTTATCGCTTTCCACGTCAAATAGACTTGGCTTATTAGTATTATCAGTCGAATCTTGTACATAGAAAGATTTCTTGCAGCTAGACGAGAACGGAACGAAGCGTTTCAACGTCGCATAAAGTTCATCTTCCCGATGCTAGGCCGTTATAAAAATGAAGCTGACGAAAGAGGAGTGAGACAGATCAGCCGGTCACAAAATACACTTTGTTGTTAATGAATATGTGCCATTATAATATCTAATCGATGCAGCGCGAGCCACGTAACACGTCTGATCGCGTCACGTCAGCGACAATTTGCATACGAATATCCGATCGCGACACGTGCTTAAGGCGTGCAACAACTGTGAATATTTTTCCTTTTTTCTATCTTTTTTTTTTTTTTTAATTTTTTTTTTTTTTTTAAATTTTTTCCACACCCCTCCTATTTCAATTATAGTTGTCTCCCCGGATAACTGACTTTTCCGCGATTTTTCCGCGCGATACTTAATGCCAACGCCAAGGTTTAAGCTGTAAAAGGGTATCGCGCGTTTTTCAGCGATACCGAGGATATCGCGCGGAGGAAAAACAAGTCCGGCTCGATGCCGCGATACGTTGTCGTATGTGTTGAACGGTCGTTTGCAAAAAAATTGGCACCCGGCGACCAATGCCGACCGTCGCGGTTCTCGTTTGCGCGATCTTCTGCCTGCGACGTCACGGAAAAATTGCGTGTAGCCGTTAGAATGGGAAATTCTCTGTTAACGTGACTCGGGTCTCACGTGTACCTCGCACCAGGCATCGTCCGATAAATCGACGCATTTCGGACCAATGCGAACGAAAGTGTCACTTCAAGTAATCTTCTACCGCGATATCTTTCTTTTTTTTTTTTTAATTTTTTTTTTACTTATTTATCTCACGTCTTAGGGGCAGGGAAAAAAGCGGGGAGGGAGAGCGAAGAAAAAACTCCTCGTTGGAGATTGTAATATATTATTTCTCGCGGTTTGTTTATTCATTATCGCTAATATGCGTCTTCGATCGGAGGAGTACTGTCGCGACGGTGAAGATGAACCGAGATGATCGAGGTATCGCTCGCCCGCGGGACGAGATCACGGCGCAGTTAATTATCGGCTACAAAATTCCAACGCGCAGAACGGGACGAGATAATGCCGTCGCATCGCTGATATAATCGTCCCGACGGTTGGCGCTAAAAATATACGGTTCGCGCTAGTCATCGTGACCAGCTTGATTAGGTGCGTCAACGACACCTGTTTTATCGCGACGCATGAATACCGCCTTGGACCCAGCTGCGTAATATTATTTATGCGATGCGCGATTATATATATATATCTATCTCTCTACCGCGGTAAATTCCGCGGAAGCTCGCGAGGGAACTCCTTCGAGCGCGAGCCGGAGCTCGCTCTGGCGCCAGTGTTACACGTGTGAGGTCAACTTCGGCGCCAAGTAGCACCGACGAGCACGTGCACCACGTCTGACACGGCGCCGTCGGAAGGGGCGAAGCTGCCGGGTCGCGTGACACCCGTCGGTTCTTTTCCTTTACATTAAAAGTGGGAACAAAAATCAGATGCGAGACGGCGCCTAATCCCCCGCGTTTTTCGTCGCCCGGAAGCCAGGCGGGTCGAAGTGGGCGATCGAGGGAGGACCGAGCCGATCCGCCGCAGCCTCGCCGGGCCGCGCGAACAGGACTGTGCACGCGGCTTGAACTTAGCTCTGATTCGCGCACGTCCCGCGATCACGTGAACGTCACGCGCTCCGGCGAGCGAGCAGAAACAAGTGGAGGCGCGTGCGCGTAAAGTTTGTCGCCGAGTTGCTGCCGGCCGGCGTCCGGCTGCATTAAAATTTCTCGTTCAAACGCACGTCGGACGTGGTGTTACGTGGAGTGGTACCCGCGCGATCGTCGGCGCGTTGGCCGAGGGGTTGTATTCTTTTTCTCTATCTCCTCATCTCTCTCCTACTTTCTCTCTCTCTGTCTTTTTTTCTCTCTCCGTTTTCCCTTTCCTCTCGCCGTTTGTGCGGGTAGCGCGCGCGATTTCCCGAGGAACGTCCGATTGTGCCGTCGTACATGGCGACTACGAGATAAGACCACCGCGTCCGCTCGTACGTGCCGGAGTCGGTGATCTGCACCCGCGCGATGCGCTACACATCCGCCCGCGATCGCACGAGGAGGAGAGAACCGTCCGGTCGTTCCTTGCCGGTCCTGTAAAACGCGCACCGGCGGCGTCTACTCGAGTGACGGCTCCTGTTTCGTTACACGCGCGACACATGGACTCTCGGCCATGGTGATACCTAATGTCCTACACGACTGTATAAGAGGGTGATCACCTCCCCTGGAAGGGAAACGCGGCGGTCGCAGCTCGACCAGACGAGAGTCACGAAACTAAGAAAGGTGGAAAAGAAGATACCGCACGAAAGAGGAAGGAAGGAAGGAGACGTAAAGAGTGTGGAGATCCCGTAAGAGTTATTCAAATCCGCTCTTCGTCCGAGGAGTCCGTCGTCACTGCAAGAAACTAGTGAGTAACCACCATGACTATCGGTTCGTTGACATCGCGCGCGTGGGCGACTAAAATACTTGAAGTCGCTGGATAGATTCGATTCGGTCAGCCGCGAATTTTCTCAGTCCCGACTAACCAGCGAGCGTATTTAATTTTTAATATAATTATTTAACCCCATTGTCATATCTTGCACCGAAATTACGGTTCGGAATGTACGCTGCAAATGCAGTAGCTGCAGACGCATGGACGAATCCGTGTTTGAAATAAATCTAGACTTTCCCCTTGCGAAGGAAAACCGTGGCCGCTTTCACGACGCGGATCTGTACCATCTGTGATTTTTATTGGACTAAATTATATTTTTAATTCGATTAAAAAAAGAAAAAAAAATTAATTAAAGCGAGAAGTATAAATATGAATTCGTTTATGAAATTATTCGGAGTCGGAAATTATTTTACAGCCCATAGAAACAAAATTCTTATTAGCATTCGCTTTTCGTTGACATACATACATTTAGGTATGTTTAAAAAACATTTGTCTACATTCGATACTTCGTCATAACTCAGTGGCCCAATTTTCGCATACGTGATATTGAAAAAATGTGGATGGAAAACTACGCAACGAGGATTAAACAGAAGCACCTTAAATGCACGAGTTTGATTTCGTAACCGCGTCGATCTCAGAAATCAGGGAAAAAAAAAAGAAAAGAAAAAAAAGAAATAGATTCGCACGAGCACGCCTTCTATAAAAATTCAACTTTAACCTTACCGCCGTATTTCTGGCTGAATTAAAACTTTGAAAGACCCGACGGAGATATTACAATCTTTTTATCGAATTAGGCTGGATGGAAATTTTAATCACGTGTCCGACACACGTGAGAACGAAACATGACGCAAAATTTAGATCAAGTTCCGACCTCTTGAACCGTAGATCTTTACGATAAAAAAATGCCGACGCCGTTTCTTTGCAATTTCGAAGTGAACTCTTGCTCTTTTCTTATCGATGTATTTCTATTTACTAGCGAAAAAATGCTGATATAATTGCGCGATCGAGGGTTTATTTGTCACATGTCGTGTCGTGAAGCCAGCGTGATACCCGAAAGTTTGGAGTACCGTTTTTTACCTTAATTAACAATTAGCCCAGTGGAACGCTTAAAATTAAGGTATACGCGAGAGATTAAAAATTGAAAATGTGCGAAAATAAATTAGAACCATGCACCTACAAGCGCATAATATTATTTAATATTTTAGATATGTTCTCCACATATTAAATGAAAATTTAACATTTGGAGAACGCACCTAAGATATTAAAAAATATCGTTTATAGAAGCGAGGCGTTTTTAGCCCAAGGTGATTAAACTTTACTTAAAATTTTTCTTTTTCTTTTTTTTAATTTGAGTACCGAACACTTGAGGCAGCGTGTACATATATGTATACGTGTACACCACATTCGCGCAATATCGTTTCGTAAAGGGGATTCTCTGTTTACAAACAAGCCCCAAGATAATTCCTTCCAGCCGTACAATTTACAGACACGCTAGACATTACGTCGCATCACTGCCAAATTAGCTCGCCTATGTGTTAATCGACATCTATTTTTAATTTTTTTTACGAACGTGCTGATACGCATTAGCAATCGCGCGTATAATTAAATTATGTTTTGCAATTAATCGGCTCGCCGGGCCAGAGGAATTAATTCGGTTGTATACAGCGTAATTGGATTATTTATTACGAAAGGCGAACGTGAAGTTAGATTCGTCAATTGATACGTTGCATCTCGAGATGTAAAGGAGAAAAAGTAGAGCGGTCGAGGTAGGGTGTGTCGCTTGAGAGTTAATGACGAAATAGATTTTCACAAATTGCTAAAAATATCTCGCGTCAGGGCGCGTATGTCGCCGGATATGCCTTCGAAACCAGCTTGACGACTTCCTGAACGACATTCAAGCACGTCGAGTGCGATCGTGCTCGTACGAAATTGGCCCTCGAACACACCTACTCGAGCGTACGCGAAGCAAAATGCTGGTTTCCGGGGAAAGTCTGATTCTCGCGACTTCGCCGATTAGGGATATGTCGGACGCGCGTTCGCCCAGGGATATCCCATGAGGAAAATAAACTCGAGAAGTAGCCGAGAAGCTTGAAATTTACTCGAATTTAATTACTTGAATGCGAGGGTCAGAAAAAAATTTTTTTTAATTAAAAAAAAAAATAGAGAAATGTATTCCATCTCGTAGTAGCCTATGCAAACGTGCTGCTACGTTTCTTATGCAATACCAACGCGTGCCATTTAACGAGCCAACTACTGCCGAGATAGTGAACGAAAGTTTAGACACGACACAACAGATAACGAATAAACGCGATATCTTATCTGCGTCTATCAATCCGTCTACTTCAGGCGTCAGAATTTAAATAATAAAACAAGTAAACTTGAATGCACGTGATACTTGAATGACATTACATCAGATATCGCGGTAAGAGCCGTCAGAGTTCAATTAAATTAGACATGAATGTAACCCTGATGTCTCGGAATCGTCAAGATCGTTTTTTTTTTTTTTTTTTTTATTACTCTCTCTCTTCCCTTTTCGCGCGCGGCATGTAAAGTCGAGATTTTATCTATCGTATTAAAATGTCTTCCTCGTCAAACAACTCGTCTATATTTTGAAAAACAAATAAAAATATATTTCCACCGTTACTCGACGTCTTACAATGACGACGGTGCGTTAAAACGATCGTTGTACGCTCATATATGTATACGTGCAGTGGCCTAACGTCGCATAGTTTTGGCGGCGAGTTAAACTTTGCTCGGTAAGATTCCGCGATCGACCATTTCGCGAGGGTGTTAGAGCTAAGCAAGCAAGAGAAAGAGTGAGCTGAGAATGTGTGTATGTCGGTTATCATTACCGCCTCGAACCAGAATACCGGGGGCGATAAGGCCGAGAGGGTTCGACCTCGGCGGCGCCTCCGTTCGACTGCGAAAAAAAGGAAAAAAAAAAAAAAAAATTGAAAAAAGAACGAGGGAAATATTGCCATGTGCTGAGCACAGAATACGGAATCTTCTGACTCTGAAAAAGCCAGATATGGTATACAAGATCTCTCTTTCTCACGTGTTTGTCGCATGGATGTCTGGTGACATGCAACGAGTGGCGCGGCTCGAAATTAGAGCATTTCTAACGAACGGTTCTGTTGAACTCTACTGCCACGTGTAAACTTGAAATCTCAGTCTCGATCTCTGCGCGCATCAAAGACTAACAAGTGTATCGTTTCACGCGGGTATAAAATTAAAAACTGATACGACAAAAATTTTCGTCAAGCTTTATCGACAATTATAACGTTCAACATTGTTCCCGATTAATAATCAAAAGAGAAAATCTACAAAGTTTCGAGGAATAGGTAGGAATGCTAGCCCCCTAACATCTTTGAGCTATTTGTAGCAGCGGGAACATACGTAGACCCGACCGGGTCTCGAATTTGAATGAAGCTACTTAAATTCCATCGACCGGTCCCTCGGACTCTCCGCCGGGGCCCGGTTTACGCTCATTTCTTGTGACATGAATATTAAATGACAAAAACCGGTTGAAGAGCGTCCGTTCTTCGTTCGTTACATTTTATTCTTTATCACCGGCGATTACCTTTTACGTCCGAAGATCGCTTTCAGCAACTGATGCTTATAACATTTGCACAAGGCAAATTGTCATAATCGAGCCTGATCACGTGTTGCTAAGTGGACTTGGCGACTCGTCGGGGTATGTCAAGTGTGACGAACGGACATTACACTTGTCGCAATTACAGATAACTATTTCGTGACAAATATCAACGTGCGCGATTTTCTCGTTTTTCCAACGTCAAACCCGTGCAACGTACGGGCATTAAAAGCCGTAGATTTTACTAATTAAATACTTTAACTGTTAATTAAACGCGTGACTATATTAAATAATAATGAAACTTGCTCGGAAGGTTTTGCAAAAAAAAAAAAAAGAAGATCTTTAACTTAAACTAGCGAGCCTGGAAATAAAAAAATGGCAAAAGAGTAGCAATTCAGGGTTATCTGGCACAGTGTTTACATTCTCCGTACACATCATTTACATTCTTGACCATTCTTTAATGTGCACAGACTAAGTAACATATGATATTAAGATTATCGTAGGTCAGACATATGCAAAGGTTTCGGCGTCATTATTTCGGCATCATTTGTCTCTTCTTTCAGATAACGCTAATTCTTTCATATTTTACCCACGCGGATCAACAATTATAATTAGAATGCGATGCCAGATATGGTATCGCCCAAGTGTCAATGAGCGGAAGAATATAATTAACTAAGAGCTAACCCCCATCAATTACTCACTTCCCTTCGAATTTAATCTCATTCATGTATTTAATTATCAAAAACTCGCCTACTTATTGTTAGTAATAATAACGAGACGTGTCATACATAGATAGCATTTTATTATACCGTACCGTTATTCTTGCCGCGTTACTATCGCCTATTCGGTGTATTTTCACCATTATCATCAAAGACACATCGCGATATATCTTTCCTTGGATTTAAAAGATTACAGACGTAATCGGGGATATATAATTATCTCTATGTAATCTCTTATAAATATTTCTCGAACTCGCCGGCTCGTTCGCGCGCGTTTATAATTTTTATAATGCTTCGCGGAATCTGCAACGCATCCGCGAGGAACGATCGCGTTCCCATTCATGATCGTCTTTTATTTTTGCCGACTGATTCACACGGCAGAACGGACGCACTCGAACCTATTTGCGGAATTGTATTCCGCGAGAAGTGAAATCGAGGCGTCCGTCGACTCGCGTGACAATGCAACCCACCCCCTCGGAGATATTTTTCTCTCTCAAACGTCATTCGCTGCCGCGAATCGTACAAGCGCATCGTTAAAATGCTATCAGCCGTGCCGGCGTGCCCTCGTCATTTTTTCCTCAACGATAAAGAATGTGTGCCTTGAGCGGTGCAAAGTAATTTCGATTGAAGGAGGCATATATCAGGCAGTATCAAGCGCCGCGGGCCGACAAACAAAAGTCACGTTGCACCGGCAGAACCGTCGTTACCCGATATCGATGCAACGTGTTTTCGCGTTTGTACGGGCGATTAAATTTGCTTGTTTGATCTGGGGATACCTGCCAGACTGTAATACAGTGATACACTCGGGGATTATTATGCTCCGCGGCGATAACTTGTCTCGCAATTAAAAGCCACCTTAAAGTAATTTAAAGAGAACGAGAAGTCGACCGTAAAAAAAAAAAAAATGTTAACGTGATGCATCTTCTGCATAGCGGTTCGACACCTTTAGACCATTTTATCTCTATGATTCTTTGTGGCCAGATAGTCTTATCGTTTTTTGATATAGCAAAATATGACTGATTGATGACTGATTAATAAATAATAAAATGTCTATCATACAAATATTTCAAGTGTTATTTTATACTATTTTTTTTTTTTTTTTTCTAGACTTACGAGTATAATGAATATTGCTCTTGTGAAAAAAGAAAAAATTGTAAAGTCGATAATTACACATTTTAAAAGTTAAATATGCATATTGTTCGATATCACTAAATAGATAAAAATACAAAACCGTAGGCTGTTAAAATTTATTATGATTACCATATGCACAGTTTTATTTGAAATTAATATCTTATCGGCAAAGCTGTAAGTCACGTAAAAAATCCTACGTAATATTTGGACTTCGGCGATCGCATTGCGCAACTTATCCTGATTTTAAGCCCGAATCCTAGGTCGTTCGAATCAGCCATATGTTCTAATAATAAATTTTTATTTAATTCGTTATTTAGTTTTAATTTCAATTATTTTTATATTTTATTAATCTAAATTTTTAACAACTTTCGATACCGATATTAAATTAAATTAAAAAGTTACGTATCTACAAAAGTTTGGAAATCTTACTTTTCTTTATATAAATCCTTACTGTTGATATATTTATCGCTTAAATTCTTTTCCTCTTTCTCCGTTCTTGTATATTTTTCATTAGATTAATTTAATGCCAAAGATTAAAAGACGCGTATGTTCGACAATTTATTAATTTTGCCGTCGGTGCAGATGTTGCGCGATACGCTTGATAATTTACCTGTACGTCATATGTTTTACTGTCGACAATTGATTCCGACGTCAGAGTCGTATGTAATCACCACGTGGCTACAGTCTTTAAAGAATGTACTGGTGAAGAAATTGCAAAGTGACCGCGGATATCTCTGGTCGTGACCCCAGGATGACAGCGCATTTTAAATTATGATTATGATTAACGAATTTTAATATACGCGATATCTATATTACTTATGAAAAATGTCTGCTGTTCAGTGAACTCGTCCCATTATCTGCCTTACAGTTTCTCATTTTTTAGTGTAAAAAAATTTATAAACTAGTCACCACAAAGATACAGACATCAATGTGTACATACATACACGCTTATGATTAAAAAAAAAAAACCCCTCACAAGAATACAATGAAATAAAAAAAATAAAATTAAGTAAATGTCCCTGCAAATTTACTTATCGAAGCTTGCCGCTTATGAGTCGGCAAATTACGTGACCCCCGCCCGGGGTTAAGGTTTTCTATTTCGAGCAAATTGCATTTGGGCTGTGAGATACTCGCTCACTTTTCCGCTCTTTGATATCATCCACGAGTTAGTATCTATCTTAAGGAGTACGGACAATTGGATCAGATCCAAGGCCGTGTTTCGCGACACTCTAAATCTGTCCGCGAGATTGTCTGAAATAGTGCGACTGCGTAACTGTCTTCACCAAGTCATCTAACAAGATAATATTTGCACCCTGATGAAAAAAGGGTGCTGTCGTAATTGCGATTGGCACGTCAATCTCGCGTAGATTAAATTACGTTATGCGTTCGGCAATTTTTATTTTGCGCGCATTGAAACAATAATGCAACACTCATGATTGTTAAAAATAAAAAAAAAAAATAAAAATTAAAAAGAAAGAGAAGAAGAGCCATTTCAAATAATCAAAGATAAAGAAGTTTCGTGCATATTTCAGAATATTTCAATAATGAGATTCAAGTGAAAACGAAAAAGAAAAAGATAAAGATAAGTGTGACATAAAATTCAGATGACCTAAGAGCATACTTATCCGTGCAAACAGTAATGCAACTTATAGGGTTACGAGAGATAAATGCATTACAGGAGATAAATGCATCTGGCATATTTGGCTTGAATTTAAAAAGTGCTGACGGCACGATCCCTCTTATCTGGTTGCAAAATTAACAAGTTTTTTTTCTATCTAGATGTAATGTGGTGTTATCATAATTGCAGAAAAGTGAGCTAGCACAATTGCGCTTCGTTGCCTATCGAACTCACACGTATCAGACATTCTCTGCAATTACGCCGCAATTACTTCTTTTTGTGGCCTCGCATGTGTAAACAAAAGAGAGCCGTGCGATAAACCACTGCCGTTGACGCGTGCATAATCGTTTCTTTTCCTGCTTGTACGTACTATTAGCAACGAGAGGAGTCAAGTCGAAAATACTTTACTGTCACCGCCGTGACAAAAATATCGAGGATGATTTTATCACGCCGAAACACGCAACGTGAATCTCTTCGAGTAAGCGCGACGAAATTAAAATAGTTGCATAATTATTATTTCGCCCTGTTATATATAAACTTTATCGATTTTTGACAGTACATGTTGTTGGTTAGATAAAGCATATTGTATCTGCTTGGGAAAATTACAGAGATGATAATGAGAGTATCGGGAAACGATAAGATTCTTTGCAAATTGTTAGACCAAACAGTTCGACCTTGTTAAATCACTGAGCGTGGCAAAATGACACTATGTGACGACCCTAACTTATACGTATACATGTTGAACAATGTCGCAAACCGTGCAATGTCCAAGTTTAACATTAAATTTTTTTTTCTCTCTATATGTTATCTAACTCGCTCAATTATTTTATATCTGAAACTACAATACTTTGTAGCTTAACACAAGTGATTTTTAGTAAACCACGTCTCTCTTATTCCGCCGGAAAAAATACGCGTTGACCTACTCGTGCCTGGTGCAGAGACACATTTACTTTTATTGCTACCTGCCGCGAGACAAATTACACTCCACGTTAGATCTACGATTTTGGAGATAACTTGACACCTACGATCTGAAATAACGATTCATGGTCTGGCGATTCTTCGTGCTACCGTTTGGTTTCGGTCTGGTACCTACTGTACCACGCGTGTCATGTCTCGGGGACCCGGTTCACCCGGAACCGGTCCCCAGAAAGGGAAGAGCGGCTCGCCGATCCGAGAGCGAGTATTCTACTCCGCAAGTAACTTGATTATCTATACGTACGTATAACACATGCGCCAGTGCGCAAAAGTGTATGATATCAACGAGAAAATTTATGTGCGCAGATACGCACAGATTCAAAGCTTAATGGAATTAGATCTTTTATATTTCCAACAACTAACCATGTGGACGCTTCGCGTGCGCTATTTTTCGGGAGGCCCTAATTCGCGCGCGTTGTTATAATTGGGGACGTTAATTATCATTTCTTGCCGATTCAAAAAATTCAATCACAGAATACGAAGATAAAAGCATGCAACTCACCGATCTGCATGAGCTTCAGCGGAGTTGTTGAATTCAGGCGGTGGCTGTAACATAAAATAACAATATTAATGTAGACAAGTTGAAAATAGTTAATGATTAAATAAAAAAAAATTACGCGTATGTATTTAATTCTTTAATAAAAAAAAATAAAAATTAAATTAATAAAATGACGAATTTAAAAAGAGAGTTGATCCTCACCTATGAGTTGCTCCGCCGATGCAGGATGCTCGTCCTGAGCCTGCTCCTCCTCTCAGTTTGGACGTCGTGACGAGTCCTCCTTCCGCGCACAAGACACTCGCGAACGCGACCGGATGAATTTATATCGCGAAAATTATTTAAGACGTTCGCGAGATATTTTTCGGCACTCCCGTAAAAATAAAATAATCGTAAAAAAAAACGCCGGTTACTAGCGGCACTCCCGTAAAAATAAAATAATCGTAAAAAAAAACGCCGGTTACTAGCGGCACTCTCGGTACGACCCGACGAACCGGCTGCGGTTCGTATGATGTGTTATCGGCGTGCGGCACTTTATATCACTGCACTGCAGCGGAGGTCCTCTTGATCTGAAACAAAAAAATGAAAAAATTATGTTGCAGATATAATATTTAATTAAATGAAAAAATAAAAAAATGTTAGCAAATATCTAAAGCATTTTATTCCGGAAAAAAATTAATATTTACCCCGGGGTTGCTCCGCTGGGGCAGGATACCCTTCCTGGGCCTCCTCCTCCTCTCAGGATGTCCTCGGGAAGTCGGGTTGATCCTTGCTCTTGCACCAAGCGGCGAACGAAACGCGGTCGCGATATGAAACGTTCCTTGCACTGTCTTTCTCAAATTCTTTAAATCTCGCACTGTCTTTCTCAAATTCTTTAAATCTCGCACTGTTTTTCTCAAGTTCTTTAAATCCCGTACTGTCTTTCTCAAGTTCTTTAAATCCCGCACTGTCTTTCTCAAGTTCTTTAAATCCCGCACTGTCTTTCTCAAGTTCTTTAAATCCCGCACTGTCTTTCTTAAGTTCTTTAAATCCCGCACTGTCTTTCTCAAGTTCTTTAAATCAATCACTCGAAACACGTTGAGAGTCTTAGCCGCGACGGAGAAGACGCGCGCGAGGTGCGGATCTCACGTTCTGACGATAGCGGATGCCGGAACCCGCTGGATGTCGCTGAGGAAGGTGACGAGTGAAAAGGGTTGGTAACGCCGACCTCGCAGCGCAATTCAGGTCGAACGCTCCGTGCGCCGCGCTTGCCATAATGACCTTGTCCTTCCGATGCACATTCTCGAAGCACAAAAAGTACAGAACGATAAACGGAACAAGACGAGTGCAGAAAATAATTGTTCGTTCCCGAGTCGACGACGTGGACACTGATTCGTACGCGAGACTGTCCTCACCGCGACCGAAAATACGCGAAATTGCGGAGCGATTAGTAACACGTGCTCGCGCGCGAAGCTCCGCAATAAGAATGATCGTTCGAGATTTCGGCCCTTACACGGAATGATTTTGATCGCGATGTTGCATCTTCGATGCACTCATATCGTCGCCCGACCACAAGTACACGATCTCGGAGTACAGAATGTGATCATTCACCTCCTTTTGTCCGGTCGAGTGTTGGCGAATGGACAACGGCGGGGTCCTGTGCAAGATGCTGCGATTCATAAAGCTCTCGGGGTAAGGCGAGACATAGATATAGGATGATATGCGCTGAGAGAACACCCAGAGATGCCTAGACGTCTTCGTCTCGAGCACCGATGCGTTCCATGTGCCTGGCGTACCGTGCGTCTGAGTCGTGTAGACCCCGTGCAATCAGGCGATCGATAGCGCGCTGTGATTGGTCGGCGCGCTAGGGTCCCCATGATCCTCCCCATCACCCCCCCTTACCCCGGACCGTCGTCGAGCGGTGATATAATAGATTTTTACTAAAGCGTCACACAAATTTTGTTAAATAAAATTACGAGAGATTTACGCGCGCGGATTGCACCATTAATTTTTGCTTGCAATGCTCGACGATATTAATATAATTTACTTGTGCAGAAAAATGATAGTAAAATTAATTCTTTTATTTCTTTTTTTTAGGCCTAAATGTGTTCGATAGCGATGCCGGCCGAATTGATTTTACACAGCTCCCCGGTGTACAGCCCCCTGCTGTACAGCCCGTTGGTGGTACACACAGCACCTACGATCACCAGCCGATCGGTGCCGCCTAGAATCAGGCCATGCCTCTCCACAGGATCTTTGTCCTTAGACAGCCTGCGAAATAACGATGGCAAGCAAAAAAAACGGGTGGTGTTCGCCGATGATCGTGGCCGTCCACTCACGCAGGTATTTTTACAACGTCTTCCCTCCACGTATATACATATACGTGTAAAAATAAAAATTTTACTTTAAAAATAATATTTTAATTTTTTATCCGATTCGGCGTCCAGGTTCGCGTGATGTCGGAGCCAAGTAACGTCCCACCACTGTGGAGCACAGCTTATGTGGCCGGCTTGACCGGTGGTCTGCTCGGTATAAAGGACCAAAGCCAGGAAACGGCGCAGGACGTTACACCGCCGTGGCAAGTAACATTTGCGCAACCAGCGAGCGACTACCTTGCCTTCCGGCGTAAGCTTGACCAGAACAACGTCAGTTTGGAGAACGTAATCGTACGCGAGTCTGAGCAGTGCCTGGTGGGCACGGTAAAGGTGCGAAATTTAGCCTACGACAAGGAAGTCGTAGTGAGAATCAGCAGCGACAGCTGGTCCACCCACGAAGACGTACACTGCACATACGTAGCGCAACCGGGATCGCCAGGTCCGCTCATTCTCTATGATACTTTCCGCTTCCGGCTTACCTTGCCGGTAGCGTCAAATGTCATCGAGTTCTGCGTCAGATACCGCGCCGAAGGCAAAGAATCGTGGGACAACAACGAGGGCAAGAACTATCTGGTACGCAAAAAACAGGAGGTATGTATTTTAGAAAGGATTATTTAACTTTTTTAATTGCACGAGATATTAAATGTACCTACTGCGTCACTTTTATTTGTAGTCCTTGTCTTGTAATAACGCACGGGATATTTCACGATCGACGGGATGTCATATTTCGTAAAAGTTACGTGATTTTATGGATTCTCGGATCTTTATCAAATATTTGTTAAGCGGCAGCGCTCCAGCACAGTTTATTGGTTTTCAAGGATATTCAAGGCTGTTCTATAAAAGACAACCGTGTACTTAGCGTAATGGTCATAGCTGTTAAAGATTCAAGAATTTTGTAAGATCTTTCGGTTCTTCCTTCGTGTAGAGACCGGTAAATAAAATATAAATGTCGATTATTTTTAATTCTTTGCAACGATGCACATGGCAGAGGATTGAGACACGTTATACCGATGCTTCAGCCCCGAGTACCGGCCATGCGATATGACACCCATGCGGCAAAGTACGACGGACTCTCCAGCGAGACGAGGGATGGAGGCATACCGCAGATTGCAGAGGCCACCAGATTGAACATGCGTACCTGGAGCGAGTTCGCATCGTGGCAGCATCTGACCAACGACACACCGTACTGGTGAATTGGCCAGAGAGGAGGCTACGTTCCCTCGTCTCGATCAAAATCGTCTACGAAGCTGTACAAACACTTCCAGTCCCCCTCACCTCGGTGACTTCGCCGAGACATAGATCATGCGGGATCACCGGCCCAAGGCGTTTCGCGAGGTGTGCGAGTCGTCGGGAACGTGGAAACGGAGAGGAACATACGCGAGGACGTGAGGAGAGAAACCACGCCACAATCCGAATTGAGAACGAGGAAACAAGAGCGCGCGTGCGGGAGAAAAACAATTGGAGGGTGATAGCGTGGACGACGGAGCCGGACAACGTCGAGCGTTGGATAACGCAATCAACACGGTAAACTTCGTTTCCCCTTATCTTATTCGTATAAGAATACTTCGCCGAGTTTCAGCGAGTTTATTTTCACGATGGCCGATGGATGATAGCCTGAGAAAAAAGGCGACTCGCGCGATAGAACGCCTCTTATAAGTATTCTGAATAAGCGCTAGACACCCACAATGAAATTTTAACAGAGAACATTAAAAAATGTTTTTATAATTTTTGTAGCTACTTGCATGTTTTTTTTTTTTTAATATGCGCTTGAAACGACGCGTATTTTATGTATAATAAGTCGATCCTCTCACGCGACGTAAAATAAGAACAAAATAATTATGCGACTGTAAACTAATGCATCGTAATTTTTAGGGCAGCAAACTCAAGCGCGGAAGTTCATTGAACACTATGAAGTGAAGCTCGCCGCTTCCACTCTCGAGATCTACGACAGTTGCATCTATTTGCGTCCTCCGCAAGCGGAATAATACTCGCCGGTTATTATTACCCGACAAGTGCAACGAGCTTCTTCTCGAGGGTAACCGAGAAAATCTCTTTCTTGATTCCCGGCGGGTTTTTTCTCTTACATCGTCCTAGCGTTTCGTAACTGCGTCGTTCGATCAATCAAGACGAAATCGCAGTGTATCGCAGAATTTCGAACGGCCTTTCTCGCCCGCTTGGGACTTTCTCTCTATAAATAACGTGCTCGACCGTCGTCGCGCGCGAGACAAGCGCGATAACGAGCCTCGAGGAGAGTCGCGCGACTCTAATCGCCTTAAAAAGGTTGTTACCACCCAATGGCACGCCGATTTCATTCCCTCCGCATCTCTCTTCATCTCTCATCCCTGTCTCTTTTTCCGCTTTATCGCCGTCTCGTTATAAATCCGTCGCGTCATAATACGCAATGTACCAAAAAAAAAAATCCAAGACTTGTATCGCTAGAACAAGAAAATAAAAGAGACGCTACTTCTCCGGGTTGAAAGCGTCGGAGGGAACTTTGTATAGCCAGCTTGTTACAAGCAATTAAATCTTATCGCGTTACTCGGCTTCTATTATTTAATTCTTAATAATATATTAATTCTTAATAATAAGTAATCAATTAAATAATTAATTTTCCGGAATGCCTCGAAGACTCGAGATTAAAATTCGTACGGCGGACTCGCCGTACGAATTTCAATCTCGGGTCTTTGAGGCATCTCACGGGAAATTAAAATCGGACACGCGAAAGAATCTTTTCGCTAAAATAAAGACATAAAAGTAGGCGCGTTACGGTTTTGAGAAAATCAAGTTGTAGATGCATCCAATGGCTAGCCAAGTATTAATCTCTCGATAAATGTTATATAAATAACGCTGAAGTCACGAGTGAATGAAGGGGAGATCGGCCCACGTGCTATCGCCAGGGCGATAACTCTTAATCACTCTGCTGAAAGCGGTATGTACGTGTATCTACGCATACATTCATTCACCTCGCTACCTTTTCTTTTATTCTCGCGTACCGGTAGTGCGAGCATTTAGCTTGCTGCATTTTTTATCTACGCGCTGGATTTGCTAATGATATTTCCAAACTGTCGCTCTTCTGTTGAAGCTGCAAATGCCTGGCGGTCTCTTGCAGCTCACGGAGGCAGCGCATTACCGGTTCGAGGCTTAGCCTATCTAGCACGGTTTCAAGATTATTTTCACGGCCAAAAAAGACGCGAAGCGGTCCTTGACATACTGCCAACCAGCGTGTCGTTTAGTCTGCATGCTGTTTTAAGTACAATAAACAAAACTGATCTTTTCCAAGCGCAAAGTGTCCTCGACCCTGATCTGTCGCCGAGAGTCGCGCGATTTGAGATAGATTCACGCACGGTTCGACTCGTTCGACGGCTTCGCCCAAGTTTTGCGAAACCTGACCCTGGTGCGAACGCGTTAACCCAGTTCCCTCGAGTGCTACTAAATCGGTTTACGTTTATCGAAGCGATGGGCTTTCCCGCGGACGTCGTTCAGTAACAAAGCATGTGGCTTTAATGTCCCCGCTTTTAGGCATTGTGATGAATATAAAAGGCCGCGTGTAACAGGCCACAAAGAATCGCGATCTGTACGAGATTGTACTGTAATTGTAATTGCCATACATGTAATTTACAAAATTTCACGACTGATGCTCTCTGTGCAACGAGCAATGCTCAAGCTTTGACGAATTTACTCGAGCATTTAGCACTACTCCACTCTCTCACCTTTCTCTTTTAGCATTATCAACTGCTTGTAATAATTATTAGTTTAACTAGTTATTCGTTCTTGCTAATATAACTATTTAGATACATTACTTCAATAATAATTTTTCTTAAAGCCGACATTGCAAATAAAATTTTTTCCCGATTACGTCTCGTGCTGCAATCTTCACTCGGGAAGAATATCTGGCACCACTCGACAACATATTTGATGTCAAACGATCCGATGACCTTTTAATTCCCAGATGCAGGATCCAATTATCACCTCGTTTGAAAGTTTTATGCTCGGCGCAATTTGCGATAAAAAAAAAGCTGCTAAAAATTGTACATGTCGCTCTTGCATACAACGCGATACTATAAATATAAACCAGAATATAATTTCTCGGTATTTCGATATCGCCGCAGTTGCACGCGCGCGATAAGAAGAGCCGCAGGAGTCGGCCATAATCCTCAGAGAGTATCGGAGGGGTTGAACTCGCGAGCGAAGTTCTCTTTATCTACGCGCCTCTCGACACCGAGACAGTTTGACAATGAATTGTATCTCCGGTGCGGAGGAAGCATGCAACTCCTGAGATATCCGGGCGCTATTCGAGGCGTGGTTGGCGAGAAGTGGCGGGACAGGATCATGTATGCCGCGGTCACGTCGTGTGGTATCACGCCTTGGTGAACACCGCGAAAAACGAGCAGAGAGAAGTAGAGAAAAAGAAAAAAAAAAAAAAAGACTTTAAGATGTCTAGACGCGTGGGACGGACCGAGGTAATCTCGACAACCTCGGGTGGCTACACTCGTTGCTCGCTCGCTTGCTCGTGCAGTGTTTGCACGTGTCCCGTAAATGTAATGCATACCTACGTGCACGACACGCGTCGTCGAGAAAAGACTCGTCTTAATTGCTAAGCATTGTTAACCGCCCCTAGAAATTGCAGCCGGCGGTCGCCAAGACCTGTTCGTTTCAATTATAATCTATAACCGGGGCTAAAAGTAACTATATTTTTCTCTCGACGTTCTCTAAGTCTATCGCCTTGTCGCTATCAGTTAATTTCCAGTTCCATCTCATATTGTTTTCAATTTAATTCATATAATTTTAACGTAGCAAGTGTCGCATATTATCTTATCGTGCATTCTTATTGTTCCAGATTCCAGCATCCGACAGCGTACAACCGGTTCGTCGAGATCGTCCAGCATCTACCTCCAGCTGTAACGCCAGTAGCCACGCTCGCCAGCACGGGCATCATCGTCGCGTGTTATCTTCTCGGAACGTCTTCTTTTTTTTTCTCCGCTTCCTCGTTCCCGGGACTTTCGGCTCGCCTGCGCATAAAAGGGGTCTGTCGGGAACGAGCCACCATCCTCGATCCGAATCTCGCTGATTTCGTATCGGCCAATGTTATAGTTCCTGTAAGCTTTCTCCGTATCTTCCCTTATACGTTTTTTCCTCTTTCTCTCTATTTGCCATCAGTCTTAATCTCACGATTCCTTCAGTGGAACATAAATCGTCGACCGAGCGTGTTAATTAATTTTTACGAGCATAACGGAAGACAGGAGATGCCTGTGGGTCGCGTAGGGTCTCGGTACAGCCAATAGTTGCGAGATTAATGCATGAAATTGCATCGCGATGTGCCTTACGGTGCCTTAAGAAATTATAAAGGTTTGTCTCGCAGTGCCAAGCGCTCAGGCAACGTAAACTCATAAAATGTGATTCTTACAAGCGTCTATTTACACGTTTATTAAGCCTATTACGTTATTTTGGCAACGACTATCGTTATCGAGTCGATAAAGTTATATCATTACCACTTAACAATTGTAAGAAACATTTATGGTAGAAGCCACACGTAAATGAATGTTATCAGCGTGAAATGACAAAATGGTAACGGAATATAAAGGCAGCTTAATTGCCACATCGGTGCTAAATGCCGTTTCCTTTTACCTAGTTCCTCCTTCGGCGCGTTTGTTTCGCGATTTGAGGATAAATTGTAGCTTCGTATAAAATTTTGGCGGTCACTACTACGTTAGAATGCCCGAAATCATGAAAATTAACGATAAATATCATACGTCTCTTGTGAAATATTAACTACTAATTTAAAGAGCAAGATATATTTGTACATTAATTACTTTGGCGTTTACTCTTCACAAAGATTCTTTTCTAACGAAGATTTAAATCCATATTTAAATACATATGTATATACAACGTTAAACGTATACGCGTTATATGTACATACACACGCAATTTGCGAGCTAATCATTTGCTGAAATCGACGTGTTTCAGTAAGTAAAGCTTAAAAAGTAAACGAAACAAACGAATAAATCACTGTGTAAGCGAAAGAATCGATTGGCAGATAACTTGATACATTACCAATCGATGCTGAAAGAACATTGACTATTAATATTAATAGTTTATCATTTAATTCGTGAATACCAACGAAGAGAAAAGTGATTGCGCGTGTACGTACATTTACACGTGATTTCCTTTCGAGAGCCGTAAGACTGATAACTTAAACTACGTACATAATGTAAATACTACACGTACACGTTAAAGATTTTAATTGCGTCTCGATGGAAGTTTTAAGCATCTCTTATCTTACTGGACGATTACCAAGATATTTCTTCTAATAAGCAGATCACGTCTTTGTAGATATTTTTTATCGCGGTACTTCTTATTCTTCTTTCTGTATATTCCTGTATTTGCCATTAATTTATAATTTTAAGTGTGTATTTTTCAACGTATGGACATACTATAACATTTGTTAAAGTTAACGTTATAGCGTCGTTTTTACTTCCTTTTATCCGAATAAAAATATATATATATATATATGTTAAATAAGTTAAATAATATTATATTTTTACAAAGCGTATTAGTCATTATGTATACATTTTATCGTTGTTGGTTGTTATTAATTATGATGAACTGCGTTAAAATAAGTTGCAGACTTCATTACTAGATCGTACGTATACATCTTTTTGGGTATCGCGTTGTAAATACCAACGAATAATTACTTTTGCAATAAAAATCACGGTTGTAATATGACGCTGTCTCCTTTACTCATTACTTAAAATGAAAGTTAAGTTCAATTGCACTCGCGCGTTTATTAATTCGCCATGTACATTCGAATTTTATGGCCAAACAATATTCTCAATCCAATCAAGATATGAACTAATTCGAGTATACATTGCGGGTGTCGATTTAAACGCACAAAACTTGCCGAAGCTCGTCACACCTACAATGCTGTACATGCAATAAGGCTCTTCAAGAACTCTCTGCAACGGACCACCACTGTCACCCTGCAAATAACACCAAAATAATCTCTATTCCAAACTTCTTTTCTTAATTTTTTAAATGCAATTCTTAAAATATATGATTATGCTTATCAGAATAAAAATCATCATGTAATCAACATTAAATAAACAATTTCAACACAATTTTAACCTGACAAGTATCTTTGCCACCTTCCATTATACCAGCGCAAAGTAAGCCCGTTATCAATCCATCGGGCAACCGTCTAGTACCAATATCCTCACTGTAAGTTTTTTTACACTCGTCGTCGGAAATGTAATTCAATTGAACCTTCATCAATTCATTGCTACCGGTACTGGATTCTAAGTACAGTATCTCACATTATCACATTTTTTCGCAACAAATTAATACAAAGTAATATCAATGTAATGATATAACAATTTTTAAAACGTAACATATAAAATATTTGGAAGATACTAACCATAGGACGTCTTTCCGAATCCAGTGGCAATAGCGCTTTTGCCCGGAATCGGGAAATTTACTTCAAGACACGCTGGTCGCACTCGCGGATTCATTTCCAGAGGACGATCGAGCTTGAGTAAAGCTATATCATGGTACCTGACCGAAAATTTGTAACCCGGATATTTAATTCTTTCCGCAACATCTCTCTCCTGCATAGAGTCGTCCGGAGTTACCAAATTAATTAAACCAACTCGAACTTTGCTCGCGGGTCCCCTGAAAAATACATAATATTAATATATTGAAATTTTAAATTAATAAGACACAGCAAAAAATACTTCGTATTAAATTTAACACATTTTACACGTCCCAATTTATCCACTTAAATTTTTGGATCAATCTCACACAAATATAAAATGTTTTTTTACTGCGTATAAATGCAACGGAATTGTAACAAGACTGTTACTTGTCCGGAGATTCCATACAATGCGCCGCGGTCAGAATAAAATTCTCGGAGATAATGCTTCCTCCACACTGCCAGGATACGTCCTCTTTGCCATAACCGATCACCGCCTACGATATGGAAAATTCTGTTAATTACTTTGATGATTAAAGCGGTACATGGAAATCTATTATATGGGTTTTCCAAATGGTGATTTACGCATAAAAGCAAATACTATATGTATATCACGTGCAAATTAAAAAGAAAAAATTATTACACAAAATGCTTATTAATTAATAAAAAAAATAACATATTTCAAAATTTAATATTTAAATTAGTCTTTTAGTATTAAATTATACAACATGTAACTTCTAAAAGTATACTTCATATCTTAATTTTCATCTTTTCTACATATTACATAATTATCGCGTTTTACATTTTTATTTATTTACTGATGTTTTTGTCTGTTGCATCGACATAAGCATATATAGCTCTTCTAATTATTACTGTGATCGCAACGATAAATCTGTGTTTATTCTCACCATGTGCGGAAATTCCGCTTGTTTCGCTTGAACTCCGCCGATGATTAAAGGAGTCTCGATTACGGCACAGCGAGAGACTCTATTTAATTCAACATTGATACGCAAAGTCGGCGATTTCTCGGTCTCGTAAACCAGATCAGCGTATTCTTTACATTCTGCAAAAAAGAAAAAAAATCAATAATTATGCAAATACAAATTGAAAGCGGAAAACCGTAAAAACCGAAAATACAAGGAAACTAACGTAATCAACGATTTATACCAAGTGGGAATTTAAATAATTACTTTATCAGCTTATTTATTATACGTTATTTACGTGCAATTCTACGCCAGCAAAAATGTGTAATCGTCAATATGATACGTCATAATTATTTAATCGCATGTCTCGCACGAAATTGCGCATTGATTTGTATACTGATTTAAACAAGTTGTGCGTAATTCTTGTAATCACATATTCATATAATGAAGGAAACCTCTATAAATAATTCGTAATATCAATTTAAGTACATGAAATTTACATAAACTATTTTATTAGAAATATCTTGGATTCTGATCACGAATATAATGAAACAGACTATCACTAACTTTCTTCACATTTTCGTGCAACAGAATTCTTCACCAAGCTTGCAAATAATAATACGGTCACAAGCTTTCCTTGCATATTGTGAGTCCAATATTCGACGTGTCGATAACTTCTTCGAACAAAGGATTTAATGGCGAATTCTCGCTTTAAGTACGACGGTTAATGCGTAACGAAATGCAAATTGCGCGACGATATGGTCGCTTATTAACAATTGCCAATTGATGATATTATTGGGATTACAAGCAATGACGTATCCGCAAAATTTTTCCGCATGTATAAAAAATATCTGTTTCTATCAAGTAATGTACCTAAATAATTATTTTTTTTATAAGCATTTTTATAAGAAATATACGTTGTTTTAATATTAATCGTGTCATTATTCATGCCGTCTAATATATCGTTTTATGATAGTATTAAATAAAAATGTACTTACAATTTCCAATTAAAAAATTTAAAAACCATTTAATTCTTAAAAACAAGCTGTTTACGTATTCATTCTGTATCTGCTTCCTGCATTACACATTTTTCAACAATGCGTAATTTTTCAGAGCTGACGTTTTATCTATTTCATAACAATACTTCTTCCTCGTGTTTTCTGAAAACTTATTAATCTGAAAAAAAATTATTAATTTTATTACGCAGTTTCCGCCTGTAATGTATTAATCCCTTACACATAATGTTCAGAAAGGTATACATCCCTGGTATGTAAAAACGCGGTCCGCACGCGTAATAAAACTGGACTTATGAAACTCATCAGGTCTTTGGCAACCTGATGTCGATCGCAATAAATCGAATCAAATTTGTTCCATGCATTAGATTTGACGTCAACGTATCGATAAATATAACTACATTGCTGTACATTGCTAATTTTGTGTTTAAGATACACGTGTTAGATTAAATTTATTCGATTTCGATCAAAATCTCACAGAAATTACAGAAATATTAAATTCCTGTTATAAACCTCTCGTGGCACGCGTCAATTGCTCGCTTCTCAATTACTCGTCGTTAAAAACGCTTTGCGAGATCTTCTTCGAAACCATGAATTAAATTCTATCTATGATCAGTTGATTTATCGCACTGTATAACAAAAATGACCTCGTGATCCTCACTACTATCGTGCAAAACGCAACTCGAGTGGGGAACAGGAAAACCGTACAAAACGAACGTAAGAGACTATGTATATCTTACACTGAAAACGAGTTTGTGGGATCAGATGAGAAAACTGCGTGGCCCAAGGCTGATCAAGAATGCCAGCGAGCGTGCCGATCTCCATATCATTATTGCTGGTGACGATCCTATCGTCGACACACGGAAAAGACATTGAAGGTAAGTAAAATCAGCATTCTTTTTTCTAAAATTATGCACTTTTCTTTTGGAGAACTATCTCATTTCTTGTGACGAAAAAATTTCCTCAAAATGGAAAAATACTCATGTGCTCTGTCCTAAAAAAAAAAATCTATAATTAGTAACAAATTTTTCTTTTATTATAAATGTAACTCTTTAATTACAATTACGCGTGCGCTTGCAAAATGCAATTATAATTATGCGTAATAAAAAAAATTAAAATACTTCCTTCTTAACAAAAACCTGTCAAACGTCATCACGTATTTATAATTTGCAGAGTCGTGCAATGTCGACAACTCCGCAGGTGTTTGTAAGTCTCTACAAGACTGCCCAAGTGTTTACCAGGAATTGTTGGCTGGGAAAATACCTAAAGGAAACTGCGGATTTAATGGCTTCAATCCGATAGTATGTTGCCCGACAACAAATAAAAGAATTACGGAATCGACAACGGAATCGACAACTACTACTACAACCACCACTCGTAATTTAATACGACCTTTAGCATTGAACGGATCAAGAGGATCTGTAGCACGAGCAAGTAAGTAAAAATTCCAAGCTATTCTGTAATAAAAGATAAGAATTAATATTTTTACTTAAACATTTATTAAAAATGACGTACTAACGCGTAAATACTTGGATAAAATTATAGCCTGAATATTCAGGCAACAGATTAACAAGATCTTAAAGAGCAAGATACAATAAAATTATAGTTTATCAAATAAGATTGAGATATGTATTTAATTTGATACTTACTTAAATAATTTTTTTTTTCTTTTTTTTTTTTTTCAGAATGCGCCGAAGCTGCAAAAGCTGTCTATGGTTTTATACTACCACCTACATCATATCTTCACAAGCAGCCTGTTAATGTATCTCTTTGTGGTTTCACAACGAAGAAACTGATTGTCGGTGGTAAAGCAGCTGAAGCGAAAGAATTCCCGCATATGGCAGCTATTGGTTTTGATACTCCCGATGGTAATATCGTATGGCCTTGCGGTGGAAGTTTAATTTCCAAGAAAATTGTTCTCACAGCGGCTCACTGTATGTGGACACCAGATTGGTAAATTTTAACGTCTTATTCATTTGTCTTACATCGAAAAAATAATAAAAAAGCAACCAAGATCTTGCTTAAAATTCTTCTTAAATTATTATCGTAAAAAATAAAAAAAAAATTGCTTTTTCTGTTTATTATTGAATATAAATCGACTTTAATGCAATCTATTAAATATTAATGTAACAAATAAATAAATTTTATTTACTTTAAAAAGGGGAAAACCAAAATGGGTGCGACTCGGTGATCTGAATCTCAAAGAAACGAATGACCAAGCGATGCCTCAGACAATTGCCATCGCGGATAGAATACAACATCCTGATTACAAAAAACCGTCCGAATACCATGATATAGCCATACTGCGTCTGGAAAAAGAAGCTGAATACAACGCGTTTGTCAGACCGGCATGTCTTCCAGTTGATTTGCCCGACATAAATGAAAATGAAAATGTAGTCGCTACAGGATGGGGTCTAGTCGATTGGTGTAAGTTCCAACAGAAAAATGTTAATGCTTACTAATAAAAATTTAAATACCGAGTCTTGTATATGAAATTACAATATCATCAAATTATAACAAAACCATACGTTGCTTATACGTACGTATAAAATTAACAAAATCGTGTTATTTAATTTTCCAGCTCATGAAAAAGGCTCAGATAGTTTATTAAAAGTTACCATCAGTGTAGTTTCGCACGAAACTTGCAACGCAAGTTTCTTCGACGGCATTTCTCTAGAGCTTCCCGACGGGATTGTCAACGAGTGGCAAATATGTGCTGGAGAAGATGGGAAGGACACTTGCCAGGTAATATATTTCACATAAACGTCGAGAAAATCTGCATCTAAATCAATGAAAATATTTTAGTTTAGACGCAAATATTATATTACTTTTATGTTAAAATCTTATGCAATTGGTTGTTTTAAGTTCTTCTATATTTTTTTATTTTATATTTTTTTTATATTTTAATTACCTTTTATTGAATATAAGAAACATATTTGTAATTTACAAACGAAAGAAAATTAATTGTGCATCGATGTTAAAGGGTGATAGCGGAGGACCGATTGCTGTCTTTAATGATGTTCACTACTGCATGTACAACATAGTCGGAATCACCAGCCTTGGACGAGACTGTGGTAGCATCTCACCTGGCGTGTACACCCGAGTCTACAATTATATCCCTTGGATAGAAAGAACTGCATGGCCAGAATACTTTTAACATATATCATTGCTCTATTAATTTAAATGTATTCATTTTTTTTAACATATACATTAATTTTTAATAAATAAATAAATATTGTACCGAAACAATCATTTCAGTAATTTTATAGAAAAATTGCGTTATACTTTATTGCCAATTAAACGTATAAGTACATACCATTTTCACGATGCGTAGAATGTCGTAGATTTTTTTCTGTAGCTAAGCTAATAAATACAGGTTAGCTTAGATCGTCAAGTGTCTGCAACAGCTAATCAGAGCTCAGAGTAAAGAATTTCAATTTATCCAATGAAAGTCACTCTTCGTTGTAACGTTTCTCGACACTTTCTTCGGAATATTATCTGATATGAGTAGAAATATCTTTTTACTATCGTTCTTTGTCGCGCATATTAATTCGCTACAAATTTCCCAAGATTTATGGAAATTCCAGTTCGTATAATACAGTGCTGGCTGTGTGCGACAATTAATTTATAGCAATCATTTATCGTTAAAATGTTTTGCAAAATTTTTGCTTCAAGATGAATTAACTCACGTATGCAATCGACTGATTTATCGTGAATTGCATCACAAGTATGACCTCGTTATCATTATTACCAATCCCGGACGAACAACTTGATGGAGAAAAGAACCAGAAAAAAATGTATGTTGCACGAAGTATATTTTTTATTATTGTGACCGAGTCTTCGAGATTAGACGAGAAAGCAGAGTGATCTAAGGCTGTTCGAGAATGATAATGGCCATGACAATCGCCACATCGTTATTAATTTTAGTGTTAGGATCAATTTTGTCGTCAATATATGGACAAGACATCGGAGGTGCGTTAGTATTCTTTTTGTTAAAAATATGCGAACTCTCGTTTTGGAACGAGTACGTTCAGTGCTTATTTTATACTGGCAAGATTTTTTTTTTTTTGAAAAATACGTATTGCACAAAGACAATCTATCATTACCCAGCAAATATTAAATATTGTAATTCTTAAATTATAATTATATATGATTGAACGTTAATTCATCTTTATAATTTTCAGAGTTATGCCACGTCGATAACTCCACGGGTGTTTGCACACAATTAAAAAATTGTCAGAGAGTTCTTCAGGAATTATCGGATGGGAAAACCCCCAGGAAAACGTGCGGGTTTGTAGGCTTTGACCCAATAATATGTTGCCCATCAACAAATCTCGTAAGTCACGATGCGATTAAAATGGTGCCACAATTACCTGATGTGAATGATACGACTACCGAAGATTCAGTTCAACCTTTGACATCGACTACTTCATCGGATAAGTTGGAATCCTTCATGCATGGCTTTCCAACAAGTAAGAATTTCCTTCTGATCTATCGTGCGATAAATATAATAAATATTAAAATATCTTGTAAAATTGTTAATGCATTTTCACAATTTTTAGACCATTGCATGCAAGATAATTATTTCGGTGTATGTAAATATTTGAGTGACTGCCTGAAAGATAATTTTGAGTTATTTTATACCAGAAAAAAGTTGAGTGATTGCACAATGTTTAACGAATCTCCTGGAAAATGTTGTATATCAAAAACGAAACCAGTTAGTCAACCAGTTAGACCGACGTCGCAATTACAAACAGATGTATTAAATACCGTACGTAATTCAATGCAACCTTCGAGTGGATACGTATCGAAAATAAGTAAGTGCGCATTCGCTTTTAATCTATATTAAGATCTGTATTTAAACGTTTCTTTTTTCTCAGAGTGCATGGAAAATGTACAGGATATCTACAATTTTGTACTACTACCCAAGCCAATTTTAATGTTTGAAAAAGCTCCACTTACCTCATGTGACATTTGGAAATATAAATTCGCGATAATTAATGGCACAAAGGCTGAACATAAAGAATTTCCGCACATGGCAGCTGTTGGTTTTGGTGATTTTGATGCAATCTCATGGCTTTGTGGCGGTAGTTTAATTTCTTCTAAATTTGTTCTAACAGCGGCCCACTGCGCTTGGACATCGGAGTGGTAAGTTTTAATTTAAAATATCTTAATGACATATATCCTAATCATTCTTATAATACATAAAAACGTCCGTAGTTTGTTGCCAAAAATTATTAAATATAAAATAACTTTATTTAAGAAAGACTAAATCGTAAATAATACGTACGAAGCGCATGATTTGTAATATCGAGTTATATAAAATTGAAATAATAGATAATAATCTGATTTGTTTTAAAAAGGGGAAAAGCAAAATGGGTAAGACTCGGTGAACTGAATCTTGCGCAGGCAAGAGGCAGCGATACTTCGCAGACAATCGCCATCGATGAGAGCATAATACATCCCGATTACAAATACCCGCAACAATACCATGACATAGCCATACTGCGTCTGGAGCAAGAAGCTAATTACAATCAATTCGTCAAACCGGCATGTCTTCCAGTTGACTGGCCCGATGCAAGTGGATCTGAGAAGGCAATCGCCACTGGATGGGGTGTAACCAACTGGGGTAAGATTATTAAAAAAAATAATTTTGTTTTAATCATAAACTCTCCAGTGAGCGCGTCAAAATTTTGAGAGTATTATTTAATTTTTCAGCTAATATCAAGGGCTCGGATGATTTATTAAAGGTGATAATTAGATTGGTCTCGCATGAAAGTTGCAACGCGAGTTTTTTCGACGGCATTTCCCTGGCGCTCCCACAGGGAATTGTCGACGACTGGCAAATATGCGCGGGAGAAGACGGAAAAGATACCTGTCAGGTAACACATTATTTTTGCAAAAGAAGGCAAATTAATTGAATACGTTATTATTTAAGGGTGACAGTGGAGGACCACTCTCGATCTTCGGCACGGTCCACCAGTGTCTGTACACTGTAATTGGAATCACCAGTCTAGGAAAAGCTTGTGGCGACATCACACCTGGCGTGTACACCCGCGTTTATCATTATATTCCTTGGATAGAGAAAATTGTGTGGTCGGAATATTTTAACATATCGTCAAACATATCGTCTAACCAAAACTAATAGAACTTTTTAATTTCTGTATATTTTTTTACTATTAATACTTCTCTTTTAATTTAAATGAGTCCATTTTTTTAACATATACATTAATTTTTAATAAATAAATACATATTGTACCGAAACAATCATTTCAGTGATTTTATAGAAAAATTACGTTATACTTTATTGCCAATTAAACGTATAAGTACATACCATGTTCACGATGCGTAGACTGTCGCAGATCATTTTTTCCGTAGCTAAGCTAACAAATAAAGGTTAGCTTAGATCGTCAAGTGTCTGCAACAGCTAATCAGAGCTCAGAGTAAAGAATTTCAATTTATCCAATTAAAGTCACTCTTTGTAGTTATGTTTCTCGACACTTTCTTCGGAATATTATCTGATATGATTAGAAATATTTTTTTACTATCGTTCTTTGTCGCGCATATTAATTCGCTACAAATTTCCCAAGATTTATGGAAATTTCAATTCGTATAATACAGTGCTGGCTGTGTGCGAAAATTAATTTATAGCAATCATTTATCGTTAAAATGTTTTGCAAAATTTTTGCTTCAAGATGAATTAACTCACGTATGCAAGCGACTGATTTATCGTGAATTGCATCACAAGTATGACCTCGTTATCATTATTACCAATCTCGGACGAACAACTTGATGGAGAAAAGAACCAGAAAAAAATGTATGTTGCACGAAGTATATTTTTTATTATTGTGACCGAGTCTTCGAGATTAGACGAGAAAGCAGAGTGATCTAAGGCTGTTCGAGAATGACAATGGACATGACAATCGCCACATCGTTATTAATTTTAGTGTTAGGATCAATTTTGTCGTCAATATATGGACAAGACATCGGAGGTGCGTTAGTATTCTTTTTGTTAAAAATATGCGAACTCTCGTTTTGGAACGAGTACGTTCAGTGCTTATTTTATACTGGCAAGATTTTTTTTTTTTTTGAAAAATACGTATTGCACAAAGACAATCTATCATTACCCAGCAAATATTAAATATTGTAATTCTCAAATTATAATTATATATGATTGAACGTTAATTCATCTTTATAATTTTCAGAGTTATGCCACGTCGATAACTCCACGGGTGTTTGCACACAATTAAAAAATTGTCAGAGAGTTCTTCAGGAATTATCGGATGGGAAAACCCCCAGGAGAACGTGCGGGTTTGTAGGCTTTGACCCAATAATATGTTGCCCGTCAACAAATCTTGTAAGTCACGATGCGATTAAAATGGTGCCACAATTACCTGATGTGAATGATACGACTACCGATGATTCGGTTCAACCTTTAACATCGACTACTTCATCGGATAAGTTGGAATCCTTCATGCAAGACTTTTCAACAAGTAAGAATTTCCTTCTGCTCTATCGTGCGATAAATATAATAAATATTAAAATAACTTGTAAAATTGTTAATGCATTTTTACAATTTTTAGACCATTGCGTGCAAGATAATTATTTCGGTGTATGTAAACATTGGAGAGCAGAGTGCCTGGAAGATAATGTTGAGGTATTCAACACCAGGAGAATGTGGAGTTATTGTGAAACGGTTAACTTTGATCCTGGAAAATGTTGTATATCAAAAACGAAACCAGTTAGTCAACCAGTTAGACCGACGTCGCAATTACAAACAGATGTATTAAATACCGTACGTAATTCAATGCAACCTTCGAGTGGATACGTATCGAAAATAAGTAAGTGCGCATTCGCTTTTAATCTATATTAGGATCTGTATTTAAACGTTTCCCTTGTTTCAGAGTGCATGGAAAATGTACAGGATGTCTACAATTTGGTACTACTGCCCGAGCCAATTTTAAGCCTTGAAAATGCTGGATTTACCTTATGTGACAATTGGAAATATAGATTATCGGTAATTAATGGCATAGAGGCTAAACGGAAAGAATTTCCGCACATGGTGGCTGTCGGTTTTGGTGATTTTGATGCAATCTCATGGCTTTGTGGCGGTAGTTTAATTTCTTCTAAATTTGTTCTAACAGCGGCCCACTGCGCTTGGACATCGGAGTGGTAAGTTTTAATTTAAAATATCTTAATGACAAATATCCTAATCATTCCTATAATACATAAAAACGTCCGTAGTTTGTTGCCGAAAATTATTAAATATAAAATAACTTTATTTAAGAAAGAATAAATCGTAAATAATACGTACGAAGCGCATGGTTTGTAATATCGAGTTATATAAAATTGAAATAATAAATAATAATCTGATTTTTTTTAAAAAGGGGAAAAGCAAAATGGGTAAGACTCGGTGAACTGAATCTCGCGCAGGCAAGAGGCAGCGATACTTCGCAGACAATCGCCATCGATGAGAGCATAATACATCCCGATTACAAATACCCGCAACAATACCATGACATAGCCATACTGCGTCTGGAGCAAGAAGCTAATTACACCCAATTCGTCAGACCGGCATGTCTTCCAGTTGACTGGCCCGATGCAAGTGGATCTGAGAAGGCAATCGCCACTGGATGGGGTGTAACCAACTGGGGTAAGATTATTAAAAAAAATAATTTTGTTTTAATCATAAACTCTCCAGTGAGCGCGTCAAAATTTTGAGAGTATTATTTAATTTTTCAGCTAATATCAAGGGCTCGGACGATTTATTAAAGGTGATACTTAGATTGGTCTCGCATGAAAGTTGCAACGCGAGTTTTTTCGACGGTATTTCCCTGGCGCTCCCACAGGGAATTGTCGACGACTGGCAAATATGCGCGGGAGGAGACGGAAAAGATACCTGTCAGGTAACACATTATTTTTGCAAAAGAAGGCAAATTAATTGAATACGTTATTATTTAAGGGTGACAGTGGAGGACCACTCTCGATCTTCGGCACGGTCCACCAGTGTCTGTACACTGTAATTGGAATCACCAGTCTAGGAAAAGCTTGTGGTGACATCACACCTGGCGTGTACACCCGCGTTTATCATTATATTCCTTGGATAGAGAAAATTGTGTGGTCGGAATATTTTAACATATCGTCAAACATATCGTCTAACCAAAACTAATAGAACTTTTTAATTTCTGTATATTTTTTTACTATTAATACTTCTCTTTTAATTTAAATGAGTCCATTTTTTTTAACATATACATTAATTTTTAATAAATAAATACATATTGTACCGAAACAATCATTTCAGTGATTTTATAGAAAAATTACGTTATACTTTATTGCCAATTAAACGTATAAGTACATACCATGTTCACGATGCGTAGACTGTCGCAGATCATTTTTTCCGTAGCTAAGCTAACAAATAAACGTTAGCTTAGATCGTCAAGTGTCTGCAACAGCTAATCAGAGCTCAGAGTAAAGAATTTCAATTTATCCAATTAAAGTCACTCTTTGTTGTTATGTTTCTCGACACTTTCTTCGGAATATTATCTGATATGATTAGAAATATTTTTTTACTATCGTTCTTTGTCGCGCATATTAATTTGCTACAAATTTCCCAAGATTTATGGAAATTTCAATTCGTATAATACAGTGCTGGCTGTGTGCGAAAATTAATTTATAGCAATCAATTTATAGCAATCATTTATCGTTAAAATGTTTTGCAAAATTTTTGCTTCAAGATGAATTAACTCACGTATGCAATCGATTTTTTATAAGTGTTTTAAAAGTGACAGGTATGTGTTTTAGGTTAAAAGTTGAAATATCTTTAAAAAAATTTTTTTTGAGTCTTCTAGTTAAATTTCTGACCTAAATTTGGTTTATTTAAGTGTAGTAGAATGTTTTAAATACAATTTAATTATTCTCTTAACTGTAAATAATTTTATATTTTAGATTTTTGGTGATTGGTGTTCTGCGAGGGTCACAAAAGTTTCACTGCACTTCTACAGCTTATGAAAATAGTTCTGCGTTTTCCTCGAGTGCCCCGTTGGATTTTTTATCAAATTTGAACCTCCCTGTTGCTGCCCAAAAAGTTCCAAGGCTCTACATGGACGGGAACTATTTTTTATAAGAGTTTTAAAAGTGACAGGTATGTGTTTTAGGTTAAAAGTTAAGATATTGTTAATTAAATTATTTTCAAGATTCCAAGTTGAATTTTTAAGTTAATTTTAGTTTTGTTGAGTGTAGTAGAGTGTTCTAATAACAATTTATTATTTTTTTAAACTGTAAATAAATTTATATTTTAGTTGTCTGGTGATTTGAGTGCTGCGAGGGTCGCAGAAGTTTCACTGTGCTTGTACAGCTTGACAAATAAGTTCTGCTGATTTTTGGACGGTCCCGTTAGATTTTTTATCAATTTTGAAGCTTTTTTTTGCTGCCCAAGAAGTGCCAAGCCTGTACAACGTCGTGAACTATTTTTATTAAGGGTTTGAAAAGTGACAGGTACGTGTTATAGGTTAAAAGTAGAGTGACTCTTGAATAAATTATTTTTAGGCATTCAAGTTCAATTTTTAATTTTAATTCTGTTTTATTTAATGTAGTAGAGTGTTTTAATTACAATTTAATATTTCTCCTAACTGTAATTAAATTTATATTTCAGTTTGCTGGTGATTGGAGTACCTGGAAGGCTGCAGAATTTTTACTGTGATCTATACTTGGAGAGGGGGATTTCTACTGCTTTCTCAAGGGTCTTGTTGGCATTCCATTGCAGTTTCTATATTCTACTTTTGCCCCACAAAGTCTGAAGCTTGTATGTCAACGGAAAATATTAATAAATTAACTTATAAAAAGTGACGTGTATGTTTTATTAATTAAAATAAAAAGTGTTTAAAGTTAATGATTTTGATTGTTCTAAGTTTATTTTTTGACTCTAATTCGATTTTATTAAAGCTAGTAGAGTGCTCACGTTTTATTTAAATAATTATTTTAATTTTAAAATACATCGAGAGAGGTTAGAAAGATCGATGTTTTTTTGGCGACGCTAGCGCCAGGATCATTTGGTAGACGGACAATTTTTGAACTACCAAAATCGATAGTGATATATATATGTTACCATCGATTATGGTAGTTTCGAAAAGTTCCGTTTACCACACGTTCTTGGCGCTACCGTCGCCGGAAATACATCGATCCTTCTAACCTTGTTCGATGTTTTACTGACGTGACGCGTTTTGTTCACGTGGTTGGCAGTTTAACCGAAGATAAACTTGGATTTATTGGGTCGATTTTTTTGAGTAATTACTTGTTAAAATATTGTACATTTGAAGGATCGACCAGAAGTGCATATCAAACAGCAATTAGCTTTTTTTTTATTTTGACACCTTGTTTTTAATATAATAAAGTTGGCACAAATCCATTAATGAGATTCAGTCTAAGAGATATTTAGATTACACTGTACAAGGTTAACTTGTTCATTTTTTAAAGCACTTTCGGATTTGATGCTGTTGAATGCCGTCTTTGTGTCAAAGAAATTTATGAAGCCTTTTATATAATATTTTCTATTTCAGTAGGTTAGTATATTATGCGATTTTGTAATTATTCTTTATTAATTATATTTATGCAACATATATTATAACTTGTTAGTTACACTCGTATGATGGTAGTAATTATATTTTAAGATTATATATTATAATTTTTGTATTTTTTAAATTAAAATTATAACGTGTGTTAACGTTGATACAAATTATAATAAGAACTTCTGACAGGAAGTAATCAGTTGATGATGTGGACGTCCAGAAAGTTAGTTAAAGCTGCTGCTATTGGGACAATTGGACTGGGTACTCTGGCATCTCTCAGGGTGAACGAGTATGATATTGGTGCCATTGGGATTGTACGACTGAGTCGAGCCGCACTTGCTGTATTTGAAATAGGCCGTTATTACAAGAAGGAATTATACAATAGTAAATTAGATAAATCGTCACCTGAGTATCTGCAGCTGAAATCGAACGCTCACAAATATGGGGCACAGAAACTGTTGGAGCTTTGCTGTGCCAATAAGGGTGTGTACATCAAGGTAGGACAGCATGTGGGTGCTTTGGATTATTTGCTCCCTCATGAATATGTATACACCATGCGAGTGCTGCATAGTTCAGCACCTCAGTCTTCATTCAAGGATGTACTAACTGTGATCAAAGAAGACTTTAAGAAAGATCCGTATGAGATATTTCAGACCATTGACCCAGAACCTTTAGGCACTGCCAGTCTTGCTCAAGTACATAGGGCTGTAATGAAAAATGGCGATGTGGTGGCTGTGAAAGTACAACATCGTGCCGTTAAAAGCAATTCTTACATTGACATTAAGACTATGTCTACTTTGGTGAGCATCACATCTTTAGTGTTTCCCGATTTTAAGTTTGACTGGCTAGTAGAAGAGACAAAAAAAAATATTCCACAGGAATTAGATTTTATTCGTGAAGGCAAAAATGCCGAGAGAGTGCAAAGAATTTTTAGTGGCTGTAGATGGCTAAAAGTACCAAGAATACATTGGGACGTGTCATCGGCACGCGTGCTCACGATGGAGTTTGTGGATGGCGGGCAGGTAAATGATCTGGAATACATGCGGGTGCATCAGTTAAATCCATTTGAGGTTAGCAGTAAACTCGGTCGGCTGTACAGCCAGATGATCTTCATCGAGGGCTTTGTTCATTCAGATCCTCATCCTGGGAATATTCTGGTGCGCAATCGTGATTCTCAGGTGGAGATTGTTTTGCTGGATCACGGTCTTTACGCTGACTTGTCCGATCAATTTCGTTGGAACTACTCAAAGCTATGGCTAGCTATTCTTGACAGTGATCTATCAGCTATGAAAGAATACTGTACGCGTCTTGGTGTTGGCGATTATTACGGCTTGCTTTCGTGCATGGTGTCGGGCAGAACGTGGGAAACAATAGTAGCGGGCGTACGTAAAACTCAATACGATATACGCGAAAAGGAGATGTTTCAGCAAAACGTCCCAAATTTATTGCCACAAATCAGCACCGTACTTGACCGCGTTAATCGGCAGATGCTACTGATTCTTAAAACTAACGATCTGGTGCGCTCCATCGAGTACTCTCTACGCACTCAGTTCAGAATGTCAGCTATGATGGAAATGTCCAAGTGTTGCGTGCGTTCTGTATATGGAGAAAAATTAAAGGAATGCTCGAATGCGTGGGACAGGTGCTGGGTATCATTGACAGAGCGCTTGGTGCTTCTTAAATTGTCGTTTTATTATATGTACCTAGGCCTGATACACTTTAACTTGAACAACTCTGTCGATTCTTTATGGACAAAAGATTTTTACCCATTTTAACAAAGGTTTACGTTTAAAATTTTTTAATGTGTTTTTAATATGATTAAGTACAAATTGTTATACCGTTTAGATAGTTTATTTTCTTATTTTAAAAAAGGGTCTAATGATGTAAATAAATATACTACGTATCTCTATTTCCAACTAATGCGGTCAACTACTTAATTTGCCGAGTACATTTGTATACATATAATCTGTAAAATCTTTTTATTTGTTCTCTTTATACATTAAAATATGTAATTATATAAATTTAATTTTTTTAGTACTTTTAGCAATGATATATTACACAAATTTTACCCATTTAATGTTGAACAACAATACTGTTGCTTAACGCTAGAAGAATTAAACTATATACAATAATTATGATACTAAAACAGGATCTTTTAAATTCAATGTCTTGACGCTTAATTAATTTTATTCTTTTAGCCTTATTTATTTATTCTTTAGTTCTATATCCTTTTATTTCATATGTATTTTTTAAATTTTATATTAATATATTGTAGGTTGCGTCACCGCCGTTAGATGGCACTGGCAGTCACGTCTCGGCGTCCCAGTCACTATACCGGAGGCGGTAAGATGGCGTCGAGAGTGCGCGCGCACTGATGTAGTCGCGGAAGGTTCGGCGGCGGAGGCGGCGACGGCGGCGGCGGCGGCGGCGTCGCGGTCGCGGTCGCGTAGCGGGACGTAGGCGCAACGAGCGCGATCCGCTTCTCCACGGGGTTGACGTGCGCGTCCCCGTGTCGATTCCGTCGAGTGCCGTTGGCGTGTGTTGTGTGTGGTGAATCGCAAGAGGAAGGCCTCGGGGCACGGAGAGCACCTCCGCATCAGCGATCAGCGCGGCGATGCCAACCGGCGCGCGGCGCGTTGCGTTCGCGTGAAACTGCGACCGTGAGAGGTGTCCTATGTACAAGCTCGTCGCGAGTCCGGAGGGCACCGGCGGCGGCGGCGACGACGACGACGACGGCGGCGGCGGCGGCGGCGGCGGCGGCTGCCATGCCGCGGCGCATCATCCCCCAGCGGCGGACGGGACGAACAACGACGAAAGTGACGACTCTGCGTCATCCTGCCAGCTAGGACCCGCCGCCAAGTAAGTAAGTGAAGTCACGATTTCGTCGTCGCGAAACTCGCCGACCCCTGCGCCCCCGCGGCGCGCGCGGACGTAGACGCTCTGCGACATCGTCGGAAATGAACCCAACGCTGAAAAAAAAAGAAAAAAAAATGTATCTGCGGAGAGTGTCGCCCCGAATCTATTTTCATTTTGTCTCGCGATTTTCAATAGCGGCGAGTTTTGCGGCGATTTAAAACCGACCCCTGAAGGTTTTTCAAGTGCTTTTGTACTTGCTACATTTAATAATCGTCGGCCGGCGGCGCATTCTTCGCTCCGCGTTTTCATGCGTTTGCGAACAGCACCGCTGACGCGCGTCACATTTGTTGAATCCCTCGTTTCTCCTTTTCTCTTTGTCTATCTAAAAAATTGCTCCGTGTCTAAAGTTACTTGAATACATTTGCGTAGAGAAAAAAAAAAAAAACAAATGTATACTTATGTATATCGCGTGACATCTCGTATAACTGTTTTACATTTTTAACAAGCGCGAGAATTTCACTCCGCGATAGGGGCAGGGTTTTTGTTTCTTTCGATATTTTGCTATGATAAATTGTATAAATACATAAAAATTGAAACGCTCTAATTAGCTCCGCTGGCAATGCCATTGCGTGTTCAGGAAGTTTGCATAAATGCCAGCAATTTCGTTACGAAGATATGTATTGTAAAGATACATCTACAATGCATATACTATACTAGGCGTTCGCGGGGGACGTGACGTTGGGGGATAATGAAAGGCTTACCCAGTCAATCTTTTGCGCATGATGCACCGCCGGATTCACGGCCGCTTTTCGGCGTAAACGAAGGATCGATGCGGCTCGCTCGCGTGTCTTTTGACGATCTGGACGCAGAATCTCAATTTAGAAACGATTAACGAAACGCCGGTGAAGAAGGTCAAGGTTTTTTTTTCTTTTTTTTTTCTTTGTGCGGAAAAGAACGGACGAGCTTTATCTCGCGGGGCAAATTCATCGCTGCGCACGCCAACTATCGCGCAAACTCGTGCGTGTATCGACGCATATATGCGTTCTTTGCGCTATGTGTTTGTTATTCCATAAGTTCAACGCTTGAGTAAGGCGTCTCGCGCTTTTTGTCACGCGAACAATAAAGAGACCTGGCGATTGTCAGGTGACCGGCGCGACGTCGAAGGTCGATGACCGCGAGATGTACGCGACATTATTGAAATCTACTTCCGCTTTTGGCGTCGCGGCTGCTTCGCCCCGAAGGTGGCTGCGAAATCTCTTAATCTCCCAGCGCGTTGTTTACCCGAGCGAAACTCGACTGTTAAAAAGGTTATCGCGGATCGAGCTCTCGTTAGAAACACAATAAAATATATAAAACCTAACGATTGTCAGGTTTACTCGGACAAATTGCCGAGATCTACTTGCTAGAATGTTTTATAAATGCGGATACTTGAACCGCGACGACTCGCCTCTTTTTCATTAAATAATTCCCAGCATTAATAGCGGATAGTATTGATAAAACTGTCCGGTGGATGTTTCGGCACATTTCAACCAGTCATATCGCGCAATTATTCGGATATTAATAATTGAATTAATTAGCTTTGTGCTATTTCGTTGCGTTCTTCAAATCGCGGAAGAGTTTCTCTCTGAATTCCATTTTGTATCGCGCTTATCATGCAAATTGCGTATGCGGAGTTTGAAAGGCGGTTAACAATAGACACATTTTGATAGAATATCATGCAAGATACTTTGCAAATAAATAACGTGACATTTTAAAAACTAATAAGACGGGGTGACATTTAGAACATTGATATGGTAATTTGTTAGTTTTTGTTGGACAGTAAAATACACGTCGTTTAAATACGTTGCAGTAATGCATCTGGTCTTGAATAAAAAAAAAAAAAATTATATATGCGACGAGAGAGGAATTATTCTTTGTTTAGAAAAAAAAGAAAAAATTTAACGTGACGAAATTATTCTTCGGTTTGTGACAAATACTTGAAAAATTCGTGTTGCCCTCGTCCACGTAGGTAATATCGTAGCAACTTTTAAACGGGAGCCGATAAAAAAAAAAATTATTTCCCGCTGCGAGGATACTTGGGTTATAACACGCTCAGCTTCTATTGTAGATGATTCTCCTTTCACGAGCCATTAACGTTAATTAGCTCGTATTTCGCGCAGATCGCATTTTCCTCTCTCGTAAAAAAAAAAAAAAAAAAATTCCCTCCATCAAGCGATAAATCTCGGTATACTTTTCTGCGAGAGCGGGACGGTATTGATTTTTCAATAAACGCACGCTATTTTTTCTTCCCTCCTGTCGTGTTTCACCGACGAAATCTCGATATGCCGATGTTACATCAATGCTACTGAATATGTGTTTTCCGCATAAGGCCTCGGGGCGTTTGACGTGCAATGGTCCTTGGTAGAATTCATAAATACGGCATGCAGGATGCATAAACATGCGATGTTCCACACGTGAGATTGCACGTCGTTGCGTTCGGTGGGAATACTTGCACCTTTTTGTAGCACGTATTTATTATCTTATATACGTATATGAGCTTCTAGCGCTTTAAAATCAAAGTTAGATTCGGGAATATTTATGCTACGTAAATGATTTGATATACCTACGTTCTAATTGATTAAATTCATGCAGTTTAATATCACTGCGATTTGGTTTAAAAGAAACGTGACATTCAAATCGCCTCTAATTTTCACATTTAAGGAACATAAACTTTTTGCGGGATCGCATGTTTGTTTAATTTGACGTTTTATATAACGTGAGGAAAAATTTCATGTATGCAGTAAAAAAAAAAGAAAAATCTAATGACTACATCCCGGCTTTAAAAGCGGGATGCTCGTTTCTTTTTTGCGGACGTGAATAAAATTTGTGGTTTGAAGCTGCGCTATTATTATAATTTGTACAACGAACGTAGGAAGTTTTGAGTAAAGGTTTAAATTTAAATTTCACAGAATATCTCAATAAAAAAAAAGAAAAATGTATCAACGTAGAACGCAAGAAAGATGAATTTCAAAGAATTTGTGGATGAAACTGTAGTCTGTGCGGTCTCGAAATTAAATGCGTAGTTATTAGAGAGAAAGAATCGTGTCTGAACATTTCATTAGCGAGTATACTATTTGGATTAGTTTGCTCCAAATACGTCGTGTATCGAATGCGCCTCGCACATGCAATTTCCTTTTCTCGTGGCTACATCTATCGCGGAGCTTGCATATGTCATTTGCGACGATTCCCGGCATCTATTGATTTTCCATGTGTAAAGCTGTCCGACATGCTTCTAATTAAATCATCATTCTTGCTAAGAGGTTAATGGATAGCGTTTCGAGAAAGAAATTATACATGGGGGCGTCTGCACGTAACATTTTCTCTCCACTAGAGTGCTATTTATATTAGAAACACGGGTCTTTATGTGTTTTTTTTTTTTTTTTAAACCGATTGATATTTAAATTACAGATCATCATTAACTTGGCGTTTATTGCTCTGTATCCGTTCGCTCGTGCCGGTTTATTAAATGTAGCGACAGAGCACAATGGTTTTTCGCTAAAGAATCGGGCGGTCTTTGGTCCCCTCGCGATTTTTCGGGTGTTTTAACATTGCGAGAGAAGCTGCGTATCTATCTCATTCACAGCGATTCCCGGTATCTATCGGGGAGATGGTCTCCCTGTAGAAAGCGACTATCACGCAGCTCCGTTCTATCGATCCGCAGCAGCCAGGCATTCTGCATCTCTCCCTCCTCCCGACACACACGTACCTACATGCACGTTGTCCTGCGCTCTCTTTCTCTCAATTTCTCACCCCCGCTCTTCACCTAAACTCGACGTCGTCCCTCGATCTTCTTTCATTCGCGTTAACACTTACGTTGCATTTTTCCTCGATTCTTTCTCACTTGCAGCTCCCTAGACGAGGAAGCGATATCCTCGGTAAGTGATGCGAGTGGCGACGAGATAAACCTGTCGACGAATTACGGCGGCGATCTCTCCGTCTGTTTGACGCTTTGATATTACTCGCGACATTGTCGTTCGGTCGAGACTGGATTCTCTCACGAGCTCGCACGTGGAATTATTTCACATTGAGAGAAATATATCCGGAATCTATCTCTCCCCCCGCGTTTCACAAAAATTTTTTTTACACGTTACTTTGTCGCACGATATCCCAATAACTTGATATACCTTACAATTTTCTCGCGTCAGTCTTGAATTAGAAACAGATGTAATAAAGGTCTGATTCATTCCTCCCTGAAAAAAATCGAGTAGAAAGTATGTAAACTTAGCAGCTGCATCCTTGATAAATTTTCTCGGGAACGTCGCAGTAGCATTATGCTCGTAATATAATTCACAATTATTAAGAAACTTCTCTGGCTTGAATATTCTTCGGATTTTTACTCCAATCTGTCATGTAATGCGCAGTAAATTGTGTGAAATATTTTTTTTATTTTTAATATATATATATATATATATATATATATATATATATATATATAAAATAATAATAATAATAATTGAAAGAAGAAGAGAAAAATGGTAAAAAGTATAACGTTACGCATTTAAAAAAATTTATTTATAATAATATAAATTATTATCTATCGTAATAATACGTTGCTTATTTAACGATATAATTATTTTTATTAATAATGAAATGGATTAGAATTTATTATATTCCTCAATGATGATCAACAAGGCCTCGGGAAAGTCTTTTTTAGTTTTTTGAGCTTAGCGTGATCCACCTTTGACCCTCAGCCATTTCAAATAACTCGGGCGACGTTGTTACGCTCAAGTTGACGTTCTCGATATTTTCGTTGCTTCCAGATTCTAGAATGCAGGGTAGGTTATCTTTTTATTTATAGAAACCCACGGTGTCAACGGCCCAGACCGTTTGCCTCCGAGTCCGTGATTACTCTTAAAAGTAAGGACTTGGAGAAGAAACTTTCGCTGTTTCTCAACAGGATTTTTACTGAGAATATCTCGATTGCATTAGGTTTTTTTTTTTTCCACGTTTCGAGCGTATTTCATATCTTTTCATTGAATTGACTCGAGTTGACGACGTAATGGAAAGAACGTTTGTCCGCTGTATCAACTCGCAGTTTCTTCTTCTTCATTTCTGTATAGCTGAGAAATATGTTTTGGAATTTTTTGTACGCGGACCGTATCCCTTCGCATCAGCCGTCTAAGTAAACAATAGTATGTGTCGCCGCGTATGTCGGGCTTTACATACATATGTATATGTATTACGAGAGCGAAATTTGTAGACGGAGTCTAATTTCAGAGTCCACTGGCACACACGTCTCAAAGTACACATGTCTCGCTGGGAGGTGGTGGCCTATTTCTAGAATCTGTCACGTCTCCGGGTTCGAACTTGCGAAATTGCGCGATTTAATTCAACTTGATACGTTGTTTATAATTTAATTGCAAGATCTGTCGCATCTGAGAGTTAATGCTGCATCAAGCACGAAATCAATTCTGCGATATCGCTCGTCTGATATAACATTGTTAATTTCCTGGCAAACGAGCGATAGGGTTTGTTTCTTTTTTTTACGATTAATGCTCTTATTTAATTAATTTATAAAATTAACTTTGGATGACGGATTTAAAAATTAAAATCGTTTAAAAGTGAAAACTATCTCAAAGGTAACTCGATAATATTGTTAGAATTTTTAATACTAAAAACCTTATTTGAAAAATATTTTGCTAATCTAGGTAATTGTGTTTCGATGTAGGTACGACTAAATATTATTAATTGCAATGCTTTTCACAATTTAATAATTAAATGCTAATCCGATTACCGATGCAAATCGTTCAATTACTGTTCCGCCATAGTCCGTAAACTGAAATTAATAACGACGGGGTTAATTTAAATATAATCGGAGATGAAGGTACTGCGTATCGATAGAGTGATATCGGCGACATCGCGAGAACCACCGGCGACATGCTGTACCTCGCGTGACTGAATAGGTAAGGTATCTTTGTCTTTTGAGGAACTGTAGGTTCTGTACAGTCTTCGAAAGTGGCCCGAGTCGATGGTTCAAGGATACTGCGGAAAAACCTCGCGTTGATGAGGTGCTCTGAAAAATCGTGCGGCGGTAATTGCACAAGAAGCAGGATCGACGTAATTCTTACTTTGACCGCGCGCGATATTTCAGAAAAGCAGATCGCGAGAAGACCCCACTCGCCTCGCAAATCCCGTTCCGTTTCTTTCTTCCGAGCCCCGAATGACAGGTAATTCGTTACGCGGATGTAACGAGAGAAACTGCGCGAATTATCTCAATCGTGGACCGCGATGTTAATTCTCATTTTATTAATAAGCGTCAACAGACCGTTTGACTTTGTATCTTGCGTTACGTCTTTAACGTACAGGATTAAATTTTTTTTTTTTAATTTGAGCATTAATTTTTTTAATATCCAAGTTTAATGGAATAATTAATACTTTTCGATCTTGCGCAAGTAGAACATCGGACGCCTCCGCTTTTGCTCCGGCGAGCGGATGATAATTATCATAATGCACTCGCACTACTTCCTGCCGCTGTTCGTTCGGCGATATATGTATAGTCGCGCAGCCTGCAACTGCAGTCTCGTCCTTGTGCATCTCGGCCATGACGCGGCACATGAAGCTCGATCGAACCAACACCCACGTTCGAGCGAGAGTTCGTCCATCCTGATCGGGAATTTTTGCGCATTCTTTTACTCGTCAAATACCTCGGAATCTAGACAGTTTTTGAGCGATTTGTAATAGATGTTTACGTAACGTAAATGCTTTAATAATATGTGTAACATAAGTAGTTGAAAAAAAAAAAAAAATGTTTGGTGAAAATGTGCTTTCTCTCAATACGAAGGCAAGAAATCTCCCAGGCGTAGATGTGACTAGAACGATGAGTGTTGTATTTATTTTGAGGTGACTTACACAGAGAATTCTTTGTAACTTAGTCGCGTGCATATATTTCTCTTCAGGGTATTTCCTTCCGATAGCAAAGAAAAATGTCACCACAGCCGTGATCTATTAAAACTCGCTCGACTCAGAGATTCCTATCCTAGTCTTCGTGACGATTATTTGTCGATGACGTTTCTCCGCGTCGTACGTTTAAGACGCTGACTCGGTAATTTTTCTCATTTGTCAGAGAATATTTTACACGATAATTGTTACGTCGTGAGCAATGTATAAATAACGCGTAGCGTTTGCTACGTAAAATAAGAGTATATTACGCTGTAATATCGTGTCTCGGGTCGGCTTACTCGTATCATCAACCTCAGGCTTGTTCTAGCGTAATTAATGGCTCTATCCTGCCATGCAAGTTGGCGAACACATTAAGGCGAGGGGATAGTAATACTAGGTGTACGCGAGCGCGAAACTCGGTACTTGTTATCGCAGATCTGCCACGGGACTTGTGCTTGCTGCTCGAGAAATGTTGATATGCATATATCTCATAAATTGTTAACTACCAATTCATCATTAGCATTGCATTCGCATTATTGATGCGCAAACGGATAACTTTTCCCCGTGGGTTAGGTGGGAATATTAACTGGGGATATTTTTAAAGAAAATTACAACGTTTGCGGCCAAACGTAATTCGTCGTGTCGGATTTAACGTATAAAATGCAGAGAGCCAGAAAGGAGGATGAACGCAACAGGAGTTTTAGGTCTTTGAGAGGATCTGGAGTTAACCGCGTAGCAATCTCGTATTCACGCTCCGTTTACTTTCCATATATTTAAAGTGCCAGGCGATTCTTTCGAGTTCTATTCCGCCGTGTTTAATGACTCGCCACAAAACTGACTAACTAAGCCCGTTTTTATTAATCCATTAATTACTTAATTGATCGTAGAAAAGTGCTTCAATTACAATGTGGGGCGGCCGATAAAATATATACACATAACAGTTGATGCCCCCGGGTGTTACGAGGTAGGCAGGGCAGTCGATTACCCTTTATCGCAATTTACCCATGATCCTTTTTTTTTTTTTTCGCTCCTATCTTCTTTCGGCCCCATTGTCTCGAACGTGAGTGTTTTTTTTGTTTTTTTTTAATCCGTCGCAGCCTTTTATCGATCCGTTTGGAAATATCTCGAGGGATAGGCAGGCGCTTTGGCGGGTGCCGGGGGTTGAAAATAATAGTATGACGTCGAACACTCGACAGATATTCTACAGCATTGCGTCATAGATTTCCGTCCACCGTTGATTTATCTCGGCTCGATCTCGCGCTCCCGCGATCCGTTATGTCCGTTAGAGACAATCAACGACCCAAGTAAAACAAAGGATATCGTAAAGTTAAATCGTGTGAAGGTTATTTTAAAGATTACTTAAAATTTGGAAGGTTTCTTTTAATATTTCTGTAACCTTTCAACAATGAATATTCCTCTGACGTCGAAATGTGCAGGGTAATGTCATTGAGACGCTTTAGACATCGCGCTCATTCATCCTTAATCAATGTGTGCTCGAACGCGAAGAGGGTTCGATTCAAATGGAATAATAAATATCGAGAAATGGCATCGACACGAACGCGCTGCGTTTTACAGTTTCACGTCCTACGGGTGCTACTTATTTTCATTCAAACATCGCGAACGCGGGAGGCACCTATATCAGCCCGCCTATGCATACCTATATGAAAGCTCGCCACCGACATTGTCGTTATTATACGAGCAAACAGGTGTTCGCTTATTCCGGTGACGTCGTTGTCGCATCCGTAAACTCGACAAGCTCGTCGCATCGTCGTCGTGTCCGAGTGAACGAGAAGAGAGTTTGATTACGTATTAATATCCGTGCTTGTAAACCGTCTTGCGCACTTGGGTATTATGGGTGCTCTGTACAATTTGTCTGATAACGTTCCGACGATCTGTTGCAAAAAATTATTACACATGAAACAATTCAGGATAAAATTTTATATTTTTTATTCAAGTTTTTTTTTAATAAAAAATTTTATTTCTTTCGTTGCACGATTAACCCCCCGCGACGCGTTGGGTGCTATCGAAAATTATTATAGCTTTCGCGTATCGTGATTTTTCAAAATACGCGATACTCGTTTTTAACGCGTACAACAGCGGGATTATCGTTAAATTGCATTACGAAACGAAACGAAACGAAACTCTCCGGGCGTCGACGCGTCCGAGGAATTATTTTCGGCGTGGAATAAAAACCGACCGTTTCTCGAAATATCGGACAACGGTTTTACCGTCCGCGATTCGTCGTTACATCTTGGCTCGACACGTGGCTTCTCGCGCCGGAGGCTGGAAAGGAAGGTGCATTATCGTCGCGGCGCCGAGGGTTAAAGGCACCGGGGGCGAGTCGCGGCACTGCGACACGACGGTAGCTGCGATCCCGGGGGTGGCGATGACGATGGCGATGGCGGTGGCGGTGGCGGTGGCGGTGGCGGTGGCGATAGCGAGTAGTGGAGGGACGGGAGGCCCCGCGGCAGCGTCAGAGCCACGTCGCCTCGGCTTCATCCTCCTTTGCCAGAGTCAGTTCAGTCGACTGCTAGACGCGACACGAGCCACAGTGGTACCCGGCGTGTTACGCTCCAACCCAGGCCTTCTTCGTTGCACTTCGGCCGCAGTCGGTCGATCCCGCTCCCGCCCCCTCGATCTCCTTGCCTCCTCTCGTTTGCGCGCGATCGTTACTCCGAGAGCGTTCGCGAGCGAGGACCCGCGGCGGCGGCGGCGGCAGGTGGAAAGTCCGTGCCCACCGTTTCCCGACTCCACGATCGCCGGCGAGAGTTGCCAGTCCTTGGAGAGGATACTTAAAACTGTGTGTAAAAGGGTGGACGAACTGTGACGCGATATCGTCGTACGGGAATTCTCGCAGGAGCGAGAGGAAATGAAACGATAAGCCCGGCCAGAGTATCGGCTTACGTATCGAAAGATTCAAGAGTTTAAGATAAAAATTAAGGTACCGCGCGTCGACTGTGCTCCGATTGTGTTCCGTCAGCGAGAAGAAGGCAGGAGCCCGAGATGAATCAGCGCGGACCCTGTCCGACTGGGACGTCTTCTAAACGGCACTACGATCCGCAGCAAGATTTATGATTATAATTAACAAGTTTTGCAAACTAGATGAAGATATTTAACATTGCACTCCGACAGTGGCGAGAAACCAGGTCCAACAGAGTCGAGCGAGCTCGTAATCGCGAGCTAGAGTAGAACAACTTGATCGAGGAGATATCGAGATAAGTAGCTGGATTAAGACGTTTAATCTTCGAAACGAATCAAGACGGATAACCGCCAATCTGTGATATCCATCTCGAGGCAAGACAAATTGGCGGCGCGGATTAGCTGTGTGCGAACAACGACGATAGCGAGGCAACGGACGACGGTCCACGGGCAAAGAATAAATAAACAACGAGGCTTGGCTAAGACGAGCGCCAGGACCAAACGGCTCGAATCCGGGGCGAGACGAGAGACGCCCGGTCGTTGCACTTGGCCTGGTCGCTCCGGTAAATCTCCTACGTACGGACGCCTCTTGGCGATATCCCGTTACCGCCACAGCTCGGACGAGGCCCTCCGCCTCTCGCGGACGCGCGCGTCGAGAGGTCTGCTGCTGCTGCCTTCGCCCCGATCAGCGTGATTCCGTTCTCCGCCGCAAACGAGGACGCTCTCCAAGCCCAGGGTGTTTACCTCTCGCTAAGGATTACGCGTTCAAAACTGCACATTTATTTTTAGCACGCTCGGCTTAGCCGCTTAGCAGCGACGGTTGTTTGTGTCCAAGGGTACTGAAGGGCCGCGGAAAAGTTGGACGAGGGGGACGATTTAGGTTTCTCCCGAGGAATTCTAACAGGGAGAAAAGTGTCCGATTGTCGCGTAGGAGGAAGCGATCAAGGGGTAGACGAGAGAATCCCTGTCGTTATGCGCACGCTGACCGAAGCGATGAAACATCACGCGATCAGCTGACTAGTCGAGTTGTTCGGCGGCCGTCCCGCTGATAAGGATAACAATCGGCATTCCCGGCGACGCTCGACGCCCACTTGCTCCGTCATGACATTTGGCACGCCGTTCCACCCCGAGAAATCGCAGCTGGCCAGCGAGAATTCTGCCCGGTATGTATCCACGCATTCATCACGTCGCGCGAGTTTGATCCGATTCTTCGATCGAACCCATCTCTCTCAATTCGGCGGGGGCTCCGAAACTCGCGCTCAGCTGTCAATCGTTTTTTAACATTTTCTCTTCCTCGTACGATTATATTACAAATAAATCGAGAGAGAGAGAGAGAGAAAATAACTGATGCAGGTAAACAGCGGTATAAAGAAACTTATAATTTCCAACGAAATTGTTACACATTTTGTAGATTTTTCATTTTGCGATCGAATGCGCATATATGTATATTGTCACAACGTGTAATGAGAAATAACAAGCGCACGTTGCGAATAATCACTCCTGTTTGCGCAGCTCGGGATTTTTTTTTCGCTTTTATACCATGCAAAAGGAAACGTTTATTATATTTATTTGTTTTTAGTCACCGTGAGGTCCGCACGTTGAGAGAGAGAGAGAGAGAAACGTTTTCTTCTATTTTTAGACGGGGGTCCTATTTTCGGATCGCATGGGAAGCTTCCATTAAATATTGCAGTTAATTTAAATGGACAGTATCATTATTCGCCCTAAATTTATGCGGTATAAATAATTTATATGGGCGATTTGCTTTTAACTTATTGATCGAAAATCCCTTTTACTTATTTCATGTGTTTCATAAATACATTTTCTATTGTCGCGTTATTTTTTTTTTTTTTTTTTTTTTTCACGCAGTTGAAAAAAAACGATTGTAAAAATGCGCTTTGTCGCGAATTCGTCCTTCGCCGAGCGTGACTTTCTGCGCGCTCAACGCGATGCACGTGGTCCGCGTATGTTCACGTGTGGATTCACGCGAGAAGGAAGAGATCGGCGTGCCGTGCACGTCCGCGTTACGGGCAATGAGTAAGAAAAGAAGCGAACGCACGAGGAAGAATGCGAATGAAAAACACGCGCAATTCTTCGCCGACGTTATTAACGTTCTTTGTTGGCGCGGCCCGATATAACGCCGCAGCTTTTTCGCGGTTACGTAAAACTTGAGAGCCACGATCTTCGCGGGAGCGACAAGTTTATTCGCAAAGAGAGAATTAACTGGACCGCCGCATATAAATTTTCCGGTTTCTCGGCCGTATTTCCGTTAACGCTTAAACGATTTATTGCACTCACCCGCGAGCTTCACCCCTCCCCCCCTCCATTGAGAGATATTTAATCCACTGTTTTTACGTTAGTGCAATGAATATTTTTATAGAGAATTGCGAGCTGCGTTTTCATTGTCTTTAATGCGCGCTTAATATCACAGCATTTACAACTCGCACGCAGAATTTTTACGTTTGAATGTCGGATAGAGTGATGGAAATATTTAAATTGCAGAAATAAATGTGATAAAAAAATTTTTTTACATTGCTCGTTTTGGGAGGTTATACGTTAGCTAAAATATATGTATACATATACATATATGTACACATGTATAAAGCTGTAGGCGTGTTGCGAACGTCGTCTCAATTTGTCTGCGATGATTTCGTTTGTAGATTCACGAAATCAAATCATCCTCGCCGACAGGTTCGTCGTACCGTCGATACCGTCGAATCGGTCAACTAGAAAAATTCGACAATATCGCGCCAGTGAAAAAACAAGCAAGGTCGCACAGCGGGATAGATTGTTGTGACCTTATTATCTGGCACAACACAGTCTGTACAGCGGGATCTAAACCAGAGATATCGCGAATATATTCGATGCGCAATAGTGAAATTATCCAGATGCAGCGTTCAAATTTTTATTTTTTTTTTTTTTCTTTATACTTACCCGTAGAAGAAACGCAGATACGAAGAAGATACGCTCGGGTCAGATGCTGACGCAATTTATTGACGCGTTACACAACGTAGCTGTTACAATGTTACATTTTAAAGACACGTTTAATTATAATTTTCAACGATTGCAAGATTGATGGGTCTCGTAAATTCGCGTTGTCTTAGCGGGAGGGGAAAAAAAAGGATCGCATACTCGTTGCGTTGGGCCCCGGTTATGGTCATTGCGCCAATTCAGCCCGACATCCGTCCACGTCATGCGCTCGCGTGTGGACAGGCACTTCGCTTCGCGACTAAATACTCCCGTTAGGGCCATGTTTCCATGCCGCTTTATAGAGATAAAGGGGGGGCCGTTCGTGTGATATCAAATCGAGCGTTTTGCAGCGCTTTATTTATTGATTACGCCAAAAGTCGGAGCGAAAAAAAAAAAAAAAGAAAACGGGAATAATAATTTTTGCGATATTCGTGTCACGAAGATTGACGGCGGACGATATGAATAGGCAAGCAAGACATACGTTTTGCAGAGGTAAATGTAAAATGAGGTGCGAGAAAGAGAGAGGCTTCTTTGGAAGGATGCCACGGCGTCGCCGCGATTAAATAATATAATATCTAGCTCGGACGAAAGTGTCTTGGTGAATTACCAAGTCGACGGCGAGATTCGGCATCGAATTCTGATACGCGCGTTTAATGCTCTTCCGCGTGGGGTGCGTTTAATTACACCTAATTATTGTTTCGTTGATTAAACAAGAAAAATTCAATTCGGCGGGACGTAACGTAAATATTAAATCCTTTTCTATTGATTAAACCATTATAATAAATTGCGTCGTATAATCCGGATAATGAAACGCGCTATCAATAAAGGTATGTAAAGCGCGATCAATAAAGGCGTTTCAGTTTTAAATTTCACGTATTTATCCCACGCAGAGGTTTACAAGTGTAACAAATAGAGACATATGATACAGAAATTTCACATAACAAAAGGAAGAGATCGATACGCGCGGCATACATGATACGAATTAGCTGAAAAATGGCGCTGTTGCGACGTACGTTTGCCGTTGCTACGAGATTTCCCATTGTGGCAGGATACGTATCGCTCCCGCGGAATATTAAAGGGTCAAACTGCAGTGGGGCGTGCGTGTTGAGGGAGGAAACAGCAATGACCGCGGCGAGCGGAGGAGCCCGCACAATGGGCGCATGTTTTCGTTCCGCGAAAAGCGCTAATTTTCCTCATTTCATCGACTCGTGCACGCGTCGCGGTATTGTTCGCTCGCGGCAGAAAGAGAGAGAGAGAGAGAGAGAGAGTGACACGTCACGGGATGCACGTTAGGTGCTCTAGAGGTTGCAGTCAAGGCTGTAGAAAGGCACCTCCGGTTGTATCTCTGGCGAGCCGAGCGGTCGTCGAACCCGAGCGCGTTCGTCGCCGTTTGCGCAAGGTCGTTTTACTTAGGCCCGTCTTGGTCGCCGACCAAGTCGACGACGTTGTGCGCTACGCGACCGAGCACGCCCACGGGGAGAGCGATGAATCGAGTTCGAAATCGCACGCGGGAGGAACCCCGGAGGAAGCGCGTCTTGCGCTTCTTCGGCTGGCAATCCTTTTCGGTTAACTCGCGGTCAATTTTCCCTTACGCTCTTGCGTTACCGTCGACGCATATGAGATGCCCGGAACATTAATCCCTCGAGCACGAACCAAAGCGTGATCGTGATTTATTTCTTCAACGCGCCGAGAATTAAGTATAATTCTTAAATGTGCGATACGTTCAGAACTTAAGCTAATAAAGAAATGTATAAGAAGGAAGATATTCATTTTAAATGACTTAATTGTGAACGCTGTTATATCCTGGGCGACGTCGCGATAATTAACCATCTTTCTCAGCTTCCGTCGAAGAAAAATAGACCTCTGATTGGTCAAAGACCGCGTTATTAAGCCGTCGCGGTCGCGATGCGGGACGAGGGCGCTGTATAGGAGAAGGCGTCAATAAAGCCGAGAGAGCCGTTTCTGGAATTAAAACAGCCGTTAATTTGTGTAGATCATTATACGTTTCCATCAGGCGGGTGCAATTCTTCTATCGCCGATCTCGTTCGTTAGGAAAATCTAGTCCGCCGTAAAAGCGCGAAATTTCTCTATACTTCCGAGGTTTTATCACGATCGATCCGGCGGTAGAGTTCTCGAGAGCGCATATAATTTCGTTGTCAAGTTTATCTTTCCCCAAGCCGAGTTACACACGTCGCGCAATGCCTTACGCGTATTTTTAGGAAAATAGGCCTTACAGTTGCAGCGCCCGGTACACTTGGGAAAATTCTTATTAATTTATTATCCCAAAGGTTGACTAATGATTGCAGGAATAACACTACGCTCGCGAATAGCATCAATCGACTCCGTTAGATCCTTCTGCATTGATTGTCGTAATTCTATTATCGCGTGTTAACTGTACAACGCACAGACCAGTTACTTTGGATCCTGTTGCGCCACTCAACGTACCGCGGCCCGGTACCCACGATACAAATACGGAAAATAATTAATTGAGCGTAGATCCCGGTCGCGAGTTAAGAGCGGACGAGCGCGGTCCGCTTTATCAGCTTGCTCATCTCCGTCGAGATAATCAACTTGGCGCGTCCGACGTTTCTTCCTTCCATCGCGATAGAATCGTACGCGTCAAGTAGCGAGCTTCCGGGTGGAAATCTCGACCAGACGCGCCGAGTCTTGGCATTATTTCGCAGTTTCGCGTCGTCGTTTCAGCCGCTAACTGCCGTTTATTATGTCAGGTGGAGGAGGCTTCGCTTATACCATTAGCAGCGACGCGAACCGGATTCTTGGGAGGCAGACTCGATTAACTCGCCGCTTGGGGAGAGATCAATCGCGGCCTCGAACTTGACACGCGGCGTGCGTGATTCGCCCAGCGAGTCACCGATTTCTCCATGTTGTCACGAGGAGAGAAAAAAAAAAAAAATTAATAAATTGTTTTAGATTTCTCAAACAACTATCCTTTTTCTCGACGATCTCTTGCACGTTTTTGACATGCTAGTCTTATTTATCTTACTTGTTTAAGTTTTGCAAGAGGAATTCGAGAAATGACGGCATCGCCGAAATCACGAGAACACGAGTGAAACTTGCGGCGATTGCATAAGAGATGCTCATTTCCGTGATAAATTCAGTCAAGCACGCGAATGTGTATGTACACACGTTGTTACCATCTTCCGCAAATAATGCCGAGTTTTGCTCACGTAAAAATGTGAGTGATGCTGTGATTCATCGTCATTAAAATACCTTGTCTATATAATACATATGTTACGTATAAAGATTATGATATTCATGCGGTGTTTTATCTTCCTTCCTGTTTGTCTATTAATGATCGATACGTTATATCAATTTAATCGTGATTGATGAGTGAGATTACATCACGATGACACACAGCACTCTCTACAAAAATTATACAAAGAAATAAATCAAAAATACATCTACGTAAAGCATTCGTAAAAGAAACATTTAATTACAAGCAAACGTCAATTTCATGTAGCGTCATTAAGCCGCCAAGTACAACAAACTACTTTCTTAGTAATTAGTCGAGCGAGAGCATGTGGCACTCGTTCTTATTGCTTCATTTGTTATCCCTGCCTCCGATGCTCCTCCTCTCCGATCTCCGATGACCTGGAGCATCCGGGTAAATGGAGCAGAGGGCGAGGCGAGTCAAGATTCGCCCAGCTACATGGGTTATCTCGCCGACATCTTCGGAATAGGGTCATGCTGATCGCCACATGTCCTCAACGTCGTTCACTAAATCGCTGCGGCGATGCACGTGCATCGCGCAGCGTACAAGCGTCAGACTTGGAAAAAAAAAAAAAACAACTGATTCAAGCAATCCGAGTCGATGCTCCTCCTCCTCCTCCTCCTCCTCTTCCTCCTCTTCCTCCTCCTGTCATTTCCAATGAGATGTATATTACAGTGGAATCACATTTATTTTATAATTTTCATAATTTACATATTGGTAGAAATTAATGATTGCAGCATGTACATAAGCGTTTACGATGAAAGAACCAACAACGGCTCAGTGGTCTAGGGGTATGATTCTCGCTTTGGGTGCGAGAGGTCCCGGGTTCAAATCCCGGCTGAGCCCTATTTTTTTGGCTCCTTTTACGCGAATTTTTACAACCCTGAATGCAATTTGAAAGAAAATGTGACTTAAACCTTTGAAATTTTTTTTTTTTTTTTTTTTTTTTTTCTATGTAATTATCATGTAATTAAAACTTATCCTGGCTTGATAGCTTAGAAGCGTTCCTTAGAATGCGATAGGCGTACCGTATTTCAACCGAGATTTCTTTTATCTCGATCTCGATCTCAATCTTTTATTCTTTTCTTGCTCCACAAAATACTGACGTCGAAATCACGTGGTAGGCCCAATTATCTTTATTACTCGTAAAAGTATACTATTAACGGCTATTATCATTAGCTCTCTAATTATGTGATTGTTACATGAATTACGGTCCCGCTTAAAATTTCACGTAGGGCGTACCGTTCAAAGGAAGATGACGCGCGTCCTCGCAATTTTCCTCGGCCACCTTTATTACACCTGTCGTAATTAGACTCTCTTGTTGTTGCAGACCGGGCAGCATGGCAGCCGAAGAGGGGATGCTGGGTGGCGGCCTGGGTACAAAATTGAAATGCCCGACCCCCATATCGCGGTTGAGGGTGGAGAAGATCGAGGGCGGCCTAATGGTGGCTGGCGTGGTCATAGCGGCGAATTGCCAGATCGCCCTTCCGGCCTTCGGCACTCTCTTCATGCTCGTCGGCGCCGTACTCACTGGTTCGTATCTTGCTTTACCTGCTTATTTAAAGTCACACCTGTCTTCGTTAGCCGAAACCTTAATCATCACCCACGATGTCGTTGGGGAAAAAAAGCTGAGCTTTTCGAAAAATTAATATTCACAAAGAGCGCTTTTATAACCCACACAAATGTATATTTGTTTTTCTTTTAACGCAGCCCGTGTTAGAGCGCGGGGGTTTCGTTACATTTCTTTACGAAACGTGTTACGCACCGTTGTAGATCCTGTTACATAGTTGTTTTTTTTTTTTCCTCTTTTTCTAATATCATAAACCACATTCTCGATTCAGCACTCAACGCAAAAACGTAATTTTTATCTCGCGCTCGGAAATAGACTTGTTCTACGTAAATAAAATTTGACGTTAAACGGTCGTGCGAGCGAATTAAAAATTCATCACAAATGTCACGAATTTGTCTGTCAGATAAATAAGTACTGCGCGCGACAAACGAATGATAAATAGGATTTTTCTCTCACATATTTTCGCGGGGTATCCTGCCGTAGGAAAATCCTGTTTTAACTGCGCCGCATAATTTCGCAATTGCAATTAGTGCCGCGCTCGTATAAATTGCGATACGGCAAAGTAGGTACCCTGCGCGCTAGATAATAAGTTACATTGGGCAGGAACTCTTGAATATTCACCGATCCTTTAATTTTTTGGGTTTTTCTTTTATCTTTTTCACATTACCTCACAACGTGTCATTTGCATTTGCATTTGCATCTCATGATCGACCTGCGAAATTCGCGGCGGCGCAGTTTTAACGCCTTGGCTGGGGATTACGTAGGTTCGTTTGCGTCGAACAAACATTACAGAGTATCTAGCTTTGATTTTAACTTAATTTACGACCCCGATAATAATTTTTCGCAATGTCAGTCGACGCTGTACCGACGGATGATTTATCATCCTCAAAACTTTTACTTCGAGTTTATCTTATATTTGTCCGCGCGGTCGTATCTACGGAGATATGGAGCACGGCGGATGGGAATAATCTCAAGCTTTCCATTTCAGAGAAAACATAGACCCCGTAATCGCATGTGGGTCGCTTAGAAAGGAGAATTAGTGTTCGTTTTGTTACCAAGTATCATTTATTAATGCTGGACGAGAAAGTGAAAAATCACATTTTTTTTCTTTTTTTTTTTTTTTTTTTTTTTTTTTTCAAATGCAGCGAAACGCTGTTTCTCTAGCAGTAACAATCGCGCTAATTTTTATTTTATAACTTTATTTACGTTGTATAAGGAAATGTTTACGTAATTTTTCCGAATTATTTTCACACAGATTAAACGAATAAATTTTAAACAACGGATGACGCTGTCAATACGTTGTCGACAGGAAATGTAACGAAGAAAGATATTTCTCAAGTTGGTATTCGTTGTTATGTACTAATCGGACTAGAGGCTAAAGTCTCTACTGACATTCTGTAAGCGGATTAATTACATAGAGAAAGAAACCATATTTAGTAAGCCGAAGCAGTAGTAAGATCGTGCGAGTAATGGACAAATATTGAGAATTTGCTCGAGCGATGCAAATTTCTAAGCGAGTTGCGTTACAACTAATATTCCTGTGACTTTATTCCGCTCGTGAATATTACAGCCATTGTTCACGTAATAGCATTTCTTGACAGAGAGTTATTGGGAGTATCTCGCAAACGTGCATACAAATATTTTAACGTCACTATAAATTTTTTATACCGATCGACATCAATATATTGATTTAATGCTTTCGGTGATATTACTTGGAGGCGTTTGTGAATTAACTGTCGGTGTAGCGACATTTAAAAAGTGAATTTTAAATGTTTTAATATTAATCGGGGTTAGCACATCGATACGCGGAAGAATTTCGGGGCCTCTTTGAAAAAATAAAGGAGACTAATTTTTTTTCTCGTTGAATTAATTCGCGAGACGCTACAGCTCGTTCGTTCGTTCGTTCGGGCGCTGACCCTGGAGATAGATACGACTGTCGTATCGCGTGGAAGAAACGGAAGAAAAAGAGGAAAAGAGGGCCCCAGACTGTTCACCAAGCAACAGCTGGCCCGTCACATCACCCGCCGTCACTTCTCGGCCACGTTTCTTCGCATACGAGGTGCCGAGAGTTGTTACCAACCGATTTATCAGAACCGGTCTCTCTTCTCGTCTTCCTCTTTTTTTTTTTTTTTTTTTCTTATTATTACTATCGCCGCACAAGACCGGTCCAATAGCCCATTTCCCTTTCGTTGTTTCTACGTTTCTTGCTCTTTCTTGGCTACTTTAGATATCGCTCCGTCCTTACCGGTTATACTCGTGTCGCGTTAATGTCTTTGTTACGTTTATCGCGCTGAGTCAAGTTCCCTTTGATACAGTCAAGTGGAACGAGGGGCTTGTGTCTCTCTCTCTTCTTTTTTTTTTTTTTTTTAATTTGTAATATCTATTGTATTTTTAAGTAATGTTTTTACATCTATTTGGTGTCTTTTTATAAATTGTCGTTTGATACGTTATAAAATAGTGGGCATTTAGCTTCGTTTATTAGTAGTTGGTTTATTAATTTATTTTATTTGCGAAATAAGACAAATGCGAAGAGAAGTTGGTCGGGTCTGCGCATGCTGACCGCCTATGAAACGTTTCACCAGCGTTATCGATTAAAATATGCTCGAAGGCGAAGCTCTCTGCGGCGAGCGTATTTATGTTCATGATTTCCGCTACTTTGCAGACACACATTTTCTCTCCAAATATGCCGTGACATTTTTGCCTCGCAATTGGCAAGGATAAGACAAGCGTTGTTATAATGCACGCAGAGTTCTCCATTAAAGTATATGTATAAAACTTGCCGCTAGAAAAGTTTTCCCATTCGCATCGCAGCCACAATACCGGTAATTCGAACCAGTTCGAACCTTCTCGAGCCAACACGATTGCAGAGCTTTGTAAAGTGCGAAGCCGCTTTGCGGTGCGGAACAAGAAACACGCCAAGAGAACATAAAGTCTCTCGATTCAAATCTGAGTTTAGTACTTCCGTGAAAGTCGAGCACGACGAATAATTTCGTCATTTTCGCAGTCGAGAATTATCGTTATTCGACAGCTCGTTTAGAGCTGTACAATAAAAAGTAAATTATAATCGTTTAATTTATGAAATTAATATCGTATATATGAGAATTAATTTTACTTTTTGTTGAGAAAAAGAAAGAAATTACAAAGTTAGGATTTAATGAGCTTGGTGCCCAAGGTGGTCTTTTAATCAACTTTCGCGATTAATTTTAATTTCTCTGTTACAGCTGCTTCTTATCGCGGCCCAGGCGAGGACGAGGACAAGAACTCGTACGCCGCACGAATCGCCTTTACTGGCAATTCCCGTATCTTGGGACCGATCTGCATAGTTGTGGGCGCCCTTATGCTCGCACTCGGCGTTTTACTATGCATGCTCACGAGAAGGGCGAGGCGAAGAGAGCGTAGGGTGGGCTTCCACTGCCCGCTTCACGGAGACTTCTACCCTCTAAGTCCGGTTCAAGGCATCAAGATGCTCGGTGAGTAAATTGCAATATCGCTAAGAATTGATCTCGATTAAAGATTGTAATTGGTAATTTTAGTTTAGCTCCGGTTAATTAGATACGAATTTTTTTTGAGAGAAAGCCTCGAATCGATTCGATGACACGTTTCCGAATACGAGGTTTCTAAATCATTTTGCGTAAATCGCCGAAAACTTTAAGTTTTTCCAAAGCTCTCGCGATGTCTTGTGATTATTATATTGTTGCGGGCGCTTATTCTTTTGCCCGCGACGATAAACCCTGCCCCGGTAATTCCGTTGATACCTCGAAAAGCGGAATAGCCGCTCAAATGCCTCCCGAGAGAGAAGATCTCTATGCTACTTTCCAACATCGTCTGTCATTATTGTCGTGTCACGCGATGTCATTACGCTTTTTATAAATGTTCTCTTTGAAATTACTGGCAAGTGGGACGATCCACTTTTTGCAAAGAATACACTTTCTGCCAGGTTAAATTGTGTCTAATAATCATTTCGTATGCGCGATGCTGGCGAACAATTGATTGCCGTTCAACGTCGTTGGCTTAATTTTTTTTTTTTTTCTATTTGCAATTTTTATTTTATCTTGTTATTGATTATTAAAGTTTTCCGGAAAAGCGAGAGCAATCCCTACGTCTTCTTTTCAAATAAGGACAAGTGATATGTCAGTCGCATATATTAACTCTTCAATATTTTAATAACTGATTTAGCCAATTGTAATAACAATTTATCGAGTTTTTTTGCCGTTTTACGAGTTTGCTGTGCAGCGCTGTCTTAGGAAACCTATCGGCCTACGTTATTTTATCGTCGCGAACGTGCCAGTTCGTGCCAATTGCTTCGAATTCAGGACGAGGCTGGATCAGGCAGGGCGAAGAGTAGGGTAGCTAACTGGATTGTCGGAATTCAGGCTAATACGACTCTATCAGATTATTGCGTGGGTCGATCGTGCACGTCGCGAATGCTACAAGTTTCCGCGTTTGTCGAAAGATCGCAAAGTCACTTTGAATCGTCCGATAATATATTAATTTTTTTTTTTTTTTTTTTTTATAACAAAGGGCATAGTTCCTTTTATTATCGAGCCCTTTTATTATCAGGCTGGGCAAAATCGCGAAAACCGATTGAGACGTCGAAGGCAGCGAGAGTTATTGATTGCTCGATTCCAAGAGATAGACGAGATAAAAAATTTCCTGCGAAATATCAGAATGCGATTTATAGATGCTCAAGTTTCATAACGAATACAGACGTTTTATTTTTTTTTATTTTACATTGTACCCTGCGGGAGGCTTAAATTTTTTAAGCCTTGAAGGCAGCGCGGCGTCAAAAATTCAGGCTGCTCCGAAAATTTTAGAGATCTCGTCTTGACGGGAAGCACAAACTTCCAAGAGAATTGTTGCCACAACGAGCGTAAGTGACGGTTGCTACCACAGATAGAAACTCAGCGGCGCAACGGTAATAAAAATTGCAAGGCTGCTGCTAGGTCTCTTCCCGTACACCCATCTCTGACTAAACAAGAACCGGTATAATATCTCGTACAAATTTTTAAGTAGAATTGTGTAATGAAAAGCTAACAAGAGCAGGCTGCCCGTATTAATCTAAATCATTCAAAACTATTGCAACGTTACACGAAACATCTACCCGCGTACCGTACGTTCTTGCTTTAGCCTCGAGGTGCTTTCGTTCGTTTCTGCACAACGATTTATTCGGGTTGCAAAGCTCAGAACGCCACTGATTGCTCAGTCGCAATTTCTTTCGCGGTGCAGCACGCAATAAAATCTTATTAGAGCCGAAGGCCGCGCAAACGCGTTACTCCCTTGTGCGAAACACCTGCGTTACGCGATGCATAGTCGTGGCAACTTTTAAACTAGCCGCTGAATGAAACTAAGTATCGCTGTCAACGAGATACCGTCGAACGCTCGAATTCTTCTAATCGAATCTGCACACTCGGATGCAGGCGGAAAACGCGCCGCCTGCTGCTGATACCTCAGGTTCCGCGAGACCCGCGTCAGCGTTCGCGGATGGAAAAAAAAAAAAAAAAATACAAATACGTTAGAGAATGCCGTCGATGAGATTACAGGCATCGACCTTCGCGTGCTCTACGCAGTCTGCAATTCTACGTGCAGCCGTATAAGTCTTTCAGGGTTCACTTTATTGCGAGCTTTTATTTATTTTACCTTTGTAAGTTATGCCGTTGCCTGATCTTAAAATTGCAATTTTGCCGCACGACGAAATTTTTTAATTCTATACGACGGCCTCTTCTTTCTTTTTAATACTTTTATTCCTTTCCTCCCTTTTTTTTTTTTTAATTTAAACATGCACTAAGAGATAATTGCGCTGGAGCACAAATAAAATGTCGCACAGGAGGAGAAAGTTTTAAAGATTTATTTTACGCCAGCGGGGCGGCCAATCAACTCAATTGCGCGTATTTTGTGCAAAGAGTATGTTACCGTTGTTAGAATTATCGTCATGACTACAAGCGCGGCAAACACTCGTCGTGCGAAAAATAAAATCTCGTTCTCCACGGTGGCACACGGTAATGACAATCGTCAACCGAAGCTCCGGCTTTACGACGAGACGACAAAATTACGTCTGGCTCCGCGAAGCGTGGCTACTAAACGCGGCTTATGTCGCGGAAGAGGTCCTGTAAGAGTCTTACCTGGAAACAGACAATCGGAGCGATGGCATGGAAAGCGTGACCGGCGCCGCGTTTTGAAAATTTCCGTGAATGACGTTAATTCGGACACAGCCAGGAAATTAAAAAGGAAAATGAGACAAATGTACGAGAGGTAATTATTATATAAAAAAAGAAGAAAAAGAAACTTGTTTCGTTAATACGTTGTTAGTTATGGGAATGCAGGAGATATTGTAAAAATATTTTAAATTTTAATGTTATTAGAGACCCCGGATTGTAAAATAAATAATTTAACGTGATGAATGTCACAAACGAAACAATGATTTTTTTTATGAGTATTTGTTAGGATGTTATCTGTCCACGCTCGCGTTTCGATAAACTTATCTCTCGCTGTCTGAAACTCTCCGCAAATTTCATCTCCGCGTGGATGCAAGCGGAGTAGGTATAACATGGCACGACTTGACGATAAGTTTGCACGCAATTTTTCTACGAAAGATCTTGCGATGCGTCAAGCTCTCACTGGCAGAGCTCTTTGAGAGACGGAAGGAAAGGTAGAGTTCGTATACGAGCCCTTCTATGTATATCTTTACGACGTCGGAAATGAAGCGGAAAATCGGTGCATGGTTCGTTGTCACCGAATCGATCTCGCTCGGCGACAAACCGATCGCGTCTCGATCTAAATGTAAAATCGCCAGGATGTCAGGCTCGCCTGCGGGAAATGCAACCTTCGCGCATCGCGGTGGCACGCGCAAATCACATAATCACGATGCGTAGACGACCGACGTGTTAGACAAGATCGGCAAGACAAAGCGACTGCAAGGTGAAACTCAATCGACATCTCTGCAGATCGTTTTTCGCGACGTAATCAGGTGTGCATTTTTGCACGCGGCGAGTTTCGATTACATGATGCACCACCTGCCGCGAAATTTTAAAGCGAAAAACCAAACAGTTTTTTGTGCGAGTTTGCTTTTGAATAAAATTCCTCAAATTTTCTGAGATTGTTATAAGATCCGCGCGGGACCTAGCCGAGGGATTAGCGGGCATCGTCGTCGGGTAATTTAGGAATAGCATTAGTGGAGTTAGTTTGTACAGGACGTGGTGAACTGGGTCGCGCAGGGTCCATGACATCTACCGCCCTCGATCCTCTTCTCCTCGTATCCCGTCTTCTCTCTGGATGTAGGTCTTCTCTCGTTTTAACTCCTTTCTGCCCGTTCTCTCTTAACGAATGTACCTACTATGACGATGTCGGATAATATCGTTACCGCGCTTTTGCCCTTTAACTAATCACATTTTGTATTTTATCGGCGCCCGTGAACGTCACCGACGGACAAACGCGACGTTTATTATTATCATCATCGAGAAAAATCAAATGGAAATCGCGCTCTCAGACCTCCCCGAAGCTACTTCGCTCATAAATGGGTGATTTCTAATTCTATTAGCTCTAAATTGCTCGAATTCTATTAATAGTTGAACGAGGAGTATACATGAATCAATTGCCTAATTAAAAGACAAATCCGAAAGCTGAGTTTACGAAAATATACATTTTTTTTTAGATTTAATCTCGTAAATGGTGATGAAATTAAATTCGTTTTAGCAGGATCTTATTAAATATATTACACAGACGAAGGCAGTCGGCATTTGCTACTGTCGTGTACAGACGAAATTAAATTCGATTAGAAATAGAAGACCGATCGAAGATTAAAAGCTTTTAGACTATAATTGATTTCTCTTACGTTGCAATTAGCCTTTCCGTTTTAGTTACGATCGCCTTTCGGATCTACTTTATCTAATATTAATTATCGAGAAGTTGGTGCTTTGAAATGCTCATTCAAATGCACGAAACAGGGAATGTAATAAACCCACGTTGCTCATTAGCTTTCAGTAGACCGAATTAATGAATTCGCGTATATGATCTTTTTAAGTAATATAAAAAAAAAGAAAAAAACTTACAAAGGAGTTGTTCTCAAGACGATACATCGACCCGTGCGTCAAGTGTTTCGTAACAATCTGGAGCGTGGAAAAATGCCGCTTCGTTATTTCGATACTCGAAATAATAATGCAAGGGTGAGGGCACGGACGACGGATGGTGGGTGATGCCTCGCAATTTAGATGACAGATGTTGCAGCCGTGTTCTCAGGGCCGCGTATGAGCGTCGATAAAATATTTTTCTTTTTCTTTTCTATACCTCTACGCGATATATCCTCGTATTCCTCCGGCAGCCACCTACACGATCTCCCGTCTGACTTTCTCTAGCTCTTCGAGTATCGAAAGGCTCTCCGTGGGCGAGTAGACGACGCGAGTAGAAAAAAAGTAGAGAAGGAGAGAGAGGGCAGCGGTATCGTATCGTATCGTGATGACAAAGTGCTCGAGTGCGAGGCAAACTATCGCGCGGTTGAATATGGCAGCCGGCCGTTTTTTAGACGCCGCATATTTCCTGGATAGTTATATAATTTGCGTTGGACGTCACTCTTTTCGTTTGCGGATTTTTTTGAGCAACGTGTAGGCGAATTTTTCTCAACGAGGGATTCCGAGAATTCAGTCGGCGGCGGCTTTAAAATATCATAATGAAATGAGACTTTCTATTTCAGGCCTTTTATTTATTTAACATACATTTTTAATATGTACCTAAATTAAACACGATGAATTTTCCCGGTATAATAATCTAGGCTTGAAAATTATGTGAAACTTGGCGGCAGGCAGCAAGGACTCGCGTGAAATTAAATAAAGTAGGATAATTAAGCATGTAATAACACAATTTTCACATTTATTATTCATAGTATAATTTATTTTATACTTTCAATGTTTCGTGCAATAATCACATTTCATTAATTAAGCCGTGCCGACGTTTTGTTAATTAGAATATTAATTGTAGCGTTGTAATTAAATTGCCTTGCGCAATACATATTTCACGTTATTACATTACTTTAGTAAGGTAATACCTATGCCAGATTATATGACGTTACCTACATGATAAGGCTATTGTGCTAAACGATAAACCATAATACATGAGAGCGCAAATTTTGTTTCTCAAATGAAGGAGCCGGAGAATAATTCGCGCATAAAGAAGTTTAAAAGTATAGCTTATCGGCTTTTTTTTTTTTCTTTTCTTTTCTTTTAAACGCGATAATAATGAACAAAATAACTGTTTTTGGGCAATAGCTTAGAGTAGTAAACTTTGAACAAAATAATATTTCATTTACCTGTAAACGAAGAAACGCAATTTCTTATTTTACATTTAAATACCTTATTAAATTTTGTTAATAATTCCGTAAGTTGGATAACCTTTTCGAAATTGTTACCCTCAATTTTCTCTTTGTCATATTCTCAATTATTTTATCAGGATTCTGAACCCACGATTCCATTTTCCGTGACTGTTCCACGGTGACGGTAGTTGTCATTGTTCCGCCCACTCTGTCCCTTCGACAGGCTAGGATTAATTTCGCCAACGTCGCGGCGGTGTTTCGTAAATAGTTGATCTGATCGTCATTTAAATGGCGATTGATTCTCCACGAGGACGCATTTTCCCGCAGCAGATGCAACCGTCAAATTGCAATGAGATATTTCTATTTCGTAGAAAGGTCGTGCGCCGCAGGGGCACGCCAACCCGCAGCGCAGTTAGAGATAACGGGGGCTGGCGAGGTTGATTAATATACGGCATGGCGTAGCCTAGTCGGCAGATTTAGTCTTGGCCTTTGCCAAAACTGGGTTGCCCTCACTTTTCGGCGATGCCCGGTCAGCCAATTAAAACGCTGACTGCCCGCCGGCCGAATCGAGGATCTACCTTATACCTTCGACCTATTGCAATCAGTTATGCCAGCCAGTTAAGCGGAATTAAAATGGTTCGGAATATATCTATATAGCCGTCTGTTACCATTTATCTTTCATGACTTTTGCCCCAAATCCGTCATACATTTATATGAGCGTTAATAATTCAAGTATACGTAAAAGTATTATCTAGAAATTTTTTTTTTTCTATTTTAATTTTTTTAAGTAATTAAAATCTTATTTATTCGCAATTTTTACTTTTCAAATAGGTTTTATTAACGTTAATGCATTCAACAAACGTGATTTTTTTTTTTTTTTTTTTTTTTTTTTTTTTTTGACCGTTCGAGAAATGAAAGGCGGCGAGTCCGAGATAAATCCATAGATACAGATACAGCGAATGCTGGCAATCGATTGGTGGTCCACAGCGGATTTATTGAGATTCTGGACGTTGAGAAATAAATCTCGGCAGACTGTCGCTTCCAGGCCTCGCCATCTCGTTCTCCTTCTTCTCTTTGTACTCTCCTCTCACGACGAAACTCGCAAGACCTCATCTCGGACGATTTTCCGATACTTTCGGTCCTCTGCAGCATTGTGACTTCTTCTCGACTTATTGTCTGCGCGATTTGTACCGACACGACGACGCAATATCGAATATTTTAGTCTTCCGCGTCACTCCTCCTTTTCTTCCATTGTCCTCCGGACTCCGGCTCGAGAAATTCTGACGGAAGCGGAGTGACGGCTATTGACTTGAAGATTAAGCGATCCTTGACATAAACATTCATCCTGGGAGACACCCTCACGCTCGCTAAAATCGAATTTAGCACGCAAGCTTTTGTCCAGACGCTATAAAAATCATGAATGGTCGGAATCGTTAAGGAATAATTGAATAATCGCGCGCGATTGAATGATAACGTGGCCAATGTCAAAATTAGTAATCGATATTGAATCAGAAAGTAATATTGGATGTTTATTTAACAATTAAAGAATTGATTACCGATTCATCCGACTCATTCAGTCAGTGCTTATTAAAAATATCTTGTCGCAAATCCTTCCATATTTATTATGTATTAAAAAATTGCTCCCAAGTAGTAACTCGGGTGTTATCAGTCACAAAACACAATCGTTATACATACATAACTAGTACTGTCTATTTACCGATTTCTTTTTTCACCTCGTGGGAGTTGGGAGTGTTACGACATACGACCGTGTGCAGTCATGCGTTTGGCAACGGCCATAAATTTTTTTTTTTTTTTTTTTTTTTTGTCCATACATGTGTGAAGAATACACGGCTGGGAATGAAAATATGGGCCGCAGGCTTTGTCAACGTACGCTGATCTCTATTGTGTTGGCAGACCGAATTGCGGAATCAAGTGTTCCGCGTTCTGTACAGATATCCTCTCGAGTCGAGAGTCCGACCGTGTTACAAATTTCACGTTTTGTTGTAGGTACTTGCTCACCGCATCGCACCGCGAGTTGAACGGCTTCCTTGCCTGAATTACTGAATTCCTATATTTTATATTAACGTTGGGGAGAGGCGGCTGAAATTTAATTGACGAGCAGCCGTGATCTCGGGAACATTCGACAAGCGTTTAAAAATTTCTCAAAATTATACCCGAGCGATCAGCGCGATAAAAACGTCGCTCAAGTTTTTGATGGTAAAACATAAAGATATTTACGCTCGTCATATATTACATTAATTGACGTTTGATGATCCGTGGATTCAACCTTGAAGCTGTCGCGGAAAAAAAAAGGAGACAAATGCGAATCTCGTAATGACATTTTAAATAATCGCACTCCAACAGAGCACGGTGAAACGTGATCGCAATTTTTATCTCGCTTATCGAACGATGACACGCGTTATTTAGAGCCTTCGCTATAGCACCTGGTGTCAAACGAGGAGTGGATCTAGTTGTCGTTTACGGCGCAGATGCGATCGTTTCGTCTGCTAATGTATATTCGGTTCCTATCTCTCGACGGAAATCTAAACGACCGAGAGAGACGTTCTACGCGTATCGTATCGTCAAATCGCCGGCAGTGCCGTGTATATTCAAATCGCGGTAGATTCGAAAGAGGTCGCGAAAGCTCCCCTTTGCATACTAAACGCGGCATTATCCCGACGTTGCAATAATGCCGCTAATACAGAAGGAACGCAACGAAATTCACGCACGATATAAGCGGCACGCATCCCAGCACGATTATCTTATAATGGTTTCTGAGATGAATATCGAAGTCAATTTCGTGCATTTCTTCCCCAATGCTTTCGTGACGACGGAACCTTTTTCCTTAATTCATCGCTTTAAATACCTTCTCTCACGTGCAAGAACTTAAAATTAGATTCTCTCAAGCTGCCGATATTTTTTAATAATTACATGTATAATATAACTCGTAATTAAATTAAATTTCGTATAATTCGCAAATAAAACAAACATTTTGTATTCTACATTCTATTTGCTTATAGAAACGGTAACATTTTACTTTTGCTTTCTTTCTTTCTTTTTTTAAAACATTTTTAAATAAATGTAGGTATGACACGAGGTTAACTAGTTAGTTAACCGATAGATTTTTGCACGTTTCATCGAATGAAATAACCGGGAGATATGTGTATTGTTTCAGGGGTATCTGGCAAGGACGTAAGCGGATGGCCAAAGATACCGTGTCTGAAAGGCCGTGCGTCCAGTAAAGGCGGAAACGGCGCGGGAGGGCCGCACGTGGGCCCACCGCAATGTCCGCACTCCGTTTTGAGCAGCACTCGCAGCTCCGTGAGCAGCTCACCCTTGAGCCCGTGCCCGACGCCCATGCCCTTTTTGGTCACCTCGGGCTCCGTAAGGTGAGTACGATTCCTTTAATATACCGTCGTACGTATTACCGTTACTCCGTATTACGACATATTTAATCCCGAGATTCATCAACGGCAAGTTGTTTCGACGAAGGGTTGACAAAATAATGGAAACCGAGTGCAAAAGTAAACGTGCTGCTGGAGCTCGGAGCCAGCTACTTGCCCCGTCCGATTGTTTTAAATGAAGCTAATTTTACCTCAAGTCTCTCATCAATGAAACATTGTGCCAAGTAATTAGCTATCCTAAAAGGTCGTTATGTAAATTCGCAGGACGTTTTCGACATAACAGCTCTATATCAGCTGTCGTTCGCGCGTAAAGGCCACCACGTTCACTCAAAATAGGTTTTATACATATTTTATCAGGCATTATATCCAGCCGTGAGACAAACATAGCTCAGTGGGGTAAGTCGCGTAAAGTTCATAGCCGTCGAATACGTATATTTTAATTCGCTGCTCATCTATTACAATTTCCCCTCACGTACGTCAAACGTCGATATCGATCCCTTGATTTTCGTCGGGAGAAGTGCGTGACTGATGCGTCAAATGACTTTTTCGTAACTCAATTATGACCCGAGGAAAAAAGAACCATTTTGATGAAACATTTAATTTTATTACACTCGATAATTAGTCCATTAATGATGATTAAATAAAGCCATCGTTATATTTCTGCGTTTAAACAACTTTAAATTACTTTTCTGTGATATTTAATTAATTTATTTAAATATTTCTTTTTTAATAAAGAAGAAGAAGAAAGAAAAGGAAACAGAGATAGCAAATATCGTTGCATTTGATATTAGATCGATGAAAGCACGATGACTAAGGCTTTTATTTTATTTTATTTATGCAACCACTCTTTACGTGGGGATAGCAATTAATACATCGTCGAATGCGAAAACCGACCAAAAAAAAGTTGAAAATGTTGCTTCGTGAGTTTTTATTTGCTAATTTGTTCTTTTTTATTTCTAACGAAGGCTTCTTGCCGGGGAACTTTGTCTCTAACAGATATTTATTTGCGGGCAGACCGATAGGTTCGCAAATTCGGCGGATGTGAGCGGAATAGCGAATTTGTCAGATGTAACTTCGTCATTCTGACGTGCGTTCGAGTTGAAATGAATAATTCATGGCATCTCCCAAGGCATTCAGGGACCCCACTGCAATATCGATAACCATCCACTTTGATCAACTATTTCCGGTGCCGCCGTCCGATAACCGTTTCGCGAATTTCCGCGGCACGAAACCGAGAACGACGAAATCTATCACGAATAAGCTTGCGAGGTAGGCTCACCGCTTCGTCTCGAGTCAGCACTGCTCGGCAATAATGTATTTATTAATTTCTTTTTTTGGTACTTTATACAAAGGAAAAATTAATCAATCTTAATTTGATTTAAATTTTTATTAGGCTCTCGCGTTACATATTTCTTTCGCTACACTTTCAGCTGATAGTACCGTTCTGTATTCGCGTTTAAGTAAAGTTCCGTGAAGAAATCGCTTATGCCGTTATGCTCGCGGTCGCGTTTTAATTCTTAAAATAGTCGCGGCTTTTAGTGGAACGTGGGACAAGAGCGAGACGTTCTTTTCGCGTCAGCGAAGGGCACAGATAGCCTCGCGTGTAAAGGCAAATTGAATGCGTAGGTGTGCTTATAGCATGTACCTATCGAAACTATCGATTAACTCTTCGCTCTCAAATTCAGGAGGCTTTTCGTCACTTGACAAACGTCAACGACGCGACGAGGTAAAGGCAGAAAGTGGGCGAGAGATGAAAGGCATATAGGTATCTGTTATAAGCCGTGATACATGCCAGTTTTCGTACGTCAGACTGCAGATTTTTCTCGCTCTCTCGAAATCTCGCGTAAAAAAAAAAAAAAAAAAAAAAAAAATCTATAAATTTGCATTTTCTTGTACTGATAAGAAATATATCTGACTTATTTTTGCATTGCTGACGAAGAGGCTAAGCTAAACGCACAAAGAAGCGCTTAGTTCTTCTCATCGTAAATTGACGTATTTATAACGTTTTTTTTTTTTTTCTTTAACTCTTAATCGAAGCTGAACTTAATAACGCGTTTTGGCGTGTACGAATGCGAGGATGATTAACGTCTTGCGTGTGGCATTAATCATGTTTCCGTAACGATCGGACGAACAATAGAACCTTGCTCGGAGCAACGAAGTGTAAAGTTCTTAAGAACTGTTAGAAAAAGAATAGATTCGATGCGTCATCTCGCAATCATTAGGCATATTTAATCAAGGTCTCAAAGAAATTGTACTGACGTTTCTCAACTTATTTTCACAAAATTTAACAGCGTCAAATTTTCGCGATTTTTTTCAAAGCTTTTTGTTGAATTTTTATTTTATTTTACATTTCTTTATAGAAAACCGTTCAGCAAACATTTAATCGTGCTTCTTTCGCTAATTTAAACGATTTGAAAGATATCGGGGAAACTTTGGAGAAACTGATTTACCTCCGCGAAGGGATTGCCTCTCGCTTCGTTCCTTAAAATCTATATCTACGCCAAGTTTCGAATTCATTTGAGTTGACGGGTCGGCGAACTTCTCTCTCGGTGGTTCAGACTTTTCGGACAAGTGATTCACTTGTATTCTGCGAAACGTAAGAACAAAGTCAACGCTGTGTCACACTTTGAGACCCTCGGAAAGAGAGGACTTGGAGAAACTAAGACAAAACAACCGCGTGCAAGCTCTGTGAACAGCCTAATTGGCAATTAACCGATGTTCATGTTCTAGTAGCGGCATGGTGCAAAGCGTCGGGGCCAATTTATCGCCGGACCAAACGTTCGGATCGATCCGGTCGCTTTCGGTGACGAGGGAAGTCGCCAGCTTCCCCCTATCGCGAACACCTACGCCACCCCCGCAACACAGGTAAGCGAGATCCCCGTTATCTCCTTCATTCCGACGCGTCAAATAAATATCGATAAGGCGCCTCCGCAATAATAAAGTGGCTTCTAATTCCAGCGAATTAAAATTAGTATTTTACAAATTACTTACCTTGCATAAAAAACAAAAAACAAAAAAAAACATAAATTAACATAAAACTTGACCCGACTCTAAATTTTAATTTACTTGTTAATGCTTTAGGCAGCGATTTTATTAATGCATGAATTTTCCGCTATTACCGTTCAACTTACAGTCCGCAAGATCGATATCCGTTAGTTTTATTTATAAAAAGATTGAATTTGTCATTATTAAAAATAAATTTTACAAACATATATGTATTGTTCGACGCATCTATCTTGCGGATTAACAACCTATGGTATGGCGAATGCACGCACACTCACGAAACGAACAACGATCGTCGTTGCAGACCGTCGACGGTGTTCGGGACAAATCCCGAGGAGCTGGCAGGCGTCGGCAGCCCTTTGAGGGAGGCCTCGCCGCGGCCGGAGGTTCGCGTGATCGCGCCGTCTCATCGGCCGCCGCCAACGTCCGCTTTGGCAGCGACAAACGGCGGCCAGCAGCACGCCGCGTCCACGGCGAACCGCAAATCTGTCAGCATCCTGCTACCTGATCAGAGCAGTGGATGACATCAGAAACAGCAGCGGCAGCAGCCCGGCTTCGTGCACCGTTGCGACGAGCAGCCCCTTTCGATCTAGGAGCCGTCTCGCTTGCCCGCGAGATGCGACGAAAGCGGCGCGCATCTCGCGGCGAACCGACTCGGTTAACTGAGAGCTAATTGATAATCGCCCCCGCGTAATTCCCACCCCGATCGGGCATGGTCTCCGTGCCGGTGAAACTGTCTGACGAACGATGATGAATTCTAAACCGGCCGTTATTAGATCGCGAGGAGGGTCGAGCTATCATCGACATTAGGATACGAGGGACCCCCGTGATAACATGATGAGTCCCGTCATTTTTTTTATCGCTCGATTAACTGCTTGACGCTGTTGCTTAACGCGAACAGATACTTTAACTGTTGTGAATCATCGTTGGTTATACGGAGACATTGCCCGATGAGAATCGTGCTTGGGGTTTCCACGATCCAGTTTGATATATATATATAAAATTGCCGTAGTAGTAAAAGAAATAAATTTTTATTGAGAAAGCTGTAGAAGCTTTACATTTATACCACGTCTTTCGTTATATTTAATTAAAAACATGTTTATTTTATACATAACGACATTTGCATCTGTAATGGAAAAACTTTTAATTCGGCTGGATTCACTTTTGTACCTCGCCGATGGAACAATTCTGACATTTACAAGCTTCGGTTGTAATAATCGAGTCTCCATTTTCTTTTACAATAAAATAAATTATTAACGATTGTAATAAAAACGTTAGCGGCGCGTGGCTCTTTCTTGCGCATCGAAAGGGCCAATTTTATGAAGGGAACCCCCAGCGCGCTATCAGAGCATTAATTAAATCTCAGTTATTATCGGGAGCGATACATTTTCCTATTCGCGCTACCGCCAAGCTCCACCGTCTCGATCATTTATATCGCGGTAGAAGTTCGTCGCAACGAGGCGCGATTCTGGCCAAAAGTAGCTCTTAAGATATCTTTGCGCGCAATTTAGCACGTCCCCCTCGTAACATCAAACGCAATCCATCGAAGTGAGAGAGATCGAGATTAGTCTGAGTCCCATTCTCTTTCTTTCTTACCGCATTCGCCAATTCTCTTTGACTCTCCAGGGTGCTACAGCGGTCTCGCGGGTTATTAAATCTGTCGGAGCAGCGGCCTAGCATCAAGTGAACAAATACGTTTGTTACATTATTTTATCCCGAAATCTGAGAGTTTAACTAACTAAAAAAAAAAAAAAAAAAAAAAATTATTTTTTACCAGCGGTATTAAATAAAACTCCGGAGAACGGCGACGTGTCGACCAAGACAAGTATTGTAAACCGCATTTATTAGAATTTAGACGCTTGCTGTATTCGCAGGATTTTAAACTTTTCGCTGGTTTAAATTGTAAAAAGATTCTCGCACACTAAGAGGATATTTCTCTCTTTCTCTCTCGCGACAGGATCTTCGATATCTCGGTTACGAGGATCGGTATCGTGATGAAAATTTTCGATCGATCCAGATAGATAAATATGCGAATAAAATATCTAAACTGATACGGATCATACAGACGGTGCTGGCGAGTGTTCGAGGCACGCTTAGATAGGAATTTCGATTTAATTCGCGCAGGATCAAAGTGTTGCTTTTTCTAAATTCAGGCAGAAGTATCCTCCGACCTTTAACCGATTCGAACCTTATGTTAGGCAGCACGGGGACGGCGTATTCCCCATGCAATCGCGCGACAGTTTGGCTTCTTCCTCCCTCGACATTAATTTTTGTAAGCAACTTGTCAGGTCTCGGGGATTTATTTGATTTCAACGTGCTTGGGATTGTAATTTAGAAACGAAATGTCGTCGATTACTATGGCAGGATTGGAAGGAACAACATGAATTATTATTTGACGCGGATGAATGCCACTGTTGAAATGACAAGCGTTTTGTTATTAACAACCAACGACATTTTTTTAACGGGAGGCACGTAGAGATTGATAGACGAAACAATTAACCGGACGGCTAACATTTATCAAAACAAACATTAATCGTAAAAGATATTCGCGTCGCTAAATCGTAAGGAGGCGGGTAAAAAGATTTTGGGTGATACCTACTCGAGTAAGTGGACGCGATCAAAGTTTAATAGGAAGAGGTACGTGCGAACTTTCCCCGTTCCATATTTTGCGAATTCGAACACGACGACAATCAATGAGTCACGAAACATCGTTCCATTGAAATATTCCTGTTTCAACGTGAGATTGCAAACTCGTTAAAGGCAACGAAGCTTTAAATCTACCACCCTGGCGAATCACCGGAAACTCCATCGGTTTTAAATGCAGTCGATATGCTCGCGATTGAATCGAGTACGAGAGGCAGACGCTTTGAAAATGATCATTGATGTCAAGGAGGCGCTTTATTATCCGGAAAATAAGGCGAAAAACGAAATTCTTTCCGCGTTGCTTCGCGATGAGAAATAAGACGAGAGTAGGTTTTAACGAGTAACACGATCCTTAACACGACGCTGGCTTACGGCAATCGGATTAAGTGCTTTTGATGGAATTGACCGAAACTGGATACGGAATTTTCGCGACGCTAATTAACACGTATCGTTCATTCGCAGGAAATACAAACAGATGCTCAACAACTCGAAACACGAGCTTTATTAAAAGAAAAAGAAAAAAACGAAAAGGTATATTTTCTGCAATACATATTACGATGCATTTTAATTATTTTAATTCTAAATTGAAAAATAAAGAAAGAAAGAAAGAATGAATGTAATGAAAAGTGAAAACCGATATACATATACATATAATATATATAAGATATTATATAGTTGTTGCAAAGTAACTTCTTTATTACGAGTAAAAAAAGATTTACTTATCAAGTATAAATTCTTGACAAACAGTTTAAACGCAGACTGCGATATTTGTTAAAGAGCGTCCCGATGGTACTCCGTAAAATGGTGCTAGCTGGAATATCAGGTGAACCTGCGTTTATGATTAACTCTTATCGTAAAGAGAAAAACTGTGGGTACTAATTGCGTAGTATATTTAAGGTAAGCGTAATCCTTAAGAAAACACCCGCGTTTATGCTCATTTTCTGCTCGCTCGACGATGCTATGATCGATCCTCGAAGCTTTCCTCGAGCAGGCAGCCGAGATTTTAAGTAAGACTCTAGTCCTGTAAATACGTATATAAGTATCAACCGAAAAGCATGCGACAAGTTTGAGAATTAATGTTTTATTCTCCAACTCGTCGCAAGCTTGCGGATGTGTCGGTGAAGAAAAAAAAATATATCGCAGACTAACGATCGCAGATGTATGCGCTTTATGAGCTTACGATGGTATTGAAAGAAAAGGATAATTAACTCTTTGAGGCACATTGTCATAAATGAATACAATTGCTTTTCCTTCGCAGGAGAGTGTCCCGTATCAATCATTTTATATAAAAAGATTGCGAGGAAAAGAAAATGGTAAAAATCCATCTTTTGTACTTTCATTTTAGACCGCTGTTACGTAGCTATTTATTTCTTAATAGACGCAATGTCGGCTCGAAGAGTTAACAAACGGATGTATGCGCTTCTGTCCATCTAAACGAATCGAAGCTGCGAGCGGCGAAATCGCGCGATGCGCTCATAACGGATGCTCGAATCAACGCCAGAATTTAATTATAAACGTCCTTGTTCCTCAAATAATGGAGATTAATGCGGCACGGCCGAGATGGGCGATCGATTATCGAAACGTCGGCGGACGAACCTGTCAACTTTTCGCTGCCACAGTTTCGATTCTCTGTTCGGGGCTTGAAAAAAGTGTACGGGGCACGATCCGCCTACGTGCCCCAGCGTCAATGATGCGCTAATTACTTTCCGGGCCCGAGAATCTCGGAGTTGAGTGATCGAAACGTCACGAGCGCGAGAACTCGAAGCGGACGCCCGCTCGAGTTTCCGAACATATTCGACAATATATTTACATTAATCGTAACGGTCTAGTACGCATACACGAGTATGTAGCTCACTCAATAGCATTTGCTCGTGCCGTCATAGAATAATGATCGGCAGGGGAAAAGAAAAGAAAAAAAAAAAAAAAATGTTGCTTGGACGAGTTAAACGCGGACGATTCGTCGAATTATTTAACGCGCAGATTAATTAAATCGATGATCTCGACTGGTGCCGCTTATTCTCAGTCTGGAGCAAGTCGAATTCCGAAAAAGATCAAGACTTGTCGAAAACCTTGCAGAGATCCGTAATCTGTGTTCGGTTGTACGAACGCCGCCGTTTAATCCCCGATCGAACATGTAGAAATGCAAAGCGTTTCCGTCGGTGAAACCTAATCCAGCGTAACGGTATTCCTCCGAGATCGTTTCAATGAAATTTTCGGAATTCGATTTGCGCCGCCGCCGTAATAAGCAGCCCTGAGTCACGATACGAAAGACTAGGGAAGCGTGTGCCAAAAAGTAGGACAAATTTCTCTCGCGGCGGCGAAACGACATTCGTGTATCATTTTCTGTTTTCCTTCCATTTCGTCCCACTATTCCGCTTCTGGCAGCCTATGATATCTAGAATGTAACGCAATATCGTTGAAACTGAAATCGCAATTGGATGAATTCCAAGAGATTTCTCCGGAAATCTCGCCGATAGTTCCAATATCTGAAAGATAAGGAACGGCAGGATCAGATCAGAGTGGATTTCTTTTTTTCTTTCCCTTCTCGAAACAGTGTTAATTTTTGAACGATGTGGGTCGCGATGATCAGCATAGCTCAAGGTCGAGAATTAACGCGACTTTCGTCGCTCCTTATCAATGCATCCTTTCCCAGATGACAGAGAGTGCATCCTCATGTTACAGTCGATGATAGCAGAACCTCGGTTACGTAGATAAGGGTGATACGTTTTTTCTTCTTTAGGCAAATTGTGATAGAACGCGTAGGCACATAAAGCCATAAGATTGATTCAAATGACTATACTAATTACGAATTTAATTCTCACTTATGCGAGGCCGATAAGTGAGCGAGTCCGCAAAATGTAGTTTACCGCAGGCAATCTAACCATTACGCACGGTGAGTTTACCGTGCCGTAATTACAATAGTCATGTTTTGGATGTCCGGGTTCAAAATAACCAATTGAAAAACTCACTAAAAATTCACTTCGCAAATCAACGTGCAACATTAAAGAATAAATTTATTTACAAATCAACAAGTTTATTTCTAAAAGCTTATTCTCCGACTAAAGGGTTTAAAACAAAAAAAAAAAAAAATAATGCACGTGTATCTAAATTACTCCTAATGTTGCCGCTTAACTTTAATATTTTAATTAAATTATTAATACCGCGCCGCTCGACGTCGTCGACCTTTAATTATTAACGGCGAAATTACTTGGAAATGAATTGTCTTTGTTCATGAAATGTTGAACAATTATTGCTGTTTAGTCTAATGGCGTTGTTGTTGCCATGAGAACAATTTCCGACAAACAGGCAAACCGCACTTTCGCCGGAATCTCGCTCACTTTTTAAGGCTCCTCGTGCGATATAGATGTAAGTGTATCGCCGCGTCGAATCGAGTCCTTCCGCCGGGGCTCGCATTCACGGTACTTTTACGATATAAATATATACAATTATACGTATAGCCAAGATAAAATTTACGACACATCAGGATGAGTTTTATAGCTGTTGATTATAAAGAGGCTGATTAAGTTTAGATATCGTTCCAGTGTACTCGATACATTTGATATAACGCAGTTAAAGATATTCATACGGTAGATCATCATTAATATCATTATTCCCACTGTAGTTTAAGATTAATTATGTTTCTCGGGCGCGTTAACGCGACGCTGACGAACGCAAAATCAGCGGGACAACAGATTAATTATCTGTTATTAAAATTGGATGATGGATAAAGTTCTCTCGTATCTAAATCGTCGGTTCTACATCTTTGTTGCTCGTTATATAATATAATAATGACTGAATAACGCGAAAGAATGATCGTAAACAATCTGAGTTAAAGGAGAAAAATTTTAACTTTAGAAAAAAGACAAAAAATACGTTGATCGTTGAATACGACGGAAATTTACTTTTTGCAAACCAGAAGATAAGGTGGGCTTACGGAACTCGTTGCGACACAATTCCACGGTCGTCAGCGCGGTTTTAGATCCACGGCGAACGGCGACGGCAACAATAGGAAACAATTACGGCCTATACGCGCATTGTACAGGAACTGAATCCAATATCCAACTGTATGTCGCACGAGGCATCGCGGATGCAATACGTAATTTTCGTTGCAGCGTGTTACGAGACGTGGGACCGAGCGGCACCCATCGCCCGAGAGAATCCGCTCGGAAAAAGGAATCTATGACGACAGAAACATTTTTTTATACCGAACTGTCGGTCGATTCTTCGTCTCTTGATGCGTTCGATTGGCACATCGATCGTCGCATCGAACGGCGATCTCCGTCGCGAACGAAACGACGATCGGCGGCGTCGCGAGATGAACGCGAACGAGAACGCATAAATCTTCTCCCCCCCCGTATGGCATTTTAAGAACGTTTCAAGCGAGACCCAATTAGCATAGTGAGATCGTTACGTCTGAACATTAATGTCATTGTTATCGCTATACGATTATCATCACGCTATCCGTCGCTGCTGTTAACACGGCGGCGATGCGGTGCGCTCTATACTCGATATTCTGTGTCGATACCTACACCTAATTGTATATTAACAATGATCACTGTGTAAGGAGTTGAAATTCCAGTATAATAAAATCGCTCTTCATACCTTCGCTCTTTCGTCTGGCAACGCATTCCTGATTGTCGCGGGAGAACGAGAATCAAAATGCATCCCGACTACGAGCCGGAGCACCTATTCTTCAACGTACATTCGTTTAGTTTATTGTTTTGCAGAATAAAATACATATTTAATCGCGTCTTTCGGTCGACGTCACATCGTGCTTTTAGCTGTATCTCGTTTAAATACAATTTTTTTTTTTTTTTTTTTTCTTTTTTCAACTTGGAGATAACAGTTGGAGTCGTTGGGTATATAATATTTCCTTTTATTGTCCCTTTATAACGTACAATCAACAACGGTATTATTTTTCCTCGTCTTTTTGCTTTTTTTTCTTTTTCTTTTTCACGTAACTCATGTGCCAGCAATTAGTTTTTAAAAGGACACGTTTAAACGTTTCTCGTAGATTAATATAAATAACGATTTACAGTGAGAATACAATTAGACAGCTGAGTAGTATTAACAAACTTACAGCGTAGAACGGCTGGCCGAAATCTTGACGTAGGAGATCGATGGTAACTGTATTATTTGCGACGGGGGATATAACAACGTAGATTTTTCACATAGTCGTAGGGTGTCGTAATTAGAGAAATAGCCATTACGCCCTCGCGAGGAAAATAGAGATGAAACCGCCATGCGTTTATACATACATTTTACGTATTTAACGTTAGGTACATTTTGTTAATATTTCCCGTACAAGTACGCATCACAGATATGTCGTTGTTCGTGGAACAGAAAAGATACAAAATCGGCGTAGGTACGTCGGTTGTCTTCCAGAATAATGTGCATCGGTAGCAAAACCTTTATTTTCAAAAAATTAGATTTTACTTGGAAATAAAAAGAAAATTACGCTTTGAAATTCAGGCAAAGAAGAGAATTAATAACGACGAATGCAAATGAAACGAGCGATTCCACGTTGACAAAACGATCCGCGCAAAGGAGAAACGACAGATACGATAAGTGAAAATAAAAATCGACAGATTTATTTGCTTAACATCAATAATTTATCTTAGGAAAATGTAAAATAGGGAAATACCTCATTATTTCGCAAGAATTCGTTATTAATATTGTGTATTCACAACTCCTCGTGCCGCAGTGAACGTGAACGACGAAGGCAAATTGTATTTAGCAACAATTTTAATGAAGACGTATCGTACAGCTATACAACTTTGCTGTCTATGGTAATAGGATATTAATAATAATAATAACGAACAAAGCGTAACGTGGGTGTTCAGAACTGGGCAGTATTTCAAGTTTAATACACGATTCCACGTTGGGATTAACATGAAGCCACGAAATGCAAAATGCTCTTTAAATTTTGCACTTTACACACTTGGAAGCGCTTTGCTCGACTCATTGTCGGGAGCAAAGTTGTCGCGATGAAATTACATGTCATCGCGTGTTGCCCGTAGGCAAGAATTCTCTTTATATATTTTACAATAATAAATTAAAAACAATTATTGCAATTGACGTTACTCGCTATAAATCCGTCGTTCTCTGTATGACGGTTTGTGGATTAATTTTTACCGTAGTTTCTGATCTAGTTTTTACGTAATTTCTGATAACGAACGCGTATCGCAGATATCCTACGCGCATTACGTGTGCACGTACTTGCGTAATCTCCACCCACGTTACGAACAGTAATCGAACGGAAACACGCTAGTTGCTCGCCTATATTTATATATTATACACACACACACACACACATATATATATATATATATATATATATATATATATATATATTTATTTTTTAAATATATGGAATGTGTGTCGCCTCTATACCAAACCGCTAAAAGTGCTAGAACACTGATCTAAATTTACAAGTTCTCTCGAAACTGCTGTCGGCGCGGTACGCAAACCTCATAGTAAATAGGTCCGTTAGCGGATTTCATCTAATTTCTCAATACAAATCCCTGAAGATTCACGAGAGAATTATCGTCGCTCGTTTAACACGAAGGAAAATAAAATATATGTCGTGCGCTTAATCGGCAAATGCGCGAACGCGTGCTGTACGATTCTTGCCAGCGAAAATCCTAAAATTAAATGAAACTCTATGAAACTATACGAGGCCGGTTGCACCATTTTGACCCAATGTCTTGCGAGTAATTTTTTTTCTTTTACCGCAATTATAATAAATATATCTTGAATACCTTTTTATCGAGAGTTTAAAAAGTTAATTGCAGAGTTTAAGTAACAGTCGGTATTCCGAATCAAAAGATATGTTTTTGGTGCGATCGAATATGGTGCGACCTGGCGATCTACGAAAGATACATGTGGTCGTGGAAAAAAATGTGCATTATTTTTTCAACAGTTAATAAATTTCTGCACATTTTTGTACTTGAGTCACACCGCGCGGCAAAACTTTTCGACGGTGCTGATTAATTTTAACAAAGATCTCAACGCGCTGTCGTGTGCGTCAATGTGGCGGCGGTGCTTTCTTGCAATGCGAGGAACTCGCTTAATTACTGTTATCTACAAAACGCGAGAGTAAAACACTTGTCGGTGTAACACGTTTAATTAGACGTCAATTGAAAAAATTAACGAAACCCATGCGCGCACGTGAAGTGAAATCCCGTGATTAAACCGTTTCAGGTACTGCTGTACCTGAAAGTATCGTCCAGAAAAAAAATTGTTTTCTTAAGTATTTCGAAACGGGAGTCTAATAAGGAAGATTCAATTAGCGGAGAAGCAGATTTGAACAATTCGGGCATTACGCCCGCGAAACTGAAACGCTCGCGGAAAGTGCGCTTTTCAAGGGACGCCGAAAGTACTCTCTATTGTTGCATTATGATATGTTAATTGTTCAAATCCATTTCCGTGCCCAAATCCGTTGTCTCGATGCGGCGCGGCTCTTTTCGCGAAGCAGATAAATCGTACGTGGCGTGGAGTTGACGGTCCAGCAGCCAAGCCGACGTTTTCGATGACGCTCTAAAGATCGCAGCGCGCATTTTCGGGCTCGTTTCGTTTAATCGTAGTTCTCGGACTCCTGCTGCACCAGCTTGAACCGGCGCGGACTTTTGACGTACATGGCACCGCGAGGACCCTCCAGAGAGAGGCGACCCTTGCGCTGAAGGTACTTAACGATGTAGCGTGAAATCAGCTTCTGCGGCCGCATCTGCCATTCCTCCAGCACCTCCTTAGGCGCCAGGACCTTTGCAAATCGCGAATATCAATTAGACGTGACTCTAAAAACTTGAGACGACAATATGCACTTGCCTGGTTGCGAAATTTATAATAATTTCGCAAAGTGCGAATATATTAAATATCTCGCGAGCTTACGGGAGTTTGATATCGAAAATACATGAATTTGGTGTACCTGATCGCCTTTGAATCGATCCATTAGCGTTACGCACACGACGGCAGCTTGAATGCCGGCATGGTGCGTCAGAGCGGCGAAGCAGAGACTTTCCATTTCGATGTTTACCACGCCGGCTTTCTGCATCTTGGTAAGGTACTCCATCCTGTCGGCCTCCGTGAATTCGCAGAACGCGCCGTCCAGGCGGCCCTGGCCCTCGTAGAAGTCGTTCGAACACATGGTTTTGCCGATCACGGTGTCGTAGGGATCGTCACGGTGAGCCATAGCCTTCAAGTCGCGAGCCAGCTGCCGGTCGAGCTTGGCCGGCCGACGTATTACTTTTCCAAGCACTACCTAGAAACGCCGACACACGGAGTAACTTCACTCCCCGTAGTCTTTCACTTGTATTTTCCGTGATTTATAAATTGCGCGATTACTAACCAACTCCATGTTAGGCTTCATCATCTCGTCGAGGGCCTCCTCCGAGACGACTACCGTGCCGCCTTCGTAACCAATGCCGCCGCAAGTGCCGATTCTGATGAAGACGGGATCTTTTACTTTCGCGTGGTACATCAGCTTGATAACTTCGTGGAGCAGAATACTAACCGAGGGTATGCCCATCCCGTGCTACACAGACAAATGCCATTCGTGAGCTTCTCTTTATTAAATGAGCTTAGGCCCAAGACAGACGACGTAATCTAGTCGAAATTAATCGCGGCTCGAATGAAAGAGAAACAATTTTTAAGCGCGTCGAGATTGTCTCATTCCCGCCACGTTTAAAACAGACACGACTCAATTATGTAAAAGTTAATTTGTCGGAAATTTGATCGTGGCCTTTAGTGTATAATCAATTCTACGTTCCAATTGATAGCTTTAAGAGAACCGAATCATTTCGTCGTCGTCGTCGTCGTCGTCCACTTGATCTAGCCTACATTTCTGCGATAATTAATCGACAAACGAAATTGTCGTCGGAAAGAAAAAAAGTGAATCTCGAGAAGGTGAAGAACGAGGGACCTACGCTGATCGAGAGAACCGGGCCGACTTTGTACATCGAGTAGCGATAGGAATTTTTGGTGATGTCGAGAAGAGTCGTTCCGGCCGGGAGCTTGTGATCTATCTCCTTCATGATGTAATTAGCAAAGTGCTCCATCCTCTTCGGCGTCCCGCCCATGCAGACAAACTGGAACGAAAGAGAATCGCAATTATAATTAAAAAGCTCGACGGGGACCGATGTGCGCGATCGAAGGAGGAAGTGGCACGAAGCGGAGCGACCCGAATTTATCTCAAATGTCAAAGATCATCAGTTAGGATAGCAAAAATAAACGCGCGACAGCCGATGGTGTAATCGCGCATCACCAAACTATATTTTGCAATTTATTAACAACACGAACGTCCTGCGTGGTCGTTTCGCGAAATCACGAATGCACGCTCTCTCTCTCTCTCTCTCTTTCTCTCATTTTTGATACCCTGACATTCGTTAAGCAGCGGGAGAAGCAAGGGTGCGCCGGCTAAATCGATCATTGACAAACGTAATAAATACTTGAATATCAATTCTCTTAACGTGGACGATTGGAAGCTGAGTATTAAATGATGTAACGTCTTACGTCTTATATCGTTTACTGTTTGCGCGATAAGTTTAGCACAACTGTACGTGCATATTGAGAGGAAGTTACCGTAATAGCCGTAATTGCTTATGGCTGAGAAAACTCCGCGAGGAATGTATACAAGGAAAGAAGCTTTTATCTCAGTTTTTATATTATTAAACTATGTATTTTATTAAAGAAAAGAGATAAACGACGAAAAAATCCGCGCCACGTAATACATGGATATTTTTTACGTTCATAAATATTATTCAAGTAAATATTGTATGACGTTTAGTAAAAAAAAATGCATTTGACGTTTATCACGCGTGTGTACATTCACAACGCGAGATAACGGGAATATCAGAAGAAAAATGTGCCGCTGATTAAAATACGATGCATTATCGAGAAAAACTAGCGATAAATCACGATAAAGTAACCACGACTCTTGATAACCATCCGAGTCATTCTAGTTTCGTAATATTTAACACGTGTCAGGGTGTAATTAAATAATTTTTCGATTAATGCAAATGTAATGAAGGTTTTCTCGACTAACCTTGACGTCGCCGAACATCTCGACCAGATCGTGGGAGCCGCTGCCGAGCGCGAGATGGTACAATATGTCCTGGTCCATGAGCTCGATATTCGGATTTCGCAGTCGTACAGAGCCATCGCTGTACCTGTAATAAAGATGAGAAACATCTAGCTCGTATTTCAGAGGGTCTCAAACTTATAATCGATATCGCTGACACGTGTATATCTAAAAAAACTCTATGTTTCCGTAGCTTTTAGATTATCGCGGGGCGCAGGCGAGGTTCGATTAAATTGCGGCGATAGCCTTTGACATCGCGTTGTGAATTTAATTCTACACCGATCGAAGGGTCGGGCAATTGCATCAGCGACGAAAATTGACTTGGTTAATATACTCGTGGGTCTAATCAGTCCCGCCTGCCGACGGATTTGCGCGTCGTAATTAATTCATCTCCGTTCTAACGGCCAAATAATTGTATTTTGCATTTGATCGCGTCTTCGGGGATCGAAACTCGAAGGCGTAATAATACGTCGACGTGCAACAGTTAGACGTTTATAGGGAATAATTCGGATCAAGTGATTCAACGCGTTCCTCGAGAAAGCGAGGCAGATATCATCGAGGTAACGTCTAATACAAAGATATTTGTCTCGATTGTAGAAATAGGTCAGAATGGAGTTAAAGTTGTTAGGTACTTCTGTTGAATTGCGTCTGTTTGTTCATCTTAAGATTCGCAGGATTGTTTGTCTTTTCTATCATTAGCAGATTGTCCGTCGATATCGTTTTCAATTTACGAACACGAAATCGCTTATTAATCCCGTTTAGTCACCATCGCTAGCGGATCGTACAAGCAATTTATTATAATTCAGGGTGTTCCACATTTACAGAAAAATTCTCGTCTCCCCCCTGCCGTCCCGAGATATTCGTTCGAGAAACCGCTCAAGAGTTTCCATTTTCCGTTATCTTTTGTACGACTTCGCGACGAGCTTTCCATTATTCTCTTCACGCGAGCTTGACAGAAACTGCTTGTACGCGAATAATGTAGGGAACACATAGGACGGAGTGGCATTCGCCATATTTCCGTTATTGTCATCATGCGTCTTCGTTTCAGAGTTACGTTATCGTCCGATATCCTTTCTTCGTGCATTTCGTTGTAACTTTTCATGCCGCTCGTATTAGAGAGAAAAATATCCGTATTTTTCTACGTCATACAGGATATACCTATAATAAATGTCATGAGAATCAATATGCAACAAGAGTTATCGTTTAATCGACGTTCTTCAACGATAAACTTAATTGCAAGCAAAAAACGAGAGACCGCGTATCTGTTTTTTTTTTTTTCCCCGGCAAGCTACGAGTTGCTCAACAGAGTCCACGAGCGATCCCGTGAGAATCAATTCTTGCGGTCAGTCAAGTGTGCTTTGCCGAGTTCCGTCCGGTCATTCCCCGTGGAAAGAAATTACCTCGTATAATCGAGCTGCCGTGTATTCCCCGTCTGCCAATTTTACGCAGATCAAACATAACGATTTTCAACTCCGTATCGTTAAATGGAGTTCAATTTGACCGAGTAAAATGAAAAAAGCAGCCTCAGCTATCGATTTATTTCTTTATATCCATCGTATAGAATTTTCTTTTTTTTTAATATATAAAATTTGTCGCGTTATTAAAATAAATACGATTTAAATTTAATTTATTTAGAATTATTACTCGCGATATTATTATTAATTAGTTTATTAATTTTTTTTTTTTTTTTTTTTATTTTGCTTTTACCTGCCTTGCCTTGACTTAAATCAATATTCAATACGAGGCGTTTCCACCAGACTTTAATGCCTATAAACGAGCGTTCCTACCTAACCAGACTAGCGGTCTCTTTGCGCTCCTTTACTTTGTCGTTCTCCATCGACGGTTTTAGCGAACAAACGTGATCCTCCAACTCGTCTAGAGTCCTGTTCTGGCAGTCACACGTCGGCATGCCGACTGGATTTCCACAAAACACTAGTTTCAAGGCAAGACGCCTCGAAAATTAGCGGTTTGATTTGCGATTTCCGCGAGGATCTCTTACGAAATTTGATGAGCCAAATCCGATCTTTGACACTTCCGAAAAGCTTCTCGTTTAAAATCCCTTGATGATTCGTGGAGGTGCAGCGGTATAAGTTTCGTGGCGCCGAAACGTAGTCGGTCGGTAGTGTCAGAGAATAACTGGCGGCGATCTTTATACGTCGGCCTCGGCTGGGCACCGTGCCTCGTTCCCTCCATGCCGCTGCCGGTCGCAGCTGCCAATGGCTGAACACGTTTTCCTCGGATACGGGCACATGTGTAACCGGTCACGATAAGTAACATATATATAAGCGCAAATTGTAAACCATTGCAGCGCGAACCTTGCACAACTTGCGCGGCCACTAACAGCCTGAAAAGCCTGAGGTGGCGTCGAGCGTCCGCACATGAGTCTCGCGAGACAAAGGGGTAGCTGCGTTTCGGAAAAGATTTCATTGTCGGTCTTTGAGTTCTCAAAATCACCTGGCGTAAAATATTTCTGCGCAACCCGGATACATAGTTAAATGTTATTTTCACGTTCACTTCGCGTTGGGCGTTTTAATTAAGCACTTGGTCTATATGACCAGTCATTTTGTCACTTGACCGACCGCAATATTATCTCTGAATTGCGGCAACTCGTCGTAGGCGCCTTACGTCAACGTGATCTCGCGCAGAACTGTGTTTGTTGAATTTTTCGCGTGCTAGAACCACAAATAACCGTGGAATTCTCCGCCTCGCTTTCCGTCGGGCCAAGAAATTGTTGGAGTTATTCTCGCGCGTTATAAGGGTCGTCGAAAATGTTACGTAACCTACCCCGACGGGGATCGGATGCACCTGCTCGCCCCGCGGAAACATAATCGGAGGCTTATATTTTTTTATTTTTTTTTTTTCTCTACACAGTCGTTTCTTTCTCGACTCGTAACCGTGCATCTCCCCGCGAGGAATCACAGGGGATGAAATCCATTCGCGAGACTTCGCCGAGCAAATTGCTTGTAAATTGTTTCGAGGCTTTCCGCGGGATATCGGTAAATAAGTGTCATTTCGACGAACCGACCGCGCGTTTCCTAATAGCGCCCTGGCGAGGCACTTTAATTTCCGTCGTGCGTTTTCAAATCGATAAACGCGTCGGCTTTTACCTCACCGAGACTATAGGCACGCTTTCACCGTAATCACAGTGCAAAAGCTACGTCTTACTTTGAAACAAATTTCGACAAGACGCTTACACGATAGATTACAATATTTCTTCGAGAGAGGCGAGATCAGTGGAATGTCTCGTGATATCTTCAACAAATAAACTTTTTTGCATCGCTTAGCTATATTTTTTCCGACGCCTGTAAAAAAACGCTTTTATCTTTGGGTTCCGTTTGCCTCGGATAACCAAAATTTTTCTTTTTATTCGTCTAGTCTAGTTTCGAGAATGACAGAATCGGCAATGACCTAAACATCGCGAGATAATACTCGGCCGCTGTAATCTTCCATGTTTTTGAAACCCGATCCGCAGTTTACTTTGTCGATCACGAACATTAATGTCAACGAAAAATATTTTCGTACGTTTCGCGATTTACGAATCTCTCGCGCCTCTGCGAGACGGGTTCGCGATTCGAAAGCAACAGACGGGAACGTCGATAGTCTTCGCTTCGCGAGACGGTCCTAGATCTTCGCTACTTTTAGACCGACGATGGTCTAACTAATGCCCCGCTTGTTGCGTTAAGTGCAAGGTTGGGCAAGCGAAAAATAATCGAACTTAAAAATACTCGGATATTTAATATTAACACCCGACGCCGTTACATCGTCGGGACAGATCTATAAAAATAGATTGAATATGGAAAACTCGTTGAAACAAAAGGCATGAATTTATGCCATTCGACAAATCAACGCTTTCGCGTTTGTCAATTCTGAATTCATTCCGACGCGTTTAATCGAACGAGCCGTATCGTTTCGTCCCGTCGTGACTCTGATGCCACAGTGATATCAACACCTCGGGACTGATATACTGATAGGAGCCGCCGGTATCTCGGCAAACTCGTTGTAACGATATATGTCAAACTTTGGAGTCCGTGGTACGCGCGATAGTTACACGGTCTCACGTTTATAAATTTCCGTTTGAATCGCAATCGACGAACGGCGTCGGCTATTGTTCCTTAGCGCGAATTATTACTGACGCGACATCGTACATCATCCGCATTACAAGTGTCAACGCGTAATGAGACATTGTAACGAGACATCGTAATGAGATGTGTCATTAGCTTCAGACTCGCTAATGAAATAATCGTTTACTCGGTACGTAAAGTGCTATCAGCGTGGAAAAAAAAATGCTCGCGCAGATTATTGATTTTGTCAACAGCGTAATCAGAGTTTACTGGAGCGGTCGAGAGCTTATTTTTTTCGTTACGTAATCCAACGCGACACGAGAACGATCAGATGAGCGGTAACGCGGGATAATTTATTAACGACCGCCCGAATAATGTGGCTTGGGCAACGCCAAGTATCCCCCTACAATTTTATTGCAATCTGCGAGAGTCACTCGATATCCTTTGATATCGTTAATAATCGTAGACAACAGCAGTTATTCCCAAAGAGAGGTCGTTACGAAATTGTACAAGTTATATTTCGCGACATTTTTACATTTTATTCAATTATTAAATAATATAAATGATAAAATTTAAAAAAATTAATCAAAGTTAAACTAAAAGCGCCTGACGTAAAACGCTGTGAAATATGTATCGTGTCACCGTACATTGTGCATAATCCGTGGATCAAAGGGAAATAAAGGAAAACCTACAACAATCTTATGCATTCCCTCAGGGGATACTGGAGCTTGTGCGGAAAAAAAAAAAATTCTACGACCTAGTTTTACAGAATCTTTACAAAATACTGTCCACTTTGTTGGAATACTAAGAGATTTCATTAGCATTTAAATACAACAAATGCAAGGTTAAAATATTTTTCGTGCGGTATATCGTCACGTTTCTCGCGCTCGTGTCTGTAGATGGCCGTACTTGGCTATCTAATTTATTATTTACAGCGTTTCGTTGATTTACCTCGCTATCTATCGCTATTGAACGTGGCAAACGTGTAAAAGTAGCGATAAAAAGAGTCGCAAAATGAGCATCGGGAAGGCATCCGCGAGCGATCATCGTGCCTACCCGACGTGAAATTATTTGCGGCGCGCAATAACGTTTCAACTCTTGAAACGGGATCACAGCTTCCGCTTCCGTCTTGTAGCAATCACCGACATCGAGCGTTTTACTCATGCATTACCTTGAGAAGTACAGCACAATGTATCTGTTGAAAAACGTTGACTTATTTCGAATAGAGTTTAACTTTTTTCTTTCTTTTTTTTTTCCAAGGATGGACGAGAGAGAGATTTTTCTTTTTTCTTAATAAAATTGATTAGATATAATAAATAAGAATTTGGAACGTCTTTCGGCGGTAATATATTGCGCATGGAAATTTTCACGTCTCATATATTTTCTACTTTACCTTACTTAGGAGTATTTTACATTTATGTATAATACTGAAGCTTGTAGCTACATCGTTGAGAGAGCTATTTTACTTGATTAACGCAAAAAGATAAAAGTCAATAACAAATAAAAGCGGAGATAGACTATCCTCGCGCCTGAGCTCCTTAGAAAAATGGCTCGATGCTCCGGTGATCTCACGAGGAAAGTAGCCGTGCCTCGTAACTTATTAACATTTATATAACACGTTCCATCGTATAAACTAACGCCAAGCTAAAGAAATAAAAAGTGTTGAATTTGCATTTTAAATAGTTGATAAATTAATTTTTGAAAAATATACTTGTTCAGACGGTAAAACCGATTATTTAGCCATCAAAAAACATTCGCGCACTGCATTTAACGAACGTTATTTTTCTTCTCTGCAAACACAGTTCACGTACAATTATTTTTTAATTAAAAAAATAATCAAACGTCGGAATTTTCGTTACGAGAGAGTGCAACGCGATACTCCAAGGGTGCAGGCGCGCCCGTTGATAAAAGCGGGATAAAATCGAAGATCGGTTGGACCCTATAGCGCAAGGATTAAATACCGAGGGGACGCGGCTGGCGGAATATAGAAAGGGGCACGATCTTCTACGTTCTTATTAATAGAATCGCATCGATCGTTTGCTTGGTTGCCAACGGAAAGCGTGTGCAAGTCAACGTACACGTATTCATGCGTTTTATTAAGCATCCTTTCGCTTATTGTTGCTTGTCCAAGTGTCTCTCGACGTCTTTTGCCTTCGAGCGATTAAATCTCATTGAGATATTTAATTTGTACAATTACAAACTGTTACTTTTTGGGACGCGACCTTCGCCGCGTTGTCACGCCTCATTTCCTCTTGCGCAACTAAATTCGATGGATTAGCGGGGAAATTTTCAATGGACTCTGCGTGTGACACAGTTGCAGTTGCCCTAATTAGACGCGTCTGTGAATGACACATGCATCGAATGAGAGAGAGAAAGAGAAAGAGAAACCGCGCACAACATAAATCGTTCAGCGGCGTAAAATACACTCGACTGATTCTAACGGAAGCCGCAGGTCTGACCGTTGAAACGTAATGCCGATAAAACGCACGATAAATGGGTCAAAGCAGACCCTTCCTCTCCCCTAAAAAAAATAAGACATCGCGGTCCACGTCATTTTAATTTTAGTTATTTATCCTGAGAATATTTTTCTGTAATTTCTGGATTCCGTAATTATATTTATTTTTCCGCTTTAATTTATACCGACGATGAGATGACATTTTAATATTCTAGAGTTACATCGGAGATATTGCTTTACAAGAGGACGATATTTTAAACGTATTATGTATAATATATATTACTTTTGTGTTAATAATTAATTGTACATGTCGCACGTTCACAGAAAAAAAATATACGTTATCGTCTTTGATAAAATAAAATACTACGACGCAACAATGTTACGCGATTGTTACACAAAACTAAATTCAGTTTTTTGAGAAAGATACGGGAGAACGTTTCAAGTGCACTTCTCTCAATTTTGCAGAGATGAAAAGCAAAAATACATTTTTCATTTATCGAATAAAGTAAAGGGCAGTTCTTTTTTTATTCCCTACGAGATTTTTATTGAATAAATACGTCGGAAAAGAAAAATTAAAGTAAAACCAAATCGTGGGAGCTAAGTGTCGATCGTTGACAACCGTCAGGTCGATCCAAGCACACAAAGGTTCGCGAAATCTTTTCTCGGCGTAGCGGTTATCCCTTCGTGCGAGCGATCGAAGGGCTGCCGCTGCGCGATCGACTCGGGTCGGCCCAGCCCTTTTTCGCGCGCCTTCGAGGAACGCGAGGCGCCTATGTGCGGCAGCTACCCCATCGCGTCCGGCCTTATCAAATTCCTCCCCGACTCTTATCGACAAGGACTCACTCATCGAGCTCCTCCTCGTCCAGCAGAAGACTCATCCTCTCCTCTGCCTCGGAGCGCGCGTTGTGCGACGTGCGAATACCTCAAGGGGTGATTCTGGTCTCTCCACACACTAGAGCGAGCGGGGTGTAGCCTTCTCGATGATCCTCCGCAAGACTATAGCCGCGGAAACGCGCCGCGACTCCACTGGCGCGTTTCCCTCCCGCTCCCTTCCCTCCCCTCATTCTCTCTCCCCGTTTCCTCCCCGTCGTCGTGTTCCGCTCCCTTTGCTTTCCACCTGTCTCTGTCCCTTTCCGTCTCGTGAACCGCGTCAAACTTTCTCCTCTTGCTTTCGCATACCGCTCTTCTCTTTCCTTTTCCATCGCAAATTGTGCCTCCTTGGCTCGTAAAAATTCTTTCTTCTTTTCTCTCATACGTTTCTCCCTCGCTCACGGTCAATTTGCCTTCCTCTTCGACTCGCGCTGTCCTCCTTTCGCACGTAGATCAAAGCACCGACCAGGTGGTGGCGTACTCACCCTTCCCAGTTCATGCGCACTTCACGTCCCCTCTTTTAATTCCCTTACCCTCAGCTGTTCGACACATGCAGTAAAGATCTTTGTGTGGCCTATTTCGCAAAAGACCGACGGTTCGACGTGAAATCTGTCACTAAACGAATTCCCAATGTCTTTAAATGTACCGAATAAAAATACGGATAAGTACATAATTTTTATCTTATTACCGTTCTTTGGCGAAAGCCGCTACAATCCGTTAAATGTATCGGCGAGACTCGCCGATTTTTTATCTCAAAACTGATGTCGCAACACGAGCAAGTCAGAAAAAAATTATTTTTTAGCGATACAACTCATAATTGAGTAAACGTTTACGTTTTTTTTTTTACTAATATCTGTTTGCATTATAATTTTGCAGGAAATATAGATGGGTAGGATGGAACGGGTCATAGATCCTGGGCGCGGCAAATATGCAAGAAGGACTGGAGATCGTTATTGCAATTCAGGGATCAACTCTCTCGCCACACTCGTCGATACTACTGTCACAAACTGTGTTTATTTTTATCATTAATGTATATTATTTATTATAAATAAGTTAGAAACATTCATTTTGGGTTTGATAGATGTTTACAATTTTATACACAGAGAAAGAATATCCAACATATTTTACGCTCCCAGAAGGGTGATGTGCACCTCCTGACGAAAGAGAGATAAAGAAAGATCCAATAAAGAAAGAAACATTGACGGCGCTCTTGTTTCTTTCTTATGCATTTTTTTCTATTAAATGTCTCTTGCTAGTTTATTACGCTAATTTGTAGAGTTATTTCTCTAATTTCTTAAATTCAACATTAATTCAATACATTAACAGATTAACTGCGTCCTCTTTTTCAATCGCCTGTTTCTATTCGCGTTATTGGGAAAAGAGAGAAGATAGCGAAAATTGCGGCTTCGAGAAGATATTGAACTGTCGGAGAGTACGGGTAACGGGCAGCGCGCTAGCCAGCATATGACCAAGCGCAGGCAGTGAGCAGTTCATACGTGTACGTACACTGTATAATGTGAATACGGGGCGAGCGAGAGGCATGAAGCCCCCCTCTTCGAGAGGAGAGGAGACCCATGATCTTGGCTGCGCGCGGTGGCTGTGCCGTTGCGTAGAAAGATGAGAACCCGAAAGGAGAACCGCGACGAACTCCTCCTACCTGATCAAACAGTTTAACAAAGCTCAGCCTCGAAAATGTAAGACGATGATCGTTTATAAGAAATTCTTCGTCCTCAAAGAAACTATCCTCGCAAATCGAGACAAGATTCTTTTGTTCCCGAGAGAAAAGTGATTAAAATCGTAGAAAGTCATCTCTGCAAGAACGAAATCCCTCGTTCCCGAGGAATTTGTCTTTGCACATGAGCATTTCCTTGCCTTTGGAGAAATTCGCTCGCAGCTCAAGGAACGTTCTTCTCGCGCAACCCGCACGCACAGCCGGCAGAGAGAGGAGACGGCAGAGAGAGATATCTGCGGGCTCCTCCCGCGCGCTTTAATTATCTAAATCACACCAAACAAACGCAATTCCCCGCAATTACCTTTCGCTCTTTTGGAAATGCAAAGTTTACCTCGGAATCTCACACACTCTTTCTCCCTCTTGTTCTTTCTTTCGCATTCACTTTTTCTTTCTTTCTTTCTTTCTCCTTTCTCCCTCTTCGCCATTAGTGCTGGTATCTTTCACTCTTTCTCTCTCTTTCTCTCTCTCTCCCTCTCTCGCGCTCTAATCTATATTCCTCGTTCTTTTTTATATATTATATATAACAATATTTATATGATAAATTTTTTATGAATTTAAATCACATGCAGAAAGAGCTTTGAGTCGTTTCTGGCACGGATAAAAAGGAAAAAAAAAAAAAAAACTTTTTGGCTTTCGTGTAACTTTAAACGTAGGATGTTCTCGTTATAATTTAGCGTTTAGTACATTTCAGAAAAAGAAAAAAAAAAAAAAAATGAAGAAAACAGAAAAGAAAGAAGAAAAGAAAAGCAACAACACCACACTAGTAAATGGCACTAGAATTGTTCTCACTTGTGTCGTCGAATCTAATTCGCGATTAGAAAGCGTGTTTTTATTTTATTTTTTCGTTCGCTCGCCACGCTGTTTCGTCTCTTCAGTTTCTTCTCCTTTGCTGAGATCTCTTGGACTCGAGACGAATACAGACGGACGCGTCATTAAAAATTCACGCGGCACAGCCGCGCCGTACGCTATGCTCACACTTGTAAGACATGTTCGCTATCGCTTTCGATTATATATATATATATATATATATATATATATATATATATATATATATATACATACATATATATATATATACGTTTTATATATATATAAAAGTCGGACAACGATACCCGGAACCTTCAGGTATTGACGTATCCTTGGCCCGGAGTGCAGCGCACATTCGCCCACGATATCGACTAAGAACTAATCTACAAAAAAAAAAAAGGTAACAAATCCCGAAATGGGAATCGGTGTACGAGAGAACCGAATCAACTCGCGCAAGTTCGTATCGACAGTAAACAGATTTTTCTCATCGCTTTTCTTTCACAACGAAGTAGAACGCGTAACGCTTATGACGATTTTAGGTCCTCGTTCGCTTTCCTATTTCTTACATCGCTTCGCTTTTACGCTCTTCACAATTTTGTGCATTACGCGCCTTAGTTACTTGTGCTGGTATATAACACTTTCAGCGTGACGAAGCTTAACGCAGTGCGACGCATGTATCGATATATGCGTATACGGATGGCACCACGAGTTTGTTTCGTTTTTGTCACACGCCTCTTTAATGGTCCTCACGTCGTTTCACAGATTACGCTCGCGAGTCAACGGAGTAGTAGTTTCGCACTGATACATTGGTCAGGGTGCGAGAGAAACTGCTCGAGTCCGCTCGAATTTGCAGGGCACTTTGCCGTCTAAACCAGATTGTACTCCTTCAGATTGGACTGCAGAATGGTGTCCTTCACTGCCGCAAACACGAATCTGATGTTTTCCGTATCTGCGAAGTAAAATGGATACATTAAATCCTGGAATATATTTTAAATACTTAAAGTTTAAGTGGCTTCACAAAATACTATACATGCTACGAGTGATATCTTTCTTTCTGAAATACGGTTTAATTCTCAATCTGTTGTTGTAACAGTACTTAAACCTTTCCTTTTGACATATTTCTTACATCTATATTTCTTACAAGTATGTTTATCTGTAAATATACTGTGCTATTGCTTGTCAATGCTATAGTGTAAATTATTTATATCTTTTTAATAACTTTAGGATATCATTAAACACTCAAATAGATTAACGTGAAAGCGCAAAACGAAGATCGCCACTTACCCCCTAAAAAGAAGCTTCAAACCCGGACAGTCATGACATACATGCAGCATGCAATTCCCTTCAAGATACTTTTTGTAGCAATACGAGAGAAAAACCATAAACAATGTAATTCCTTTCTCCATACTTATTTTAAAGAAGCTTAAGTAGTCAAAGAACAATAAAGCGCAAAATAGAAGACGGAACAAAGTTGTTAATTAAAGTACATAAAAAATATTATAACAATAATGTATATTTAAAATGTGAAATACTTTAGATATTAGAAACGTTCCTGCATTAAGTTTTTGCCTGCTATAAAGGCTCATTAGTAACATAATGTTTGTAAAAAGTGAATTATTTTTAATTATTAGGACAAACATTTATTGATATACTCTTTTTATTAAGGAGTTACAAAGCTTTATATATTTTATTCAACGTATATTGTAATATGTTCTTGTCGACACTAAAGCTGGCAGTTATTATCGAAAGTAAAGTTTCGAAAGTATAGTTGTATTTGCAATTAGTTGACGATTAATCCTCGAGAATGACATAAACTTGAGCTGCAAAGTTAATTTTAAACAATCACGATAATATTTAATAAATAAATTATAATGACTCATATATTGTTTAAGTATCTATTAAGCAATCGTTATTTTTATACGACGGTTAAGTTACACTAAGGCACAGCTTCATTATAAACCTGTTGTACAAGTCTACATCATCCTCGGTGCCCGAATATTAAATAATATCGTCAAGAATCTGCGTATACTTGATAGTATCTATACCGACACGTTAAGCAAGATTAAACTCCTTAAGCGCGGTTTGCATGATTGTATCCTTAACGGCGCAGAATACAAGCTTGATGTTTTCCGTATCTGATGGTTAATTCCATGAACGCAGCATGCAAAATATAAATCGGGCATCATTGAGATTGATCAGCACCATTTAATGACTTTGAAAAATCAACCTGATATTCGACTTTATCGATATTACATTTTAAAATAACCTATCTAACTTTTCTGCATTAATCTTTTAAATAATGAATTGTATTTTCATCCTTTTATACATACACGTGTATGGTAGGTTGATTTTTCCATGGTGCATTTATAACATTTGATTACACACCTGATTATACGGGAGGCAGGCAACATACAAGCTCTGGTACAAGACACAACACATCGAAGAACTGTTTATAAAGCGAAAGAAATACGATATACGTTTACATAGGAGTTACCAAAAAACTAGCCTACCTGTGGCACACGTAAAGTGGGAATAAATAATCTTGTCGCTATCTGGATTCAAATCAACGAACATCTTCAGGATGAATTCTCTAGCTGCTTGAGCGTCTCTCTGCCGACCTGCGAAATACATAAGCGAGGGAGGGGCATGACATTACTTCCGTTTATCTACAAAGGCGTGTATATATTACAAAGTCAATGTTTTTTAGCGATGAGCTTAATAATGAGACGTTTATAATTGATACGGTCGGGTTTTTAGCAGATGTAAGTACGATAAAATGTAGGTTGGAGTCGGATTAAGAAAAGTTCTACACGTTACAGAATTTCTAAATATTTTACAAGACAGGAATAAATCTGTATTAAAAAATGTCGACCCGCGATATCGGCATTGCTCATATGCATAATAACAGCGCGAAACGCAGACGGATATCGATCTATTTTAATGGAATAATGTTGTACTCCACTCAAATCCAATATATGCTTTCCAAGGACAGCTTATTAAATTAGTCGTAGTGAACATCAAAGAAGCCTTTCGAAAGCCTCATTAATAAGCTAGAGAGCTTATATAAGAACACCAAGTACAATTTTGCAAATTCGTACTAGTTACTTGTAAGTTCGTAAAAAATCTGAAATATCGTTGTTTCAAACTAAAAATTTCAATTGAATATAACTTTTACCGACGACATTTCGAGTTTCAGCACGTTGATAAAAGATGTTGGACGTTTAATAATTACATATTACCTCACAAAATTACAAATTACAACACGGGATGCGAGCATTTTAATTATTGCTAGATTAACTAGCTTAAGCCTACGTACAAGTTAATTTTAATTTGACAAGATTACGTGCTACCGATTATTGCAAATAATGTATAGAAATGTAGATATGCATTTGTGGTTTGATATAGTATATTAAAATATAACCTTTGCAAATCGATTATCTACCTACTAATAAATGACCCGAATTAAAAATATTAGAGCAGCAAACTTGCAGGAAACAACATAAGAGTTGGATGAAATATCGATACTAAATAGTTGGGCAAATAACTAAAAAATCTATATTTTTGACTCGGAGCACACTCATTGTCAGTACTCGGACAGACCTGTCGCACACGTAAAGTGAGAGTAGCACATTCGATCGGGATCGGGATTACAACTGAGATACACCTTTAAGATGAACTCCCTGGCCGGTACATGTTGCTGTTTCGGGCCTATACCATAGAACTTATTTGTTACTAGTATTTAAAAAAAAAAAAAAAAAAAATCTTATTGTTCACTTTATTCACCCTATTTTTAAATATAAGATTTAATCTAACTAATCAACAACCGAAACAAACGTTTAGTATTTTATGCTGAATGGTTAATGATAATTCGTTTGGAAGTTCTAATAATAATTGAGAAATGTTTAATATCGTATAACTTACCATCAAATTCCGGAAAGTAGTCGACGAGATGAGAGTACATAATCTTTTCTTCTAGCAGATCTTTCTTGTTGAGAAATAGGATAACGGAGGAGTGTTGAAACCAGGGATATGTTATAATCGTTTTGAATAGTGCTTTACTTTCCTCCATTCGATTCTGAAAGAAAATCAGACATGAATCAGTTATAATAACGTCAAACTGATGACTTTCATAAGTCTTGAAAAAATAATACAATTACCTCATTTTCCGATTCAAATAGAATTTGATCATATTCACTTAGAGCTACTAAAAATATTATTGAAGTGACGTTCTCGAAACAATGGATCCACTTTCTTCTTTCTGACCTCTGTCCACCGACGTCTACCATCCTGCAAATAACGTTCTGTTAAATCGAATACTACCAGTAGCATATAAATGAAATCTAGCCGAGTCTTTTTACTTTTAATTTAATTTAATTTAAAAGTTAACTTTATGTATTTTTTATTTTTTTTTATTAATAATATAAGTAGTTGAAAAAGAAGAATATAAATTTTCAATTTTATTAATAATTTATTATGAAACAAGTAAGTAAATTTCTATTTATCTCAATTTATTCTAATTTACTCTAAAATTCGTTAAAAATCTGATAAATTCAATGCATTCATAAATAAAAATTATTCTCAATTGCATTACGTAATTACAAATAGTATTATAAAAATGTATCGCATGCAGTAGCATTATTGTAACTACATGTGAAATAAACGAGCAACGAACGAATATTAAATGCATTGAAGAAATAAATATTAATAATACGATTGTTGAAATAAGTTTATTTTCGCATTTACTATTTGTTCGTTCCCGTATATTCGTTTTAGCTAAACAATTTTTTGTTAAAAAAAATATAAAACATGTAAAAAGACATGCAAATGTTGAAGCCTTTTTAAAATTATGTATATAGAATTAAATATATACAGGGTACCCTTATAAAGTTGCAATTTTGAACTCTTCCCGAAATATAAGAATAAGAATAAACTTTATTAAACACTCTGTATATAATGTAAAATACATTTATATATTTTCCGTTAACCCTTCTCCTTTCTCGGACAAATTAAGAAGAAAATATTATATAAAATTATTTAATTGGATATTGAATTTCATTCGAATTTTTGTAACACTTAATCTTTAATGAAAGAAAGAAAAAGGTTTAATTAGTTGACATTGCTTTCTACGATGGAAGTATTTTAAGATGCTACAAAAACTCGAGTGCACGTTCAAAGGTATAGAATCGGACTGAAAGACTATTAGTACCTAAATATGATGGAGTCCAGATCAAATGGATATTCTATAATTCCGGTGGTGGGAGCTCGTGCCCGGAGGATGTCTTGCTCGGTCGGAAGGAAATCGGGCTTTTCGATACGTTCTAGATCACTAAGATAACTGCAAAACGAAATAAAAAGCTATTGTCTGGAAATGCATGCCATGCGTGGTATACTTAAAAATATACATGTAATTAAAAAACCAGAAAGTAACGTGTAAAACAATTTTCACACATGCTCCAGTGGTTTAGTCTAAAAAATATTTCAACGCTGATGCCGAGTCTTGAGACTTGCTTTAATATATTTGATATGATACAAACGTTAGATTATAAGAAAAAAAAAATTAAATTAAATTAATAATAATAATAATAATTAATAAAATTAGTGTTATTATTTTAATTTATAGAATCAAATTAAGTTTTAGAAATTTTATTACCAATTGACTTAATTTATAGTCAATTGACCACAGTCACAAGACTCTTAAATAGCATCGCGTGGAAAGGCGAACATTGAATCGACAACGAATCCCAGGTGCAATGAATAAATCACAGAAGACAAAAAGGATGCAGAAACGGTCCGATGCAGGTGGTATTGCAGGCTCAGGTAGATAGCTCGCTCCTTCTTTCATCATCCTCATCGGTCGACCGCGAGAGACACATACCTAAATCGGATCTCTTCCAAGTCAAAGGGATATTCAATTATACCGGTGGTGGGCACTCTCACACGAAGAATGTCCTGTTCTGTGGGGAGGTAGTTTGATGCCGCGACTCGATCTATCTCCATTAGGTAACTGAAACATCGTGTTCTCAATACGCGGTGAACAGGAAGAAGATGGAGGGTAGGAGAAGAGAAGGGAAGTCAAGAGCCACTGTGAGAGAGTTAAGTCGTGTCCGGAGTGCGCGTGAATATCAGAAGCGTTGCTGCGAGAACGTATACGCAAACAAGGTGATGATATGTGTTTAAACAAAATTCCGGCAAATCTTTGAAAATAAAAAGCTTGCCAAAAGATCTGAAATCAAGTTGTTCCGTTCTTTTTTTCCAGAGAGAAAATAAAAAATGAAAAGGCTAACATGTTCCCGTACACGTCAATATGTTTAAAAAAATGTTTTTTTTTTTTTTTTTTCTAATTGATCTAAGCTCTTTCGAAAACGAACCCGCGTGCTCGAGAGATAGAAAAGTACAAAATATCCCGTCCATGTGCCCCGTGTACAATTTCGACAAGAATATTCCACGTTAATTTAGCTTCCTCCTTGCGCTTGATCAGAATTACGTAGATGAATTGATGAGATAATTTGTTTTCAAGCTAGCGCAGAAGTGTCTTGATGTCTTTCTTAGGAGGAAGTCCCCAATTTGAAAACAAACGAGAGAAAAGATAAAATGCGGTGAGCCTGGGTCGTCCTGCTGTTTCATCTTTGATGAGAATGTTCGAGGTGGAGAGACGAGAGGACAATCTTTCAGTAAAATATGTTACGATGAGACAAGGCGCTTCGAAAGGGAGGCGTGGGGCGATCGACAGCCGAAATACTTACTACTTGGCGGAATCCGTGAGCTGGTATTCCCGTCTACGATCGTAACACTCCTGTATACCCGCGTCCGCCCACAGATCCTTGATCGCTTCCACGTACGGGCTCTCGAACGTCGTCACTGTTTCGAAGTCGACACTTCGGACCAACTCCGCTTTTTCCTGGAACGGAGGAAGAGAAACACATGAGAGTGCTGAAGGAAACAACAAGGCGGATCCATGAGTGTGATTTACGCGTTTCCGGTCCGGCCGTATCAAGGGTGCAATACAACACGTGTTATCATTAACCTTTTGATACTCAATATAGAACAGTTAGAGCTTTAATTGGCTCCTTTGCGAGGTCGAGCCTGCGTACAATTACTATGATTTAAAGCGCTTAATGCTGTATCCGAGATACGTACACGTCGGATCCGCGAAAGTGCAAAAATAAATAACACACGACCGAGCTAATTAAATAAAAACGAAGCGACAATTATAATTAAAAGATGTGTAATATTTTTATCAAAGTACTGCCTATTTAATTGTTATTTGCCGCGACTGCTGCTTTAACTTTTAAAACATATTAGACAATTAATTTAAAATATTTTGCATCGTCACTCCTGTTGCAACTTTTTTTTTTATTACTACAAAGGTATAAAGCAATTGACTAGAACAATACTTACTATATTCGAGGAATCACCGTACTGGATCTTCAGGAAGTCCATTGCCCGAATCATGGACTGCATCGCCATGAAAATGTTTTGGTATACAAGTTTGATAAACCCTTTCTTGTCCTCGTCCGAGTAGCCGGAGCCGTGGATAATCCTCATCTGCTTAATGAAGGTGGACTTGCCTGACTCGCCGGTTCCTGCGACAAAGTTTTGGTCCCGATTAGCTCGCTGTCAAAGCAAATAAATAGGCAACGGTCTCTCTTAGGGAGATTACGAGATTTCCGAACGGATAAACCGAACTTTTCGCATGAGGTAACAAGGGATGGATTTTTAATAATAAAATTAGACAAGGCAAGCAACTAAATCTAATTATAAAATAAGTAACTTGTACAATTATGAGATTGCCACAGTTGATTTTTCAATTACAAAAATCTGCAATTAACAAAAGAAAAAAATTAAACAAAATAAAAGTTATTAAAATGCACAGGAACAGCTTATTGCTCGGGCCTAATTACCTATTGCAATTGGTGTACCGCGATAAGTCGCGAGATTTAAACATTTATACGTCAAGTTTCATTTCTTCGTGCATGCATTATTTACACATATGAGCAAAGTTATGCAATGTTAATGTTAATTGTACAAGAAAAAAAATCTTGCTGGTTTCTAATGCGACGCGTTTACAGTTTCGCACCTCGCGGAAGATCGTTCGCATCTGGAAAACAGTGGGGCGCGAGTATGTCGGTCAGACGCAAGAGAAGGAGGTCGGGATTGTTGCTGGCTGGCGGTGGCGGAGCAACGGCAGCGGCGTGGTGACGATGCCGGTGGTGGTCCAGGCGCTGGATGCTGGATGGCGAGGGTGTAGGTGGCGCGTCGCCACCGTCGTTTCCTCGCGAAATCATGAATGAACGCGGGTAACACGCGGCCGGCGCGACGCACGGCGGTTTTCTTCTCAACCCTACGGAGTGCATCTCTCCCTACGGCGGGATAACGCACCCCTCGCGCCGCGAACGTCGTTCGAGATCTCGAGACGTACGCTACTTGGCTCTTCTTTTCGCTCGCGCAGAATTGCAAAAATCGCACAGTTGTTTATTAAAAAATTGAACAAGCTCTTTTCTTTTTTCTTCGAGTCCAAACGGTTGGATAAAAAAAAAAAAACGAGAGAAGAGACGATAATCCGCGTGTAAAACGGACCTCGTGAATAATGAATCGCGCTCGAATCTTTAATTCCAGCGTTCCTGATACCGCGCGCATTATCGACACGTTTGATTTAATATTTACTAGTTTCGATCGATAGCTTCCCTGGAATTTTTTTCAGCTTCGTCGAAAGATCTATCGTTAAAATTAAACATTGGCGGTGGGGAGAAACGTTCCGGGTATCGATGCACTTTGAAGAATCTCTCCCCAAGTTCGCTAGATGAAGGAAGAAGTGTTTGCTGCTTTCCGGCGGTGTAATAATGCCGGGCGCGTAACCTGAATCGATCTTGATGCACGCAAGGGACACGCTGGGCACAGAGGAGAAGGAGCTTTTTATGCGCGCCGCCAAGAAAAGACGCTTCTCGCGCCCACAAGCAGCCTTTCTCCGCCTTAATGAGGATGCAAAAAGGCCATCGGGCATACGCGGCTGCGCCTTTTATCGATAAAGACCCTCTCTCTCCCCCCCCCCCTCTGGCGTTACCAATCAAAAAAACGCATCTTTTTGCGGCACGATAAGAAAGCAAAAGTTTTTTTTTATCTAAATTTTAATTAAATCTGGGATTTTCTTCGTTCCATTACTTTTTTATTGAACGCTTTTATCGGGTTCGTTGAATCCCGTCGGCTCGCCCAAAGCCTCCCGCGAGCCATTGTGCGACAACAAAACTCGCATGTGTGACAACACGTGCGATTACGCGATGCGGGAAGCATTGCGCTTGTCGCGCTCGTTTACCGCGGCGCTTAAGACTCTTTGAAGTCGGTATTCTAGTAGAGTTACTCCATCGCCGATCAATGTCAACGGTGATTACACCCCGGTGGGTGCATCGCGCGCTAATTTCCTCGCGAGCCACGCTCGGTTATTATATTAATCGCGGTACAGTGTTAATTAAACTAGGTAATCCCTCGTCGGTCGCTTTTCCAGAAAATTGACCGCGGAATAACAGGCCGTCTTTGATGCTTCCTTAATTTTTCTATTTTTTAATAATCATTACCTCCACGTCGCTGCAAACCCGTGCTTTAAGGTTTGATTATTTTACTTTTCTAATTTAAAAATAAAGATAATGAAATAATCATCAAGTGGTAATAATTAATTCTTTGTTTTTTTTTTTTTTTTTAATTAACGAAATTACTTTCCATTTTTGACATATATGAGGGATATTTATGGAAGTAAAGGCGCTTTTATTTGCCACAAGAACACTGTGCATGAATGCTATTTTAATTTCACGCAATGCGCGCCAGTGGCGCGAGTATTAACGAGTTAATATTAGCCTACAACGCGGTCTCCGATTGTGCGAAGAGACATCGGACGATGCTGCCAACGAATTCACGGAATCCCGATCGAGATTGACTCTTGAACGCCAAGAGGAAGAACGGAGAAACGCGAAGGAATAGCGGGTTAATGAATGAATGAAAGCCGACGGTGGGTGGGATGCGCAGCCCAGGCTCTCTTCCGGTATTCCTTCAACGACATAACTAAAGCTGGAACTCCTCTCGTTCAGCTGGGAGAGAGAAGAGGAACTTAACTCCCATGTGGAATTATTTTCCTTCCTGATGGAGGAGAACAGCTCCTCCGTTTATTGAAATTCGTTTTCCTTCGCGCCTTCGAAAAGCCGTTCGGGGCGTTTAAGAGCAAAGGATGGGACCAGCGTTAATTTCGATAATCAATATTTTAAAACGACGATATATTCTTTTGGGATAAAGGGACAGGCGGCATAAAAGTTTTGATATCGTAACTTTATATCGCGGAATCTAAATGTTTAATTCTTCAAGGCTCCTCCGATGTGGCACACCTTCGAGGATTTATACGAGAAGACCCGAGTAGACGCGGAAAAAAACTAAGATTCGACAAATTTGAATTGCAAATCGCGGCACATGTAAAAAAAAATGTACAAATGCGAGATTCAGAAAGACGTGGTATTTAAGTTCGATCATTAATTAAAAAAAAAAAAATAAAAAAAAGTTGTTTTACATTTGCGCTGCCACGCGTTTCCGAAAACAGGTTGCGAGAAACGATTGTGGTATACCAAAGGTATCCATTCTCCTTGCATGGGAAGTTCGCGAGGCATTCTGCACGATCGTCAAGGACATGACGAATCAGAAATACGCGAAAGATGAGAGAACAGGCCAGGAGGTTGAAATTAATTTACAACGCGCGTAATTCCCCTTTTTTTTCCTTTCTTATTTCCTTTGAAAATAATTAGTATTGAAATGTAACAACTGTGCAGATGTACCACGCGCATAAAATAAGATAAATCCACGTGGCTGTGTACCACGCGTGGATGCTGGAGCTAAATCTGGGAAATATATCTATGTAAATCTATGTAAATCAGCCTCGTATTCCGAGTATATTTAGGTGCCGAATAATCAAATGTTCCCGCGAGTCGACTTTAAAAGACTTATCCATTCGAATATTCTCAATTCAAGCTGCACATCCAAATTACCGATTAATATCGTGTTGATTTTACGATCGCGTCAAATTGTTTTTTAAACTTTTTTTATATTTGCGACAATGTGTTTTTATATTTTTTACCCTGCACCAAGAAATTCTAATTCAATCCATAAAGTGCCCCTTTGCAGCGGCGCAGTCAGCAAAATTCAATATCTTAAAATGTTTCGAATGCCGACAACACTTCCAGTTAAACCGAACACCCTCAATTGGGAATCGTAGTGCTCGAATTTATTCGATTAATTCCAGCAAGGCGGCTATTCGATTATTATAATTTTAATTAAGTGGCTCTTCCGGCGGGTTTCTCGGTGTCTTTCGCGCAAAAGGGCGAAGGCATCGCTCCGCCCTACACAACGACGATCGACACCCTTCTTCTTCGACGCACACTGTCGGCGGGCGAAGGGAAAAGCCCGAATCGACGGACGTGTACGCGCCAAGCGCGGAAGCTTTCCGGGGCGGTGGAAGCTCCGCCGTCGCCGGGGGTGGGTCGATAGATGCCGACGTGGAGAGATAGGGCGAGAAGTGTGTGTGTGTGTGTGTGTATGAGAGGGAGAGAGAAAGATAGTGAGTGCTAGTTAGAATGAGAGAGGCGGCAGAGCAGGGCTCTTTCGTCTCCCAGGCCGCAGCACCACCGCGCCCCGATATTTGCGCGCCACCCTTTGCCGGCACCTTTAGGCGGCACCCACACCGAATCACCCGCTCGCACCCAGAGACAGGAAATGTCTGAATGGGTTGTGGAAATAATGCCGGACACGCGGGATCGCTAAAAATTTCACGAGACCCGTACGAGGAACGTGCAGAGAATCTCCTGGCTATATTCCAAGATACATTTATTTCTTTTCCTCCTTAGATGCACTTGACCATTCGAATTGCTCTCACAATCGTCCATACTTGGAAGAGTTGAAAGAATAGAATATTATTTAATTGATACAATGTAATATGTACGCGGGTGTAAAAGAAAAAAATTTTTTTTAGTGAGGAGAAAAATGGAAATATTAAATTGTTGTGTTGCGCGGAATGCATGATAACGTATAACGTGATAATGTACGAGACTTATGAAATTTTTCCTCGATAGATAACCCGAAACGCTGCATCGGCAATAATTCTCTGAAAATTATGCTTTGTAATAATTTCCTTAACTTGCGAGAGAGAGATATCCTCTTTTTTATTTTTCTCGTGTAACGCCGGGTTCTCGCGCTCAATGATTACGATTCATGATTGCAGTTTGTATACTTAAAACAATGTAAAAATTTCTCTCGCATTGCTGTGCCAATTGATTTTTTATCCAGTTCGATAAGCGACGGACGCGCTATTTAATTTGACGCAATTAACTCGCGTGAAACGTCATTCCGGGATAATTCCTTTGATCGTGAAGCAAATGTAACTTTTTTTTTTTTTCTCCGAAATTATATTTTTATCATAAAACGATAAATACGTAACAAACATTAACGGAAGCGAATTTAATAATGCAAAAATATTATTTTCCATGTTGTACGTTACGAGCAACAAATGGGCACACATCTTGCAAGAGGCCGGCCAGTTTTGACGTCGAGTTGGCCACGCGTTGATATTTTAAACGTATCGATCGAACTTGCAAATACACTCGGTATCAGTGAGCGTAGCCGATTGAATTAGCCCGCTCGCGAATGCGAAATATGCAAATCGCTAAGTATTTACGCAATCCGTGTAAAACGTTACACATGCTACAACCCGGGACTTGATTAGACTCGCTCGATACCGATATTCTGTCGTACGTCAGTAGCACTATCTGATGTACGTCATTAATATAAAATGATAAATTAAAAGATTACACTCAACACTTTTGGAAAGCACCAAATATCAAGGAAGTATACAAAAAAAATTAATGCGTTTGTCGAAATCTACATCAAGCTGTTCGATCCGTTTGACTAAGCAACTGTTGCAATCACTGATGCATTATCAGTACGAAATATGCTTTGATGATGGTGTTACAAAATTCAGTTAGCGTAACTCAGAGATTGACACCCTAATAAATTTTTTGGCAACTCTGAGAAAACTCAGCGATCTAATACAGTCGGAATAAAGTTTAACATTCTGATTCGCAAATAACATCACCGATGTTTGTCACGAAAATCGTCCGATAAAGTGCTTTTCGATCGTACGTAGACGGCGTTTTTCACGCGAACTTTCCAATATTTACCGACTCGATTAAAAAATATAATTGTGAATTTTACGACGTGTAATTTTTTATTTACATATAAATGGATTTGCGCCGTCGCTTCGCACTTTTTTTTTTTTTTCTATTGGACTTGATACCCCATGCACAGAGCATTATCGGTTAACTATCAGTTATCAGCGATAAAATCTAAAATAAAACAGCGATCGGTAAACGCTTGAATGAGTGTGCCAGACGCCTTTTTTTCCGAAACCGAATGAGAACTTCCGTGGATATTCACCGTTCGGCGATTTCGTTCAATCGCCAAGAATTTGTTTTGCGACCGCATTATCAATATGCGTGGATACGCGGTTTTCCGCGGTGATGCTACGATACCTGCGTATGATTATCGTGATTCAATTTCTTCTTGCTCGTATGATTCGGATGCTGCGCGCTTCCATTGTATCGAACTACATTGTATCGAACGTGGTGAATTAAATATATGAAAATGATACGGCAGTCATTGCTGCCCGGAAGTGCTCGAAAGTCAAAGCGTCGTCTGTATGCAATGAAATGGCGTGGAGAATAAGCATCGCGCGGAAAACAATAAATTAAACGTGAGTTTAATTAGGTGTGCAATCAAGAAAAATTCTAACAAAGGTGATTCGAAAAAGCTGGAGGATTCGTGAAAACTAATCGCACAGTGAATTTAACGAAGCACAGAGATCACGAGGCATCCCCTAAACGGAGCTCCGTAAGTTTATTCCGTTTGCGAGGATCGTGCGTAATAAAATATTTAAACATCCGTGGTCCAGCGCGAACAGCAGCGGCGAGAGATATATCGTCCAAGCAGTTCGGCAAAATGTTTTCGTTACATGCGTATACACACATGCACACACGACGACGTATGCGCGGATACATCGAGTAACACCACATTGAAAATACAGCAGAGCACTATCAATTACGCGCCGATAATTGCGTACACTTGGCGAAACGTAAATTACATATTAATAACTGCGCGTGATAATTGGTATGCCAGTATGCAGAAATTGATAGTAGGAATAACAAAAGTAGGATGTACGCGGCAGCGCGTACATAAATAATTAACGTAGCGTCTAACGGAGATCTCGTAAAACCAACTTTTCTTTCTTTTTTTCTTCTTTTAAATACCACGTTATTCTTTTTTAATTTTATTCCTGGCGCTTAATTTGCAGAAACTTATCCCTGTCGCCACTCTATTACACGAAGATCGATTCCCCGGATGGCGACAGAATTGGTACGTAAACATCGCGTCCGGTAATTCGGAACGCACACATCCCGCTACAAAATTGAGTCCGACGTGCGTTTGGGCTTCTCGTCCAAAAATGATTTCGAAAGCACATAACTCGGTTACGTCCCATTATCGCGGCACCCTGCACGTGGCCGAGCCATCGGTTTTTGCGATTGTTTTCAGCGCTATCGCCTATTAATTACCCGTTGGTTATTATCCGATCGCGCGATAAACGGCATTCGTTCAGTGGCACCTCCCAGTCTGTTTGATCAGTTGAGAAACGCGCGTCGACACATTTTCCACTTTAATTAAACGCCGCTTAAGCGTCGCTATCAAATTACTGAAATTATAGCCTTCTGATCTCGCGCTACCTCCCCCTGTCGAATAATAATTAACCGATCAAGTCCTTATAAATAAGTGTCAAGTTTTCTTAAATCCTCAAGCCTCAAAGACAGTCTGCAATAATTGCCGTTTAATCCCTTCGTGCCCATCATCTACCCGTAGCCTCCATTTAACTACTCCCATTCACCAACTGCTGTTCCTCTCTCCCCTCGAAAATTGATACGAAAGACAATGAACCCGATTAGAGGCCGGTAAAAATATAGACGAATAAATGGCTTTTACATAAAAGTATTCGCGGTAAAAATAAATAATAAATTAAACAATTTAACTTCTCTTTCTTAAGCATTGAGCGCAAATGCGAAAATAATTAATTCTAATTTATATTATTCGCGATCTGTTGACGAACTTAGCTACGCCGGCAATTCAGCGAGAGGAATCTCCCAGGATCGAGAGATTCGCGTCACAATTCGGTACAGCCACCCCATAGAAATAATTGTTTATAAATCGCCTGGCGCGTCCATGCCCTCTCACCCTCTTTCTTTCTTTCTCCCAGAAGTGCATCATTTCGTCTGTCGTCGACGCCGCCGCGCACAATGCACGTGAAAAGTTGCGCGCGGCTGTAAAAGTCCTGTCGGCGAGGCCTTTGCCGCACAATCGTGACATTATTTCCCGTACTGAATGCCAACGCCGTTAGGTACATTGTTCAGGCGCGACTGAATGAGCACCGATTAAAAATAAATGGCTATATAACACCGCTGACGTAGGGAGGCAATTTTAGTTATTAAAGAGGGACGCTCCCGGGAAATAAAATGTTGCATCCGAAGTAAAGGTGAGGTACCGATAAAGTAACCAGTTTTTCTGCGACTCTCGAGCCCGATATATCCTTCTCCCGCCCTTTCCTTTCGTCACGCGAGAAGGGTGAATTACAATTAACCCCTGGAACGTCATGTTGGAGTATAATGCGTCACGAGTCTTTAGAAAACGTGGCGCGACATCCGTGACATTATTCGCCGATTATTTTTAAACAATGATTTTTGACTCCCTGATATCACCTCGCGAGACTGCCTTCAAAAAATTTCTTATTATCGCCCGACGTCGAAAAACATCCGGGAATAATTAATTCGCGATTAACACCGCCGCGAACGCTGGACCCCAACGTCGAACTTGACTTCCGAAGCGTAAACGTTGCGAAATTATATCACCGAATTGAATCGCTTGAGATGAAAACGATCATTCAAATCGCATTTCCGCTGCCGCCGCGCTAAAATTAATTTCGACGGGAGTGCTGGAGCATTATGTGATCGACGAAAACGTCGTTCATTACTTTCCGTTGCCCGCGTGTCATTTTGTAACGTCGTGCGCGATAATTTTCGACTCGTAAAAAAAAATCGCAGGATTTATTACGTAATCGTCTCGCGTACAAGGCATTACGCAAGATCCTGAAGGAAAAGGTCAATAGTCTTCTGAGCATGATAGCGGTGGCTATTTTAAGCGAAAACGAAACGGGAGAATTCCGTCAAGTTATTGCAGGAGGGCTTAATGTATGCAAATAAATTATGAATAGACAAATTGAATTATTATACAATTATTTCCACGAGCACGTTTGTAATAATGACGACGAAAATCGTGCACAATATAAACAAGGAAAATTGCACGTAAAAAAAGAACGTATGCATGATAAATCACGATCCGTCGTGTTCCTCTTTTCATGTTGAAATATATGTTGCTTGCGTCTGTCGTCGAGCAAAAAAAAAAAAAAAACGTTGCTGGATATTTATTTGCAGTTCGCTGCAAAAAATTCTTTAACAAAATTAAAATTATCAAGATATCGAACGGTTAAAAATAATTTGGCAATTTATTTGAAAACTAAAGAATAATACCCCGTGCCTAATTTATCGCCAATTTTTCGTCGGAATGTTTTACTTTTCCACGTATACAGTTCGGATATGTAATATCGGCTGAAATATCGATGGATCAATGCAGTTACACTCCGCGTGGAGTCACGCACGCGTTTCGATGTTTACGCGATCCTGTCTATATAAAAACGATTAACGCGCGATTAACGACCGCGTGTTTTCAGCGATCGCGTGATTGCGCAATCAGCGACGATGTGTTTCAGCGATTCAATGAGTTCTATTTTTAACCCTGCTCACGGCCCGAGGAGCTCGCGGGGCTTTTTATCGGCTTTATCTGTGTTTATCGCCCACCGCGAATAGGAGAGGAAGCTCCGCGCATATTTGTTGATCGTTAGAGGGGCGATTGTTCGTACGTACACGTGGAATAATTTGACGGCTTTTATTCCGGAGTGTAACATTATATACGGCGATTATTTATAGACCCGATGCCGGAATTTTGAAATGAGAGAAAAAAAAGGGCAGATGCGGGGAGGTGGGAGGCGAAAGGGTAATAAGTGCCTCCTGTGAAACGCACGTGTCTAAAAAGGAAATAGTTACGGCTAATGTGCGTTGGCTAATATCGAAGGTAAAATATCGATACTTGGATAGTTCAAAGTGTCATAAGTATTCTTACATGAGTCGTGGGGTGCAATAGCGACGTGTAAACCGTGAATAAAAATGAGTAAAAATATAACTTTTATATATATGACGGTATCGATACATATACAGATTATAGTATATGACTGCGGCCTAACGTCAACTCTTATTGTTAGATTCTTCATTTTGTGATGAAAAGGTGACGGCGGTATAAAGTCCCTACGTGCTCGTTGAATAAAATAAAATTCGAAACGAGGGACCTTCAAATTCAAATTAGTGTCAAAGATTAAAAAATTGTTATATAAAATAATTTTCTTTGATACAATTTGATAAAAAATTTCGTCACTTTTGGCTCCAATTAACCCGCTAAAGAACAATACGATCCAACGCAAGTGTACAAGACATATTAAATGTTTCGTGTGCAAATGCAATGCACATGTGGGACATGCAGCACGATTTCATTGAGAATTGCTGATTTCAACATGCTTATTGTAATCGGTGGAATTACAAATTCGACCGAAACCGAATATCGATGCCTTGGGGACTGTCGCGGCGGTAAGTTAGCGCGCCTCCGGTTCGACCATTTAACACGAAATAGACGGAATATTCGAAACTGGGGAGATTAACGTAATATTTCGCTCCATCGAACGACATGCACTACGGAAGCGTCTGTACAGACGCGCACATGGGCAACGAGTTGACACACACGTACGTATACTATACGTACGCGCGCGGAGATGACACTACACGCAGGATCCGTACTAGAGGGTATGCAGATGCTCTCGATATATCGAGCGCGCGTAAATTTGCTGTAACTTGCCAATGAAGATAATTAAAGATTATCAGGATACATTGTGAAACAACGTTCTCCTCGTGCCGCGCGGCCGACTAAATTGATTGCCGCTCCCGTTAAACGACAATACGCGATAAGATTCATTACTTGTCGTTACCTGCCTGATTACGATGTAACACGTGTATAAAAGCGACCGTATTTATCGGCGCGGAGAGAAAGAAAGGCGAAGCAAATTGAGTAAACAGAATGCGCCAGCCTCATTATCTCGCATAATTTTTTTTTTTTTTTCCCCCGCTTTTACGCGCCGCGATAAGGAACTCAAAAAACGTTTATCGATCTCTCATCTGGCTCTTTTCGGTGGTTCTCGATCAATTTTAATTTTTTACCGACCTTTCTCAGTTCTCACGACCTCCCGGACTAGCAGCGATCCTGCATGATGTGTCAAACGCACGGTGAAAATAGCGTCGCGCGGAAAATACCTCGGCAAGGACCTTCGCGGGCTAATGCACACGGATTAAAAAAATAACAAATCGATTTTGTGATAAATTTATTTCTAAAGGCTTAATTTTAGTTATCGCTCGCGCCGCAAATTGCCTAAAAATTATAACTCTTATTTCGCGGTTTAAAATGTGATTATTACTATTTCTGATATAATATTCCCTGCGACGTCGTAAACGATTTTAATAATTATCGATTATTATTTTATTTCAGAACAATATCTGCCTACAACGATTACAAAATATTTTACAGTTTGGTGTTTCAAATTTCCAAAAAAAGATCGTGACTGAAATATTTGAGAAAGGTTGCCATTTAGTTGCGAGAGAAAATAAAAAAAAATAAAACGTACAACTTCATTCTAACAATGTTCAAATATTACATTGTAACGAAATCCAATAACAAAATTAAACTACTATTTGTAAAAAAATTAAAAATTTAAAAAAAGCACTTTTATTCCTGAATAAACAATTGTTGAAAAACGTTGATTTGTCAGATTTTATTTTTGGTATTTTTCCATGTTGAATCATCGCGGAGCGACGTATTCCCGCGGGATGCAACAAACGTTCGTGCACGTAGTAAGAACGTAATTTTTTCAGGACAGGGAGTTGATTTTTTTTTTTTTCTTAGAGAAGAGATTTAAATGGATTGATGGACTTAATTATGGAGTTATTTACCTCACTGAAGGCCTTCGCGGCTTAACGCACACAGATTAAAAATAACAAATCGATTTCATGATCGACTTATTTATAAGAGCCTAATTTTAGTTCTATACGACGGCGCGCGATAGGACTTTCCTAAAGTAAAGATTATTGCAATTCAACGTGTCTTTTGCGAGACTTTGAAAATCTTTTAATTTCAAACAAACTATAAAAATCCTGTATAGCATTTTACTGCAAATGCATCGCGTTCCCTTTTTTTTCTAGACTATAAATACATGTATCGGGATAGTATATTTTCGCATTAATACATAAAAATTAAAAAAATTAGACGAGGGTACCGTGGATTTGTTTAACACGGTGAATTTCACTAAATAACGGCTTCATTCAGCTCGCGACCGAGTGCTATACTGTTTCGCAAAAAGTCAGGGTAGTAGTAGCACATGCAGATCCGACGGGTTTCGCGGCTATGGAAGCGAGCGCAATCTTTAATGTCTCTACTTCCGGGGGCTGGGGTTTACGAGCGCGCTAATAATACACGGATGAGCAGCGGCGGCCGACTTTGACACCACAATGTTAATTACTATCGGTGCATTTACACCCCAGAGTTTCTACCACGTCTCAAGATTCGCTCTTCGTGGGTTTCGCAAGTGTAACGGCGATCCCGTTCACCCTTCTGAGAAGAAGAAAGACGGAGAGAAGGCGATTCGTAAGCGAGTCGAGTTCGTTACATCGCGCGGAAAAAGAAAAAAATAATTACGCACGTAAAACGTGCGGGGAGACGCGATAATTGGAAATCGAGAATTTGATCGGCGACAAATGGAGCCGCAGCGAAAAGAAACCCGGCCGGAAGAATCGTGCCTCGTTTATCACGCTGCTCACGTTTCCGCGACCGGAAGAACAGAGGTCGAAAGAGCCATCTTTCTGCGGTCTCTCCGTTAGTTCGATAACGGAAAGACAAACGTGTGCCGGAATTATTTGAGGACTTGGGACGTCGCGATCTACCGAGCTCGTTGTCCCGACAACGAAACTTTAACGGATGAAAAGATCAACGTTTGTCGCAAATTTTATGTCGCTTCAAACAAAATTTCGTAATAAAACGACCCGAGGATTATATTAAAGTTAAAAAAAAAAAAAAAAAAAAAAATTAATATTTAATTAACGTGGTAATGTTATTAGAATTATCTCGCCGCAGCGGATCTCGAATTCTCCCGGAGTCACGAAGTAACCGCTGCTCGCAATCGGCTCGGCGACAAGAGACTCGTTGCGGCATCACGTATCCCGCGATCGAGGTATATCACGTATTTAGCCGATGCATTCCGCGGGAACGGACGCGCTTTCGATAACCAACGGAACGCGCGCCGCCGAGAATCGCGTGAATTGTTCTTCGAAACTCGCGAATTGTTGCGCCCGGCGTTCGAATGTGGCGCACGTGTGTACGTGCAATCGTCGAAATTGAATCGCGGACCCGCGATTTACAATTTCGCCGAGTCGACAGGGCACGTCTCCGTAGTTGGACAGCTTGAAACTTGGGCCGGGCGCGAGAAAAGAGCTGAATCGGCAGCTGGCCGGCGCCGCATTAATTAAACCCTTTGTTTCCAAAATTAAATTCGATAAGCAAATCTTAGAAAGAAGTCTCGATCGCGTTGGTTAGCGATACATTTTTTACCAAGGTGTATACGCCCCAGTCGAACATCAAGAAATGTAAAACGCGACTTATCAGCCTGCAATTTAAAAAATTGCTCTTCCGCACCGGTGCGTCTCCGCGCCAAGTCTATTAAATTCGAAAGTCTATTAATTTTTAAAGTGGACGTGAGATAAGAACGCGAGACAGTAGCGAACGTGGCGAGTGGCGTTTTTTTAATTTCGAGCGATGCCATTCCCGAGAAGGTCCGTGATTAGATGAAAACGCAGCTAAATAATACGTTTAAAATGCTCTGGGCTAGCGGTCCGCGGCGAAGAAAAAAATTGACGCCAGCCGAATTAACCTTCTAAAGTTTCACACATATTTTATCAACTTGCCTCGTCTGGATTAGAAATCCGAATATAACTTTATGGAGACTGAAATATAACCCTCTAGGAAACACCTCGTAAACCAAAATCCTTTAAATAAACCCACCCGTTTGACATATTTAACGACAAAGAGCGTCGCGATCCGTTCGACGGCCAATTAATTACAATATTCGAGATATAATCCGCGGGTTGCTCCGACGTCGCGATTAGGTGCGATTTTAGATCGCGTATTCGTACATTTACTTTTTAAAAATGTTTCTCGACACCTTTAAATCGCTCCCAATCTCTCCTTCTTGACGAGCGGCTCGCTGAATGTCTCGGCGATTAAAGGCGCCGGTGATATTAAGGACTTGGCGTATTCGCCGGACGAGATAAGAGCCGCCGAGCGCACGCCGGCCGCGTCGATCGACCTCGTGCACGAGAGAACGTACGTGACGCGCGGACGTCGCCTCCCGGGCGGCGCCGACGTCGGCGTCGGCGTCGGCGTCGGCGTCGGCGTCGACGTCAGCGTCGGCGGGCACGCGGTCGTGGCACCGCCGTTCACGAGAGCCGCGCATGAATGAAACGAGCGAGCGCGGCCCTTTCCAAAGGGGAGAGTGCCCGGGGGTAATCTCGCGACGGCGAAATTAATAATCGCCGACCCTCCGAGGTCGGTAGAGCTGGCGACCGTGCTCCCACGACCCGTCTGTATCTCGTTAAAACGTTTTCCTGTTTTGCGTCTGCGATTGTTCAGCGATCACGGTCACCCTCCAAGCCGGCTTCCTCTGAGAATTCCGCCGCGCTGTCTTTTTTCCGCGTAATAACAGCCGGCGCGGATCGATCTGTCATTCGCGATTAATTACCCGACAAACGGAAAATCGTGGAAACAGGTGAATCATGACTGACGACGAGTTCCGGAGGGAGGAATAAGATCGTGATCTAGTGACTCTTTAAAGCTGTTAGTCCACGCGGGTCTAAAGTATCTGAATTGCCGATGCGACGACTTGACAAAATTACGCGTTTCGACCGAAACGAATTTCCATACAAAGGAAGGAAGCGGGGGACTGCACCTGTATCGAAATGGCAGTGACTAAGCAACTCGCTGCTGATCTCCGTACCGGGTTCACGCGGCGTTATCGTCCTTGATTAATTTCGTTCTCGCGGGTGGAAAACCGGCGATTTGCCATACGGTCTACGCTTTTACCACCCGGCTTCGTGTTATTCCTCGACCGAACGCTGGGTTTCACGCCGCGGATAGTGGGGAGGCAAGTCGAGTGGCAAATTACTCGCTCACCTTCCCCGACAAACGACGGTACAGAAAGTTTAAGCCAAGCGACAACCCGCCGCCGCTCCTCCGTGGGTCTCGGCGCCGGGTTACAATTTTTTTTTTTTTTTTCCTTTTTTTTCCCGCTATTTTTGGAGCAACCCGCCGGCGCCTCGGTCAACGCAGTCCCCCCGTTTTTTCCGAGTAAAAAAAGGCGACGAACGGAAACGACTGATTTTTACAGCGACCGGACGCTTGCTTATTTAGTGAAAAATGGATAAAAAAACTCACCGAGTAAGAGAAGTTTGAGCTCCCTCCTGGCATCCCGCTTGTCCCTTCGCAGTTGTCGCTCGATTTCCTGGTTGATCCGTTTCTGTTCCTTCGCCTCTTCCGACAGGCAGCACGCCATGGCTCAGAACGGCAGAATCCTCCTTTGACGGAGGAGGTGACGACGCCGAAGAAGGAGGAGGAGATGGGAAAGAAAGCGACGAAGATGCGGGGGAAGGGAAGAAAAATGTACGGGCGATTTGGAATGACAGCGAGCGTTGTGCACGCCGACCGGCGGCGATCTTCGTTGCGGCTGGGGATCTTCTCGGCCTCACGTCCGCGGCCGACGTCCCGGCGAACGTGTTGGAACTCCCAGTCGGCGATCTGCTCCGGAAGACGGCGAAAGACCAGGTATTATCTCGCCGCTGCTGACGCGGCGGCGGCGACGACGACGACGACGGTGACGCCTCGTCGCCGTCCTCGTGGTCCCCGTCCTCCCGCTCTCCCCGTCTCTCTCGTCCCGGTGGTGCCTCTCTCGCTCCCCGCTGCTTCCCGCTCGCTGTCGTTGTCTGCTGTCGCCACGGACACCACCGGCGACGGGACCCCGGCACCACTACCCCACCGACGACGACGGCAGCGGCGACGGTGACGGCGACGACGACGACGACGACGACGGTGACGGCGACGGCGACGATGACGGTGGTGTTTCACTCACTCGCGGCAACTCACCACCACCACCACTGCCACCACCACCACCACCACCACTGACACTTTTCCCGGCACGACGGTCACCACGACGACGGCGACGACGGCGACGGCGACGGGGGAACGTCCCCGGCGGCGCACCCGTGTTTTCCCCTCAACGACGACGGCGTCTACGCAGCGCCGCTGCTCCTGGCGGGGCTCGACGACGCCAGCGACGCATCAACGCGCGTCCACGCGCACGCACACGGGCCTTCCACTCTCGTCCTCCAGCTACTCGTTCACTCCTCGCGCGGCTTCCTCGTTCTCCGCCGCGCTCGCTCGTTTCTTCTTTCGCCTCCTCCGCTCACCTCCTCCGCCGCCGCGCCTCACCTCGCTCGCTCCCGTTACGCCCTCGCGCCGCTGCGTCTCGCGAGCGCTCGCGCGCACGCACACGTTTCGCCCCGAGAGTGCCGAGGTTCCGTGTGTGATCGCGCGGCTTTTACGTGTATTCGCTCCTCTCTCTCCCCGCGCGCCGGGTGTACGCGCCCTCTCGCTCTCTCTCGCTCTATTACTCCCGCACGCACGCACGGAGCGCACACATGCAACCACCGGGTCGCGCACGTTTCACCTTTCTCACGGGCACGACGTTGTCGTAACCTCGACGTTCCCTCGCGGAGGGCGAGGTCCTCTTTCCTTCTCGTTCCTGGCTTCCACGCTCCCTCGTCGCCTTCGCCCTCTTTCTTTCTCTTTCGCTCGCTCCTTGGTTATATTATCCCGGCGCGCGGATGCAACACACTCGGCGCACTTGAAGGCACCACCCGGTGACCCCAGCCGGACACTACCGAGATACTCGACGATTGCGCGCCTTCACCCGCGTAGTACTACTCGCCACGACGCGATCAGAGAGTGGCTCCCGAGAGAGCGGAGTAGCGGCGACGTTCGGCGATCGGCTCCCCGGCTCGGCGCGGTGTTGGGTGTGGTAACCCACCGGCGCTCCGTCTCCCTCCGCTCTCACTCTCGCGCTCGCTCCTTCTCTCTCTCGCTCGCTCGACCGCTCGCTCGCTCGCGCGCGCGCGAGCCCTCTTCGTCGCGCTCCCTTCGTAACACCCGCGAAAGGCTATTTCGACGGCGGCGGTACCGCTCCGACGCCCCGAACGCGACGCGAAAACGCGGCACGAGGTAGGCTGGCACGAGACGGGGCGCGTGGTCGCGTTAACCGACGCGACGTGTCGACGTCGGTCCGTCACGAGGAGAAAAAAAGATTCGCCGCGACTGTCCTTTTTCTTCCTCCCTCCGGCTAGCACTCTTTCTCCGTTTATTACTGTACCGCCGCTTCTTTCCGCTGCTGCTTCTGGGCCGCTGGCTGCTCGCTGCCGATGACGATGACGATGATGCTGCCGCCGCTGCTGCTGCTGCTGCTGCTGCACGAGCGCGCCCACACCTCACGAGCGAAGCAACTCCTTGCGACACGCGCCGCGCCCGTCCGGCGCGCAGCTTTTATGAAGCGTCGCGCGACCCGTGAATCCTGTTAAACCAAACCAGATTGGCGAAGCCCCGCGACACGGCAAACCCACAGCCAGCACACCTCGGTTCGCTCGTGGCTGGCTTGCCTGCGTATCACCAGCACCGTACGGCGCGGGGAGGGCGCGCACGTGTCCGCTAACGAGATTAAAATCGGCGAATAGGAGGAGGCGCGGCCGCCACCCGCCGGGGAAGAGGCACGGAGAACGTAATGGCGCGCGAAGGCGCTGCCGGCGCGCCGGAAACCGCGCTGCTCGCCTTACCGACCGCGCCGTCAAGCTGGGGCGACTCGCGGGACGATTCTTCCCAGGAGAACTTATGCCGAGGTCTAATTCCAGCCCGCGTCACTCGGTCTCTTCCTCCGATCCTCGTGCGTTAGATCTAAATAATTAGCATGTTTTTAATGTCAAACTAAATTATAAGAAACGCTTATCTTAATTGACAAATTTCATACAGCCTGATTGAGAAACCGCGCGGAATTTCGAATCGTAATGAAACTCGCGTTGCGTTCCGTCGCGGTTTCTTACGCTTCATCGCGTACGTCATGTTTCTACGAATCAGTAAAAACGCATGTCGCACAAAGCTATCGTCATTGTTTGAACAGAGGATTAAGATTAGCCTACGAGGCTTCCCGAAGCCCATAATATTGGCAGATTTATGGAACACAATACGCTTAATAAGTTACAATTCTAAAAAGAAGCTTATTTAGGAAACGTCACGTCCGCGATTACTCTTCATTCACATAATTTTTTTATTTGTCAAGAGAACATTTTTCTTTTTTTTTTTTTAATTTGACTATAATCTTTCCATAGCATAAATTTGACGAAAACAAACGTCAAGTTCATAATAACGAGATAGAAAGAAGTAATTGGTTACACACCCATTATAATCAATCTTTATTTCTTCGTAATGATAATTTTTTAGTCTGCACTTTTGTCTTATTTGTCTATTTTTGTTTCCCTAATTGCATTATATATTAGTATATAAAATATTAATTTTTAAATAACATATGTGGATCACTCGTATATCCATGTATCATCTCGAGTCCTTACAATTGTTTAAGATTTTTACAGTGCGAATGACTTGGTTGTTGAAGCAGAGAGTAGCAAAGTTTCAATGACTCTTTTTACCCTGCAAAGAAAAATTATAAATAGCTACGCGCGATCCATATATGCTATTAAAAATTTTTCGACAAAATAAAGATTTTCCTTTCGTTAAATTCTTTTTTTCTTATGTATATTTGTAAGTGTATTTAAATGATGTGTTCCTGTATGTATGGCGATAGCTAATAAAACTGAGGTTCATGACGCTTCATCTGTTTTCTATTTTTAATATTACAGAATCTTTAAAAAAATTAAGAAGTTAAAGGAATCTATTACAATTTCTTTCGTTAAATCTCTCAATCAATTATTCAATAATAAATTCTTGAAACCAATTAACTTCTCTTACAATAAAGACACTCAAATTTTCCTACTCCACTACAGTTCAAATCTGCATGATAAAATAAAGGCAACAAATTTCTTGATATTCTCACTTAATGCTAACGCTGTAAATATGTATATATATATATATATTATTATTATTACAATACTATTTATTACAAGATACGAATACAAGATTGTTTCGACAGATCTAACGAGTATTGATCGAGTCTACAAAATATTCACGATTGGATCATTACGTATTCGATTTTTTATCTTGACATCATGTAATAGATACGGGAGCGATAATAATTATAGCAATATATAGCAATAATAACAATAGTAATAAAATAATATAATAATAAACGCTCTGTCGTCGCTATCCGTTTTTCTACATACATGTACATAAAATTTGTGATTATAAATGAAATAAAATCTTCGCAATAATAATTCACAAGTAGACTTCACTTTACTGAAATTCGACAGGCTCCAACAGGCGGAGAAACAGAAAAAGATCTATTAATCATAAATACACAAAAACTATACTCTCATTTCATTTATACATCATTATATTTCTCTTACGTATCACCTCTTCGATATTTCTATTATTACATCGTTGAAAAATTTGGCATGCGAATCGTGGCGAGATTTTAACGGGAGCTATCGCTCCTGAACATTAGGCGAGTAAATAGAACCTTACCTTACGAATGCAGGCAGTTGGACCTTGAAAATTTCATGATTACTCCTTTCTTAAGTAGGGGAGTTCCTCAAGTGGCGCGCCTGTTCTTAAACCTTGAAAATGTACGTTAGCAATAATTTTCAGTGGCCACAAAGTTATATCATAAAATACTCTTAAATCGTATATGTAGATTTATGTACAATTTCATAAAATAATATTAATTTAATATATAGATTTCGTTTTATATTATATAATATTGCAATCGTTGTGTACGTGTAATACGTGTTTCATGTTGTGTACGTGTTACAATATATATTATTTAGTCGCTTAAATATCTCGTTTGATTATTATTCATGATGTGTATCCGTACGTTTGATATGAGAAGGTTAATCCCATATTATTTTACGAATAAGAATGAATGTTGGCACAGACAGTGGCTGGGTTAAGGCACTTTGGGGTGATTGATTCTCTCCACAGTACCCTCCAGCATAACTATCTTATCGAATTCTCCCCGTTGCCTCCCCCTAATCTCTCCTGCAGCCCGCCCGCTCACTCTTTTTCCATTCCGTTTGCTTTTTACCTACATACACGTTGCGCGTTAATATATTCTCGCATGACCGCGTGAATCTTATCTCCCACTTAATTACGTGACTCTTTCACTACTTTAAAGTAAAATACGCTGTCTCTGGTGAGCATTGGAGTGTAAATGGCGAACTGAGTTCAGCTCTCACAGCGGTTTCGTGAAGTTTGCCGGGAACATACCCTTCTCATCAGTGCCTTCCTTAATACCCATTAACCAGCCTTCTTCCTGTAATAAAATTAAGAACACCGTAACGAAAACGATATCGTAATCGCGTACGTGATTAGATATTCTAATAGATGTTATCGAGTTTTATTCAAAGAATTACAGACCTGTTCTTCAGGATCATCGTACTCCACGACGCGAATAATTTCGCCGACGTCGAACGACAACTCGTCCGCATCCTCGCGATTGTACTTGTAAGTGGCTTTAACCCTGTATAAAACGCCCGGTGGTAGATTGTCAGTTGTCGCCCCTATAGAGAAATTAGCAGCATTTTCATATTCCGCCTCGAGAATGATCGAGTCCGCCCCGTTGGTCATGGACCTGCCCGTGATTTCATTTCCATGGAGACTTTGACATGTACCAATTATGTGAAATGAATTTTGTTTCATTCGTCTAACTGCAAAATTAACATTTAATCTCACCACTAGGTCAGATTAACTACGATCTTGTTTCGGCAAGACCATGCACAAAGGGGCAGGCAGCGCACTACTATTGTATTAACAACCACCCGATACTGCACATTCAGTAACATTAAATTAATCCTTGCGTTATTAACGCGCAAATTTACCTGAAAATTTCAAACAGTTTATTGAGTTCAAATTTATTAAACTTTAGAAAACAAATCGAGTATTGCCGGTTGATTTTTTTTTCTTTTTTACGAATTATAATTTTTCTATTTTACACTTGTTTTAATTAAATTCTGTTACTTAATTATGCAGATTTTTATAACAAAACTGAGCTAGATGATTAAAAACAGTTTTGCACATAAAGTATTATTAAAGATCACCTTATATGTGTGATTTTTATTAAAATTGTCAAGATAATGTTAGAATAACATTGCAAAACATGACAAAGTTTAAATTCGCAAGCGACTTACCAACTGGAATATCATATAGTTCCTCAACCCGTTTCGAAGGCGCAACTGTGTCCTGTGGCGACGCATCTTGATTATTGAGAGAATTATCATTGCTGTTAGCGTTGCTATTAGCGTTGCTGTTAGCGTTTCCGTTTATCTGGGTAGTTGGGGACGTGTCTCTGGCAGCAAGCACAGTACCGCCTACTAAAGCTGAAACACGCGAGAAAGCACACTCAAAACTGATTGCCGAGCCACAACACGGCTTTGTAGAGATCAAAGATTTTCGGAACGCGTCGAGTCTTGTTCTTCGCGCAACGAGAACTATAAAAGCATGCAATTATTAACATATACATAATTAGTGTACACGCGCACAAGTCCAACTTTAACGAAAGCACAGCATAATAATTACCTTCCGAGATATTGTTCTGCGCTGGCTGTGTGTTAATTATTAAGCTGAAACAAATCAGAGTTATTAGTATTATGTAACTACTACACTTCTCGGTTTTTCACTTTTTACAATTATTATTTTATCATATCATATTTTACGTAACAGCTTCTTCAATATCACGCATATTTTTTTTTATATAAGTAAAAGAATTACACTTTACTTTGTGATTAAATTGTAAAATTGATTTACTTACGACGAGTTTGCGTTAGGTGACTTCGGTGATTGTGGTTCCGTATTTTTCTTCAGGGTGTAAGACCCTCGCTGACTTTCATTGGCCAGTTTATCGACGATTGCTTCTAATTCGGAATATACCTAGAAATTTTTTATATAAATATTCAAATATTAAGCCTTGAAAGTACTTAAAAGAGGATTTTTTTTTTTTTTTTTTTTTTAAGAAGACTGCATTATCTTAGATGTCTTACCTTGGCACTTTCAGTATGAAATACTTGTTCCGCGGCAAATAGCGTTTGCAGATTTGTAACGAGGAAAAGAACTCGCGAATCATATAATGCCGGTAGTTCATCGTGCAGCTCGGAATTTAGTTGCTCGTATGTACGTTTTGCCTCCTCTAGTAACTCTTTCCCTCGTGATACTTTGAGCTCGTCTCTCTTCTTTGGATTGCATTGCAATGACTGGAAGTTGTGTCTTTGACTGTCATAATCCACCAGTTTACGTCCGCGTTTGTCAACTTTTTTCTGAAATATTAAAATATAGCGATACATTATTTCTCTAAATTAATACAAAATAATAATTAATTTATATATTAATTTTAAATTATGATTAATAAAGCTCTACCTTTTATGATTAATTACAAGAACATTATTAATAAAATAATTGATTGCAACCATTGAGGCTTTCACGGGACGTACCCTCATTTCCGGGAATTGGCTTTGATATGTGTTGAGTGGTACGAGAACCTGGTCCGCGAGTTTGTGAGTGAAATCCTGCCACAGCATGTCCAGATTTTGTGCCTGCACGTACAACAGATCGTGTCCTGTCCATTGGCTTTCGTAGATTTCGTTCAATGAGTCCATAAGAGTTTTTGATGCCGCCTGCACCGCTGCAAAACGAAACACAGTATTATTTTACATTTCATCGACGTTTCATCGACGGAAAAATCTTATTGCCGCTAATAAAAATGCGCCGAAGACAGTGCAACGAGGGAAAAGAAGATTTATCTCAAATTGAAGACACCACAAGTCGTCGAGAGAGACGACCGTGCTATCTCGTAAGCTTTTATATAGAGAGAAACTTTTTTCACGCCGATTTTCCATCACGGCGACACGTGTCTTTTTACTTTAAACGCGCAACGCGGGTGACTACTTTCCTGACCTACATCTAAACCTCTCTTAGTGCATTCACCTATCGGCGATAAGCCGATTGCGTACAAATTCCTCGCCTCGGCTCGCACAAAAGTTGCAGAGTGGCTTTATCGCTCACGTCGAATGTCAATGCTGAGAATGATTTGAATCGCAAAAAAGAAGACGTAATTTTCCACATACAACACAAATATTGGTGTAACGAATATTTTACAACTTTTTCAAAATAAAAATCTTAAACTCAGAACATACTTGAAATATATTTGAACTCCAACTAACAAAATAAAACAGAAAGTTTTATAAAAACAATGTATATTAATCCCCAGCGAGTCGACAAACTTGTATAAATAAATCTATCGAACTTGCACCACCAAGTAATTATATCTATCGGCAGGAGTAATTTAAAACGTGTTTAAGTTTCACGACTATATATTAATTAATAAACTCGACTGGAGGCAATCAACGTCGTTCATAGCGTCCGTATTAATTTGTCGTTAATGCAAATTACAGTAACTCGACTGCCATAATTCTCAGCATTATCGCTTTTTAGTCGATCTAACGAGTCACGCGCCAGCCGTCCTCGTTAGTTTCTTTCTTTCATCTGGGATTTGGACGTAAAGTGCGACGATGGAAATCGCGAAAATTGCGTCGACGATCGGATTAGCAACGCGTCACGCATGTACTTTCGTCGCAATTTTACTGCTGTTCGCGCTTAAAGAAACCTCGTCACTGTACGTACGTATCCACCAACATGTTTCGCATGTGGGTATTTATGCTGCGTGCTGCTAAGTGATAAAGGGGAAAGCCAAGAACCGCTAAAGCCTACGTCACGTAGTGTCACTCGATTAACTCAATCTTCATCTTTTTTTTTTTTTTTTTTAATTCTAAGCGATAGATGCGGACATAATCGAGGACTGAATTTGGATCAACTCAAACAACCGCGGCTGCAATTCTTTCAGGAACAGGAAACAGAGTGGAGTTACGGCCACTTTCGCGATTTTAAAACGTAATTGAAAGAGCCTGTGACCCCATTGTAAACCACGGCCTAACATCTTGAAAGAAGTCGCTCGTGATTACGATGTTTGCTTAACGGGAACAGGTACTTATCACATCTTTTTTTTTCCTCTTTCTTTTTTTTTTCCTTCGTGCGTTTCTGTCAATTTTTGGCCGCGGTCTCTTCGACGAGAATTAAAATTCGTAGTCAGCGAGATTGAGACGTACCGATATCTCTGAGAGGCGGAGGCTATAAAATGCATGCAAATAACGAATACAGGTCGGCTGTAGGCCAGCCAAGCGAGGAAAAGTTGTTTGTGACTAACAACGATTCGAGTGGGAAGGATTAAAGATCGGATGACGTTTTTCTATTGATTTCGCGTGTGCATACCAGCCGTCGAGGTGCAAGAGAAAATAAGCTGCCGGCTCCAGCTTCGAAAACGCGTAACACCATTCTCTGAAGCCTTGCAAATCGCCTCAATTTCCGTTGGCGTTCATTGATTTCGTGGCTATCGTTTTTATCGGCCAGAGTCTTATCTGAAATATTCAATAACAGCAAGGTCGTGTCACTCAATATTTTAAGCACGCCGGCGGCTGTTGGGATAGATTACGCGAAAGATTGCAGCGCATTACGAGAGTAATTTCTTCCTGCTATCTCAAAGGTTGCCTCGCACGTGTCAAGTACCTTTACGAGGCGTTACCGAATATACGAGCGATTAAAATATTACGTCGGTTCCTGGTAGCAGTAATTGATGCAGACGCGAGAATCCGCGCGGAATCACCGCTCGTTATTTAATGTCCGCGTGCTATTCATTCGTCCGTCATTCATTCAACTGATGGACGGCGAAGATCATTTCCCCGAGTGTCGATGACAACTTTGGTTAAATCGACAAATCAACTCGACAAAGGTCTTTACGGTATTTGCTACACGATAGAATTACATAATTTATATGAGAAATAATTTATTTCCTCTTTTTTATCGTCGCGTATCGTGGAAATTTCTCATTTCTGGCACGTCAATCTTATTGCCGGTAGTTATACCGTTTTTAATATTGTATGTATACAGAAAAAAAGAGAAGAAAACGATGCATATAAATGAATTCTAAACTGACCATATTGATAAGCGCGTTTATCTTAATATGAGCAAAAAAAAAAGCGAGAGCAGAGTACGAAGCTACAAAGTAAGTAATTCAGCCTTCATGTGAGCTTGGCAACCGGGTCACGGCGATGCAAGGTTGTGTGAATATATATATATATATTTTTTTTTTTTTAATTTTAATGCGTGTTGCGTTTCGCACGGATTTGTTAATTCAAACACGTCGATCTTATAAATACGAAAGGAATTTTACATCTTACTTGCATCACACAAACCATGATTTCCCGAACTGTTAAAATCAATGTAAATTTAACACCCGATTTATCGATATGTCGCATTTTCTACTTGGACTGCGTGTAAAACACGGTGAGCATTAGCATGCCTAATAAATGCGGCTACCATTTAAAGAGAAGACGAGTTAGTTTTGCCTCGTGGAACGACTTACCTCGAACACACCTGATGTAATTGTTAAACTCCTTTTGCAGCCTGTTAGCGGAGTTCTGCTGCCTCGTAAAGTTCTGCAGATGCTCGTCGAATATATCATCCGCGGTTCGGTCGACCTTGCCCAGATTTTGCAGAAACTGCAACGAGAAAGCAAAGCGCATTTTTAGTTTTCGGCCGTTCGACTTATGCCGAAACTTTTGAGAAACTCGCGTCTAACATTTTCGCGAAGGAGAAAGTTTTCAGTTCACGACAAATTCCGCGCTCGTGAATTTCACGACTACGCGCCGTAACACTTCTCGCAGACTACAACAATGCGGGTAAACGCGTGGCTATCGCGAACGAGGCCTTTGAACCGCGCTCGTCACGAAACGATAAGCACCGGCTACATTATCATCGCATCGTGTGGAAGATCTGCGATAATCGCACTCGCCTCGTATCGCGTCTTTTACTTAAACTTTAATTAACATTATCTCACGGACGTTACGTGCGTTAATATAAAAAACGTCAAAGTTAAGGAACGTTGAGTAACGCGCGGTTGTCCCGCAAGTGTTAAAATGTTCTTCGCGGTTCATGAATTTATGTATAAGATGTGTAACAACAGGCACATGTTAAACTTTACAAACTCGGCGAATTTCATGAATTTATTTACGAGAAACGTAATAATAGACATACGCTGAACTTGTCGTTCGTAAAATACGCGCTAATAGACACCTATAAAAATAATAGACGGGACCTTGTCGAACGCATTAAAATGAATTATATTCGCATTATTTTCCCGAGCCTTCCTGTCAAGTTAATAAAGAAATCTATCGGACCCGCGTATTCCGCTGCCATTGTTATCGGCAATAAGGCGCGACGATGTGAAAGGATGCGGATGATGTAACAATAGCTATCGACCGGGAAGAAATTTCACGCCGAGAATGCCACTCGCCGATTTTCATTTACCTCCGTGACACCTGTACGATCTCTGATACCGGGAAAGAAGCCGTCCCTTCGACAAAATAAAAGAGCCACGCGATCGGTAAATTCACCAATTTGGTGTCAAAATATTATTTAAAAATATTTAATTACGATTAAACAATTATATTATACAAGTAGCAAACAACGCGTTTGTAAATCAAACTTTTCAAGACGGTATTAAACTTGTATAAATTCATTAATAGATTTTTTTTTTAATATTTTTGCAACTCTAATGCCCTCGTCGTCTCCACAAATTTTTCTTTATTTCACTGCAATGGGAAAACGTTTTGATATTTCAAAGACTGGGAATGAGAGTGGAATGCAGAGAAAGACCTGTGTCGGCCGTCTCTCTTGGGCTGGGTCAGAAATCAAAGGCTGGAACGTCCGTGATGGAAATGGCGAGTCAACCATTGCGTAACCACCTCCGACACCTATCCTCGATCCCGGTGATCTGTCCGCGGAGGCGAGAGGTACGCCGACCTTCTGCTGTGTATGCAGGTCGTCCCGCTCCTCTCGTCTCGGGGGTGGACGCGCGTTTGTATCATCCAGTAATTTCCGTTCTCCAGTTTCCCGGGAATTGATCGCGTCGTTTACACGCCAGGCGCAACACGGCCAGTCAGTCGGAACGACACACATCGAACTAGATCAGTCTTTCGTCACTTTAACCTTCTATCTGGCGTAACCTCGAACGACCATTATCGCGAATTTGCAAATTACGAACGGTTAACGTGCGAAGCACCGGAGCATTCCAAGAGATAAGTCAAAGGTGGGTCCAGCAAGATTAATCAACGGACGATTAACTAGCTATGATTAATTAGAAATTTCATAATATTTTACTACCTACAACAGAACCGCATCGATCCACTAATAATTAATTTAAAAAATGTTAACATTACGCACGCTAGGAACGACATCGCAGCTGCAGCATTAATTACAGGATTTCCAGTTTAATTACCTTTATTCGATAAAGAGAGGAGCTAATAAAACGCATGTGTTGCACGCGTCCGGCATTTCGCCTGCTATCAGAGACATAAACGTTTAGATTAATTCTTTCAGCCGTCTCTATGACGTTATTAAAGGCGGTTAACCCGTGCAACGATGTTATTTATCGTCTGATACGCGATTTATCCTGACAGAGACCCTTCATAAAGAAATTACGTTTGTAAGTAACAATTTGTTTCTTTTTCTTTTTTTTTTTTAATATTAAATATTTAATACAGTAATAATGTCATCATTTCATTGTAATTGCGGGTAATCAACGAAATGAAAAACGACAAAAGAATTTCATATAAATTGAATCGCGACGGGCATGCGAGACTTGCGTTTGCTCGTTCAGAAGAGTGAGAGATTAATTCTATTAACTCGCTCGTGCACTTTCAGGTCAAGATCATCCTGTCTGCCATATATAATTTTCTCGTCGCAGCATTAAAAGTACTGTTCGTGGGTACGATTTTTATCTCGCGCCGCAAAATTAAGACACCGGGGAGATCTCACTTTGAGAAGTTACGCGCATACATAGTTCAAAGAAGTTTAATATACACAATTCGAATTAAACATCGCGATCATTCATCTTGATCGTCGCAGAGTCCATAGATTAATGTTCAAATTACCGGATATATCAAGTAGCATAATACGTTTTGATATTCTAACCGCGAAAACAGATGTTAGAGGAACGTGAGATTAAGACGTTTGTCACTCAATATTTAATACAATCTTTTGTGAATCACCAAATTCCAGAGAACGTGCTCTCGTCGCGAGATAAGCATCGGTCGAGTCTGCATTTTAGCGGCGCGTTAAACAAAAAAATAAAAACGTTATCAGACTGACAATGAGTCACGGCGATATGAAAAATTTCGCCCCACGAGCTGAGCTCGCAGACACGTGGTAAAGAAATATACAACCGTCCTATTGGTTATACGGTATATCGGCTGTACCGTTACGCATCGTGATACTTGTTTCGCGAAATATTTGTTTTGCGAAAGAGCGCGTGGCTCGTTATCGCGCGCGGATAAACATACCTCCGCGCTATAATCAATATGCTAATTGTCTTTCTTTGCGAGCTTAATCAAACTCAAGAAGAAATCCCCCCACGAGTTTCGCCACGAGGAGCCTGCTCCCAGGAAAAATTTCAATTCAATGAAAATTATCTATCCCGCGTGTGAAATCGGCCACGACGCTGCCACGTTACCCTCGCGGAATCGAGATTAATAAATGCGACGACCCTGATCACCGGGGTATCGATAAGTGTAAAGCGTCAAGGTCTACTGGACGACTGCCCGATGTTTTTACCGATCCAAGAACACGAGACACGATTTTTGTCACGATTCCGCGCGCCTTCGTACCGTTAGTCGCCAGTTAACGTAGCCTCCGTTCGATACCTCGTAACAGGTGAGAACGAAGACTGAACTCGTTTACACGTGTAACCGACATGCATACATTATTAATACAATACCGCTCGTTACAATACACTTGCAACTGCATCGGCCGTTCCGCGAATTGCGTAACTGTTATTTAAAGAAGCCTATTACATCTTTCAAAACTTATCAATTTTATCGTTTCTACAAATATTCGAGATCCGACGAGAGAATCACGTTTCGAAAATCTTGTTACAGGCCTTCGAGCTTCAGATTGTTACGAGATTTCTCCTAACGACCTCCCTCGATCGGAAGTAATTGTCAGCATCCAATTGCGCTGTGATTCTGGAAATCTTTTTCTGTCGCTTTTTTTTTTTTTTTTTTTTTTTTTTGAGACTATCCTCGACGACCAATTACTCTCCGCTTCCGGCGTTTTCTATATAAATAGGAAAACTTTCTCTCGTGCGATAGGTAACGTGCCTAACGGGAACACGGAAGATTCTTTGTCGTGACTCGTTCGACTCTTACGTCGCGCATCCCGAGAGAATTAACTTAAAATTCTGAGCCGCCGCGTGAATTTCTATTCTCGTCTTTCAACTCGATTTTCCAGGTGCCCGACGAAGACGGTGGTGCCGTAACGTAGGCTGCGTATTATTTTACACAACGAAAACAACCGTAAGCTAGAAAATATTCTTAAAAAATACGCTCGATACGTTTTCTTTTTATATTAGAACAGTACGTAATTGGTTCAAATACCTTCGATTTAATCTGCGCCTCGCATGGGCGTTTTAATGTTGCGAGATAAGAAATATAATATGATAAAAATAGCGTCCGGTAATGAGAGAGCTCTTTTACTTTCTTTTGATTCTGTTACATTGGCTAACCAGTGGCTGAAGACAAGCTTCTCGCAATGATCGAGCATTGGAACCAATTACAACTGTCTCGCTCCTCGGACATTTACGTGTGTAAGTAGTGATACTAATTGATAGCGATGGTAATTAATACAGATGACATAAATAGATAAGTACTACAAAAGAACTAGAGTACTGGGCTTTGAAATCGGAACCGTGCTTACGTGTCGTCTCACGGCGAAACGATTCTTTATAAATTCAGTTTCCTTTTACCGCGAGCTCGACACTAATTTATCAAGTGCTGAAAGTAAATCTGCATTTAACTCGTAAGCGAGCCACGGCGTCAGGATGTTGTATCTTTAATAATGCTAGTTCCACAAATTCGAGCAGACCGGGACGTGTCGTTTCCGAAATAGATGGTCCTCTCTCGGCTATATTAATAGTCGAGCAGATGACGCGAATGTGCCGTTGCAACGCTATTATTGTGCCATCCTATGGCCCCGTTTCGCCACTTGCCGGTTCACATTGTGCTCCGACAGAATCATTGTCGTACAGACAGCCTTACAGGAAAAAAAATCCAGAGTACTTTTGCCGCGAGTGAAAATAAAATATAACACGAAAAATATCCGTAAAGTCAACGCGGAAAAGTACGGGAAGTGTACGCGAAAATGTGGCTGGAGGACACGGTCCGGTCTAGGAATCTGTTAACGAAAGTGACCAAGTTTTTTGTCGGGACCACGATCGGTGAAGGAACGAATCTTTTTTCGCGTTTCGCGGACGGTGTTTTTGGGCCGAGCCGCGCGCGGAACCAGTCGCGGAGACCACCAGGAAGGAACGAGAGGAGTCGGAATGTTGGCGCGGGGTTCGGACATCAACCTCTCGGGCAGTCGGCCCGCCGCTCGCCACAAGCGGCCAATCCGGCACCCATCGGCGAACGGTAATTCGTGCCCGTACATGCGTATGTGACCCACGACTTGAACCCTTTCTCGCTCCCCGACGATCGAGAGAACGAAATAAAGATATATAAATATAATAAGCCCATAACGCGTATATAAGTCTCATTTTCTCGTACTTAAACGTTACTTTTGTACTTGGAAAAAAATATCTGCTATGTCATAATTGAGAATACTCTTTTCGGTTTACTGCATCGCCGTAAAATCACTCTTAAAATCACTGCCTTAATAGTGGCATTATCATTACTTTCTGTTAATTACGTTTTACCTGGCATCTAAACTTGATATTGTAGGCCAAGGCGGAAATTTTACGAGCACTCTGTACACCGTTAGAAAAAAGAAACGGCGTGAAGAATATGACGTCCGCACAGGGCGGTTACAGCCGGTTGCAACCGGTGCATCGTGACATGCATCTTGAAATAACATCGTAATATCGAGTATCATTCATTACGCAGTTATTATGAAAGTCGCATCACATTTATTTAGTTTATACGTTCAGATAGAAATTAAGTATGCCGTCGAGTATAATTTTTTTCCGTGCATGTAATTCTCAATTAAATTAACTCCACAAGAGATTCCAAATTTCTATATTTATATGTTAAAAACATGAGATTACGCGAGCTACAAGAATTTCGAATGGGAAAAGCAGCTTTCCTCGGCAAAAGATTATATATTCGTTCTTTCACTTTTTAATATTTTAGCGAACCAAATTAAATCACCGAGTTGGAACTTTGCTATTACAAAATCACGCAGAGACAAGATACTTAATTATGAAATTATTACGCGCAGCACCTGTACTTGGTTTTCTTTACGTACGCTTTGAGCTGTAGATCGGAATTAAAAGTGTGCCGCTGCAAGATCGATAAAGATACAGAGAGAGGAGGAAAAGAAGGTAAGTGCGCGAAGTGAACGGACTTTGAGTATCGTGGTATCCAGATCGTACCTCACGTGGTGTTCTTACACTGTACAAGAGTCGAGCTATCAACTGCAACGAACTGTACTTTGCAAAGTCGATTTTATGCATAAAAAGTAGACAGCGATTCGTTATCGCGTGTGCTGACTTTCAAATGTATGCGAGTAAATGATTAAACAATAATTATAACGATATAAACCGGATTATCGAATAATTTCCTATTTAAAAAGGAGAAGTAGAGATTTTACTTGTTACCCTATTAAAAGTAAAACAGTTTTCTTTAACGTAGATGAAATAAGAGTAAATAACGCGCGCTCTGTAACGTCTAGTGTTAAAAAAAAAAAAATTAAAAAATAGAAATTTTTATCTGTTTAATAAAATAAGAATGTCACACGATAACGGCAAAGTTCACAGGTTTAACCGAATTTTGTTGAGCCGTCGATATTCGTTATAACGGATTTTTACTGTAATTTATTATAACGGGATTTCTGGCAAGATATTTAGCGGGATTGAGCCGCTCTAAATTTATAGCATAGCAACTGCGTTGTATACATATACCGAATCTCGAATTGTAACTGCAACGTTGTTGGCCGTGCACCAGAATCGAGTGATGTACGCACCTATGGAAGCTCGCGCGAAATTTGTGAGGTAATCGAGAGAACTCCCCGGAAACATATTGCAGGCTAATGTATGTAGGATTTCACGAAGAAACGTTGTCGTAAATTCGTATTAGTCATCTATTTTTGGAAAAATTGTGATGAAATGTCTATAAAGTTTTAATTTTACGCACAAATGTGTATGCGATGTAACATTTATCTCTGAAAGTTCGTAATGACGCCTTTCTCTCTCTCTCTCTCTTTCTCTCTCTTAGTTAACTATTGCTTGGCGTTGCCTAGTTTTTAGCGATGGCATTTATAAGCATACAAGATACAAAGATACAGGCGCGCCGTTATCGTCCTTGCGAAGGAGCTGCATTCATACAGCCTCTCCTTTCTTTCTCATCTAGGCATCCCGGCTGGTTGAACTAACGGAACCATTCGGACGTTTAGCCCGTCTCGAGGTTGGTGCCGGCAAAGAGAAACGGAAAGATACAAGGAATGCCGAAACAGCTGATCGATTACTCGACCTCTTTAAAGGCAGATACGTTTAAATTCAATATAATGTTCCGATACTGTTATTCTGAATTCTACATATATCCGAATACCGCGAATTATCGGCAGCCAGTTTCTTTTTTCCACGTTTCTGATTATTTCGATCGAAACGCAATTTGAATCTTAAACATTTAAATTTAACGTTTATCTACTCATGTAATTAAAAAAATGTATGAAGAATGATACAAGTCTCTTGGAAAAATTAATAAACGTGAGCTCCGAAATCTCCTATCCTAATTTGGATTTTCTTTTTCCTAGAGATCCGCGTATCTGCTGTTGTACGCACTCTATACTGTACTTACATTAGCATACGGTGCCACCAACGCGTCGTATGCTAATTAGGCAGGTAATAGATGACCGCCGTATTAGGCACGACGGAGTCGCGGGATGAGGTTTATGAAATCATCATGCGCAACGTGGTACTTATTTGGCTCCCATATATTTGAAACACCAAAACTTCTCCGATGCCACAATTGGCGACCGGATCCGGCGCATCTAAATCACATCCGCGCTGTGATAATAACGGTGTTAATACTAAAAGAGTTGCGTCGCACGCGAATGAAGGCTAACTCGATTAGCAGGCGTAATTATCCTGCTGCAAATAGCGAATAATAAATTGAGCCGTGGCGAGATATAATAGGGATTCCTCTCAACCGTGCGATCCGAAATTCTATAGCCGACATATAACGTAGAAGGCTGCTCGTTCTGAGAGCAGAGGTCGACGCGTCTAAATTATTCATCAACAATTTACGTACGACCGCGCGGTAACTGGAAATTGTCAGCCTGGCGCCGCGCGTTCGCTCCTCGTAAACTTAACAATTTTCAGCACAAACGAAACTAATTGCTTCTTTAGTCCGTTTAAAATTTAATGATATTTTTCTATGCAGGAGCAAATCACGATTCGAGATTTTTATAACGACACTTTCGTTCAGACGCGATTCGCGACTCGAACTCACTGATTCGCGCCGCATGTGACGCGAGTTCTTCGGTAGGCTTAACGCGACTTAACCGTGATAAAAAGAGGCCTTGATAGCTCGTGCTACGCGCTGAGTGCACGAAGGGTTAAGGCACGTCGAACCCCATTGTCAGGAGTGCGGGCTGATGAAACTGAATTGCCTTGACGACGCGGCACGGCGCGTAATCGAGTGACAACCGCGGCGAAGGTCGAACACGATTATGCGCTCCATCCGCGAAACGAATTATCTTCGCTTCTCTCGACTGACCCGGTAAAAGCGCTTAGAATCTATCTCGATCACTGTATTTTCCAAGTCCAACTAAATGTAGTTTAAATCAACGAAAGGCACGGTTTGACTTCTGCTCGAATTAGCAGTTGTGGAATTTCTACTTTGACAATAAAATTTATTATCATTTATTATCGCGTTCTCGAGCCTCTCGTTTTTTAGCAATTCGGATTCCAAGTTCACAGAGTTGAAATTTCTTTTCCTAGAGCTAGTAGGTTTACGTCAACAAGTTAAAAATTTTTATTTCTTTACACTCCAATATCACAGCGGTAATTTCACGTTCCACGGCGGGGAGATATTAATTAAATTTCAGATACACGCAGAAATTTCTCGGATATATGCAATTCCCTCAAGTTATCTGTAATTTAACGCTGACCATAAATCCTCCCGCTAGACTACCATAATGCAGCAGCAGCCTCGGTACTGCCAGCATATCCTTCCTGATTCCGCGGATTCATGAACCGCGTCCGAAGCATACGTAGTCACGGTTTCGAGAGAGTGACGCGAGCGATCGCGAGACTCGATTCCCTTAATTGAACGCAATCAAATTTGTCGGCCGTGCCCTCTTGGCTCTATTCATCGAGCCATCACCCTCACGAAACGGTATAATTGAAATTTTGCCCGCCAATAACTCCCCTCTTACATGGGCCAAAAGTATTCTCAGCGCCGCATTCATACAAGAAGACCTATTAAAGTACAACGACTTTGGCACAATCGAATTAAATGTCATAGACATGCGAGAGAGATATCAAAATTCTAATTCATAACGAAATTGGCCAAGAAAAATAGAAATATTTTGTTAAGTTAGTTATTCGCCGAGCAAAGCTCGTTATTTCAATATTTAAATACTTAATTATATAGGTACATTTAATTTAATAATTCCAATAAAATGTAAATCGTCAGAATTTTAGACTGACTCGCTGAAAATTATTTCAACGGCAGATAAACGTGCACGTTGCAGGCGCTTAAATTATTACTGTTTAAAACTAGGATTAGCCGAGCAAGTCTAACCGGGTATTTAAACTGGAGGCAAACGAGAGAAGCAATCCCCACTTTGCTACTGGGTTAAGTGCCACATCGGGATTATACATCAGTTCACGTTGGTTTACGAGGAGGTTGGAAGATGTCTGAGCCGGGAAAAGTACCTGTCTAAATCCGGACTCAGCCGTCGTCTCTTTTACAAATGCATAAATGTGCCTGCATGGATAATAACCGAATAAATAGAAAGAAAAGTAATAGCTGCGCCTGCCTTGAAAATGTAATACATACGTTCCTTAAATCACTCGGTTTTCGTTTCCACATGAAATCGTGACATCTCTTTTTCTACTCCTACCCGAAATTTAAATTCCGAGAACATTTCAGATTTATTTTAACGTTGAAGTCACGGCGTGAATTTGAATAAGATCGCCGCCGCGCGGAGACGAGTAATCTGTTACGTAAAATACAGACTCGATACTTGATATTTCGAGACGAACTCGCGCTAAATGTTCCCATTGAAAGTGTATTCAGGTATGCGCCTGTCGTCTTCACTTTTTCTGGCGGCTAACAATGCGCCAGGCGTGTTATCTAATATTAGAACTGGGTCATAACCGTACTTATGTGCAAACTTGAATAGCAAAAAGTCAAACTTATTTCAAATAATAACCATTATATTTATTCGATTGATAATTGTTAATTAATCAGCAATAAACGATATAATATCGAGCTCTGAAAAAGTGCCCTGGCTCAGTTTATATTACTAAAAACCGTCACATCATCCTACCAACCCTAGTCATTTGTCTCGCGATCGCCTATTAACTTTTCATTTGCTTTCCTCGGAGGACGGTCACCGTTAACGATTTATTTGCCTTTAGTAATGTATCCACTTACGGTGCAAATGGGCGTAACCTGTATGTGCACGAGGCATGCCATTAGGTAATTTTGCGTTTTAACCGCGACGGAATAGAGTACCGTTGAACATTAATGGAATTGGGGTGCCTGGGACACCGTAAAAATAAAATAAAAACATATTTCCTATGAAAGAAGATTTAATTGCTGCTGTCGCGCGTTCAAGTCAACTCCTGAACTTCCTGTACAAGTTAGAACGCAAAAGATGCGTTCGAGATTATCGATCTCTTCCCTGATCAATTAACTCGGACAGTTACACGATGTAAAAGCGTACTCGCACGGTTAATGTAATCGACAAGCGATCTATTTTAATCGCTATTTTATCTGGTAGGCACGCCTAATCCCCGACAGACTTTCCGCCCGCGGGATCACGTCATAAATCGCAAAACACGTGTAATCAGGATATCTGTTGTCCACGACAGATCGACTTTCATAGGCTTCTCATCGCTCTGTTCCACGTGGTAATTTTACAACCAAATTGGCCGCTCGGCGACCGCCACGGGAATCAACCGGGATAATTCAAGTGCGAATCAAGTATGCAAATCGAGAAAACTCGCGCGCGTGACGCATCGGTTGTCGCCCACGGTGATTGTAAAGCGGTCAAAAAAAGAAGGACCGACCGATTTTTATCTTATATATAATGGAAGGTTCGAATTCCCGAGTGATTTAAAATATCTATTTACGCGAGAGAGGAGAGAAGAAATTCAATGATAAACTTTTCGAATAAAAGATAAAATAACTTCTTATGCGATTGTATCGCAGTTCATCTTGCTACGGGGGAGTGAAGTGGAATATCGAGGTCTAAGTTTGTTTCCTCTTTTTTTAGTTGATTCTTGTAAGGTGAGATAAATACCCTCTTGCTCTGCTAACAGTCTAAACAAATAGCCGAACAAGAAAAGCAAATTTTCGAGAGAAGACTCGAGCGGGCGTCTAAGAATTTAAACAAAATTGCGGTCTATTTTTGGCCGTGGTGGCCGAAAATTCGCATTACGGCGGGTCGCGTGGATCAATTCATGGTGAAAATCGAGCCGTTGAGTTGCTACTGGCAGGTGAAGATCTAGGCCTGAATTTACCAGCCCAATTGGCCGGAACGATTCCATTCCATTTCCGTTTGGCGCGCGATAGACGAAGCGAGCTCGCGATCTCCCATTTCCCTAACGCGATCGCGTCACTTCCTGCCGAGCCTGCATTCTGCGTATATTCGACCGGCGTACCGGAAGTTAAGGATGATGGCCGTTGTGCCAACGAAAGGTTTTCTCGCGAGCTCTCTCACGAGAGCTCCCGTTACCATACGCGAAGGCACCCGGACATTGGATCCTGTTCCTCGGGTGGCCGTAATCGAGACCCGTTTCCATTTCGTACGCTGATAGTCAGCCGGATCGTTTCACGATCGAACACTTGCGAGAGTTACCGTGTTACCGGGATATGTAACGGAGTTTCTCGACCCCATCGCGCCTGGACCAATCCTAGGAGTCTTACAAATCAATAGGAACATCGATTTATTTTATACAACCGCGTGCAGGAAATATCACTGCATTTAATATAATTATATATCTTTATAATTATTTAATTTTATCCGCATTAATAATAACGGCATTATTCTAAACACATTTAATACAAGATAAAATTAAAATTGTGTCGATTAACTCAACACAGTTCGGTTATAAAATTTTCTTCTGATCTTAAGACTGCGGCGTGAATTGATATACCGAAATAGCCTATTATAAAATTTATTTATTAATCTGCAAAAATTTAATGCTAATTCCAATTAACGACCTTAACCTTGCACGTCGACATTTCTCGGCGGTTTAAACTTCGTTTTAAGAAACAGACGAGAATCTCAAAGATCCGCGATACAAATGGACCCTCATAACGCCACGAGGAAAGATTTGGAGACCGGAATATTGAACCGGTACCGAAGAATCCTGTTCCACAGGTGGCTGTAACAGATCTTCACTCAACACCAACGCATCACGGTTACCTTACAAGTTTTTCGAGGTCCGAAGAAATTCTCCTTTGTAAATAATCCTTCCTCGTCTTGTTATTGTACAGGTGTAATCGATCGCATTAGTGAAAAAATTAAAATAAATAAAAAATAAAACAGAGCGCCTGATAAATTTTACGAGATATCATTTCGCGTCAACATAAAATTAGCTTTTAATTTCGATTTGAGATTTTCTATCTGCAGAACTATTTTTGAGAATATAAATAGTAAATGCGCGTAAAATCCGCCAAGTCGCGGATTACTTTTTAGTAATAAACTTTGTCTAATCGGTGGAAAATGACTGGGGAAACCGGCGTGAAGTCGCGCGTTGAAAATCGGTGATCGCGAGAGCCGATGGTTATTAATACTTGCAAGCCGCAACGTTATCCGGAACATAGTGTTATGCCCACGCGATTTCCATACCTACATCCGTAGATTATATTAAACGGTATGTGACGTAACAGGAAACCCCAATATCGAGTCTATCCCTGATGTAATTAGAAATCAAATTTCTATAACCTAATTACAGGTTTTACTTTGCGAGAGGAGATATTATAAGTCAAGAAAGGATTTTGCCAAAGATACTTATATCTCGATAAAGAGTTTCGTGAGAATTAAAGGGATTAATGGGAGCCATGCCAACGAAACAAGAGAAAAGGGAGAAAACAAGTGTAACGTAAAAACGTGCGTTAGACGACAAATAAGAGAAGCGGAAAAGAAGAACGAGCGCGATGTAGAAACGAGTCGTTAGACGGCAAGCAACGAGAAGAAAAAAATATGACGTGAAGGGTGACGAGAGACAGAGTCTGAGAACGACGACCGTCTCCGTCTACATTTGTCGTGAGCCGTATTTATAACGAGCTCACTGGACTCAGGCCAGGATCATCGACTCTCGGCGACGATGTTTCAAAGAGATTGCTCGAAGCTTTGAAGCAGTCTTCGCGATGAATGTTACGCGGATCACAATTAGTCTCCAAAATTTATATATCTATTTCTGATAACAATTTACAAGAAATTATTCCATACTTTTATAAGTTTAATAAAAAAAAAAATTTTTTAAGTATTAATTACGACATAATATATTTTTTAATAAAATTCATAACCTTCTGTTAAATCTTTGAATATTTCTAAATACATCAAATAAAAAAATATGATATGTATAGAATATCTCTCGAATTTTTTCGTGAAAGTATCGACCAAAGAAAACCACCGAAATCTTTATCGCGTTCGTTACCTCATTAATAAGTCACAAAAGATGCTATGGACGTGAGACGAAAGGAATGTTTGGCGCACAGTGGGTGTCGCTAATTTTAGTAGAAAACCAGAACATCTATATGTGCTGCAGGTCAACATCGCAATTGATAGACACGTTTTCACAAGATAGCGCAACGTAACAAATACATACAAAATCAGTTAAATACTTGACGAGTTCAATAATCGATTAAAAAGAAAAAAAAGAAAAAAAAAATCTTTGCGTCAATCACGGCGAATAAATACGGAGATTATTCTCGTCCACGTAAAAGTTTAATCACCTCTTAATATAAAGCATTAAATTCCGGAAGCAAAATTAAATTAAATCCCAATTTTATAAATATAAAAAAAAAGGTTAAACGCTAAAACAGAAATAACTCTATTTTAAATAGTATACTTCGATAAGTAAAAAATTAATTTTATTAGACTTATTTCGATGGGAATGGCATTTTCTTTCGACGAAAGGCACAAGAGCTGCGAGCGTAAATAAACTAAGGGTTAAACGCGTGGTCCATTGCCTTCGCGAAAGAGAAAAACGCACTGTTATTCGCGGCGTTATGTGTGCGTCGCGGGATACCTTTCTATTTGAGAAGAAAGGTCACTTGGGTGCTCGTCCTAGCTGTACTATTCTTTCGAAAGATGCGCCTCGTGCGACAGCCCGCTTCAACCGCCTCTGAGGACTTTTCCTACGCGATGACGAAAGTGCGCCGCGGCGATTAACATCGGAATAATTAAAGCCCGGATTGCGGTACGATTAGAAACTTCATCTCGCTTCGCTCTTTTTTTTTTCGCTTCGAGATAGCGCAAGTCGCGCATCACGAGACACGCTGATACAATGTGCACTCGCATTCAAGCGACTTGCGTAACCATACAAAACGCTGTGCGGCCCCGGTGTTACGCGCGTTGCACTCGGTAACACGAGTAGGAGAGACAAAGTTACATTGGGAAACTCGGAATTTCGACGCGCAAGGTCGAGGTTCAATGGAAATTAGTGGGAATTACACGAGTGGCGTTAAACATTCGTTTAAACGACCCACGGAGAACAGTGCTTCGTCACTATCTTACATTTCATTAATAAAAATCGAGACATTACCAGAATCTCGCGAATCGGGGACGACGAACACAATATCTTTCTCGTGTAATGCTGATTGCACAGTTTTTCTAGGATCATTAATCAGTCTGACATAGCAGAATCCAAACGCGCTCGTGATCGCTTCGAGTAAGCGCGGATTGGATTTTTATATCAAGCGCGTACGTTACGTGTACATGCAGCTACATAATGCGATAGCTGGAGGGATTTCTTAGATGACCTGATACGCGATCATTTAAATAAAATAAGCGCAAAGTGTACCTGAAACGCGGCAAAAGTGAGAGCGGCCGGACCGTGCTAAAAATCATATAAATAATTATATAGCAAGCCGGAGCGAAACTAAAACGGCGAGCTGTGAAAATGAATAATGGTTATAAATATTGTAGTCTATCTGCTGATTTCAATAAAAATTTTTTGCGTTCGAGATTTAAACTGGTTTGAAAATTACTAACCAAGCCGCTTTAGAGAAAGATCGGTAAAGTGTAAATATTCGCAGATAAATTGGCGAATAATCGTGCTTTTAAGGAATCCGCTCTAACCGGATTTGAGAACCGCTGACCCGCGGAAACGTGAACCGCCGCGAAACTCAAAAGCAGAGTCCCCGCGGGCTCGTAGATATATTTGCCGGCCGTCACGGGGCATCCGGGAACGCGTCTTGGGGACGAGAATAGTTGCCCGTCTTTCCCGGTCGCGGGACACACTTAGAAATCTAGCAAGTCTAGGAGAATCCTCTACCTCGCGCCGCGCCGCAACGAAAAGACGCGGCGAGCCTTATAAGAACACCTTGGCGGAAACAACGATCCGGAAGTTGCCAGACAACCGTCAGGAAACGGCAGATCTGACGAGGCCTGACACGTTCGCCCTATTTTCCGCGCTTCAAGGCAACTGACCGGATGATTTCACGAGTATTTCAAGGCGGGCGCCACGAAACGCGAGAGACCGATACTTAAAGGCGGGAGAAAAGGAACTCGGCGTTGTCTCATTGCGGTACGCGAATGCAACATTCTAATACGATCCACGACACCGCAGCCTCACGTCTGCGGAGACCCGGCCGTATTTTTACCGCGAGCTTTAACGTCGGATGCGGTTTCGAGGGGTTCAGAGCGCTTCAAATTGTCCTCGCGTTCTTCCCAACAGGACGACAAAGAGTTACTCATAATATTACTCAAGGAAATCGAAATAATCCGGAGATATTAGATTTCCCCCTAGTCAATAATATTAATAAAAAAAAAAAAAAAATTACGTGCACGCAATTAGCAATAGTGTCGTCACGCGAGTCGCAACGGTGATTACGGTCGTGTGAGGGCCCCTTAATAATCTTCGGCCCACACTAACTTTCTTCGCCTCGAGTATCAGTCGAACTCTGGTCTACGATATGCGCGATCAAATCTCGTAGTGTTATCTTCTTACTTTGCAACGCGCATGCAATTGATCTCGCGAAAAAGTATCGACTCGCACTTAACCCTTTCGCCGCAGCGACTCAAAACATTTTCAGATTCGTTCCTTCGCGACTGACAATAAATTACACACGTGAGAAAGTTGCATCGATAACTACATTTTATCGGGCGATACTTATCAAGCGCGTGAGATGTAAAAACGATTGTAATTTACGTTCGGTGCAATGTAAACGTATCAATAAATAATATTCGCGTCGCAAATCGCGATCAATAAAACCTCAAAATTGCTCTACCAACTGTTTACGTGTGATGAACGATCGTTCCCTGAAGAGATAATTCATTAAGATTGAGAAAGGAATCCTGGAAAAGCAATGAGATCCGCACCACAATTATTATTAAATTTGATTTAAAAACGCGCGATAACGATCCTGAATTTGCGCAACCGAGGTGCAATCACGTCGAATAGTTTAGCACGCCGCTGAACAAACGTCTCCTAACGTGTTGTTCTCTCCACTCGCGCTATAAATACTGTGCAAACGCACCTTTCTATCTCGGTGTTGTCCGAAAGATATTGGTTATAGCTTTTCGTCGTTCTCAAACAGATAAGGTTATTATCGTCGCATATATTTCTTATCGCTTATAAAAATTTTACGCTATGAATTTCGAAACCAAAGTCACGCCGAAATAAAAAAGAACAATATCGCTGAAAGACCGCGCTGCAAAAATTTCTTTAAAGTAATTGCGTTATTTTTTTTTTTTTTTTTTTCTTGTTAAGACATTCCGCGGGAAGTCTATGATCTTGAGAGCGTGAGAGAGAGAAAAAAATCGCGTACGTTTGTTACCGAGCTCGATGGCTCGCACGCGAATTGCGTGACATGAAGTCGCTTATGCAATGCATATGCGATGCATCAATGATCCCCGACGCGTTCAAAGGCGCGTTGCTTGCCGGCAATCTGCGGAAGTGGCAATACACCGTCGTGAGTGCGATCTATAATGTACCTTGAGAAGTCTCGCATACGCGAATTTCCATAACTTCAAGCTGCCTTAACGGTTTCCAGGCCGCGATTCTTTCTCGACCTCCCAACAAATTTGTATTAAAAAATGCACGCAGAAATACGAGTTTTTTTTTCAGATATTCCAATAATAGTGCACGTATTTTAGTCGCCACGTTGTATTATTAAAAGCCGGCGATAAAGTCACCGCGGGGAAATGTGCATACGCGTTAAAAATCCAAGTATAAGATATTTTCCAGAAACCTTAAAAAGAACCTAAGCTAAGAAATCGCACGATGAACACACGTGGAGTCTTGGAAAAGCAAATTATAAGTTTGACGAGGGTCCTTTGCTAAAATAAATCATGCAGATCTCGCGCTTCGCGACCGCGAGAGCCCGTTTTAGATGACCTATAAATCGCGACCAGATTAATGGGATTCTATTTATGCGCATTTCCTCATATGCGACAGAGGCACTTAAAAACGAAAATCACGTGAAAAAAAAAAAAGAACTAAATATTAAAATACACATATGCCTCTAACTAAACTAAATGGATGATATAAAATCATAAGTAAAATCGTAGCCCAACATCCAAAATAATTAAGAACTCGCGAATTAAAAACACGTATGTACAAAAACGCGTTCGCTCGACTTCTTTCCGGTTTTAAGACCAGCAATAAAAATATTATAGCGGGGACTCGGGCAGCTCCCGGATGCGGAGTTTCAAGGATCTATCACCGAAGGATTAGTCAGTGGGTACACGCGTGGCACCTCGGGGACGTGATCATCGACAAAAAATCACCGACCGCGTGACGTGAGGATCATGTGCTCTCCGACGTTCGCGTATTGCGCGATTCGCGGCCGATAAGCGAGGCGCACACCAAAGATGCACCTGTGCTGCACGCGCAGTTTCCGAGACGAGCACGGTGGGAGGCCGCGTAATTATCATTTCGAGCGATACCGAGTCGCGCGGGATTGTTTACCGATTACGTAAAAGTGCTTCTTTTCTCGCGACACCGCGAGACGCCGGCACAAAAATCGGACTGTTTTCTCTCGGTATTTTTTACGACACCGATGAGCGAATTTTCGATTTATAAAATCTCTCATCAACATGGCAGCGGCGCCGTGCACGATTCTATGCAAATGACAGAATATTGACATGCCGGACTGGAGAAGCCTCGCGAGGGCACGTTTCCGTGTCGCGGGTCGAGCGAGCAGAACGCGATCGCACATACAGATTGACGTGCGTGTTCTTCGTCCGTTTCGCAGATTTTTAATCTAGATTAAAGAGTTCTGCTTTCCGGCCAGCGATTGTTAATTCGAATGAGAGACAAGATCTGATCGCGGAGCAACTGTCACGCGGCGCTGACGCGAACGCCGACGTTGGCGGCGTCTGGACGAGGGACATGTTGCGGAGGTTATGGTTAGCTATGGTCGCCTACGAGTTCTCACTAAATTCGGTTTCACAGGGGGCAAGTCGGAGCCGTTCGAGAAGAACGACTCGTCCAAAGCAAAGAGAAAGAGAAAGACGTGCACTTACCTTTTCTTTCGCCCTGCCTGCGTGTTTCTGCACTGTCTTCGCGATTAACGCGCCCTTGCTCTCAGCCATGATGTTCCCGTAGAGTTGACTGCGGAGCGCCGGAGTCCCGAAGGTAGAAGAGACGGTGCACTTAGAACTTCTCAACTTGCCGACGCGATGACGGTTCGTAGCTTTGCGTAGGAGGGGAGAAGGCAGAAGCACTCCGACTTACGATACCGACGAAACGCTCTTACCAAAGCGCGGAGAGGGACTGACAGTGCGACGGCGCGTAGGTGACCGCGAACGCGCGGGTTGTGCGCCACCAGCGGCCATTTTGTTCACCGTGGCGCTCTCACCGATCAATCATATCGGCGCGCGGTATTTCGAACCTGCACTATTCTTCATCACAATTCCCCATTTAGTCGATCGTAACCTCGTCAAAGCACGTTCACTTCAAATCCTTAGATTTAACTTTCTATCGAAAGCGAGATATAAAAATACGCGACTTTTCACCGACAACGCTAATTTTCACTCAGATTTCCTTCCAAGCTTTTATGTAATCCCAGCAATGTGCCCGAATAGACGCTTGTATCTGCAAAATAAAAGATGCGTTAGAGATAAGAAATAAGGAATAGGAAATTTATTTCATTTAAATTTGCAAGTTTCAAGGAATATAATTAGAAATAATAAATCTACTCGAGAAATGTTATACGTACTTTATAGGATACATTGCCAAATTTAGAATCAATAAAGTATAATTAGAAACACAAATTACAGATCAGTTACGAAATTATTTTCCTTAAAATATCGTAATTCTTCAGTAATATATACTTTTACTTATATCTATGTATAATCGATTGATGTAGCGAGACTATGCTTGTAATTAAGATGATCGGCGAGTTAGAATAAATATTCATATATATATGTATAAAGAATATTTCCTGAAAAATTATCTAAAAATAACTTATAAGCGAAAATGAAAAACAACAAAGATATTCATATTAATAACGTCGAAAGCACAATAAAAAAGAAAAACAAGAAAAAACAAGTGCAAAAATTAGGTTCACTTGTCAATACATATCGGATACACCATCGTTGATTTGTAAATGGTTTTATTAATAAATTATCTTTTCTTATTTTGTGTGATGAGGATTGCCCGAAAGAAACAAACGTTATGATGGAAATTAATTTTAACAACGGAACAGACAATTCACAGATGTAATATATCTGGTAATAGAGGATGATAGACAAGATTTTTTTCCCCCTTACTTAAATGGTCTATCCAAAATCGCAATTGACAAAAGTGTGTTGTGTACTGCAGGTATAAGTGTACACTCACCATCAGGAATGGCGTTCGTGGTGCTACGAGGACGGTTAGCGTACGTGATCTTGGCGTAGTGTACGTCGAATCTCATACGAAGCACACGCGGAGATGTGTAGCGGAACAACGGTCACCGAGGACTGAGGGGAAAGGAACGCGCTCTACTACTACTCCCCCCCCTCCACGGCGGCCGGTAGAGGAAGTCACGTACGCTAGCCGCCGTCGCCGCTCGTTGTAACAAATGCCATATCTGCTTTTCAGGGTACATTATGTATGTATGTATGTATGTATGTATGTATATATGTATGTATGTATGTATGTATGTCGGAGTATGCCATGAATGTTACGTGTATGTTTTTACACGCGGGATGTGTCGCGGGGCGCGCGGAATGTGTCTCTTTAATTATTTATAATTTAAATTCTTAATTATATTTATAATTTAACGCTTAATCAACGCTTCCGCGCGAGCCGCAATTACAAATTGCAGATTGGAAATTTACAGATTTGGACCTGTACATGTTCACATATACTCATTGTACCTAATATAAATTTGCTTTTAGTCTTGGAAAAATTGGATAAGGCCATAACCAAACTGGCGACAAGGAGGCGCCAGGTCCTCTCGATACTACCGCATAATTATTATTTTCTTCTTTTTTTTTTTTTTTTCTTATAAAACCAATCCTCTCTTTTTTTTTCTCTCTTCGCACTCTCACTCGCCACTGTATCCCACATCCATTCTCACACGATTACGTAGTTAATTGGTTATCCCTGTCCCAGTCTACTTAACGCAGTCTCACCATTAACTACATAGCTGATCCATCCTGCGAGTTCCTTTATCTTGCGCCTGTCTCCTTAAATGTATCTCTTTTTCACATGTTTTCTTTGTCCTTGCCCTAATCTAATTTTGCGTTTCTGACTTTAGTACAATTCAAAAGTGCGAAAGCGCAAGTGTAAATATTTTGTTTCTTAAAATCATACTCGTAATTTAATATTAATCATAATATATCGATGAATCTCCATTACCCCTTTCAACTTCGCACTTCAATATTCATCACGAAATGTATCAGCGCAATGGTAACTTCAGAGACAGAAATTAAAGGTTAATCGTTTGACGCACACGATGTTAACTTTTGTTTCCTTAGTAATTCGTTCCAAAGACTGAGGCCTACATGCAGTTACATACTGTTACGTTGGAAATCACATGATCAAATAACATAATTTACTGTTATATACTTTGGCATACACGAGATGTGTTCTAGAATTATCGTATCTTCTTTTCTTTAAAAATAATAATTATATTATTATATTTTACTTTATGTCTTAATAAAAATTTATTATTTGTCACAAGCTCTTCAATTTTCATTATTAGATATTTAGTGAGTTAAGTAATGTTGAATCTTTATTTAAAATTTTTGCCAAGACGAGACAAAAATATCTTTAACTCAAAGATTTCTTGATATTTAAAATAAGCAAAGTAAAAATTAAAGTATTATTAGTCGCATGATTATAGAATGTAGAAATAAAAGAAAGTACGATAAATCTGTGATGCCTTAGATAGATATACATATAATATATATAAAAAGAAAAAAAAAAAAGAAATTATATAGCTGTACAATTATCTTCAAAAGTGAGAGAAGATTATAAATCGTCATAATGAAATTGAATCTTTTACGTTACATTAGAGCACAACATTTACGCAATGCCCGAGAGTTAATAACAATAATCCTAACAGCCATGCGTCGGGCAGCCGATCGCAATTGTACATAGAATATCTGGAACTTAAAATTTACTAGAAAAAAGTCTAAGTTAAGATAACACCGAGTCCGCGTTTATGTGCAACGCTCGACACGTCAATCGAGATATATCGGAGAATTTTCATGTATTCCACGTACCTGGATAAAAACGGTCTAACTCTCGCTTCTCTGTCGGAATCACGCGATTGAAAACAATAATATTAATATTACGATATTTTCTATTCGCTATCCGTCTCTCGTTGATATCATCGGATACTACTTCCGTAGGAAAGAACGTTCTTGCAAAGAACGCGCACAACTAGCTAACGAACATAGCGACCGCCTCGAATTTCTTTTTTATTTTGTTTTTACGTACTTTTACTTCTCATCCCACCCTCACCGGATATATACGCTCACACGTATACGAGTAACATATATTTCTCTCTTTATTTTCTGTCCCAAAAATCACAGAGGCATATAATGCACCTCGATGTATGGTGTAAACCTGTACAAAAGTTGTTCCTCGTTTACTCTATACTTATTCATGGTACAATAATAATGTATTTAAAATGTAACTTATGTAACCTTATTACTGATTAACGATGACCGCATTCCAGCGTGACCAGCCTTTGGCCGACTGGAGCTAACAGACAAGATGCTCCTTCAAGTGTAAAACTTCGCTATCTTCCCTCAATCTATTTCCGTCTCTTTCGCACGCACATACACACACGCGCGTTCTTTCGTCGCTCTCTCATAATCTCACTCTCGCCCTCTTCTTTTCCCTTTCTCTCACGCTTTCTCTCTTCAATCTTCCCTCCACTCTATACAACACCACACTAATATTCTAACTCTATATACTCTATATAAAATATCGTTAGTATAACTAAAACTGTGCTGTGTCCAGCTGGAATGCAGTCCTATTTTTATGCCATCATTATCCGTTTTCTTCCCAGTTTTCTTCATGCTTTCCATTCACATTTCGCTTCTACTGTACGATACGATAAATCTTTTGCTGTTACACAGACAATCCTCACAGTCAATGATTTACTGATAAATTCATATCACTAACTGTAGTCTGTCATTGGTCGGTCGATTAGTTTGATTCCCAGCTGTTCACTCGGCATCGCAATTATTTTTATTATTTATACGAATTTTACACTCATTCAACAATACCAGAGACAGCCCTCTCCATTTTAAGCGTTCAAATTCTCTCCCGCATCGTCAATTTTTCTCTTCTTTCCTCGAACAGGAGATTCTTCTATACAGAATGTAATAAATTAGATTGTACAAAGATTAAAAAAAAAAAATGGCTTATATGGACGAGCGATATATAAACGAATAGTGTTGTATATTTTAATGAAATAAAATATAAAATTTTTTTTCTATATTTGTATCAACTTATGCTGGATTAAATTTTTATTTTTAAGAATCATACCTTCTTCTTCCTCCTGCTCGTCATCTTCATTGTCCTCGTCGTCATCTTCCTCCTCCTCTTCTCCCATATAATCTTCCTCATCAGTGTCCTGTATCCCCAATATATATATATTATTTAACATTTTTCATTACATGCAACTAAAAATCACCTACTGGTATGTAAATAAATTATAGCTTTTGTCTTAATCTTAAATATTTTATCAAGTACGTTCCCATATAAAATTATCGCTTGTATAAAAATGAGCAATTAACTTACAATCTTATCCTTGTAAACAATATCTAATCCTGGGTCATCGTCTAAAAACTCCTCGTCTTCTTCATCTGAAACTATATTTCAATATATATATTTATAAATTCCAACTTAATTAAATTTAATGTAAAATTATTAATTAAACTCTTAACCTACCTTCTTCACTGTCATCTTCATTGCCAACTCCTTCACCATCTTCATTTCCATTGACTTCGTCATCCTCCCCTTCGCTATCGTCAACTTCGCGATCCTCAGCATCATATCTAAATTCACAGACAAAATATAAATCAGCTATTTGACAAAATACAAATGTATAAAGTAATAAAGAAAACGTAATAATGCAATTTCATACCCGTCCAGATATCGCAGACTGGGAATAAGATTGAAGACTTTTTCCCTATAATTATCCAAATTTGTCACTGCGTTATTGAATAGATCCAGGCTCTTTAAGTTTTTAAACTCCTTCTGAAATACGGACAGGGGCTTCGTATTACTGATTTTACTTGGCAACAAATAGATTCCAGCTTACTGTGACAAGCGTAAAAACTTACCAATGGTTGTAGTGCGTCGAGATCTTTGATCTTGTTTCCACTCAGATTAAGATGAGTCAACTTGGGACTCGAATCAAGCAGGTTTAACCCACCCGAAATTCGATTGTCACTCAACTCCAACTGCACAATACAAAGACAATTGTTAACATTATTTTACTAAATCATGATTAGCTACTTTGCGATAAGCAGATAAATATATATACCTTCTTAAGACTGGGTAACTTTGGGAAGCCTTTTAGACTGGTAAGACCCACATTGATAAGACTTAATGATTCCAGAGCACTGAATTCATTTGTCAAGCCCACAATTTGCGTACTCCGGCAATTATCAAGAACAAGTTCTTTGATCTGTAACAATTACATAAATGATCATTATTATACATCAAATTCAGAAAACTTTATTGCATTACGCAATTTCTTAATTAATATCAATTCCAAAGAGAAAAAATACCAAGATATAATTTTTTTTAATGTAATTAAAATATGAAATTAATCGTAATCATGCGAGGACGTCGATATATCCTAAAAATAATTGCAAAGCGAGGGTAGATTGACTCAAGAAATTGAGTTCAAATTGAGATTGTAATCAGGTTCGCGCGGCCGTGAAAATCTGGGACGCATTTTCCGTTTACGAAGAAGACGGCTCGCGGGTGACGAGCGGTCGCTGTCGCGGTCGCGGTCGCGGTCGAAAAAGTCGTCCTCCGCTAAAATTCAAACGAGCGATAAGCTTTCGCGGGAGATGGGCTATTTTATTGATCGGAGAAAGAGAAAGGCCAGAGGGTGAGAGAGCGGGACCGGATGGGAGGACAGAGAAGGCGCGGGCAGAGTCGGGAAGGGCGAGGGAGATGGACAGGGGGAAAGGGCGGTGGAGGGCGCGAGGTGAAGCGGCGTGACGGTAAACGGAGTGCATGCCGCGTCTTGTTTAGCGGCGTCGGAAAAGCCGGCGAGCGACAAGCACGGACTGCGGCACGCGACGAGTACGAGAGGTGGGGTTAGATCCAACAAGAGGAGGAAAGGAGCGAAGGGTGGTCATCATCGATACCGGATGCTTTGGTACCGGAAGTATCGATGCTTTCACATAACGTTATCGCACGCGTGATGTAATGAGGCAAGGTACAACATCTCCGCCGGACGTATTCGTTTCTACCGTGCAGTAAACGGCCGATCGCAAAAAAAAAAAAAAAAAAAAAAGCGAAATTATCTAATATTTTATGCATGTGCTTTACACGATCAAGTCAGTTACACGTTATCTCGATGTGGCATCCAACCGCGGTGGTAACGTCACGAGGTGTCATAAGAGCGGATCAATGACAATCGCGGATCAAGGAAGCCGAGAAGACGCATACGTTAAGTCGTGGAGATCAGGTTGTCCGACAAAGTTTTGAAGCTACCCCGAAATTACCCCGTAACACAAATCCGGCTTGTAATCTCGCGGTTACGCAACTCTACACGAGTTTTATTATTATCGCTGGAGAATTGTATTTTCGTCTCGCACCCACGAACGGCGCGAGATACCGTTCTTCTGGGTTTATTTCTAAATCCGCATGACGTGACGGTGGATTTGAATGTAGGGCATCCTGTGACCGCGTCGTAAGGATCGAAGTCTCAATTTCAAAACTTGTCGCTCTCATAAGAGCGTCCGGGTAACACGGTGCTGTTGCGCTCAAGATGCATTAAAAATGGGTCTAACGCGGAGCGGACCAAGTTTCAGAATTGTAAATACGCTAAAAGCTGCCTACGATTATAACCGGGGCATAAACTTGTCGGCCGATTCGACTCATTTAAGAACAAATAAGGCATAACGATAAGGATATTTGACCCAGTTTTCTTATTTAATATAGAAGCACCTGCGACTCGTCTTGATACAAAATTTACACCGCCTACGCATAGAGTTATTAACATCGCAACGCATGAATTTAGATGACTTATCGGAATATCCTTCGAATATACATAAATTTACGTCTCGAACCATTAATATGTATGCGCTCTTAACTTCGTAGGAAACCGCGTATTTAAGACTGCGAATTACAAGCGGAACAATCGATCGGTCAGTTTAAGTCATTCATCGTTAAATGGCCAAATAATTGTTTCCGATTCGTAATTTCCAGCGCACGTTTTCACATCGTTTCGAGGTAAGTGCGAGAAGAGAAATTCTATCTAAACGTGATGCGACAAGTCTGAACCTGCCCGTGCGCCACACCCTACCTACGGGGTTTGTGAACGCCTACGCGTGCACAGAGAGACGCGATCGCGCGCGATGATGCACCTGAGAAAGTCGGGCGACACCGGCTGACATCGGCCGAGCAAAGCAGCTCGATTCGGTCCGGCGACGCGACGTGACGTGATGTTACGTTACGTCGCGTCGCGTCGCGTCCACCGCGGTGGGAAAAAAACGTTTTTTGTCCGCGCCGTGGCCGCGCGCGCGCGCATGTTGTTCGGCGGCGGAGGATCAGCCGGCGGACAGTGGACTCGTCCAAGATGGTTGCGATTGGCGACGCGTCACGGGAACGCGATCCGGCGCGCACCGCAAAGTTTCGTGCCCACGCGCGCGGCGCGGCGCGGCGCGCGCGTGGATATGAGGAGCGACGACGAGTCGACGTCGCGACGCGCGGTGGAGAGGCGTCCCGGTGCCGCGTCGTACGGTTGTAATGGCGACGTCCAGGTTACCGCGTGCACGCGCTTCGTTCATGGCGGCGGTCTCGCACACGCGCGTCTTTAGTTGCATTTACATAACACGATCGCTGCTGGACGCGCGCGCAGCACGCTTTTTCACTCGGCGGCGGCCGGTGGCGACGCCTCGATGCTAAAAAATACATTAATCGGGTAAACATATGTTGCGTTAACGCCACACGCGTATCACGTAACAATCTCTCTCTATCATCTGTGATAACGCTACGCGTCGCGAGAAAATACGGGAGCCTGCATTGGGTACATGGGCCGATAGTTACGCGCTGCCTGCCCTTTCAGACAAAATTAGACTTTCGTTTAATAATTTTGATTTAATTTCTGACGTAAGTCACGAGACATCTTTCTCAAATCGAGGACTTTCTCCGTTAAATGCGTCATCACGATCGTCATCGCGCCAGCAAGTGTCATATACACTTTAACACGTATCGACGACAAAATGTCAATAGGTATAGAGTCGTGAAAGAGCGACGGTTCAAGCCAATATTTTCAGACTGACCAAATGCACGGAATACTGTTAGTAAGGTTCAATATATCGTTACAAGATTCTGGCCAAAATGTAAGTTTTGACGCTCGCTACGCGAGAAAGGCGCAACACCTCGTGCGGCCTTTTTATGCCGATCGATGTCGCAAATTGCAGAGATCCCTGGGAACGATTATTATCACTCTGCACTGTCATGCCCTTGTTTTATCATAACCAAGATCGGGTCTCAAAAAAAAAAAAAAGTTTTGTAAAAGTTTCACGCCTGTTAAAATTACATAAACGACAAAGAAAAAATATACAAAGTTCTAAGTTTACAATTTTAAAATAATTTAAAATATCCATTTAATTTTTTTTTTCTTCTACATTACAGATTTAATTGGCAGAAGGAAACGATAGGACGAATATAATGCTTCAAGTTCGACTCTTTGGAGCGAAGTTTCGACACACCGACTTGTAACTCTAATCGCGTGAAAATTATACCGAAATTTCATAAGTCATTTCTGTTAATTGCCATTTAATGGTGCCGGGATATTCGTCACAAAATTCGACCGGGGACGATTATTATTCGGTTCTTTGTACAACGGCGTTTAATTAATGGACACGATCGTAACCGTCAATGGAGAATTTGACGAGCCCGCGGTGAAATCCGTGGAAAATCCATTATCCAAGTATTTCGCTGATTAACTCTAATCACATTTATGGCACGGCATCGGCGCCCTGTCTCTCAATTACATTCAGCCACCGTTAACACTCGTGTACACGAACGGTTGGTGGACATTCAAATGAATTGATTTAATTTCACAAATTCGTTCTAAAAATATACATCTATCCCGCGGACCGACTTGATCTAATTAACTTATCTCCGCGGCGTCACGATTTACGTTTCGCGCATTTCAACCACCGGGCATTACATACGCGCCGTCCAACTGGATTACGTAATTCGGTGTGCCGATCTCAGCAGATTGATTTCCGAGCAAGAACAAGCGGTACAAATTAAACTGGGAACGGACGGCGCGGTTTTTCACACAATGGCGCAAAGTGATTCATTCCTCGAGCATTCTCAGATTGATATTTATTCGAATATATAAATTTTACAATTTATGTGAGTTTCGCCGCTAATTTTCCTCGCGGAAGGTCAGCATAAAAAATTTAAAAAAAAAAAAAAAAAAAAGAAAGATAATAAAATTAAAAAAAAATAATTAAGAGACGCTTGTTAATTCAGGCTCATGGTCACGGAGCGGGCAATTAGGCTCGAATCAATCTCGCGTTCGGGTGATAGCCCGTTCGCATATGTGCGCCGAATACGTTAAGGGGTCGACAAACGACGCTGAAGGGATAATTCCAGCAGCGATTACGCGCGTCTCGTGCACACGGCAATCTTAAATGAAAACTGCACCCGATACATGTATACGCCGCGTGGTTTGACGACGCCGATACGGTTTATCGCGAGAAGTTAAATTGCGCGATACGGGACACCGCGGGCTCATTAGCGCGCTCGCGAGAACGACGTCGTGGCCGAGGGAAACGAATCCATCTTCATTTATATTAGAGCCAGCGCTATCATCCGGAAGGAGGTGGAGAGTCGGCCTCTCGATCAATCGTGTCCGCGGGTAAAGTCGGCCGACGACGACGAGAATCCACCATTAATCACGCAGCGCGCACGGAGAAGCGGCCGGTGTCGCGCCGCCAGAGAGAGAAAGAGAGAGACGCGCGTGCCTTTCTTCCCGCTTTCCACGCCACCGGAAAAATGGTAACTCCTCGAGGTTCCGCGTGCGTGCGTGTCCGTGTCGTATATGTGTCCGCGCGCGCGCGCGCGGCAACGTAACGAAACGCGAAGGCGAAATGTCTCCGGTGTCAGGACGATAAGAGAGAGCTCGAGCGAGCGAGCGAGCGTTGAACAAGAAGCGAAGTACCATTTTATTTCGGCCGCGACACCGATCGACGCCGCGGGATCACTTCCGCGGGCGGGGAGGCGGCGATCGCGCTGGCCGACACGCCGCCGACAGCAACAAAGCGAAATGAAGCGTAGTCGCGCAGGCTAATCGAGTGGGAAGGACGGAAGGAAATGGAGTAGTCCGCGAGACGGAAAGCGTCGGAAACCGCGCCACGTTTTTCCCTTCATTTTTTTAATTAATTTATCGCTGGCGAAAGGCAGAGAGAGCGGAGGCGCGCGGAAGAGAAAAAGAGAGAGGGAGCGATAAGTTTCCTCGTTGAAGCGCCATGCCCGTTGCTCGTTCGCGGCCATACATCGTCGGTGCGTGCATATGCCGTCCCCCGGCGACGAGGTCGACCACGCGGTCGGCAACGAAATTCCGCTCGGACGAGAAAGGACGCGCGAAAGAGAAGAACGGACAGACGGAAGTGTAGCCGAAGCGGCGTGCCACATTACCGAGTGCGGGCTCGTTACGTCGCCTCTGGAGCGTCGAGGCAACACGGCGACGATTCCGTCCTTCGTCCTCCCCTCCCTTCTCTTCCTATCTTTCGCGGGGACGACGAAGAACGCCACGATTTAACCCACTCGTACCCCGCGTCCGCAGGTTCCACGAGATTCCCGAAACGGCTGATGACGACGAGGGACGCGACGGCACGCGGCCGAGATTCCGCGACGCACGACGTGCGCCGTGAACGCGCACGTTGGTCCACCGTTGCCCGCGTAATAAAGAGGCGCGTGCGAAAACGCGGAGAGCGTTCGAGACCCCGCACGTCGAAGAGCACACGTAGACTTACACGCGAGCGCGAACGCGAGCGCGCGCGGGATAGGAGGACAGGAGAGGAAAGTGCGACGGCGAGATGCAGATTGAAAGTATAGGCGGGCGAAGCAAGCGTAGGAAAAGAAAATCTAAAAGTTTTACTTACGTCGCCGGGCTTCTTTCCCCGCTTCTCAAGTTCTATCCGCTTCTCCATGGCCGGCAGGCAATCGGTCCCCGCGATCCGTTCGTTCTCGCTTCACTCCGTACGCGCACGTATCGCCGTTCGTCTCTTCCTCCTCTTCCTCACCTCCGCCGCCTCCTCTGCGTCGCAACACCGACTCCACGTCCCAGCAACCTTGCTCTCGCTCTCGCTCTCTTCCTCTTGATCTTCTCCTCGCTCTCTCGTGGGGGGCCGGGAATATAATATGACGGACGGACACAGCCAAACCAACACGGTTGGTCACCGGACAGTGCGCGGACGGCGAATGCCACTCGAAACGTTCCTGCTGCAGTGCGTAGCGTGCCCGCTCGACGTGCGTGTGCGTGTGCGTCGCGCGTTTTCCCCGGTGGCGTGCACGGAGGACGCGCAGGGAGCGAGAGAAAACACCTTTCGGCACCACCGCGGTTCGATTCCGGTCCGTAAGCCCTTTACGCGTCGCGTCTCTACGTGTCTCTACGCTCGCCGACTCGCCGGACTTGTGTGGCGGTGTCCTCTCCTCTCCTCTCCTCGCCGCGTTTCTCTCACCTCTCTCGCTCTCTCCTCCCTCCCCGGCTCGGACTCTCGTTCCCTTCTCCGCCTGTCCTCCGCTACCGCCGCACGCAACACAACACAAGCCGCCACCGGAGGCGGGAAACGAGACACATGTCTGGCACTACTTTCGAAGCGGCCAATCCGAATACCCGGCGCAGAACCGCCACCCGCCACCTGGCGGCTGTCGCGTCGCCGCTCGCCGTCGGAGCGCGCCACCCTCCGCCGCGTTCGAACATGGCCGTCACCTAACGCCACTGGCGTCGCCCGTCTTCGCTACGAGTAATTTACGATTTCGAGGCCGCCTGCCTCGGCACTTGCCTTGCCTGCTTACTTTTTGACAATGGCCCACGAGCCTCGATATCGTCGAGCCGATTGCCTCGCGCAACACTCGTTAAAAATGCATATCAGATCGATTTAAAAATAATATCAATTAACAATGCCAATATTGTTCCGAATAAGAGATAGTCCTTTTCAAAACTTTCTGCAACTCCAAGTTGAAAGTTTTTTTGGATGCTGCATTCGAATGCGTTATTGATCAAGTGATCGGAGATTTAGAATTCTCAGCACGTGCAATCGCGCTGTAAGTTGATTCAAGGGTCGAGGTATCGGTAAATACGTTCTTCGGAGCTTCATTTATCCCGAGAGAAAGAATCATATAAAAATGAGCATCGTGACGGTCTTGGCGAGCCAGATTGAAATCTTCACGTCGTGATTAAATAAAGAGTTCGCGTAGCTGAAACAGAAACAGAACCCAGCGACGTTACAATTGCGTCACTCGTGCACGATAAATCAGCCACCTGCCTCTTCAACCTAATTACCCACGGACTCACCTAATAAATTATTACGCGGGCTAGAAATCTCTCGGTTCGCGACGGGAAAGCAACATAGCCGCTGGCGAGTAACGTGTTGACGCGAGCGAAAGATCGAGTTCTCAAATTTCCGTCAATATCGAGTCGTAGAGGCGCAATCTTATCGCGCTTTACGTATCGTTTCCAGGTAAAAGCGCCCGAAGGAAAGCGGACACCCGCTCGCGTCTTTCGACGCTCGGACGGCGCGCACGTTGGAAGAGTTCTCATGCGGAACTCCGCCAGGAGCTGGGGCGGAGGCTGGGCCTCGTCCAAGCCTCGCGGGGCCGAGATCGTCGCACGCGCTCTTACCAAGCCTCCGGGAGAAGATCCCGGCGCGATACGCGCCACGCCGCTCGTGGCGATTCGCCACGCTGCGGGTGTCGGACACCGGCGAAAGGTTGAGATCAATATGCGCCCATTGATTGCACCGTGGCTGCCTGCGCTGTCGCGTCCGCCTTGCCGGCGCTGAGAAGCCGCGACGTGCTTCGACTCATTCAACGTCGAAAGCTACGGCCGGATTTTTCATCAACCGACGGGCAGGAATCGCGCCGATATACCTTTTCTCGCCAATATTTCACAAGACACGATTCGTAGCATGGCCGGCGTCTTTTATCTAATTTGTCCAAGTCAATTACCCAGCTGGGAGTCTTTTTCGCAAAGAGTACCGTACGAGAAATTATTACGAGCATTGTTCGCGAATCGGATCTCCTTCCGATCGACTTCACGGAGAAATCACGCTTTTGTGAAAAGCGACCAGCCCGCGGTCGGATTCTGTGCAAGCTCGCGCGGCTCGTTAAATCAAAATCTCTCAGGTTAACGAGCTCAATTATTGCGCGGCCGTTACGCGCTCCAACAGTTAACACGTCAGTTCTAAAGGGATGTTATTTATACGCGTAACGAGGACCTTAATACTACGCATTACTAGATTCGACTGTGCGCAGCAGAGAAACGATTTAATCACGTCATTATCGCCGCACGATAGAAATGATTTATCGGTCGTCTAATCACTCTATTGATCTCACGAATAAGAAACACGATTCGACGAATAAAGAGTTTAGGGATTAAAATAGTCGAGCGACGTTAACGCGTTCGAATGTAAAACAACGAACATTACGTAACGTCTGTCAAATTTTCCGAAATATGCACGATGCAATTTTAATTATTAATTATCGGACAGTCTTCGTATAATCACGCTTTTCTTTTTCGCACGCAGAAAAGTTAATTTCTCGGACGACCTCGACATCATTCGCAAGGTAGAGATTTCCTCTTAAGAGTTAGACGCATTTTCATATTTAGCTTTTGGCTGCAAGCTCTTTCCGTTTGTTGGAGATACGTGTCACACGACGAGCCAAGCGAACGCGTGCAACAATAATTCCGCGTCCATTCATGAAACTAATTTTCCTTCGCGCGCGGGTATCCAGCCTGATCGCGCCGACGATTGACCTGAGAAATGAGCAAATACGTGCACGCTAATGGAGATCGTTGCTTAGCCGAGCATGGATTACACGCGTGTCGTCGTATTTGTGCGGCCAATCAAATTACGCAGCTATAAATAGATACCGCCGTGTTACTTTCTTCAATCTCTGTCTTTCCTCCTGCGCCGTAGTTTTACCTTGCTATTCGCGTCCAGCTTTAAGATTTTATTTTTACGCCGTTGTCGTAAGAATGGCTCGACACACATTTTCATAGATTAATTGGACTATCATGTACATGCGCATACGAATCTCCGAGATACTTTCTTATATCCTACAATGTATCCAGTCTGGTTTGGAATATTATCACTTTAATTTTTTTTCTACACACCTGTAAGTTTAATAATATTTAAAGTTAAATTAAATAAATGTTACCAAAAATATGAAATTACCTGTGATATAAATGATTTAAAGAGAATCTCTTATTAAAATTGTACTTTCTTATCTTATTTTTGTGTCATATACGTTAAGATGTAAAATCTGTTTTTTGTATCGAGTCAGAACTTTTTACTGAAATTATAATTATTATATATTATTAATGAATATTAATATTAATTAATGTAGAAAATATTTAAGTAAATGTGTGTTTTTATAACTTAAGTTAAGACTTGTATCTTTGCGATTGGATATACATAACTTTAATATTACAAATCATTAAATTGTATGGAATATGTATCAGTTACACAACACACATACATTCATTTTGTACTCCGTACTTGGTAAAAATTATTAAAATATATTTTTAAAAACTCAAAATGTTGTAATTTATTTATATATATGATTTGTAATCTAATAGCGACATTGATGGAAATAATCTTTAAGTATAAAATGTACATTTCTGAAATATACTTAAAACATATAATAAAAAAGTGATATATGAAAAATATATGCTGTGAAATATGAAAAGAAAATTATCTTTAACTGTGTTATGCTTTAGAATTATGGAAATATTAAAATACTTAAATTACATATATTTTTTATAGAAATTTTATTTATTTTGTCAGATTTCGTTTATGTAAAGTACATTAGTTGTAAAATGTTTACCTTATTTTTGAAATCTCCCAAAATCAATCCTGTAATAATTAATACAGTATAATTAGATATAGCATGATATAATTTTTTTGTATTTAAAAAATTAAATACAAAAATAATCAGTATAAAAATTTAAATAATAACTCGTCAATATGTTATCGGAAGACCGTCGTAATTTTTATCATCATTTGTGTTTAATTGTGACATATGTGCAAAATAATAAAACAAATAATAAATATTACAAACCATTGTTGGAAAGATAGATGTTTAAAACTTCTTGAAGCTTTTCTTAGATTTTGTTCCTTTCGAAACTTTTAGAACATTAAATCTCACTGTCTTACTCAAAGGTCTGCATTCCCCAATAGTAACTACATCGCCAATTTCTACATCTCTGAAATATAACACATAATCCATAAAGATTAATAATAATTAACCACTAATTCTTTTTCAATAATGTTATTTTATAACTCAGAAAAAATAATTCTTCAAAACATTTATCAGTAGACCATCGTGAAATATCATCATAAAATTAAATGTAAAATATATATTTAAAGATTTTTAGAATAATAAAAAATTGTTTATACCTGAAACAAGGGCTGAGATGGACACTCATATTGCGATGACGCTTCTCAAACCGGTTGTATTTTCTAATGTAATGCAGATAATCCCTGCGTATAACTATAGTACGTTGCATTTTCATCTTTTGCACAACACCAGTGAGAATGCGCCCTCTAATCGATACATTGCCAGTAAATGGGCATTTCTTGTCAATGTATGTTCCTTCTAGAGCCTGCAAATATTAAAACAATAATATAGAATATATGTTATAAATATCTTAATAAAAAATTTATATAGAAGCCATCAGCAAAAACATGTGAGAATATATTATGTACTTCAATATAACTTCAGAAGACCGTCGTTTTTTCATCATTATACTTTTGTACAAAAGAATAGATCAATTTAGTAGCATCAATTCGCTCGTCAGTTACTGAGAGATAAAAACTTTGCACTTACTTCGCGAGGTGTCTTGAAACCGAGCCCGACATTGCGGCTATATCTCATAGGCTTCCTGCGCTTCGGGCCCAGACCTTTCTTTCGATTAAGAAAGATCGTGGGTTGCTTCTGAAACGCACGCTCGCTCTGCAACAAATAAAATCCTGAGAATTATATATTCACTACAAAGACAGTCTTGGTTTCCTTGGAACACGCGGCGACTTAACCACGTGTTCCACCAACAAACGTTGACCACCCGAACCGGTTCTACCATTGTGCTCTCGCTTTTTGCACACAATTATCCTTAACGTTAATCATCACGAAAACACCAAGTTTCATAGAATAATGCCGCGATACGCCTAAAAATATATTTATTTATAATCGCGGTGCCGAAAACGTACCTGATCAGCCATTTTGTTCGTCTGAAAGACCGATGTGAAACGGAAGAGCGAACACTGCGAGCAGGCCGAGCAACTCAGGAAGTTATAATGCAACCAACATAAGCAATATATATTCACTATTGCCTTCTCGGCTGCCGAGTACGGGGGTAAATAGGTAGTGGTAAGGCGCGTTTTATACGGACGAGCCTCTACATGTGTATGCGTGGAAGCCGCGATTCCGAGTTGGGCTCTCTGCCCCTCAGTCCTCCGCAAACTGGACCATGGACAATGTATCCCGCCACACCGGATCTTCCCTACGTCTTGTCGGAATGTGAGGAAATCAACTCGATTCTGTACAAACCAATTAATTCGACACAACGGATCAAGGTATGGTTGAAAAAATTACATGACAAGACGTAGATGCGTTCTTCTACACTCAATGCACTTAGACGAGGTTAACCAAACGGGATACGGCTCGTATGGTGGGTGTATGTACACTCACCGTCAGGAATGGCGTTTCTGGTGCTGTGACGGCGGTTAGCGTACGTGATCTTGGCGTGGTATACGTCGAATCTCACACGAAGCGCGCACGGAGATGTGTAGCAGAACAACAGTCACCGAGCGCTCTACTACTACTCTCCTCCACCCCCTCCACCCTCCTCGGCGGCCGAGAGAGGAATCATGTACGCCAGCCGCCGTTGCAGCAAATGCAATATCTGCCTCTCAGCGTACATACACAATACACCTGTCAACACCTGTTAAAAAAATCGCATGACCCGCCCCGAGTCGGTCAGTGTCTATGAAACAATAAATTTAATTCGAATCACTCTCAACTTTATAATCCCGATCATGTTTCAAGATAATTATTTCTAGACTTTGCGTTATAATACATTATTGCACATCTATATATATAAAAAAAAAGATATATGTATATGTTGCTATCTATTCATAGCATTGCTGTACAATTTTTTATTTTTAACTGCATCAACAGCACTAAAAAATGCTTGACAATAGCACAGATAAAATATACTTTCTGAGATATTACCATTTAATTTTTAAATAATTTTGCAGCACTATTTTCAAAGCACATAATGTCTTGAATTATAATTACAGTACACATGCTTCCATGCTTCACTAAGTTACATTGTGATAGGCTCAACCAGTGGCAGTGCCTATTTATTCTCCAGAGAACCATGTTCATTTCTTCAAATAATACCTCTATCGGTAAATAACTTTTTAATTATGCCAACAGATTTTCTATTTTTCGCGAGATATAATTAGAAATGTAAGTGAAATGAGCAAATGGATGCATTAATTAATATTACTTTCTTTTTCTTAGGAGGGTGTGGTCTCACATGTGGTGATATCACCTGATGAAAAAACTCTAGCCTTAGCAACCACACGTGGTACCGTCTGTCTAGTCTCTCTAAAATCTACTCCGCAATTAATATCAGTATCAACAGAACATATGTATGAAAAGATTACTTGTATTTGCTGGAACAATAACAGTACTGAGATATTTGTAGGAGATGCAATTGGTAAGGTCTCTGTCATGGTGCTATCTATATTCACAGTAAGTTGTAATAAAATCAATCAATTTATATCATATGTATGTTAATACGTTACAAATAATTTTTTTTAATTTTTTTTTGCAGGTGAATGGAATGTTTCAAACTCCAGCATGCACACTGATGAATCTGGATTCCAGCATCGTCCAATTAAGCTTCCTCTCACCTTTACTGTTGGTCTCCACGCTGGCACGTTGCTACGTCTGCCACACAGTTCTAGAACAGTACAAACAGATAGGCAATAAACCGCGGAACGGAGAATTTGGCGCATGCTTCTACAGACGCGAAAACGCGACTTTGAGCGCACAAAAAGAAGAGAGGAACGTGAACAACGTACGAAGCGCGTTCAATTTGATCGCTGACAACGATAGCAATATTTTGGGTGAGAATCACTCGAGGATATTTTGTGCTCGACCCGGGTCGAGATTATGGGAAGTGTCGTCTGACGGAACCGTCGTGAAAACGCATCAGTTCAAAGAGGCTCTAGCAATTCCTCCTGTAACAATATTTCAATCGAATAGCACTTTTGAATCTAGTCAGAAAGAGGAGACGGTACGCGAATGGCCACCGCAATCTGTTAACTTCTCACACCTCTTTGTACTACACAAGTATTTATTTTCCTATACATCTAGCGGCCTGTATATCATCGATCCTGCGAACACGAGTATGCTGTTGTGGAGCAATGTGTATACGAATATTAGCATGACAGCAATCGTGGACGATCGAATCTACTTAATGACCTGTGATAACGAATTTCATTGTTTAGCGTTAACGTTACTCGATAACCTGATACTGCGGCTGTATTCCCGTGAACAATATAGTGAGTGCTTGAACGCCTGTTTTCTATACAAGTCACAATTACTGAAAGCCATTGGCACTAAAGAGATCATAGAATTCTTTGAAGTAGAAGATTTGCCACGAGACGAAAAGACATTGTTGCGACCATTAATAACATTGCTACAAGCCAACGGTGATAACAAACCGGCCAAATTGGACTCTGGGATCGTAGTGGTACACTCTGAGACTGATAGATTCACGGATAGAAAAACCAACGGCTGTGAAATGATGTCTTCGTCGCAGTCTCCTGAAATCTCAAGCGACGATTCGTCTGAGATGCGAGTAGAATCCAGGAAAGATCGGAAAGAAGATTTCACGAAGGGAAATATATTGAGAGCGGCTTCAGAAAATATACTTAATTCGGATTACAGTAGAGAAGCATTAGATACCAAAGATGACGATTATCAAAAAGAGGATTTTCAAGAAAATGTTACGCACAGGGTACAGTCGGATTTACGCTCAATTTACGATTTGACAAACAGTATCAGACCTGATATGTCAGAGAAAGAAATCGAGGAAGTTATTTTGGAGACCGACAAGAGGATGAAAACTGTCAAGGATTCCTACAGAGATTCGCCCGGACTTCAGAATTTCGTCTACGAGGTTACTCGCGCCGCTGAATTGCATTATTATAACACGTTTCTGGAAAACGCTTCTACAGAATTGATTGATTCCACCGGTAACGATTACGTTGTACGGCATTTCGCGAGAGCTTTCATTGAGATCAACGCGTCGACTTATGCTAGATGCAGCTGCGGTTATCCATGCCCGATGGACAAGACCGTCGAGCCGAAGTTCTTAACTGTTGGAGAGTCCTTGATTAAAAAATATGCCAACGACTTACCGAAAGAATGTAGCAATATTTGCGATAAGATACCTTACATGTGGCGCATGTACCTTCCTATTCGTATCGAGCGATGTAAAGCATTAGACGACGTGTTGAGACAGTGTTTTCAGACTAGAGACAATGTCGTATTGTCATTTTTGCTGCCGGCGTTAAATGAGCAACAGTGGAGTTGCGTGGCGATGTGCCTGAATGAAATCAAAGACGGTACTTGCCTATTTTGTGCGATGCCTTTGACGAACAAGTCTGATTACGGCGTACTGATAGATTGGAGCGGAATTGCCACAGAAATCATGAGGAGTAAGGGACCAGACGAGGCTATGATGTTTCTAATTAAACTTGAGAGCATGGTGCCGGACATTCACTTGGACAGAAGGTACTGAAAAGTTTAAATAAAAAAAAAATTAATATATGTTTTATATAAGAATAATAATAATTTGCTCGTCTTGTTACATATTATCATTTATAAACATTTTTGCAATCGACAGTTATATAATTCAATTATAAGCTCTGAAAATTAAATAAAGACATAAATTAAAATATAATAATTTAAAGTATCATGAAAAGCGCTTAATATACACAAAAAAAAAAATTTATTTTGACTAAACATTTTTTAATTGAATATCAATATTAATTTTGTTATTTTTACTACAGCATTTTTCAGTCGATTATATTAACAAAAATGTTACATCGCCAAGGCTTGAAAAAATCGATCGACTTTAATAAAACGAATCACTTGTCATCAGAATTTGGTACAATCTGCTCACCACAGGTAATATCATTACTTTTATCTTAGAATAATATACGAATGATAAATATTAGTTAAGAAGAATGTTTAATATTTATTTAATTATTTTAGATACGTGAACAATTAGCGAAAGCCCTCGAGAAAGATTTGAGGCGACCGATAGATAAAAATGTGTTTGGTACAGGCGCTTATCACTGGGGCATGCGTCATCGGATTAAATCATTAACATGCCCGGGCTGTACGTTGTCGTTACAAACGCCAATTTTGCTAGGTGACAGTGGAATCGCGATCTTCCGTTGTGGTCACGCCTATCATGTAAATTGTATGATAGAGAGAAAGCTCACTAGATGCAATCTTCATTAGTAAATATTGTAAATAAGAGTAAAAAAAAAAAACATTAAAAAAAAAGTACATGTACCATATACATTTCTCTTAAAATAAAGCTCTCTTTAAATGCACTTGAATCTAGTATTTATTACCTATCTAAGAGATTTCTATCGTCGACAAGTATTCGGATTTATTATCTCGGTACATTTGTTATCACAGTTGCAAGATGGATAGTACAGAACATCACAAACTAAGATGTGGAACAAAATCGCTTTATAATACAAACATTATTACTCTTATCATCTCGATAGAAACACGTGTTTCTCAAATAAAATGTTCTTGTTCATTGTTATAATTTGCCATTTTTATAAGATTGTTATAATTGTCATTAATCATTGAGCAGAACTGTAATTGATTGTAGTTTTCGCGTGTATAGAACTATTAGACATGCGTGTACAGTAAATAAAATATTTTCGCATGATTTGACGCCGCATTATCTAATTCTTCTCGAAAGATTGGGGAAAGAGCAAGTGTACATCTAGATTTACATAAATATTACATTATTTCTCTTATCACTTACCTTATTTGGCGTTATCGAAATACATTTACAATTACACGCGTATAACGTGTAAATATAACTTCGTACGTGGGCTATTTATATATATACATTCAGCATTTCTAACGCTTGTATTTTTTTTTAACTGTTTGTTAGCAAAGATAAAAAAAAACAAAATCTAAATCGTTCACGGTACATTAAACCGAAATTTAACATTGTATATATGACAATTATGTTGCATATGTTTCCTTAGCGTTAAAAGCTGCAAACTTATATCAAACTCTTTATATAAATACTTAAAATCAATATATATATATATATATATATATATATATATATATATATATGTGTGTGTGTGTTCTTACGAATAAATAAAGCTATATAAAATTAATTGTTAACATAAATTTTGTGATTTCTGTCATTATTTCTATAAAGACGTATATCGCAATGCAATAGCACTGGACATTATTTCCTTGACATAAAAGCAAAATGAAAAAGCTTATCATATAAGTATTAAGTTTAGAAAAATATTTACTAATAAGACTTTTGTATAAGTATAGATCGGTATCACAGTTTAAATGGCAGTAAAATATACAAAACTTTTACTTTGTGATATATCATAATGTGACTAGATAATCTTTGTTACGTAGCTATTAAAAAATTTTCCCTTAATATATGTAATTTTTAATTATGGCACAATACGAGAATTTGAGCATTCTTGAGCAAAATATTAAACCACGGTTGTACATCAAATTATTCATAAATGGACGTTTCATCTTCTCTTTTAGTTAATATCATGAAAGTGGTATAACTTGAGAAGCTTACATCACAGAGGAGCTGTGATGACGGATACATTTTTTTTAAATTTCTGATAAACAATCTGCTAAATAGATAATCACGACGAGATCAAAATATATAATAAAGAGGAAGCACGTTACAAATAGTTTTAACATTGTTTTCCGCTGTGCAATTGTACTAATATTTGAATCTGCAATAGTTTGCGGATAAAATAAAGATATTGTTGCGATTATGAAAATTATAAAATGTAAGTAACACGTGCACAGTGAACAACGTGTTAACATAGCTTGCAAAATACCAAGTTACATGAAATTATTTACAATTACGTCTTATTGTCGTTTTCTTTTTAAAAATATCATGAAAAGTAAATAAAAGTGTTTCGTAAGAAAAATGCATATTCGTTTCGTATTGTACGCAAAAATAACACGCTTAAAAATTAAGTAAATACAATTAAATATTATGGTTGCATTCGATTGTTGCACTTACCCATTACCCGTCCATACATATCTCTTCCAGGCAACTATTTATTTGCGTCGCTCTCGAACGAAAACGACTATTTAATATTACGCAAACAAAATGCTACGTGAAATCAAAAGTATGACAAATAATCGCAACGGTGACTTATAGAGTATGTCGGCGGAATGGTTGCGGTCAGAGTTTTGCTTGCCTCGAGGTAATGTGCACTTAGCAAATAAAGTCTGATAGTGAGAACTGATAAATATACGTAGGAACAAATTGTGCGAAGAATCCTATGTTTGCGATCGCACGAAACCGTGCACAAAACATCAACAATAGAATTTTAATTGATGAAGCTGATTAATAATGTTATTTAACAATTAAACGCAAATGTTTCCTTCGTAGCGTATCGTGTATCTTTCAAAGTAATATGATTCTACAGTATGAATATATTGTGCGCAGCTTCTTTTAATTTCTTTCAAAAGATATTTCGATATTTGTAAAACATAAATCACATTATAATTATGTGATATTTTTCTTGCGGCAATACTACTTCATTCAAGTATTTGCGTTAATACCTCACATGAGAATGGCTTTGTATTTTTTATTCATGAACACTGTTTTCTGGCGAATTAAGATCGAATAAAATTTCGTTAAAAAGATATCGCACTTTTAACTTCATTATTATGCTTATTAGTCATTCTCGGATTGATTTCAATTAAAAAAAATACGAGGCTTTGTTATACTCTAATGACATTTAAGTAGCATGCCTGTATAATAACATTAAACATAGAGTTGCACTATACATAATTTCCAAAAGTTTTAAATTAAAAAATGTCTCAGTTTCTTATTGTATATACAAGTCAAAATTTGATGCGCCAATTTTGACAAATAAATAAACATTATAATGCAGTTTTGTACTATTCAAATACTAGCTGTGCAATTGGTCTCGAAAATAGCTTAAAAAAAATTTTTTTTATCAGTACTACCTAAAAAAAAGTTTAGTTAAAAAATGCATTTCATGTAATGTGACTGATATATAAAATTATTAAAAAATTAATTGCTAAATGTGTGAAAATTCGTTTACACGAATAAAATTAAAGCATCGGATGCGTATAAATCATGCAGAAATAATCTATCTTAAAAGAAGAGAGCCCTTTTAAACGTCGATGGGTAGTAGAGTGTAACGCACACTATCATTTTTAACTATATATCAATTAATAAGAAATTTGAACAGAGTTGTAAGATTATTATGATTACATGAAATAATTTATGATTTTTGACTAAAATATGATTTTCTTAATTTATAGTATAGAAGACAGGAACGTTTGCACGAAATTCTGCTGTTGAAAATATACGCATCTTGCTAATGTGCGTATATCTATTTTTTTTTTTTTTGCTTAAGATTCATTCCTCCCATTCCTAAAAAAGAGAAGAAAGATAGATAAAATTCCATCGTTTTTGCAAAATTACATTAAAACTAGTTAAGCTAAAACTAAAAAGACACTGATTTCAGAAAACATTAGCGTAAAATTATATAGATAAAAAAACATTATCTATCTCGTACGAATATCACACACATGAAATTATACATAAAAATACATCTTATTAAAAATGTATTTTTCTTTTGATCTTATACTATCCTTGCCCTTCCTTCTACAATTTAATTATACCAATTTAACAAAATTTTATTCAATTCCTATATGTATTTAATTCTCGAAATAAGTTGATATTTTCATCACGCTTAGAAACTGACTGTATATCATTCAAATAATAAATAAAATATCGATAATTTGCATTTCAAAATTATCTTTTCAAAATTAGTTTCTTTCAAGATTAATAAATATTATTATGCAAAATATAATATAATAATGTATTGCAAGAATAAACTCAATAAAGTTGTAGTCAAATTGTTCACATTCCTTTTTTATAAAAATAAAAAACACAGTCATGAATTCTATTTGATATGTCAATATCTTATATAACATACAGATTAACGCTGCGTTATATAAAATCAAGTGAACAATTTGCCTATCAACATTTTGTATAACATATTCAACTTTTGATTTTCTCTTAATATTACTTTTTTTTTATCAATGACATAATTAAATCATTGATTTGATACTTCGAGTAGCACATGAAAGTGATTATAATCAAAGTGTCATGCATTTTTTTAACAATCTTACAATTTTACAACACAAAAATGTGGGAGTTTGTTAATTTTATATAGGAATAATTGCATTATAATGTTTCGTGAGACAATTTTCAACCTAAAATATTTTATAAAAAATATGTGAAATGACAGAATTATATAAACTCACAAACATGATATTAATACATTTATTCCTAATTTCTTATAAAACGTACTCCAATTTAAATATTTTCATTTCTTCGAAAAGCAGATCATGTATAATTTATTCAACTTTATCTCATATAATATTTCCTTTTTTTATCTTTTTATTAATTCTCGAATGCGCGTCATTTTTTTAAAATAATATTGTGAATAATCTTATGAGTTTGTCGACACGCATCCGAGAGTTAATACATATGTACACATAAATCATCTAGCTTTTCGAGAAACTTATAAAATCGGGAAAATTTATAAATCGCAGAAACAAAAACATAGTTCTCTTTTTTTGTTATCAGGAATTTGTGTGTACAGATGAATAAAGTAAAGACATGTTTAGTATTTATATTTTTTCTTTTTTTGAAAGCGTATATATATATATATATATATATATATATATATATATATATATGTATTACGTTAAGATACAATCTTGAATCGTCCTGCAGAAGGCTGATGTTTGCCTCGCGTAGATATCTTCATTCTTCCTCCTCTTACTTTTGTTGCATCTTGTTCTCATTTTGTTTCTTGCCACATCGAATCAAGATGTCTTTTTTTCCTTATCCTTTCTTCGACACTCATACGTGATAACTCTTCTTTTTATAAACCCACACTTAGACAAAATGAATATTTCCTTAATCCTAATACAGTTACATAGATGTATGTATACGTGTATACATGTAGTACATTATCATATTAATACACATGTATGATAAAAGGACTTTACGATTAATGAAGAAATTTCACGGCAATTCTATGCTGAACTTGAGTTTGGCTATTTTAAGAGAAAGAGAGAGGGAGAGAGAGAGAAAAAAAATAATGTCCAAAATTCTAGGTAAAATCTGCTAAATCTTTATACTACTCTATTCGTTAAGCAAATCTCAAAATTACCCTTTTACCGTGTATTCTACAATATCCCTTTCAATAATGGCGCGTGTAATTAATGATATCATATCTTTGGATGTCATAATGATATTCGTACACTATAAGCAACATAATATAACAGTTTTACTTTTACAATTAAAAGACGAGAATCGCGATGTGTGTATGTGTGTTGTTGCATTTACTGTTTTATTATCGATTTTAGTGATGTCGGCATGTCTTGCTCGCGTAATCTTCAGTGCTTGTTTTCTTTTTAATGTCTTGAGCGATGTGAAGAATCTCCTCGTTCATCTCGACGATCTCGTTCACGTTCACGTTCTCGTTCACGCTCCGGTTCCCGTTCCCGTTCGGATGGTCTTCGGCTTGATTCTCGTTCTCGATCTCGCTCTCGCTCGCGCTCTCTGTAGCGATCGTCATAATACCTACACAAGTCACGTCAGCCAATTATCTTATTTTAATGCTGCTTTGTATACTTCGTTACATCTACGAGTCCACTTTACTATGAAACGTTAATCTCATATTAATCACAAATACAAAGAAACGATGAACATATATTACTTTTTTTGTCTCTCTCAATCTATTTTCTTCAATGACTCTGTTAATCGATGTGTTCTGTGCACATAAAGCGCATAAATATAAAATAAATCGACACGCAACAAGTACAGAGACATCATTTGGCAATTTTTACAATAACAATATAAATACCTTAATATAATACATTTCTCTAATTTTTTTTTTTTTTTTTTTTTTTCTTAAATCCAACAATAGAGGATTTATAAATCGAAGAGATTCTGTTTTTTTTTCAATTATTTTAATCATTAATTTTTTTCTCATTTTATTATTCTACATATGTTTTTTTCTCCCAGACAACAAAAAAAGAAAAAATGGAAGAAAGGGCATGAATTTGTTTGCCCCCGCAATAAATATGACGTTTCCTATCCTCATTTTGTCCTTTATTTAACATTTATCTAATTCTACATGCAATCGCTGTAATGAAAAAAAAGTCAATTACCTATTCGCCTTGGAAGACGAGACAGGAGTCGTCTCTGGCGGTTCTTCTTTTACTCTTGGCCTGGCTGATTGACGTGTTGTACTAATGGAAAATGGATATTTCGTTATGACGGTTTATGTACTATTAACCAGGCTTAGTACATTTTATTTAAATCAAAAATTAATCTACGAGAGACGATAGCTCTTATTGTTGATTCGTTATATTAAAGAGAGAGACATATTTTCCTAAAGACTTACACTATTTTATAAATTACATGATAATCATCACATACAAATACAAAATGCCTGAATCACAGTTGTAATTTAACACGTGGCAGTTTATAAAATAAGAATTTAATATATACATCTAAATTGGTAAGCACTAAATGATACTAGCTGTCAATGATTAAGGGACGATTCAAGACGAAACCATTGTGATTTAACATAAACCCTGGTACCACATACCAAAAAGAACGTAAAAATACATAAATTGTATAGAGCTTAAATAACATTAGAATACTTTTAATTCAATTTAATTTTTCTGACATAAATATAGTTTTGATAAATAGTTCGTGTACATGATTACAGGGTTTCATGTTTCTATGTCAATATAATACAAATTCTAGAACAGCGTGAACATGAACCATGAATAAATGATATTTGTAATTAAAATATGTTGATTACTATTATTACGCATTGTATTATTTTATGCTGACAAATTATAATTTATCCAGTAGTCAGCATTTTTATCGCTGTTCACTGAATTAATAATTTTATAAAATATGACGATATATGCGTAATAGATGTTATAGGTACACACAATGTATCTTTTTGCGGATCTTAAAATTAAATTGTGATAAACTAAAAGATCATAAGCGGCCGCATGTAACTGAATCTTACATTCCATGCGCGTCAGATTTGTTCCACGCGTGCTTATCAAAGGCATTATTTTACCAATAGACGTAAGAATCCAAAAGAAGAATACAATCTTTTTTTACACAATGTGAATGCACGTGTAAAAAACGTAGCGAGTTATAAACAAATTAAGTAAGTGGAGCTAAATCTTTTTGTTCCGATTTAGGTATTATTATCTCGCATGCACATTGTGATATTTTTTTAGGAATTTATTTTACTACGTTTAATTTTCGCGCGAGTAAACCTGAAATATAGGTACTATAAAAATGCTGTTCTTATTTATAATAAAAGACCTATACAATGGTTAAAAATATATTAGTATTTTAGTTGACTAAAATTCAATTTTTACTTCTTTTATTCAATTTTTTTGTACTCTATGTCAGTGAATAATTTAAAAAAATGCTTATTATCATTATCACGAAAAAATTATTAGTAGAATATATGATAAAAAAATTATAATATAGCGTTAATTGTAAATAAATACGATTTTGCAATTTCAAACATAGATTTACCCATCATGATTTATAAATTGCAGTTATCGCTATAAATATCACGTTATATTATAATTAACTATGACTTAAATATAGTGCTGATTATCTCGCAAAAATTCAAACGACTGTATAAGATCTGGAGTAAAAATAAATGAGATATATTACGACTGAAGTAACTATTAAAAGTAATAAAAATGCGCTTCTAGTATTCACTCTATCAAAATATCGATAAGCAAATTGATATATATGATATACGTAAATTAACTCTTCTTTGCTTATAGATACGTTGATCTTTTCTATCTTTTCTTTTTTTTTCTTAAACGTTCCATATTTACAATTGACAAATGTCGAGAGATTTGTACACGTTTGATACTCGCTTACGACACAAATACACAATATAAAAATTAATGAAAAATGTTTTAAATAATGAAAATTTTTTAATTTAAATATAAATTCCAGTCTATTCTAAATACGGATTCCGATGTATCGCATAAGAAAAAAAAATATAGAGATAACTTAAATTCGATTCTTTGTTGTATTGCAAAATATCCTATTCCTATATTTTTACTAAAAGACATCTCTCATGGAATGCATATAATTCATTAAAATTAATGTACACCGCTTATCCCTGTCTTGTATCTAACAATTCCTAAATAAGTGTTTCTCTCAATAAAACTTTTTTCTTTTGTACAACAAAGACGCACTAGAGTAAATGACACGATTAAAAAAGTAATTTGATAAAGATCATTTGGCTTACCTTTCTTCTCTGCTTCGCTCTCTATATTCACGATCTCTTTCTCTCTCACGTTCGCGTTCTCTTTCTCTGCTGCGTGAACGTTCTCTTGGATATGGTTCGCTGTAATAACGTTCCCTGTCCCTATCACGATCTCGTTCTCTCTCACGATCACGTTCCCGGTCACGCTCGCGGTCGCGATCTCTGCTGCGTTCACGGTATTCGCGATCCCGACTCCTGGACCGTTCACGTCGTCGTCTATGACTTCGTTCTCTGTCGCGTGAACGCGAACGCTCTGTAATAAAACTCGTTATGTATAAAGCAAATCACAAAACTAAGCTGTAAAATAAATTAAAATAATACAAACTTTTTAAGATAGGATTTATAATATAGATTATAATATAAATTACAAAAGAAATGATATGCAGATATGTTTAACTTACCTCTGCGTCCGGAACCGTAACTTTTGGTCTCAACACCGCGTAAGGTATCTTGAAGGGAACTGATCAAAATCTTGCATCTGTCATCTGCGGCTACCTTTGACTGTTTTATTAGCGAGATAGCAGTCACCAAAGTCTCTATGGCACTTGCGTATTCACCTGCGGCAGCATCAGACACTGCTCGTGCAATTGCAGACGAAGATACCGTACGATTACGGCTCATTATTTCTTCAAATTCCTGCTCAGTAAGCGGAGGAGGACCTTCCGGGCGATGATCAGGACCAGGTGCTCCATAAGGAGACTATACGACACAAAAACAATATACAAAATTATATTATACTTTAATTGTAGTTCTACAAATAAGTAATCTCATTATGTAATACTTTAATGTTCTCTTTAATAATAAGAATAAAGTTATTATCTTTGACTTTGATAGTAATTTAAAGAAAAAAATACAGAAAAAGTATTTAAATATTTATCTAAATGTAGTTAAAAATAATTATAAAACATTTTTAACTACTAAAATATAATTTATATTAAAGACAAATTATTTATTAATCTAATCTGTTAAACATTTTAATTAAAATATGATAAGAAGATAATACTTGTGCACTTGGTGGACCATAACCGTGTGGTGGAACATGTGGTGGTCCGTGTGATTGCCCATGAGGCGGACCGTGAGGAGGACCGTGAGGAGGACCGTGAGGTGGTCCATGTGGAGGACCGTGAGGAGGGCCAGGGGGCCCTGGTGGGTGTTGACCGGGATGTTGATGAGGCGGTCCTTGTGGAAAGAATGCAGGATTAACATGGGGTGCCGGGCCACCCGGTGGTCCCTGAGGAGGACCTTGTGGTGGTCCACCGTGTCCGGGAGGCGGCCCACCTGGACCTAATAACGCATTAAATTAATATCATTTTTTATTTGTCAAATATAAAGAAACCTATCGTAATTATAAATATATAAAAACAGAAAAACAGCAAAAATTAATTATATTTTAAAATTAAATTAAGCCTGAAAATAAGTTATTAATGTACTTTTTTTACGATGTATTTAATAGTAACAGAAGGCAAAATCCAATTACAAAAAATACACGACATATAAATATGGGACAATAAAGAGTACGTTGGAGTTCATCGAAGATATTCTATAAATTAATATGTTATATATACAACTAAATATATAAACAGTTATATGGTTTTTTTGATAATTTCCAATTATGAAATGATCCTTTGAAACACCTTAATGCTTCTGCTAGATCAATTTCCCTCAATATCATGCATTTCGTTGTGTAACAAACGATCAAATTTTAGGATATTAAACGAGCATTCTAAGTCTCTCACCACCCATAGAACCTGGAGGAGGTCCTCTCTGTGGTGGACCTTGGCCAGGCTGCGGCCCTTGCATATGTTGATGTTGAGGGAAACCTGGTGGTCCCTGAGGCCCATGATGCATTCCTATGCACATATTTAATAGGTCTCGTCAGTAATAATAATCTGATGTCAGATTGAAAATGACACTGTACATTACTACTACTACTGATACTACTACGACTACTACTACAATTATTTCGATACACTTTTTTTTTCTACAACTTTTTATCATATTTATTATTTTTTTTTATCGCTTATTCAGCCATGCAGAAAACACAATACAAAAGCATTCAAGATGTTTCAGAGGAGTAAATTTTAAAGATTAAAAAAAATTATATATTAATTAAATTTTGTAAAAATAAAGAAAGATTTTTAAGAAAACAGTAAAAATCGATTTGCGCACGAACCTGGTGGTCTATTCCATTCAGGGCGAGGCTGTGCACCTCTGGGATCCCCTGGAGGTCCACCAGGATGTCCAGGAGGGCCACGTGGAGGTCCTTGTCCTGGCGGTCCAGGTGGACCACCGTGAAATTGCTAAATAAAAATATATAAAGGTTCTATTTCACTCCATTATAATTATATAGATAATAAATCGGAAATATAACATAAAATCGATCGACAATTTTATAAAATTAATTTTTTACTTAAAAAAATTTATCCACGATACATACCATGCCCGGGGGTCTATGCTGGCCAGGCCCAGGTCCAGGAGGACCTTGTTGAGGTGGTCCTCCAGGTCCACTAGGTCCCCGAGGTGGTCCAGGAGGTCCGTTTGGACGCGGTCCGTTCCACGGTCCTTGCTGATAACCAGGAGGCGGCCCTTGATTAGGATGCCCAGGCAAGGGATGATGTGGCCCTGGGCCTGGTCCTAATGGCGGCCCGTGCATACGTGGAGGTCCTTGCTGACCAGGTCCACCGGGACCTGGCGGGCCCATTCCAGGTGGCGGCATCCTTTGTGGTCTTACACCCTGTGGAGGACCCATCATCAGTCTAGGACCGTGATTTTGTTGTGAATGTTGAGGATGTTGAGGGTGTTGAGGATGCTGTTGATGAGGTGGCATTGGTGGCTGATGTTGATGTGGATTATGAGGACGTTGGCTCTGACTCTGTTGTGGAGCCGGAGCAGGTCGAGTTTTACACTGCGACTCAAACTGAGAACACATAAAAAAAAGATTGTCGTGTATAAATTCTATGTGTGCTTGCTGACGTGAATGTCGTAGCATACTATTGTATACACTACGAAATTAATTAAAAATATATCTTTTTATGTAATGCATAATCATACATACTTGATTGAGAGCTTGTTTAGTAGGGTACGTTACAATGGGATTTTGTCCGTGTAATTCTTTTTTGGGCAACCTTTCCATACATAATCTCATGCTTTGCTCTGAACCTAAGGATATCACACAGAAACCTTTGGATTGACCATTGGCACGATTCTCAAAAAATTTTACTTCTACAAAATCTGTAACGCCGATACTTTGAACTGCGTCTGTTATATCTTGATCACTTGTCCACTAAAAAGAAAAAAAATTTGTTATTACACTATTCCTATCTTTTCATATTATTAATTTTCAATACAGAAAAAGTACCGAAAAACATTCCATTAAAATTTTATTTTAATTTGGTATACGTTAAAAATACAAAACTGAAATGACAGAAGAAGAAAGAATCCTTAAAACTAAAATTAATTCTTAGTATTTGTATATACCCATGTCAAATTGCCAACATATAATTGATGTCGTCTGCCAATTTGATTCGGTTGTATATTATTACCAAGTTGATGATAAGGTGCATTTCCATTAGTTTCCTCATTTGGAGATGTGGTATCACCACCACCTTCTCCAGTATTTCCAGAAGAAACACCACCATTACCACCTGCTGGAGCAGCAATCACATCATCATAAAGATCGACTCCATCGCCAGCAAACTCATCCTGAAACAAATACACAAATGAGTATTATAATAAGAAAAATGTAAAACAATTAATTTTGTTAAAAAAAAAAAAAGAAAAAAAGAAAAAAAAAAAGAAAGAAAGAAAAAAAATACATGTTCTTGCTTATGTTGTATTAATATTAGACAGTAGTATTTATTGCATTATATTTTAAATAAGAAGCAGATAAATCGACAATTAATATTTGGGTAATAATAGAATTTTGTAATCTTTATTCAATATACACGTATGTACTAAATGTGTTACAGTCAAAGTGCAAAATAATTATATAAAGTATGTAGATCAGTGAGCACAATAAGTGACAAATACTTTTGCTTATTTCTTTATCACGAAGACTGTTAGAATAATTTAAATATAAATAATTGAAACAAATATAATTAATTTAAACACTCAAGAAAAGTTTAATAAAGCCTTTAATAACAAATAATCTTTTTTTTTTTTTAAATAAAAGGGTGTGTACCATCGAAAATGCACAAAGCTCATTTTGTTAATTGAGCATCAAATAATATGGCAGATCCAAATAAGTGCCATAAAATGGTTCTACAAAGTAATTTAAGTTTAATTAAAATTGAAAAGCATTTAAGATTGTGAAATGCCCAATATAACAACATGATTTCAAGACATATTTCATGAACCCAGAACTAATTTATGGAAAAATAAATTACATCAATATGTAAAAAAACGTTAAATGTACCATTTTTTTTATTACACGCGACTTCCTGCACCTTGTGGTTCAACCGATCAACCAATCGTACACTTCGACTGTAACAGATATACAGACTTTTTTCAATTGTAAAAATGAAGCAGAGATTGAACCTCATTATAATTTCAATTTGACTCCGTTTTAATTTTTTATTCAACATAATGCAAGGACATAAACACTTGCACATGAAATATTTGTAAATTATACTTTTTGTTTTTCATGTTTCTGCAAAATGTAGCTGCATATCTTAAAAAAAAAAAAAAGAGGGAAAGAGGGGAAATATAATTAAAAATATATTAAATCCGAAGTTTGTGCTTTGTAATTCCTTATCAAATGTCGACGTTTTTATTAATTTACTTTTTTTCACGTGTAAAACTCAAAGTATAAAACAAAAAAAAACTAATTAATATTTAATCTCTTACGAGTATCTTTTTCAATAAAAATCTATTTGCATTTTGAAATTACATCGGTTTCAATCCCTGCCGCGATATTCAAAGCGTCAAGAGCTTTTCCACGAGAAAAAGACACTTCGAAATTGGAAGTGAAATCAATAAAAGCGAGAGAATGCAAAGAAAATCGTAATCGTGCATGCAGTGCGATACGCCGCGGTGTGTACGTACATATATAAATGTAGGCGTGTGGGTGCATACGTATGTGTACTTGAACATTATGAGACATGGGTGCCGCGTGAGGGGTTGAGAATCACAAGAGTCAAGGGGTGGAGGGAAGAGTGGGCCTGAAGGAAAACGGGTGAAAATAGGGAGGGAGGAAGAGTGAGAACAAAAAGGGGAGCTAAAGAAGAGTTAAACTACACGAGATTCGCCTTACCGCTAGCACCATTTTGCGGTCGATTCCCTGTTGCCGTGCCCGTGTATTACGCTTTTTAGTGCTTTAGATCCGGGGAAACGGTCGCGCGCGCAATCGACGGCAGGCACTAGCTAGACAGGCGATCGGTCAACGAGAAGGGAAGTAGCGTTCGAAGTTGCTCGAAGAGAAGCTCGTCTCGCAAGCGTGCTTGCTACCTTCGTTCGTTCGTTCCGCGTGCGCGGGCGCTTGTTCGTTCCTCGAGTATGCGAGGAGCGCTTGCCGGCTCGATAACGAGCGCGAAGAGTTTTGCACAGTAACGTTCTCCCTGGCAAATCGGTGACGCGGGCGAATTGCACGGTGACCGCCGCCCGTCCACGGTCACCACGACGCCGGCACACTTGGCCTTCCTCGCGCGGTATTCGCGATGCGTGCGGAATCGAGACGGAACGATAGTCGGCTCGCTTGCTCGCCTTGCGGCGCGGCGCGATCGCGATATGGCGCGTCGCGCGACCACCGCGAGCGGTTGGACGGGCTAGAACGTGGAGTACGCCGCTCCGCGACCTTCGATCGTACGGGGCCGAGAGAGCGAACCGCGGTTCTGTTACTTTAATTGCTAACAAAGAGAAATGCGAGTTACCTGCGCGAAATCTTGCTCGAGATCGTCGGCGTACAAATCAATGTCACCGTCCGCCATTTTAGGCACACCGACGCTCACTGCTGCTCACTGCAGCTACGACACGGCAGAAGGCGCCAAGCGTCGTGAGATAACCGCGCGATTCCCGGGCAAGCCGCGACAATTGCGCCATCGTTCGTATTGACCGTAAAGCCGGGAAGCGAACCGGCCAATCGTGGTCAAGCATTCGCTCGAGTTAGTTGGCTCGATCGGAAAAATTTATCTTGAGGGTTACCAATCAGCGAGTTGGATATACGAGCAATCGATGAGGCATCCAATCGCGATAAAAATTGAATAAGATTGATTTTTTTTTTATGTCCGGACTATGTAGTATAGGAAGTTTATGCCTTAAGAAATTGACCAATTATATCAAAATTCCAAGAGAATTATTTAATATGATTGAGTAATTTCTTACGACTTAAAGCTTCCTACAGTAATGTAGACCGGGCATAATGTGGAACCTAATATCGAATCGGCCTTAATCTACAAAATATCAGAATAATAAAATCGATGTTATATTACGTACAACTTGTTTAAGTTTTAAAAACCACTAAAATTTAAGTTCATAATTGTAGCTCTCTAATGAATAATCCTTTATCTATTATCAGTTATCGTGACGTCATATGTAATATGTATAGGTTGTAGACTTGATGCGACAGGAACCGGTAGGTCGATTCACTATGAGATTGCGTAATGAGAAATATAAGTAATTTTACAGAAAATCAAACAAAAGCTGAGAGATATGAATTATAGATCATTAGCAGCGCACAATGTGGCTTGTAACGAGATATTTTATCGATTTCAGGATTGCGAGAATGAGGTAATATCACTTGAAAACCGAAACTTTCATGCGTACTTTTTCAACGATTGTATACTTCTAGCATCCGTACCGGAGATTTCTCGGTTACTGCGAACATATTCAAAGGGAAATGATTAAATGCATGAGGGAACAGGTAAGTGGCTTCGCTTCTCGATGTAACGTAATTCGTGCGACTAATTCATTATTTATTACAGCGAGAAATACGCCGAGTGCAAAGTTGGCAACTTCGACGTAAAATGTTCGAAAAGGAATCTGGAAAGAAAGAAAGCAGCAGTTAGTCATCTCACGTGTATAATTCGTCTGATAATTTAACTATCTGAAAACAATTTTAATTAATTTTCGTATAATTTTGTTGTTACCTATGATAACTATAGATTAGATTAATTTGAATTATATATTAAAAACTGAAGATGAATCAGATACTAGAGATTGATGGGCCAAAAACCAAACGAATCAAGTCTGAAAATGACTGTGAAGGAACATTGTGCTACCAAGAGGATGCCCAGGAAATTGTGACTGATGAAATTTCTGATGCAAGAGAGACTTCTCTGCAGCAAGAACAAGAGAGATTAGTAGATAGTGATAAGACACCGGTAACTGTAGACAGTGACGACGACTTGTTTACATTTCCTCCTGACGAGAATATTTCGGACATGTTAGATGAAGTACAATATGATGGTTATTTTCCTACAGTTACTGAACGATATTTCACCCCTTATTACAAAACAGATGTACAGTCTCCTAGAGATGATATGTGCATATGGATTCACAGTAATCGTATTTGTATGTTATCCTTGGCACCTAGTCATGTCATTTTGAAAGAAAATAAAAATATACAGAAAGTTGACTTTAAAGTTAGCGATAAATTGGATAGATCTTTAAATAAAGTCTCGGGAAAAGGAAAACATGGTGCACAACCATTGCAGACTAATTCAAATGTCTGTACTATATCATGTTCAGACGGAAAGACATATATTATTAAATGCTGTATGATAGGAAAATTAGTGGAAGTTAACGAGGCATTGTCGGAAAACCCGCAACTTCTCAAAGAGGTGCCACACAAAGGGGGATACTTAGCTATAATATTACCGAATATAAATCTTTTGGAAAGTTTGAAACAATCTCTGTTGACTTCTGAGCAATATACCGAACTTATTAAAGAAAGGGAAAAATAATTATATATGTAAAAAAAAAATATATATAACTTATTTTTTTTATTGCTATGAAATAATTTAATAAAATACTGTACACTAACAATAAATAATTAATAAAAAACTAAGTGCACATTATTAAAATTAAAGTTTTAAACAAATTAGTTGATTTAATTTTTTTTTTTTTTACATATATCGATTTCTTTTTATTTTAAGATATAAATTATTAAGATAAAATTTATTTGTTTATAACATTCTATTAAAATTTCCAAATACTTTTTTTATATTTCATAAAAATAGATGATACTACTACAGCACAGTAACGATTAAATTTATAGAAAAAATTTTTTATTTGCAATATTTTAAACATTAAAATTTCTATTTAAAACTCTTATAACATTTTAAAATGTTAACTTTGCATTTGAATTATCTGTTTAATATCTTTTACTTAATTTTATATAATTTAAAAATACTGTGCACAAATTTTTTGTATTATAAATTATGTCTTTTTTATTTCATCTAATAATACAACATCTTGGTGATTTATTTCTTTGACTTCATTGTCTTAAGAATATATTGTATGTAACAATACCTAGTGAACTAGCTCCAAGAAAAATGCTATACCAATTTAGTTGCAACAATATAAGCAATCCTACACTTAATTGTCCAGCTAGAAACACTAATGGCTGTTTTGGCGTTATTTGACCAGTGACTAAAGGTCGATCTTTTGTTCTAGGTACCTAAAGTAACAAGCTGTATAAGCTATGATATATGAAAAACAAAATATAATGTTTTTAATAACAGACAATTTTACCATTTTATCAATGTCCTGATCCCACATATCATTTATTATGCATCCAGCACCACGCATTATGAATGCACCCATACCAAAAAGACTTAACATATAAAAATCTGGAAAAGCACCTGCAGGAGCTGCCATAGCAATACTCTATCCACAAGGCCAAAACAGCAACCAGCTACCTGAAACAATTAAAAAAAAAAAAAAAAAAGATTAAAACATGTACATATGCATCAAATGTAGTATATGTAAATATTTAAATAATTAAACTACACCTATTGGTTTATCTATTCTCATTAGTTTCATATATGGCTGTACTTTGGGTGAGATATTATTGACTAGTTTTGCAGCTATACTTAAATTTCTTTTTTGTTGTAAATCTGTTAACTTGTCATGACTCAATTTATTTTCTACTTTTAACAAGGAGTAGGTACTTTTCTGTACATTGGATTTCATATCACATTTGTCTTTATCACATACTGCAGAGGTGGTATGAATATTTGTACAAGATCTAAAATTCACAGCCGTACGATGTAATAATTTCAGGCTAGAATATGTATTATGTGATAGCATGAAAGCTCCACAGAAGCATTGGCATCTTTTTACAATCAACATTGTTCAGCACTTTACCTGTAATGTAAAAAAATTTTTAATGAATAAAACTGATGAATTCTTATTAGTAGTAATAAGAATTCATCAGTAATAATATTTTATAAGAAAATAACTTGACATATAAAATAAATGGCTCTCGCAATAAAGTAAAAAATTATACAATACATATATGCGAGATACGTGGAAAATGTTTTTGTTTTAGCCTTTTATTAAAAGAAATAAAAACCTTTACTTTTATTTACTAAAAGAAAATTTAATTATTTGACTTTATATTTATAAAATATTCTTTTATTGCAAAAATTATCATGTCCACATTGCATAATTAATTTGATATGAGTAATGACATTACGAGGCACAATATCACAGCACAAACATGCGCAAAATAACCAAATAGCTTTAATAAAAAGCTTTAATTAAATATAAAATTAATTAGCGTAATATATGTATATGTATGAATACATTTTATGACAGATTAATTAACGTCGGTGATACATACAATATAATATTAACGGCCTATCAAATAATAATGAAAAATTATCGTATTATATCAAGTAAATGCTGGAATCTCAATATAATTATATTTCTGTTGAGTGATGAGAAACGCTTCGTTAATGCCAAAGAATCTTTCTATTTTCCTTTCTTGGGAGATCGTGACATTTCACAAATATGCACGTCACGGTTTTGCTCTCGTAAACGATTTGAAGCGCAATCAACGTTATAGTATTTCCACTTATTGATAAACGGCAAATGCAAACAAGTAGTCACGACAGAAGTGAGTTGTTAAACGTAAAGCATACTTTTCATATTAATATTGATAAGTTGTATAATTACAGGGTTGATGTGACTAACAAACGTTGGGAATCGATTTCCAAATATCACCAAACGATTATTAATCGAATGATAATAGTTACTTCCACAGACTTCTAACCTATAATATAGAAATCTGTGGTTACTTCCCATTAACATTAAAGCTCAGATAATGTTCGCTTGTGACGTCATTCTATCTTTCTTCAACATTTGTTAAGCAACAAAAACTGAGTAACATCGCAACAGAGAATTAGCTGAGTTTCAATGTAAATGAGAAGCAGCGAATATTTATTAATTGATTTACAATATTGAGAAGATATAAACTTCACCCAGCTAGCATTCTCCACGTGTTTCGTGTAAGTAATCGTTAAATAGATTAAATAAAAAAAAAAAAATTGTGAGCCTCAAGATTTTTATGCGAACCCGGTAGCATTTCGTAGCATATATCATATGAGCGAGAGACATTTTCATTCATTATGCATATGACAAACAGAGAAGGTGTGTCACCGAGAAATTAATTCCTTCCACCTAGCCTGTATGTATTCCCAGGATGCATAAGCGTTACAATTTCATGAATGCCATACATGTGAATGCCATAATTTTCTATCAGAGACACGCCATTCTTCACTCACGGATGATCGTTCGGTTTGATAATTTCGTCATGCTTTCAGCGATCGAAAGGAAATGGGAAATGTCGTTCGATGCGTTATACATATAGATCGAAAATTGTGCTCTTCTTCGTTAAATACATGCATTTTTTAAACAAAGATTAATTTAACTCTAATTTTTATTAGTGATATATGTTACATATGTTATATTATGTTGTAATATAATATAATATAATAATTTCATTAAAGTAAAATATTATTATGCATATAAGACATGTGTAAGCATACAGGATAATCCATTTAAATATAAGACCACCTAAATATCTCGAGAAATGCACATCGGATTTATCAGATTGAAAAAGCAAAAAATACGTGTCCAATATTTTTTTTTCAAGATCTATGGCCTTATCTAGATCTATGGACCACCCTGTACATGTATAATTATATTACTAAATACGTTCAAGTATTAAATAACATCGAACTTTTTTTATTAACAATTCTGTCAGTCTTATTTACATTACTAGTAAGAAAATAATATTCTTTTAAAAGAGAAAATAGAACGTTACGTTTATTATTATTATTATTATTATTATTAGCACAATCATTAATTATTATTTAGTGCAGTTGGAAATGCGTATGCTACATCGTTTAATAATTGCTTGTGACAAAAATCGTTGTAAATTATGAAGATGGTAATTTTATTTTTACCTATCTTGTTGTTATAATTAGTATAATTAATATTTAATTAAAATTTAGATTATAGCAGCGTCTTCCTTAGTATGAAGTCCCTCACACATTGTTCGGGCATTTACTCGAAAAGTCTGTACTTGGCTTTCGGCTACGCTTTGTCGCCACCTGACAGAAGTGGATTTAAAACGACCTAGAAATAAAGCAAATGTTTCCCACTTTTATCTATTTTTATTCGATGTGAAGAACGTGTAACAAAAAAAAAAAAAAAAAATTTTTACCATACAAATAAATTATTATAATAATTGAATTTACATTTTAATTATGGACATTGCTTGAACGGGTTAATTACTCTTTATGATAAAGAAACATATACTTGTAATATCATTCACATGTATTATACGCAGTTTTTTTTTTTTTTTATACAGTATACATATTTGCAAGACTAAGAATAAATTTTTCAATAGCATTTCCTTTGACTAATCTGAGCCATAAATTACAGTAATTGAAATAGAAAATGACAAACTGAGGTGCAAACTGATTTGCGCTTATTCATTTTGCTTCAAACTCACTTTAAATTGAAAAGCTTTTTAAAGAATCCTTTCTGATCTTTAAAACACAAATATAAAGATAACAATCTTAAAAAATCTCAAAATGCTATCAATCAAATTGTTATATATTGTGTATAAATGAGATACTATTAGACAAATTGATATTGTTGCTACATTACTTAAAATAATTTAACAATTAATGGCAAAATAATTGGTGGTAGATTCTTTTAATTCGTTACACACAATACAATCGTATCGAGCAAACTGTATCAATTACAGTTATTGTAAAGTATTATTATTTAAATTTAATTTTACTCGTTTGTGTGATAAGCATAATTATACAATACATAGAAAAGAATTTAATAAAAATTATATTTACAAATAAAAATACACGTGCGTATTATTTTTTTAAATTAAATATTTTACTCGAAACAATTTAAATTGTTAAATCGAATAAATCTGCAAATCGTAAAACAAGCCATTGAAATCATTTGTGCGTCAAAAAGTAATACATAAGTGTAAGATAAATATAATAAAACGTTACTGAACTACTATTTGTTATAAAATAAGAATTGTACTTACTCGAATTACACGGTATGAGTTCTGAACGTTGGAATCCCGCCAATTCTTGTGCTTCATGGGTTTGCACGTTCGTTCGATCTATTACGCAGCAACATTTACAGATTACCAGCTCGAAGTAAACTCGAAATCTGTAACAGTTAATACGTTTTATGATACATAAATGCGTTGGAAAATAACACTCCGCTTACCTAATTAGCTAAATTACAATTTATTTAAAAAATGTTAATGTAAGACAATAACGGATCGCGTGCTCACACACAAGTAAAATTCAAATCAAATTGGAAAAAAATGATTGCAGACAAGATTAGTAGTTTGAATTTAAATTGGATAATAATACCTCTATATAATTTTGTCTAAAACTAGAATGAATTAAAACTTTCAAATGAGGTCGTATATGTATATGTAAGAAAACTATCTATAGCACAACCTTCTTTATCATTCTTTAGATCTATTATTTTTGGCAGATCGATAATTACATACTTCTCGACGGTTTTTTTTTTTTTTTTTGTTGAACATGTTAAATTTTTACACTATTAAAATAACTTGCTTTATTTAATTATTTATTTAATTAATTATTATTTAAATGATTATTATATATAAAATAATTATTTTTAATTATTTCTTTAATTAAAAAAAAAAAAATATATATATATATAACAAATGTTATAATTCACAAAAAATTATTAGGAATACATTATATTTTGATATTAAATATAATCAGTTTTAGACAAAAATTAAAAGTTTAAAATATATTCTGCATCTTCTATTTCGCCTTTATTTATTAAATTTATTTCTATTTGTTATTTCGTTTCTTAAAGCTGTGTTTTTTCTCTTTTTTCTTATTAGAAGAAATTGTTAGAACGAAGTTTTTTGTTCGATTTGAATTATTGATACGACACAAACACCGGTACATAAAATATACTGGTTGTCACAAACATAATCCTGGTAAACGACCTGTTTTCTCATTCGATTTACTGACCAAGATCTTGACGGCTCGTTCATAATACCCTTAGACTCCTTAGAGAGATACGACAAAATTTTATATTCATTTTGACAATACACAGATATTCCTTAAATCTACATAGACATGCTATAAAAATGTAAGATGTTGTAAAAATAACTCTATATTTTGTAAAAGTCTATTCTCGTTGCTTTTCCTAATTTTTTTATACAACATTTTTATTAAATAATTGTTACTACAATCATCACGTAACTGAAAAAAAAAAAAGACGTGTGCATCTGCGCGCGGGTGTGTCTCGAAGATAATCCTATCCAATTCTACACATAACGTTATTAAATTTGTTGTTCTTATTAGAGCAAAGAAAAAAGAAAGAATGGAAAAGAAATATTATAGGTACTAATATTAGTAATACATTACCGTTATTTTCAACATTCGTGAATTTAGTATGCAATTTTCCCTATTTAATAATCAACCATGCCGTAAAATGTCAGAAGATATTCAATTAATACATTTTATTACACTAAACGATGATATTTTATTATGCCAGCGTCAGCGTTCATTTGTGATTATTATGCGATTGCATTAATATGATTTTAATAAAATGATAATTAAGTCCATGTATAGCTCCAGTCTGCATTACGACAACTGCAGTGGTTCTTGAGTATACAATGACGTCGTATGCAAATATTGTGCATAATATTATTGTGCATTCGTAATAGATGTTAGGTCTCGCATTTAATCAATTTGCTTCTGTGATACAAGATATAAAGATATTTTTAAGTATATCCTATATGCATTTATATTTATATGTACAGGTTATAAAAATTTCTTTTCTCACCGTCGAAATAAATCTATTAAACACGATATCAATAGATATTATTTCTAAAATTAATAAACTAAATTAAGAATTAACCCGAGTGAAAATTTATTCCCACTGTTACTCTAGCTATTAATTAGCTAGCCACGTCGTGGTTCATCTCGTGCCTGTCCAGCACTGAGCCATTATTAACTAGCTAATAACGAACTAGAAAATCTAGATACCTAAACGTTTTTCGTTGCGTACTTGCGTACCCTACGCACGCTCGACTGCCGAATTCGCTGGTCGCCGGGTTCGACGACTATCGCGGTAGTTTAGTGCGTGCGTGTGTTGACATCTGGCCGGCAAATTTCTCGCTCCAAGTTCGCAAGATGGAGGAGGCGCGGGCGGCGGGCGGTAAGAAGCGGTTTGCACGGCGAATTCGACAGTCGACAGCCCCGCGGTAGTGTTGGTACGTGCGTGTGTTTTCATCGGCCGGCAGTCTTCGCGATCCAAGTTCGCAAGGTGGAGGACACGCGGACGACGGACGCAAAGAAAATCAGTTTGTCCGGCGAATTCACCAGTCGAGAACCCCGCGGTAGTGTTGGTACGTGCGTGTGTTTTCATCGGCCGGCAGTCTTCGCGATCCAAGTTCGCAAGGTGGAGGACACGCGGACGACGGACGCAAAGAAAATCAGTTTATCCGGCGAATTCACCAGTCGAACGAGCTTTGCATAAGGTTAGCACACAACAGTAAATAAGTACGCGGCGAAAAACGTTCAGATACCTCTTTAGAAACACGGTTCGCGCTGGACAGTGACTAGACAGATTTTTTTTTTTTTTTATTAATGCATAAGTCTCTCACCGTCAGACCCAATCGGTTCAATCTCGGCGCAAAAACTGATGAAACGTAAACTTTTTGTCGCGTGCCATGCTGTTAATCTCGTTTTAAATATACATGTATTGCACTTTATCTGTCATAGTCGCTCACGACTTGCTTATAAAAAATTTGGAAAATTAAAACATATAAATATAAAATTATAAAATTATATAGTAAAATTAAAATTTCACCAATCACGTATTGTTTAAAATAGATTTTATAAAGAATATTATTAAAAAGTGATAAAGTCTAGAAAAAGAATTTCTGTTTGATCTTTTCTTAAATAACAATTCTATTTTTCTATAAAGTACAACTTTTTAATATTTAATTAAAAAAATAATGCAATACCTGTTGTTCATCCAGTAATATATAATCGGATTCACCATAGAGTTGGACATTGCAAGCCAGTAAAAGCTTAAATATACGTGTTGCACATAACTACTTTCTGCAAAATGACGGTGATGATATACGAAAATAAAAAATCCTTGATACGGTAACCAACATACCGCAAATATTGTCACTACAATAATAAACATCTTTACCACCTGCAACAAGTTAAAAGAAGAGATATTAAAATAAAGTTTAGCCAAATCTACAATAAAAAATTTATCTGTTTTTTTTTTTTTTTTTTAATTTAATGATTTTAAATTTCTGAACATGAATCATGTTGTATAAAACGTTTGGATAATTGTACATATATTACAAAAGAGGTCTAATATAAAATTTTTACCGATATATAGTAAGTTTTTTGCACTTTTATAAAAATGATGTAAAAGATGTAAAAATTTTCATTAATACAAATTAGTTGATATCCATTTTCAAAATTTAATTACAACGTGTATCACGCTTTATTATCTAGCAGTATAAAGCTCTGTTTGTAATACTTAATAGCAATCTATTATTTTAAAGTTAATACTTTGTGTTTATGTTATATTCGGGGAGGGAAGTAGTTGTTAAATTGATACTACGAAAGAGCTAGTCCAAAATGTGATATCTAATATGAAACATGTAAGTGAGTAACTTAGAAGTATTATTGAATGTATCTTTTGAAATATTATTATAATATAATATTAGATAATCATTAAAATGTCTGTTTTACATATAAATATATTCCAAGTAAAATTGTCAACTAATATTTTATAACCATAATCCTACGATAGCCTGCTTTACAAAAGCATATTTTGAGATTTCCAAATAATTAAAGTGCAAAGATCCACTTAATTTTCTCTGGAGATTTAAACGTAAAATTTTCTCGCGTTTTCATTTACGGTTATAATTGATAAAATTTTTTTCATATTTCCGTCAATTTTAAAAATTCGCAAACTTTTCGAGAATGCAATAACATGCGAGAGTATGTAGGTACTACATGTACTTTGAGAAATTTTCGTATATTTTTTAAAAAACATAATTAATTATTGAGCGCTCAATGATTTTGTATTACAATTGGTTTCAACACTTAGATCCTAAGAAGAATCAAGAAAGATTCGATTATATTACAGAATCATTAAACGTTCAATAATTAGTTGTATTTCCTAAACGCAACCATTGATTTCTTACAGTTTTAGGAACCATATACATATTAAATGTATGCGAATCAAGTTTTCTACCCAAGTTGTTCCTCTTGTTCAATATATTTTACATATGATTTACATCGAAGCAGTGTAAAAATTAATAATAATTCGACAACGTACCTTGCGTTTAGATTTCATCGATTCTTTCTGATAATGCGTGAGTTCACCAATTGATTTCGAGCCCCACAACTTTCGTCCCATGCACGTGTAACAGACAGCCATTACTGACATGGGAACCAGATACGTTACAGTGAGGAATAAGAGATTGTAGCTGTTGAATAAGTAATTTATGTAAAACCATAAGGGGGATATGCTGGGAGATATGACAAGATTTACTACACCAAGTTTTTATTAAATTAGACATATAACGAATATCAAGACGTATTCATCAGTTATAAACTGAAATTGATACTCGATATAATATTCGAGGTATGATTTCTTTTATAACGCGTTAAATTTTGAAGCACAAGAACTGTGTTCTGTGTTTTGACTCAATATCGATTTCATTTCACCACGTACTTTTGATTGAAGATTCAATTTTGGCTCCCAAGAGTGAATGTGGCGATCAAAATCGTTGGATAAGTTAAATTGCACATAAGAGGACCATTCCGCGAGATTACTTAGAATTTGTGATGGAATCGCAAAACTTGATTTCCATTTTCGTGTACACAGAATTGTACGTCTCTGCCTGCCGAGTTTGCGTGTTTTAAATTATCCTATTGCATGCTATCAGATCCAGTGATATTGTTATATCCGTTGCTAAATAAGCTTAACTTAGAGTTGCCACGAAGATATGTACGAACAAAGGTATTCTATGTAAACTTTGGTACTGCTCGATGTTCTTCTTCGCAAGGAGAGAATCTACTGCTGCTAACGACAGCAAGTTTCTCGACTATTCGACAAACGAATACCTCGGATAAATATCTCAAGTTTCACCCACGTAACAAAATGTTACAAATGACCAATTGTAAGATTTATAGAGATATTCAGTTAGAGATGTTTTTCAGGGTCTTATCTTATGGCTTGCAATTTAGATGTTGAAAAAGTTGATATGGTTTACTTAATTTTTTAAATTAATGCATTTAACAGAAGAAGTCGGTATCTTGGTAGCTGCTGCAAAAATCGATTGTCATATGCTCCCAGATTCAATCAAAATTAAAATTACGCAGCTAATGATTATGTGTACTCAAAAATGCGCAAGTGATCAAATCTAAACTATAACAACAAAGTATATTAGTTTGATTTTATAGCAATCACATGCTCTCTCTCTCTCTCTCTCTCTCTAACTTTGAAAAAATAATTTAATTTTCATATAATATTTTTTGCCTCAAACTTCTCTTCAATAGAAAAATTCAAAGAAGAAAAAAAAAAGAATTTAAAATTTTGTTTGGCTTCTGAATTGATTTCGTCTTGTTTATTATTCATATAGAAAACGGAAGCTGTATTTAATATTGACTTTTCACATCCAATATTAGCTTCGCGTTTTTCACTTTTCTATTTTTATCAAGCAATATAATATAACACGTATAAGTTGGTTTTACATTGTTTCGGAAAGAAATCGACGTTATTTTATTTGTTCGATATCTTCAAGTGCTATTTATTTGAAGAAACAAAAACAGGCTTTTAATTTAATCGTGATCTCAATCTTTTTCGCATTTGTAATGGGTGTAATCGTTTGTAATAGATTAAAAAAAAAAAGTGTACAGGGTGTTTTTACAGAAATTTCTTTCTGCACGCGATTTCACGTGCGCGCCTTTCCTATTAACTGAACAATCCCGGTTCTGTACGCAGCTTTACATATTTTTTAACTCCATTACCCTGAGATCCGTAAAATTTTGCATAAAAGAAACTCAGCAAAGAGCTTATTACTCACCAGTACTCAGCTTTACTACGTAAATAGCCACCGTCAGGCCACAATAAATAACAGGAGGTCCTGGTTGTTCCGTTAGAATATCTGCAATTGATTATACGTCAATTTCTTGGAGAATATTGAAACCAATATAGGGAACGGAAACAAATATTGTCAAAAAGGCTAAGCTTTTATGTCTATCAATCATGTATATATGTATATGTATATTGTATGTACTCTCCGTATTCTTGAAATATTAATCATTAACAATTGAAAGCTTTATTTTTCGTAACGTTTTTGTAGGGATATTGGGAAAAAGTTCTTTTAGCATTAAACCCGAAGATAGAAAGAGTGTACTTGGCAATTTGCAATTTTAAATAAAAGAAAACTTGGATAGCAACAGCAAAATAAGATGCAATAGAGTATGGAAGAAAGAGAGAGAGCGAGAGAAAGTGTTTTACAAAATAAAAATGTTAATTAAAATTGAAAGAGTCTAATGTAGGACGACATTAAAAATAGAAAGTAAAACGTGATTAGATAGTAACAATGAGTCAGACAGAAAAGATAAGTAAGAAGTTAAAGACGTGTTAAAATTTTACCCGTTATATTTTATATGCAATAATTAATTATTAATTATTGTTATATAATTAATTCTGTAATATCGATCATTATGTCTGATGATTTTGTTTGATAAACGTGATAGGAAAATGTGTGAATGTATGGAAGCGCATGATGTGTAAACTGATATGAAATAATCTACAAAGATAAAATCGTGTAAATCTGCTAGGCGCTTTATGGCTATTGAGGTGGATGACATATATGCGGGTAGGTAGGTACAAGCTATGGAACTAAGGCACTGTAATTGAGTCGTTACTTGATAAAGGGATTATAAGCCAAAGCACGTTCCAACTATAATGTATTCAGCAGCAGCTTTTATGCCATATAAAACGAAGACTCTTTTAAGTAAAACATATTAAAAACATTTTCCTTGTCTATTCCGCAACAAAAATATAAAATAAATAAATGAAATAAAAGTAAATATAATATTAGGTACACAGTTGCATATTGCAAATTGATGAATTTTAAATTACAAGTTTTCTCGCAAAATAAAGATACATACGAAAAGAAGCTTTTGCTACTTGTTTTATTCGCATGGTAACTTACTTTTCGAAAATATTTTAAAATAAAGTAAATACAATAATATATGAAAGTTTATATTAAATACGTTTAACTTTAATATACCCTAACAAACTTTAACGAAAGCTTGCTAAGTGATTTGTTTAACCATTACTATAATTACCTGCGCAATGTTGTTGTGGAATATAACAGACACGGGGTTGCCAGTGCAGATGAAATGCCCCAGATTAAAATTAGAGTAATCACAGTCCTCTTGCGAGACATATGGTGTTTAAGAGGATACATAATGGCCATATATCTGAAACAAACGACATAATGATACTATTTAATATTCCTCGAGAGATTCGTACAAATTATTGAGATTTATAGCAGCTAATCCTCCTATATCGCCAATATCTTATTCGATAGAATTTCTTTTATGTTTAATAAACGTGTAATAACTTTAATGTGGTTTTAAATATTATTATTTTATTATAACGTTATCGTGATGTTGAAGCTAATTACAGATGTCATGCAAACAGAATCAAGTAATATGGTCTAGAAATTAACGTACGTTTCACGCAGATATTAACCGGATTACAAATTCGTCTCTTAATTGTTTCGACATTAGCATTATTGCTCTCATGACTTTCATACGTAGGCATGTAATAATAACAGTTTAGCAAGTTTACCCATCGAACAGAATGTAATAATTGATTAACCTTTACCGTTCGAATCAATAAATTATTTCGTGACATTAACCATAACATCTGTTGTAGTTGGATTTTATTTAAAGTACTTTTTTTTATAAGGAAAAGTGAAAAGTTTTAAATAAAAAATTATTTGCTTTTTATATTTATAAAAATTTAAAAAAAAAAAAAAACAAAAACTAAATATATGATACATTAAATTAATCTAAAAAGAAAAAAAATTTATGTAAAATAGATAGTCGAAAAATACATGATTTTTTAATTAAAATCTTTGGTCAATGTCGTCTAAAGTTTCTAATAGTGCTGTTATTAAAATATGGGTTTACATTGACATTTCTGTATAACATGCTGTTCATCAAATATGTAAATTAAAATAATAATAATAACAATTTAAAAAAATTATATGCAAGATATCATCTATAGAAATTGTTCGTGATAGAAATTAATAAACTCAATTATATGTTTTATATACATATTCATATATGTATAATAATTTCGTTTAGTTACCATCAAATTCAATAAGACAATAAATATTCTACGTTTGAAACACGGATCCTGTTCATTTGCCATGCAATAAACTGTTGAGCAGGTTTCCACGAGGAAACTGAACTTTACAATTACTTTTGTACTTTATGTTCTTCCGGGATCGGGGGAGGCTACATTTCTACGTACAAATCCACAATAGAATATCTCGCACAAGTTTCTATATCGTCCTGGATATAATCAAAGGATCGAGAGTGTCTTTCTTCTTCTAGATTAAGTTACGGAGATGTTGAAAATTGGATCTAAATTTCTAATAAGAAACGCTGTTGCATGCGTATTTGAGAACAAAGTAGTCTATACAATTCGAGCAACTCGCACTTTTTACTAGTCAACCTTTATATCGTAATGTTTTTCTCTTTTAATGTTTTCATTAGATAAATGATTAAAGCTGTCGTAAAAAAATAATTGAATTAAGCAATAAAATTATGATTATATAAAAATTTTTTTTAACATAAAACGCTTTGTAAAATTTCAATCTTTATTAAATTTTTAATAATATATTTAAATGCTCATTTGCTTTAGATAAAGAGAACTGAGATATTAAAAGATTTTTCTTAATTAATTTAATAGAGGATCGAAAGAGGAATAAGAGAGAAAAAGAGATAATTATTCCAATAACTGATTAGTTGCTAACTACCAGTTTTCGTTAATAATTCGAAATAAATTTTAAAATGTATTCTCTCTCTCCCTCAGCAATTTTGATCTTTTCTTGAAATGCAAATAAATGCACTTGTCATGTAGGAAACACTAAACAACCGTACTGCGTTGTTTTTTTCAGAAGTTTTGGCATGTATAAACCTATCATCGCGAAGTATTTTAATAAAACTATCACAACTACAACGGTATTTTGTGTTGCATTGATACAAAGTGTTCTTCCCCTAATGGTAAGAATTATAATTTTAAACTCACTTTGAAAATAATTGGTTACCAGCGTATATTCCTCTAAATTTCAACTTTAAAGATAACTTGATGTATCTACACTAATCTTCTCACGTTATAACTAATGTCTGTTAATCTTTTAAATTTTATTAAAAGCTATTACAAAGAAACATACAAAATTAAGTATTAATATAAATAATCTCTAGTTAAATTTTTTAAATTTAATATGTTTACCAATAGTAAAAATTTGTTTGTGTCAGCCATCCTACACTTGTGTTTTTTAAGTTGAAAACATTTCAACGTTAGAAATAAAAAGAAATGGCACGAGAAAAGGTTAATTTCTATTATTTTTATCTCAAGTAGTACAACTACTAATTGTAAATTACTACACTGCATTACGAAGAGGAACATTGCATCGCAAGAAAATACTCTGAGAATTAAACGTGAGAAGAAATGTCGAATAATATTAACTAGCAGCGAAATATTAAAAGTATTCCGGACAAAAGTAGGAATAAAAGAAAGAACATCTGAGAACTGTCTATCGCTTGTTTAATTTGCAATAATTAATATTAATATAATTTTTTACATTAGAAGTTATATGTAGATATAATTAACTTTGTCGCGTCGCGTCTCGTACTTATGGAGCACCCAAGTATATCAGGATACGCAGGTGTGATACGTTGTCCAGGCACGAGGAGATAAAAGCTGCGAAGTAGGGTCTAATGAATGTTTAATGGGCAGCAAATCTAATTTCCGGTGGGTTGTCAGTTCAACCCCGCGAATGTACAACGTACAACCCTACGTACCTATGTACGTGAGAAGCATAACTACTTAGAAATGTTCGAACTTCGATTTCTCTTCCATCGATCAGTACGTGAAAAGCATTGCAACATTATATAGATAGAACCTGTTTAATATCCCACGTTACTTAAGATAATTAGTATTTAATTACATTTTGGCCTTTTCACGGTCGAAATTCTCTATATAACATAATTTTTTCTTATATAAATATAATTATTGTGTGTTATATTAAATTAAATTGCACATTACTTTTGAGATATTAATTATAAAATCGATAATTTTTTGATAATATTTTGTAGTTTCGATAAATATGTGACAAATATTGAAATGCAAGTTGGTAATTGAATACTTTTAAAATGCTAACTGAAAATTCGATACACTCTACGGATTTATCGATGAAACCATTGGCAAAATTGGATTTGACTGTCAACGTTGATTGATCGTTTAAATTACCTTTATCTTTAATGAGTCGTTATTAATTGATGGATCGTCAATCGAATTGGACATTTGTCGATGAAAATTTGGTACACTGATAAACTCAATTATTACAGTTGTGAGTTTAATGTTTCAATATTTCACATTATTCCGATGTACCTAATATAGATATTTTCAAAATGTACACAAGATTTAAGTAATAACTTTTTTTTATTTAATGTTTGTTATAATTTTGCTAATAAAAACATAGCGGAAAGGTGCGCTAAACTAACTAAAAGTAACTAATCTAAAACTTAATTTTAATTCGATGATTAGTATAAAGTTTATTTTATGCCAAGTGCAAACAACCTTAAATCAAACAAAGTGAATTGTTGATTAAATTATTGAGCCTGCGTAAGAAAATTGATATAATTTAAGTCATTGTTTCGTTTCTTTTAATCGCGTCAGGAATTTTAAGTGTGCAGTATTTCTTTATATTTATGTTGAGCATAAAAAAACATCGGGTTAAATTAAAAATCCAAAAAGTCAAATGACAGTTCCTGTCTTACAAACAATTAAGGTAATTCAATTACGGTATATTTACTCATTTATTGGACAATTTGAATGATCGTTAATTACCGTAATTCCTCCGATAACATTCACTTCAAAGCCGATCCTGATCCTCCTACATCAATTAGTGTTCATTATATTCACCCTCTTACCCATTTCTATTCCTGAAGTTCCGTACAACTTCAACCTCAATTTCCAGCGCGCAGAGTTAATTTACCGTAAAATAATTTAAGTATGAAACTTTAAAATTCTTTTTTATTATCGCGCACAGCTATAAATCATTAATCAAAAGTACCCCTATTACACTCGCATACACATACATGTAATACATACATTTTAATAAAAATTAAAAATTAAATTTCTAATAATAAATAAAGTGATATAAATTAACTTTAATTTATTTTGAAAAATTATTAATAATATAGATTTGATTTAATGTGCAGAATAGATAGAAATAACCACGTGAAACCAGGCACCCGGAAACGAAAAATATAGAGTTAACCAAATGTTTTAGATTTGAAAAACAATTTAAAAATAAAAGAAATTGATTTAAAAAATAGGCAATGGAGAAACTCATACACTTGAAGAGTAATAAAAGTAAAACGGTATATGTACAATACATACGTTAAAGAGGAGAATATGAAATATAAACAAAAAGAAAAATCAATTTATACTATATTGGAATTGTAGTATAGTGCAGGTACGACACCCTACTCGCTTCTTGAACAAACGTGTGAAATGGTACGATTCAATACCATTCGATTATCTCTACCAGAGATTGTACTTGATATCGATTCCATATGAATGACGCTAAAGTCAAATGGCAACGTTCTGTAAGCGATTCCTTTACGGCTTACATATGGCGATATCGACGCAATAGTAGCTTTTCCTTTACGTGTCACCGTTAAAAAGAATCTATGGAACCGAGTATGTTCGTATGTCTCCATTTTCTCGACGTATTTCAGGATTAGCCGCGTAAACCCACGTATGCCAACGAGAAAACGATTGTTCTATCCTATATAAAATAAATCGGTGAAGAAAATGGAAACTAAATTGCGTCTGTTGTGAAAAATTGTAATTAAAAAAAAGAAAAAAAAATTTCTTGCTTATACATAAATAATAATAATAATAATAATAATAATATAATTGAATAATACTTAACGTACAGATGTGCACATTTGCAGTTTTTACGTCTATTACTAATTGCGTTTATAAATTAACATATAACGTTTACTAAATTTTTTTTTAATTAAAAATACAAAGAGTATAAATATAAAATTTTGTTTGATTTACTTTTGTTTCTTAAAATAATGTATAAATTATTATTACTTTTTATAACGTGGCATTATTATTTAGGCACGCAATATATTATTTTTATTTTTTTCAATAAGCTATAACAAATACTTTTTATTAAAAAAGGGAATTTTAAACATATTTGTTAATTAAATTGTTTTGTTTCAAAATTTAGATATCACAATAAACGAGTAATAATTCATATTTAATATCTTTTGTAGTATTTATAATTTGCTTAAATTATAATATTGTCGGATAGCTGACACAAAGTATAACATTTTGCGAAAGAAAACAGTGAGAAAAATAGTGAAATATGTGTAAAGAAGTTTCTAATGAAAACTTACCTGTCAAATGAAATTACGACGAGAGTAAAAACGCTAGAAGCGACTGTCACGTGTGCTACAAAGTTGTTGATGGTGCAATACACCATACCGAAGGGCCAATTAGAGTTGAGGAGGAAGATAAAGTTGAAAGTGCAGTTGAGCAACGACATCATAAGATCCGCAACAGAAAGATTTACCAAGAAGTAATTAGTTACGGTGCGCATTCGTCGGTGAGCTAAAACAAAAAAAAAAGAAGTCACCTATAAAAGTCATGTTAATATCTTTACGACACCTTTGAGCATTAATGAAAATGTTTGAATGTCCATTTCGAACTTTTCTCGCTTTATTCCGCCACTTATAAATCGTAAAACTTTCCGCGGAACTACCACGTTATTAACCGCGTTCAGCGGAAAAAGCTGTTTTGCAGCTGTTGTTTAAAATTATATACCTAAATTTGATTGGCGTATGCTCTTAATTTTGGCCAAATTTAGGAGTACACGCCAATCAGATTTGTAATTTTTACAATAGTTGCAGAGCAGTTTTTTCCGCTGAACGCCCTCATTGCGACTTTTGTCGTCGGTGTATTTGTGTAGCCATGACTGACGGTAAATTTTTCTGCGCACGTTCCGGCACATCTTCGCCAGTACGATTTGAAACATTTATCGTTGCAAGAAATCCGCCCGTAGGTGGGTACTTTTCAAAAATAAAATCTGCACATGATCTTCTTTTCCTTCTCTCTAGTATTTTTCTTGAAAACGTTACCATGTCGCGAAGAAAGACTGAAAACTATTAAATTGTCTATAAAAATCTGAATGTTATTTTAAGCAAGACATATTTTTTCAAGAATAATACTTATATGTATATTCCTTTGAACGTAATTATAATTTATTGTCTTAAACATCTTGCTTTTAGTTGGTGCAATTTTGTTTTATCAACATTTCGTGGAAAGCTTTAATGCTTTTGAATTAGTTTCGTTTTATTACAATTTAGCATATTACGTTAAATATTATATTACCATACATTATTGCAATGCGTTAAAAGTCACCCTGTAAGTTTATACGCGCTTTACGTGGGATTACGTGTAAAAAAATAATGATTTTTAATGTTACGGCAACTAACGTCTAGCAACGGCATTTATGTTTTTTTTACTTAGAATCTAAATAGTGCTTTGCAGTTGAGAAAAAATTATTGTTATTATGCTTGGGGTATTCGCTAACGATACCTCACAGCGCATAAATATTGATAAGTCATATAAGAAGGCAGGCACACTAAATATTTGTTAAGAAGAAGGAAACAACTAATGTAAAATAGATTACATTACGTGTTTCTGGGTAAACCAATCTTTTACGAAGAACATTAACGCGCTAAAAACTTATCAAGTTGTGGTATGTGGCGAGTTTAAAGAGTTAATCAAACTCTAAACTCCAAAAAAGAATACCTTTCAATAATTATTTATTTTTCTACGTGAGTTTGCCAAGTGTTTTTACTTTTAAGAACCGCACAAATGTGCATTTATTATCGATTTGCTGAAAAATATACAAGATTTTATAAAATATATTTTATTACATAAGTGATAACTTTTCGAGATATAGATGTCTCAATTTATCCTATTAACGGACAATGGAAATCGACCATTTGTGCATAACAGACGTAAGCGGATTGCAACCCAATTCGTGCGGAGGCGGAAACCTCGCAGTAGAAATTTGTAATATTGCGATTTACGGATTAATAATAATTGCTGAAAATTTATCAAATAATTATTTGATTGACTTTCTAAAAATTTAATACAAATTTTATTTTATTTTTAATTTTATTAATGTTACGTTTAATTAATTGAAATACCTTTCAAATTGTTTATTGTTCAAATTGTTTGTCGTTTTTTAATAAGTTATTACTATATTTTTAATTTTAATTTACCGACATATTGAAATAAAATTGCATTTTATACGGGGAAATCATGTGTGGCTTATGGAAGTGCTTTAAAATGCTTTATGAGTATCAAAAATATCATAGCATACCGGCACTGTAGTTCCCATATTACGTAATACATCAACCACATGTTGTTCTTTATTGTGCCAAAACTGGGTTAGCTACTTTTTATCAGTTGAGTGCTTTTCTCCATTTTTTGCCTCTGGAAAGTTTAAATATGTTTACCATTTCGCGCTTTGAAAGTATAACGATGCTGAATGCTGAAGTTTAAAGTAAACTGTGGTAATTCAATTTTTTTTTTTTTTTTTTTTTTTTTTTATGCTTTAAGTGGTGCACAGTTAAAGGATCCTAAGTGGTTTAATTAAGCGCCTTTTCCGCTTTTATTATATGTATACGTATACCTATATGGAAATTTCAATTTTATTTTATCCCTACAATTTACAAACTTTTTAAACTTGACATAAATATAAATATATTACAATGTGTTAATCGTTCAATTGGCAAATTGATTAACTGTACAAAATCAAATGTGGAGAAAAGGTGTTGAAGGCTAATGTTGACCGCCAATCCAGTGCTTAATCATTAAAACTCGATAAAATTTGTAAAGCAAATTTGTTAATCACTTGGACGTGTAAACGACTTGTTTAATGCCGTAATTACACGCAGATAAAGACACATTTTAGATGTGCATACAAAATATCATTTAGTGTTATTAAAATAATAATATCATTATTATGACAAAACTGAGATTTTGCATTTTTAAGTGTATTATACGTCAAACGTAACAACACATGCAATATACAATACAATTTGAAAGTACTTTTTGTTAAAAGAAAGAAAAAAAAAGGCACCAACGAATAGGTATTATTCAAACGTTTTAATTTAATTAATTATTATTCAAGTATTAGTAATAAATAAATAAATAAATGAATGAATAAACGTAAGAACGATTTGCTATCTATCGTTTTCTACATCGTTTTCGTTATTGTAATCATTATTACAATAATGGTTTAGTTAGTTGTGTCCAAATGCAGTCCAACTGCGAGATATTATGCTAATTCTAACTGCCTATCGCAAACATATTCTAATGTCACTCACCAAACATATCTTACAAAGATACAAATCTTCTGTAACTATCTCATTAAGTTCTCTGAGACATGCAAGCGGTTAAACAAATTTGTTAATAATTGAACGCATCATGCGATATGTACATACACATATGGTGTACATTGTGACGTATAAGAATTATAAAGGAAAAACAATTTTGGCCGGAACCCCAGCAGAATAATGTGCTAGTTTCTTATCAAGGCGTAGCCAAATGCCCAAGAGATTTGCATTCTATACATATATTCTATTCAAGAGCACTTCTATTTCAATGATCGCCTTACTTGTATCAAATTGAGCGGGAAATCGAGTTGGATGTAACTTGATATAGCGGATGTAAATTTCTGAACAAAACTCTCCGTGAAATCTCTCAACAATGGCATTTGTATTGTATCAATTACATCAGATATATCTCGTAAGCAGACTTAATCTGACATACATACCTACCTACACTATTTAATCCCCGCATTGGTACGAGAGTTTGAGATTTTTTAATGCATAAAGAGTTATATATTAAACTTACGTAGATGTAAATTAATAAAAGTTAATTGGGTTAACTTTGAAATAAGCAAATTAAATATTTTTATTTAAAAGTAAATATAATTAATGAGAAAAATTGGGTAAACTGTTAGAGTAATACTGATTATATCACCATTTCGAGTTATATTTTGAAAACTCGTTCCTATATAGGTACAACAGATCATCAAATGCATTCGACGAATTCACTTGTACGTAATTGCATTACATACGACGCGTATATGCATAATGCGAGCTGTTAAATTAATCCTAACATTAAACGTACATTAGGTAATTAGAAGTGCTCCGTGCAGGGACAATTGTGTAGAAAATCATATTTGAAGCCGATATGTTCCTTTATCTTTTCAATTATAATTATTTTGATAATAACATGCACACTTTAATATAGCGTACGTTTGAAATATGATAAGTAATGTGACGCTACTACGAAATTCTATCGGAAAGAAAACACGGTTCACATAAAATTCGTGCCGTTCGAAAGAGATGAAATGCATTTGAAAAAGAATTATGTGCCCCATATTATAAATATATATATATTTTTTTTTTTTTTTAAGTGGCTCACATGTCTTCGATTAAAGCTCACATATACCTAATTTAACATCACAAAACAATGATTTTTGCGTATTACCGTACAAATACCAAGAATTCGGCAAATTTTATTTCAATGTTTTTTATATTAATATAATATGGTTTTGCTTTAGAGACAGAATTTTAGCATTTCGTGAACGTGTGTTTTTCAGAGATGGATCTTTGCAACCTGTAACGCCACTTAAATCTTCTCTTTCGCTTCGCGACAACCCCTCTCAGCCATATTCTCAGCCATTGCTTATCGTAACAACCTCGCTATTATAAATCCTTCCTTGTCGATGCGGACAAGCAGTAAGGCCGAAATGCCCGAGAAATACGGATGCTCGTTATAAAGCTAAATTTCTGCGAAATTTTACGTTTGGGCCGTGCCGGTCAAGACTCCTAATCCGAGCTATCCAAGTTCTCCTACCTCTAATCGATAGGAACATTCTGAGCTGTGCTCGTAGACAGTCTCGCACGGAAAAACTTTTATCACAAATTCCACTGGGATGTCGAAGAGCATCGGAAATGATGCGTAAAACATCGCAGTTTCTTTGACTGATAAATTCCCGTTCGTAAATATACTTTTTCCACTTTTTGTTTTGAGGACATATGGGCTTTAGTATGTGCACAAAAGAAGACAAAGTGGTATCGACTTTGGTACGACGTAGCAATATATTCAAGCATGATTAATTTTATTAAATTTTTGTCAATAAGAAACGTACTTTGTAAAGCGTAGATAAGTGACGTTATCGAAATAAGTGGAACATGAAAGTAAAACTTTTATATAATATTACCATCGTAATAGACAAAAGTTTCAAATTTTCAGCGATTTGATCGCAAACTCCTGTTCTAATATGTTATCTGATTTAGAGATAAATGTCATTTACAGACAATTTATGGGCAAAGACAGGAATTATCGGATAATATAGAATATAAAACATTTATTTGTATGTTGCACAAATGATTAACACTTTTAACAATTTAAATACGTGTTCATATTTTTTACGTTTCTTTTTTTTAATTTTTTTTTTTTTGATGCAATTTTGTTTCAATTTTTTCTGTAATAATGTTAAAATTAATTTTTTTAATCTTATCAATGCAATATATATAGTAATTAATTAAAATATTTAAATAAAGTGAGAAGCAATAAAATTGTAACACGTGGAATTTTATAAGCTTTTTGAGTATACACATATATCCATATGTACATATATAGTTTTTAATAATTTTGTTTTCAAATATCTCTGTAAATAATTACATTTGATCACTTTATGCATCGTACGTAGGTACACATTTAAGTTATAACAAATAATAAATTTTTTTTAACGCTTAGCGAGAAAGATCGGTTTATAACACCAAGTTTTCTTGCTCGGCATCAATCAACTTCACAACTTTATTAGGGGAATATATGGCTCGAGAAAAAGTATAACTAATAAGTTTCTTTCTTATTCTCGGTTATTGCGTGAAAAGGTAATGGAAAAATATTAAATTGTATTAATTAAGTTTGCGCAATCTTTAGTACTCGACTCATAAAGTACGGTAATATATCTATTAGAGTGGAGTGAATCCCAAATGCACCTAAATTGGTGGTGTCCGTTTTACACTGTGCGTATCTGAGATATTCCTAAATAATATGTATTTTCTATCAACCAAAAATACGAACACTGGCGAAACGCGTTATAAACTAGCGTGTAAAAATTATTTTAAAAACGCCGAGATCTCGATAACAATAAATCTTTTGTAAATAATACAATGTCCCGCATAACGGTGTATGCCTCATTCAAGATTTTATATTCTCGTTATTGTAAGCTTTAATTTTATTGTGATATAAAATGCTGCGCGCATAAACGCATAGTTAGCTCTACGGATTCGTGGCAATTTCTAAAGGTTGCGGAAACAAGTAAAAAAAAAAAAAAAAAAAAAAAAAAAAAATACCAGCGTTGACGTAATGGTTTGGTTTATTCTAGCGTTGAGCGAGTAGATATACGAGTAAATGGTAATGCTGATAAGCACCTATTATAATAGAATACCAGTTTTAAAGAGAATAAAAGAAAGAAAACGCGAGAGAGAGAGAAAGAGAGCGAATTTTAATTGTATGGAGGTTGTAAACGGTTTTAATAAAGTACGTGCCGGGAAATTCAATGCATATTAAATTTACGAGTGTCTTAAAGTAGTATGTACTTATGTGATTAATAATTTATATTACATGGGGAATAACGTGTCGAATATTTATCAAAGATCTGCCGATAAAACTCACATTTACTTGTAGGATATAGTATATTATATAGAGAATGTATATTTATTATTTTTAAGATTTTAGAAACTACGTAAATTTATAGTTGTACAATACAATATTATTATTAAGTATTATAAAATATAAACACGTACAAAATTTTTTTTTTTTTTATCTGTACGATCTGTATAAAACTAATTTAAAAATAGGTTTGGCGTTGTAGGTATACATATTCATGTGTGCATAGACGTAAAGATAAAGGGTACAATGATAGGTTTGAAATCAATGATATATCACGGTTATAAATCTAACATGTGTATTTAAATATTTAATGGACTTTGAATTAAAATTTATTAGTATTAAATATTTGCTTTTAATAAATTTATTTTATATCATAAAATTTAATATTGATTCAATAGGAAAATACGTAGCTGACGAGAGTAATTAATTCACAAGATGAAATATATAGGCGCTTGTAAAAGAGATAAAAAAATTGAAGAAAAAAATTTTTTTTCAACTAAAATTGGTATTATTCTAACCGCTTTATAAAAAATGTTTTATATAAATTTAAATTTTTATAAAATTTTAATTGCATTTAAAGGCATACCGTAACGTATAGTTATGCGCGCATATAGACAAATAAAATACATACGTACACATGTGTTAAATAATGTATAATGTAAAATTAATTCAACTTAATCAGGCAGGAAGCTGTAACATTTAATGTGTATTATTTGTTCGCACACAATTATTTGTCACATAGTTTGTTAATAAAATTGTGTATATAAAAAAGAAAAAGAAAAAGAAGAAAAAAACACATACATTTAATACTTACGCACAGCTCGTAAAAAGTTATTGTATACTTTTATTTATTCAAGTAAAAACAAATTGTCTCATGATTGAATATGCTCGCCGTGATATGGATTGATAGACAACAAATGACAATAGCGTAAGTAGCTTGCACAAAGAAAAAAAGAAACGAATAAAAATTTAATCAAGGTAATAATCAAGGCAATAAATATACAAAATATATAGAATTATTAATATACGTAAACATTTACTTTTATCAAAAATTAATGAAAAGTTTATTTGCGAAAATTTTTCGCAAGCGAAGCAGAAACTTTTTGCGTGCATGCTATATCTGGTTAAAAAAAATCAATCTCCTTACCAAGTACGATCCACATAACGATGATATTGCCACTAGTTGCGACGAGCAGAATCACTGCAAATATGAGAGACCAGAAGAGCTTTTGCCACCATGGCAAATCGAATGGCCGTTCTTGATTAATAAGAATGCAGTCGAAAAGCGCCTGGCGAAGAATATCACGCCTGGTCGACTTGTTCAAGGTTTCTTCGATGAAATAACGAATCTCGCTGAGATTCAGTCTTAACAACAACGTGACATTGTAATCCAGAACCGATGCGGTGCAATTATACAAGTGTTGCAAATTTGGGCCATTCATATTCGTAAAAGTTATTGCCCAGACAATTCCAAAGCTTCGATCGATTTCGTTTCCTCCAAACGGTACGTTTAATCGATTTTATGAGCTGTTACCGATTTCCTGCGACGTGGCGTACCGTGAACTGGCGAGTAACTATCATTATAAGGGTTTAACCTGATTGTTCGCTCATAGATTGGAAAAACGTGCACGTAATTGTTCTGTATTCGCGGCACTTGATTGGAAATTCTTACGGCTCGTTATTTAATCAGTACAGTGGTATGAATAAGTTTCCAATGCGAAACTCGAAATATTTTTCATCTCTCATTTTATTAGCACTTAAACTTCGGCGCGTTTATTGTCCATCGACTTAATAAGATTGTCTTGAAAATCAGAATAAACGCGAAAAGATTGTATTTGTGATTACTTTGTTACGGAAATTCGCGGTTATCTCGGTAAGCGCTCGGGAATCTATGCAATATTAATTAAATTTGTAAAGATATATTTTATCTTTACGCAGATGTTGCAAATTAGTTTGCTTCACATTTTAATTCTATATATATATCTTTCAAGCAACAGTACGTAGGTAATCTTATTTCTTTCAGTTACGTTTATGTTACGTTGATATTCATCGATGCTACGAAGAAAAAATGTTACTGAATTGTGACTTAATGTATGCACGTCGTACATTTATCGCACGCGCGCACTTTAGAATATTTCGCACAATATTTCTTTTCTTTTTTTACGATTCTCTTTCGAGAATATTATCACTGTAAATGACAAAGTTTATCACTCGCGTTCTCGAGAACTTGACAGTACATATCCGTGTGTACTGTCGATCAAATCTTGATTGTCTCCTTCCAATGGGTATCTGTCATTTATTTGCACGCGATGTCGATAGTCGACATTATTGTCACATTATCAGAGTCGTTCGCGGACGTCTACCGCGAATGATTATTCGTCAATTGACATGATTCATCGGGTGAATCAAACCGATGTACCGTACCGAAGAACCTCGTCGGCGATACTGAAACCGAAAGCCTCAAAAGCGCGTTCATTCAGCGGTGCGTGCGCACCGTAAGCATTCTTGCACCCCTTTCCTTCGTCCACCCACCCTCGCTCAGTCTTTCTACTTGGACACAAGTGTCAGCTGATGGGAAAATACGCGAGTGTCGGCGCCGATCTGGAGCGGGTATCAGCACGCTCGCCGATTTATGATAGCTATTTTTCAGGATAAAAGCCAGGAGACGCTTGCGTCACGTACGATGGGACACTTTTCAAATTCAACAGATGTTTTATATTACGCGCAGGAATGCACCCGCGTATCTGGCACTTTCCAAGATTTAACGCAGACTCTGATACCCAAAATGCAAAATCTACTATATGCTATGGCTAGCTGCTACACGTCTTTATATTATTTTTCAACCTTACATTTTTTAATAAAAAATATTTTATTATTGTACATTTAATTCTTTACCTAAATTAAATTAATTAATTTTTATAAGTTAGATACGACCCTCAAAATGGTTTCTATTAAATTATTTATTTTCTAATTTTATATTATATTACACCCCTGTTTGCATATTTACTAATTTATTGATTTAAATTACTTTTCAGCAAGCAAAAGTTTAATTAAGTACGGATCATTGTACGGAAAATTATACTTGTGTGCAAATAAAGCTAGCTTTACTCTAAACATTATGCGCCTTTGACGTGAAAATTTGCATTAGCTAATGTGCATAATAAATATTGCAATTTCAAAAGTTAATCGTAGAAATTGCGCAAACAATTGTTTTGCCAGCTACGCTCGTTGGCAAAGCTAAGTATTAATATCAGTTGAAAGAAAGAAAGAAAGAACGAAAGAAATTTTTTATTTCAACAACAATATAAAACAGTTAATTAGTTCTGAAAATAAATGTATTTTATACAGCAAGCGGTAGGTTTTCCTGTGGAAAAAAAGTATATTTTTCCTAAAATGCGCAAAACTTTTAGTTATTCCTTTGTAAAACTATGTCGCGACGTTGATCGAGCTTTATCCATCGCACTTGATGTTCGGACCAGACTTGGCGTCCTAACGACTATGTCATGGATAAATGTTCTTTTGCTTTCGTACAAATGAGTGCGATAGTTATCGTGGTTATATTTCATCAATAACGACCGAATTACACGTACATCTATACTTGTTACACGAAGGAAAGCTTGAGTTGTCAATATGTGAAAGACGAGTTTACCTCGGTAAACTTATACTTAATTATATATTTTATGATAAAGCAAATATTTCATGACAAAGTAAAAATCCTAAAAGGATTAATTTCTCAAAAGTCATGTTAAAATTTAAAACGTAAAAAGGTGCTTGGGATATAAATTACACGCAACATTATTTTTCATACAAATAATAAACTAATTATTATTGACTTTTATGTTCAATATAGTTTATTGTAGTAAATTTTTCAAAATATGTTAACAAACTAAATTTTTTTATTTAATATTTTTCTGGGAAAACTCGATTTTACATTGAAATTAATTTAAAAGCCTAAAAATCTTTCAGAAACCTGAGATGTAAAAAACACCCCACGCGCCCATTGAACGATTAAACACGATAAGATATTATTTTTTCTCAATTAAAAGTGTTTATAGAAAAAAGCGTTCTTTCTTTCTTTCTTCCTTTTTTTAACACCCTGGAAATTGTTAAGCATTAAAAGTAGCGTTGCGTCTTAAAATGGAACTTGTTAAATTTGTATAAAGTTTATAGTTTTAGCCGGGTGAGGAAAAAGTACCTACGTCTTTTTTCCTCTTAGTTAAGCGTATCCAGATCTTCTAACTTAAGGGAGAGTGGGAAAGTATCTCCTCACGTACGGTTTACTTCACGTCAAGATATCTCGTCATACGAGACATCAAGATCTCGGGAGAAACTTTTTATAAATATCTGGAAGAAGCAGAATCTGATAGCATTACACAGACTACATATTCAAATTTGAAATTTGAAAAAGTTTCGAATAGCATGAATATTTAATGATGGGCAGAGATATACATATAATTCACCAATATTTTCAACTGATATTTCAAGGAGAAGGTAAATGACTTTAATTATTCGTTACAGTTTGAAAGAAATAATATTAAAAGGCATCGACGAAAACTACGATGAATATAAGTTAAGTTTAATTTACTTTTTAAGATGCTTCATTTAAAGAAATTTAAACGTAAGTAATAGATGATTCAACTATTTAAAATAACTATACAAAAAATTTAATGTTGCGTCTGCTAAGTTACTGGTATCTGGAGTAAATTTGTGGTATCTCTATGTACCGTTTTACTTAGAATTCAATCCTTTCTACGTGTCCCCTTTTCCCCTTTTGCGGTTTCTATTCACTCTACACGTCGCACCAACCTATACTAGACATAATTAAACTACCATTTAATTAAATTATTTACTATAAATGCAAGTCACGAACCTTCATATATATAGGTACAAATGTTTGAATTTGTTTCAAAAATTCTAAATTATCGAGATGACCTGAGAGAACGATTGCAGACTTATTTTATTTTTAAGTTATTTTTATCATATCTGCTTTTCAGTGTACGTACATACATACATACATTCATGCTTTCCCAAAGATGCTTTTTTGCATTTATCATAAAAATCATTAAATTGATTGGTGTATGTTTTTAAATCTTAACTAAATCTAAAAGCATATCAATCAAAATAATAAATTTTGCAACAGTTGCAAAAGTAGTATTTCTGCTGAATGAGCAAAACAAGTTATCATTCGTTGAGAAAATTTTACACGCTTTACGATTTTCTACAATCGACAACAAATAATATTCTCAAATAAACTTAAAGTAAGATTAAAAACACTTATATATGTACATGTGCTTTCGCATTAAAATTAATTTCACAAAATAAAATATATAACGTAAAACGAAATAAAAAATAAGTTTTAACACTTATTTTGTTATTGATCCAACAATTTTGTTTAAAATTACTTGGTTTAATACAAACAACTGGAACTGAAATTTGATACGACTCAATAAATTCTACGTCAAATCGATCAAAAGGAATAGGATATCGCATTCAGTAGAAAAGACACGTAAAAGAACAAAAAGGTATTTAAATTTCCTCCGTTGTTTTTTATATTAATAAATAATTATTGACCACCGGTCTATAATAAATCCGAAATAATAATTTATTAAACTAATAAATTATTATATTAAAATATAATTATATTAATAAGTTATTAACCACTGGTCTATAATTAAATCCACATATACGAAATGACCAAAGGCCATTTTCTTATTGCTCGTCGCATTGTCTCATTTTATTATATTCATTGTTACTTACAGATTCAGCAATTAGGTATTATATACATTGGGACGCGTATTATTATGTATTATATGTATTGTAAATGTGCGCCATCGTGCGTGGCTCGCATATAGAGATGCAATATAAATGAAAATCGATTTCTACTTGATAACATCTATGTCGCAATTTCATTCGAAAGTTACTTTGTTCACATGTACATTGATTTGAATTGCCAATTTGCAGTACGTATTTGACTCCATCTTTGACGAATAGACTTTTAAATATCGACTATACTATATATTCACCATCGAAACATGCCGTATTATTCTAAGAGTAATTATTAAATATGTATAATGCATTTTTACAGTTATCACGTCACATACAATTACATTGTTTTAAACTGTGTGCGTAAAAAATAGAATAAATAGTATAAAATAATATGTAGAGAAAAATGCTTTTAAAGTAATGTTCCGTTGAAGATGTTCAAAATCATGAATGTCATTCAGAGGGAGTATATTGTCTGCAATTTTAATTATATTTTTAACTTAATTTTACTTTGTTTTAAAAATTATTTTTTAATTGTACAATTAAACATTTTTCAACTCGTCGCGCGTACTTTTGATAATCGTTTATTTCGCAGATCTTACAGCAAGTAAGAAAGACTCTGAAAGAAAGACCGTGTCGGAAGAGAAATACAATGCACAAATACACATTTTCTCCATAATCGCATAATCTAGACAATACGTTTCATACATATATGATCTCACATAGGCTTTACGCATCTATTTTTCTTTACCCGTGCTTCTTTTAATCGTGCTATTGGCTAAGGCTAATTATATTTATTCTCGAGCTTATTGTACCGTTTACCGATTCTCCTTTTCTTTTTAACGCTAAACAGCCTTCACTACCTTGCTCATTATCACGCTACGCGTATTATATACACATTTCTATGCATGCTACATGGCGTCCGTTTAATAAATCAATCACTTTTTTTTTTTTTTTTTTTTTTTTCTTTTTCCTACAAGTTTGTTATCTCTGTACAATAAGCACGTACACACATGTATCTTTACCTTTGCCCACACTTATCTTATATTTAAATATAGCCTATGTCGTACAGAACGAGTTATGTTAGAGAGCTGCGACGTATCGTTTTTTTTTTTTTTTTTTCCGATCAGCTACGCCGATCTTTAAACTTAAATCTCACTAATCGAAGTTATACAGTTGTGTTATCGCATCGATTGTACCAACGAATCCAACGTTCAGGGAGATACTTAGATGCAAAATAATTTCAATTAAGCACAAAAATTATTTACCTTACCTTTAATTATAATTCGACGTCAATGTATTACGTTCTAGATAGCCAAAACACAGAAGCGGACCGTTCTCCTTCGTTATTAATTATTATTGTGATAATTATTTTTCATATTCTTTAACGATCGAGACATTAATATTATTTTATCCATTTTATCCTTGTGTGCAATTATATGCACGTGAAAAGAAGTAAGCGTATTCCAGAATTGTTTAAATCTACTAAAAGCATATACTGTAAACATTTTGTTAATTTGTTTAAACATGACCTACAATGTTAAATAATAAAAATTACTTGTAATCTGTTAATTAACAAGTAAATGATTTACATATCGGGAGCAGAATTTTGAATTAATTTGTGATGCCTTATAATATTCTCGCAGATGAACAAAATATTTTAATCAAGTCTATTATTTTAATGTTAAGATCTCGGCAAGCACAAAATATTGCAGCAATATTTTGTGTTTGCTGGGAAGACTTTAATCATCTACTAGCGTCTAAAATGGTATAGCTGGTTTAAGTTTAATAAATAGATATAAGATACATTTTGTGTAATAAAGGAACAGGATAAAACTCACTATTGGCAGTGAATTTTGGAAGATATTCAAAGTGGCAAAGTGTCCCTATGACAATTTTCTAATGCCGCATTATTTATGCAATTTATATAAAATTCTTATTTATTCTTCGGGACACTTGGTACTTTTTGTGGAAGAACATGTAGACGCGTCGTTAGTAATTAAATGTTGCAGCAAAATTGTTGGATGAAAATTTACAAGCGAAACAATCACATACATATCATATTATAAAGGTTGAAAACTATATTATAGTAAAGTAATAAAAATTGCTACTCTTGATTAATCGGTAACGCTTTAAAGAGTTTAAAATGTCAATCAGACATTAATAGAAGCTCGATTGTGAGAGGAGTATCAGATGTTACCAAGTTTGAAGGAAAAAGGCCTGCTTATTAGGCCATCTCAAGGCAGTGTATATTCCGATTCACAATCGAAAGCTGTAGGAAAATCGTCAATTGTTCGGTACCTCTGTGAGGGCGAGCTATCTCAAGTTGATTCGTTGTTTGTAAAAGTATAATAAGAGAAGGATAATACGTTAAACAACTCGCGAAATATATTTCAAACATATCCGAAATTAATAAAGCAACGAAATGTCTCAACGATTACCGCATACAAAAAGAAAGAGATGATCCTTTATTCGAAGCGCCTGGCGTTTCATAATGCAGCCAGTCTTTCTATTTGCAAAGCGACCGATGTTTCACAAAATTGCCGGGTGCTGTATCTTATGTTACTTAATATTTTCACTTTTCGTCTTTCGTGATGAACGATCTACTTTCGTTCGACTTAATAATTACGTTAATCGCTTACTATTAAATTACATAATTTCCATTAAACGTAGAATATTGCTACAACGTTGAAATGTTGCTACAACGTTACTGTAATATTCTATGTTGGCTGGATTACTACTTAAATTATAACACGCGCGTTCTCTACGCGGCTCACAAGCTCTTTCTATGAACCAGTTATTAGGAATATGCATATCTCCGGTTCTGAATAGCGTTTATTATTGTGATACATACATAATTCCCTAAAATTACATGTACATACATTTGTTACGTACGTTTGTTACGTTAACAAATAATCACACATGTATACAGCATATGTATGCACGTACATACGAGTGTTAATGACTTTCGATCTGTTCGAGTGCATATTGTATGCGTATGTATAAAAGGCGCATAACAGCCTGACTACGCCGGCGAGTCTTAAAATATTATTCTCATTTTATTATTGTCCGAGTTCACCACAGTTACGACAAGTGAGTGTAATTCGGTATTAAATATGGAAGGCCATCTTCTCTGTGAAAGAAAAAGGAAACAGTCCGTATCGCTTATGTTAATTATGTTACAAAAAAAGAAATTAAAAAATTGTGATATAAAAAATAAATTAAAAAAAAATAAATAAAAAATTAAAAAAGTTGAGCGGCACACGCTATTTTACGTCATATGAAAATCACCTCTCAGCAGTCTGGTAAAGGTTTTCTTAAACTGCTGATTCGCTAAAGCGTAGCAAAAAGGATTCATGGGACTGTTGGCGTAGCACAGAAAGTATGAGAACATGAAGAGATGCTCGTTCGTGCACGGTGGATTTGCGCAAAATCCTTCTACTAGCGCTAATACATGATAGGGGGTCCAGCAAGCAACAAACGCTCCCAAAATGAACGATATCGTGCGAAAAGCTTTGCGCGCTCTATTCTCCGTTCGCGATTTTTGTCGGCCTATCGTAAGATCCTTCTTCTGGGTTTTGGCCTTTAATCGTTTCCCGATAGACTTGACAAAATCGCGCCTCGATCCGTTCTGCTCCGCGTCCGAGATTTCTTTTTTCTTCTTCGACTGACTTTTCGCCTCTTGGCTATTCGTGGCAGCCGAAGTCGTTGGCATTATGCTGCTGGAGGACGAATTGTGCGGCAAATTACTGCTTGTCTTAGTAGGTTGATCCGTCGTACCATTAGACGACTCAATTTGCATAACCGCAGTAGTGACCACCGTAGTAACTGGCTGACGCTTCGTTCGATCGGTATTGACGGAAACCTCCGTGTGCACTTTGCTGACGGTGGGCGACGTCTGGGAAGCAGCATTGGTCTGATGAGTAATAAAGACGCGCGGTGGGTGCGTTTGACTCGATGCGTTAGACATTGCGGGTGGATATTGTTGTTTAGTTTGTGAAATTTGAACGAGCTGACTGGTGCCAGCTTGTTGCGCCGTTGCTCTTATAAGAGCAGTTTGCAGTAAGCTAGTACTCGCGCCGGCCGTCATATTGTTTCCCATGTGAACGGGCGACGGCGGTGCCGTCGACAATGGATTCGCTAGGCTGCAGGAAAAGGAAGACGGTGGACTCTCGCAAGAAGGACTGGGTACGATGATGGAGCTCTCATCCATGTATCGCAAATCACCGCCGTCGAGACCAGTGAGAATATCATAAGTACCGTGATGGGAGCGGACGACCAACGATCTGGGCCTGTCAGTCGGCGACGAAGACGTAGTTGGACTGTCTGACACCGGCGGGCTACTTTGAAACTGCATAGGCGGTGGGATGATATTCTGTTGACTGTTACCGATCGATGATCGCTTAAGTTGAGGCGGTGGCGTCACTTCAACCGAAATGAGTGACTGTTGATTGCCATCGGCCTCGATTGATCTTAGCGATTGTTCGGGCGTCAACGTACGACTGCTGGACTTATCAGGCTCGGTAGGATTGTCGGTGTCTAGAAGACTGAGCTCCTGGATCTTCGGCAGTATTTGAGCTTTATGCGTCGGCGTATCGCGCGTTGGACTAGTCGGCAATAGTTTCCTCGCCGTTGGTACACTCAATTCAACTTTGATCGGCACAATGCCATTCAAACGTCCGTTGGTGGCAAAAACTTGAAGAGCGCCCGATTGAGCTACCAGGCCTGCCAGCGAGGATCGCTTTCTAATGGTATTGACTTGCTGCGCATTACCGCCGGTTGTACTTTCATCGTCGGAATCGAAGATTGGACTACTGGAGCGTTCGGACTTTTCGGTCTCTGTCACCGCGATAGTTGCGGTAACGTTTTTTCTCGCAGAACTTGAGACCGTCGTCCCATCAGTTACTTTTGTGGCCGTTTTCTGCGTGGCGGTTGCATCCGAATCGATAACACTGTCGTCCATTGATGTGGCCCCGACTTTTGGTTTATCTTGGCTCAACAAGGTGCTCTGTGTTTTAGAGATGCCTATTCCGGCGGCGCGACCAGCCATGCCGGACATCGCGCCGGCGCTCAGGGCGACCATCGATTGCATTTTCCGCTGTTTCGCTTCGCTTTTCTTCTGCATGTCATAGGCGGTTTTGTATATACCGCCGTAAAGTATGAACAGAACGATCAGCGTCGTCCAATAATATCCTATTATCAGCGCGGTATTGAATACTGGATCCTTGAGGAACTGTACAGCGCACTGGCCCGGATTTAGGTCTCTGTAACCGATGAAATGCTCCCAGCCGAAGATGCTGATGAAAAATAGAAGCGCTGGGATGATCCAGGTGATGGTCACCATCCAGATAACACGTTGCTTCGTTCGCCAGCTGCGATACTGCGCGGCTATCTTCACCGAGCAGAAGCGATCGATCGTGATCAGGAGAACAGTGTACTGAGACACAAGGCATACCGTATAGTCCACTGACAGCCATAGATCGCAGAGGAGAGGCCCCAGATTCCAATATCCCATTAACACGTAGACTGTGTAGAACGGCATTGACACGGTACCTGCACAATAATTACATCGTTACTTGTATAGTCAGCTTCTGTTTCCACATATATCTGATTACTCGCATTCTGAATTTAGACAAACCTCATGACAAGCAAATTACACATCTGTATGATTATCATCACGATAAATACAATCGAGATCCGTTCGTAACGGAGAGATTTGCATTAGAAATACTGTCAAGCGTTTGTAAAGCTAGATGCTATCGTAACATCCCCCATTAAAGAAAGACTTGACATGCAGGATAGTGCAAACATCTTGTTGTTACTAAATTTAAATTTGAAATACATATAATGAGATTAATTATAAAAAATAAAATTAATAAAAATTTTAATTAACGTTGATATTCAAATTCAGCCTGATAAATTATTAATATTAACCATTATGGTATTACATAATCAATCAGATAATCACAATTATTTATAATAAATTATAATTGTTAATGAGCACAGATTTTTTAAAACTTCCGATTGCAATATCGTTAGCTGTAAATGCTATTTTTGGCTATAATGTTAATAAATGTTTGGTCCCTCTACTTGGCTATGCTAGGCCGATTTAAATATTACAGAATAATAAATAACAACGTGATACTATTATATATGGAACGACTCAACGTTTATTAAAAGGGGAGGGGGAGATAAAAATAACATATACAAAAATTTCTTTAAGACTTACCGATAAGCATATCAGTGGCAGCTAATGATGCAATGAAATAATTGCTCGGTTGCCTGATGGCTCTATCTACGATGAATGCCAGAAGAACGAGGATATTACCACCAACAGTTAGCAATATGCATATAGCCAGGCAGATAGCAATCAGGACAGTCTGCCAGAGCGTGAATGGTGGCAAAACGGGCACCAAAGATTCATCTGTTTGGTAGATGCAAAGCTTTATCAGTAAAACTTGACACGCTTAACATGACATATTAATGTAAAAATACGTCTGACAGAGTGAGGTTCCAAACGCACGCAGCGTAAAATCCAATCAGATTATACAAATTTATTTTCCACTTAAGTAATCTGATTGGTAATGTCCGTTTCATCCTGTGTGCATTTAGAACCCTTTCGTCTAATCTAATGCAACGATATGTTAATAAATTTAATTATTATATATTTTAATATTATGTTATTTTAAATTTTAAATTTAATTTCTTTTATTTATAAAACTTATAAAATTAAATTATTTTATACATAAAAAATAATTTAAATTTATATAAAATTTATAAATAATATAAAATATATTATTTTATATATAAAACATGATTTACAACTTATAAAAACGCAGAACACTTTTATAATTTCGAACAGGAAACAAGTATGTCTTATGACAGTATGGCCTAATTTCAATTACATTACCCGACGTCAGCGAGGTCGTTGCATTTCCAAAAGCCGAGACATTCGTCGCGTTTGTCGGAAACCAGTCTGGTAAAAGATCCGCGTATTCACCGCTGTTCCAGCGTGGGTCATCCGGGTCAGGCCATGTTCCATTTAGCTGGGTGCATTCCGTTGTCAAAATCTGGTTATACACGAATCGACATAGACGTTCCCGTTGTCTCTTCAGCTTCCTAAGAACAATGAAATATTTTTTACTTTTAAAACTCACTTTAAAAAAAAAAAAAAAAAAAAATTAGAATTGGTCCGCAAGTTAATATAAAAATGTATATAAAAAGAAAAAAAAATCTGTTAGAATATATACTTATTGTTTTGTGCTAATTAATACAAAAGTAACACGGAAACGGAAGTTTTTTATAGCGTTTGCATGAGATACCGCCACTTGTAAATTTTCCTACGCAACTCTCTGTAATAATAGGCAAAATCTAGGCTAATGAGTCATCCAAATAAAGTATCGAGCATTTACGTAATTACGTGCGGGAATAAAATTGTGGATTAATTTCATTTGTGCTCAACCGCTAGGTTATTTCTATCTACACGTGTAAATTACATTTCGCGCATAAAGGGAAGTTCGATAGTTCGATGATTCACAATGTTCCTATTCCACCGTCGTGGCTGCATGTTTGTTACCGTCGAAGAAAATGTGACACCGGTATTTCCTGATTCTCTACATAGCGACATATACGGCCTTACTCTCCCGCAGCTTTGCTGCAGCGGCGACACGACACGAGAAACGAGTCAAAGGCTGAATGCACCAGGCGCACAATGAGCTTGAAATAAGCATGAATGGAACCGCATTCAACCCCCGCACCAGTCTCATCGCCGGTAGGCAAAAAGTGACTGGGTGTGTACCTTAAAGAGGGCGAACTCGTTTTTAAATCATTCAAGTAGTTGATTGAAGTTTTGCATAGTTAAAAAATTACGTGCGATAGTTTGCTGTCTCGTTACTCAAAAAAAAAAAAAAAAGTTTTATTATAAAATCAGAGAACCATCAAACAATTTTTGTATCAATTTCACCAATTTAACGGAAATCGCGTACTCTACTATTCTTTTTTTTTCTCATACACATTTTTGTAATAAATTAAAATTACTATTAATTTTATTGTCTTTTTATTTGAATATTGTTTTAAAAATTATTTTTTTATATTTTTATAATACTTTTTCTGGCTCTAATTATCTTACGAGTCATAAATATATTTAAATTTACTTTAATTTATGTAATTTTGTACGATACAAATATTCTGTACGATATTGAAATAATGCAAACACGCTGCGCACAAGCTGCCAATGCAGTTCCGGATACTCTATTATGAGGCTGAATGAGAAATCTAACTCCCAGCTTAGCGAGTCGTTTTAGTAAAGAGAACACGAGTCAGATTATCGTGTCTAAAGTTCGACTGCGCTGAAATTCTCACGGAGGATAAAACCTCGAGCATATGACCCGTGAAACGCCCTCGATTTTTGTGCTCTCTTCAACGTCAAAGATACTCTCGCGATTCAATATTAACAAGCGTTATATCACCATCGAACATGGTGACATAATAATACGTCACTTTTTGCACGTAACGCAAAATACATTTTTCAAACTATAATAAAATTATTATAGATTAACAAAACTAATACTTATTATCATGTGTATCCTGAAAAATTTGTCGATGTTAAATATTGATATTTAACTCTTAGAAATTCTTTTTCCATAAATATAAAAACTGACGTTTTTTTTTGTTATTAGTTTTTTTTTATTTTATATATGGAAAAAGTTAAATCATATATTTAATTTTACATTCAGTGAAATTTATAATAATTTTTTTATTATTCAATACATTTTACGTTAACGTTATTACGCGACGGATCTCCAGTGTACTTGAGGAATCGCGAGAATAAAGAATAAGACGAGAGATCTTTTGTTTTCCCAGAGTAAATACTTGTTCTCGTTATTCTTGAGCATCTTTGTATGGCCCGCGAAATTAATCGTAAGTACCTGTCCTCGTTAATGCTACGTTTTTATGAATCTCGCCAAGCTGCTATTCAAATTGTCTAAAAAAAGTTTTTTATAAACTTATCTTTAATCATTGTAAAAATTAGCCATTTACAGTCTGTTCAGTTATAACAATTTAAATTATAAACGAAAAGGTATTTAACTCGGTGAAATAAAATTACCAACTGATTTGTTTAAATCGCGCGACGTAATGAAAAAACTTGTAGGTATCTCAGCGTTTGCGTTCACATTCGCTCTGAAACTGTAGAAGCTCAATTTAATATAGAATGACGTAAACTATAACGGCTACTTCCTGTCATTTGCGTAAGCACGTAGTATCAACATTTCAGAAAGTTTTTTTTTTTTTTTTTTCTCAGAGTGGACAAAAGCAACAAGAAAAAGGCAAAGGGTGTTACAAGATGAGATACATACAGGTGGATTACACGATACAAGGGGGAATTCAGTTCGCTAGAAGGATATCCCTCCTGAACTGCCGCGCACAAAGCTCTGCTTTATTAACGCTAAAAATATCCGTCTTATATCAAGCAAACAATAATGCACGTATTCATCACTTTTTTAAATGTACAATTTATATTTAAACGTTTACACTCGGGCATCAAGAATATTTCTCAAATATAATATTTAAATATCTATGTATGGAAATAACTTGTAGATTATGATTTAATTTTATAAAAAGATTAAAAGGAGTAGCAATAAAAAACCAATACTGTACCAATATCGTTAGATTGCACAATTTGGCTGCCAAGAAAGCGATAGATTTCTAGGTTTAGGAAAAAGCTATTTGATAGATTTGTACAATTTGAGATAAGAGAATATTAAATAATGTTACGACATAAAAGAATACGTAATTTTGATCGTTTGCACGATCTCAAGGCAATTTCCAAGAAATCTCCCTCGAAACGACTTTCAAGATAGACAATCGTTTTGGTACATTCGCCGAGCACTGTCTTGGAAGGTAAAAAACAAAAGCGTTTGCTCCGTTTTATTCATACAATCTATTGTCTCCGCCACATTCGTTGAGTATAACCTGTCAGTCCGCAGCAGTTACGAGCCGGTATCTTGCCAGTCGAATAGATACCAAGCCGGTGTATCGAATCGCGTGGACATTCGTTAACACCGTGGTGCAATAACGTTCAGCGACAGAACGTGTACGTCCCTTTTAGATGTGTGAAAGCTGGTTTCGCCCGTGTGTCGAGAGAGGGTGGCAAAAGGTGGAAGTTATACAAGCCCTGCTGAGCAGAGGATCATCGCCGTGGAATGGCATGATCATACGGACGGATGGAAGGGCTGCGCTGGAAGGAGAAAGGCTGAGAGGACTAAAAGAGAGGAGCGAATAAAAAGTTCGACCGCACTGTAAGCGGGAAAATATTACGAAGGAGGACGGTGGAGCAGAAAAATAAAATGAGCAGCGGCAACAAGTATTCGATCCACGTCGTTACAACGTATAAGTAAATGCTTAGTTTAATAAGTTTATAATTAGCAAACCAGAGACTTCGTTCAACGAACCAACCTAGTTTATCAAACGCAAAATCTATGCAAAATCTGTACTTGTGTGATCAAAACTTTAATTATTTTTTATATCTTTTGCATTATTATTGTCTAACCTTTGTGAAAAATTAATTTATCTCCCATTTGTTCTATCACATCACTGCTTTTGTAAACGCGTTGGGTAATTTTTCAATTGACTCCTGGTAAATTTATTACCGGGAATCGAGAAGAAGACTACGTTTGTGGTTTCATGACTATTTGTTTTCTTCGTCATATGTTTGTAATCGCCTCTGGGTAAACCTTATTTTTATTTTCTGGCCCAGTTGCTGAATGGAACATTTCAAAAGACTTTTCTATCCTAACCTCCTACCTAGACACAAAATACATAACCCGTAGCTGCAGGCTAATATCGGATACAGATAGCGTTATTTCCTCTCAACAGCGCGTCTTCGAGTGACATGGTTTTCTTCAAGTCATCTCGTACATCTTTTTCAAGGTCCAAGAAACTTGAGATCAATCTTAAAAAGAGAGCACACAGTTATAAATTGATCCACTTTACGCATAACATGAAATCGCGATAATTATAAAGTTACGTTGAAGAAAAATACTGATTTCTTGACGCATCGCGCTTTCATCTTTTCCTCAATAAATAACTTGACTTTTTTTCGTTTTTAAAGTTACAATTTCGGAGAGAATACTTTCAATATAGGAGGAGATCCTTCTTTATATAATTTGATATACCTGCAGGATGTCAAATGGAACAAAAGATATAGAATCTGCGTGTTCGAAGAAAGACTGTCTTCCACATCTTCCAAATCTCTCAGCGTGATTTATGGAATAAAGGTTTTCTTCCTGTTTTTGTTCTCTCTCTTATAGTCTTCTCTCATATACATGCGTTACATTATTTTTCGTTCCTAGCATTGTACGATAGGATATTCATAATTTCTTTATTTCATTTAATTTTTTTATAAATTCTTAGAGTAATAATACGCGGACGTGTTATCAATTCCCTCAAAATTGGTATTCTGGGTGATCGAATTCATTAGATATTCACGTTAGCAAGTGAATTAATTAAATATTTGTACGTCCTACGGTTAGAAAATATTTCTATAAAATATGAATCTGTGTAATGATGTCATTTGCCACAGTTCTTCAAACATATGTTCTTTCTTTACGCTTCTGTTGTTTTGTTCTCGTTCACTATTTGCTCTCTCGTCAGCTTGCACTAACGAAAGATACCGTTCGTAAGTTCACAGATTAGAGTCGTAGAACTTGGGATACAGTTTCCACGAAATTACACCTCGTAGCGTTAAAGGGAAACAGGTTTTTTTTTTTTCAGGAAACAACTCGAGATTTTTCTCAATTTTGTGAGCGCAATAGTTTCTTCTTCTACAAAGATTCTTTTCAAATGTTTGGATTAAACTTTTGACAATGCGTAAAGAGATCTATCTGATTAATCATAAATAAATTTTATGTACAATTTATCAAGCACTTTTTTAAAGATTACTTTTTTACATATATTTTTTACAATGTAGCGTTCTCCAAAATCTATCGACGCGTGTCGCGAGGGTCTGCCGATGTATTTTACAAAAACAATAATTTTTGCCCCTTACGAAAGAAACTTGCTTGATTATCAGGCGTTCGCAAAAACTTATTACAAGGTGGAGATTAAATCAGATTTGCACTTTGGCGGAGGGCAAACGCGGTTCCATAAATATGTGCAAGATACATACGGTGGCGAACGTGTTACGACATTGACGTCGTGACGACGATAGCGTTGCTGCGGTGATGTACCCGACTGCGAAGGGGAATCTCGATCGCCTCGGGGGAATTGAACGAATCTATTTAATAACTCGCTGACGTACACGATCGCCTCCGGCACGGTGGTGAGACCGTCAACTAAACCAACCCTATGGCGCTCGAAAAGCAAATCGCACAGCCCACGACGTAGTTACATTCGTCGCACACAGCAATCGCCCTGTACTTACGCAACTCTGCCGTGGCAGTTATAAATATATCTGTATATCTGAATATTGTCACGCTCGGCCTATTAAAATATACCTACTAAAGAAAGATTTAAAAAATTCTAGTTTTAAAACTTTTGCGGCCACTAGCTTCAATACAATTGAAAATAACGCTATTTCCCCAATACTTTCGGAAAGCTTTGTTTCAAATTTTATTGAAATTAAAAAAAGTATCAACTTATCTTTCTATCAATCGAGTCCAAGTGCAATATCTTCTTTCATTAGCCACGGTACTGTTCTTATCAATAACTTAGACTGTTCACTTAGTCGCCAATTTAACGACATTAATTCCGTATATTTGTATTTGTTAATTAATTAATATAATTAATAATTAAAGTACAATGGAAAGATTATATTTGCCGTTAAACGATTTAAAGAATTGAACCGTTTTCGGGACGATGCTGGTAGCTTATAACTATTCCTTTCTTGATAAATATCGCCTCACGTCGGCTAGATAAACAAAGGACGCTATTATCTGTATAATAGGATTCCGATAAGAACTTTAATACGCTGGCATTATGAACTACCGGAGCCTATAAAATGGTGGATTAAAATTGCTGCGAAGCATCAGATCGTAAAAAGAGAAAAAGGACCGTAAATTTAAGCAAACAGGACCTTGAACTAGTTTTATCACGTTTAAATTTATACATCCAGCTGACATTCCATTGAATTCATTTCAAGAAAAGTCGTTTCTTAGAAATATACAATCAAATGTTTATCGGAATATTGGTGTTATAAGATGGACGATACCTCTGTCAATTTGTCAAGTTAACGAAATTTAATGCAATGATTTATATACAAGTCGTTAATAATTTATATCTTATTAAATTTAAACATAACCATTAAATGCACTTAATTTCGAGTGCACGCGCAGATTTTACGGCGTACTTGGAAAAAAAAAAAAAGACATACAGAACATTGAATTATAAGTTCCTCAATACTAATTAAGTGTAGGCATAGCGGACCTAATTTAATTTTGCGAAAAATTGTGCCGCCGTATCCGAGAACGATGAATACGAGGAAAGGATGCGGGAAACACTCACTAATTGAGTTAATGAGAAATGAGCGCGCTCTAACACACTTTTTGCTCGGAAAACTCATTTAATTTCTATCAACAATGACACCCAAGACTCCTTTCCAGCTTTTTAAAATATAAATCAGGTATCGCTAATTAAAATCGCGCACGCATCTTTCTCTACCTAGATTTTTTTGTTTATATTCCAACGAAGAAACTAAATTATCGATAAAAAAAAAAAAAAAAAAAAAAAAACGTATTGTAGTTTAAATAGCATACGTTATATAATTTATTATAAAAATTAATTTTGCAGTTGAGAATCTCACAATTTTGAAATTAAAGTATTATATTTATAAATATGACGTATCAAACGTGTAGGTATTATTGAATACGATAGCTCAAGTAATCAAGCTATTAATGTTTCTTTTTTCCTCTTTCTCTCTCCCTCTATATATGTACATATATTAAAATGCAATCTCTGTCCTCCATCGATTGTTTGCTTTAACAAACTCGACTAAATATGTTGACAAGTATATGCCTATTTCTAAAAATATGATAAAAGGCAGCCTTTAAAGACACAGTTTTTCACACAGGTTGGACATGATATCGATTTCCCATTACATTCCGCGGATGTGTAGCACGTAGATATCTAATATCGCGCGTGATATTGTGGTGCAGAGTAGGTATTTACAAATCGCCCCGACAGTTCTTCCGCATATTTACGAATATATGTATAAGACGATTTTCTCTTTCGCAATTTTCCGCCGCAAATCTCTTGTTAATCGCAGCCAGAAAATGTTTCTTGTTAAAAAAGTTTTTATGTGCCGGCCAACTTTACAGATTATAAATTGCCATTTATAAGTTTCAAGTGGAAAATGTCTGTGTATCATAAAGTTAAAAAAAGAGGCAGTTTTATCTTCACGACGACGTGTTGGGTATTAATAAATGTGACGATTAATCGTTTGTTCTTCAATCTCAGATGCGCACAGGGTGACAAGGACACGACTAATCTGGGATTCACCTCCTTTTTAATATGCTGGGAGTGATGGAGAACGCGCGGTTTATATATCTCCTCCTATATCTATGCATGCAGCTAAGAACTTGTAAATAAATTGAATCCCATGATTTTCGACGCTGCCTATCTGCTCGCTCGAGGAGTAGAAATACGCGATATGAAAGCCGTACGAAAGCTTTATACCGGGAGAATGGAGAATGCAGTTTTCCCTCGGTTCTCTCCGGCGTAGCAATGAAAATTCGCGAATCAATATTCACTGTGTGTCATCACAATGTGCTCCAGTGTCGTTCTCGTTGCTCGATCTATTTTATTTGTTCTCTGCATACGCTGTAATCGTGCGTCGGTTCTGGTACACAAAACTGGGAAACGGCGCGGCGGAGATAATTTCGTTCCACGCTGGCGTAACAACTTGGACGACTGGAAATGCGCGAGAAAATCGTATAAAGCAATTAAAGCAATGAATTTAATTTTACAGTATATACCGTCGAATCACTTGAGGAAGATAAACCTTTTATTGCGAGTAACAAAATCGGACCTACTGAAATTTATTCTTTGTCTAGGAAATTAATTTTCGAAAGCGACAATGTATAACAAGGAGCTGTGACAGTAACGTTTTCTTTCGGTAAATTCAAGAGAAAAAACAAAAAAAGACAAATAAAGAAGTAAGGAAAGAAAAGACAAGAGATAAGGAAACAAGGAAAATCAATATTTGAGAAATAAAAGTTTTATTTCGAGACTAGACGAGCTATAATGCGGATTTCGCATATTATGCAGCTTCAGAATATAGAATGCGAATAAAGAAAATCAAAGGGAAATAAAATAAGAGTGGAATAAACGACCCCTTTCCCCTTCGCCGACGAGAACGTAACTAGAATTCCTTAGCGAGCAGAAAGTAATATGACAATTGATCGCCGCGTTATAATAGCGCAGTGCTAATCGCATGCATCATCTAGTTAGACGGTACGTTGCTGCAGTCGCGCTTTTACAGTGTCATTCACACAGTTAAACGAAACAATAGCAGTCGCCTCGTGTTGGATGCAACAGTCGATCCATTTAATGGCTCTGTTCCATTTTAACATGCAACGTCGTCGCGCTAAAAGATGGAAATACCGAATGCCTTCGACTTACTATATATTTTTAATTACTTACTATTTCCATAGAGCCCGTTCTTCCTCTCTTACACTTTGTTGTACATATTCTCATGCAGGAATATTGCCCAGAATTGTAATTTATACCCGTGTATAATATTAATTAATTGTAATGTAAATATTTAAATAATAAGGTGCAAATAATTTGGTCGAGTTAGATTATTTTCTTTAAATTTTCTTTAAACAGAATGTTAATATTTTTATTTAATTCGTTCCAAGTTTCTTTTTGTGTTATTTCAATCAATTTCAACAGTTTCAAATAAAGAGCAGATTATTTAAGTTTTAAAACAAAATTTGAATACCAGTTTAGTTTTATTTGATAAAAAAAAAAAAAAGTCTTAATAAATATATTTAAAAGATAAAGTTCTCATTGCGTTACGTTTTACGCTACAAAAGACGCAAAATATCACAGTCTGTCACTTCAATCAGTTACGATGAAAATCGATATTTCCGGCAAGTGTAACCTAACGTGTCATAAACTTCATAATAAACCCGTTTTATGTATAAAAGCAACTTCGATTTCGATTCATCTGTCACGATTGGGTCATTGAATATTTCAAATATAATTCACGACACGTATCATATTATAACGTATGGTGTCACATAATTTTAAATAAACTCCTATTGTTAGATTATAACATTATCTATTCCTTTTAGTTATAAAAAAAAAAAAAAAAATTTATGCAAAATTATTATTCATGTTCCACCGTATACAGAATCAAAACGTCACATTCTGTATTAATTAAAAGTTTAGACTTACGTATTTAAATCTTATCGCATTTATTCTGGTTCGCGTATAATGTTCTTCCATTCTCTTTTACTTCCACTCAATTGACACGAGGATTTCACATATGCTGTGACATACATCGACGTGTTCCACTGGACGACTTTTGCCGTCGTCAACGTTGTTGACTCACGCAACATTCGAAATTTTCACCTGAATCGCGTGCGCTCCAACGGCCCGTTCGACGTTGCTTGCGTGATTTCGCATCGTTGTACAACGCCGACTTTTTCTTTTGTTAAATAACGACTGACGTTCGTAAAGCCGTGCCTAACGTATTTGGTCGAGTAGCCCATCAACTAATTCGCCCGCGTGTTTCACCCTGTCGCATTGCCAGATTAACGTAGCTCTTCTAGGTCAAGGATGCAATTTGCACCGGATTGGCTTACGCGAGTTTTATCCACCAACTCTGGCTCTAAGTTATTTCGAATCGTACAAGTCTGATTAATATAGCCATGAAAATTCCATGTGAGGCAATTTCGAGAATTCGAAATGGATCTAATTATTATGTAAATTGTGTGACAAAAAGTAATTATATTACAATGTTTCTAAGAATTTATGATGATTATTCGACTATTCAGCGTGATTAAAGCAGAAAAAAGTCTGAAGAAAAATCTTGTCTCGAAAAGAGGACGACTTCTCGAGGGAATGTTTTTTTCCTTCAATTTTGTCCTTAGGAAAAAGTTCATTTCCTTTAGCCTTGATATTCCCAGCGAAGTAGGGAACACAAACGACGACCGTTGACTGTATAAGGCGTCCCGCGTGATGTTATTACCCCTCGATAATCAACAGTCCCAGAGTTAACGGCAACTTGGCGGAGCCGCTTGGAATTCAAAAGGGCCATTCCGCCAAATGACGAATCGCTTATCTAAATGCGTTTATAGCGACGTATTTCTCATTCCCGGGTTTCTCACAAAGTGCAAAAGTACAGTCCCGCAAACTTAATCAGATGTCCTTGCATTAAGCAGGTTATTGTTGTCTCGTACTTTTTATTCAGGTGATCGATATATCATATTTCCGTTACCAGGGCGAGAATAAAAAAAAAGCATCCTCACTAAAATAATAAACTAGGAATGATAAAATAAGAAAATCTACTTAATCTTTTTTTTTTTTTTTTTTTTTTTTTTTAAGAGGAAAATAACGCAAAGTTTATAGATATTTATATAAATCGACGTTATATATACACACATATAGTCAATAAATCAATTAATAATATCACCTGCTATTATCTCATTAATGTGATTCTGTGCCATCAATCTGTCTGTACCGTATTTCCCATAGCGGAAAATCCTTCGGGGACGTTAGATATCGATGGAACGAATAGCGTTACATAGTGCTAGTACACGTCAACGAAAAAGATTTCAGAGCGAACCGCTGTAGCCGTGAAAAAACAGGATGCAACAAGTATAAAAAATCGTGGCTTTTAACAAACATTTTAAAATTTATAAAATTAAAAATATTCCTAATAAGCTTGACGAAAGGGTATGTGTATATGTACAGGATGTTTTAAACAACCTGTCGCTCTCAAAAACTGTATCTTTAAAAATACTTTTTTTTTTTCTTTTTTCTTTTTTTCTTTCGCGGGGACACGGGATGTTTTAATGACGGTGCTTTTATTGCAAATTCTCTTGGAGATCAATAAACGTGACTGCGTCAGTTAAAATCTATCAATTTTATAAAAATGTTTAATTTAATTAAGCAATTGGTAGTTTACTATATGCAACATTAAAACAATAATAATTAGTAACGCTAAAATTATAATGATATGCACAGACTAATTGTCGCGCATCTTACAAGTTGTACGCACATCGGTGGACCCGTGTATTTGAAAACAAGTGGCGTTGCTGAGATCCACCTACGTAGAAGTTGTCATTTTATACAACGTTGTCTGCATGGTAAAACTTAAAAAAAAATCCTAGAAACCATGACTGGCATCGCAGGTTGAGACAAGGGTTTCCCTGACCGTTTCACGTGTACTTAACTGCGCTCCACGTGACTACACGTCAATCTGTCCGTTTTGAATAAAAGATTATTCGCACTTACCATTGGGTGATGAAGTCGGTGCCGATGGTGAAGATCGGCGCGGAAGTGCGATTGACCTCGGTGCCATTCAGGCTGCTTTCGGTGCCGTTCATCTCCATCCCACCGGACCGAGGCGGCAGCAACTTTTGAAGCTCCTGCGCCCTCTCTCCTCTTCAATACCCAGTAGTCATCTCTTAAACATCCTAAAATCGAAATAGGATATATCATTTAAATATCCAGTACACTGTAGAGAAATATATTTGTCTATGTCTAAGAATATTCCATTTTTTATTATAATTTTATACTCATTTTTCAAACAAAAACTTAATCAAAATCGACTGTCGCAATTGTTGCAAAAATCATTAATTTGATTTGCGCGTGATCTTGATTTTCATCTAATCTAGGACCATGTCAATTTGATTCACGATTTTTGCAACAACTGCAGAGCAGCTTTTTTTGCTTAACACAGTCATTGCATTAAACATTATTTATTTTATTGGATTAAAAAAAAAAAAAATTTCTTTTTTAAATAGATTAAATCAAATAGAATTAATTCTCCAGCGGACGCGTGGAATGTTTTTTACTTCGATGCACTCTGATGTATAATAAATGTTTGTGAAGAAAACGTGAAACTTAAATTTAATTTGTTGACATGATTTCAAATATGTGCAACGATATTATAAAAAAAAAAAAAAAAAAAATGTTTAGTTAATCATTTATAGCGGAAATAACATAGGGTGTAACTTACATTCCACGCGCTTTTTTACATTTTAAATTTTGACACTGAAGGGTTAAGTACAGAAATGCAAGAAAGTGCGGAAATGTAAAAGAGAAAATGTTAAAGCTTTTTATTGCAGCATATAAAATGGTTATCACTGCAAACAATATTATATCGCATGCTTGAACCTTGATGACGTTAGCAAGATTTATCAAAGTACTAGTGTCGATAATAAATATCTTTTTGCAAATGACTGTGATAGTATTGTCAAGGTCAAGCAAATGAAACGCAAAAACTTTCCTTCGCGTGTAACACGACGGACTCCGCGTTTCATATTTATGATTATGTCCTAGAAAATGTGGTTATTACAGAAAATAAGTATGTGTTTCGATATACTATTTCCTTCATTCTCCGTGTGTGATAACGTGACTGCACAACGATATCGTTATCTCTCAACGATTTAACGACGATAAATTGAAATATATTCTACAAATGCTCCTTATCTTTTGGTAAAGGCGGACTTTTGCTCGCAATAAAAAGGAACCCTTTTGTTTTAATTCAAAGGAAATTGCATTAAACACGACATAAAGTATTCTTTAAGTAATAAAATCTTGAGCTTGCGTTATTTGTCGCGCCAATTTGCATTACAATGCACTGGCAAGCAATGTCAAAAATGGAAAGGGAATAATCCATAAACCGAATTGATTAGCGAATCTCGTACAACTGTAATGTGTAAGAGAAAAAGATTTGTCTCTGTTTCTTAACGACCTCAATTAGCATCGGCCGTTATTACGTTATTCAAGAATATCAGATTTCTCTCCTGCCTTTGAAAATGAATATATTATAACTTTTTTAACCAACACCATACAATAGGAACTGTAATAGGATTTATTATTTAAAATCTAAACGATAAAGTTACGATTGTTACGATGTAATAATATATAAAAGGATAAAAAAAAAAAAAGAAGAAGAAAAAAAAAGAGAGGCGTAAAGTGTCACGTTGAAATCGTAACAATTTACGGGAAAAAAATTTCTTTCAAATACGTTGCATTTTAAAAATATAAATGTGAGAATTTAAATGTAACCTTAATGCAATTTATATCTAAAGTGATTAAAATAATTAAAGGATTGCGTGTGCAAGACACATTTTTCAGAAGACGACACTATCAGCCATTTGTACCTGACGTGGAAATCGTACAGATCATATATCCTCGTTCACTAATTCTAGATCAAGATGCAGAAAATGTACTTAATCACGTTCTCGAGTAGAATCGCTAGTTCAGAAATTGTAAGAAGCACATGTAAATAACTCTCGTGACGTTTTATTTAAACATTTAGGTACTCGTAACGTTTCGTAAATATTACATCGATATACATACTTGATTGATACGTTAATTACTAAGCGACGTAAAATGTAATATAACTTTTATATTATTATAACGCAAGACTTGAGTTTTAAATGCATTAGAGTGTCGCAAAATAATTATTTGAAAGTAATCACGCCGTCGGAATAGAGAATCGATTGTGACATATTTTTTTATTCTCATCTCCTGGTACTGTCTTACCGTAATCTTCTCGGAACAAAGATAAATTTGGACGAGGACAAGGGTAATGCGGTGCTTCAAGTTTTAACGGTCTGCAAATTTATGCAATCCTCGGCAGCTCCCCTTTCTTTCATCTCGCAACGCGGCTCTTTTGTTACCGCGGATATTCTTCGTTCCTCGCAATTTAGCAGAATCTTTCCTTTGCGCCATTAATATATACATACATACATCTTTGATTTGGTTTACGGAAAAAAACTTGGGCAGGGCTATCAATCACTTTTATTGATACAGCGCAATTACCACTCATTTATTTGTTTCATGTATCCGGCCGCGGGCGATGCAGAAATAAAAAATGTAGTGCGATTTATCATCCGATGTATCCTCGCGAATAATTCATCAAGCGTAAAAAAATATGAAACCACCGCTCACATGAAATGGCTTACTAATCAATTTTAGTCAGTTGGATCCGATTGCTCAATCATTTATATCAAATACATGTATTAACATATGTTAATACATGTATTTGATATCTCTGTGACGCGATTAGACGTCCCGATCAAATTTCACGTGGGAAATCACCGATTGGCATGCAATAGAGGGTGCACGAGGACGCAGGGTCGTTGCGGCGACTTGCGGAAGTTAATCTGCGACTGCCGACAAGGTGCTCGCTAATCAGCAATTTAGGCTCGACCAATGTAGATTTCCGACAGCAAATCATTTTCGCACGTTAGCTTATATGCTCCTCCGACTTGCAAATAATTCATCTCTATAAGACCGGAGCTTTCTATTTAGTTTCACCGGAGGAAGTTGGCACCGCTAGCTCGGCTGATTGAATATCCAAGGCGGAGATGAAATCCTGCAGTTGCTCAGCCAGAATTACTTTTATTTATTTTTTTTTTTTTTTTTTTTTTTCAATCAAATTTAAAACACTATGCTCTACTAATTAATTCTAAATAATAAATTTAAGTAACATAAAATAATTTTTAAATTACAGTTTCGATTATTTGTTACGTTAGATCGAATTGTAATTATACGATAGGGGTTTAGGAAACATTTAATATCAAAGGTTATAATTCAGTAGCCAAGTTAAATAAAATACATCCTAAAATCGTTCAAATATCTACATATGCATGAAAAAAAAAAAAAAAAAAAAAATTATATTAATAGTACACATAGATGTACTTTACATGCACCCTCCTAGATGCATATATATAATAATAAAGAAAATCAAAGTAAAATTATATTATACATATTCGCGCGATTCAATATCCAATGAAGGATTAACAAAGCGAGAGAAAATGATTTTCTCTGTAGGAGCGGCGAAATGCTTTTCTGAGGGAAACCTGCGAAATGATATCAACGAACGAGGAAATGGTTTCAACTCACTTGAACTCGATAGAATACACAGACCAAATACCCTTCCAGCGGTCCACATAGATTGCTGGCTGACCGAGAACAATGTCGACACACATATCCGCGTATTTCGATCGATCAATCGGGTGTCCATTTCAGTAATTGGCGTGTTGGCCCGCATGCCAAACTCGTCATTTATACGTAAAACTTAATTATTGGAGATTATGGCTGTTTCCGCGATATCATGATCTTCGGGACTTGCACGTAGAATTTTTTTTTCTTTCTCCCCCAAGATTCCAATCTTTTCTCTCGTCGGACAATCAATTTATTTTAAAAGAGCTCTTATAGAAACTTTTATTCCTTTCAATCCTTTTACGTCTAAATGTAAATGAATAAATACATATTAAGACCGACTCTTTTTATGTTTCTTGGAATCACGAACAAGCTTGCAAATCTTTCAAGTCTTGGATAAATTATTACAACATTTACGTACGAGAAAATATTAGAAATTTTTTTAAGGCTTTAAAAATGCACGTGCGGCTTGAAGAAAAATTACTTTTACATTTCTATTTGGTTTAAAAAATAATTAAACAATTTCATTTAGTTGAATTAAAATTTTAAATTAATTTTAAATTAACATTGACAGATAAAACCATTAGGTATATTTAACGTGTATATTTTGTACGTATATACATGTAACGTATAATGCATTTGTCCCAACCAATCCAATCCAATCCAACCAATGCGTGATACTTACGTAAGTATGTATATCGCGAAATTGTGACATTCCCGCGTCACGACGCCCCCGATAATGATAATGTTTCGGACAAATCGCAGAGTGATTGTGCAGCGCGCCCAGATCGAATAAACGAACAGCGCGATGTCATTTACCTTATGATAAAAGCGCCGCGTTAATTTATAGTTATACTTGCAAATGAGTTTTGCTGCCACTCGCAGATTCGCGCAACATGTGTTTACGCGTTTTCACATCGCGGCTGGTATTGGATTTCTATGGATGTTACATGGGCCACTGGAAATCAAGCAAACACGATAGTATAGCGAAACTAACAATACGCCGACCGCGCGCGCTGTTAATCCGACATTTCTAGCTCTCGCTCGTCGCAGACAATGCGAGGTGAGCGCGAATCCGCTAGTTAATCGGCCTGAAATCGTTTTGCGGAAATGCGTGCATTTGAACCGGCCAACCGCACGATATTTCCACCATTCGGAATGTCGTATTTCATTTTGAGTCGCAACAAAATTAATTATGCCAACAATTACCGCGTGTCTTGGCCACCCCGAGCCAACAGTTGAAACGTTTTATATGTAATTCGCGAAACGTTTGCAGGTTTCCACGTTTTCGTCTTTCTCAAACAATCCTGCTAATTAGCCAGTTTCATATTTGTTGCCTGAAAGGTAAAGACGACGTTTACGCTTAGCTTCACTTGAAAACTATTGCTAGACAAATTAGGGCAAGTTAACTTCGATAATGTAATAGGTTTACAACATAGACGAGAGACAATCGTAATTAAAACAATAACAAGTAATTGAAAGTAAACGGAAAATGCTGCGAACGATGCCGCTGTGCAATGGCAGAAATGTTCTATCGTGTAATTCTGAATCTTTATTTTAAAAATAACTTGAAAATAAAATAAGCCTACAATGGAGAAAAGTCTCTGTTAAATGTAAAAAGAAAAAAAAAAAAAAAAACGACAAGTTAAAAAAAACACGCGTGACAGAAATTATATGATTCTCGAGGACTCAATAATCGATGTCGTACCTATACCAAGAATGCCGTAGCGGAGCACCGTAATATTCCGTCGCTTTGAAGTCAAAGGGCACGTGCTTGGTGATACCGATCACATCAATTCTCTTCCCCAAGTCGACCATAAATCAGTATCGACGATGTTTTTAGTAAAACGCATTTACGATCCGATAGTTGACGTTGTTGGGTAATATTTTATAACATGCACGTGCGTAGGCTATTCGGCACGAATCTCTTAAGATCAATGTTAAAATTATCAACGTACAATTTAATTGGCGATAAAAAAAATTTGCAAACAAGTAATAGATTAAGTTCCCTTCGAGGGTTCGAAATGGGTCAAGGTTGGGTAATTCCCCGATACGTACGTTTGTTCGTTACAACATTAGTAAAATTAAATCCGTTGTAACCAACGTGTCTATTGACTAATTATCCAACTCTGACCCGATTCGAACTCTCGATGGAAACTTGGTCATAGTCGCGCGCGTTCCTTTGAACCCAGGCACGCAAATGCAACTTGTCGAGTTTGCTCGAGAGATGATAGTCGTACAAAATTAACAGAAATCATCTCAAAGACGTTGCTCGTCTATTATTTCAAAATTTTAACTAAATAATATTTTATACAAAGTAACGTCCCCCCTTTTTTTCTTTTTACTTTTTTAATTTTAATATCGTAGGGATCAGAAGTTGCGCCGAAGTCCTTCCGCCGTAGATGCAAAATACATAAGTAGGATAAATGCGTACAGAGTTTCCCGCGGACGTTGCAAACATCATTTTTTATGAAGCTACTCGTAGGGTATTTTCTTTCGAGAACACGTCCAGCGCTTGTTATTCCCATTCGTGCGACGCATTTTTTCCGCATTGAGTTAAGCGCGATTCACGAAGGGTAGCGTGTGCCAACGCTTACTCGTGCTCGTTATCGTCCGGCGAGTGAAATGTACCCCTCCAATATATCGAGGTAATCGTAATTATTTTCTTCGATTTTTCTCACGGCAAACGTGCGCGCGCGAAACGAATTTCGGGGCTCGACGAAGCAGCCGCGGACGTCGCTTGTAATTGCGTTTCAACGTCGGCGTCGGTCAAATTGATTCGCTTCTCATCGGATACCTCGGTCTTTTCTCGTTTGAACGGGAGCTGCGCGAATACCGTGGCCGAGACATGGAAACTTTTATCTGTATACATATCGGTTTTCGTATTCTCTTATGTTCGACGATCAGTTTCGAGTAAAACTCGATTGAAACCAACATCGAATATCTGTAGATTATACATATATAATCTATTAAAAAAAAAAAAAAAAAAAAAAAAAAACAATTGATGTTACGCGTAAATTAGCAGTTAATTGTTGCGGCTTTAATTGATATTCTCGTTTAGTTCGCATCGTGTCAAGTGAAAGTAAACGTCAGCTATCGATGTTCCTCCGGGTAATTAAAAAAAAAAAAAAAAAAAAAAAAAAAAAATATTAACTTTTACGAAACAGAAAAATATTCAGATTATTAAATTGTCTTTGGGGCTGGCTCGAACAAGAGTTTTACATCGGCGACGATCTGGGAGCTCGAAAGTGAAAGTTGCTTTCGGAGTCGCGAAAGAAAACTTGCTCGAGCGAACATGTGTTTTGGGGTAGGTCGTTTCGAGCTCGGCGAGCGCATAAAAATAGACGTAAACTAGCTTGGCGTCGAGCTCGGCGCTTCCGAGAATTCCGCGCGAGAAGGACAGCGTTCAGTTGACGATCGGACCTATTGCCGTTTCGCTCTTTTACGCGGTTTTCTCCTTCTATCCAAGGGCCGAAATCTCTAAGAGCCAGTCTAGTTGCGGAACCTCGGGCGTTCGGACGTGTCGTTGCTCGCTCTACAATTTCGCGTATTTTCGACCGAAGATAGCAAGTTTTCGCATACAAATATGTGCCGACGTCGTCAACTACGAAACGAACAATTATTTCCTGTGTCGAGATCGAGGACGACGCGAGTGAAGACCCGCGAGTTAATACAGGGTCGAGTGATGTCAAATGCTGCAACACGTGAGGATAAATTCAGAGACTGCCACGGAAGGAGGGAAGGAAGGAAGGAAGGACGGACGAAAAATAATCTACCCTGATCTAACCGAAAACTACAAACGTACATAAGTGAACCGGCAACACGCCGTCGATCGTAATTCTTTTTTCTCTCAATTTATTTTGCTTCCGTAAGTAATGAAATATTCATAGCTTTCCTTGTATATGTAGGTACTATATATCGTGATACATGTATATGTCATAAAACGATTTAAATGTGAGTGAATATAATAATTCATTAGATATGGAAAATATAGTTTTATCATATTAATATCAAACAAATTTGTATTTTAAAAACACTTAATCTTGCAGGCAAGATAATTAAGTTTCTGCAAAAAGATTAGGTGCTCTGTAAAATTTTAAATAGCGTTATCTCGAATAAAGATAAAAATGGGAGCGTTCTAGCTGACGCGCACAGTTTAAAACGGACCCCACTCACCAATCAGTTTGTGGTTACAATTAGTAGTTAGGTAGAGTATAGTTGGAATAAATTTATGTAATCTGTCCGTTTTACGCTGTGCGCATTTGGGCCCTTGTTCGTAATACCACAATTGTACGATACAATATTACGTTTGTTCAACAAACGTCAAGATTTTGATAAAAAAAATGTAATATTTTGAAAAAATGGAGGGTTAAGTGACAAACGCGTTTAATTCTTTCTCGGCCTCGCGTAGAGGATCGCGCCTGTAAAGTCTATTACTTGGCGACATTAAGCGAAACATAGTTAATAAGAGAAGATGCCATTGCTAACTCATTGTTATTTAATTCGCAACTCCGCGGCTTGGATGTGCCACAAAGTATTTATTCATCGCCTAACTTCGTCTCGCGCAGGAAGTACACCCTGCGTTGAACGTGAAACTCTCGAAATTAGCGGCTCACGGTCGCTCGTCATGCTCACATATTTCCGCGCAAAGACACTCGCCCCTGTGGTATTTCTCACGGTGCTGCGAGCACTTTGTGCCGCGATATGTCGATGAATATTTAAACCGCTAGTTATCCATCGCATACAATATTAACGATCCTGTCAGTGCGAAGTCTGATTAAACTGAAGCGCAAATAACGTTTTAATATTTCACGCACGCGACATATGCTATAACGCATCGACGGCCGTTCCGTAAATACGCGCCTTCCTTCCGTAAGAAATATTCATTTAGAATGAAATCCGAATTCGCGCGAGCGAATATCTCCGATGTAATATTTCCTGGCGGGATACGGCACGCGGAATTAAACGCGGCATTTAAATGAATTCGGACCGTCGGTTTTCATAGTGCACGATTCGTGGCTTTAGATGGGACGATGCTTGACGCTTGCAGAACGAGGATGAGAATGCCACGTGTATATCTCGCCCAATAAATGCAATGGTATTTATTAATAAACACACAAGGCACTTGGAATCCATATTTTACCGTTTCCACATTTTGCCTATCAATTTCACATTTATTTTTAATAATGCTTTCGTAATTTGTCAACTGAAAGATGTTTTCGAGAGACTTGGCAATTGTCGATTATTATTGCCAGGATGCAAAATTTTACGTTTGTTTTAACATGGAGTTTAATTCAATTTATACGTATATTTCTATAATATTTATAATACCTCACTTTATTATTATAAAGCGCTACTTTTTTTTTTTTTTGGATAATTACTGTAAAGTTACTTTTACAGGGAGATAAAAATGTCTGCGCGCTGCATATACATATAAAATAAAATATTGCACCGTTATCAAAAATTATCAGTGCAGAAATGATCAGAAAAGCACGCGTAAAAACCTTCAACGTCCTACAACACGCTCAAATATTTGACAATACAGGATCTCGTCAATACGACTAGCCAAAAGAAATTTTATCGAATCATTTCTACAACCGAATACACGCGAATAATTTTCAGAAATATAAACTTTTTGTTCTTATAATAAATTCTACGATTTGTATACACATCACGTCAAATATTGAAAGCTATAACGCTTCTTGCACCGGAGCTGCGTGACGGCTTTACAGCCAAACTCAATCAAATGATTTTGATGCGGAATTTTTCCTAGAAAAGCAGAGCAAGGCTTAAAGTAAATTTAAGACGAATTAAGGTCTCGTGTAGTTGAAAAAAAAAAAAGTTGTAAATTTTTTAAAATTAATTTTTTATATTTTCAAGATCCACGACCTCAGAAAAAATTCAAGTATTAGGTTACACGTTTCCGGCAAATTATTACGTGTCAAGCAAATTGCAGCTGACGCAATTTCGGTACCATTAAAAATGTCTTAAAAATATATATATCACAAACGCAAATATTAAATTTTTTTTGCGAATTTTATCATGTACGCAAAAAATTATTTTAATAAAAGAAGAAAAAATAATGTTAATGTTAAATTAAATTAGCTTGAAAGCTACGTATTTTGTGCAAATATTCAGACAAAAATATGTAGCAAAATGATATGTTGGAAAAAAAAAAGTGTGTAGAATAATATTTAATATATTTTTATATAATTTAATTGTATTTTTAGTCCGTCGAACACAACGTCATTGATATTCATAATTTTATTGTATTATCGGGAAAACTTTTCCCGAGCCGTAAGTACTCATCGCGCGGAATGACCATGACGAGAAAATATGTAGGTGTAGGTTTACGTATCTACAAAGCATAAGCTAATCGATATTTATTGATCGACCTCCCAAAGGCAAGCAAAGGACTCGCTAACAAGAATCCTTCGGCAATCACAATCACTCTCCGGTAACCTTCCGGATATACATATATCTTTCAATAAACACGTGTCGATTTAATAAATTAAGAAATATACTGCTTTAAAAGGGAACAAGTATCATACGATATGTAGATACATTCTTATTAAAAATTATCAAGTATTACTAAATTAATATACTAATAATCAGTTGGTATAAGAATGTTATATCAACGTCTCATTTGTTATTTCTTAATAACATGTTTTTTCTTTATTATCTTAGACTTGTGTAATTAATCCAATACAAGCCAAACGTATTCGATCAATCGGCGCCGATTAATAAGAGTTAGGTTCACTAAAATAAAACATTTTTTTATATCAAATAAATTTGTTTTTTTTTTTCCTTGCTTTTAACGAAAAGAATAATTGCAAACGCGACGTTATCGATGATTTTGCAATATACCGTGGGGATTATCATCGCGTTTTGTCAGTTCTGGCGATCAATCGGTCGTAGGTCATGGCCATTCATCGCACTGTACAAAAAAGGAAAAAAAAAAAAAAGAACAGATCTGATAATGCGCCTCTTCACAGACAATCGCGATGGCCATATTTTGTTAAAGGTTCTCTTTTTTTCTCCTGGAAACCCTCTCGGGCTGTCAGTGACGACCTCGATGCCGCCTGACCGAGCGGAATAAAGCGATCTAGAGTTCGTTTACATCGGCAGTTGCCGCGATCGCGTGAGACTAACTCTTGCGGATGGTTTTAAAATCTACGGACCCGTCGCACCTTCGCCATACGTTTAGCGTTAAATATGATGACGCGACGTTCATCTCACGTCAACACTTTACGTAACGCGCTTGGATTAAGCAGTATAGTAGACATTAATATTTCATCGCTGTCATATGCAGTTAGGGTGATAAAGATTCAAACGACGGAAGATAAATTGAGGGAATCACAAATGCGCGCAATGTCAAACAGATTCCGCCAATTATATTACGTGAATTTATCCGAGTTCTTTTTGTATTAAAGTGATTTAATAGCAGGAGTCCGTTATATACTTGTGCAAATCTGAAATGCTTTCGGTAAATTTATATAAGAAAATAATTAGAAAATTGAAATCAACATTCTGTAAATCGTATTTAGATTTCTTTGTGGAATTTTTTAGATTTATTTTTGTATAGAAAATAAGTACTTGAAAACAAAAAAATACTTGGCAAGCGCAATGTCTGAAATATTTTTACGAATATACGCGATATATATTTCTGATATCGCATGTTTCGCCGTAAGGTGAACCCGATTATAGCGTTGGTTGCTGTCACATTATATCGGTAGCCTATTTATATTTCACGACATGACTTGCAGAACGAACAAAATATAAAGCGCAACAACGCGACGAGAACTGGAAACACACAATTGAGTAACGTCGCAACATTCAAGTATAAACGCGTTAAACTGTATATAAACTGTTCCTTTAACGAACAACGCTTCCCCTATGCGATTCAAATAACGTTTGAAAGTGTAGTTTATGTCTTGCATTATCTGTCATCGCACATCGCGTATAACATGCGCCACTTTAAAGTGAAGTAAATAAAAAGGATTAAATTTTAATCGTTAATTATATCCAGCGAAAAAATAATTTTGCAATTAACTACGATTAAACGAATAATTTAATATGTAAAATTAAATGTAACGATATGACATTCGAGAACTCGTTGTGATTTTTTTGTTTGTATAATTGTGAGCTTAAGATTTGCGATATAAATGTAGAAGAAAAAAAAAATTAGAATAAGAGGGTCTCTTTTATCTTATATCTCGCCCTCTTTGAATTAAAAAGGTCTATCTAATTTTGCTACGTTTATCTGAAAGTAATATAGGTACTTGTGTGAGATTTCCTGATAAGTTTGCCTTTTCAGTTGTTGAACGAAAAAGAAATAAAGAATATACCTAAATATATTTCTTCCGTTACTTGAAAATAGAAAAATAAAGATTAGTTATACAAGGGTTATTATTCGGCAATAATATGTGGAAACGTACAGAGTGAAAGCTCTTGATGCAATTAACGTGATCGGATATCCTGCCGGAACGTACGGCAACAAGTAAGCAAGCGATAGCCTCACCTCGTGCACTCTCTCCGTCCGGAGGACAGAGCCAAAGTAGGCCAGCGGAACTCTGAAACTTCAGCCCTTAGTGCTCGACGCGGACGCACGAACGCGGCGAGTTCTTATTTCCATCTTCCGTGCACGCGTCAAGTTCTCCGATCGGCACGCGACGGTTATCACGTCACGATGCAACGACCGGCAATGGATCGTTTCGCAGCGTTGGGACATCGATAATCTCGTCAACGTTGATCGTCACTCGTGGCTCAACAGAAATTTTGCAAACGATTGCCGCGGAATATCACTGGGTCTCCTGTAATCGATCGGATCGTCTTTGAGCGCAAACTTTGATTGAATCGAATCGAATCGAACAATAATACACGATAGTCTTAAAGATGACGACTAACTAACTCGTCGAGCATCCGACGATGTCAAGCCGGATGAGACAGTCTTATCCAAGACCGCGATCGATGCGCGGAATTCACCGTTCGAGTCTAACTACATTTCCCCAAATCTTTTCACTCGCTCCGCTTGGCACTTTCACGCGATATTACGTATTCGCGCGGGACCTGACGCGAGAACAAAAACGAAGCAGGTGGTTACGCGTGGCTGGATTAACCGCCGAGACGACATGGATCTTGTACGTTGGCATCGATTCGCGATCGTGCCGCGACCCGGCGGTGGACTTGCTCCGCTTCGAGTTTGCGGTCTTTCAAGGCGAATCGCCCGACGAACACGCGACGAGGATTCAAGTGAGCGCCAGCGAGCGTTGCTTGCGACGCCGTGCACCGTCATCAACCCCCGTTCTGACACACGCTTGCGCAGGAACCACCGTGTTACTTTTTTGCTCCACCGGGGGATGAATCGTTTCTCATCGAGTCGTTATCAATTCACCTACTTTCTCTAATAATCATCGACGACTCTCTGCGCTGCTCAAGTATTTCGATTAACCACCAGCCGCTTGATCGCAACAAAGTTGCGTGATCCTATTATAACAGTCGCGTGAAGCCTATTATAATTTTCATCGATTCGATATCCGCAGTTCCCCGGGATACGAAAATGTACATGTTGTGCCTTACGGTCGTTTCGTCGAAACAGACGGGATTAAAATTTTCTCAATCTCTTTAATTATGTTTATTTATATTATATAGAAATTATACCTATAAAATACGTATTAACGACGATTTAAGAAATGACAATATTTGATTATTCCTTTTATATTTTATACGCAATTGAAATATTTGTTAACTAACTTAGGGATAACTAATAACTTGACCAGGTACTTGCTTGTATATAAAATACAGATGTCTATTGATTAGGTATATAAATTATTTACTTTCCGTTTCAAATGCGCTACAATACTTACGTCCTTCTCCTAAAATATCTCTCCTACCTTGTGTCGGTATGAGGTAACGATACGAAATAAAATGCATAATAAAAAAATCTTTATCAAAAGACAAAAGTGTGAAACAATTTTCATTGGACGCGCGGAGATTTATTTGTCTCAAAATCTATCTGATACACGCGCAATTAATATACAATCGATAAATAATTTTTATTCTATAGTACCTATATGTATAATTTGTGTCCAATGTCTGCAAGATGCGGGTTTCGAATAAATTCTTTTAAAGTGACAACGCATCTTTTTTAACTAGAAAGTAAGCATCCCTGTTTCCCGTGGAATCAGATTAAAAAGATCATTGGATAATTAAACAACTTAAAATAGTGATCTGGCAGTTTGATTATGGAATCGAGTTACGACACGAGTTTCTTTATCAAAACGGGTGCGATAACCGCGAACGGTCTTACATTGCCACGCAAATTTGTATACCTCGTCTTCTCTTTCGAATTATGTGCGGCGTATCGGTTGCTCGCTAATCCGTTGACACTTGACAGTTTGTCAAAGGTAAGTTTGCATTAGAGAACTTGTGTTATGAGCGGCTGGAGCAAAACTTGACGAACACAGAGTGGAGGAACGAGAGAGAGCAGGCTGGCGATTAGATAAGGCGTCGGAGATTATTATTGTGTTTCAATATTTTCAATTTTATTATTGTCTAATTGCAACATTCTTTAATTAATTACCCGCATATTTTTGGAGATTTATTAATTGGACTGTTAGTAAAATATTGTTAAATAGTTATTCCGAGGGCAACAGAAAGCATCGAGAAGAATCGACGAAAGAGAAACGGTATGAGCACTTTTATGTAAAAAAAATATAAATGACAAATTTTTTTCAAGTAAGTATACTCTCTAAATTTCTTCGAGCAATCGATTAATGTGACTTTTCATTTATAAGTCATTTCCTGTTTGTTGCGGAATGAATTTTTTACTTTATAAAATAAAGCCTTTATCTTAAGAAATTTCGAGGGTATACATATATTTAATTTACATCCATATACTTGGTAGAAAAAGTTAAAATATTTTTCACGCAACGTCGAAATATTTATCGTAGCCAAAATCTAGTTGGTGATGGATAGCAACGATTGGACGGATAATAGGGCGTTAGTGCTCGCATTAAAGCACAAATGTGCTTCTATTTGATCTACCTGAAACGAGAAACCGCTTCACGGAACCTACGTCATTTCTGACGTCCCTGCGCTACTATATTCCGTACTTTCTGTGCATCGGAGTTAATTTTGGATCACGCTCCACAGTACTCAATCGCACACGATCTCCATTGAACCCAACGCCTGTTGTAAGATCGGGGTGTCCGTGAAAACGATAGCTTCGACTATAACATATATTCGGTGCATCTTATTGAGCAAAACTGGCAAAAGTAAGGAATTACCTTGGAATTTTAACGAATAAAAAAACATTGGGAATAAAATTTCAGTCAAGTACACTTAAGATTAAGCCAAAATATTATACAGCGATAAAAATATATAATAAAATTACACTAGCATTTTTTAATGCTCCTGACGTAAAAAATTTGCATCGAAATAACATTGAATTTTTGTACGAGGATGCAGGTTTCAATGAGCGGTATCTGCCGGGCAAAAGAAAAGCCGTCATCACGTGTGCAAACTTGAATGGAATAATATCAGAGTGAATTTTCGGTGAGATCTAGTCGGAAGGGGACAGGTAAAAGACAGCCTTCGGAATGACGTCGGGACGGAATGAACGGCCGGAGCAAGAGAAAGACCATGGAGGTTTGCAATGAAAAGGTAAAGGCGAAAGTAAGAGGGAACGAGCGGAGGGGTTAGGCTAGGTTCTCATCATCCTCCGCTAATATTTACTCGTATAGACACAAAGCCACCCCCTGGTCATCTAAAGAAAGATTTCCCTTTCTTTCTTTAGTGCTGATAAAGATATAAGGAAGTCGTTCACATGACCATGCTTAACTTTTCACTGGCCGGTAGCGATAGTCTCTCGTTGTGGCTTTTACGAAATGACAAAATCGTTATTGAGGAGCTGAATAATAATTGGAATAAAAATCATCGATACTATTGATTTACTAATTTAAGAACGAGAGCGCTTTGTACGTAAGGCGCATACTTGTTACTTTTAATTTATTTGAGTGACAAATTGTAACGTGTAAAGTGCCAAATATTTAATACATCGTATGTAGGTAATATTTCAACATATTTAACGTTGCAACAATATCGAAATAATACATACCTATGACACAGGCTTGCCCCGAAACTCAATTTATTAGATATAGTATCTATATCTTACGCGAATATTGTGCTTTTCAATATAAGTTAGGTTTTCCAAGAATATGCTCGACTCGATGCAAATGCACCTTATTTGAACAAGTCTGAATTGATCATATATGCTTTACCATTGAAAGCTATGATTTTTAGGTCAACTTAGTTTCTTTTACTTTCTCATATTTGATAAAAAGTTTTTTTTTTTTTTTCTTTTTCTTATAACGAAGCCTTATAAAGTGGCGAAATAACAAAAATTACTTGCAGTATTAAACGGTCTAACGACAAACAACGAATTATGTAAATAGTATCTACATCATGTTTCACTTCATTGTACTGTGTATGCACCGTGCATTTAATCGCGTATGCACGGCACGAATGGAACGTCAGAAGAAGAGAGGATGAGGCTTTCAAACGGCTCTGTAATCGAATTTCAAAGCTTCCGTCATCGATGTTACCGGGGCAGACAAGGTAGGCGATGCAGGAGGCAGTTTGCAAAGGTCCTCCGAGGAAAACTCGCCTTCGTCGGCCTGACTGAATTAGGCTTTCGGTCCCGGCTAAATGCTCGACTTTTTATTTTACCGCTTCCTTTTGCACGACAACCGTCGTCGCCTTCGTTCGATTAGCGATCCGCGGCTCTTGATTTGATTTCGACGCGACGTAGACTCGGCAAAGCCTTGCAGAACGACTATTTGGATCGAAACTTGATGCTAATTAATTAATCACTTTAAAGACGTGTATTTATGCAAATATTATAAATACATAAATTACTATGTAAGTAAAATAGTAAAAGAGGTATAAATATCCTAAGCAAGTAGAGAGCAAGATTAAAATAATATTTCTGTACGTAACATTTTTTTCCTACACATATCGTTTGATCATAAAATATTAGAATTATTAAGTATAGGAAAAAAAAAAAAAAAATCTGTAAAAATGCAAATCTTCGCAATGGATATTTTTATTCGTTATTAGTTGACAGATTTTCAAACGAATCGTTGCTTTGTCCTGGCGCAGTTTTTTATGAAAATAAAAAAAAAAAACAATCGAGTAAACGTAATTTTATTACACGGCTCGTGTTTGCACTTTTCTAACGCGCGAATAACACGCATGTATATATTTTACAAAACAGAAGCACGAAATTAAAAATATTATTTCACTTATATAATGTTTGCAATTATAAGTAGACGATGATTTTGCAGAATTTGAAACTTTTTAAATCCCAAGTTCTTTCACAGTACGCTCCTACGTTGGAAACATAGTGGATTTTGCTTTATGAGACATCCGATAAGAACGATAAAATTTATTATCTAATGATAATTCGATATATCAGCGCGTTTAACGAGCACAATACTTTGAAGATTGTGTAATTTAACTTTTTTAAGACGCATTTTTATTTATTTGGCAAATTTTCTTTCAAGGAAAGATGACGATTTCTTGCACAATTACATTATCATTCCGCCAAATGTTACTCGATTTGTATATTTTATTACGATTTCAACCACGCTCTTTATAATTAAAAATTTAAAATTACCTTGTTGAAATCTATAATTAGATACTCGAGTATTTCAATAGTCATTTCTAGTAAAATATATCGCAAAGATTGACAAGTTTCTATTTCCATATTGCCGATCTGAAACGCTTGCCGGATGTTCGGGGCGAAGAAACAAAATTATACATTCGCGCGTCGTCAAGGTAGTTTTCAAGTACCTTTAATGCTCCAGCGATGAATTTGTAAAGGAGAAAATTATGCAAACACATACGCGACTCACCGTTTTATCCGCACGTAGACCTGAACAAACTTTCTCGGGATTTGCTTCTCAGCGTGAGCAACACTTCGGGATCGTCACAAAGTACCTATCTGGTGGATACTGGAACTTTAAGCTTGCCATCGAGTATAATGACGTTCGAGCTTCTTCATTATGCAGGCCAATCGTGACTGCAATTTCCTTCAAGTCATCCGTTGTGCCAGCTTTCAATTATACATATAGTCCGTTTAAAACAATCTACAGAGTATCTCTATTATTTGGAAATAGTAAATCTGATTCTTTTTGAACAAAAGAAACGCGTGATAAAGATTACATTTGTAAAAAGAAAAAGAAGAAAATGAAATACGTTCGATGGAATAAAATGTGCAATTAAAACTGGAATTTATTTTAAAATAAATAACAATAAAACGTTAAAGACTTTACGACATTAGCAAGAGATTTCTGTTCCGTCTCTTTCCTCAGAAAAACAACCATCGACTTTATATCTCGTCAGCCATTAATTTCATCAGATTGCACAATACTTTACTTATCTTGTTTTAAATGTTCCTTGTAAATAAGTTATAATTGGAAAGCTACAACTGAGCTTAAGCTTAAATTTCCAATTTCCAAGGTGTATAGAACGTAGGTAAACCTCAACGCAGCCTAAAGGCAAGACATGTAGCCTACGGCAATTATATGCAAATCTCAGCAAGTTGTGCCTAAAACCTCAACATTGTCGCTACCTCAATCGAATGAGAAATAATGCGAACAAGACTCGATAATGAGTTGACGCCCAACGCGAGAAATTTAAATCAGAGAAATAAAGCGAGTATCAGAATATCAGTGGAAATTAAAAAAAAAAAAAAAGAAATTGTTAGCTAGATTTTTCAGCTTAGTCGGGAATTCCATTCGATAAGAAACGTTGACAAGAAGTAATCTTTTCTATTAGTCTTTCAATTTAGATAACATCTTAGACAATTCAGGCAGCTTATAGATTATCGTTTAATACAAATAATTATTATCTTTTCCTATCGTATATTGCAAACGACGCTGATAATGTGGAAATTTTACTCGCGACAAAGGGAAGTCGTTGTTACAAATAATTAATATGACAGCTACGTAGTCTTATTTCAAATAACATATGGATGGTGTACAAGCTCGAGGAGATTTTAAAACCGCGTTTTATTATTATCACGTGCTGTTTTACTCTATATATTTTTTAAATTGGCATAACGGAATTCAAAATTCTTTTACGTGACGTAGATACGCATTTGACTCTGGTTACATTAAAATCTAAAGTAACAAAAAATTTACATTTGCTTCAAGATACATTTGTTTGACGTAAAAGTTGTGCAATTTACACGTACGCCAGAGCCAAGTCTCGGGGCTAAATTAAAGAAACGGACAGCTCTATTGTTGCTCCTCTCCAAGTTTGATGCTACGATGACATAAATACAAATGAGAATACACACAATCTTTCGCGCGATATCGATTACCTAAGACAATAAGAAAAAATTAAAAAGTTACCGTGCATACATTTCGAATCTGATTCATACTTGATCGCAGTCGATCACTTTGCTATAGTATGTGTTTGTTTCACGTTATCTTAGAATTTCTTAGGTAATCTCGATATCGCTATATGTGTAACAATTTCGCAAAACAGATATGATTATCTGACGATCGCATGATAATATATTTTTTCGAATAATTTCTTATTTAAATTGTACATGTGTGTAAAATTCATTATTAGCTAATTTTAAAAAATTAATAAAGTTACAAATTAATTATTTTGTATACGTTTCTTTAACTCTGTATCGCGACCCTCGTGCGTTTTGAGGGCAATGTCCTAAGTGGATCAATCAGCTTTTATCTTTATCTGCGGAAATATACGGTAGAAAAAAAAAATGTAACTTAAAATCTTACTTTATATATATATTGTATATATCATTGTATATATTATTGTAAATAAACTAAAAAGTATTATATTATTATTGTTTTAAGAAAATCTATTTACAAATTATTTCAATATTTGATTAATTAAATATGATTCACCTGTGGCATCGATGCTACATAAGTGCGGTTTAAAGTAATATAAAATATACTTCTTTACATTATATACTATTTTGAAGCTTCCTGACAAAAGTGAAATTAATTCCTATATAATTATTACATTCACGAATAACAATAAAAAAAATATGTATATTTTTAAATTAAATGCAAGTTTATTTTTTAAAAATCGAACTTTGTAATGCAAAAGTAAAAATTCTTAGTAGCATTATTAAAATCGATACGACATATCGAGTATTACAATTCGATATGACTTGATATGATAAAAAGCTAGATTTCTGGCATGATAACTTTTGGCTGAGTCTGCTATTGATTGGTCGGATAACATTGTATTTTAGTTATCGCGTTATCAGCGGTGTCGGTGCTAAAATTGTCCCGGAAATTTCGCGACTCTGGTTCGGGATAGTCCATTTACTTCTTTAACTTCGAAGAGTATAATACTTTTTGCTCTAAAAGAGCCTGGAGATAAGATTAAAAGTGACATCGATATTTTTTCCCTTTTTTTTTTTTTTTTTCAACGTTACATCGTCACTATCTTATAAAGCCCGAAATTTCGATCAAGCAGTCTTTCGACAAATCTCGCCTCTGCGGGGACGAGGGATCGACCCGCACGGGTTTCCATCTTTAATTAGCTTTAAGGTAAGTCACTTATTTTAAAATTGTACCGTCACACAATAATTTATTATTATAAATAAATTTACGATTTTATTAATAGAAATTTATAATACATAATAATTGTTCCTTTGTCAAGAAATCTTTAACTCTGTACAGTAATATTTTACATATTATTTACAAAAATTAAATTGATATCTCTCGTCTACAATTTATACTTTATATTAACATTATAAATTTTTGCAAATTTTGCAAAGTTTAATATATTTAGTTTAAAATAAAAACAATAAGACGTTAGATTATTTATAAGTTTCAATTCTTTTTTAAATTTATTATATAAATATTAATTACATTATTTTTCAAAAATTAATAAAAATTAACAATGAGTGATTTGTGTGAGATGTCTAATGCATTTTATTATACTCTGATTGGGTTACGTAATCTTAAATACATTATCTAATTGTATTAAGTACTTACAAATATATTGAATCTGTATTTTAATTGTATTTCATAAAATTTCTCTATTCGTGTAGGTACAACGTTAATAATGAAGTCTTTGCTGCTGTTGATGCTTGTCTTAGCGGTGTGCTGGGCGAGTAAACCTATTACATTTTATGATGTGTCTCCAAAAAATGATCAAGAAATTTTAGATGACTATAAATTACCGGACAATGTAATCCCTACGTCATATGAAATCGAATTAAGCCCGATTTTTGAGTCTGATAAAGAGGAAGAAAGTTTCACTTTTAAAGGAAAATCTATTATTCAACTAGAGATTTTGAAGGATACATATACCATAACGTTTCATGCCCATGAAGAACTTAATATTACAAATATTATTTTAACAATTCCATCTGAACCTAAACCTAAAGATCTTAAACCAAAACTGTCGTTCGTTCCGCAAAAGGATTTTGTAATTCTCACTTTTGATGAACCATTAAAAAACGAAGAAGGCTTAGCAACCATAGCAACCTTAACTTTGGAATATACTGGAAAGTTAAATGATGATGATTTACGTGGATTTTATAGAAGTTCTTACCAAGATAAAAAGAAAAAGAAGTAAGATAACGGTTAAAATTATGTGAAAAAAGTTTCTTTGTTATTACAAACAATTTTTAATTCTTGTCATAATACAATAATTTATTCATTATAGATGGCTTGCAACGACTCATTTTGAACCAGTAGGCGCAAGAAGAGCCTTTCCATGTTGGGACGAACCACATATAAAATCATTCTTTACTATTAGTATTAAACCTCCTAATGGTTATGAAGTGATTTCAAATATGAATGGAAAAAAAGATCAAAACACTTGGACTTTCAACAAAACACCAAAAATGTCCACTTACCTCGTGGCTTTTGTAGTTTCGGATTTTCAGTCTATCGAGAAAAAAAAAAATAGTAATTTTAAAGTTTGGGCAAAACCTACAGTACAGAAAGATTCGATGAATTTTGCACTTGAGTATGGATTAAAAACGTTGGATGAACTCAGCAATTATACCAATTACAATTATAGTGAAACAATGACGAAAATGGATCAAATTGCGATTCCAGATTTTGCTGCCGGCGCTATGGAAAACTGGGGTCTTGTGACGTACAAGTAGGTTCAACAATTTTTAATCGAAAATAAGTTTGAGGTTTCTAAATAAATAAAAGCAAAGTCCAAAAAGTTTTCCAAAAGTTCGCACTTTCTAAATATTAATAATTGTAACCGTTTGCTGCATTGATTGTCACGAAAATTACTCTCAAATAACAAATTTTGTATTAAACGTAAAAATTTTTATTTTACACAACTAGTTTAAAAGTTTGGGGAAAACACACGTAATTATTTCACAAAGTATGACTTGAATAAGTAATATAAACTAAAATAATTATTACAAGCGCGCAGTAAAATTTTATCGTTGTATAAAAAAACGGTGATATACATATTGTTTATGTTCCAGAGAACCTCGACTTCTTTATATAGATGGTCAGAACACCACGGAAGATAAGCAAAGCATAGCAACAGTAATTGCTCACGAATTCGCTCACCAATGGTTTGGTAATTTGGTTACTTGCAAAAAGTGGAATTATGTTTGGTTAAATGAAGGCTTTGCTACTTTCTTTCAATATTATATTTCTGATAAGGTTGTTTCAAAATTGGTAGGTATATAAAATACCATATTTTTTTTATTTAACACATCAATTAAGTATTCTTTAATAGAAATCATAATTTATAATTAACATCATTACTTATTTAACTGTATTTATTCGATATAAAAAGCTTCATCTTTGAGAAGACATACGCAATTAGTATTATCTACCATAATTAAAATTATCAACTAATTGTTAAAATACAGGCTGAGGAAAAAAAAGATAAAGACAAAGACAAAGATGACAAAGACAAATATGACAAAGACAAAGATGACAAAGACAAAGATGACAAAGACAAAGATGACAAAGACAAAGATGACAAAGACAAAGATGACAAAGAAGAAAAAGAAGAAGATACGTGGCGTCTTATGGAACAATTTGTTATTAGAAATGTGCAGGCGTCATCATTTGTTGTTGACGCAGATAATAAAACTCGTGCATTAAATCCTCAAAACAGTATACAAACTCCTGCTCAAATTAGTAGTTTGTTTGATGATATTGCTTATAAAAAAGGTAAATCAAATTTTTTTTTTTTTTTGGTAAGATAATGCAAAAAAGAAATGTTAGAATCATTATTCGGATTTACATTATTTATTTTTGTACAGGTGCTTCTATTCTTTATATGATGTACGGATTCTTATCGGAAGATGTTTTCCAACAAGGTCTTCAAAAATATCTAAATGATCAGTGAGTTCATTATTATACGTATTGTACACAATAATGAAAAAGAAAAAAACGACACTTGTGCACATTTTAAGTTCTAATAGTTGTCTTCTGCATTTTCATTTGTAACAGTTAATAGAAATATAATCGATGCCGCGTATAGTATTTAAAACAATAGTATAAGATAAAAAAAATTATTATAAAATTTGTTGATTTCAGCAAATTTGATTCCGTTGATTCCAACGATTTCTTTACATCTGTCGAAAATAGCGATAAGGATATCAAAAATATTTTACCGAAAGACAAAAAGCTTGAAGATGTGATGGATAATTGGGTAAACAAACCTGGATATCCAGTTATCACTGTGCAATGGGAAAAGGAGAAGGAAAAAACTGGAAACAAACTTACTATAACACAGGAACGATTTTTTTTGGAAAAACCAGTGAAAAAAGATGAGACTAAGTGGTACATACCCATCAACTACATTGTGTTTAACAAAGATAAAGATGGTAAAAATAAACGCTCAGATAATTTCGAATGGATGACACCCGACAACGAATCTAAGATAATTACGTTAAATAAAGAAGAGATTGAAGCAAAATCGATACTTTTTAATACAGATCAAACAGGTACGCCCTAATTATCGTTACTTTATACAAATATTACTAATTATAGTTATACTATGTGTGCAACTGACAATTTACTTAGTTATTTTACTAGCAATGCTACAAACAATTTTGTTGACATAAACAATTAAACACATACAGAACTTATTTTTATAATTATGAAAGCAATGAAAAGCACATTTTGATGTAAAACAGATTTTTGTAATTAAATTTAGTAATTGCTTTACAGGATATTATCGTGTAAATTACGACGATACACTCTGGGAATTATTGGTGAAATATTTAAACACGAAAGATTACAAAGATATAAGCGCAATCAACCGCGCTCAATTGATCGATGATGCATTAAATCTCGCGCGAGCAGGATTTTCATCGTATTCGAAAGGATTGAGCATTACGACGTATTTGACAAGAGAAGTTGATTACATTCCATGGTATGCCGCTGCTAGAGCTTTCAATTACCTAGACAGCGTTTTACGGGGTGGAAAAAATTACGCAGCATATCATGTAAGTTATAAATGAGAGGACAACGCCACGTCACATATATATGTGCACGCTTCAATGATAAAAAGGAAGCAAATAATTATGTGCAAGTGTCGTTCTAACGTATTATTACGATAAATTTCAGAAATACGTCGCTGAATTAATAGAGCCTTTTTCATCAAAAGTCAACTATAACGATGCGGAAAATGGTACCCATGTGGATAAGCTAGCAAAAGTATTAGCGCTGAACACAGCTTGTCAATATGGAGAAAAAAAATGTGTGAAGTTTGTTGTCGCCGAGTTTCAAAACTGGTTGAATGAAAAAAACAAGTAAGTCGCACATTCATGAAATCGTAATTACGATTATATTATACCTGCGCTAATAACAAGCGAATCTCAGGTGCGTCAAGGGTAAAACAGACCCCACTACTTGATAGGATTGAATAAGTTTATTTTAACCTTACCTAAGCTGATTGGCGGGGTCCGTTTCACCCTGTGAGTATCTGAAACGCTTTCTAAATAATTATGAGATTCTTAATAATTTATCGTTAAATTGAAGTATATTGAACTACAGGGCAAATACATGTGGGTGTTTTGCTTTGAAAATGTTTTATAAATGTTTTATAAATTAAAAAATTCTTTGCTACAAAACGAAATAACACATAATATAAAAGTGATGTAAATGTCTTCTTAACGTGCACATCCAGGGTACAAGTTGTGATAGTTATTTGCGTATTTACAGCAAGTTGCCTTTAGATTTGAGAAGAGGAATTCTTTGCGCCGCGTTGAGAAATGCAGACGAGAAAACGTGGGATGCAACACTAGAAAAATATGATAATATCGAAGACGAGGATATAAAGGCGGACGTTTTGGCCGGTCTTGGCTGCGCGTCCAATCGAAATGCCGAGAAATTCCTCAACAAAACTCTCGAAAAGAAACCTGTCGTCGGTATTTTTGCAGCAATGAATTCGATAAATGCGGGTAACGCCGAGTCTTTTGGAATCCTCGTAAAATTCATTACCAATAATATCGAAAAGATAAGAGAGGTGTAAGTTACTTTTCATTGTTTACTTTGATAACGCGAACAATGCGTCAGAAGACCGAAGATAATATAATAATTTTTTTTTCCAGAGATAAAGATAACTCTTTGCTGACTCTCCTTAATAACCTTTCTCACAAAGTAGTGACAATAGAACAATATGCTGAGGTAATACCTACATTATTTGTCTCTCTCTCTCTCTCTTTCTTATTTCACTTACTAAATTGATATTTTTGCAAAATTGAAATTATTAAAAAACATTCCGATTTAACAATGATATTGCACGTATCGCACATTGCATCAATTACTTTTTGTTATAATCTTAGCAGTACAATTTAATTGATGTCTAATCAATGAACAATTAATATGCAACATGCAGTTAATGCATTTGTAATTTTAAGCTGTCTTAAAATTGAACACTTGTTTTATTAAACAGGAACGCAATCGGGCACCATATGTGAACACATTAGGTCGCGATAGCATATCTTTTGTGTAATCAAATTTTAGTAATTAGATGAGACATTTTATTCCTATCTCGTCCTTGATCACGTTCTTGTATCTTATCTCGGAGTAGATCGATCAAGTGTTTCACATTTTGTTTCACTAAATGAAACGTTGCTTCTCCAAAATATAATTAATTTTTATCGACTACATATTATACTATAGAAATACGAATAACATACGATAATCAATATTAATAAGAAATTATGTGCAAGTATTTAAACAATTTTCGTTTTTTTCATTTTAGATATCTTTGCTCATACACAAACAAGTGCAAGACCTTGAAAAAGTCAACGGATTGTCCGTGGCAATACGCAACCTTGCTTGGATCAACAATTATCGGGTTGAGGTTGAGAAGTTCATAGTAAAAAACTGCAAATCTTGTCAAAGCAAAAAAGAAGAAGAAGAAGATGATGAACCAGACTCTGCGAGTTCCATTACCGTGACATCAATTCTTCTAATTATTTCATTGTTGTTTACACGATTCTATTAAAGAATTAAATTAATCACGTGATGTAATATCTTTAATTAATCGATTAACTTTTCCTGGATCGTATTTTTTCGATAAAATCAATATCGGGGATAGAATACTTTATCGATTCTTTCAACAATAATTTTGTCGTTGAGACATTATTGCGTTTAATTTTGTTAATATAAAGAGCTAAGATTTTAAGAAAATTATATTTTACTCTCATAATTTCTCATGCTTCAGCTTCAAGTTATAACAATTAAATTTATAATACGAGCGTGCGTTTGTCATAATTTATGAGAGAAGAATGATCTATTTGATAACGCTGAAACGTAATATTTAAAATTATTTATAAATCAAAGATTAAAATACAAAATTATTTTATGTACCGCGAGAATTTAATGTTGTATAATTATACTAAAAATTTATTAAAACGTGCAAAACAATGAAATAATTGTATGTACTAATAATATAATTGTAAATATCCTGATTGCTATTTATGCCTCATAAATAAAGTAGCCCATTTAATTTATATTTAATTTAATTTTATTTTAAAAGGTAGATTTAATTGCCGCCTCGCTTTTTCGCGACCCTGAATGGCTCTTCGCTCACTTTGTATCGCGGAAGTAAACGCCAACTGTCAAAAAGATTTATGTTACACTGACAATTCCAAACGACATTGCGTTCGGTGGAAAAGGCTACTTCCCAACTGTTGCAAAAATCGTAAATCTACGTAACGTTTGCTTCCAGATTCGACCAAAATTAAAAGCATATGTTAATTAAATTCATAATTTTTTTAACCAGTTTCAAAGTAGCTTTTTTCGGTGAACGCGGTCAAGGTATCGCGCTAATTGATCGCCTACATATTATTTGGTGCCTATTAGTCACTAAACAATTACAGTAATAAAAGAAACTCTGGGACAGAGCTGTGATTTTACACACACGTGATATCACGTGCAACAATGGAAATCGTTTAATTTATATTCTTCCGTGTATTTAAAAATTATAATGCGTAACATAACTCCTCGTTTCATAATATGTCACACGGGTCAATTGTGTAAATTATTCATACGGTTTGACAAGTTCAAAATAACAATAGATGACTATCGAATATCCGATCGTCATACCAAATACAACGTATTCACGTGAAATGTTATAAATAGAGAAGAGGAGCCACTTCTTTTCACAAGTAAAGACATTTTACTGTCGAGTAAAATATATCTAGCTGTTGTAATTTTTTGCGGCCTTATTTCGGCGATTATATTTGCACAAATAAATACGTAGAACAAAAAGGTAATATTTAGCACATATGTATACCGACGACAACGAGGAACTGATTACAACACGAGAATTATTATATTCCGCTAACGTTTTGCCAGATAATCACGAATTACAGATTTAAATGTCAATTGATGCTCTTGATAAGCTTGGCATTATTTATATATTTACATAGACTTTCTTTTTAAAAACTAATTTATTTAAAACGTAGTAATTAAAGATTAAAAAAAAAAAAAAAATTAAATAGAATATAATGTTGATAGAATTTTTTTTTTTTTTTTTACAAACTGTGATCTATACAGGTATTTGAAAGAATTGGTATGGCGTTTCTGAAAATATTAGCAAACGTAGGCCTACTATTCACCGTTGTAACAACCCTTCCTATTGACGGAGATTCAGGGAATAACTCGATCGCCACCATAAATTATCGTTTACCAGACAATGTAGTGCCGGTGCATTACAACATCGAACTGATACCGTACATTGTGGAGAATAATTTTACCTTTGACGGGAAATCCTACATCACCATTGAGATCTGTCGCGCAACGCGAGATTTAAGCTTGCACATGCTGGATTTGATGATAAACGAAACAGCAACGTCATTAGTTGACAGCGATACTGTCATCTATACACCAATCGCGCATAATTACGACAATGAAACGGAAATTCTAACTCTTCCCTTTGACGATGAATTATCTATTGGAATTTATAATTTAACTATCCAATACGTCGGAATTCTAAACAATGATCTATACGGGTTCTTCAGAACATCGTACGTTAATGAAAATGGAAATAAAGTGTGAGTACATATAATACATATAATGAAATTACATTTATTCATTTTACTTGAAATCGAGTTGTTAAGTTTCCAAATAAATAAGTATAAACTTTTATTTAAAAAAACGTCTAATAATGACCCATATCATGGCCAGATTGCGATAGAATATATTGTTCAAGTAATTCATGAATCACATTTAAGTAAATGTTTTTTTTTTTATTTATTTTTTTTTACTTTATTCGCGAAAATGAACAGCGCGTTACCATTGAATTGTGATAGGTGGTTAGCCGCATCGCATTTTGAGCCAACTTGGGCACGACGAGCGTTCCCATGTTGGGACGAGCCAGCATTAAAAGCTACTTTCAATATTTCTATAAAGCATCATCGAAACTACACGGCCGTGTCAAATATGCCGATACTAGATCAGTCAGACGACGAAGACGATACGATGTGGACACACTTTGACACGACACCGCTCATGTCCACCTATCTCGTAGCGTTTGTGGTATCCGATTACGTTCAAATTCCGAATGAAGATAAAACGCTAAATATGTGGTGCAGATCGGCATTGGCACGACATTCAAAATTCGCGCAGGAGATTGCGTTAAAAGCTAGAGAAATATTGACAAGGTATACCAACACCACCGTTAAAGTTCCAAAAATGGATCATTTAGCGGTTCCGCAATTGACAGCTGGAGCCATGGAAAATTGGGGACTAATTATTTACAAGTAACGCAACATAATTAAAAAATTAAAGTATTAAAAAAATTACTGACCCGTTATTGCTCTCACATTTTAAATTGAAATTTTGTCGTTATATTTTATATTGACAAATTATTACTACTATACATGCTCACGTTTAAAATTGTATGACTGTTTAAATTAATTCTTTTTTTTTTATGTTTAAACTATTAATTATTAACAAACAGAACAAAAAGTATCTTTTTTTTTTAATAATTAAAATACATAATATTAATTAGGCAGAATTTTTCTAAATATAATATTTAATTGTGTCGTAAAATAATTTTTAGTGAAAATAACTTTGCCTACAATGAGAAAAAAGACACACGACATCAAAAAATGCGAGTAGCAATAACAGCAGCGCATGAAATGGCTCATCAATGGTTTGGTAATGTAGTCAGTCCACGTTGGTGGTCCCACGTATGGCTAAATGAAGGATTTGCTTCATTTTTCGAAGAATATGTCATCGACGAGGTTAATTTTTATGTTTTTACAAATATGCTTATATGCTTTTGAATAATAAACCGTCGTTTGTGTAATAGATAAGCTAAATAATTGCATAAAAATTACATTTCTAATTGGCTATAAAATATAAAAATTGTTTAAAAGTATTTCTTAGTAACAAAAATATTCTACTAATGTTTAATTAAATATTTTTTAAAACTTTTTAGAGTTCTGTATGATTTTAGATTTTCAAAGATTGGCGAATAATGGACTTCTTTGTTATCGAAACTCAACAATCAGCACTCCAAATTGACATTGCTAGAAATATGAAACCTATTACATTTGAAGTCAACCAACGCAAAGAAATTAATTCGCTCTTTTCTGATTCCAGTTACGGCAAAGGTGAGATTAAGTAAACGTAAACATAATTCTAGAGGTTCCAAACGTACGTAATACCAAAGAGGAAAATATAACTACGATAGGAAAATTTATTTCGTTGCCATTTAGTGGTGCTTAAAATTTTTGCCGTAAAAATAAAGAAAATCATAAAAAAAATACGCATTTAAATTGCAAAAATTGCCTACTGTTGAAAATTAATTAGTTACGTTTGCGAGCCTGTGGTGTTGTGTCATTTTAACAAGTTAGTTATGCTTTATAATATTAATTATCGCAGCGCCCGCTATACTGCGCATGTTACAGCACATTGTTACTCCTGATGTATTTCGCAACGGCATCATTAAATATTTGCACAAGCAGTAAGCATCCACATTTCTCTATCTTGAGCAAAAAGTATTCAATGTGATAAGAATTATTGTGTTTGATACTAATACTTTTACAATTTATGAGAAATGGAACTAACAACAGTTTTATTTAACGATAAAATTATGTCGTTTTGTTTATTACAAGTACCTACATATATACATATGTATGTTTGAATTATCTTTTATAATTAGTTAAAATGTTGTATTTATAGTCAATTTAGTACAGCTTCTTCCGACGACTTGTGGAATGCTTTGCAAGCAGCCCTTGATGAATCCGACATTTCGCACAATTCTTACAAATTAAAAGAAGTAATGGACAGCTGGTTAAAACAAAGGCATTATCCGGTGGTACGTGTGAATCGAAATTGGGACACCGGTGAAATAACATTAACGCAAGAACATTTTCGTTCTAAAAATGCAAGTGAGCGCGTAGACAGTGATAAGTGGTGGATACCTTTGACTTTTGCTACGCAAACGAACCCCGATTTCTCCAATACTTTACCTACTTATTGGCTAAGACCACAAGACAAAAATATAACCATCGAAGGAATCGATCCGAATGATTGGATTATAGTCAACGTACAACAAATAGGTAAGTATACTTTATATGTAGTAAAAATTTAACAATAATTTAATTACATTTAAACAATTATTTTTTATAAAATATAAAATATCAAAAATATTTTTACGTGTAATGCTAACTTATTTTATAATCTATGATAATAATTTTTTTTATCAAATTCGAATGTAAAGAAATTTTAATAAAGTTTTTTTTTTTTTTTTTTATAAACCCGGAAGTAATAATATGGTTTGTAATGTTAATTATTTTTTTAATAGGATACTTTCGCGTTAATTACGATGATTCAAGTTGGAAAAAAATTGCAAATTATCTCAATTCTGACAATTATACCAAAATACATGTGCTTAATCGTGCATCAATAATTGACGACGCTTATCATTTTCTGATAACACATCAACTCGATATCAATATATTTTTGGAACTTGCCAATTATCTTTCCCAAGAAATAGATTTGGTAGCGTTATATCCTATGTTTAATATATTAGAGTTTACACAAGGATTTTACAATTTTCCAGAAACTGATTACTATAAGGTAAATATCAAGATAGTGTTATAAATAATTATTTAAAAATATGTATATTATAATAAATATACATAATTTAATTAATTAAAGTAGAACAATTATTAAGTTAACTTTTCTATTATTTTTACACGCAGCAATTCATACTGAATATTCTGGATAAACTTATTAAAAGTGTAGGATATGAAGAAGATCCTGTAGAGAATAACCTTACAAAACTAAAGAGAGCTATGATTTTAAGATGGGCATGTAATTTCGGTCATTCCGAGTGTAAGAAAACAGCCAATGTTAAATTAAATGAATATATTGCAAATCCCGAAACATATAGGTAATTTTCTTTGAAATTAATTAAGGCTATAACATATGTATAATAAAAAGTAATAAGACATTATTTAATACAAAGGTTTAAACTAATTTTTTTTAAATTGCGTACATGTAGAGTACCCTCAGATTTAAAGCACTGGACATATTGTAATGGGATAAAGGAAGCCAATATATCCACTTGGAATAAACTAATGGATATGTATCTCATCAATCACAACGCAGATATATTGGAATATTTAACTTGTTCCGAAAATCCTGATATTTTAATAAGTTTCATAAATAAAAGTGCTTTAAACGATTCCATAATACAGAAAAATTACTATAGTATTATTTCAAGTATTATTCAATATCATTCAGAGAAGGACGCAGTACTGAATTATATGTTAGAAAATCTAAAAATAATAACCCCAAAGTAACAGAATCTTTTAGTGTTAATACATATAATTACTCAGTAAACACAAAATAAGTTTTAATTCTTTTTTTTTTTTTCTTTTTTTTTAATAGGGAGACCAACGAGGAAAGAATGTTAACCGGTATTATCTACAGCGTGTATTCGCTTGAACGACTTGATAAGGTAATTTTTCTTTAATGTTTTTTTTTTTTTTTTTGATTAATAATTAAATTCCTTTATTTCTATTTTACCATCGATAACTATATAAAAATTAAATTTTTTTATATAATTGTGATGTAGATCAGAGACTTTGTGGAAAGTAAATTTGAAGGGACAGCATTTGAGGATCTTCAACGTACAATAGAACGGCGTAAATCGAAACTGATAAGTATATTTAACAAATTTTCATCATTTATAATAAAAGAAAATAACATTTTATAAAAACCGTAATTAATTATAAAAGAATAATTATGTTTTTTAAATATTACTTTTTAAATTTATTAGGAAATTTCTTACGTTTAACTTGCAATATACTATAAGAAATTACTTTATACCAAAATATCTTCTACTCTATATGTATCTGTAGGTAATTTTACGTTATTATATTATACATATTATTACCTTTATATGCTTATTTAATATATTGTATTTTGTAATGAAATGTAATTAACTGGTTTAATTGAAAATAAAATGTGTACATGTATTATTGTGTGTGTGTGTGGGGCGGAGGGGGGGGGGCAAGGGTTGTGTTGAATATAGCCAAAATATATTTAAAAGATTATAAAAAGTTGTCACGATATACAAATAAGTATATGATAGTAAATGCCACTACAAAACTAAACTGCGTTTAGTCATCTTGTACATAAAATTTTATCAAATAACTTTCACGTTGAACTAATTTAAACTAATTGTGTTCTTCAATAACGTTACTATTCTTTTTATGTTGTTTATTAAAAAAAAAAAAAAAAAAATTTTAGATGTCTTAAAAAATAACTAACTAAGCGAATAATAATTTAATATACATACATATAACTCTTGGTAAAAAAAATAAAAGTAATAATATTAATACAACGGATTTAAATGATCCTACTTTTGATAGCCACGAGTATTATATAAAAGATATATTAATTAGATTGTCTGACTTGCTAACTTATCATTCTAATGAATTAGACATTTAATCAATATTGTTTACGTTTTATGTGGCAGTTACTATTCTTTTGTAAGTATGTAAAGTCTAGCCTTGAACGTGATACCCGTCGCTATTACTTAATACGTCTAACCCACTTAATTAACACTACGGTCACGTTGGCTATTTTGACGCGAAGAGGCATTTCCACATTTGTTACACTTGCGGTATTACGTCCACGCTTCTGCGATAACGCTACGTTTCAGTGAATACAAAGTATACACGTGCGTGAGTTTTATTTAGACATATCAAGCGTTATGTTAAAATGTTTCATTATCTATTATTGTTTATAAAAAGTAACGAAAAACTGTTAAAGAGCAATGACAATTTGACAAGCAAAATTTATAATAACAAAACAGTTTTCAATTTAGGTTAAAATAAAATTCTGGACAACGTTTTTATAAATTATTATACATATAATTAAACTAAAATTATAAATAAAACTAAAATAACTATTTTATCGTTTTAGAATGCTGACGTGCAAAATTATTTGCATTTGTGCTTTTACGTTCATCACGACAAATGCTGCTTTTATTCAAGATTTAATTTCGAACAATAAAGAGATAAATTATAGGCTACCTAATCACACGAAACCGCTGATGTACGATATTAAATTGAATCCACATCTTATACCAGACAACTTTACATTTGACGGCCAAGTGTTTATCCATGTTAAGATTCTTAGCGAGACGAAAACTCTCACTCTGCATACGAAAAAACTGATAATAGATAAAAACTCAACAGTTTTGAAAGCCAACAACGGCGTGGATTATTACTTTCCTACAACATACGAGACTAATAATTTAACCGAGTTATTAACTCTCTCTTTCGATAAGGAACTGCCTGCCGGATATTACGTTTTACATCTGAAATATACTGGTGTATTAAACGACAGATCATATGGATTCTATCGAAACTCTTATATTAACGAAGCAGGAGATACCGTGTAAGTATGTTATTATTGTCTGTGTTATTAATTAACAAATTCTAAATTTAAATGACGAAAGTGTAACAAGCGTTTTTTAATTCAAATGAAATAAAATAAAATAACTATCAAAATAATATCAATATAAAATCAACTATCAAAATGAAATAAAATTAGAATAAAAAAAAATAACAAAAATGAAATAAAATAACAGCTGAAATTTAAATAGATGGTTTGCCGGGACCAATTTTATAGCGACTTATGCGCGCGCTGCCTTTCCCTGTTGGGACGAGCCAGCGTTGAAGGCCTCATTTAAGATTTCCATCAAGCACCATTGCAATTACACAGCCATTTCGAACATGCCAGTTTCCGAGGAGTCGGATATCGACAAAAGTGACAAAAAGATATGGACACATTTTAAAGAATCGCCTGCTATATCGACGTACCTAGTCGGCTTTCTAATCTTCGATCTTTGTAATACAAGCAATTCCGATGGAACCATCAACGTCTGGAGCAGAGGCAACGTAATTTCCTTGACAAGTTTCGCTCACGAAGTAGCCCAGAAAGCGGCGATCGAATTGAAACGATACACTAACAGTTCCGTTCAGCTTACTAAAATTGATCACGTTGCACTCCCCGATAGATTCGTCATTGGTTATAACAAAGGTATGGAAAGCTGGGGACTTATCACCTACAGGTAATATCACGATATGTCCTTAAAACATACCCTGACTAAGTTTCTATTGAGAGTTCAAATTAGGTCGAGATAATAAAATTTATTCCGTTGTGACCAGCATATATATTAACTAATTATCCAACCCTGACTTGACTCTGACCCGATTCAAACTCTTGATGGAAATAATTTAGTTACCGAAGAGAAAGGTTTCTTTTAAATTAAATTAAATTAATATGTTCCCTTGAAATTTTTGCGTTCGATAAAAAGAAAATTATTCATTTGATATTCAAGTTTCTAAATAAATATGCATATCATATTAAGTATATTATTATCCGTCTACATATTTTTTACAAGATAACTTTTCCCTCAGGGTATCGAACACATTTTATAATATTTACAACATTATAGTACACGTGTATTTTGTATGTGATAATAACTTTCTATAGAGAAGTCACAATACTGTATGACGAAGAGAACAGTCCAATAGACGCATTATACAGAATTGCAGACAATATAATTCGTCAATCTAGTCATCAATGGTTTAGTAATGTTGTCAGTCCTACCTGGTGGACTGATACATGGATAAATGAAGGACTTGCTGAATATTTAAAATACTATGTCACCGATAAGGTAAGCAATTTTAGAAAAAATTTTACTTACTTTTTTTTTTTATATACTCCGTAGTATAAAAAGTTAAATGTAATGCATACTAGCCATTTAAAGTTTAAAGTAATCCTTATTACGTATACTATGTCCCCGTTTAAAAGATTATTCTAAAAACATATCAAATTTTAATTAACTACGCATACTGTTGTTTATAAATATAATCTACTTAACCGTAAATAACATTGAATAAATTTTTAATATTTAGATTTATAAAGATTGGCGAATTACGGACTTTTTAGTTATTAAAACATTGAATTTTGTATTTCTCATGGACAGTTTTGAGCATACGCAACCTCTCAATGTAGAATCTCGTATTATTAAAGACATTAATTTACAATTTTCTTCACAACATAATCACAAAGGTAAAATACTTTTATAACAAATAGATTTTGCTTTAAATAAAAGTCGTAGGTACATAAATAAAAAAAAAAAAAAAAACATTTATTTTTCCTTTTTTTTAGCTTTTTTAATCTTTCGAATGCTTTCACATTGCCTTTCTGATGATGTTTTTCATGCTGGACTTGTAAAATATCTTAACAAGCAGTTAGTAAAGTATATCTATTTTATAAATAAAAAATCCCCACAGATGAAATATATTTTCAGTTTGATTAATAAACTAAACATTTATGTGTAAAATAAATTATTAGCAAGTACGGTGTAGCAACGCCTGAAGATTTATGGAACGCTTTGCAAGACGAATTTAACGAATCGGCAGGACAGAACAAACTCAAAATTCAAGAAATAATCAACACCTGGGTGAAACAGAAAGGATATCCTCTTGTAACAGCAATTAGAGATTATACGGGAAAAATAAAAATTACACAAGAATATTTTCGACCGTACGAGAAAATAAGTATGCGTAAGAGTATCAATAATGCCGACACTGTGAGCAGGTGGTGGATCCCAATAAATTTGGTAACTCGCGCCAATTCGGATTTCTCATCAACTTTACCTACAAATTGGTTATCACCAGACGTTGAGGAGCTCGTAATTAATGATACCGATACGCAAGATTGGATTATTATAAACGTCCAACAAACTGGTAAGATTTATACATACGTCTATATCTAAATCACTATAAATGTATTATTTTTACTTATATTAATTGCGCTTAATAGAAATTGAAACAAAATATTTTTATTAATGATTACAGGTTTTTATCGTGTAAATTATGATGCAATAAACTGGTTAAAAATTGCTAATTATCTGGATTCCGAGAATTATACAAAAATTCATGTATTAAATCGCGCAAGAATAATTAACGATGCAATTTATCTCATGTTCATGGATAAACTAGATCCAAAAATTTTCATGGACATTACGAGATATTTGCGACGCGAAACGAATTATGTAGTGTGGTACTCATTGTTTAAACTTTTAGAAGAAGCAACCAAATTTTTTTCATACAACGGAGGAGGTGAATTACTTAAGGTAAATTATATTTTTGTTTGCCACGAGATCTTTGTACAAAAATGTATAGAAAAAGTGTTTTTAATATTATACATATAAAAAAAATTAGGAAAGTACTTTTGTAATTATTTAAAACCAATTGTAAAATGCGGTATATTACAATTTGTGCTATAAATTTATACTAAAAATATATTAACATGTTAATCTAATTTATATAATTATAGCCATATATACTGAACTCAATGAATAATATAATAGAAACTACACGTATGCAGCATCACCCGAGTGACGATTATTTTACAAAATTAACAAGAAATGCACTTCTTGATGACGCATGCGTCTTTGATCACCCTACGTGTCTATACGAAGCCTATAATCAATTAATTACTTATTTAGACAATTCAACTATACTTGCAAATAAGTAAATATAAAAATTTTGATATTGACTTATAAGTTATACATATACGATAAAAAACGTACTTTACTTTAAAATAATAAAAAAATAATGCCAAAAATGTATAGCACTTTTGTATACATATACGTAATATTAAAAAAAAAAAAAAATTTGTTCCAGAATCTCATTCCATAAAAAAAGATGGATATTTTGTAACGGCATAAAATTAGCTAATGAAACTATTTGGAACAGAATGTTATATATGTACACAAATATGTCTGAACCCACGTTATACTGTCTTGGTCAATCCAAAAACCGGACAATTATTGAAAAATTTTTAAATATAACCATATCTGAAAATTCTATGTTAGCAAAAAGTGATATTTATCGTGTTATTTATTCCGTATTAAACGGAGATTTTCCAAATATTGACGTGGTGATAGATTTTGTTATAAATCACTGGGATAAACTTATAACTAGGTAATAATAGTTTAAACTTGATTTCAAAAATTGCATACACTTTTCTTTTCATTATACGCGACTAACACATATTTTTTTTTTTTTATAACAGCATTGACGATCCTACGGATTTGTTACATGATATTAGCTGGACTATTGTATCTAGAAAGCAAATCCAAAAGGTATAAACTTGACATATGTACATGTACATGCATATGTATATGCATATACAGAACGTGTCAAACAAAGTGTTGAAGCCAAAAACTGTAGGTATAAGATTATAAAAATCCAAGACACATGTCACGTAACATTTTGCCAAATTTATAATTATTATTGAGCAATCAATTAAAATATCTAAGCGAATATGCATCTTGGCGTGATTTTTCGTCTCAGATTTCCCTAATCTATCTACAGTTGTTACTTGTATAATAATATAATACTGTCTTAGATAATCTTAGACAAGTTTAAAATAGTATTTTAAATATAGTAAAATAATACACTTAAAATATTCTTTTTCAGATACGAGCGCTTTTAGATAAAGTTGGAATGAAAGTACCACAAATTGTAAAACTTCAAGAGCAAAATATTGAACTAACGGAGTCAATAGTAAACAATATCCGCGTATGGTTAGAACACGAAAGCTCAAATCCATTTGTAAATACAATATCACAATAAATTCGATATCTTTATTGATTTTCAACAATGACTTCGTCATTAATGTCAAGAGGAAATTATATAAACATTATTATAATTATTTTTAATAATATCTACATCAGCGATATCAAAAATTGTTTCGTTTAAAAAATACCCTATACATATGTATACAATGTACGAATGTTTTAAAATGTGAAAATGTTAATAAAACTATTTTTTCCAAACTTGTTACAATCTATTAATTATTTTAAAGCGTTTTCTGTCTTTATAAATGTAATAAACTTTTGATTTTATAAGATATTAAGCAATTTGATAACTTTATTAATGTATTGCGCGGAAATATTATCATTAATCCAGATTACCGCTCGATTAGATTAATTTCAAAATTAGTTTTACCGCAAACACTTGTGATGCAATTAGCAATAAATGTCTCAAGTTCTAATCTATAACTTCCAGCTGCTTTCGCGTATTATTTTTTTTTTTCAAATCTGTAATTATCGATTTGCACTAACATATGACGTTTTATACAAGCGAAGATACATGTGTGATAACAGTTTTATATTTAAAAAAATGATAATATCATAATTGAACAAACTGCGATAAGATATTGATAATGTTATAGGTAATCTTAACATAACGAAAAGCAAAACGCATTTAACAATATCTCATTCAATCAAGAATTGTTCGCGCGACAACGTCGTTTGAAAACGTACTGTGAAAATAAAATAGTCGTCAATTATTCGTGACAGACCTGTGACTTGCTGTTCCAATATCGACATTATTTTATCTAAATATCTAAAGTGAAGTTGAAATATTGGCAAAAGTGAAATAATTATTTGTTTTTAAATTCGTATTTGCAAGTATAATATGTAAGTTTTTACCGTATAAACAAAGTTAGAAACGATTAGAACATTGTGAAATAAATTATAAAGTTATGAGAGAACGTTAATACTGGTTACAAACGCAATAAAATACTTAGTAAAGGTAAGTACAATCAATTTTCAATTATTCTTTAATTTTTGAAGGAATATAGCCTTAATAATATGAGTTTAACTGCAAGAAATTAAAAAAAAAAAAAAAAAAATGTTGAATCTCACATTTATGTTTGATTAATCTGTTTGTTTAATCTGTACGAATCTGTTAAGATTAGCTTTTATCAAATGGACATTTCTTTCCTGTTATGTTAAATACTTGAGATAAATTAATATATTTGAACATAAAATATAATAGATATTGTAATACAGATTTAATTTAACGCAGTTAAATAATCGCTAATTAATTAAAAAATAATGTACAAGTGCTCATGTATAATTCTATATATGCCTTTTTATACAGTTTAAAAAAAGTGAGAACGATTATACAATTATCGTTCAAATGAAGATCTTGCGAAAGCATTTGTTACTTTACACCTTAGTCGTATTATTCGGTGGAAACCTAGCGGACAAATCTCCCTTTTACAATGGTAATACCATTCATATTTTATATTTAAATGTTTTCTTCTAACGATTTAAATAGTTGATTAAAAACGGTTTAAAATTTGTAATATAAAATTAAATTATATATAGTATTTTATACAATGCGGGCGTCCTGCCCAATGTCTATCCGATAAATTAAATTTGTTTTTTTTTTTTATAAATTTATATTTATATTGTATAGTAATTATACACACATATAAAGTGTTATACTATATGTATAGTGAAATTTGTCAGTTTTGCAATAAAGTATACTCTCAGGGAATAGAAAATTGGGCTTTTTCGTACATAACAATTTTGAGGCAACTTATTTGTTATATTATACATATAATAATACGTTTTTCCAGATGCACTTACACAAAATACGGATTTCTCACAAAATGAGAATTCCATCGACTTCAGACTACCAACGGCTATTATACCCGTTTCGTATGAAATTAAGCTGATTTCAAATTTACCAGATAACTTTAAATTTATTGGCTTTGTAACGATCGAAGCTTTAGTGAAACATCCAACTAACAATATTACACTGCACGTGGGAAATCTTAATATCGAAGAAGTGACTATTCTAGAATACAAAAATGATAATTTTTTGACTACATATGATAATATTACTGAAAAATTCACTATTACCTTACCTAAGATAATCACAGAAGGTAAAAAGGTATCGATCTACATGAAATATAATGGGATCCTGTCTGACAACATGCTTGGATTTTATAAAAGTTCTTATCTCGACGAAGATGGAGAAACTAAGTAAGTAACATTACTAAAAGATTTTTGGCATAACAAAAGAAAAAGTGATATAAATATTACAATCAACGGTAACGATTACGACGACTCTTAGTGTAAATTTTTTAAACCGTAGATGGCTAGCTGCAACACAATTTCAAACAACACACGCGAGACATGCTTTTCCATGCTTCGATGAGCCGAGATTTAAGGCAAATTATACTATCAGTATTGCACGAAACAAAAAGTATAAAGTTCTCAGTAATATGCCATTAATTAATTCTAAGACACTGTAAGTATAAAAATATTATAAATATAACGTTTTTTTTTTTTTCATTTTATAGAAAAATCATTCTAAATATATGTACGATTTGTTTTTAAGAGATCCAGAAAACAAGATATGGGATACCTTCGGTGAAAGTATCTCTATGCCTACGTATTTAGTGGCTTTTGTTATTTCGGAATTTGATTCTAATTATAACACCGATAGTGGCACGAATATTGGGGTATGGTCCAAACCATCCACTATCGAGCAGACTGAGTACGCTCTAAACGTTAGCACTGCGCTACTTAAATTGTACAAAGAAAAATTCAATGAAAGTTATGCACTTGAAAAACTGGATATGGTGGCTGTACCTGACTTTGCAGCTGGGGCTATGGAAAATTGGGGATTAGTAACGTATCGCGAAGACCGAATGCTATACGACCCAAAAGAATCATCAGCGTTAGCGCAACAAAGCGTAGCCTCTGTAATCGCTCATGAGCTCGCGCACATGTGGTTCGGAAATTTAGTGACCCCGGAATGGTGGAGCTACCTTTGGCTCAGCGAAGCATTCGCCAGATATTTTCAGTACTTTGGTACCGCGGAGGTAAAAGCAATATTATTTAGAAATTTAATTAGTATATCAGACCCAATGTTATCAATAAATACAATTTTTGAGACATCTTAATTTTATGTATATTGTACATATATTACTTAATTGGATATTATCCTGATATCTATTTTTTAATAAGTTATTATTAACATAGGTATGATTTATTCATATAAATAATTAATTTTTAACAATAAAATATTATTTTTGCAACTTGTTATTTTATTTTTGCAAAAATTACGTTAAGAAATCGGATTTTTTAAATGAGTTAATGATTCAAACATAACAAAAATTAGATCTTTACACTATTAATAATAATAATAATTATTATTATTTATTATTATTATTATTATTATCTTAACATGTCTTGGGATCATAATTTATATCTTTTATTCTAATATTTTTATTTGATTACAGATCGAGAAAGACTGGAACATGGCAGAGCAATTTGTGGTGGAACAACATCAATCAGCATTAATCGTAGACGGTCTTGAATCTTCTCTTCCTATGACTCGGGAAGTTTCTAATAAATTACAACTCGAAGGAATAGCAGATACTATTACCTATAATAAAGGAGCTAGTATTGTTCGTATGATGAGTCTTGTATTCGGAACTGATACTTTCGAAAATGTTCTACGCAGATACATAGAAAACAAGTAAATATCGCAGTAAACTAAAATTAATTGTACTTAAAATACAATTATATCTCAAGAAACACAACATATTGCAGCAAACGCAAAATTACAGTCACATTACGGGAGCTTCTCATTGTCAGATGCGTATAGTATAAAACGTTGTCGCAATATTGCTGTAATATTATGTGTTTACTGGAGTAATTCGCTCAAAAATTTTTTTTAATACTATCGAGAACTTACATTACAAACAATACGTCTTTTAGCAAAGAGGAAGGATTGGCACAGCCGGAAGATTTGTGGATAGAAATAATAAATGAATTGGAGATACAGAATATTCCACACATCGATATAAAGAAAGCAATGAATAGTTGGACTACGCGACCCGGATATCCCGTTATTTCAGTTGTTACCCATTTTAGCGGCCAATTATCTATTACTCAAGAACGCTTTCTTCTCAGAAACTTGGATAATACCCCCAAGAATATTATTTGGTCCATCCCAATCACATATACCACACAAAGTGAATCAAATTTTTACAATATTAACCCTAAATATTGGATGACCACCAACCGTTCCTCTAGAAATCGAATAGCAAATCCAAAAGAGTGGGTTATATTCAACGTTCAATCATCGGGTTAGTATCGAGCATTTTTTTTTCTTTTTAGAAATAATAACTTATAAAATAACGTACAATATAATGATTTATATAAATTTTTTTTTAATAATTTAAAATTAAATATTTTATAAAAACTGTTCAAAGAAACTTTAATATTTTTATTACAGGTTTTTATCGTGTAAATTATGACAATGACGGATGGCAAAAGATTATTAATGCTTTAAAAACCAATCTGGATGAAATTCATGTACTAAATAGAGCCGGCATTGTAGACGATCTATTAAATCTGGGTAGAGCAGGATATCAAAATTACGATTTAATTCTAGATGGGTTGCTTTATCTTGAAGAGGAAACAAATTATCTGCCCTTCAAAGCAGCATTTAATGGTTTTGAATATCTAAATAGACGATTCACCGGGCAGCCAAAGTTTTTCTTATTTAAGGTTTGTTTTTCTTTATTATTCAAGTATAAAACACGAATGTGTAGATAATTAAAAAGAAATAGTATTTTTTAAGCGATAAAAAATTTTACCAAAATATAAATTTAAATGTAAAATAAAAAAAATTAACAAATTTATTACACGTAAGTTTGCAACAATATTAATTGTATATTTTTAGGAATACGTCTTGTCCCTGATCAAGAATACACACTTGCGTTTAAAATACGAAGATAACAAAGACGATGATAGATTAACGGTTCTCTTACGACAAGAAGTGAACAATTTGCTTTGTAATTTCGGTGATGACGATTGCATAACGACTTACACAGACAAATTTAAACAGTGGAGAAAAGACTCCAGTGCTCGGTAAGAATTAATTTAGCATTATTTTATCTCTAATGTAATTTTCGCGATAAATGTATTACATGAATTAACGTACTTTCGAATATCTTTACAACGCAAACGTTTTACGTTTATTTATTATTTTCTTAAAAACAACATTAGTTTAACTGACATCGAATTTATTCATATCCAATAGCATTAAACCAAACGAACGAGCTACAGCGTATTGCGTAGCCATAAGACATGGAACTTTCCAAGACTGGAAATATTTGTGGAACGAATACTTGAATTCTAATTATTCGACAGATCAAACAGTGATTATAAAAGCTTTGGGATGCAGCCAGAATACCACCATTTTAGAACAGTGAGAATTAATACGCAAATATTGCGTCGCATATGTATACAATGATAAACAATTAATTATCATTATACTTTACAGATATCTGAAATATGCTATCGCCGATTACAGTGAAAATCGAATTCGTAAACAGGATAGCACATCCGTTTTTGCCGCCGTTTATAACTCTGGTTTACTCGGCGCCGAATATGTTCTTGATTTTGTTGACAAGTATTACAAAGATATGGAAAATTAGTAAGTTGCTTTTACAACGCTATATGTATAATAACCTAACCATTTGATATGTTGATAACGAAAGCGTAAAGCGCAGTTAACATTTCAATTACATACCATATAAGTGAATGCATTATACCAAAGTCACCATATGCAAAGAACATTGTTTTTACTTAAATTAACAAATATACAATGTTCTCAATTTTAGTTACGGAGGACAGGGTACAATAGCCGCGATCCTTGATGGAACGTCGCAACGCCTTTCCACGAATGAATTAGTAGACAAATTTGAAAAACTCATAAATGATCACAAGACAGACTTCGTATCTATTCAAAAATCTCTGGAGTCCTCTTTAAGAATCGCTAGATACGAATTGATATGGTACAGAGTTTATTCACCATCTATAATTGAATGGCTACAAAAATACGATGAGATAGCGCATCGCCTACCCGCGAATATAAGACCCCAAAAATATATCATTTCCGTTAAGCCTTATCTAGAGCCTGGCAATTTTACCGTTGATGGAAACGTAACGATCGAAGCCGTCGTTATGCAGCCGATAAGTCAGATCATTTTACACTCGTCGGAAATTAAACATCACTTTGTAGAAGTAATGGCTAATCAGACATTTGTAGAGATCCTGAAAATGACTTTTGTACCGCGATATGACTTTTTTAAAATTTATCTAAAAGAAGAGCTACTTAATCAAACGATTGTCACTATCAGAATATCTTATACGAGTCATTTAAACGCGACGGAGCTTCGCGGCTTCTACAAAAGTTCATACGTAAACAAGGAAGGAGAAACGAGGTAATGTCAAACGTTATTTTATTCGCTTAATTTAGTACGTAGAGCTTTGTTTTTTTTTTTTTTCGTATATTTTTTTAATAGCACATATCATCGACTCCTTATACATTTTCCAAACGTATATAATATTTTAGATACGTCTGGAAAAGTATAAACAGTTTTGAAACTCACACTTTTATAGAAAAATACTTGGAAAATTGTAAAAACATTTTTAGATTATATGTGAAATTCTTGTATGCGTTAGATGGCTAGCAGCCTCGCATTTGGAACCTGTTGGCGCCAGAAAAATGTTTCCTTGCTTTGACGAACCAGCGATGAAAGCATACTTTACTCTTAAAGTTAGCGTACTACCAGATTACCATCCCATCAGTAATATGGATTGGGTACAAATAAAAAAACAAGTGTATGTATTATAGTATATTCAAATGTGTGTGTGAAAAATTTAATCAAATTTTTTTTTTTTTTTTTTAATCTTAAATACTTTATTGTATTTTATTTTATATCTAAAGTACTGATTTGAATTTTACAAATATAGTTTTTTTTTTTTTTTTTTTTTTTTTTAATAACGTAGGGTTTATAATGATAATAAGAAAATTCTGTCGAAACAAAAATGAAAATATATCTTAATAAACTGTTATTCCAGGGATGGCTACTGGTTGTACACTTTCTATAAGTCGGTGCCGATGTCGACGTATTTGGTGGCACTTGTCGTCTCCGATTTCAATTACAAGTCCGAGCAAAAGAACGGAATCGAATTAGCCGTATACGCACGTCCTAACGCTATTAGTCAAACTGATTACGCCTTATCTGTAATGCATCCATTATTAAATTTCTTCGAAATAACGTACAACCAGAAGTATCAGCTGTCAAAGCTGTACATGGCTGCTCTGCCTGATTTCGGATCAGGTGCAATGGAAAATTGGGGTCTTTTAACATACAGGGAAACCAGTATGTTATATGACGAGAATAATTCACCGATCACAAACAAGCAGGATATCAGAAACGTGATCGCTCATGAAATCTCTCACCAATGGTTCGGAAACTTGGTCAGTCCTCTGTGGTGGAAGTATCTGTGGCTGAACGAAGGATTTGCTAGATATTTCGAATATCACGCTCCCGCTCGTGTACGTGTAATTAAAATACTCTCTGCCGATGTAACGCCAAATTTACGAAAATGCGAAATTAAAATTTTCAAAATATCCGTCAAAAACATAAATATTAAAATTGAAACACTTTACTTAAAGTGTGACAAGAACTGTAATCAACGAAACAATTTAAACATAAATTTATAACAATAAATTATTTGTATTCTAGGTATTTAACGATACGACATTGGAATCGCAGTTTGTGGTGGATCAAGTACATTCTGCTTTCAAGACAGATAGTTCCAAATCCACCCATCCTATGAGTCACGATGTGGAAAGTGTTGACGAAATTCGAAGTATATTTGATACAATCACTTATAACAAAGGTGGTAGCGTATTAAGAATGATTGAAAAAACATACGGAACCAAAGTATTCGACAACGCATTAAGTGACTATCTTGAAAAACGGTACGTAACAACAACTCGTTTCTTAGAGATTACAAATATTTCTTTCGTTAGCTTAACGAATAGAAAACCAACCCTTCGACTTTAATTCGTAATTAATAGTTACGACTGGTATTCCTGTCAGAGATATTTTTTTCCTTTTTCATAAATATTTATAATTAAATATAATTTATCTATGGTAGAGATTGATTCAAAAGTATAAAATAACATTGTGTATTAAGAAAAGAAACAAAATTCTTTTAATTTTTTAGAAAATACGACGTTGCCACACCAGAAGATTTGTACGCGTCGCTTAAATTAAAAATAGAGGAGAAAGGCCTGAAAGACGATATCAATGTCATTTTAAACACGTGGACAACTCAATCTGGTTATCCCGTCGTTAAGGTTTCCGTTACGAAAAGTGCCATAAGTATCACACAAGAACGATTCTTCCTTAAAGAACATGAGAAAAATTCTGATAATACTATGTGGCACATTCCAATTACGTGGGCATTAGTTGAAAATAATTTAGATTTCTTCAATACTACACCGAAATTATGGCTAACAGAACAAACGAAAGTAATTAATAACCCCTCACCCGAATCGCTTTTAATATTCAATATCCAACAATCAGGTAATTAAACGAACTAAATTAGAAATTAGCACAAACAAAAATAAAAGATAAATATTATAAATTTCTATATTTAACTTGTTTTTAAATGTATGTACGTATCTAAATTCAATAATTTTCATTTTTTTTGAGATTTTTATAAAGAAAGTACATTGATTTTCAGGTTACTATCGTGTAAATTACAACAAAAACCATTGGATCCAGCTAATTGACTTTCTTAAAAGTCAGAATTTTGCAGTAATCCACGAAATTAATCGCGCGGGATTAATCGACGATCTTATGAATTTTGCAAGAGCAGGCTATGTCGATTACAAGACTGCTATAACTGCTACAATGTATTTGGAATATGAAGATAATTATTCCCCTTGGCGCGCATTCTTTAATAATCTGCCTTATCTGGATAAGCGTTTTGCAGGACGCGATATCGAAGGCTTATACAATGTACGTATACGTTATAATTATAAAAGTCGTAATTAACATATTTGTATAAATAAATTAAGTTATTAGTTTTTTTAACTTATCACGTTACAATCTACATTTAAAGCACAAGTCTATTTAAAGATTATGATTACTTCACAATTTTATATTTATTAATGTATTTCTTAAACTTGTCGTTTCTATCTTTTTATAAGTATAAATTTCCTTGGCTCATTAGCATATTTTTAAATCAAATTTTGATTTGAGTTCTTTAATCGTCATTCAGTTTTCCTTAAATTAATTTTTTTTTCTATCAGTTTTGTAAATAATTTTACAGAAAAAAAATTAATAAACTTAACATTTTCAGAAATGGTTAGCATATTTGATAGAAGCACTTTATGGAAAACTAGGCTTTAACGATGACGTGAATGACAGTGATTTAACCAAGGTGTTAAGAATACATGCTCGTAAATGGGCCTGTCAATTAGAAATAGGAGACTGCAGATATCAGGCTGCAGTATATTTCCGAGAGAAACAACATTCGAAACCGTAAGTTTAGAAATAAATTAAAATACATATATATCATGATATGCCATACAACTATACTATGGTAAAGACCTCGTTATAGCACGCAACCTACACGATCATTTAAAATGAAAAAGAAAAAAAAAAAAAAAAGGTATTTTATATTGTTTTGTTAACCAGACTTTAATTATCGATTCCCTTACAGAATACCTCCAAATTACCGCGACGTTGTTTATTGCACAGCCATGAGAACAGACAAGACAAATAATACTTATGACTTTTTATGGAATGAGTATCAAAACAGCAACGTAGACACCGATAAACTTGTAATTCTTAGATCATTGGCTTGTTCAGAAAACGAAGACGTTTTAGAAACGTAAGTCTACTTAATATTTTTTTTCATCTTTTCCCACATATCGTACCTACATATTGTATTGTAATACAATTATTTTATATAATTATCTATTAAATCAAGGTTATTACACGACGCAGTTACCGAAAATTCACCAATACGATACCAGAATAGTGCAAACGTATTCTCAAACGTATACGATGCAAGTTTAATCGGGGTTAAAGTTGTCATGAAAGTGATCGAAACGTATTATGACGATATACTACATCGACAGTAAGTAACAAATTTAGCGCAATAATTAAGATCATACGCTACGTAATGTAATTTACTATTTTTTTTTTTTTTTTTTTTTTTTTTAATTACAGTTTTAATGATTATACAAAAATCGCAAATATGGTGAGCGCTTTGGCAAGCAGATTATCTACTCGTGAGCTTTATAATCAGGTAAATAACTTATATAGTAATATATTTATTAATGAAATTTTTACTTAATAAATCAATAAGCATGTTGAAAAAAAAAATTAATTTTTTTTTTTTTATTCGCAGTATGAAAAACTGCTGGACAAATTGGTTGATAAAGAACCCGAATTCAAGAACTCCGTCGATTCCTATTTAGCAACGGCGCAATACGAGTTCGATTGGTACGAAAAAAATGCGCCAGTAATTTTTGAAACCCTAGACAATTTATTTTCAAGCGACGCGTATCGCTTACCAAAGACGCTTGATCCAAAATTGTACAATATAACTCTCACTCCTAACATGGAGCAAGGCACCTTCAAAGGACAAGTGAAAATAAACATGATAGCTCGACAAGATACTCCGCTGATTACTCTTAATTCTCACAAACTCGATATTTTACAAATTAACGTTATCAAAAATGGTACAGAAATACGAGTGTTGAATTATACGACGCATATCACGCAACAATTAAAGATATATTTATCCGCCTACGTTTATACGAATGAAGAAATAGAAGTGATGATCGACTTCAATGGGCTACTCAATGACGATATGAATGGATTCTATCGTAGTTCATATTTTGATAAGAACGGCAATCAACAGTATGTATAACATTCGTTATAATATACGATAATATTATTAATAGCGATAACTCGACACAACTCGTTAAAAAAATTAATATATATTTTTTTTTTTTCAATTTATAAATAATTAATTCGATTCGTTTGCTTATCTTTGGTAGCTGGTTAGCTACAACACAGTTCGAGCCGACCTATGCCAGACAAGCTTTCCCTTGCTTCGATGAACCAGCGTTCAAATCAAAATTCCAAATTAACATACAAAGGCCAAAACATTATCATTCGCTAAGTAACATGTTACTCAGTGAAACTAAGGAGTAAGTGAATAATAAAATGGAAGTAAATTTAACAAATATTAATAAGAGCATCCCAGATGCGCAGTAATTCGTAAAACAGACACCAGATGACATAAATTTATCGTAATCCTATTTAAATAAACTTGATTGAGTGGGGTCTGTTTTATAATACTTAGTGTATCCGGGAATCACTCACATGCCTTCTAAAAAATTATCTACCTATTACTTAGGGAAAACAACAACGCGATCGACATATTTTACACCACCGCTGTTGACATGTCGACGTATCTGGTAGCATTTGTTGTCTCCGAATTTGAATCTGCGTACGATCCAAAAAATGGATCTCTCGATGTATGGGGCAGACCGGAAGTCGCCGAGTACGGCAAATTTGCTCAAGATATCGGGGTGAAAATAATCATGGAGCTGCAAAATATTACGAATATCGACTACCCTTTACCTAAGTTGGACTTGATAGGAATTCCAGATTTCTCCATGGGCGCGATGGAAAACTGGGGCCTTGCTACTTTCCGGTAACCCTATTATCTTTCCGTGACAGTATTAAGATATATTTACTACATTTGTCCAAATTTTGTATTAATTTATATGTATATTATAAAAATAATTAATTTCTTCAAAAGGGAATACGGACTTTTCTACAACGAAAAAGAAACTACATCCACATACGAAAAGTACATAATCACTGTAATAGCGCATGAGCTTGCTCACATGTGGTTTGGAAATCTCGTTACTTGCGAATGGTGGGAATATATTTGGCTCAACGAAGGATTCGCGCAATATTTCGAATGGTTTGCGTCTGATCAGGTACGTAACTTTTTTTTTCTTTTTTTTTTTTAAACATGTGTAATTAATTTTTCTTTAACAGTTTTTTTTTATAAAATAAAATTTAATTTAATAAAAAACAAAAAATTAATAACATCGTAAACATTTATATTTGCATCATCTTTCTAGATACTTCCGAAATATAAATTTATGGATCAATTTGTGGTTTACGAGTTACAATCTGCTCTATTAAAAGACGCTTCAACTTCAGCACATCCAATGACAAATCCAGTTGAAACCCCAGAAGAAATAGCTAATGCATTTGATTACGTCACGTATGGAAAATGTACGTATAATACATGATATAACATCGCATTATATCACAATGATCAAAATATGTAACGTATAACATATTCAAAAGGATATTTATTTAAAGCATTCCTTCGATATTAAAAAAAAAAAAAAATTGTAATGTGTTTCAGCCGCCAGTGTTCTACGAATGTTATTTAATGCGTTCGAGAAAGAAATTCATATAGAGGCACTCCATAATTATTTAACAAAATGGAAGTATAATACCGTACGTCCTGCAGATTTATGGAAAAGCTTCGACTCCCTTGTATCGATTTCAATTGACAGAAAAAACGTAAGCGTCGAAGAAATTATGAACACTTGGACGAATCAACCGGGATATCCCGTTGTCCTTGCCACAAAAAAAGGAAGCGAATTAACGCTTACTCAGGTAACAGCACGTAATTTTATCGCTGTTCTCAAAATTTTCTTACATGTATTTCTGAAAGTCTATAAATTAATTTAACGATAACGTTATGTATTACGTTGCAGAAGAGATTTCTAAAAAAGTATGACCCTGGCAATGAATTTTATTGGATACCAATTTTTATTTTTACTTCGTCCGATGCGACTTCAAGGGTGCCAAGCGTATCGAAAATATGGCTAGGATCGAAGCCTAAAACAGTTACTATAAATTCTAATAACGATTGGTACATCGTGAATTACAGACAAACCGGTTTTTATCGTGTGAATTACGACCTTGATTCATGGAAAACATTAATTAACAAGTTAAATAGTAAAAGCTTCGAAGCTATCGATGTCTTGAATCGGGCTCAAATTATAGATGATCTTTTTAACTTGGCTCGCGCTGATTACGTAGAATATGAATTAGTGATGAACGCAACGAGATATTTGAAGCAAGAGTCGAATCATTTACCCTGGAGAGCATTCTTAAATGGCTTATCATACATTTCTAACAGATTCGAACAACAGAAATTCCAACAAAACTACAATAAATACATCTTAGACCTGTTATCTAACATATATAACAAAATAGGCTTCTCTGATGACGATGAAGAAGAACACTTAAACAAATTGAATCGAGAAATGATTCTTCAGTGGGCCTGTAAATTAAACAAAGCGGAATGTGTAAAAACATCGAAAACAATGTTTAACGATTGGAGAAATAACAATACCCTGAAGTAAGAATCCACTGATTTTTGATAAAATTATCACGTTTACAATTCCTGCGTTCAGGAGTGGCGTTAATTATACAGTTGCTGTAAAATTTGCGATTTTTAATTAAGAGCATTAGCCAATCGAATTCATGATTTTTACAATAGTCACAAAGCAGCTGTTTCTGCCGAACGTAACCAGCAGTTGCTTTATATCTAAATATTTGATATACATATACCCTCCCATATTTTCAATTACCTTTATTTACGCGAAAAAAAAAAACTTTCTTATTTATAGAATTCCACGTGACGCACGATCAGCTGTTTATTGCACCGCGATTAAAAACGGGACAAAAGAAGATTGGGATTTCCTGTGGAAACAGTATGTGCAGACAAACTTTGCATCAGAAAAGAAAATTATTATAAACGCTCTCGGTTGCTCGATAGACGAGAAGGTACTTCAAAAGTAAGTCTTTAAATAAAACATGCAACAATATTAATTATTTTAAGTAATAAAAATTTTCCAATTATATGATTTTAAATCAATTAACACATAATTGAAGTACGCGTACGTTCCACCCGCATAAAAATAATTAAAGAATATTTATTACAACACGTTTAACGTGTTATAATTGGATTTAAAAATTAGCTAAGTGATTAATTTGGTTTTTTAACCGTTATCAATGCAAATAATTTTATAAAAATCAAGTTACATCTACTCTTTTGTATTCTATTATAGAACTTGATAACGTTATAATCTGCCATAATAATTGCTCTGATTATTTAAATACATTGTCGGAACATTCTCTCGATATACTCATATGTAACGCGTTTACAGCTATTTAGAGGAAGCAATTAAAAAAAAAGTAATAAAACACGATCCTGCTTCTATTCGCCGACAAGACGTCGCAGCGGTATTTACTTCCGTCTACAGTGCAGGTTCAATAGGAGTAGACGTTACTCTTAAATTTTTAGTAACAAATACTGAAAATTTATATGAATAGTAAGTGTCGTAACGGTAACTAATTACAATTATGATTAAAATTACAATACTTTTACATTTGTACGTTTCTTTTATAGTTTTGGAAAGTGGGACGATGTAGCAGATTTGTTTGTTAACTTAGCACCTTACATATCAACCACGGATCAACGCGATACGGTATAGATATTCAAATACTTATTTAAAGAATTCAAAGTGAGAAAGCTAAATAGCTCAAATATTCACAAAAAATCTTGATATTATACTTGATATCACACTTGAAACCACAGCTCATCAATATTAAAAATTTTAAGTAACAAGTATCTCATACGCTACAATATTTAGCATCACCCTACGTACATCATATACTATTGTTATTTAGTAATTATATAATGAATGCTAAATGTCACCGAGATTAAACAATAATAACGTAATCCTTTTCCTTACAGTTGGAGAACTATATCAATGAAAATATGGCTTCGTTTCCTAAACCCATCAGACAAAAATTTACATCCGCTCTTACTACTGCGAATGGTAATTTATTATGGTTCAAAGATAACGGTCCCAAAATCAGTCAATGGATATTGAGAGTTCAAGAAACTGAAGAAAAAGAAAAACCTGAAGCAGAACCAGATAGTTCTACGAGAATAGAATCACTGAATATTGTATTAACTTCTCTCATTGCTCTAATGTCTTACTTTTTGAGCCATTTGTGAAATATATTTAACCACTAAACATTAGATAAATTATTTTTTAGTTTTTCTTTTTATTGCGCAAAAAAAAAAAAAAAAAAAAAAAATTTAACTTATTTGTTATTTTTTTAACAATTAATAAAACATATCTTTATTATACAGTATTTTAATATTAAATGTACAAAATATATAAATAAATGTATTTTTCATTGAGTAATTAAGCAAATAAATGTAAAATAAACGTTTGGAACAACAACTGTGAACAATCTTTGATCTCTTTTACTTTTCTATTAACTTAATTGGCTGCATTACAAATGAATTTATAAATCCAACGAATAATCGATAAATTAATAACGTTATAACGAGAAATTATAAAGGATCATGTTGCACTGACAATTCTGTCCTGTCTGATCATAATTGTATGAAAAGATACTTTTTAAGAAACTAGAAGAAACCATGCGCCCAGTTTATCAAAAGATAGCGTACCTCATTACACATATTTAAGGACATTAATTAATTATAACAATTGCTTGCCGGTTCAAAAGGTCTAATCGCAAACTATGAAAAAAAATCATGTCACTTACCAATCTGCATGAGATTCAGCGGAGTTGGAGTATTCTGCTGGTGACTGTAACACAAAAAGAAATATATTAATTTCGACATGTACCTACATTATTTAACAAAAATTAATAAAAAAAAGTAAAGATTTTTTTTTTAATAAAGATTTTATTGGAGATATTAATGCTTACCTAGAGTTGCTCCGCCGATGCAGGCTGCCCATTTCAGGCCTGTTCCTCCTCTCAGTTGGGACGTGACGAGTCATCCTTCCGCGCACAAGTAACTCGCGGAATAGTTCACGACACTCCCGTCCGTCAAATCCACGATCTCGACACAGAAAATTGGCTACGATGTAAAGCAAGGTCACTTCTTTTTCCTCGATCAGTTCTCGTCAGCGGAATAAACGACGTTTGAAAAGTTGCGACAAACAACGAACGAGACGGGCCGCGATACGAAATGTTCCCCCGCGCACTTTATCTTTCTTAAGTTCCTCAAAAAGTCACTTGCCCGAAACGAGATGAGAATCCCGGCCGCGACGAAAAAGACGGATCTCACACTTTGACAATGACGGTTGCCGGAACGGAACCTGCCGAAAGAAATAGTAATGGGAGCGTCCGGTCGGAAATGCCCGAGTAATAAATACGCGGAGTAACACAACGTCGAACGCTCCGTGCACGCAGCGCCCACTAGATAACATTGTCGTTCCGAAGCACTTTTTCGAAGTACGGAACAGAGCACAAAACGACGAGTGAGATAACTCAGGCGTACGGAAAATGATTGTCTGTTCCCGAGTCGACAGCGTCGACACTTACTCGTATGCGAGACTATGCTATCCGCGGTCAAAAATACGCGAAATTGCGGAGCGCACAAGGACACGTCCGCACACACGAGGCTCCGCAAACAGACTTAGAGTCTCTAGCGCGCCGACCAATCACAGCGCTCCATAGATCGCCTGAGGGCAAGCTCGCAACGGGCCTACTCGTTCCACTGCGATTTACAAAACGAAACGAGACACAAGAACACACGCAGATGTCTCGATATCCGTCTCGAAATCCAATGCTTTCCTCGCGGCCGGCGTATCCGTTAGGCGTAGTGGAACGAGTAGTCTCATTGCGAGCTCGCGGTCAGGCGATCTATGGAGCGCTGTGATTGGTCGGCGCGCTAGGGACTCTAAGTCTGTTTACGGAGCCTCGTGTGTGCGGACGTGTCCTTGTGCGCTTCGCAATTTCGCGTATTTTTGACCGCGGATAGCATAGTCTCGCATACGAATAAGTGTCGACGCTGTCGACTCGGGAACAGACAATCATTTTCCGTACGCCTGAGTTATCCCACTCGTCGTTTTGTGCTCTGTTTCATACTTCGAAAAAGTGCTTCGGAACGACAATGTTATCTAGTGGGCGCTGCGTGCACGGAGCGTTCGACGTTGTGTTACTCCGCGTATTTATTACTCGGGCATTTCCGACCGGACGCTCCCATTACTATTTCTTTCGGCAGGTTCCGTTCCGGCAACCGTCATTGTCAAAGTGTGAGATCCGCACCTCGCGGCTCGCCCGTTGCACCTTCTTTGTCGCGGCTGGGATTCTCATCCCGTTTCGGGCAAGTAATAACTTTTAATAAAGTGCGTGAAGAACATTTCGTATCGCGGTCTTTCGGTCATTCGTCTCTCGAGTGATAGTGCCAGTAATTAGTGATAGTGATTATGAACAAAAGCAGAGCAGGGTAATACAGTGTCGAGTGATGTCAAATGCTACAACACCTTGGGATAATCCAGAAACTGCCATGGAAGGAGGGTAGGAAAGAAGAAAGGAAGGAAGGAAGGAAGGAAGGAAAGACGGACGGCCAGAAAATAACCTACCTCAACCTAACCGAAAGCTACAAATGTAAGTGAATCACTCAGCTGTTATCACCTTAAAGAAATTATAATTAATTATTGTTCCCAAATATAATGACGCGCACGATCTTTTGATAAACTGTGCGAGCATGGTTTCTTCTAATGTTATTCAAAGATACATTACAATCAATTAAATAATATTTAATAATAAACTGTTCCGTGTAGCTTACAATTAGCTAATCGTACGTTCTGTCGTTTGGCTCATTTAGTGCCGTGGAAGTAGTAATTAAAGTAAATAATATAATATACGTCCGAATGTAATTTAAATTATATTTAAAGAAACAAAAGGTGCTAAAGTACATCGGTATAAGTTTGTCGCCAAAAATAATTGAATGTGAGACAGCTTTCTTGAGAAAAAAAAAGAAATAAAAAAATAACGAACAGTTAATAATACGGTAGAAGCACGCGCTTTGTGATATCTAGTATAACAATAAAAATAACGATTATTTAACGAAATTGTTATGGCTAAGAGAATTGATCATCAATTCATTATTCTGAATTCAAGACATTGCGTTTAATACAGACACGTAAGAAGCTGATGCCTTTACAACCTAAAAAATTATACAAATTAAGAAATTGATAACTTAGGACATCCAAGAATAATAATAATAATAAAATAAAAAATATTTATAAGATAATATTTCTTACGCTTGTGAATCCTTCTAGATTTAAGTCAACAACTTTTCCCGCAGTAAGCGTCAATCGTTTCTGACACCTTAACATCATAATTAATATAATGCAACAGTCACTTGGTGGCAGATTATACCAAAGTGATTCATATATTGCATCACCGATCGCTTTACTCTGTGAATCAATTAAACCACTTGAAACATACAAAGTAAAACAACATATTTGAAATTATTTTTTATAATTAAAGATTATTTTTTTATTTCAAAATTTTTTAATAATAAAAATAACTTTAAAATGTAAAATGTGACACATAAAAATGTGTATGTACATTTACAACAATATTTTTTAAAAAATTAAAGATTCGATTGGCATACCTTTGCACTTAAAAATTCCCCTGCGTAACAGTATACAAAAACTTCCAGAGTTATTAATGTGTAGAAAATCAAGGGCTTGACCAAAGTTGATGTATTTTCCCCAGAACTAATGATCTGCATAAAAATGAAAAAAAGAATATTATTATTCAAAATTTTAAGAAATAATCAACGTTACTTACAGTTACAATCACAAAACCTGAGGAACACATAACTAATGTATTCCACAGAACTTGCATAAGTGCAATTACAGTAAATAAACTCTCGATATTTTCTGAATAAGTGATAATCTTTTGATGCTTGCAAATGAAATCTTTCATGAGAAGTAGAAATGTACTGGGATCGTATTTTTTATTATAAATTTCGAGTAAGTCCTGCTGCATAATATCAATCTGACCGCTCACATGAAGAATCTATTAACATCAGATCAATTCTAAATTAACATAAAGATAATAATTTCATATGTATAAGTTACATATACATATATTATGTAATTTAATTTTTATCTTTGCAACAAGATACGTATATAATGTTGGTTAAATAAAATAAAATGTAAATTTGATTCTTAACATAAGGGCTAAAATAATAAATACTATGAATTGAAATTAATTCAAATCAATCATACTATAGTGACATAATATTCATTAAAGTTGCTTAATTTTACTGTGAATCTTGTATATACTTACCAACGCAACAAGTAATGCATTAACCAAACCAACCAAAAGAGCCAACACCATATCATAAAGGAACTGTTCGATTAAAAAACACTCGAAAATCGGTGATTTGCTAGTATCAAAAGGGTATGCCATTTTTATGGGAAGTTCTCGAGATTTATTATTATCAGGCTCGTTCGCTTCACTCATCGCTTGAAGCACATATCCGCCGATTGACATAAAGAAAGCACAACATATATACGCACAGAACATTGTATTAGAAAAACGGCGAGATATATCTGCCATATTTGTCATCGTGCTTTTATACGAATCATTAGCCAGGCTTTCATTCCAATCTTCAACTATCGCTCTCACCATAAAATAAATTATTCTGCAAAACAGTTCTTTATGTGTAATTAATTATAAAATTTTCTTCTTATATCAGATTATATTTAATAAACGATAATGTATGTGTACCCTGAAAAGTAGATGTGGCATTTGCCACGGCGACGGTGGTTAGTGTATGACATTATCGTAATGTGCGTCGATTCTCACACGAAACCCATAGTTAGTTAATACACCTTGGGCCGGGCCCGAAGGGTGGTGATCGAGAAGACGGGAGAGGATGTCCGAAGGTAGTGAGACTGTTCTCTCTCTCAATTCTCGGTGGTTCTCAGCGGCCCGCGCTTCGCGGTGTATCAACTATGGGTTTCGTGTGAGGATCAACGCACCCCACGTCAAGGTTATGTAGGCTAGCCGCAGTAAACGCGATATCTGCTTTTCAGGGTACATACATATATCGCGACATATTTAACTAATCAAAATTACGTAATATTAATAAATAAATAGAATTGTAACGATAAAAAAAATATTTTAACAAAAAGCAAAAGTTGCCAACTCGGCGACTCGCGTAAAATTACACGATTGATCTCGCCGCGCGTATATGTATACATACATTTGTCGTTAGTGCGGGATACAGCCGTGTCTATTGATTAGTAATTGCATTAATATAAAAAGTAGATACATTTTACGTTTTTACATAAAAGAATCTTACCGACGATTATACATCAGGACAAGGAGCTTGAGAACAATGTGACTATATGCCAAGGTAAGACTGAGACAATCCATTAGAAGCCAAAGATTATTTATATCAAAATGTTCAAATATGTAAGCATATTGATAATATTGCACGGTTATTAGCGTGGTCATATAGGCACCCCAGTAAAGATTTGGAAAAGCCGAATCCGGCCACATACCAATAAAACGGAGACCGACTTCGACTGAAAAACTAATGGTATTTGTACGTGTCATTGCTCTTTATTCACTTCCGAATGTTTTAATCGACGAATACGGAAAGTTTAGTACGTGAAAAGCACGTGCACGTCATTTAATATGTTCCACACGGTGGTTAAAGCACTCAATAATCGCAGCAAAATAAACTCAAGCTACTGAGAATCAATTATAATTACTTTTCGAGAGTTTTCTCGTCGTATTAGATAATGAGAGTGTATAGCTGTACCGATTAAAAAAAAAAAAAAAAAGATATGCTATTATGCCCCGCTCTACCTTTGAATTAATAAACACTTTAATATTGCGCGGTGATAGATAATCGCTTTGGAACTGTATATTTCTCTTTTAAGGGACAATTTTATCTATATCCACCAAAAAAAAAATTTGCATTAAGTCTTGGTAAAAAAAACGTTGATGTCTGTCACGAAACCACGAAATGTGGAAAAAAAGCAAGTTTATTATAGCTATTAAATATGTTTGTAGTATCTGATAAAAACACGATATCCACATTTATTACAAGGTGAATTTTACGTACCGTTTTTGTCGAGTAATTCTACCAACTCTCTTTGCTTTTCCTTTACGTACTCTCTTACGTTGTCTATTTTTACGTCAAGCGAAACCAAAAGCCCTCCAGGTACAGGGTCTCCAAGAAAATAGTAGATTTTCGTCCCGTATTTTTCTAACATACTAACGACATTTGTAAAAATGTGAAAGTGTAAGTTATTTCAACGATATTAACCCCTGGGAGCACGATACATTGGCGCAACGTTGCACATTGCACAAACGAACGAACTTTAGACATTCAACGATCAATAACTCGTAACGAACGAAAAATCAGAAACGTGAAAGATTCTGTTCATCTTTGAAACACCCTCTGGGTTTGCGTATGCGTGACATTGTCCATCGATTACAAACGCGGCGCGTGTAGTTATTGGAACGCAACGTCGTTACCTGTACCCCACCGTTTATTTCACGACCAATATCGATTTTATATTGGGAAATATTAGTCAATGTATTCTCATACATTTAGTCAATAACCAACGTATCGTGTTGCTAGGGTATATTCAACAAAAATTAGTTTTTATACAATATATTTATGAGATCATTAAATTTGTATTCTTAACGAGTAATAAGTAAAAAATTTTATGAATTTAACAACGAAAATTTTGAACAAAAGATTTATCTATCATTAGCGTGGTCGAGTCTTTTGATATTATTTTCAAGTGTATATCTTCTTCTTTACACCTGTAAATTTTCATTAGCAATGTATTAAAATTAATTAAATAATTAATATATTAAAAATTAACATTTATATAAAAAATATGAAACTAATTACCATGGAAAAATAAATTATTCTCTAATTTTATACAATATAATTTTTGTTGAAGTAATCTTGTGCCTCGTAAAAAATTTGTGTTCGATTACGCGAGAATAACAATTATATTAAAATTATTGTAGTCGAAGTAACTCTGAATATGCACATATAACAATCGATGAACATTATTTTAAACCTAATACATTGCATTTAATACAGAAACGTAAGAAGCTGATGCCTTCATAATCTAAAAATTTGTACAAACTAAGAAATAGGTGACTCAACATGCTAAAGAATATATTTATAATAAAATATAATAAATTACGCTTGTAAATCCTTCCAAAGTCAAATCGACGACTTTTCCTGCGGTGATTGTCAATCGTTTTTGCGACCTTAATATTACAAACAATAAAATTCGACTACTCGTCGGAGGCATGTCGTACCAAAGTGATTCATATATTGCATCGCTAATTGACCTGCTCTAAAAATTAAGCACGTTTAATTTGAAAACTCATGAACAATCACAGTAGATAACGATCGACAAACTAAAAAGCGTTTTTTATCAATTGGAACATATATTAACGTTTCTTTAAATAAAAATATAATTACTTTTTATATTGTTGTTAACAATATATTAACACGGATAATTATAGTGAGAAATATGTTCTTCACAAACCTTAGCACTTAAAAATTCTCCTGCAAAACAGAGTATAAAAACTTCTAAAGTAATTGCTATATAAAAACTCACAGATTTGATAGAAGTTGTTCCACTATCGTCGGTACCAATAGTCTGCAATAAAACAATGATGAAAGCATAATTGTTGTAAAAAGCGCGGAGCAACCGATACGATCGTTACTTACAATTACAATCACAAAGCCAGTGCAGCATATAACTAAAGTATTCCATAAAAGTTGCATTAATGCGATATAAGTATACAAGTGTTCAATATGTTCTGATAGAGTAATAATCTTTTGATGTTTGCAAATAAGATTTTTGATAACGGCTAAAGATGTGCTGGGGTTGTATTTAGCGTTGGAAATTTCATTTATATTTTGTCGCATAATATCTATTTGACCGCTTACGTGAAGTATCTATAAATATAATATAGTTGAATTTCAAAAGTGTAACTTGTCTTATATTATGAAATATTATGAAATTAATTAAAATAATCATATCAAACCGTGTGCTCAACACTATTGTAATTATAAGCAGTAAAGAAAACGTACAAAAAAGATACATTTTAATTATTACAAAAAGTACAAAAAATCAAGCTCGCAGAGTCGCGTCGGACTCACCAACGAGACGAGTAATGCGTTCATCATACCAACTATAGAAGCTAACACCAATTCGTAAAAGAATTGTCCGAATAAAAAGCATTCAAAAATGGGTGATTCACTGACGTCAAAAGGAAATTCCATCTTTATAGGGAGCTCTCGCGAATTATTGTCAACTCCATCGACGTTGCCCATTGACTGAAGCATATGTTCGCCGATTGATAGAAAAAACGCAGCTAACGCGTTAATGCTGATCATCACGTTAGAGCAACGACGTGATAAATCCGCTACGGCCATCATCGCGGACTCGTACGAGTCATTGATAACGCACTCTTTCCAGTCTTGATCCATCGCTTTTACAATATAATAAAATGTCCTGCAGGAAGCAGCTTATATATCGAGTATTGTGCATGTTGATACATTTCTTTTCACATTAAAAAAAAAAAAAAATGGCAACTACTTAATTTTATCTAATATATAAATACTAATGATAAACCCGGTCCTTCCTTGATTTTATCGAAATTATTAAATAACAGTAATTCTATTATTTTATTATTCACTATTATTTGTTAATTACGTTTGCAACAAAATACTTCTTACCGGCGATTCCACCATAAAGCTAAGAGCTTGAGGAAGGCGAGGGTGTACGCAAGAGTAAGACCAAGACAGTCCATGAGAAGCGAGATATCGCTTAGGTCAAAGTGCGTGAGGACGTACGCGTACTGATAATATTGCACTAACACCATTGTTGCCATGTAAATTAACCAATAAAGAGTCGCGTAAGTCGAATCCGGCCACATACCGATGAAGCGTAGGCCGATTTCAACAGGACGGCTGATGGTACTGGTACGCTTCATCGTTTTGCGACAATTATAAGACTACAAACTGATAGCTACCGAAATGTCAATGCACCGTAGCGCGCATAAACTTTGTAAAACGCGCGATGTGACCCGTCGTTCTTTGAAGAATCGTGGGGGTAGACGATAATGCGCAAGTCCTTCGTCGATCAATTGCAGTTATATGTAATTACGCGCCACGGTTATTACAATCTTATTATTTCTTGAGAACTTAAAAGCTTCCCAAATAAAAAAAAAAAAAAAACAAAAAAAAAGAAAAAGAAAACAAATAGTCTCTACTTACTTCTCTAAAATTACTCGAAGAAATAAAAATTTCTAAATGCAAAGAGAAAATTATTCCTACTGTCTAACAGTCTCTACATAAGACAAAAAACATGCATATTAAAAAAAAAAAAAACATGTCAAGCTGCAGGCAGGAGATTAAGGCAAAATGGAAAGAGAAAGTGATGAACGCTCGGTGTTTAAATACTCGTGAAATCTAGATTACTCTCGGTAACAATATTATTTTACACAAATAAGATCTTTTATTATATTATTAAAAAATTAAACCTCTATAAAATAGGTGGATACAAACTTTGCGACATTTCTTGTATTAACATTTATAATAAGTATGTATCGTGATTCCGTTCAACAGAATCAATCATTTCGCTAAGCTTATTTTTGTCATAACGTACAGAAATTAGAGTGTCTATTTCTTTAGAAAATATGCATTTCTTATTAATGTAAAGAAATAAAACAAATAAAATACTTAATTTTAGAAGAGTATTCTCACCTTTATACTCGAACGCAACTCTTCATTTTTTTCTCAATATAATGCGCTTAAAACCGATATATACGACGCGGACGATTTCATAATCTGTAGCAAATAAACGCATAAAAATTTTGGTTTCAACTTTGTAATTTTACATTTTTTTAAACTTTCAGATTTAAACATATTCACCGTAGTAAAACCTTCCAAGGATAGATCGGTTATTTTACCCGCAGTGATGGTCAATCGTTTCTGCGATCTCAGCATGAGGAACATCAAGACCCGACACTCGCTGGGTGTTAGATCGTACCAGAAACACTCGTACGCAGCATCACTGATGGATTTACTCTGCAACAGCGAACGAGCACGATTAATCGCACCTTCCTGGTAAGTAAATGTTTAATTTTAATAATTCTACGACGCTACCATTACGCTCCCTTTCGCTGACCTTAGCGCTGAGATATTCTCCGGCGTAGCAAAAAACGAACGCCTCGAGAGTTATTGCGACGTAAAAGATAAGAGATTTTGTGATCATCGTAGCACCTTCTTCTGTACCGATAGACTGCAATGTGCGTACGATATATATAGAGTAAAATTTATATGCGTTTAAGCATAAATTTGTGTTTTCTTTATAAAAAAAAAAAAAAGATTATGTCCAAATTATAACTCACTATTACGATTACAAAACCTATGCAACAAATGACTAAAGTATTCCAGATAAATTGCAACAATGCTATGTTTGAAAAAAGATCTTCGATGTTGTCTGACAAATCGATAATTTTCTGATGCCTATTGATTAAATTTTTAATAACGGTTAGAGAAGATCTTGATGCATTATTCTTAGTAGATATTTCTTTGAAGCCTTGCCGCATAATATCAATTTGCCCACTTACGTGTAATACCTGAAAAACACATTTAGCTTTAAAAATATATTAAATCAATATCGTTGTTATTTTTACAAAAAAAAAAAATTGCACAAAATTGTAGTAAAGATTAAAATATTTATTAACATTAAATAAATATTATTAAAAGAACAAAAATATCTGATTAAACTATGTTATATCAAAGTCCTCGTTTTAACGGAGAGAAAAAAAATTAAATTATAACAATACGTTAATATGTTAACATCTTCAGAAATAAGTGCAAGGCTGTAATGCAAAAACAATAATTTATTTTATATGTATATATTCGACGAAATCGAAGTTAATTTTGATAGAGTTTAGATTAAATTACAAATGTAAAATACAGTCAGATCTTACCAGAGTAACGAGTAAAGCGTTCAACATAGCGATGACACAAGCTACCGATAAATCATGCAAAAATTGGGCTATCAATATCAATTCAAAAATCGGAGATTTGTCGACCTCAAAAGGGAACTCCATCTTGATGGGCAGCTCTCGAGTTGAACTTTCGCGATTATCTTTTTGAATCATCGATCGGAGTATAGGACCGCCAATCACGTAAAAAAATACGGCTAACGCATTTGTCGTGATCATCACGTTAGAGCATTGACGAGATAAATTGGCGTGCTTAATCATAATAGATACATCCGAGTAGACTGCAATCCCGTCGCTCCAATCTTTATCCATTGTGTTTAGAATGACGTACAACTTTCTGCAGAATATTTCGGAAACGTATTATTCGGGCGGAAATGTAAATTGAAACGGCACGAAGAGCATAATCGATCGCTGATGTAGTCTAAGCAGAGAGTCTACGCATTATTCATAATCTTACCGACGATTGAACCAGAGATTGATCAGCTTAAGGAACGACAGGCTGTAACCCAATGTAATACTTAACCCGTCTACAAAAACCGAAAGGTCGCTGATGTCAAAATGCGCGAGAACATAGGAATATTGGAAGTATTGTACTATCGCCACCGACACGATGTAAGTCCACCAGTTAACATTCGCGTATACGCAACGCGGCCACATTCCGATGAAACGTAAACCCGCCTCGACTGACTCGCTAATAGTGCTTGCGCGTTCTACCGCACCTTTTCCTAACTCTGACATGGTTCTTTAAAAAAAAAGAAAAAAAAGAAAAGGGACTGTCACATCCGAGCTGTGTAAATCTCCTCGATGTAATAACACGTCGGACATAGTAAAAAGTCGAGGCAGCAAAAAAAAGGGAGATAAGAAATGATAATAAACTGTCGATCAATCGTAATTATCCGTACTTTGCAGAAATGGCGAATAAAATTGAATGTTCGCCATGTTTTGCTGAATTATAGACGCGCGAAGGAAAATGTTACATGTAGAAAAAGTAATTTATCTAAGTTTTTTTTTCTCGCCAATTTAAAAACATCAAGTTTTCCGAGAGTCTAATTTACCGAGTCATTTACTTTAAAGATGCATAAAGCTTTTCCCAAGATCGCTCGGCGCTTACTGAAAGAGCAACGAATTAAATATACTGATTGCGAGACGTAAAGCGAACATCGAAGTAGAGATAAACAAAAATGTGAAGCAAGTTAGGCAATATATGGCACGTCAATACAAACTCTTTTTTTATATCAAATAAGATTATTTAAAATAATTGAAGCTATTAGTACACAGAGTTCCATTATTTTTTTTACATCAAAATATAAAAGAAGATATAGTATATATTTAAACATATGTGCACAAGTAACGATGAAAGCCTATACACTTTATTTATAATCTGCGGAAGGTAAATTGATACATTATCTACAAATAAATAACTTGCATAATTATTATCAGTTCGTCACATATGTCGTCAAGTAAGAACCGATAAAAAAGTCCTAATATTTTTAGCAACACGTAATGGCCATTGAAACATAATGGCCCGTCTCTGAACTTCAATACACCGCGTGCAATACCGACACGTACGAAGCAGAAGCCTTTATAATCTAAAAAATTTATGTTAAATAACAATATAATAAAATATGCAGGAAAATTAATTTATAAATAAATAAATAAACGATTTAAGTGTCATATATAATTTTTTTTTATAAAAATAGGCACATTTTAATTAAAAAATTATCTTGTAAAGTTACCAAGCGATTTATGCAAATGACAATTATTTGAAATAAAATGAGCGTTAATCTACCAAAATTAAAGTTTTATTAGCAGAAAATTTGGGATTGAAATCTTACGCTCGTAAATCCCTCAAGTGACAGATCCATAATCTTTCCAGCCGTAATGGTAAGCCTCCTTTGTGATCTCAATATTATAAGCAGAACGAACTTGCTCTCATCCGGTTTAAAGTCGTACCAAATTGATTTGTATGCCGCGTCGCCAATCATCTTGCTCTAAAGAATAATGTCGCAAAAATGTCGTGTTGTCAGTGAAATAAATTATTAAATCTACATAAAAATTTTGTTTATACTATTTAAAAAATCACAGTTTAGACATGATTCGATGATATGGAAGTTATTATATTGATTATAAAAATAAACTCTCACCAAATGAGGATATTGTATCATTGACATTAATTAAAATAATTATTTAAATAATATATATATATATATATATATATATATATATATATATATATTAAAAAAATCGTTATTTAATGCATAAAAAATAATTTTTTTTTTTTTAAACCTGTATATGACGTAATATATATTATAACTCAAATTATTTTCCTGCAACATATTCTAGTTAAAAACAAAGGTTTATATTTTTTATGTCGAAAAGAAAGGTAAAAGAAATTGCTCATTTAAATATTTGTGCGTTCTTCATAATAAAAATGCAATTGCCATTATTTCAAATTAGTACACACAATGTATAACTGAAATATCGCATAAATTGACGTGTCTATAATGCGAATCAAGCACAAAGATCTCGATTATTCCGACCTTAGCGCTGAGATATTCTCCGCAAAAGCAGAAGATAAAGGCTTCTACTGTAGCGGCCATATAAAACACTATAGCTTTTATTAATGCCGCGCTGTCAATTGTATCCGAATCTTGCATCGTGCTAAATGACTGCAACATCGAATCGCAATATAGATTATTATCGTTGCAAGATGCATATCACGCTTTTGCATTTTTTTATTTTTTGCGAAGAATAACTTACTGTTATGAGTGTGAATCCTATACAGCAGGTCAGTAATATGCTCGTCAAGAACTGGACTAGAGCTATATAAGAGAAGATTCTTTCAATTTTATTTGAAAAGGTGATGATCCTTTGATGCTTGCCGATTAGCGCCTTCATAGATAAATTCAGTTGTTGATTCTTCTTTTCAGAAGAAATATCTTTTAATTCGTCGCATAAAATTTCTATTTGACCGCTCGTATGAAGAATCTGCAAAAACAAGACGAGTTCCATCAAATCGTATAATACGAATTAAAGAAAAATTTGCGTTATCAAAGGTAGCGGATGCTAAAGAAAATCTTGCTACAAATTATACTTACTAATGTAATGAGCAGGGAATTAAGCACGCCGCTCACGCAGGAAGATATTAATTGATAAAAGAACTCCAGACACAGGACGACCTCGTACAGCGGTGATTCGTTACACCGCGACGGGAGTTGTAACTTTAGCGTAAATGCACGTACAGGTGTTTCGACTCCGTTGACATCGTCGGGATGAGATGCAAGTACCTCAATGCCGAAGCAGCACACCGCTACCGAGTGAAGCCCAATGATCACGTTGGAGAATCGTCGCGACAAAATTGCCTTATTCGTCATGATGTGCACCTCGTTGCTGGTGACTTCCTTCCAATCAGCAGCCATCGCAGCTAGGACGTCGTAAAATATACTGCGGGAGTTTACTTTATCTTGGTGTATGAATAAAATAATTCACCCCGACAATGAGATAAGACGAATGGATTTCGGGAAAAGCAGTTGGCCTGTTTTTTTTTTTTTAACGCACACGTAACCGTAAATACATGAGAAATATTCTCTTACCGACTATTTACCCATAATATTGTCAGTTTAAGAGCCATAACGGTATATTCTATGGTAACGCTTAAACTATCCATTAAGTACGACATGTCGTCGGTTTTGAAATGGATAATGATCCACCAGTACTGATAAATCTGCACGGTAATAATAGATAATATCCAAAAACAACGAAACAACAGCAAGCATGGCGTATTAGGCCAAAATCCTAAAACTCGAAGACCGATTTGCACCGAAAGAGAAATAGTGCTGCTAATGGCTGTTATTTTATCGTGTCGCGACATCTGAAAATTTTATGCAAATAATAAGATCCCAATTAATATCTCCTGTTACGTAAAATTCGATCAAATTTGCGACATATGCGATATCAGAAACACAATTTCGGGTCGACTCTGTCAGCGTCGTAAAGTCGGACTAAGACCAACAAGCTGTGTATGATTTTAAAACAACTCTAGAGTCGTTGGCAAGTTGAAAGGGCAAGCATCGCTGACTAACCCCTAGCAAGATAATTGCCGATCAATTGCAACCATAGTACAAAAATTACGGTGGTTTACTTGAAACGGAGAAATAATTGTAACAATCGACAAATGATTGCAATTTACGGCCATATAATGATTGTCTTATTCCATTCTAAAAAATGTCGCAGACAAACGAAACGAATTAATAGCTTAAAAAATGCAAGAGACGACTTTTTTTTTTACATGAGCTGCGCAAAAAGCATGCGTGATAGAATAATCGGTTCTTTCAACAAAGCCATTAAATATACTGAAAGACATAAAATGAACATCGAGATGAAGACGAGATAAAATGTAAGGGACAATATGTTATACAGTCGAATTTTGTAAACGTATTTTTTTGTATTTAAAAAGTTATTGAGTGAGAGAAAATGTGTTGGGGTAAAGCTCTTCAAGTTCGGTCTTAGTTCACTTAGAAAAGAACGTTACTGCGATATTGAATAATGTCCATTGACAAAAAAATGTCATCGAGAAACTAGCTTTTGGTGTGCGTTTAATTTTTCTTTTTATTTATTTATTTATTTTTTAAGATAATTAAATTGTTTTAAAATATATTTTTTATTTTTAATTAAAAAAATAATCTTTAACAACTCGGTTGAACACGAAACTGATAATAAAAATTCGATTTACTTTAATAAACGAGGACGTTAAAATGTGCATACAGATACCGATGTAGAAAATTTAAATTTGTTTTATTCATTGTGGAAAGTAAATTGATACATTACGTATTATCTACATTCAATTTGCATAATTATTGTCGATTTATCATACCGACAAGAGAGGAAAGTGTTTCTACTACCTTGATGCACGTAGCTCATCTTCAAATTTTAATACATTGCATGTAATATTGACACATACGAAAGCGAAGCCTTCATAATCTACCAAATCATTACAAATAATAACGTAATAAATAACTATTAAATAAATAAATTTTATTTAAATGTTAATAAAATAATTGCTCTACTCAGATAAATATTAAAAAATAAAAAAATAATACTTACACTCGTGAATCCCTCTAACGACAAATCCATCATTTTTCCAGCTGTAATAGTAAGCCTTCTTTGTGATCTTAATATTATAAACAAAACAAGTTTGCATTCGTTGAGTTTGAAGTCGTACCAGATTGAATTGTACGCTGCATCGCCAATCATTTTGCTCTGGAAAAAAAAAAAAAATGTTATAGAAATGTTAAATTGCAAATGAACTAAATAACTCTCTTTTTATTTAAAAAATAAATAAAAAGTATAAGCATAGTAAAAGTAATATAATATAATATATTAAAGTTTAAACAATATTACTTTAATTATCTAAATATACAAATGTCTATGCGATTATTGGCAATTTCAATAATTATTTTAATATAAAAATATAGTTTTAAAAAATAGATTTTTTTCTTTTAATTTTTAGGTCTAATTAAAGTTGACACTCAATACCTTAGCACTAAGATATTCTCCGCAAAAACAGAAGATAAACGCTTCTATCGTAACAACCATGTAAAATATTAGAGATTTAATTAACCCCGAGCTATCAATTGTATTTGAGTCTTGAGTGTTGATTGACTGCAACATTGAATGTTATATAGATTGCTTCTGCAAAACATTAATTGTTTTTCTTTTTCAGTTTTAATGAATAATTATTTACCGTTACAATCATAAACCCTAAACAGCAAATCACCAAAGTGCTCGACAAAACTTGAATTAGAGCTATGTAACAAAAAATTTGTTCAATACTACCCGAGAAAACGATAATCTTTTGGTGTTTGCTAATCAGTGCTTTTATAGATAAAATTAATTCCTCTTGATTATTCTTCCCTAAAGAGATATCTCTCAATGCGTTACATAAAATTTCGATCTGACCGCTAATATGAAGAATCTGAAAGCACAAATTCTTAATCACGCGATATAAAAAAAAAAAAAAAAAAAAAAAAAATCACTTTGTTAAAAGTGTCAATTAAATAACATAAATTATACACATTATTATGCAGAACAAAGCGTAACGTGCGAAAAATGTTTTGTGACAAAAATCTTAAAGTAAATGACAAAAATATATAAAACTTTTTTCCAGATTACACTTACTAACGTAATAATTAGACAATTTAATACACCATTTGTAGCGGAAGCTACTAATTGATGAAGAAATTCCAAAAGCATAATAACCTCGTACAAAGGCGATTCGTTACATTCGAATGGGAGTTGCAACTTTAATGTAAACTCGCGAACGGACGTCTCAATTCCATCAACGTTATAATTACTAGTGCGGAATACAAGCACGTCGATAACATATACAATTACTGCTGCTGAGTGTAGTCCGATGATCACATTGGCAATATATCGCGATATATTTGCTTTGCTCGTCATAGTCTGCATTTCGTTAATAGCAGCTTCTTTCCAATCTGCAGCCATCGCAGCTAAGACATCATAAAATATACTACGGCAATTTATTCTATCTGAATGTAAGAATAAACAACGTTTGTAAGATAAGAATACAATGAGACGACGTGCAATCTGTACGCAAAATAGACGTTATTAGTTACGTATATACGATTTAAGATTGAGATTAAGTGCATTGTAGTGCTTTTCTTCCATATTTGATGCAAATAAACTGAAGTTCTTTGTTAAAAATTAAATAAAAAAACATCGCAAAATCTCTGTTAAAAAAAAAAAAAAAAAAAAGAACTACTGTGAGAGTAAGTACTACTGTGAGAACTGTGGCTTTCGGAAATTATTAACACAAATAAACTTGATTCAATTGTATGAGAGCAGTTTCTTACCGACTATTTAACCACAAAATTATCAGTTTTAAAGACATTAAGGTGTATTCCACGGTGACACTCAAACCGTCTATCAAATGCGACATGTCGTCGTTGCCAAAGTGAATAACGACCCACCAGTATTGAAATGTCTGCACTATTCCGGTGGTCAGAATCCAAGCACCTCGGAACAAGAACGCATACGGCGCGTTCGGCCAGATCCCGATGCTTCGAAGACCGATTTGCATCGAAAGGCCAACAGTGCTTACAATCGTCATTTTACCTTTGCACACTCTACATCCAAGTGTAACAAAACTGATATACCAATTTATATCTCTTGTTACACGTGAGGCATGTCCGAAAATTCGACATCGACGTTGTTCGAAATATAATTTAGGGCTGTTGACGTTGTACAGCCATGGATTACATGGCAGTGCTTTAAAGCAACTCTAGAGTAGCTGGTTAATCATGCAAAAGTCGCCGACTAAACGCAGCCATAGAAGTAATCGCCGATAAATTGCAACTAACTGAGAACAATTGGGATGAAAAAAAGGCATTTACGTTGAAACAATCGAGGAATAATTACAAGGTACAACGCAATATAATAATTTTTTTTTTCTTTTTTTCTAAAAAATATCACGTAAATAATGATACAAATTAGTTATTTAAAAGATGCAAGAGGCGGCTTTTCCACTTACACTGCGCAGAAGTGCGGTAGAATAATAGCGCTTTCAAGAAAACCATCACGTACACCAAAAGACAACGATGGTATCACGTACTCTTTACACAGGATTAACTAAAATACACACTTAATGTAACAATTTATATTATTTTATTTGTATCCACGGTGTGAATTAAATTGTTACAAGCAATTTATAGAAAGAAATAATATTTTGACGCAGGTACTGTTATATATTCTTCAGCATTAATACATTGCGTATAAAACAGATATGTACGACGCGGATGCTTTTAAACTCTAAAGAAATTAAGCAAGATGTAATAAATCAATTTATACAGATCGATAAAACGAAACAATTTAACTGCCATTAGTATAAAAAGATCTAAATTACTGAAAACTGCTTTCGCATAATTAGCTGTCAATTATATTCTTAAATTATCTTACATTTGTAAATCCTTCTAATGATAAATCCATAAATTTTCCTGCAGTTATCGTCAGACGCTTTTGCGATCTTACTATTACAAACAGCAAAATGCGACAATCCCGAGGTTTAAGAATATACCAAGCAGATTCATATACAGCATCGCCGATTGTTTTGCTCTAAAATGCGAACAGAAAACAAGTGTATGTGCAAAAACGAAATACATCTTCGACAAATCTTTGTGTTTCATGAGTAATCCTTCCGATTTGAACTACGTTTTTATTTGCGATACAACTTACAATCTTTTAAACAGTCTAATTAAAAAAAAAAAAAAAAAAATATGACAATCACTGATTACTCACCTTGTTACTTAGATATTCACCAGCAAAACAAAAGATGAAAGCTTCCAAAGTGATGGCAATATAAAAAGAGAAAGATTTCACTAACATCATAATGCCTTCATCTGTGTCCAATGCCTGCAAGCTCAAAAAGAAATAAAAAAAAAGAAAAAAAGAAAAAGGTTCATGAATCTAAGATAACTTAATTTATTTTAACCTAAATATTTAAAATAAAAATGTCTTTTATAGAAATTTAATACTTAAAGGTAATGACAAATTATTTATTTTTAATATTAAAAACATAATTGCATTCACGCACGTGAAATGTATAAATAACAAATTTACTCACGGTTACTATGAGGAAGCCGATGCAACAAATAATCATCGTATTCGAAAAAAATTGCATCAGAGCGATATGAGTAAAAAGACTTTCAATGTTCTCCGAAAAAGTGATAATTTTATTGTGTTTATTAATTAAGAATCTTGTGACAGTAGTGGGCAAATCATAATATTCTATATCCTCGGAATCTTTGGGACAAATTTCTTTGACTTTTTCATGCATAAGATCTATTTGTCCACCAACGTGCAGCATCTATATAATATGAGTAAAAAAAAAAAATGCTATAATTTACTTACGTGGGAAAAAGTACATAATTTTATATGCATTTATGTGCATTGTTGTATCCTTAGTAACCTTAGGGAATCTGCAGATTTCTTGCACGTCGGGCTAATGTAACATAATTAACTCACCAACGTAACCATTAATGCGTTGAGCATACCCATAGCGGTGGCGACCGCCGTTAAACGTAAAAATTGCACGAGTATCACTACCTCGTAGATTGGCGATTCACAAAATTCGAACGGCAACTCCATTTTTATAAGCAATTCTCGGCAATTGTTATCGATTGTGCCAAAATTAACGGACGCAATGCTGTAAAGCAACACCGCCGTCGAGTAAAATCCGATAATTAATTTCGAGCAGCGATGCGCGAGAACTGCCTTGTTAATCATAGTGTACATAGTGGAATACTCGTGCCAGTCGTTAGACATCATCGTCAGGATATCTTTGAATATTCTGTAATGTAGATAAATACTTGAAACGTCGATTGCCAAGTTAGTATTTTTTTTTTTTTTTATCTAAATAGCTACACTGAATTATTAACGCATAATATAATTACAACACTTATTATTTTTACAGGTATTTATTTAGACCGCTCGAAACTAGATATTAAATACATGGAAAAACATTTTGTAACACTTGCTTGGCAATCAACATATTTTTCACATCGTACAATGTTTAATTTTGAAAGATTAATATTACATAATTTATATGTTGTACTTACAACAAATTATCATAACACTTACCGGTTATTGAGCCATAAGACAATCAACTTAAAAAAGAGAAGACTGTGTGGCAAAGTGGTACTCAAACCGTCTATTAAATGTGGCAGTTCTTTGGTGTTAAAGTGTGTTAGAACATAATGATATTGAAAAATTAATCCTATTCCCATTACTAATATCCAAACCAATTTGAAGAGAATCGAGGAATTCGGCCATATTCCAGTAAGACGGAGACCAATTTCAATCGGTCGACAGACAGTGCTGGATGGTATCATTAATTCCTAAGTTTTAAATTTTTCTTTAACCTGATAAAGTTGAACAAAACGGATCTAAATTTTTGCAGTATGAACACTCTGCCGATACTTTCTGAGGGATAAGTTTCAAGATGTTAACATAGAGACCAGATATGACCCCACTTTCACGACTGGCAAGCAATTGCGAACGCCAGATGTATATTTTCGTTTCGTGATTAAAAATGCAGATAAAAGTTCCTACGATCGAATAATGATTGCAAGCCTCGATGGGCAAAGAACCAACAGAAATACTATTTGGCGACTTCCGGAACAGAACAACCTTCTATTATTGTTATTGTAAGTGATTTACTTTAAATATGCAAGAAAGTATAGAAAAATTGCAGTGCACTAATATAAGAGTGATGATCGTCAAAGTGGTCATCATAAAAAAAATTTTCTGAACGAAATAATAGGAATAAATTCCATCTATAAGAATATAATGCTGAATAATCGTGAATAAAGTGCATAAGAAAATGTAAAAAAATGAGACATTTTTTATATGTATGTAATTTGGATAAAAAATTGCGTTAAAAGTGATTTTGTGTAAATAAAAAAAAAAACGAATAAAATTAGCTGACATAGATAGCTGATTAAATTGTATGACGATGCGGATATCTCATCATCTTATTTTCATCTCATTTGCCCCGTAATATTGAGTAATCTTTTAGAATTCTGAAATATAATTTTAGAAGAATTAAAAAAAAAAAAATTGCTATCAATGCTCATCGTATATACATATATTCGGTAATCGTCGATCTTTCGAAATTATTCATTTCACGTAATGTAGAATGTTATAAGAGAAGGAAAGTACACTACTATGATTTTAGGTTTGATAAAAAGAAAAAATAGATCATAAATAATAAGTTTCATACTGTATATCGAATATGCCCAGATGTTCAATCGCAAATTTTTTTCCTTTAAAAATGCAAAAGGTGCATTTTGAATTAGCTTGTGCATCGTCATGTGCTACTAAAGTTATAATCATAAGACAAAGAGAACTTTCCCCATAGAAAATGTCGGACATTCTTCATTTATACAATTTTTTTTGCATTACAATTGGATTCAAGACATTTATTGGTTCGCAATAATTTAATTTAGACAAGAACGATCTATATTTACACAAAATTTTTATACGTTTGGATTTTGAATTTTAATACATCGCGTGTAACACCGATACATAAGACGCAGATGCCTTCAAAATCTGTAAAAGAAGTTACATCAATTTTATTGTTTAATAATTTATAATATTTATCACAATTATCATAAAAGAAAATATAAATCCCTAAATTCTTACGCTCGTAAAACTCTCGAGAGATAAATCTACAAATTTTCCAGCTGTCATTGTCAATTCTTTTTGAGATCTCATTATTAATAAGAATATGATTTTACTCTCCGTAGGCTTTAATTTATACCAAAATGAGTTATATGCCGCTTGATTTATACACTTGCTCTAAGATAGGAATAAGATATTAATATTGAATAAAATATTTGCATATATTTTTATGCAATAATTTTGTAATTAACATAATTTTATGATTAATTTTTACGTTATATATATAAACGGAAAAAAAATCTGACAACCTATGATCAAACAAGCGAATTTTTGCAGCTTCTCTTGTCGTTTTCTTACCTTAGAGCTGAGATATTCGCCACTGAAGCAAAGTATAAACGCTTCTAAATTTACAACGGCATAATAAGGTATGATTTTCATCATCACGGCATCCGCGTCCGGAGAATTAAGCGACTACGATCAGAGACGGATTCTTCGTACAAATCACAAGATTCTATTGAAAAAGACGAGCGTATCGGATTACTCACATTTACAATCACAAACCCCAGGAAGCAAATGACAAACGTGTTGGAAAGAAATTGCATCAGTGCCATGTAACAAAACACATTCTCGATATTTTCCGCGAAGGCAACAATCCTTTGATGCCTAATCACGACAGATCTTAATGCGACCATATGCGAGTCGTGTTTATCATCGGCTACAGAAATCTCCAACAATTCGTGGCATACTATATCAATCTGTCCGGCGATGTGAAGTATCTAAAAGTGATGGTCCCGATTTTTCCCGGGGGCTAAAATCTACCAACGATCTAGCTAATATACATACGTATGGGATCTGTTAACTCAAATATCTGGCATTCAAATTGCTTCATTAAAATTAAATTAATTTTTTGAATAAAACTTTTTTTTTTTTTTTTTTTTTTTGGGAAAAATGTAACGCTCTTCGATTTAAAATCAACTTACTAACGTCACAATGAAAGCATTCAGCATTCCTGCTACGAGCGCCGAGGTTAATTGTAGAAGAAATTGCATGATCATGACAATTTCGTAAAACGGCGACGTATTGCATTCAGACGGCAGCTTCATTTTGATAATAAAAGACTTCTCTTCGACAGTTTGCCCAGAGTTTGCTGCATTTTTTTGAGCGATTATATTACCGGTCGCAAATAAAAGTAGCACGATCGAATATGCAACGATGCTGCATTTTGAAAATCGATGAGATAAAATTGCTTTGCTTATCATCGGCTGCATTTTTGATCGAATGGACGCGCACTGATTCCAGTCTTCCGTCATCATCTCAAGAATATTATAAATGACACTGAATAACACGGTATATACACGTATTATTAATAAACATAAATTAAGAACGATAATTAAGTTTCCAAAAAATTAAGTTCCACACGGTAAAGCCTCGATCTTCATTTTTCTGTTTAAATAAAACATGTCATCAAGATGTAACACGTTTAACGTTGGATTGTGAGCAAATTAATTATTTTGCACCCTACACGTTTAATTTCGAATTAAAAAAAATTAAATTAATTTTAAATTAAAATATTAACGCATATATTTGTTTCTTATTCCTCAGTTAACAACGTCGCTAACGAGTCTTACCGCCCGTTCAGCCAGAGAAGGCTCAACTTCAAAAATAACAAGCTGTTCGATAAGCACAGGCTCATAGAGTCCATGATATCTGGCAGAGTATCGGAACCGACGTGACTGAAGAGATACCAATACTGTAAGAACTGCGAAACGACCATCACCGTCGTCCAAACGACGCGCATCAAAAGTCTACACGAAGAGTCTGGACAAATACCGATCAGTCGCAAAGTGAACTTCATTGGACCACCGATGGTGCTCGTAGGTATCATTTTTTTCTCTCTTTCTTTGTCTTTATCCACGCTATCCGATTAATTACTCGATTTCGACAATCGTTACAGTCTCAGTCACCGGTTGTCTCTCCGTTCTAACGACGTAGATTCGTAATTCTATCACGTTTCTTATGGGAAACAAGACGAACTCCTCTCCTAATTAAAAGCGATTACTCGTGAGTCACCTAACTGCGTACTGATATTCGGGTACTGATATCAGACGAGATCTCAGAACTAGTTTAACGCTATAAAATCTTTTCAGGAGAGCTGATTGACTTCGAAGAAGCAGCGGACAAAGTACTGCTTTTGCGCAGAACAATACCATCGGCTACAATTACCGAAGATTATTATGCGAAGTGCACGTAAATATATAACGACCGCTGAAGACGATTGTCGAGGAAAGGTACTATTGGATGTAAGCGATAGAAAAATCGTACGTATTCCGTTATGCATTACATCATTCGCGACATCAGTTAAAGGATCAAGAGTCGTTTACGTTAAAAATGTACTGGTATAATTTATCAAATTGTTTCGTGGACTTTTAAGCAATCATATGAAAAATTAAAATGCAATTGTCCGCAGATAATGAAATATAAAGGCGAACTGTAATAGTCCAAGTGGTCGCGACACGTTTACTATACATCATGGAGGAGGACACTCTTGAGAAACGCTTTAGCATCAGCTGCCTGATTATTTCATTGTGATAATAGATTAATATCAAATATCAAACTGTTTTTACACGAAGAATTCAGAGTTTTCATCGCTGCTATCATCTGAAATGTAAAGAAGATTAAATATAATCTAAATATTATATATATATAAGATACGGAAAAGGATGATGATAAAGGTAATAGCAAAAATATTATACTGGTAATTAATAAGAGAGCGAAACTAAGACACATTCACTTATTAAAAAGGAGATCAAGAAAAAAATCACTTTTATATCTAAAATATAAAAGCTTTGCTTTAATTGTTTAAAACCAAATTTAATCTCAATTTTATTTCTAGTCTGATATAGAATTTTTGTAATGTAAAAAACGAATGTAACTAAACTTTAAAAAAAAAAAAAATATTGTTTGATTGTAATTGAAAATTAAATATTATTTGTTCGATTGTTAATATACTTTAAAAATAATACAATACGTATTAGGAAATTAAAGATTATACTATCGCGTATAATGGATAATATTCGAACATCCTGAAATTATCAAAGCACATTTTGCAATTGTTTAATTCATACATCATATTATATTAATGATTAAACCTAAATTAATTTTATTTTAATATTAAATAAAATATATGGTTATTTAGAAAAAAATAATAACTTTTTATATACGGTAATTTTTTTTCCACAAAGAACAAAATTATCTATTCAATTAAATAAAATAAAAATATTTGCTGTGACAATATATCTTTCCAAATGCATCAATCATGTTGCCATTAAAAGGACGGCACTCGATGGCCAGAAAAACTATTATTGAAAGACGATTAACCTTACGAAGAGACACTAAAAAATGTATGTAGTAGTTAAAGATTTTATTATTAATATGTAAAATAAAATTTTGCTTTATATATATTTTTTGCAAAATGAATTAATATACATAATTTATATGGAGATAATTACATTTGACTGTTTCAATATAAAAGAACTGTAACTCATATCTAAGACTGTAGTTTCATATACATATATTACTTATTGATCAAACACTTCGTCATATTAACCGAGCTGTGTGAAACTTCTTTCTTTCTCATATTTCTCTAAAAAATATTTCTTAGTTAGATCCTGAAGCATCAGTGAGTGTTTTAATATATATTTCCATATAAATTTTATAATCAACATTAAATAATTTTTATATATTATATTTTCAGTGCCCTTCGAACCATCGTTGTTAGAAAGAAGACTTTGTGAAGCGTTTGATGTGTTCGATAATGCAAGAAGTGGAGAGGTAGATGTTAGAGATTTGGGAACTATAATTAGAGCATTAGGTAATGTTTAATTTAAAAGTTATAATACTCTTGAACAAACGTGCCTGTTCTTTATGCATACATATACTTAAATTTTTTTATGTATTTTGATACAGGATGTGTCATCACGGAAGCTGAGTTGCAAGAAATACAAGTAGAAGTAGAAGATGTTGAAAATAATTGCGTGCCAATAAATAGATTTGTAGAATATATGACCAAAGCGATTAATGAACGCAAGTATGTTTAATTATAATGACTTATAGATATATTTAATTATAATGACTTGTTTATAACTTACTTGGTGCTTAGGTTCAAACCAGCAGAACCAGAAGAGCTGTTGAAAGCGTTCCAATTACTAGATCCTGAGAATCGTGGATACATCATGAAAGAAGATTTAGAAAAATCAATTATGGAAGTGGGAGAACCATTTACAAAGGAAGAAGTGGCCGATATGATGGCTGTCGCCTGCAACCCTGAAACTGGGAAAATTAATTATGAGCATTACACTAATTTGTTAATTGTGAGTAAAATTTTGAACTTATGTGCATTATTACTATAGGGCGTTGCAGATAAAATAGCTGTTCTCAAAAATATAAACTTGTCTTTTCATCTGCAACAGTTTAACAAACCTTTTTTAACAGAAGTATACGTAATATAAAAAGACCTCAAAGAGTTATATAATTATATTTATCGTTTGAGATCTTTTTCTTTAATATTTAAAACTTACAGGTAAAAGTTCCTAAAAATATCAATGTATATAATATTATTGATGAAATGGAAGCTGCAAAATTAACAGAATTGTCTAAGAAGCGCAGATGGGACGGCATTTATTTTAAGCAAGATTTTTGATTTAAAGAAAAAAATTTTTTATTGATTAAAATTGATGTGAAAAAAAAGAAAAATATTCAAAAATCAATAATTTAAAAAATTACAGAAATTTTTTCTCTATTTTCTATATTTTTTATATTTTTTATACTTATAGCAAATAACATCTTTTGATTCATTTTAGGTGGATTAAGTAAAAAAAGGTCATTTACGATATAATTTAATCGTTCTCTAATGGTATGTACTCTGAAATATACCATAATTATTTTTTAATCTTGCATTACAACTGGACTCTTGCTTGCAATATTTTCAGCAACTTCTAATGATTTATTCAATAAGCTGAAAGACAATATAAATATCAATACAAAAACGTATTAATTTATATTACTAATATAATAATTACAAGCTTCTTATCTTAATTCATTTGTTAATTTACCTTTCTTTATTGTCCATCATGCGGTTTATAAATCCACTTTTTAACAGCTAGATACTTTCGCGCCGTGTAGACGAGTTTTCTTATTAAACTTTCAGATCCTACAATTTTTTAAAATCGAGATATTTTTTCTATAACAATAAATAAATCTTGATAATTTTTAATTTTCAAGTCTAAAACTTTACATTTACGCGCGATGTCTTCATGTTTTATCAAACATTCATATTTTCAACGAAAGAAGATGGAACAAATATTGCGTTTATTAAATTTCATCAGTCATATTTGCGAATTACAATTTACTTTTCTCTACATATATCATAAATAGACTACCCGATCAACATACTGCGATGTGTATGTACAAATAATAATAATGATTATAATAATTGATCATATTTTACAGAACTATTGTTATTCTTTAAGACAAAATAAAATAAAATAAAAAATTTAACATTAATTTAATAGAATTTAAGATGATGACGCATTCACTACTTCAGTTGTCGAACTCTGCGTGTCTGCAGGAGGCTTCTCTTGTAATTCTAACCACGGTAATCGTTTCTGCAATTCTAATCTATATAGAAATAATGTTTATAAGAGTTCAATATTAAAATTTGTAATTTATCTAACTTTAGATATTGTACATTTATTTAGGTTTCTATTTTTTACCTATATTTTGGATGACTTATGGCATATACATATGGATCCAAACAAGCCACAAATTTACATGTGCATGCCGGTATCATCGTGATACCAGGAGTTAACAGTGCCTTATTTCCAAAAGCGCCAATCATTGCCAGAACACCGTATGGAGTCCACGAAAGAACAAAGAGAAAGCAGATTGTTATTGCAGCCTATAAAAAAGAAAAAAGAAAGGAAATTATGAATTATAAAGTATGTAGAAAATACCTTATATTATATAGAAAATACCTTAGCTATACGTATTTCCGCAGATTGAGCATTTGTATTAGTATTGCTTCTTAAACTTTCGACATTCATCTTCTTTGCTTGTTCACGAAGAGCTTTCTCATGATTAACAACATGACTGACAATTTGACTATAATAATATATTATAAGCATCATGGGTATGCAGTAGGAAAATGTGAATATTGTAGCCACAAAATATTGCGTTTCAGGCGTATCTGTCAAGTAATCGAAAGTACAGCTTGTCAAAAAACCTTCAGGCACAAAGCGACCCCAGACATGCATTAATGGCATCAAGCCCCAAGGAATTGTATACGTCCAGATGAGCACAATAAAAAGTATGACTTGGCCGCGAGATAACTTCCCATCGAGTGGTCGTGCTATAGTACTAATTTGATAACATTACGTAAGTATATAATGGTATCATTAATTATATCATTAACATTACGTTATTAACTAATAATTAATATGTAAAACTTAATTGAAGTGTATGTAACGCATTAAATCTATCATTTATACATAATGTAATCTGTATATAATGTTTTTACGATTTTTATTCACTATTCAATCATCGTAGATTGATGATATCAAAAGCAAATAATTATCGCATAATACAAATTTGGGTGCTAATTGAATTAATCAAAAGTTAATAACTTTTAATTTAACGAAGTTATTTTAAAATTATTTAATTTTTAACTTTAACCAGTTATTTTTAATTCTTTATTAGTTTTAATGTGTATATTAATAAATTTTTTAAATTTATTTAATAAAGGTTTTGCAATACCTGTATCTATCGTATGCAATGGCAGCATTTGTAATAGCAGCTCCGATTCCACTAAGCGATCCAATAAATGCAAAGATTTGACATCCCAAAGGACCAGTAGCAAATCCAGTATTGAAGGAATTGTATATGAATATAGGTGTCTTGAGCATCATGAAGAAATCGCAAAATGCCAGATTTACCACGAATAAATTCGAAGGTGTTCTTAGTGATTTGGCTCTGCAGATGTAAACATATTTTGATATTAGTATAATCACAACCAGAAATAATTTGATTAATTTTTAACACTATATTTTATTTAACGTAGGGATGAAAATGAAGCTGGTAATAACGGAAAAAGTGGAGAGAGCTCTTACTTGACCCTGAAAATACACTCTCGGACCCTTGTCTATTATTTCATTGTTAGCCCGAGATCGATTCGATTAATTACTTATCACTAATGTTAAAAAATTTTGCTTATTAATTAGTGTATGGTAAAAAAACTTACGAACAAAATATCCAAATAACTAATCCATTTCCAAGTAACGCTACAAAGGTGAACAGGATGTATAAAATGGCCAGCAGATAGTGAAGAGAAGGATTAGGTTCGGGATACGTTAGCCAGTGCTCTGGTATATAAACCAAATCTTCTGCTGGGACATTCCATCCCAATAATCGCGGTGGTCCTGCTGATAAAATTCTTGCTTCCCAATGAATACTATCGTTGAACATGTTGATTCACCAACTCTTAGCTTTACTTCATTTCTCTATATTGTTGAAACTTTATATGCGTTGCAGTGATTCAAAGTCGTGGAATCTTAATCCATTCAAATCCAAGCTTAAATGGCTTCCAACGAAGATCAGTCAAAGATAATCCTCAATTTACTGATAACCTTATATATGCTTCTATTACATCAGTTAAACCAAACTATATATATTATTAGTAGAATCCGTATGAAAATGGGTTATTGCGAAGGCAAGTTTTTTAGAGAAATTCTTGAATTAAAATAATTCGATAAATTTTACGAAAGATAAGTCATTTTATTTTGAAATTGTGTAGAAATATTATTATCAGTTAATTAATATATAATGAACGATATACATTTAATTAACTATATTAACTCATTAATCATAAGTTATATCAAATTATAAAAAGTCATACATTATTTTTATCATGCTCTCTGCCATCTCTTTCAGCAGATTTATCGGTTAAAAGGTATGCTGGTAAATAAGTTGAAGGGTTTTCAGGGTTTCTTAGCAAGGGATTTCGTATTGTAGTATTTCTATTACCGATACTTGTGTATCCTTGATCGTAGAGTGAGCAATAAGGAATATTGTGCTTTAATAAAAATTTCCAAACTTGACTGTATGACCAGTGTAAGATAGGATTTACACGCATCAACTGTGGCCAATCTGAATCAGTGGGGGTAAACACTTGCAAATTTTCGGAACCTGGATCACCTTTCCTTGTGCCCATGAGAACTGCTTTCAAATCACGTTTCTTTTCTAATAATGTAAATAATGCTGATTGGATCGGTTTTTTCACACGAATTATATCTAACCCGTAATAATGTCTAGCTGATTCCACGAAGAATTCTACCTGTTGGAGTAAAAAAAAAAAAAAAAAAAAAAAAATTAATAACTATACGTGTAACATACATTTGTATTATTAATAGAGCTCTTACCTCCGGGAAAGAGCAATCGTCAGTTACATACAAGCATAGTAAAGGTGAAATATTGCGCATTTTTGCAACGGTAGCAGCTAAATGTAAAACCACAGTACAATCTTTCCCGCCATTAAAACTGATAAAAATTTCATTTGGATTATACCTGTAAAAAAATCATGTGCACTTTTAGATATATTATATAGAGTGTTTCCAGGTGAAATAACCAAATTTGAAATATGAATTTAGGATTTTAAAACAAATATTTTATCTACATATATATGTATATATATTTTTTTCTTTTTTTAAACATACCTTTCATAACATTCGTTCAATATATCTAAGGCACATTTAATATCTGCTTCACTTTTGCTATTCTCCAATACAACATTCATTTGAATAGTACTAAATTTCTGTTTTAAATTCATAACTCTTTGTATCGGTAAATAACGCAGAGTTTTCTCTTTTGACTCCGTTTCTTTAAATCCTTCCAAAGTTCTTTTGTAAAGAACTTCACCTTTCTATTACTTTGCTTGTTTTTTCTAAAATATGTGCTATTATCAATTCAGGTGAATTCATCACCTTCGACTTGTATACCTCTACCTTATCTAGCATGAACTTTAAAGAAAAAAGTAACAACGTGTAAATATTGAAGTCACTGGTTAGTTTAGGAAAAGGTGAAAGAAGAAAATATAAGTATTATATAATTCTGTGCAATATTTATTCTAAAAATTATAAAATAAGCATATGCGTGTTAATAACAAAAAGAATTCGTTATTGCATAAATATCGTATTTTCTCTGAAATTAAGTTTAATTCATCTTCTTTTCTTTTTCAAAGTTCTATTTGCTTCATTATTAAAATTATCATATCAGTTTGTGTTGGAGCTACATTAGATATAATTTCTTAATTTATTTAGATAGATTTCCTATGTATTTATTAATTTTTTTTGCATTTTGATAATCTTTCTTAATAAATTAAGAAATGCACATAATTTGACAGATGTCTGCAATAATATTCGAAAAATAATTTTATACGTTAATTCAAAACTTGTTTCTATGAATCCTTTAACGAAAAATCCTTTGATACATCAACTGTTATGGATCATTAATATCACTGTTTTTTAATTTCTTCATTGCTGGCTCCTCCCCTTTAAATATTTTTTGCTCCAATAAAAATGATACTCGAACCATTTGTTTATTCGGTGAAACGTCTCTAATATCATTTATACTGACGATAGAACCAACAGACAATGTATAGCCAAGTTTTTGCTCAATCACTAACTTTCCATGCATGCAAACATCATCTCCTTTATTTATTTTTACAAAACAATATACATGAAATGTCGGTGGCTTTAAACAAACTGTTTTTAGTTCTTCTTGTGTAAACCAATCGGGTAATATGTCCAAAAATTCAATAGCTGTTGCGGGTAAATTCATTATTATATGTTCAGAACCAGCTAAATTTTTATCCCGTCTAGTCAAAATATTATCTTTAACAACTGTTTTCAAAAAATCTCTACCGTCCATGTTGAAAGCTTTAAAATTATTTTTTAACTTGTTAAGAGTAGCGTTTTTTTTAAGCCATTTATAAGATTCAGGATTTAAATCATTGGCAAACACTTGAATTCTTTTACGTGCGGCAGGAATTGCAAAAGGTCCCACTCCTGCAAATACGTCATATAGAACATCGCCTTGAGTCATAAATGTTATCATTCGTGAATGCTCGGTGGATAGTCGTGGGTTCCAATAAACTTGTGCAAAATCAAATTGGTATGTACAACCATGTTCTTTTGCAATTGTTACCGTGTTCTTTTCACCAGCCAAAATTTCCATAGCAAAATATCGGAAAGTCGTATCAATTGTATTTACTTTATTTACTACTGTTCGTGCACTTGTGGTTTTATCAAGAAAAACTTGACCAATAATATATTTGTATGGCAAATGCACATCACGTAAGTTCAACTGTACAATATGTCCTATTAAACTATATGCTGTAGGAACTTCAACATCTTCCGGAAGAATTGATTTTAGTATAACATCACGACGCCAATTGTCATACTTTATTTCAATATTTGTATTAAAATATTCATACTGGTCTGTTAATAATTTTTTATCATGCTCAGTAATATCTTCCAATTTTGTGACAATATCGGGATTTAGATAAATGATAACTCCGTCATTTATCTTTTCAACTGATTTCAAATTGCACATCTTTAACAAATATTTTTTCAACACGTGTATATTTTTTGAGATAGCAATGCCATGTAATTTTAATGTTGGGACAGTCACAGTTGTTGTAAATGCATCACGATCCAAGCATGTCATTCCACGAACAGATGCTGGAGGAATCAGCAAGGAAGTCATAGCAGTTGTGTAAAAGCTGCTTAAACAGCAGCTAGAGTGTCGCGTAATACCGTAGAATCTGCCAATTGCCATATACAGGATCATACACTGCAGAACAATACAAATAACTGACACAATAGCTCTCTCATTAAACAATTCTTAATTTACTAATAATAAAATATTTTCTATACATTCTAAAAGTTACAAAAGAAAATTTAAATATAAATAAGAAAATAAACTTCGGAAAATATATAATTGACAACAAAGTTTAAATACATCAACATATTGCATCATTCTGTGAATGGTATAAGTATGTTTGATCCTGTATAATGACAGTCTTTTTTCTTTCAACTATCTGTTTTTTATATTTTTCCTTCAAAGCTTTCAAAATGTAAATGCAACTCATCTCGTAAAATATTTTAAGAAAATAGAACTAAAAAGAATAGGTTTCAGTACAAAGTATGGATTTTCTTTTTCTTAATATAAAAATTAATATATTACAATATGTTTATTATAAGCATAGACGTTTTCATAAACTGATAACGTAATAATAATGTAGAAATTACAAAGATAAAAATATTAATGCCCATGTAAAGTTCATATAGGTTAGAATTATATAACTACTCTTTATTATAAAATTATATTTATAAAGGATAAGATAAATGAGTTACTTACCTGGTATTTTTTTTATAAGAATTTTAGTATCCGATACATTCAATATTTGTTTCACAATTTTAGTAAAAAAGAAAAGGAAAATGAAAGCAATCTCGGTAACTTGCACTCGTGCGCACCGAATGTGAACTTTTTTAGTGCAACATACTTAGGCCTTGTTAGTTTTCTTTGCGAGGAGCAGCGACGAGAATTAAAGGAGAGCGGAGCGGAGGTTTTCTATATCCTGATTGGTTTTACTATTTAAATTATACAGTAATAATGAAAATGTGTATGATAAATAATATAGTTTTTTAATACTAGTGGAATACGTATAAACAATTATTAACATATTAAGTAATCTTGTAACATAATGAGTACCTGATATAAATTGCAATATTAAATGCGATTACATTATGACGTATGATTAAAAGAGAACAATTTTTAATAAAAATTTTACAATTAAAGTAAACTCATCTAATCGTCGTTCAATATTTAAAAAAAAAAAAAAAAAAAAAAAAAACGGGAGGTATTCGCTTCCAATCTATACAAATGTATTCCTTTTTTCGTTTGTACTTTGTTATCCCTATTAATTGTCCTCAAACATGTACTAATTATTTACAGTATATCTAATGTATTTTATTTTTTTCGATTTCTCAATTTTCGAGTTGGCACAGATGTCTCGATAGGTTCAACCTCTGCAAACGACTCATTGTCAAGAAACAGCTTCTTTCTACGAGTACGTCTTATCTCGACTGAATTTTCCGGTGGTGGTAAAAGAGCATTCTTTGTGCTTCGTTTCGATTCAGATCCAGACAATTCGATAACCGATATGTTTTCCTGTTTATTGGCTAAGCCGGTTTTCTTTCCTCTACCTTTTTCTTTTAGACGTTTAGCTAAAACTTCGTCTTCTGACGTACTATCGTAATCATTCTTGGCTTTTGTATTAACTTCATATTTTTGCAATCGGTCTTGAAGTATTTCAATATGATTTTGTAACTTTTTATACTCATCTTTGCTTGGCGTTGGTGTAGCTTGCCGTCGGAATAATTCCTGGTATCTCTTTACTTCCCTTTTCTGCATGTCTAACTCTTCCTGTTGGTTTTTGACCAAAACTTCATACTTGTTCACTGTCTCGTCTCGATTCTTCATAAATGCATCCATTTCGCGTTCTTTCTGCGACAGGCTAGCTCTCAAGTCGTCATTTATATTTCGCAATCGTTCATTTTCAACTTGTCGTTCTTTCGAATTTTGTTCAAGTAAATTAAATATCTTGGCGTTTCTCTCAGAATTTTCTAAACGTATTGTTAATTCTTTTATATATTGCTCCTTTTGGAAAAGCGTTTCTTTCTTCTGTGTTAATTCGGTTATAGTACGTTTTAATTCTGCCTCCATCAAATCGTCATTCTTTTCAGCACTTTCGCTCTTATGTATCATGCGTTTCAATTCTTTTTGTAAAGCTGCAATTTCCGTATCCTTTTCCTGGTCTTTGAGAGTTATTTCCTCTAACTGACTCTCACATTCAAACAATTTCTTATTGTTTTCATCAAGTGCTTTTTGTATACAGTCTTTTTCCATTTGACACGTTTCTAAGTTTTTGTTTAATTGTTCGATGTCACATTTTAATCTCTCAATAATTTTCAAACCATCTTCTAATTGTGATATCTTTGCTTCATATTCGTCTAGATTTACACTTATTTTATTTGTATCGTCATTTTCTTTTTTTACTGAAATTACATTATCTTTGTGCACATCTGTTTCTGCTTCTGGTTTACACTTGAATATATCGCTATTTAACTCCTTCTGAACAACTTCCCCTTTTTCTTCTAAACACTGTTCGGTATCGTGTTTTAAAGCAGAGATATTATTTTCCAATCTATTAATTTTACATTCGTAATCAGCAATCTTCTGTTTAAAAGTTGCGTTAGAGCTCAATAAAGTTTCTTCTACCTCTTGTTTTTCTTCCTTAGCCAATAGCAGTTCTTTTTTAAGTACCTCCACAGAATTTTTATATTCATCTATGATAGTTTTGTTTGAGTCATTTTCTTTCTTTAAAGTTTGCAGTCTGTCGTTCACATCGTTTAGTTCTTCAGTTAATTTCTTGACTTGCAAACATTTCTGTTTGTATTGTTCTTGAATGTCGTTAAGTTGCATATTCAATGTATTCAATTGTAACTGTGCGCTATCATTCACAATCTCGTCAGTTTGAACAGCTTCTTCTTTAATTAAAAAAAGTTTGTTACTGGTTTGAATATCTTCCGACGTAATTATTGTTGCAGGAGAGTGAGGGTTCTCTTTCATTTTGCTTTGATCATTATTAGTCTTATTATTTATTATATTCATTTCACAGCCTGTATCCTCTAATACCTGTTTAGAAAGTGTTTCTGCTGCAGAATTCTGGTCATTAATAAATGTGTCTACATTTTTTGTTTCCTCTTCTATATTTTCCTTGGTCAAATTTAAATCTTCGGATATTCCATCGGTAATACATTCTTTTTTTATAATAATCTCTTGATATTCGATATCATTACATGGTTTTGCAATTTCTTTACTTTCATAAGATTTAATTAATGCTAATTTTTCATTCTTTAATTTATTAATTTCATCTTGCATTTGCAGAATTTTATTTTCACTGTGATCTAGTTTTTCTTGTAAAAAGTCTCCTATTCTTGTTTTTTCAGTCAAACACATCTTAACGTTTTCGAGATCTAATTCTAAATCTTCAATTGTCTCTTGGTTTGCTATTAAATTTTTTGTTTGTTCATTGATGCAAAATTCTTTCTTTTTTAATTCAGAAATACTTGCAATATATTCTTCTTTCGCTTCGTTAAGTACTTCTTTCAATTTCTTGACTTGTTCGTTTTTAGCAAATAATTGCAATTTTATCTCCTCTTTCAAAGTTTGACCATCTTCAGTTAGGCAGGCATCTTTTTCGGCACTTTCTAGAAGCTTTCTCGTAACTTTTAAATCCTCTTTTGCCAATCCCAATTCGAAAGAAATTTTGTTCTTTTCCACAATCAAAGTTTCATTTGTTACTTTTAATTCAGTTAATGTTTTTTTCAAAGCATTATTTTTCTCTCTTAATTCTGTATTTTCTTTAATTACTTCTTCAATGTTTAAGAAATTATCGACATTTTCGTCGAAATCGCTGCAATTGCTGCATTTTCTTTTTTTAGCCAATTGATTTAATTTTCTTTTATAAAATTCTTCAAGTTGTTTCACAGTCCATTCAAGGGTGTCTTCGTGTTCGATTTCAACGTCATTTATACGCTGTTTCCAATTAGTTTCAAGCTCGGCTATCATCGCAAGGTATTTATCGGACATTTCTTGTCGACTTTGAAAATCTCGAAGTAAAGCTGAATTTTTCAAAGCGGTTATCTCCTTTTTCAATCTTTTATTTTCATTTGTAAGATCTATATATTCTTCTGAAGTAATGTATTCCGAATCGTCTGAATCGTCTTCTTTGATGCTGTTTGCAGATTGCAAATCCACACTTTCTAATTCCACAGTGTCCCAGTTGGTCGTTGTTTGTGCACTTTGCGTGACTATTTGCGAAAACCTTGTCTTCGACGTTTTCCGTATTTGCTTCTTTCTTTCTATAATAATTTTTTTAGCAATAGCAGCAAAATTTAGAACATTCTGAGTCTCTATATAAAGATTTGGCAAAGGATTTACATTAACTATTAAAGCTAAATGCTCCTTTCCTGATAGAGCTCTTTGAAACAATCTGGTTAATTTTGATTCTCTAAACGGTCCCACAGTATCTGTTTTTATTCTTGATAATTGTCCTTCATGAATAGATTTCAAGCATCTACCTAATACCAGTAAACTAGTATTAATATTTTGAGCTTCTTTTAATCGATCCCCAATATTTAATGTCTTCTTTAAACGTTCAGAGCCCGCCAGATCGCAAAAAGAGAATCTGTAAAAATATTAAAATATTAGAATTCTAATTACATAAGAAAATTAATTTGATAAATTCTAGCTTTTTTCATAATTATTCACATAAAACGTATTGAATATCTTTTTGAGAAGAACAAAAATAAGAAAAAATATCTCGTACATAAATATTAAAATATTAAAAAAAAAAAAAAAAAGGAAAAATACATACGTGCTCATTTCCACTGCATCTGGTAAATTTTCTGTATAATATTTTAACAATGTAATTGTAAATATACAATGAGATCTTGAACTTTTTGCATTTAATGCAGTTGCAGCTACTTTTAAATTATACTGTCCTATCATCAAAACCTGGTAAGCTTCTGCAGCTGAATTAACATAAATAGTTTTTAAACCTCTGATAAATGCTCTGCCACTGGAATCTGTTCCCAATTTTAATGGTATTCTTTTTTTCTGACATTCATTTGACAATAAATCGTATATAATTTCATTATAGATTTCTGCAAAAGAGACCCAAACTGAATAATGAGCATCATAGCATTGACTTGGACGAATTGATTCCTCTTGTAATAATTTTTGCATTTGTTTGTAAGTATTTGTGTAATGAAGTTTATCCACTGAACTAAATGTTAGTAATTTAGTTTTTGCTTCAAGTTCCTGTGCACGTTCAAGTGCATTTAGACAGGCTACATTAGTACAATGCAAAGGTTTATAAAATGGATTTGGCCTTGTTGTAATATTATTAAACACAAATTCTAATGCACGTGGTACAAGTCCAGGTGAAGTAGCAGTCCCTTGCAAAGTATAAGATTTTCCAGAATTTGTTGTACCTACAACAAATTATTACTATTAAACTTTTGATGTATATAAATTTCTAAATATTTTATAAATTTTTTTATAATAATCCTGACTTAATAAATAAATAAAAAAGCGCAATGTTGTAAAAATATAATAAGAAAAAACCCAACATTTTTAACATAAAAAATATTAGATCCAAAATATTATTTCCCAAAAATGTTGCAATACTTATTGGTTGTACTTTATAAGCATATTTAATTTAACATTTAGAATAGCTTTTAAAAAAAGATTAATAGACTATGAATAGTTTATTGTATAACATATTACAAATTTTCTATATTAATTCTTTATATTATAGATTCTTATTTTTTACCATATGTCATGATAGTACAGCTTTGTCCACCTATGAAATCAATCATTTGCTGTTGTACAACTTGCTCAAATAATTCCAATTGAGTTGTTTCTGGTCCAAATGTTTGAGAAAAAGTAAATTTTCGGCAAACAGTTTCATTACTTTTAAATTGCTTAGAATTTGTACTGTTATCCAATATTGGTAGCTTTGTGAGTAATGTTGTAGCATTCATAATTTGGTATGCTTTTTGTTGCTCTTCTGTTAACTTAAGTTTCTTTGGAAATGGTTTAACTCTAAGATATACTTTGACAGTCTGTAAGGTATGAGATTCTGAATGATCAGATATATTGGTATTTCCAGAATTGTCTTCCTCTATCTCATACAATGAAAGCAAATTTTTTTTTGTGTCTTTTGAAGGAAAAGGTCTTTGATTATATGCCAAAATGCTTGGATCTCTACCAAACAAATATGACATTTCTTCTCCATTATCCGATGGACGGATTGAATCCAATGTATTCTCCATCTCTATTATAATTAAAAATATATATAGTTATATTTTATAAATATATAATTGTGTTGAATTTAAAACGAGACGTTTACCAAAAGTCGCCCAGACACATACCTTGTTAGTTCATTTAAATAATCACTGAATGTTTAAAAAAAAATGCAAGTGAATTGTGCATAAACCGAGCACGTTAACAGATAAATTAACATGGAAAAAATTAGTATAAAACACAAAGTTGACATTCAATTTCGTACACTTGTTTGGATCGTATACAGTACTCGTGCGTGAACGTTGAAGTCAGTTGTGGTATTAGCGACAAACCGACAATTCTTGAATTCAGAGTTTAGAGTTATGCGATGCTTGGATTGGATGCATTCAGGAGGGCAACCGCTCAGTGAGCTCTTACATCTGATTGGAACATTCTTTAAGATCTAAAAATATCTAACAATCAGACGCGAGAGCTCACTAAGCGCTCACTGAGTGGTTGCGTTTCTAGACGCACCCATTGGTAACTGAGTAACTGGTGACGTTGATTGGTTCTTTAATAGCAAACGCCATTTGATGTCAAACGAATTACAATAGCCGCGTTCAGCAAAACGTTAGTCTATTCACATCTCATAAAGTTTACTTCATGGATATATTTATCTCCTCCCTCTCTTTCGCCGCAAACTTGTCGGATTAAAATTTTAATTGAAAACTAAACACAGATAGGTAGTTTTATATTTAAATATTCAAGCTGGAAAATGATGACTAAAACTAATAAGCTATTTTATATATAAATTTTCTATCTTTATTGTATTACGTTAAAGTTAATGATGAATACAAAAAATTATTTCCAATGATTATAGTCTTATTCTTAAGTGAAGAATTTTCATATCGAATAAACTATATTTTTAATATTAGTTAAATACAAATAGCTGTGTGTGAATTAGATAACAAACACAAGACAATATAAACAGCGTTTTTACAGTCCAAAATCGTAATTCAAGTTTATTGGTAATAAATCTGTAAGTAAAAATATATTATTAATATAATTAATAATAATATATAAATAATAAGTAAAACAAAAATTAAATTAAAACGTTTAATGTACGTAAAACTACGATATGTATAAACGTAATATACCAATTTTAAGATTGTGCAACAGCCAACATTTCTTCCTGATGAATTAAATGTGTGGTGTGATTCACAAGACCCATTAATTTTGATAGTGATGCAGCCCATGTGTCTAAAAGAGCAGCCGGTTCTTGTGTTCCAGTAAAACGGACTACACCAGCAGGACGATCCGTACGTGCATTGATTATTCCAGTCTCTACCAAATTGCAAAGGCATGCTTCTGTTTCTTCAAGTGGAAGATCTAATAACTCAGCCATGCGAGTTAATGTAATCTTGGTGTAATATTTCGCCATAATCCTTATATTCTAAACAAAATAAAAATCCAGTTTACTGATGGGCACAAAATTAACGTTATCTACTAAAACTAATAACGGCTTATAATTATGTATTTTATATATATCATATTATTCTACTTTTTAGATTTGGCATTCCATAATGAGGATAATGTCATAATCTTTGATATATTAAAAACTGTGTCCTTAATTTCATAAGATACCCCTTATTTGTACTAAACTTACATGTTCTACAACACGATTTCGCAAATCAGTCCATCGTTTGCATCCTTCTTCAGTTGAAGATGAAAAGACTTCAGTTGATCTAAGATCTCTTTCATAAATTTCACATAATCCTGACCATTTTATCAGCTCGGGATTCACAAATAAGCGCAACAATTCCCTGCAAATTGTTTTAATTTATTTTTACTTTAAAATAATAGACGTTTTAAATATTCTAAAATAAAAAATTGCAATTGTTACTTGTAAATTGGTATCTCATCAAGGAGTTTATCAGCAAGTAATCTGTGAGTTAGATCAGCTTGCTCGGGCTCGTGTGGTGCAAGTACAAGATAGAGAACTGCTCGAGAAAGTGCAATATGTCTTTTCTCTGAATCGTCTCGAATTGTTGGAGTTTCCAATACTGCTCGATTATGTCGACACAACTCCAAATGCCAACCTTCATGACGTGCTAGTTCCATCATTAAACTAGATATAAAATATGATTTGTTAAAATCTTTACATAATAAGTTGTAAAGTATAAAATATAACATACATACTCGTAATATTTTAATTTTAATGCCTGAGTTTCTTCATCATTCTCGTCACTAAAGAATTTGACATTAATTTTTTTCGCTATAATTTGAGTTCTCATAAAATCTTTTTTCGCCAAACAAAGTCTCATCTGTTCTAAGATAAGAGAAGCCTTTTCCCGGCGTGACATACTGCCATACGTTTCCACCTATGCAATATATTATTTAATACTGTAATCTTTCTAAATTTGTATAATGTATTTAAGTTTCATTAAAATATTCTTATTATCATTGTAAATAATAAATACCTGTAATTCAAGCATTACAGTTGCAGCACCATTAATATCACCTTCTGCTTCTTTTATTTTGGCTAAGCGATGAGTGAGTCTAGCTCTTTCTACTTCCACATATATCTTTATAAAAAAAAAAAAAAAAGACATTTAATATAAAATCGTACAAAAGAATTTTATCATTAGCATAAATTAATTAATAAAATGTAGAAAAAGTTGCTGTTTATTAACTTTTTATAAAATTATTTAAAAAGTACCGAGAAAATAAGTTATTAAAAAAAATACAAAGTAAACATACAATTTTCAAAACTAAATTAAAAAAAAAGAAAAAAAAAAATTATTTATGCAATGTTTTAACACATTAATTATGAATCAAGTTAAATAGAACAAACTTGTAAAATATATTAAATACTGTCTTTCTGTTTTTGATTGAAAAGTCTTATGCTATACTTGTAAATTATTAGTAAAAAAATATATTTACCTTTCCTTCAGTAACCGAACGAAGGGTTTCTATGAGTTTTACCATTGTTTCTTTATTAGGCATTTTATCTATATAAGTGCAGCATTCTTGAACCATTTTTGTAACTGCCTGTTTAAGTTGAGAGCGTCTTTTTGACAATAAAATGATGTGTTCATTAAGTGCTGACCAATTTTTTGCTTCCAAGCAAATTTCAACTATGGCTACAAGAAGTCTAGATGTTGAAACCATGTCGGCACTCTAAACAAAAAAACTTAAGAATAAATTTCTTCAGTATATAGTTGTTTGAAAAAAATAAAATATTAAAAAAGAATTTATTTTAAACTGCAGTTTTTCAAGTAAATAATATTAATAATTCACAATTATAATATTATTCTTTTATAAAATTAATATATACATAAATATTTATTAATTTACAATAAGAATGTATATACTTAACGGTTCTAGTGAGTTTTTCTAAAGCTAGTAATTGATCCAAGGCGTCGTGTAACTTTCCTTCAGAAGCAAGCTTCTTACATTCAGGAATCTTTGTGTCACAAGTACTGCTATAATCTACCTCCATCTTTACGAGTCTCCCAGAATTATCCATCATTGCTTCTGCCATTTTAATTGTTTGGCAATATATAACTTTACATAAAAACAGATAAAACAAAAAATTAGTAACAATTATAAAAACGTATCGAATATTTTACGCTTTGAGGTTAAATTTTAAATGCTGAGATATCACTGCAGCCGTAGCTGTATATACTATAAACAGAAACAAGCAAAGTAGAAATACAATCATTTAATCTCAAAATGACCATAACGAAGACACTTCTGTTATAAATTAATAACATTAGCGAACAAGGTACAAAACGAAACAGTTTCTTATTCTTAACCAATTCTTTTCAAAAGGATAATAAGATTAATGGTACTTTTAAGAAAACCTTACAGCATTGTCTTTTACATTGTTTTTGTAAATATTAATTTAATCTTACTTAAATCGCTTAACACACCCCGAGCTAAATTGTCGACCCGAATTGTCACAATTTTGTCACAGAATAAACAGTAACGAAAAATTACTCGTCATCGCACTGAATTTTAAAGATGTCTTTTCATGTACACCGGACGCTGTGGTCTAGTTTCTATCGTATTCTCGCAGTGATTTGTTCATTTCTCTTTCATGTAAAATGGACACCACCAATCAAATTGCTTAGTTAAAGTAGGGTAGGGCTAAATTTATATAATTTGATTGGTGGGACGAATTTAGCAGATCATTTTAAAATTATACTTAGAACAAATAATGCCATATAATAAAAGCAACATTTAATTAAAACGAGTATTTTTTAGAATTTATAAAGGCTCTCTGTAATATATTCTAAAGCTCAGCAATTAATATAATTCGACGCACTTTTTAACGGCCAATATTCACAGTAATGTAGAGAATAAACGTTGCCTCGGAATTTACCCGAAAAAAATTTTTTAATTCAAAGCACAGCTGCAAGAACGTAGGATATTATATGTATATTTGAAGCAAATACTAGTCATAGTAAAACATGAAGCGATAAGTTATCCAGAAATGTTTGATTATATTTTTCAAATCGTGCGATTTCTTTTGCACGATCATCTTTTTTATTACGATACATAGCTTACACATACATACATATTTTTTGTATACTCTAAAGTACAGGTATCACTGCATATTTTGTCAGTAAGTTGAACGTAAACTGTGTCAAAAATTTGTGTACATCTTAATGAGTAGCGTTATTGCGTCGTCCTCGTCTTTTACGACTACCACCAGACGGACGATTTGATGAGGCCCACTGTTCATAGAAACGTTCAGCTTCGAGCCATTCCTGATACTTATACCACCATTCTTCCCATTTGATATAATCATCGAGAGTGAGATCGCGTAAGTATCCTCTAGCCTTGTAATAATCATATCGAACGCGCACATCATCCCAGCACTCAAAACCTCTCGGTCCTTGCGCCAAAAGCGATTCGGGATAATGCCCAGGAGGAGGCGAATCATAACCCAAACGCGCAATTCTCTCTTCGCCTTCTATTACAACTTTCATCGCATTTTCGCCATCTTTTGTAATGCGCATATTTTCCATGTCTCTACGGTCCACGCTCCATTGGGCCATTTTACCAAATCTGAAAATAGAAAATCATCGTTACTTGTTAATAGAAAAACAGAAATATAAACATTTAAATATTGCCAAATTTCTGTAAGTTGTGCATCAGTACCGTTCGGACAATGTCATTTTTGGCGGTCCAATGTGGGATGTAGTCGAGGAACTGTCGCTATCGTCGCTAGGCGAAGATTCTGGCGGTGGTCGAATTATTTGAGATGTTCCATGACTCGTATGTGTTTTTTCTACTTTTACTGGTTTACGTATCTAGATAATTTCAACATAAGTATTATTAACATGTATAAATTTTAATTTGAAATATTACGCATGTGTTATACATATACCTAAAAAACTAGGAATAATTTTATATTTTTGTTCACGTACGGAACAGTTGTTAAAAAATTTCTTGAGGCTTGATTAAAAGTATTTTCATAAAAAAGGAAAAGCGGGAAGAATTTAAGTACGATAAGAAATAGTTATTTTACCAATGAGATTGCATCTGGGATTCGTGGATCCTCTGGTAGTCTGCTGCGATGTTTCTCTTTACGACGGATTTTCGCTTCTTTCTCTTTGATATTCTTATAATCTTTTTGATGACGCAACGGAGGCTGCGGTGCCGGCGGTGGAGTACGTGGTCGCGGTAAAGGCGGCGATCGGGGTCTCGTGCGTGGCTGTAAGGCTCGCGAACTGGACGCAATTACTTCTTTGGGATGTACCCTGGTTCGTATCGGACTAATCGATCTCGAACGTGAACGAGATGGAGGCGCGACACGTCGTCGTTCTCTTGGGGAGCAAACGGAACATGATCTATCGGAACACGTACTACCTGTGCTTGAGCTGCGAACGGTCGGTTTATTTTTATGTTCACGAGCTGAACGTTCGCGCGGTGATCGTGGGCTTCTCATTCGAGGACTGCGTGGTCGTGGACTATGGGGACTGCGAGATCGCGGGCTTCTTGGACTTTTAGGATGTCCTCTGCTAGGCTCACTTCCAACGTATAACTCCTTGTATCCGCTATGACGCCACCTATTTGGATCTCGTTCCTCTGCTTCCAATAACTTCTTATTCCAGTAACTGGATTGCGACTCACGTGCCTTTCGCATTACATTGTCTATCTCTTTTCGTTTACTTGAACTTTCACCGTGTGGTCTGGATTGTGATACACTTGTATCCATTCGCAATCTGCTCGAATTACTGCTGCTTCCACCTCTTCTTCTATCATAATCTCGGGATGACATTTCTAAACATTTAATAAATATTAATTACTTTTACGTCGTATTATTGCCCCAATTACAATGAAAAGCATGAAATATATATTGAATAAAAAATGCTATTAAATAGAAAATTAAAAAGAATATTGTTAAATTATAAATTGAAACGTAATTTACCTTACAAGATGTGAAAAGGCAAGACAAAGCACAAAGTGATCCCGTCGAATCTAAGCACCTTAATGCAATAACGTGGGGATTGATATTAATCCTTCATATTGCATCTAGGAACAATTCCAAATTTCCGCAAATGTGCCGAAAGACCATTGGATGTATCAGAAGCATTCGTCCTTAAAATCGACTGGCCTAAGTGAAAAATTCTATATGTCACAAATCTGATACAAACGTCATGTAAGTTGAGAGACGTTAAAGTAAGCATTCTTTAAAGTGCATTTTTAGGGGGGATTTTGTTTTCTCACGTAAATCCGATTTGTTTTGCGACAGTCCACAAATATATGTGCGTAATAGATCTTCGTTGCGAAGCGCGCATCGCCGGTATGCGATGCCTTACCATCGGTGTCACTCACCGCGTGTGTCCATGAGATCCATGCGTGCCGCGGATGTTCCGCACGCGAGTCAAATCGCGGCCAGAGTTCCGCGCGAGGAACTCTAAATAATCGAACGGTTAGACGGTCGGTCGGACGGTTGGTCGAACGGATGGACGGACGAGTAGCGCGCTCGCGTGCACGCTTGCACGCGAAATCGCCTCCGGCGGCGGCGGCGACGACGACGACCTCGGGAAGTCACGAACCGCGAGCGTCAAACGTCGCAATGTTCCCGATCGCGATTGCGACGTCGCGTACCGAATCGCGGGTTCGTTTCCACGTACACGGTCCGAATAACACGGCGGACGTCGCGGCGCTGCGTCGGCACCCATGGCGATGACGGATGTAACACATCTATTTAGTATAGCCGACCGGGTGAATCCATGGTCAAGCGGATTCGGCTTGTGCTACGTGAATGAGTATCATCTTCGCAGGTATCGCCTTCATGACTGCGGCAGAAGGCAGAAGGCAGGGCACATCGCCAGCCGATTTGTGATCACTCGCGACGCGATGATGGCTGTCCGTCCCTTTATTAGAGGGGTGTATACATTGTCACTTGTTTAACGCGACGGTCGAAGCGATCGGATGACGCCACACAGTACTGCATAAATCGAAGCTCTTGCGCGGAAGACTTCGAAAGATCGCGGCGGACGAAAACGATCGCGTGTGAACCCGAACGGGCGCGACATCACCGTTCTCAAGGGGGCGTCACCCGGGTAACGCTACGACGTAATCCCCTGTCGCGATCGGATATTTTTTTTTTTTTCTTTCTTAAATTGCCCGTTCGCGAGGAGTCTGTGATAGGTATAAAGCGCGGGTGCGCAAACACTTGCCCACTCGCCCGTGTCAAGCTCTCTTCGCTCCATTTTGTCAAAACGAAGATTAACGGCATTTCTTCTCCGTTTCCACTCGCTCGTTCTCGTTCTTTCTTTCATTCATTCACTCGCTCATTCGTTCGTTCGCTCACTCGTTCCCTCGAATCCCTCCCTCCCTCTCCCGCCCTTCCCTTCTCGCTGTTTCTAACGTCGCGCACCAGATTCCTTCCGTTTTTTTTTTCTTTCTCCTGCTAGCATCGATGCTACCAGCTTTTTCTTGCCGTCACAGAATTTCAATTACTACGTAAATAATGAAATTTGGATACGTCAGTTTATCTTGACTGTGTAAACGCGCTGCTCACGGATATCGTTCCTTAAAACTCGTATCCGAATGGACGAAACAAAATAGCACGATATTCGCGAAGCGACACGAAAAATCAATCGCTGAAATCTAACGTACGCCTCACTCGGCTCGAGGCGATCCGAAAATAATACTTTTCTCTTTTTTTTTGGTCGGAAGCTCCGCGTCTATCACGCGGAACGAACGGACACTCACTTTTCTTAACGCGACGACCCGATTACTTGCATTTTCTGGCACGTATCCCGACGGTTTGCTCTCGCGTGATGTCGAATATGTTCACAGTGGACCTCTATAGGAGAAATTCTCCTCTGTCACTTAGCCATTAACCGTCGGACGCAAAAAGACAGATAGAGAGTAGAGAGTTCATTCTTCGCCTCTAGTCTTCTTAAGCCGAGTTTACAATGAGTGCAACTAACGACACAACTCTCAGAGAGCGCTCGCATCTGATTAGTACATTCTTTTAGATCTAAAAATATCGGCCAACGAGATTGCCCTATTGGACGCGCCCAATAAAACTGTTTTTCCAAAAAATGACTGCATTGGGGATGCATTTGCATGGAACGGCTATTGATATATAATGGAGAAATTAATATCTCAATATTAAACTATCGATGTCTAAAATATCGGCGCTCTATCGGCCATCTTTAATGTAAACGATTTTTTTTTTTAACATGTTTTGACGTGCGTGCGAATATAAAGCTTTGATACTGCTTTGTGGAGAATTAATATATAAAATTTACAACGAGCCGTGACGAGTTTACATTTGTGGACCATGAGAACAAAGCGTCGGTCTATTTCTCGATTAATACTTAACATACTATCGCGACCGTTCAAACCCTATGCTCAAACTGAGCAGGCGCAGTTATATGTATGTCCGTATATTTTTTATAAGTTTTCACGTAGATACGAGGACACGCGGGTGAACACAATGCTAAAGATTACTATCGAACGCGTTAAAACGTATGTCTTATCAGCTCATGCCAGTGCTATATAAAGGTTTGAACAATATTTCGTTCGAGTATTAATGTCAATGTGACTCTACGCGGTGGTTTAATGGTGCACGGTGCGTGAGTCAACTTGCCTTTAATCGTTGTCAGCGCGATCATTTGTGCTAAAGTGCCTCGACGATGTCGTTCCTCAAAGATAACGAAGAGTAAGTAAGAATTGTTATAATTTAACAAAAATAAGTATCATAATTTTCGTATAGTATAAAATAATCACTTTGATAAAATGGGTAACTTATAATTTATATAGGTCTGTTAAATTAAAATGTAAAATGTTAAGAATTTGTTATAAATGTGTCATCATTAGCAATAATACGTATATCGTAGTACTATAAAAATGCAAATATGTCACAATGCCACAGTTAATTAATTTTTAATTTAAAAATAAAATTTAATTAGTTATTGTAAAGTTGATACATTTTAATGATCTATTTTGTTTTATATCATTATACTGCTATAATTATCAAACGTATTATTAAAGTAGTTGCTTACAGACTGTGCACTAGCTGTAACAATAGACTTATGAGAGCATAGCAAACTATAGAGCATTCACTTTACTTGATTGCAAAAGATGGGAGTGGTTCTAATCTCCAGAAAATTCAGAGTTGTATTTATTATTTTAAGACCATACTGACCTCCCCAATACTGATACTGATGAGTTATACATAAGCTTTGCATTTGGTCAAATATATTTAAAAAAAAAGAATGAAATGAATATTGTCTATTTAATTTTCTTTTATGAGTTTATTCTTTTGAAGAATAATATCAGAATCAATTAAATTCATTAGAGTGTTGGGCTTGTATTGCGTAAGAGCTAAAATTAGTAAAGGGTGAGCGGTAATGGCACTTTATGAATTGTTTCAAGTTAATGAACGTGGGCGTATCCTGTTAATAAAATAATTATTTAAAAAGACAAAAGATCACGAAGAGATATTTGAAAAATTTCAAAGCTTGATTAAATATATGCATTGAGTATCATAAATTGTTTATGGAATAAAAATTATCAAATTACATTAAATACAACAGTAATTATTGTATTTAAAAACTTTATTTTTAATTAAATTAATTAATTTTTTCTGTTACTTTAGAAATGACGTTCAAACGTTGGACCCGCTTATGTCTCTTATCAAAAGGATATCTAACAGTTCGTCTGACACGTTTGAAGAGTTAAAGGAATTGATAATCGAGTAAGTACCAACTGATTCATTATCTGCGTATTATTCATATTAGTTTTATTTTTTTTTTTTTTTTTTTACTAATTTAAATTACATTCTTGTAAATGGATAAAGAATGTGTACAATAATGACGATAAGATGATATTTCTCTTTTTAACTCGTATCTTTTGGAGATATTAAGATTTTATTTGGATTAAATGCTATCAGGAAACGATAGCTTGGGCTATCGTTATCAGAATTTTATAGGCGTTTTATGACTGCATAAATAGCTTGCAAAAGTTGCTACTGATAACACAATGAAAGCACAAGTGATAGATATTAATATACGGAAAAATTTATGTTTAAATTTAGTTAAAAGAAAAAAAGTGTTTTGCAATTTCTATAAAATCATCAGTCAATCAGCTTTTGAAATATTGCTAGTTGTAATTATTGCTCTGTAAAGATGTATAAGTATTCCCGAAAGTAAAATTACGACCGGCAGAAATGGAAAGCCGTTGGGTCACTTCCTTGATATCGGAAGGATTCACGCTGACACCGTTAGGACGTATGCACGTTTGTAGCGGACGACTTTCACTGATAACGAGAACGCGCTGCCGGAAGCATTCGTGCTTCCGAACATTTAGATGAGCGAGTGACCTACAATATATCAATTAGTTATTTTGTGCGTTCAACAAATGTGATAGAGTTGTTCTTTTTTTTTTTTTTTTTCTTTTCTCTCTTCTACTCCTTTTGGTAACTTTTGCAAAAATAATTTTGTCAGTGAAACCATGATATTTATTGGAATTATTTATTCGGTATCGATAGCCTATTTTTAATTCGACTATGACACACTTTGCACAGGATACCTGCTTTTCTATATTTAACTGTATGTTGTTAATGCAAATGCAACTAAGCCGGTTTAGCGTAATCTTTGATGGTCTCGCTTCTCTTTCAGTGCGATAGGTCGAGGTGAAGTGATCATGAAATTAAATGCATGAGGGGAAATCACAAAGTAGTTGACATATTTAACGACATTCACGTACAAGACCTCTAATTACATTTCACCTAAGAGTGGAGTCATTTAAGAGATTAATACTTAACGTAGCAAACATCCGTATTATATTTTTATACTCGAGCGGTTTGCCATAAGATTTAACGTGAAAATTCCACGGAAATTACCGTGGAATTCCTTAACAGACATAAAATAAAAAAAAAAAAAAAAAAAATGCAATGCATTATCGGACTGAAAATTACTGAGTTGCAGCCAAGATAATTTTGGAACTTGTTAACACTTAAAAATCTAACAATGTGAGTTAATTAGAGACGCTGCTTAGAAAATAGTCAGCAGCTTTAGTATTATTTTGTCGTTGAACTATAATATTAATTGTGTCACGTTAATGTGAAGTAACATAAAATTATTAAATATAATTTTTTTTTTTATAATAACCAGCATTCACACATAAATTTAATGTGCAGATTGCGATTCGTGATCTTTGCTGCAAATCCACTCTATTACCGTATCACAAGGAAACATTTATTAATAGTGAAATGTCCTTTTATGCATGCCGTTAATCTCTTTGGCCAACTGAGGAAACTTTCTCCATCTCCCTGTCAAGGATTTCTCGAGCGATACAGAAATTTCTATTCTCTTCTTGGTCTTTTCTTTTACGCTTCGTACGTAGGCGAGTGAATTAAAGATTTCGTCTTACCGATCAGTAATCGAACGTCGACATTAGCAGATTTATGAAAGAGCCGTGAACTAAAGAAAAATTACAGCCGCGCGCGACGATCGCTCATGCTGACTACTTAATAATAATAACTGGCGCCAGCACATTTCTTTCCGCTTGTCTGCTTATGAAGTTCCTAAAAACTTGTCGGAAACGAGAGCTTTATCTATCATATATTGCAGTACGTTCTTCCGTGAGTATAAAATCTCCATTATCTTAATTAATATGCCTATATAAATTTGTTTTTCTGGGCACTCATTGAGCTATCCAGGATAGTATCTGAGTTTCGACAGCTGCTTCAATGCATTTTTCTCGTCATACAATACAGACGTCGAGAGAAATATAATTGTTATTTATCAAATCAAATACATATTAGCTTAGCGTACTTAGTAGACTGGATTAGAGCCGTTCCGTGGTAACGTGAGCCGCTTTATCTCGATAGCCGACTGTGTTACCGAAGGTGTTCGTAATGTCATACAATAACTATATGTATTTCAAGCTATATTACAGCAAGGTGTTGCAATGACCTAACGAAAGAAATCAAACCTGATCGTAGTGAGTGATACGTAACCCGGTCGAGATGTAGGGCCGACAATCGAATGCCAAACGTATAATATTAATTAAAATTAATGTAGCGTTTTGCCTTTGCGCGATTAATATAAAATTGTCCTTACAACTCCTTGTCTGTAAACGTGGCTAGAAATTATTATATTCTCGAAGAGGAAAAACAAGAAGCGCTAGTTCCGAAATTTCCAAGTTTGCTCTTTCCCCTTTTTGACCACTTACAAAGCGATTGATTTATGCCGCCGTAACATTTTTTATAACTGTAACGAAAGCAATCGACCGGCGGGCCCTTAAGCGGGAACTCCGACATATCGCCGGCGGAAGCGACGATTTTAAGTGCGGACTGAAAGACATATTTCGGGACGTGATCTATATTTACACACCTATGTGTACGAGAGAACGTCGAGCGATTTACGCGTCTGCGACTCTCTCGACATTCCATGCAACTTTCTTTGTGGTTCCCGGGGGAATGTATGTGCGTGCATCACACGCCGTTCTCTGGAATCTTACTTACGGAATGCAGTACGAAACGTAGTCCCGCGACTTCATCTTTGACCACCGACCGGCAACATTTGTGGATTTATGTGGCGCCTAAATTACGTCGTTGTCACTTAACATGAATTACTGGCACCGGGGACTGCTCATTTCAGACCTGTATTTCTTATTACAATTTCAACTATCTATTTGTGATTATATTTTTGAAAAAAGAAAAAAAAAAAAGCAACGTTACACTTTGGACAAATTTTATAAAAGTATTCTTTAGATAAATTTTAGATACTTAATTTTTTGTTAAATTTTAGGGCAGAAAAACTAAAATTATAATTAACAAAATAGATAAATTAATACAACCTGAAAGATAGAAAGAAATCACAGTTGTATATAAGTTTCTTTGTCGGTCTAAAGAAATTTATTAGAATATTAAAAAACTTGGACTTGGTAGTTAGCTGTTAGAACGAGCTGTACGCAGCTGGCAGTCTTTGAGAATAGATTGGAACGGAAATCGATTGAGATAGTAAAGGATCTGCTTGATCGTCGGGTCGTCTTAATCCGGGCAATGATCTGTTGCGTGCGGCTTTTAATTGGTCAGCCCTTAACAACCTTGATATTACGGATCCGGCGATAAGACTGCATACGCAGACTCGAGGAATGTAAAGGATACGTACTCTTGAAAACGTATAACGAGATGATACGCGTCTTCCGTTAAAGTTAATTTTTTTAAACAAATAATTACAAAATCTTTGATAACAAAAAAAAAAGTTTTTAAAGATTTTAAGGATGAAAAACATCTCGGAAGAAAATAATTAAAAAAAATAGCGCTATTTACGAGAAGAATTTAACTCTACCTGTACTGTAGGGTGCGCGCGCGCAAGTACTTATGAAACCTGCGCGGCACGCGGTTCTGTGACCAGTCTGATTCCTCGTCGCAGTGCGATACGGTCGATAGAAGCAAGCCACGTAGTGTAGACACGGTGGTTGTACTAAATTGCAGCAACGAATGGGACGCTACCGCATGACATATGGAGGATCACCCTCGGATACTACTCCCTTCTTCGACATCGGGACGAATCCGTTCATTTCACTCTTGGATGTTTAAGAAGTCATTAACGGAATCTTATTCAGTTTATTTGAGATTATTCATTGTCAAGTGCTCGGCAATATTACCGTCAACTTTTATTGTGTGTATATATATATATATATATATATATATATAGTTTATATATAATATACATATAAAATTGTATTCATTCTACATGAAGAAACGTATTTTATTAATTATTTTTGTGATTTTTATGGGGGCTCTTAATAATTTGATTTTCTCAACAATTTAGACCGAGATAACTCGGTTCTTTTTTTTTTCATTTGCTGTTGACCTCGAAGACATAATAGTCGTACAAAGATTAGACGCATATATACAAGTTTGAGGCTCATTACCTGCGGTTCTTGGAAAACAGAGGCCTTTTTTTGGGTGTAAAGAATCGGTAATGAAACCGCAGACAATCATCGAAGAAGTCGGAAACGACCAATTCATCACAGACGCGCGAATCCTTTGAAATCTATATAATTGTAAGTTAACAATTGCGACACGGATGAAAAGATTTGCATAGATTGATCACCTTAGAATTTCTCGACGTGAAACTGCGACATAGCCGTGATATTTACTTGGAGGAAAAAAACGGTGTAAGAACCGTCGATTGGAAAAAAATACAGAAAAGAAGGTGTATAAACAAACACGCTTGAACGAGCATCAACCACAAGCTACAAAGTCTAGTGCGAACAAAAACGTCAGCATTACAGACGGTGCATATTCCTACTACGAAAACTATTTGTTATAGTATCAAGTCAACATTAACTCCAGGATATTTGAGGAATACGTGTTACGAAATTTTGAATTAATTGTAGAAAAAGAAAAAAAAACCCCATTGACTTTGGCAAGAGGTGCATTCATCATTTACTTTTTGTTTCGGATCGTCGAACGATAGATATCACAAGTTGTACGGCTAATTTGCCGAGCGTGTTTGCTGGCCCGAGATTTACGTTGAAACCTGTGCTCTTCTTCCGTCAGATATTGCAAAGTCAATGCGAAATAATTAGACGCGTGGAAAAGTGTACTTTAAAGGGTGGAAATTTGAAGACGTGGCTGCAGATACACCTACGCGGTATCGATCGACCTGCATCTTGAAGGGGATATTCCCTTCGATAGATTTCAAGAGCAGAATTCTCGTAGTGGTCACATGTCGCGTGGAGCGCGGAGATAGATTCAGCGGGAGAAGAGACGAGGATGGGTGAGAAAGGGGAAGAAACGCTTTCCGACAGACGATACAACGCCGCGATGGAAAATCGATTCACCGCAGACCATCATCCCCCAGCTATAACCACCCGCCGCAGTGCAATGACCTCCAAACCGGGAAGATCTTACAGCGTGAGGTAAGCAGCTTCATAGTAGGAATCTGAGGGTCGTGACGAAAGAGAGGGCGGGAAAGCGATGAGTTTACTGAAGAAAGAGCCAAGCCTTCTCGTAGAAAATAGCCGCAGCTTAATTCACGCTGTGTCTCGACGTCTACGACTTTCGCAACGTTTTTCTCTATTTTACTTCCGGCCACGGCTTTCCGAGAAACGTTTTTAAACTCACAGCTTTACTGTTTTTTTTTTTTTTTTCTTTTTTTTTACGATATACAAGAACTTAACAAGACGTTAAGACAATTAAATTTAGGAAAGTTACAAGGAAGTTAATATATTTAAATATAACAAAATAAGCAATGCTTAAAATTAACATTTATCAAGGCTAATAAAACATTTATATTTTTCGTGTACAATGATCAATCGATGAAAACGTGTATCAGAAATTTTCTATAAATTACTACAAAATGTAATTTTCGTAAATTTTTTGCAATTTTCTGAGAGACACGTTCGTATACGCGCATTAAATTAACGTGCAAAGTAACGTGTCATTAATCACGCAACGAGTGCGTTATTATCGTACGTTAAAAGGTACACGCCGCAATTATGTAAAAAGGAAAGGATGTGTAACCACGCGGACTGTCGTACGTAATGAATAATTGCTTAATGATTACCACATTAGAGTATTTGGAATATCACGTTTTACTTACGAGACGCTTTTAGTTTGATCTTCATTATATTGAATCTTAAGAAACTAATTTAAAGTTAGTCAAATGTGAAATAATTTTACTAATAGTTTTTGAGCTGGACGAGAAAAAATAGTAAAAGAAATTTGCATAAATTAATTTTTACTTAGTAAAATTTAATTAAATAGTTATCTACATTTTTAGGCTCAATATCCATCAATACTTAATTAAATCAAGAGTATATTAAGCTGCACATGAAAAATATTTAAGTATTACGAGCGCTCTTCCTTGAAACTTTCTCTGAAAAAAAAAAAAAAAAAAAAGTTTGATTAGTTTGTTAAAGAACTGAGGATTAAAACTCAAGGCTTTAATAAGTTGTAGTTTTATCGAGATTCATAATATTTTAAATTAAAATTTATTTTCTCATTTCGCGCAAGTAATGAAGTGGAAGACAAAAGTTTATTCCCTTGAGAACATTATGAAAAATTATTACGTGGAAACGAAGCTTCAAGTATCAATAATTTTCATTATTATTGAATATTATTACATCAGATTTTGAAATAGTTTGTAGCGAAAGGTGTGGCGTGGGAAACTCAAGCTAGTCTTATGCATTCATCTTGCGTGTCTTTTACTCGCTGCTATTACGCTGTGTCTGGCATTATCGTTCGTAGCTCATCGCTAGTACCTTACTCTTATTGCTTGTAACCGAGAGGTTAATCTTCCGATTTTCCTGATAGGAATCTTCAAACAAATGGATACGCATGACGTAGCTTTTTAAAAGAAATGGTTGTAGATAAAAAATTGATTCAATTATTTATTGGTTAAAGTATTATCTTATAATAATAAGATAATAAATTGAAAACTCTTTCAATTTTCATTACTATCTGTCGGAAATAGATAAGGATATTATAGTTTTTTAACGAACTTAACCGTCCGCGCGCGTGTACGATACGTTATCCGTTGAACTGACGTATCGTAATATGTACCACACCTTTGCATTATCGTGATAAGTCTGTTGTGAGTTATAGTACGAAAAAAAAAGAGCAATCGCTAAAGTAAACTGAATCATCGATAAATTCTATCTATTACAAAAGAGCCGAAAAAGGACGGGCGCGATTTAATTCGATAAGAAATCTAAATATTTTACATTAACTACACGAACCACAATTACGTTTCATAGAGCTTTCTACATTAATTAACACTTTATTATAGATGATTAGTTGAATTAAAAGTTAAATGCCAACTCATTTGTATTTTACAAATAAAGTCGTGTATAATTAAAATTGTTAATATAATAATAAAAATTAACGTTTGTTGTAAAAAAATGTTAAACCGCGATCTTATTAATGTATACATGTTTTTACAACTTCTCCATACAATTCAACGTTTTATCTTACTCAAACTTTGATCAGGTGTGCTTTGGTCATATAACATGTCAAGATGATAAGGTGTTAATTGACGTTAGAACGTCCTCGCAGCTGATGACGTTACATGTGCACGTATATACACATGTAGGGAGAAAGAGCGAATCGGAAACATGATCTTTAAATGGTACAAGTACAAGATTTTTATTAGATTTATTGCCCGAACGTTTATTATATCTATGTTTATCTCTCATTTTCTCTTTTTCTCTCTTTTAACAAGATAAACTTGAAGGCTAACAAAACGGTTGTATTACTTTTTTACATTACTTGTGCTTTATATCAATAAATAGCATATATAAATTTAGTTTTGACGCAAAGATACGAATAAAAAGTAAAATAAAACCTCTTAGATTTATATTCTTGTACAATATAAATAGCTTTAAAACTATCATGCGTATCGATTGTTCATAGTATTCCTTTTTAAATCGTTCGGCGAAATATTTTAGTCGACAATGCGCCGTTGCACAAACCACTGACTAATTATCAGCTATTGCGTCAGACTGATGGCGCGGTTTTAGTTGCATCAGAACTCCATTTGTATGGTTTCTTTTGATGCCCGATCAAAGCGAAATTTGAATGTATCGGTTCGAAGCAATTCGAGGTTCAGAATCGTGTAAAAAATTAAATTCTTTTATAACACGTTCGCATTTACGAGTTCGTGTTAAGTGTTTTGCTAACGTTATCAAAGGTGCTATTGTAAAATATTTATGACAAAGACGACTTTTATCTCGTCTTGGTTATTTTCTTAATTCTTGTGTTAGAGTAATTGCATATTACAGAGAAGTTTTAATAGTGGTGTTTTTGATTTAATTCTGTTTCTCTTATCGAGGTTGCTTTATAGTATATTGACGATTGCGTAATGTCTCGAACGATCTTTTATTTTTTTTTTTTTTTTTTTTTTACGTGACGGTGACAATGTACGGCATCTCGCGAATTTTTTAAGCGCGATAGTCGCACCTTTAAAGTCATAGTGACCTCGTGGATCGAATTACTACGTATCTGTAATGATTCTACCGGAAACTACGATGCCGTCCGTCGTGTCATCCTTGTGCACGCAATACATCATTCAGGATGTCAAATTATGAATAGGATGCATTAGATACAACGTACTTTATTATATGGATATTAAACATTTTATTCGAAATTATTAATGTTTCTAAAAAAAAAAAAAAAAATAATTTTCTGTTAAATACACATAAAGCTCATTCAAGTTCAAGGGTCTGTAATTGAAATTGATTTTAATTTCGGATATAGAACTTCCGTCGTTGTGAATTACGGACTAATGAATGTCGAGTATATACGTAGCATCACTAAAAACTTGTCGAGATCGATACAACGATCTACTTTCCAAGCAATTAAGAGAGATTTATTAGGCGATTTGCGAAATTGCGGCGTGCCTTCGCAAATTGCTCCGTTGCTTTTACGCATAATTAAAGTAGTTGATAAAAGCTGCGGTACAAGTTGAAACAAAATTTTGTTTCTTTCATTTTATGACGGTACTTTACGTAAACGTATTTTATCACTCGCGCCACCGGTACTAAAATTAACCGGTTATTATACAATTTTGTTCGTGTTCCGCGTTTCTGCGGACAATCAACGACATTGTGATGCAGATTACAGTACCGTGTATGGTTGCCGGCCAACCTGACTCAACCTTGAACGAATGCCGATATTCCGTTTCGTGTACACTGTCGGTTAAATTATGCAACGCTTTATCAACCCTTGAATGCAAACGAGAGCATGAGCGCAAAGTCGTTCGATAACAATTTATTACATAGTTTTAGATAAACATAGCACAAAAAAATATATATATATATATTTTTTTTTTTTCTTTTAAATAGCAAAATCAAATTTTACGTGAACCTATCAGACAATTATAGTACCTTTTATTTCAGGAAGTTGCCGATAGATTTTATTTCTTATACAAAATGCAGTATAGAGCTATAATATAAATATCTTTTTTTGTTACGTGATAAAATATTCAAAGATAATATCGAAGGTGCTAAAGGTTGAAGGAAAATTAACTACATATTACTACATCGCGAAGAATAACGATTTGCGTTGAAGGTTGCGGTGACGTAATAAAGATAAGTCTGAACGACAAACATAATTGCGATAGATTGCCAGGGGCTGTTACGGAGATCCGCGCAAGTTTTTGGGTTTTTTTTTTTATTTTACTAAAAAGAGATGACAGCTATTCTTCAAGTGCGAATAAAAGCGGCGTGTGAACTCGAAGTCTCTCACCGCGACCGGAAATAGCTTGTCCTTTTTACGCGTTTCGTAAGGCTTCCTGTTGTCCTCTCGTTGGCCACTCCGATAATCTGCACACTTAAGTGTTCCGCGTGTTATGTGAGCGTGGCCGCACACCGGCACGTGCCGCAGTTATAAATTCAATTCGACGATAAATCGTTCAGATAACGAGAGTCACGGGAAAGAATGCAATCTAGCGTCTGTTTCATTGCTATAGTTTTTATACGTGAAAGTCATGTGTTGGCTTAAAAATACCGCGAGATAGAATAAAATTATAGTAAAAGAAATATTTAATTAGAGGAAAAAGAATAAGTGGCATTTAAAAATACTTGGTACTTGGAACAAAGTTTAAGTAATCGATTCAAATTTGAAAAACCCTGAGAGAAAGTAGTTTTGTAATTCGAACAACTGTTACATCAATTAGAATAAAATCTACTGAATGATATTATCTATTTATTGTGCAAGCTTGTAGAAATTATGTTGAGCATTCAATTCTTTTTTTTTTACCAAACATCTCTCGTGTTATATACGTTCTTATATAAATTATTTTCAAGCTTTTCAACAGGTGGGATTCAATTGCATCTCCCAATGTAACGTGATATAACTCTGAATCAATAAAAAGCCGTAAACAATAGAAAGCCACGGAAAAGTTATAGCACAAATGCCACGCAAGTAATTTTAATGTATCATCCAATTTTGTACCTACATAGGTGAATTCTTTATTACTATGTCGCTTGATAGTGTTATATGCTCGAGATCAATGCGCTTACTCTCGAATCAAGCAGGAGGACGATACCGTGCTGTTCCAGAGCAGTGATTCCGGTCAGCCGGAATAGCGGTACACGCTTGGCCGTATATACGTCTTCGTTCTCGAATTATTATGTTGCTGCTTTCCGCGAGGTGCACAGTAGCACGCTTTGTCGCGAAAGCGGAAGAAACTTACACGCATCGTGCTCGAGCCATTTTTTTTTTTTTTTTTTTTTTTTAGCGTTATTTCGCAGCTTTTCTTCTTCGTACATCTGTACCGTACATTGCCGAGTCACATTCTATATTCTACAGGTCGTGGATTTGTATTATGGAAATGACATTTACTGGAAAAGGTTTTTTCAACGAAGGAAATTGCACAATCTTTATACATATACTATCGAAAACAGTACATCTTGTAGCTGCTTTGTAAGGAAGAGAAGATTGGTTTTTTTTTTTTTTTTTTATTATCAAAAGGAAATTGTCGATAGTAAATTCCGTGAAAGAACGGCTGTGGTAACTCGTAGCCAGTTGAGGGAGAGCAGCGGGAGATAATCCCGTGGAAGCAGTTGCTAGCAGTGCAGCGGCAGCGGCAGCGACGCGATACACAGTCTATCGCCGCACTCCGCGGCCGCGGTTACGTCGGTCGCGTCCGATAGCTGCTCGAGGCATGTGCGCCGAGTAACGGCTAATTGGCCACCTTTCCTCTCCGAGAGAGGAACCGTCTTTCTCTGTTTCGCTGTCGTATTCGACGAGTCGACGTGCCAGTTTTGTTCATTCTCTCGTGCGGCTCGTACCGAGCTGGACCTCGCAGATGTCCGCGAGAGAATCATGCCGCTTTGCCGGAGATTTTGTTAACGACGACGGTTCTACGTGAATCGCGCTATTTACCGTAAGTTGTCGTAATCACAGTCCCCTTCTTTTCTTTTATCCAAGCGAGATCATTCTGTGACATTTGTTGTAATTTATTTAATAAGTATCAGAGACGTTGAACGCGTGCCACGCATTTATTACAGTCTTGGAGGAAACGTACAAAAGATTAATTTACAGGTGGTAATTCTTGTAATCGTAAACATTAAGTTTGAGATATGTGTATAAAATTTCTACCTCGAAGACTGTCAGTCGTGAATTTGTGCACGAATTTCCTAGCGCGAAAAGTACCTTGCTCCGAATTGACCGCGCGAGTGATCGCCGTGAAAGTGCATCGAGCAACAAGTCTAATTGTGCGCTCCGGACTTTTATTAACGTAGTTTACTGAGCCGTTATTCATCGGAAGTCGTAGACTTTCTTCGTAGAGAAAAAGCTTAACAATGGTCCATGAATTCGAGAACTGTGTTTTGTAAAGGCTCGGGCGTAAATTAGCCGGAAATATTTTATAGAGAATCGCGTGCGCGCGCGTCTGAGATATTTTGGATAATTTAAATTCCCCGATATCTTTTGCATCACTTTTAGATAAAAATTGTAATTTTTTTTTTGCCGCACGTGTATTCTCTATAAACGAAGATGACGAGTTACACACATAGGAACACACAGAAACGTTTAAAGAGAAGGTGATTAATAATTAAAGTCATCAACAATTGATGTTAATTACGCGTATCGCTAATTGTAAGAACCGGTTTGCGGCATGTATCCTGATCATTTATCACGAAAAGGAAATCAACTAGGGACAACTTATCGATCCATTTGGTCAAATAAATTATTTTATACCGTAATGCAACTGATAACGCACGGTATATTGAGAAATATGGAGTTATGTTTTATAATATGTAATTCCGCGCTTAGAAATACCTACCATTATAACGATAAAAAGTTAATAATGTCAAAGAAATAAACGTGATAGAAAATTCGAACAATGGGAAGATAAAAATATGCGAATCCCCACGACTACGTCGATATTAATTGTTGCAATTATTTATGTTACAGGTCTCCGCGAATCGGAGGACCTCTTTCACAATCGCTGGCTATGATTCCTCCAACTATGCACGGACACGAGTTTAATCAACCGTTGTCGAGAGTGGTTATGGTCCGTAAAACGGATCAAAGGACGTTTAGCAAAGGAAGACGAGGTGGCGAACCTCTTTTGGAAACAGTTACCAGGGAAACGGTCCAACTTTTTAACGGCGGCCGAGCTGAAAGAAAATACACTTCCGAAACGAGGGATATCGTTACACCGAAATCTAGCAGGTTTGATTATTTTTAACAGCTTCGTGTAACGTAATATAACTATATATGCATATTCGTATGAAATATGCATACGAACGTGAAAGAAATTATAGCGCCTTGCGAGTAGTAAACTTTGGATTTTGTCCATTTGTAATTTTACAATAAAATTGATGAAAATTTTACTAGAAAATTTTCATAAATTTGTCAAAACAGATGCATGCTGTAATATTTATAACAAGACTGTTATATATTTTTTTTTACTAAACTAGATTTTCTTCTGCGTGTTAGCGCAGCAGTTCTTTGTTGTACGACGATTGGAAGTGCGCTTTCTTCTTACACAAACGTGTATCGGAAATTTGTTACATAGTTTAAAGTAGACAAAACTTTACCTGTCGTAAAATCAGCTGTCTCGCGTTTCAGTTTCCTTTCTCCTAGTTGGCGTATATAATTATTAAAGTAGAGATAATTTGACATTTCTCTAGTGTAAGTCGTTGCTCTTGTAGTATGCCATCGCTCAGCGTGCACGGAACGAAAAAGAAGGTGGTTGGTTTTGTCGATCAAGTGTCGCCCGACAGGTACAATAATTGCCTATGCGGCAGAAAAGACTCAACTCGCAGTTTAACCAAATTCCGATTCCAGTGAAGCAAGAGCAAGCAAGCACGTGACGAAAGATAGACGTGCCGCGAACGGCACATTGCCGATGTTGTCGTTTATCGTTAGATGTTTTTCTAAACTTCACTAGGATCGGTAAACGGTCTTAGTTTATTAACGTAGCTGGCACGTAGAAAGCAGAGCGACAGCTGAAAATTCGCATGCCTACCGTTCAAACGAGTTGCAAGAAGATGGCAATTCTCTGAGGAATATTGTAAATTACTGGCTTTCACGATAGCGTAACAGGATGATAACGTTCAGGAGGTACAAATAATAATTTATACCGTTTCTTAAATTGAAAGTATAAGATCCTTTCTCAGAGGCCATAAAATGTATGCGATGTTGTTTCTCTTCGAATTATTTTCATCTTTGATATTTCTCTAGCTTATTTAATAATAATAGTTTCTAAAGCGATTGTCTGGAAATTCGGAGAGGTATTTGGTATAATTTAACAACTTTCACTATTTTATATAAATATTTCTCCGTCATAAGATAAATTTAAAATATGAATATGTTATTTTAATTACATTAATTAATTTTTATTAATTTTACTTAAATACGAATAGCATTATATAACGGCCTTTGCGTACCGTTAAGTAGAAAGAGAAAAAACTCGGAGATTATTTAAGCAAAAGATTAATCGCCGCGAGGTTCGTATTGTGTATTAAACTCTTATCGAAGAGGAATCGTTGTTCAACGTACCTGCATGCGATTCCGCCCACGTAAGTGGCGGGGCAACTCGTTTGAATGAGTAAAACCCAATACGCTATAAGGGATAAAAATAATATACAAATGATATGCAATAAAGTATTGCGTAGCTCAAGTTTAACGAGCGACTGATATTACAAACTCTTCATTTGGTAACGTTAAAAAGAAAATCTTATTTCGATTCAATTAATTTTTCTTATTTAATAACTACTCTCGATATTTTGTTTTGAGAATAATTAATATTGGTGATATATCGTTTAATCTCGTAAATTATAAAAAGAGAGACGTTTCTATAAAACGGAAAATTAATTAAAAATTTTTCAACGATATTTTAATTGAAATTAAATTACAAATATGTTGTATTTTATTGTGATCCGGCCCTTGTAACGTGTTAGATGTTCAGTCTCTTTCTTCTGGACGCACGACAAAGGAAACGACAATCTTTTCTTTGCGGCGACCGTGGCCGTGGATGCGTTGTGGAGGAACGTAGGAAGGAGGAAGTACGAGAGCCGGGCTCGTGAAGGCGTATGTGACGATACACGTAGATGAGCATTATGAAATTGTTGTTTCGCGTGATCCTTTACGAGATCCAGTAGAGACTCTGGAATTTTCAGCTTTCTCTTAGCTTTCTGATAACATCTTTCGGCTGAATGCGAAATTATTTCATTTTATTATCAATTTTAATACTGATCATTGGAATCAAAGCAGCTCTTTCACCTGATTTTAATCGCACAAATAAAATAATTGATATTAATTAACGTTTTAAAGTTTTATAGTACGAATGCTAGTAGATATTCCGTTGTTATACATTCTCTTATACTTATAAATCTGTACGGTTATTTGGTGAAAATTCAAATTTAATTGAATATTTTACGTGTGCGCCCCAATTTCTAGAACTTAAAAACCTTGGAAGTAGTTTTTTTTTCTTTCTGTTTAGATTCGTATTTTAAGCAGTTTATGTTCGAAATATATTCTTGTTCTATTTGATCGTTCGTGGGTATTCGTTTGCCAATAAACAGATGATGTCGGATTGAGAATTATTTGAAACTTGTTTTTTTTTTTTCTTTTTTTTTTTCCAGAATGTATCTATCTATTTCACGTAAACGTAATAATAAATATAGGTAATTTTAGACTCATCGAGTATAACGTTAACTTTTCGAAAATGTGTTCACCTTTACATTAAGATTTGCCCATGACAAAATTATATAACGTAATTGATAACAATCATTTTCCGCGATGCGTCTGCATTCTAATGCGAAGTTAACTATACTGTCTGGCAAAATTACTATTTATTAGTCAATGTTCAATTTTGTATGGCACTTACGGATTTGCATTACAAGCGTATAATGATTGGATATCTACGTTATGGATTGTTTACATAGATAAACGGTATTCAGCCTGAAATAGTTTAGAGAACTAGATTAAAGAGACATTGTAATTACACAGTGCTATCAGATACCTTCATATTCGATCGCTTCGATTCATTGCACATGCCATAAATCGCCTATATGGTGCCTATAATCAAGATCGCTACACATCGTAATTTCCTCGGCTTCCCTGCTTGTTCTCATTTCAGAGATATAAAGAACCGAGTGTTTGTTATCTTGTCTCTTGTTACATGTTAATTATACTACATAATTTAACGCGAAAAAAAATTATTTATACCAGCTTAAAAATGAGATACTAATTCTACCATTGTAAATTATAAAGGCATTCTTAAGCACATTCAATTTGAATAAAATTTGATTTACATTCGCTTATGTAAAGCTTCTAGTGCCAAGAAAAAGAAAAAAAAAAATTCAATGATTTCGATCTGCTTAATTAAAGCGTGTTCATGCGTCACTATGCTGTTCGGAGTAAAAAGGAGCACTGTGTATTTCTTCGTACACCATGTAATCGGTCTACTTTCAGGTCGAGGACAGACTCCGTAAGATCAAAATCTCCGTTGACGGCATCGCCAGCATCACCGGGTCCATTGTCGAATTCCTTGCACGGGAGCTTCCACGGTAGTCTAGGAAGCGATGGCATGTCTTGTAGCAGTGCTAGATCCTCCTCGGCATCTCCCGATTCCGCGAGATATTCGTCGTCACAGGTAACGATCTTTGGATCAACTGATTTTTCGTGAATTAATTTATTACAATTTACATTACTAGTCTTTCAACCTATTTGACAAAAATTACTCAGTAGAAAAGCGTGAAACTCGCTTCGCGGAAAAGTGCACTGTCGCCTAGCATTGACTCGAGATCAGCTTCTTTTTCGAAAGCCATCATTTACACGCTTGAATGACACGGTGGGATCATCGGGACACGATCGTTTGGCTCGCACGATGACTAATCCATTAAAAGTTCAAATTGCACTTTGCGTTTACAGAACCGATTTTTCCGCTCTATTTTCCACGCGCGCGTGTCGTCGCGTTCTCATTCGCTGGACTTGTTCTTCATACACGCCAGGATGTTTTTGCACTTACTCTAATGGCCTTGCTCACAAGACGGCCAGACGATTTGTAGCACAGACTGATGTATATTCATAAAATAGCGAGCTCAATAACCGCTGTAGTTTTTAGTCAGACTATCTGGTGGTAATAACTAGTTATTGAAAGAATTCATTTGAATATTGTTTAATTTAGCAGTTTCTTATCCTTTTATTTCTCTTGTAAATGTTTCATTCATATAGATACCTACAAATGCCAAATTAAACTTACGAGCGCACGAATAAATTACCGTTTTTATTTAGTTGTAATCGAGGATTAAAATGTTATTTACTTATTCGATCGTTAATATATTTTTTAATAACACTACGCATTGCAAAACGTGAGTTTCGCAGGCGTCATTTATTCTCATCTCCTCTACGTTAACATGACGTTTTAAAAATAGAATTTATTTAACCACAGACTTCTATAATATAGAAGTCTGTGTATTTAACCGTCGCCTACATTGTAGAAATTATAGGCAATTAAACAGATGATTAACGAAAAACTCTGAAGTTATCGTCAGCCTGATTCTCATGACAATTATCGCCATTTCAGATTGCAATTTCTAATTTAATCATCGGGCATATATTTGAAAAAGTACCTTCTGTTTTTTCATTACTTATTTTTAGTCGTTTACAATACTGGGTAAATTTTTGCAGCGAGTAAAAGAAATTTAACGAGCGGTCACACAAGAGATAAAAGTAAAAATAAAAGTTTACCTATGTGTATTCTGATTTTGTAGCAGATGATCCTGTTCCTATAGGAAAATGGGAAATAGTTCTTATCGGTCAGTTTTTTTTTTTTTCTACAGATAGTTTCAATATTTAAATTATTAAGAATACTATCTGCCTTTTACTATTTATATCGTTATATTACCATACGTTTGATTCTCTCTCTATATATGTTGTAGATAACAAAGATTGACACACGTAAACCATCTGTGCGCAGATCAGGGCCTCCAAAAGAATTTATTAATGTCTGTCTGGACACGCATAATTTCTACCGTTCACGGCATGGAGTTCCACCATTGCGACTCAGCAAGCAGGTACTGTTGATCTTCCTTTTGCAATAAAATTGCAATAAAGCTGCAGCCCTCAGAGACTTCCAAGAATCAAAGACGGCCTGACTTTTTAAAACTTCCTTCTTTCTTAGAAGCATAAAGGGATCTCTACTGACAACTTTTAACTGGAAACGATAAATAACGGTCATGATTTGTTTTCAGTTGTGCAAGACAAGTCAAGACTGGGCTAATATATTGGCGGCTAAAGGTAGATTAGAGCATAGGGCAAACATTGACTATGGAGAGAATCTCTATTGTATGTGGAGCTCCAATCCAAAAACGATTATCGGAGGCGAAGAACCAGTAAATGAATGGTAAGGTTATCTATATAATATCTATATAATAAGGCATATATTCAAAAGTCGTCCATAAGACGTTTATGAATATTTGATGGACATTAATCGTAAAAAATTATAAATTAAAATTTTTACTTGAATACGTTTAATAAAAAAATTTATATTATAAATAAATTGTCTTGATGGAAAATTAGAAATACTCTAATAAAATAAAAGAATATTTTTTCTACGTAAATTTAATATATTGGAACTGAATTTGCCGTAGGTACGCTGAAGAATCTCAGCATCAATACGGAAAAGAGCCTACAACGTTGAAGACGGGTCACTTTACGCAAGTGATTTGGAGAGATAGTACTGAGCTAGGAGTGGGAATGGCTAGGAATCGAAATGGCGAAGTTTATGTTGTTTGTAATTACAATCCCGCTGGGAATTTCTTAGGCAGTTTCACAGAGAACGTTCTTCCACCTGTGGACGTTGGCCCTGCGAAACGAATTAATTTTACCGACTTAAAGCAACGCTTTATAGACGAGCAAGCGTGGCAGCAAGAAGCATTATTAGTTCACAATGAATATCGAAGGAAACATCGCGTGCCAGATTTAAGATTAAGTCCGGAATTAACAGCTGCTGCTAAGGTAATTTCCAAGTATAATATTGCTATAATGATAACTATTTTGGCCGTAATGTATTTTAGATCAAATTAATTTATTAACGATTGTAAGAAACGATATAAAAGTCTGACGTTTTATGGTTTATCTGTTTTGTAGGCTTGGGCAAACACGTTGCTAAATACAAATAAATTGATACCTCAATCGTCGTCTCCGTACGGCGAAAATATTTATTCGATGCAATGTTCTGATCCTAAACTGATCGTTTCTGCACGTGAAGTCATATCAAAGTGGTATTCCGAGAAAAAAGACCATAAGTTTGGCGTTGAACCGAAAGTTCTTAACACGTGTAAGTATCGTATTATTTTTATAGACTTTAATATTATTTCAAATTTATAATAACTAAATAAAAAACATTTTTTAATAGAAATATGTAACAAAAATTATATTTAAAAGAAAAGAAAATTAAAGCCTCGAAAATTAACTTGTTTACATTTATTTATAAAAAAAATTTACAATTTTATATTTATATTAATTGTATGCTCGTATAATTAATTTTCTTTTTTTTACAGGCCACTTTACGCAAATCGTTTGGAGAAACACGACCGAAATGGGTATTGCTATGGCCAAACGGGATGGTACATGTGTCGTAGTGGCATGTTACCATCCAAGAGGTAATATAGTAGGACAATTTACTGAAAATGTATTGAAGGCTATAAAGAACGTGTGTTAACTGGATCTTTTCTATTAATTACGTATTTAAATCTCGTATTTATGTATCGTGCGAAAAAAATAACGCGTAATATATATAATGTATATACGACACTTGTGCAGACACGTATAATAAACATTCCACGTACACAAAATTTAGAACTTTTTAGGTTTTTCTTTCTCTCTATCTTCAACGAATAGTAATAAGTGTACCAAGTAAATTTTTTAATAAAATGTTGAATTTGTTAGAAAAATATATGTTAACATTTCTTGAACTTTTGAATTTTTTATTTCATCATCATCAATCACTTTTTAGCACTTTCTTATTCAGTTTTTTATTTTTAAATATTATTTTAGACTTTAAATTAAAAATATTAATGATAATTTTGATTAGTATAATATGATAATCGAGATAAAATTTGTCTTTAGACAAAATATGTTGTCGAAAAACGCCGTTTTTTTCAAACAGCTTTATAATAATTTATTTATAATAACTTTACATGTTACATCACACGCATCGCGTTATAATGTCGCACGTAAATGTATATATGTTTTTTTTATTTTATATATATATATATATATATATATATATATATATATATATATATATATATATATATATATATGTTCCTTCTCTTTTTCATTCTGTTTTTATTATTTTACATTACGTATGGTCGCTTACTATTGTATTTGTGGTCAAGGAATACTTAATTACTTAAATCTTATCGTAAAAATTAGCTGAACATTTTTGTAAGACTCACGCCATCGAAAGAAAACATTTTGTGAGAAATAAATTTAAATCGGTATATTCTCGTAGAAAATAATCATATTATTACAGATCAATTAATTATCAATGCACAACTAATAAGTTATGTTTTTAAATACAACTCGTTTCTTTTTTATTCTTGTAGTTTTTACATCTTTTAATATAAATTAAGATATATTAGAAATATATTTAGAAAGAAATTAAAATTTAATCTTTTCTTTTTTGAAAAATTAAATATATGCTGCATATACAACAAATCATTGTACTTATCCTACACTGTGCAATAATTGCATAGATAAATTCAATTTTTGTATATTTTAAGAAGAGCATCATGCAAAGTTTTCGCGGAATCGAACGCGCCTTCAATCGAAACATAATTCGAGCGATCTCCTTCAAGAACGTCATCAAGCACTTTGCCAGAGATCGCCGAGACTTTGCCGTATTAAATTGTAACGTGATACTCTATAGATAATTCAACTATGAAGAATCAGGTCACGTCATACTGGGTTGATCCTATAATTAATTGTGTAAGTGTATATATACAGTCCGAGTAGTCGTTTTATTCGCTTTGAAGATACGTGGACATTTTTTAATGCATTCTTAGATTTAAATTCATTTCTGCAATTTTACAATGGTCTAATTCCTCCATTAAAACTTTTTGCACACAAGCTAAAGAAAATATAGTCTATTACAAATTTATAAATTTTTTCGAACTCGGAACTTTGTCTTAACGAAAACGAAAGAGAGTTTGCAAAAAAGAGTTACGAAAACTTGAGCAATAAACTTTTAATAGGATATAAGAAACTTTATAATTTGATAAATCGTGTGAGTTTTTATCTTTCTCTTTGCTAATACTACTTTAGGTAAAAGCGTGGCCAATCAAAACGATAACTGGGATATTTGGGCGGCCTTCTCTCTATCGATACATTCCTCGGTAAAGGTATCGAAATTTCCGAGGTTGTTTTCTAAGTTAATTTTCTATCGAGACAAGATTGCGATTATCGTGTTTTTTCATAATTCAGAAATATTCTATTTGCTATATAAAAAATCCTTTGTTATTTTTCTTCGAACAATAATTCGCTTGCATAATATCTATGTATAAAAGTCTAGGAAATGCTGCCACCGACAAAGGATCAGCGCTAATCGAAGAAGAAAAAAAAGTAAAGAGTTGTCAGGAAAAAAAGCAATTCAGAGTAAAAGAAAAATAATTTGAATAAAAATTTGATCATCAAATATGCGTCAACAACCTGATAAAAATGGTTGCCCTTACTTCAATCAAAAAATAATTTAATGTAGGTACGTAATACGATAATTCTGATATTCTTAGTCGAATGTAAAACGAGCTCGAGAGAAAGTAGATATGGTGCGTTACTTATCTTACTTTTTGATTTTGTACAAACTTCATTCAAGATTTGCTTCACATTTCGTCTTTGCTCGAAAGAATTATCGTATTTATTTTGGCGATAAAACACAGCTAATCTATTCCACGATTCGACTTTTCACTTTGCTGTTTTATACTTTTAAAAATGTTTAATTAATATCAATAAACATAACTCGTTTCACGATCTATCAATAAAACATTTCTAAAAACTGGTAACATGTATAATAACCTATTTATTTTCACTTATTTTATGCTCAATTATAAATTAAATTAAATTGTAAAGATTAAAGAATATTAAATTAATAATTTTTAATATTAACTGCAACAAATCAAACAAATACTTGTTTAATTACATGTATTACTTTGTTCAATTATTATTTATGTTTCGAACGTTTAATGTCTTATTTTATAAAAAAAAAAAAAAAAAAAAAACATTAATGGAAGAAGTTGTGTAATTGTATCGTGGAATAGATTTCTGATTGCATTTAATAGCACCGAATCGACTAGGCTTAATGAAAACAATATCGAAGCAGGTACTCGATAATGTGACTCAATTGGTCGAAGAAAAGTGTAAATTGGTCAAAGAACGATTGCATTTGGCTGTGAGCGTCGCAATTGCGGTGTCACGTCAAAGATAAAATCTTATTATGACTAACTGCACCAATCTGGCTAACTGTGCATATTTTGCCTGGATAACATTTTAACATTTATGTTAGAAATTTCGTTAACTTTTTTTTTGTAAGTAATCTTTATATACTTATAATTCAGTATTTTATTTTATCAATATTGTCATACGATAATATGACAATTAAGTACAATAAAATCCAGGAAAATATTATCCACAGTTAAATGACTATATTCCTCAGTTGGCGCAACTTGTCTTGAGTTACGAACGATGACTCATTCGAACTCAACTAAGTAATCGAACAAACTTTTAAATTATCAAGCGAGAATAATTATACTCCCTCGCTAATGATAACTGACTCGAGACAATATTCACAAAAGACGGATCGAGGCTGAAACTAATACGAGTAAAACTAAGTAGAAGAAGAAGAAGGTAATACATAGTAGTAATAGTTTTTCGTGCCATTCATTTGCGATCAATTCTCTCATCTATCACGTAATTTTCACAATACGATTCTTGTCTATATTAATTTGAAATATCGGCGTCGCGGCGTCATCACGAAAGTCGATAATCGTCTTGCTATTTGACATTAAAATTCATTGACGATTTATTAATCACGCGAAAAGTCATGATAATATGCGTGTTCTATGTACTTAAATCTTTCTAAAATACTTTTTTTTTTTTTTTTCCTATTTAAGTAAGATATAATGATGATTTCCGCGTGAGCGGCACTCTCGCGTGATATGAATCAAATGGTCATACCTTGTACATACCTCTATAATATACGTAATAGACTTTTTCTCACCATAAATTTTCTCTCTATTATAAAATTATTTACGCTCGATCGCTGAGCGCGACGCTAGGTAAGAATCGAGGAATATGTTACAGAACATTCCTATACATATATTATATTCTCGCTTCTTATATCTCGAGAACGTACGAAATGAACAACGGACAAGCATTTATTAAGAATTGTAATTTCGATTTACCAATATATTATCAATTACAAATAATATTATAGTTTTGTATGTGTAAAAATCAATTTTTTTATTTAATGTTTTTCTCATAAAAACAAAAATTACTCTAAACTAAATTTATAAATAAAAATAACTATTAATTTGCATTATTTAATTAACATTATAATTCATGATCAAATATTGGGATTCGCAGATCATTCAAAATATATGCTCGTCAGTCGCAAAGCGCTTCTTTTTTTCAAGTACCGTTTGCATTAATTCTATACGTTTTACTGTCCAATGAATAAAGTTGTAGACACGGATGTCGATACGCTAGAGGCGATCTAGAGAGCAAAACGTTTAAGAACGTATTTTGTATCGTTACTACTGATACGAATTGTAAAAGAAAGATACATTAAAATCTAGAGCTTATAACATTTCTGCATTGCTTTCAATAACAAAATAATGCATATTCTGACACGAGGTTTTCTTAACAATCGAGGTAGCATTGAAATCTCTAACGAGACCCTTCATAAAGAGAAAGTATACTCGAGAGAATCAATGGATCTAACGTATCACAGTTACGATTCGATATACCTACGTTTAAATCTACGAATTGTCACAATTCGCGCTATTTCGAAGCAAAGAAGACAGTGGTATCATTAATTGAAGTGCGAATAATTCAACAATCAATATCAAGTATTAAAAGTAAAATAAAATATAATTTGTATTTTTCTTTTATGCTATAAACGTATCTTCGTTTATCAACGATCGACAATAAATATTAATTATTCGAATATTAGAAATATCAATAAATTGTATTAATAATAACAAGTTGATTGCTTGCAGGAAAAGTGATAAAATTTACGTATTTTTAATACACAGGTAAATTATTAAAACTACTTGAAAAAATTATATCCACTCCTAAATCAGACCCTGGGAGAACTTGTTGAAGTAATCTCATCTCAATTAACTTTACGTATCGCAAAATATCTCCTGACATTCGCAATAATTATAGATTTTTATGTGATTAATCATATGCATACATCGAAACACCTTGCTCTCCAGCCGTCTCATTCATCCGGCTTGGTCAGTCCCACAAAATACGCTGTTGAAATATTCTCAATCTATTCTTCATGATCGTAAGGATCAAGCTGTATAAGCTATGTGGGAACGCTACGGCCATTTATTTCGTGTCGCGCCGGAGAGCCTGCGTCCCCACATTAGGTTATATCATACTATTGTCCCTTGTATGTGCTGTGGATCTTGTGTGGTAGGCTGCGGCGATTGACAGGGCGAACCGATTGGGCACTGAGAAGAGGGTGGATCGTAAAGACCACCTAAAGAGCCGCCAAGGCCCGCGCCTAAACTAGGTCCCAAGGCCGCGTTAAGTTCTGGCATGGAGGGCAGCCCGACGTCAAGAATGCCGGTGTTGCTAGCACCGCCGACAGCTTGCGAGCCTTCCTCCGGCGGTGTCACTTCCAAACCGATCGAACCGTTCAAAGCGATCTTGATCGGATTGTGGTTCGAAGGGTGTGAAAGCGTACCTAAACCGATATCCTCAAGACTGCTTTTCCGCCTGGTTGTCATTGTCAGGCCTTGCCTTAGAGAGTTACTACGTCGCAAGAGAATATCGTCAACTACTCTCAACGAGTTGGAACGGCCACGCAGAGTGCCGGCAACGGTAGGACTATCGGGTAAAGACAGTGAATTCGACTTGGTCGTACTCAAGGGGGGCGTTCTGGCCAAACCAATGGTGGACCCACGACGACTACCCGGACCGGTTTGTAGACCAGCGGCTGCAACCGCCGCGCTCATCTGAGACACCAGTTGCGCTGAGCAGAAGCTGATGTTGCTCTTGCGTCGTGAATTATGCCGTTCGAAGGTTTTCTGCGCGGAGAACGGGCTAGGTCGTACCAAATAAACAATGTCACCCTCTTCAAGTTTCAAGTCGCAGCTTGGATTGATTATTACGTAGGAGAGGCTGTTACGCTTTTCCGACACGTCGTCGTAGTCGGCGACTGGTAAGTTCAACGATTCCATTCGCGACCGCACCAAATTCGCAATTTCCGCTCGTTCGATCTGCTGCGCATGGTTGTCGCGTGCCTCGTCCCCAAGACTCACCGAATACTGCCGGCATACAAAACGTATTATAAGATTAAAATATTAACAATATTCTGCATTCACTCGGATAATTTCTTGTGACGATTGATAATATCAACGAGGGTATTTCATTCATAACATATTGATTATTTCATTTTATCTCTTGTTAGAATAAAACAGTGACATTAGCATTGTGCATTCGAAAGTATGTGCTTTTATAAAGTGCAGGATAAAATAAAGAAAGAAAAAAAAAAGTAATTTTTGTAAAACATTGTAAAGCCCGGTTTCATCAACGTGAGTTAATTTAATCGGTCGATTAACTTTTAGAGTTGCAACTGCCGAACATAAAACTGATGTCAATAATACATTAACTTAATCTTTCTAATGCTATTTAATTATTTGTCGCTATAAATGTTGGCTTGCAAGTTTTTTGAAAAAACTGGATAATGTTACATTTACGCATAAATTATCAAAGGTAGGAAAGTCGATTAGATTAAAAAATGTATTTTATCTTTGCTATATGCAACAAGTGGTTTCACGTGCGCGGTTTTTACGATATCGCAACGACCGCTACAACTCCATGGTTACAGTCACCCTCTTGGTATCATAAACGCCACAATTGATTGCCTTAAATCTAAACAACAGATAAAAGTATTTTCGGCTCCGCAAGGAAGATTAACAATTCCTGATGTAATTAACAATCAATCTTGGAAATACAACGTTTAGCATGCAACGCTGGCTGTGTTGCTGCAGACGAGTCTGGACGTCCATCGGATAGTGTGAATGAAAAAGAGAAAGAGAGAGAGAGAGAGAGAGAGAGAGAGAGAGAGAGAGAGAGAGAGAGAGAGAGAGAGAGAGAGAGAGAGAGAGAAATAGAAAAATATGAAAAGGTAGAGCGATAGCGAGATAAAGGCGAGATTAAATGGTAAAGTAGAAATATGCAGAACGATCTGAAGGAAAGAACAGCCACCACGTCGACGTTTTACTCACAGCAGATGCACCTTTGTCACGGGTGGCGCAATTCGCAAGGCATGAAGCTGCCGCCGAATGACGCATCTTGTACGTCACACCGACGCCGGCGTCGCTTTCCGCGTCTGAGTCGCCCTGTTAAAACGACAAGCAATTTCTACCCTTATTAATGCTAGCGTAACATCGATGTCGCGATTCGCGTCCGAGTGCACCGCATTGCTGCGATGTTACAATTAGATCGATCGCCCACTTCCATCGAAGTAAGTGCACCTCGCTCAGGACACTAACGCTCAAAGCGACTGCTTCGTATTCTATTTTTGGAACGGCCTACACTTTTAACTATAACATCAATGCAAATCGTCTTTGTTTTTGTTAAAGAATTTCATCTATTACAGCATACACTACAATATATATGTATATATATAATTTTTATATAACTATAGGGATTCTATTATTCTGTTACCGTATTTTATACGTCGATGATTAAAAGCTGCCTCGTAAATCAGCACACTAAATCTAACACGATGCAAGTTTAAAAACGCAAAGAGCAGTAAACTGAGAAAATAACGTGCTATGAAAATTAGTAGTTTGTCAAGATGCAACGGTTCCGGTTCGTTATTAATACGCGGCGGGATTAGATCGAGAAATGCCACGAGAAGAAATAACAAGATGTCAAAAGAAAGAGCGAGAGCACAACCATGCGCTACTCACAACTGCTATTCAACAATTTCTCCCTGTCTTTACAAAACGTACAACAAACTCTACATCGACTATATTTCTTCCTAGATAATAAATGTAAAGATACACTTACATGCGACGAGTCTGATACGGTAGTGTCTTGTGTTCTGTATATTCCAATTGGAATTTCGCAGGTGGTCGAACAAAGTTTCTGATACAATCTGCCATATGTTCTTATCCACATGTCATCTTTCGTTATACGCATCTGAAATCGTTTTTATTGCACCCGTAAACGACATTGATAAAAAACTGTAATAGAATTCTTTATAAATCGTATATAAAAATTGATTTCATGAATTACTTGATCTTGCTAAAATGTATATTAAAAATGATTAGCAAAAAAGACATTAAAACATACGTTTAATATTAACAAAATATAGATCTTATGTAATTAATTACTTACCGACGTCAGAAATCCAGATCCTGGCGCTTGATCTACGCCCAGTAACAGCCTTACAAACGTTATCACGTAATCTTTGACGAACGCTTGGTAAAGCAAAGTATCTAACATCGAAGCGCTGAAGACACTGCCTGCGGCGAATGGCAATCGAAACATGTACGATATGTGAGACCCTCGTTCTTTTTCTCTCTAAAAACATTTTTCATCATTTGTACAGTTTATTCGTAGATAACATTGCTGGTAATTACAAACAATCACTCCTAAAATTTATTACGAGCTCTCATGTGTTTATCGATTCTTTCAATCAACACATATTTTTTTCTCTTTTCATTTAAATGCATTCCGAGTCAACATTTTCACTCATGGAATAGCAATATTAATTTTAAAGCATTTTTCTCTAAGCATATTTCTAGCAAACAAACGCAAGCATTTATAATTTTAAAATAATAAAAATATTTAAAATGTCGAATAATTACCAGGTAATACAGGTTGACTGAATGTATATGTTTTAACCATGCTTTAGATATAATGCAAAATATGAAATAATGTATGTACATGTTAGTGTAAAATGGTGAGAATAATGATTACGATGTTTTCAAGGATTCTAATCTATTAAGCGGCATCAATTTCAAGGCATGAGTCACCATGCTATAAGATAATTAAAATTAAAGAGTCCTAAGAAATAGCTGTCGGTATATTGAGTGCACGGGATAATAAGTACAAAAAGTAATTATCGTGACCCATGCATCGATATTTATAGATTCCTAAGTGTCTACTTATAAAATATTACTAATCATCGCTCTCGTAAAATATTTCGTGAATTAATTATTGTAAAACACAACACTCTTATCTGCAAATAGAAACTTTAAGTTAATCTTTTACGTCTTGGGTTAATTCGCGTCGTGGACCGAAGAATAAAGTAAAAATGTGATGGTGTTTGTAAAGTTGACAAGCGATGCAACGAGAGTGCATGCGGAAAGCAGCACTTAAAGCAAAGTGATTTCCGCGCGGAGTGACTTTACTCTCGTAATTTCTTCCCGCTTCCAACGACGCGGTTTTACGAGGCCAGTGATCGCAAAACTCGGCAAGCGTCTTTTTAACTTTGTCGCAACCTCGAACGCTGTATCCACCGAAATTAAATTTGTATAAAAGCCAGACCGGAAAACAGTCAAGTAGCACGAAATGTGTGTAATGTGGAACGCAAATATTTATTTCACGATTGCGTGATGTATTAATTTGAATCGCGTATACGCCAAGATATTAAAACAGTGCGAGAGCGATGATAATATAAAAATTGTGCAATCAGTCATTCCATCGATTCAACAATCAATCAGAGGTTGGAGAATGAGTGATGTCGTGTTACCGGGGAGCCCATCGGAGGCTCATCGGAGTAGTTGTCATCGGTAGTAGCACTGAGAAGTACCTTTTCCATTTTGCTGAGATGCAAAGCGTACTTGTCGTGTGCCCGAAACTGCATGAAACGCATATTGCTGGACTGGGACAATTCTGTTATGCTCTTTATGCTTGGAAAGAATCTATTCAAGAAATTGAAAATAATTAAGTTTTTATAATCTCAATTTTCTGTATAAGATTTTTATATTGTAAATAATATAAAAATTATTTTTGATCGTGGTTCAGTTGTAGATTGAAGTTATAAATTATTGCCAAAGAATTTTGATGTATTAACGATACTCACTTGAACATAGTCTGGACCGCAACGATTGTGTTACAATCAGCCAGGGTATCTTCCTCGGCGGAGTTGTTGAGTTCTTTATTTACGACTACGACATTTTCCGCTAAAGTGATACCAGCTCGAAGAAGATCATCCAAGCAGTCGATAGAGCCGCGCATCCAGTAAACCAACGGGAAGTAAGACACAGCATCGAGAAATGCGATTTCCGGTTTTCTTTCCAGTAAAAGGATGATCGGATTTAATGATGTTTTTGACCTGAAAAATGTTCTTGCTTGTTAATTAATTTCCCTTCATATTTACGATATTTAATCAATTTATCCTTAGTATTAATTATAAATTTTAAATTCGTAACTATTGCATATGTAAATTTGGTATAAAAGCAACGTTTAAGTTATTTAATCCCTATAAATTTATAACAATTATCGGGAAATAAACATATATTAAAGTATTAATAATGCAACAAATACCTAAAATGTGCTCTCAATGGTATTATAAAATTATAAATTCCATTACTAGCGTAATCTGCTGCCAGTATAATGGTCTTATTCTGCCAATTGTATTCTTTGGCATTTCTATAGCTGCAATGTTGGCACACCTAATAAAAGAGCAAAAAGATTTATAAGTCTCAGAAATCAATACAATTCTATTGCTAATGTTTTATTATATTTTTCATAATCGTTCATAGCATTAAATATACCTGAGCCAGCTGAAGGCAACAGAGAGGCTTCTTCTCCTTAAGAAGATAGCACAAGGTTGGCGAAACTCCAATGAAGGGCGAAACTGGCGGAAATCCCTTGACGATCCTGCAATATTGTTGGAACTTAATTATTTCGTTTCAATGTTTCTGTGTATAATGCTAAATTTCAAAGGCGCGCATCCTTTATTCATAAATATCTCTTGAAGACCAGGGTAATAAGATGATAAAGTGAATACTTGAAGCGTGTCATGGGCATCATAAAATTTAACTTGAGAACAAATAAATTCTTTATAATTATTATTCTTTTTAGTCGTTTTAATATTTATCGAGTAAAACATTGTTATTTTCGATACATACTTACGACGACGACATTTCAACCAGCTTTATAATCTTTATAAAGGTTTATACATAAAATGTACATAACTTAAATACATAAAATAAACAAGTTTGAATAAAAAAGCAAATTAAATGGAGATGTGTAAAAGCGTAAAATAAGAGACTTACCCTTTGAAACTGTTGGACGGAAGTCGTGCAGCAAGACGGCAGTGCACAAGGACGATGCAAGAAGGAAGACATCGAAAACATCCATGAGGACATATAAGGTGTCAGGCAGGACAGCATCGAACAGCGAATCAACGGCACCGGACGGTGCCGTTAGTGAAACAGGCATCGAGAGACATTGAGACAGGATACATCGACCATTGGTTTGCACAATTATATTTAAAGGATTCAAGATGAATAAAGTGCGTCGCGTATGAAACGATCCGGTCTATTGTAGTCGGTATTTTACGATTTTCAATGAAATAAATAAGAAATCTACGAAAATAGTTTATGTAATTCTATCTCTGGAATCCTACTACGAAGCTCTAGATTATTTTCTACATTCCAGATCTTTTATATGTATAGAGATCGAGATCGAGATATATAGGCGATACAAGAGATATTAGAGATTGCGGGTGTATTTACTGCTAACTAAAATGAATCTAATGGATGGAAGTAAAGTGTTGCCAACCAAGCGCTTCGTATACATCCACAGTTCAGTCGGTAACTGCTTCCACTCATTAGGATTCACTAGTATTGACGCTACATTTCCGCGATGCTAATTTTTTTTTTCTCGCTTGGCTCACTTTTGGAGCTTTGTTACCCGAGTGCGTATATGTATAAAAAATATGAAATACATATAATATGCATAAGAGATTTGTGATGCAGATAAATTAAAATCTGTTACATCAAGACTGTTACATGCAGGTGCACGAGACAAAGTGCGACATCGTTTGCCCTCAAAAAATTATGCACTTGTGCTTTAAGTTATTAATATTATTTATAACGTATATTAAATAATCTGGAAAAAGAAAAAAAAACACAAATTCCTGCTAGTAATTTCTTCTACTCGATTTGCTTATCTATTTTCGAGCTATTTTTCGTGCCACATAATTATCAAAAATTGCTGTCATAATAGTCTTTTTTAAATAATTTATCACAATGGAAAATGAGAAAAGAAATAAATAAAAATATGCTTACGCGATTTTCTCGCTTGGTGATCTCCAAGGAACATCGTCATCCATTTCATCTTCGGTCTCATCAGCCTCGTGATCCAAAGATTCTTGGCCAGGCAGATGTAACGTTGAACTGGTCAACATATCTGGTACTGGTAGAATGCTTGGCCTTCTGCTTCCTGAAATATTGTAAATAAAATAACATTAGCGCTATATAAATATTTAATATTAAAAGGTATATAATTTTCCAAATTATGTTTGATAAGTAGTATTTATTTATGAAATTAAAATTTAAAGATGAAAAATAGCCAGACATTATTATACATTTTTTAAATAATTGCAAAAAAAATGGGTAAAAGTGGCAGTTTTATTCGTTAATATTAAAAAGTAAAATATTATAACATTATAGTATAGCTCATAAAGTTTTCAAATTTTGATAAGCCAGTTAACAATTCTAAAGCGTTTCATGAAGACATTTGACTAAAAAATATATTTTGCCATATCTAAAAAGGATTGCATTTTACAACACACGTGTCACATTTTTAATTTAATTTTTAATTTAATTTAATTCAATTTTGCACTATAGCAAATTTTATCTCGATCGTATCAATATGAAATGTAGAAAGGGGTTAACAGCAAACTTATCAATAGATAAATATTTCAACAAGTATTGGGTAATATAAAAGAATAAAAAGTTGGAAAACGGATTTTTACAAGAAGACAGACAATGAACGAGTCATAAAATAAATTACGGGATTTTAAATTTGTCACAATTAATATTTATGTTATCGTAGTATATAAAAAAGAAATAAAATTAGATGAGGTTGTTCCTAATTTTGGAAAAAATTTTTTACTGCGTTAAAGAATTAATAAATAAAACTGACCTCTCCTTTGCATTAAAATATCTGGACTAAGCAGATTAGGATTCGGATCAAGAGGTCGTGGCACATCAAGATGATTTCCCGTAACTGGTGTTTGTGGTGTAGATCCACCTTCTTTTAAGCATTGCCTCGAGTCCCCCAATCCACCGGGATCGAGATAAGTCGCTGTAACATATAAGATTGACAGCGATAAGTGATTCTAATGTTAAAATTGATTCTTATATCATTTAATAGATTTACAGATTTATGGCATATTATTACAAAAGAAATGTCTTCATAATTATTGATTGAATGCCAATTATAAAGATAAAATATCTCTCAATAATCAAAAGAAAATAACTTACTAGAAAAAGAGCTATTTTGTCTGGCTATTTCATGTTTTGTATTCTTAGCATAAATAATTGTACGTTTACGTGTCCTATCAATATTCTGTATTTAATGTAATTTATACCAAATTATGTGATACGCACATAATTTTGTACTTTGCTTTTGTGTTATGACCGTTTATTATCGTAAGAAACATACACATATACGTATTCACATTCATATACAAACACATAACTATATGTAATGTGAAAAAATTGAGATCAAAATTATTAAAATTTTTTTACGTAAATTACTAATGTAAAACAATGCTTTCCGGGATATTTTATTATATTACTTTCAACTGTATTAATTAAATTAAGCAGTATTTTATACTTTTGCAATTTTCTATTCAGAAACTGCATTCATTGAGGATTAATTGTTGGTAACGAATATTGAGTGGTACATAAAACAGTATACGCACACGAATTGCATACATATAAAGCGTCATGCAAACGGAAACCATTTTGACAAAGATATGAATGAAAAGGAAGGAATTATTAGATATTTTACTCAGTTAATCTTCAATCAATATTGTGTACTAAAATTTAATCGCACGTATCATTCGGTATGCATTATTATATCCTAAATCTTTTACGTAATTTCACTGTAGTATATTAGAATAGTATAGGGCATCAATTAATCCAATAAAATAAAGCAACTTTGTGAATAAAAACATTTGAAAAGTAAATTATTTAAATAAAAGACAGAAATTTATCAGTATTTTATATATTGGAGTTGTTAAGTTTTGATGAAGAATGAATAAAACAATATTAAAATAAATTCGTAATATTAAGTTGTGATCAAGTGATATCAGAACTTATCAATTAAAAAAAAACCTTGCTGTTGTTCCTTCTTTCTCTAAAATAAGTACTTCTATTAATCATTAATCTTACTGCTCATAATTTATAACTGCAAAGCGTTGTCTTATGCATGCGTACGTGTATGGTGTGTGTTGAGATATAAACATTTAACAAGTACAAACGTTACGGACATTTTTCTAAGCAAAATTAAAAAATGTCTATTAGTGCGATAAATAATTGTAAAAAAATATATAAAAATGTAATGAGTAATAAAAAAGATTTTTTTTTATACCAATTGTAATCAGGTGCTTATTTTGAATTAACTCTTCGTATCCAGCAGTTTCACTCTGAAATCTTTTTATTTCAAAGTTTTACTTTTTATTATGTATATACAGATATATAAACTTAGTTAATATATGTATAGTTAATAAAATAAAAAATACGTTAAAGAATCAATTCAAAATGAATATACTGGCTTCTAAAGAGTTAAAATAAATATTTAAATGTATTAAATATTAGCTAATTATTAGATAAACGTGGTTAAATTATCTCAAGTTTAATGTATAAAAATAACATTGGACTGTACTTAGAATTAAATTTAGAAAAGCTTTTATAAGCTTACAGTCCAACAATAAATCAAGAAATTAGGTCATGTTATATCTAGATTTTAATTTGTTCAAATTCAAGACGTGAAATAATATATATATTTCTAAAGTGAAATAAGAGAGATAAATATAAAATTGAAGAAAAAGAAGCTTAGGCGCATGCGACACTCACGGTGGATATTGGATGCGAGTAAGTTGTAGTGTTGGGTTGGTATGGACGTGTTAGGAAGGACCTGCAAAAACACCTGCGGTGGTAACGGGGCCCTGTGACCTTGGAGGCCATTCGATTGGTCCTGCACACGGGGCCCCGTGCAGGTTTCCTGTTTGCAGAGTGTTTCGTTCAGCGCAATGCTACAACTGTTGGAAAACCGTTGGTGCGCATCGGTATCGTTGCTGATTGCTGTACCGTTTCCGTCGCCGCCACCGGTGCAGCAGGTCGATATCGTCGTGGTAGTGGTCGTCATCGTTGTCGCCGATGTCATCCCTGTTGAATTTATGCTCGTTGTTATAATGGTGGTCGTCGGGGTGCTCGTTGCCGATCCGTTATTCGCGGACGTAGTGTCCGTCTTCGTCTCAACGATCACCTGCGTTCCCTCGCCATTACCGCCCTGATTATTCGCGACAACAAACGCGGAATTCTCCTCCTTGGTGATACTCATGTAGTAGCAAGTATCGGTTTTCTTCATTATATGTCGCGGTCCTGTGTATAAAAATATACATAAATGTGATAATCCATTATTTCATTTTTCTAAGGATATAATCAAACAAATTGAGAGTTAAAAGAAGTATGCTTAAAAGAGAGAGAGAGAGAGAAAAAAACGAAAAAAAAGCAAAAAGAACACCGGTAATGTGTCATAAGATTACCAGGATTCAGCAGGATAGTGTCCTCGTAAAATTCCGGAAGTTCCGCCGGTCTGACGGCGACAAGCGCAACTCCGTATTTCCGGTGGCTATGAAAGGAGGCGTAAGTGAAGGATTTTCCCTCGTACTCTCCGAAAAAGCGAGAGTCTCCGAGAATTATGTGATAAATTTCGTTGCCGGAACATTTGCCATATAGTCTGTGCCATAACTCTGGTGACTGTTGACCTTCTCTGTAAAGAGAAAGATTTCAGTTAAGATATTCTTTTGTCTTTATGATGTTTAAACGATAATTTTACACGCGTTTGTAATTTGATAACGCATACTTTGCAGAATAGATTAGAAATTAAAACTAATGAGTGTTTTAAATAATCTTATTAAAAATTAAATAGATACTAGAAGAACGAAAATACGTAAAAGTGCGGACTATAAAAAGTGTACGTGGCTATAGTTAAATTTATAGTCTAATTATACTGCGCGATACATTTGAGCAATACATACTGTCCTCTGGAGGTGTGTAGCAACAAAGTAACCAACGTTGATGCACCGGGACACGTGCAATTATTAGCCAAAAGGGCGTATTTAAATTCGTCCTCGCACACCACGTGCTCCGCGAACTTCACATGGAGCTTATTTTCCGGACGGAAGATTTGAACATATTGAGGAACGTTGGGCGCAAAATCTTTTACCGCCCACGATCTGCAAACGTTAGATTTATCTTCGATTAGATGCAAACGTGCTTTCAGGCTCGAATCGCAGGTAAAATAGCAATACATAAAAATATTTAAAATAATCTTGCTATTTGTAATAAAAAAGGAAATTTACAAAATTAATTTCTTTTTATTACATATAAACTATTTTCATCAACATTATTTTGCTGTTTTTGAAATGTAAATTTATATTTTATTAAAATATTTTATTGCTTAGATATTTCAGATTTTTTAATAATTTTGTTTTGGTACATAAATCCTTTATTAATTTGGAATTTAATTAAAAGCATTGAACAGAGCTAGTGCCTCAAAGTGCTAGCTTACAAGTCAACTTTACAACTAAATTCAAAAGTAAAGGAAATTAAGTGATTAAGGTCAACAGGGTGGCTTAACTTCTATTTAAACTCTGAAGTAAAACTTAAATGAAAAATGTTTGAGATTTGTAAAATAGATGATCAGAAATAATATTAGGATTGCAATGTTTAATCTGCGTAACGTTAAACTTATTAAAAAAGAAAAAAAAAAAGAGGAATCATGGGAAGATATTGAATTTATAATGACAATTATAAACTTAATTAATGAAGCTTATAACGCAACGATTTTAATTGATCATTTACCTGAGTATCGTGTGTTCGTCAGCAGCGGTTTTATCAGCATAATTTCTCGCCGCTAATACGAAACAAGCTTCCGCCTCATTCATCCTGGCCCTTGCAAGATCACCATCCTTCAAACATGAACCCTGTATGTAGATCACTCTTTGAGCCCAGATCGGTACTTGCAGGATCATCCGCATTGTGGTGTCAAGTTCCATCGGTGACAAAAGCACCACATAATAATCCTACTCGTATTAACATCATTTTCCATTATTAATGTGCATATTTATAACATTAACAATAAAAGTAAAAACGTGTGAAAAAAATAATACAATTCATACTGTCCATATTTTTAAACTTATTACGATATACGTAAATTTTTTTTTTCTTTATGTAAAATATGATATATTCAATTGCAACAAATATTATCAGATTAAATTTAACATTGTGACTTTTAAGATAATTTTTACTTTGTTCCACTATCAACATTCATTATTTTAACAATATGTGTTGTACCTAGTATTAATCATTAAAAATTAAATTAAAACGGAACCTTTTTAAAATTATTTATCTCGGATATTTTAACTGTAATAAGCTGAAAGTTTGAAAAAGATTTTTACGAAATCACAAGTCATCTAGTGCATAATGAAATATTCAAGGCACGTAATTTGTTCGTCGTCTAACCTGTAGCAAGGGATGGGCGTAAAACTCATTTAGAAAGTCCATAATGGTGTCGGCTTGCAGTGTCGTACTGCAAACTACCACGTGCTTCTCGCTTTGCGCTCTGTGCGACGAGTACGAGCCTCCCAGTTTCTGTCGTTCCATCCATGTGAAAGCTAGTTGTTCGAACTGTAATCAATATCAGATTATGTAATAATCACGGCAGGCAAACGATTAATACACTTGATTGTGTAAATCGCAATTTAAAAAGTTCAGTTGTTCTATTTAAATTCGTCATATTAAGATTCTTTCTCTAAATAGCTCATTGAATTACACATATTATTAAATGTTTTTAAACACAAAAATTTTTATAAAAACGTTTTCTTTTATGTAAATGCAAAAACATTTTTCCCCAGACAAATTGCGAGGTATTAATTATCATTATTTTAATGCTTGAACAAGCGCCTCAGTGTAGTACTAAACAATTTATTGTATTATAAATCATCATAATTTCATGCAAACTGTACTTGGAAGCTTTTAATTGCCTTTAATAAATTTTCTCATTTGAGAGCTAATGAGGCAAAAGTGCTTTACTTCTATAAATATACGGCCATTCCCCCGTTTAATTATTTTCGTTTATCTCGACAGTGACGCGACTCTATCGACCAAAATCGAATTTAATCGAATGCGAAAACGCAAGGGACGGATGCGAAGAGAAGAAGGGTTGACACATCCTGTTAACCCGTACGAATTGGCACGTATCTCGTGTGCAATTGGCAGGCAATCTGACAGACAAATTACAGCGATCGACGAGGCTTTGCGTATTAAGTGCTGCGCAATCAGTCGACGCTAATAGACAATGAGTAGATATAAGTTGCTCTTGTCGCTTTGACCAATTAATATAAATATTTTTTGGTCGATTAAATCCTCACTAAGAGCTAAATCAATTCAACAATTGATCGTTTAATCAGGTGATTAAGGTTTCAACTTTCCGGGAAATTATTTTCTATTTTTTTTTTTTTTTTTTTTTTTGTTTTTACAGTGATGTAAAGACCATCGAATGGCATGATCTCGGCTCAATTCGTATTTCTCGTATGTACGAAATACATGTATATGCATTTTATCCCTGACAACTAAAAAGACAAATATTCGTAAAACGACAAGGGTCAACTGCGCGGCAATATGGTCGGTAATATCAGTCTTGTTTCGGTACATTTACGGCTTCCCTAAGGCGTGACTCGAAAATAACGTCTATAAAAGGAGTTCATGAAGCGAACATCATTGTAACGGCCACAACTGACGGACATTAAACGAGATGAATACGAGTTTAATGCAGCGCTGCACCTTTACGGGAATTTTTTTTATTATGTCATAGTTTATTTGCAAAACAATATTTTAATAATATAATCAGTCGTAAATATTGCTTATACATATATTTATATAAATGTGTAATATGTGTACATACCTGCGTCGGTAAGACTATGAGAGCCACGCAGATCATAATGACCATATAAAGTTGCGAAGGCCAAATGTCTGGCACAAAATCACCGTAGCCTACCGTGGAGAAGGTTACCACGACGTAGTACGTACTTTGAAATAAATTTAAATGCCTGTGCCCCGCTCTTTGGAAGTGCTGGATCCCGCATACGCTGAAACAGAAAATTTATCGAGTTAACTCAAGATTAATTGTCGACAGCCACGGAAACAAATAGTCGAGACAGTTTTAGTCATTTTACATGAAGCCCAACGTGAATCCGCATCGTATATAACTGCATAGTACCAACATAATTTACGCTTTCTACAGTAGCGCCACATTGCGAACGATATCATTTGAATTTAAATGGTAAGCCATTGAGAATTGAGAGTTCTTTATTTCATCAAACGTGATATAGCACACACAAATATCTCGCTATTATTTTGTGCTAAGGAAAACTTTCAGTCGATCAACGATTTTTCTCTTCATTGAGTCAATTAGCGTGTAACTATCTCATTGATAAATTCGCAAAGATCAATTAGCATGACAAACTTGAGGCGCCTCTTAATGAATAAGTACGACGTTCACTTTTGATTTAAGTAAAGATTTATATTACGCTTCACGTAGAACAGCCAAGTTTCTTTCCACCGGCAGTTTTTATTTGTCAATTCTCCGTCTTAATTAAATAGATGCGACAATTAACCGAATCACTTGAAACCGAATAAAACGGCACCCTCGATCATTCATTGATTGTAACAAAATTGATGCAACAGCGCAAGAAAAGGAAGAGATTGAACCCGATTGTGAAGAAATCACTTCGTATAAACTGGCCGGCGTTTATAACCAGCCCGATATCCATTATGCATACGGCCCCGTTTCTATATCTATATCAACGTATATATTTGTACACCTCTTGTTCATTTTTTTTCTCCCTTCTTTTATCCATTTCCACCATCATAGTTTTCGTTCGATGTGTCGTGACAAGAGTGTGTCCCATCGTACGTTAATTAACAACAAATCGATCGACGGTATTTCACTTATTTTGCCAGCATACTAAATACTCTATGTAATCTCATAAATACGCAATTCATTTAATTGCAAACATGTTTTATGCATGATCAAATTACTTGCAACTTTTGCAATTTTTTAAAAAATACAATGTCATAAATTGACAATAAGTTATGAGCTATAATTAAATTACAATTATTTTAAACTCGTCAAAGTTTATCATAAATATAAGTAAAAACATTTTTTTTAATATAATAAGTTTTATAAAAAAATTGTTATTATTATTAGAATAGATGCGTTTTCAAAATTTGCATCTCTAAATGCGGAAGAAGGCACGCGAGCAAAACCTCGTCGTTTTATCTTCAACGTCTCTGCGCGTCAATTTTCGTCACGTTTTCGCGTACGAATGAACAATAAAGTTACGCATTTCTGTTAAAATTTTCATTGTTCCCCATTCAAGCGTCGTGGTTTGTTAGCACCGTTTTCACTAACGAGTCTCGTCCGGGTGTACTTCGTCATCGTTCCAATTCAATCGAACATTATTTTACAGAAACAAGTGAAACATAATCGAGATAGATTCTTCTGTCCATTAAAAGAGAGTCGTTAAAAATTGTGTCGCAAAGTTTTGTGCTTGCAAAAATTTTTTTCAGTATCTACCTAACTGTAGAGTATATTTCAACAATTAAAATACACAAATTTGTCGCAAGTAGGTACAGTTATTTCATTGTCATTTCAATTGTGGAATCGATTTTCGTACCAAGTATATAAGTCTTTTTCTACACTAATACAATCGATTTGGATGCATTATAGAATAATTTAAGAAAGTAGGAATTTTATGAAAACTAGTTGTAAAGTAGTTGGCTACTTATACATAGTATACATATGCATATAAATCAAGCTAGTTAGTGATCGAACCTGCAAATGTGATAACGTAAAATACGTGCGATTAAAATTGTACTGCTAATCCATACATACTAAATTCACCACACAAAATTCAAGCTATTATTATTTTTTTAAATTTCTTTTTTCTAAATTTTTTAATAGAATTCTTTCTCTAGTCGTCTCTTTGCATCTAGCTGTAAGTGCGACGACTTTTTTCACGCCGTAAAGGAAATTCGTTGTATCGTCGCGACGTTTTGCACTTTACCTCTTGTCCTTGTCGTAGATAATACGAATGTACAAGGGCGAGCTGGCAAGTGCGCCGCTCTAGAATCATACCGTAAATAATAAAGCGTCGCGATCGATGGTGATACCAATCCATCTGCACAACTCGGAGTGCGATTATTTATTAATGTCTGTCCCACATTTCGATCTGGGTCGATCAGACGTGTTTCGTCATTTCCACACTCGTCCCTAACATTGAAGAAGAACAGCTGTTGGTCGCAATGATTTCTTTCCTTCCATATGTTAAACTCATTCAACATTGATCTGTCAAAATAGTTCCGTGCACATTCGTTCCTTTATTTTTCATAAACTGTAGTAGCTGCAAATTATTTGCGGTCTGCAACTTTGACGGTAATACGCGATGACGACTGATGTAACAAATTTCACCATCTGAATGTGACAGGCGTTTTTTTTTTTCTTTTTTAATTATTTTTTTTTTTTGCACTTGCACAGCCGATATCAATTTTTGTTATCCTGTAGTGAAATCACATTTTTTTTTAACGCTGCAAACTTGCCTATCCTTCAGATTCGCACCGTAAAAAAATTTGTATATTTTTAAAATTAATTATCTAAGTAAAATTTAATCTGCATTTTTCTTTTTATTCGATTATTTTCTTTTCTTAATTTTTAAAAGTATTATTATCGTAATTAAAAAAATTTCTTGATTTACACTACTTTACTAAAAGTGTTTTCAATGTAAGTATTTGTAATATTGCAAAAATGGCAGTGGTGAGATCACACATGCAAACTATTCGTTTATTTTTACAATCTAAGCTTTCGCTGCACCGTCGTGTTCACAGATACAACTTCGTAAGAAGATTAAACAAGATGAACCGCAGTCATCCACGACTTGGGTTCGTAAATAGGAACTCGTATTCTGGCTGAGAAACTTTTCTCGTTATTCGGATAATACAATAAGTCCCTCACGCCGACAAATGAAATACGTTCGTTATGTAAACTTAAATAACGAGCGAATACCATGATGGAAAACTTCATTACGGCAGTGTCACGATTCAAGTCCATCGCGAATATCAGTTCATAATTGTTTGCACGTCATTGTAAATGCGTCGCCCTCAATCAATCTTAATATAACAATACAACCTTGTATTATTAAATCAATTTTAAAGCATTTTTCTTTTCTTAATACGTAATTAAGAGAAAAAAAAAATAAAGAAAAAGCAAAGAAAAAAAACAAATACGTTAGGGATATTAAAAAAACGATTAAAAATTTCTCCTGAATTACCATACGTAACTTTCGTTCCATTTAAGAGTTAAATAAATATTACTTGAGAGCACTTACCTAGTAAAGACAAGGCACAGTAATGTAGCGCTAAGGATCATCAGTTGTTGACTCAACGCCGATTGTGACTTCTGCATTGCTCGGTGTAGATCGTTCTGAGATTATAATTAACGTTAAATAAAATCAAATTTGGCTTGACGTAATTTATATCGTAATTTATACAATCGTATATCCAATTGGATTGAAATACTCACAAACATGTTTTCCAAAGAGTGTTTTGCCAACCAACAATTTAGGAATACCGGAATGAACAGATTTCTCATTGGTGGGTACAGTAACTGCGAACATAAAAACATCTTGACTCATACCATTTTCTACTGATATTTATTACAATATTCTATCCATTATGAAGTATAATTAACACTCTGCATACATTAAGCAAAGATGTGGTATAATTTTCTATATGCAAATTGGCCAAATCGTATGTCGAACTGAAATAAAACAATCGAGAACACTGTTAGTTTTTACAAATCATCGATATCGAGCGTCATCGATGCTCGCCGTCTCGCGGTTTAAAGAATTGTGAAATAATTATAGTATAAATGTATAAATATATTTGCTTTTTCAAATGCTATTTTGGAATATTAGAATTATTTTGGTCTTCTTATAACTACGCTTTTCACTCATTTTCACGATATGAGATGCTCATAAATAGATATAAAATTAGAAACTTGTATCCAGTTTACACGCTACATAAACGTCACCGCATAATCCAAAATTAATGAGATTAAGTTAATTAAATTTCAAAGCGCAATAACTGTGCACGTAATGTCGTTACGTATTATCCACTGTGAGATAAAGGTTATTCCCTATGGGACATGTAAAAATCGATACATTATAGTCAGGTATATGCAACTTGACGCGAAGTTTGAACATTTTCCCGTAAATGCGGTTTATAGTTAATACTAGAACAAACCAAATGTTGCAAATGTAAAAATCTTAACTCTCGACTACATAAAACTAATCGAATATATTACTAATACAGGATAATTTTTAAAGTAATTAAAAAGAAAATGCTAAAAAAGAGTGACATAACTCTCGTACGGACTTACCGTAATTGTAAACGGGATTGTGTTGACTAGTTCCAGGATGAAGTGGAAGGATAGAAGCTGCTGCCAGACATTTCCCTGTGAACATTACGAAGACAGCTCAACACACCCAGTGACAATTTTATCAAAGTACAAACCGTGAATAACAATTCAAAAGTAAACATGCGCTTCGCTGTTCTGCATTTTCTAAAGTAATTCTGTAAATATTATAAAGACAAATATGCATTAATAAATGTAAGAGGTTTCGCAGTTAAGCGGCGCGGCACGGAACGCAGGATCAATTTCATTTATATCGAAAACTTGATTTCTACTAAAATTGAGAAGAGAATTCTTGTTCAAATAATCATATATATATATATTGTATATATATTTGTATTATTTGTACCAATTATTAGAAAGAGAAAACAGTACGTTTTACAAAATTATTGTTAAATACGTTGTTTCAGTTTTGCAACTTTATAAAATTTTCACATTTTAGATTATATTTTGCTTTTATTTTCAGTATAAATATAATAAAATTGATTCCAAATTCATTTCTACGCCACTATAAAAACGACGTCCGTCTTTTCGAAGGTGAAATCGTAGCGAGTCGAGTCGAGTCGCGATAAATGCGTAGGAAATTTTTCATCAGAGAAATTAATCAAAAATTATGTCTTTCTAATTGTTTCATAAAAAAAATAATTTGCCGCATCAACGTCGGCAGTAATTAACTTTGGCTATGAGACAGAAAAGGTGAATACGTGCGTAATCAGATCAGGAACTTCTTGGTCTCATCGTTAAACTCGCCCGGCTGACTCGACATACATATCTTGCCGAGAACGTGACCCGAATATTACATTTTTGCTTAAACCACGACCTTTCATCGTATTATGTGTCTCTTTGACGTTAACGACTGACTTTTTATGCCAATAAAAGTTTTCCATTTATACAAAGTAGATTCTTAATTAAGACATAAAACAGTTCTCATTTACATAAAGTTATTTACGTTATTTTCTTGCAAAAAAGCAAACGCTAATTCTGCTGCGATATCATATTAATTCGTTAATATTAAACTAATATACTGCTATTTTCAAATCTCTTTAAAATTTGTCACGTATTAAAATGTAATGGAATATCATGTGCCCAGCGGAATCTCACGTACACCAATTTGTCATATAATACGTATATGTATTTTCGCATTCTATGTAAAATAGTATAACGTAGATTTTTTAAAATGATAGTAAACTACAGCTTAAGAAATTCGACGAGCGTAAATATTTTTAAACATTATTCATTTATGCGAACGTCCTAAATAATGCCGCGTCTTAAAATACTCCTAATTACCATCTCGTTCTATCGCGGAATATTCAACAGCAATCAACAGTGTATATAATATATTATACTGCAACTTCATGATATAGACAGGTTATATACATACATGTGTAGTACGTTAAGTTTTGCTTTCAGCACTTGAAACAGCAATGTTCGTCGTAATCAACACATTAACGTTATAATAATGCTACTTGGAGTTCTTTTTTTTATTCAACTTTACTCAACTATTTTAGATAATGATGCTGTTATGTATTTTAATCCCTATCCAAATTATATATTAATCATTTAATTTATAAAATTAAAATATTTAATTTATTATATTTTATTATTTCGTATGTTGTTGCGTAAAATGATTTTATTTTTATCTTTTCTACCATTACCCAATACAAAAAATAACAACAACAAAAAAAAAATTCTAAACGATGTACACGTTATCTGTATTAGATTACCCGAGTCTAAAGAGTTCTCACGTGTCTTTGTTGCAAATTCTTTACCTTACTCTACAATGAAATAAAATTCCCTTGGAAAAGTATGTCAGTTGGGCCTATACATCTACAATAGATTCATGTGCTTGTATCCCAAGCAATTTTGTTGCTGTCATATAAAGAGGCTCGTCATTACAAAAGGATCTACTAACTCTCAAGATGTATCCTGACGAGGGGATATTTCAACCTCGGACCATCGGGTAGATAAACTTTCATTAATATACGGCTTATACACATTTGCTCTTTTTTTTCGTGTCGACAAGCTTAATTCTGCTTTTCCTAATACGCATTCAATTAACTTTATTTAATTAATCCATAAATAATTAACTTATTAATACACATTATATAAAATTATAAGCATAATTAAATTATATAAATTTTTGTAATATAATTAAAAAATGTATGCTAATCTTTTTTTTTTTTTTTTTTTTTTTTTAATGTAACAGAATTAAAAAAAAAACAATTTTCTTATCTTACATATTTCTTATTTGTCTATAAATTCTTGGTGCAATTTTATCATATGTGGTTTTATTTTCAGAAATATGATGGCATCTTGGAAAGAAATTGGCAATGCAACAGCCACGCCGTGGGATTCATCTCTTAATGGAGAGTCGTCTCTGTGGAGAACTCACCTTCTCTCCTTCTCTCTCTCTTTTTTTTATCTTTTTTTTTTTTTTTTTTCATTGAGGCAATAACGCAGCTGAAAGCTCCACAGAGGCTGCATCCAGACGATAACCGGATGAACTTTTTCGAGAACTCCATGACTATTAATATCCGCTTCCGGGATTTACAAACTAGCGGTTACGTCAGTAAACGTAATTTAAGGGAGTACAAAAAAAATAAATTGAGATTTCGAGCTCTCTATAAACACTTTGCCGTTTTACGGTCGAGATCATCAATAAACAGTAAAGCGAAAATATCTTTTAAAATTCAAATTTAATAATTATATTAAAAAAAAAAAAAAAAATATCTTATTGCAGAATAAAATAATCAAATGCACATAATATTTAACTCTAATAAATTTCTTAAATATAAAAGTGTTAACTTTTTATTGATTGAACTAACAATTAACTTAAGAGATTATTAAAAGTAACAAATTTAAAAATAATAAATTGTGTCCCCCTTGGTTTTTAGTAAAATTAGTCTGCAGTAGTGTCATGACGCTAAGCTGAGCTTCGAATGTTTAATTCGCCGCAAAGCGCGAGATAATTCTGAGAGCAGCCATGTAACTAACGGCTCTTTAAATTCCATTTGTGCAGCGTCTTCGTTTCCTCTAGAGAAATCCGATAAGAGAGGTCTCTAGAAGTTTGCAAATCCGGAATGACGGGCGGAAACATTGTCGACAGAAATAAGGGACGATCGAAGGCAGACGTGCATGTCGATCCGCATAAAACTACACCGTTCCATAATCATTAGTCATAGGTCGGATTATAATCTTCATTCCGCCTGGGACGACGAACTTACGATTATACGCGATAGGATCAATGTAACGTGTCGCATAGCGCACTATGCAGTCGTATCGTGTCTGCGTGTTACCGCGTTAATTTCAGTATTTAGTAGATTCCGAAGAAGCTTCGACATCGAACCATGCCGCAAGTCGCAAGACTAAACTTATAAACAAGGGAAACCTGATGTGATTTTGCAAAGCACCTCTGTCGCTTTCGACTCAAGTTATCTTTTGCGACCGCAACATCAGCAACAGCATACGCTGCGACACGGAAGGCCATATGTATACGTATACTACAATTTAATGGATCGATAATGAAAATTAATGTAATCTTTCGTTATTTTTATAAAAATTGAAATTTTAAACTAACAATTCACTAATAGAAGTTTTAAAGATCGTGCTATTTAGTATAACGTTTTGTACGACATGTACTTTGCTACTGTTATTTTAATATATCTACTTTGAAATAAGATATTCGTAAAAAAAAAAAATTGAAACACACAATAAAGAAAATTCAATTTTCTCGAGCTTGACAAATTGAAAATTTATATATACATTTCTTGTGATACGTATTGCATAATAAATATAGCAGCTTGAGATAAAGATTTATCTTTGGAATAGGATATCGGTGTTGATTTTAAAGAAATTTTAAAAGAATACTGTAGGATATAATTTAAGTTATATGTATAGCGACTGAAGAATATTACGTCACAAACTTTAATAACGGCACATTTGATTATAATACACCTGTAAAATATTGATGTAATGTTATCGGCTTATCGCCGGAATGCTCGATTAGCGAATAGCGTGACGAACTTTCTACAGACCGTTGCAGATTATATCACGAATTTTGCACGCGCGCGCGTCAAGATATACCGCTGCGGAAAGATCAAACGATCATTTAACAGCAATGTAACTTTTTATAATTATCTTTTTCTCGTTAAAATGATTAACTGATAGAAAACATTCCATGATTTTTATATACGCAAACTAAAATATTTTTCTATACTTTGCTTAAAATATACATAAGAAAAATGTAAAGTTAATTAAATGTTTTAATGCAGTTTAATAAATAAATCAATAAAATGTTAAGCTTTTCAAAAAAAAAAATTTTTACGATCGAGAATAAATAAAAAAAAGTGAAACCTAACGAACATCGCGACGTTTTTTTTTTTTTTCTTTTATGACTAATTTTAGTTGAATTTTTTTGAACTTGGGAGTCCTTTTACATATAAGTCGAAGCGAGTTAAAGCAGAACTTCCCATTTCGAACAAATAAGTCACGGAAGCAAATAGCTTACGAGGCATTGCATGTCGATATGACGTATTCAATCGTTTCAAAACAACTCTCCTCATTGAACCGTAAATCATTTGCTCTGAATGAGTAAATCACACATTAACGTATAGTCTTTCAATTTGTCATATAAAAATAAAAGTCGCATTTTATTTTATTTCATGTATAGTTTAAATTTTAGAGATTGCAGAACAACGAAGGAATGTAGCAAATCTGCTGAAGCGCATATTATACTTACTCATGCAAAATTACGCAGTAGATACTTGGAAAAAAAAAAATAAAAAATTCCTAAACAATCGGACTTTCAAAATCTCGTCGCGTAGATAATTTTGAAAGTATAAAAAAGATATATTAATCGTAAAATCAGATAAAATTTTTCGGCAAGCATGCCAATAAAATAACGATCATGCCCAGACAGCAGTCGAATATTGCAAGTAATAAAAGAAGAATTTATTTGTAGGAGGAAAGGAAGGATAACGTACCTTGTAACCGAGGTAAGCGAGCAGCAAAGCCTCGGTTAACGACACCATAGCCAAGATGACTTGAACAACCCACAACTCTAAGGGTCTTCTGACCCACAGAATCGCATCCCAATTGATGATAGGGTGTTCCTGAAACTCCTCCTCCGTCAAGATCTGCGACGCGAGAAACTCGCTCTTGTTGCCGGCTTTGCAATCGTAACTGGGAAGAAATAGAGAGAGAGAGAGAGATAAGGGTTATAAGTGATGAACGAGAGTGTAGATAGGGAGAGACAGATTGTCGTATGATATTTGGCGTGCACGAAGTGGGTGAGTTCAATAGGTTTCCGATATCAAGTATGTCGTTTGGTTCGTACTAGGGAGATACTTCCAAATATCGTCCGGAAAAAAAACCAGAAAAGAAAAAAAAAGAAAAAAAAAAGATTTGTACGACCAATCGAAAAACGTATTTTTTGTTGAAACGTTTATGCTAATGTAATAAAAAATATTTCACGTAGGCAATATTAAAAGTAATAAATTTTAAAAGAAATAATAATTTTTAAGTAATTTAGAAAGTTAAATACGATATTTGATTAAATAAAATATTTGAGTAAGTATTTGGAAAATTTAAACGCAAACAATTAAATTGAAAAATTCTATATTTCTAGATATGATTTAAAAGTATTTATTCAAACATAGTATAACTTACCATGCTGCATATGTTGGATCGTTATCAATAATAACCCTGAATATATACAGAAAGCACGTTAACAGCTTGAAGAACAAATTCGCAAGTCGTATCCTCAAGCCTGAAACAGAAATTTTAGTTTATTTCATTTTTATTTCTTGTAATTTTTTATTTTTCTATCTTTATTTAATTTATTTCTCTATTATAACTTAATGCGTTTGCTTTTTTGTATTAAGCTTATAATCTCACAGATTGGTCGTTACGTTTTCTTTTACATATATTAAATTATAACGAGATATAATATGTTTCGATTTATATTAGATTTATGTTATGCATTATAAATAAATCAAAAGATAATTACAATTTCACTTTTATATAATTTTTCATCAATCAATAAGTATTGCAATATCTTTAGGAATTTAGTGCAACAATTTAAAATGGTAAAAGATTACGTCTTAATAAAATAACATAATGTAGGATAAAAATGTATCGTAATTTACTATTTTAAGCCCAAGAAAAGTTACGCAATAAAAATTGTCTAATAATAATAGTTAGATCGAAGATTGGTTTAAGCTTGAGCCGCGTATCGACCATCTGAGGAGCTTTAACGAGATGCTTTAACCAGTTGCCCGCAACAAACTTTACAAAGAGCAACAAAGCATTGACCTATTGGGTTCACAACGTCCTAATGCATAGGTCAGACCAGCAAAAAGAATTCGCAGCGGCATACCCATTATCGGTTACCATTATCACAGTTTCAAAAGATCACTATCGCGTACTTTCAGAATATCCGTGACGACGATATTCTTAAAATCACCTTCGGAACGGCTTTGTTCTTTCAAAAGAAAGCGATTGAGACTGCATTACAAAAAGGTAGAAGACTATCTTCAACTATAAATACGATGGAAATGTAACAACAATTTTACGATTCCGTTAAACTTATCTCAAAAGTTATTGTCACTTTTATTAAAGATGTATACTTTTTCATACTTTGCCATTATTGTTATGAAAAATACCGGACATAATTTTCAAATATTTAGAGTAGTTAGCGAAGCGATCAATTTCGAAAGTAATATAAAAGCACATGGGTAAAAAGAAGATGCATATTTTAATCCTACCGCTATGTATTTTTCGCGTGTCACGATATAGTGCAGAATACAATATGGTGCTATCAAATAGCGTGAGATAGAACTGTAGATACGAGTTTACGACGGCAGATCTCTTTTACAATGAGATGTAATGCGTATATGCGATTTCAAATATATCAACACGATATCGCGTATACACATATTGCAGTAAACTTTTATAGCAATGATGATAACCGTATATCACGACAATCTTTTATCATAAAAATACAGGATAAAATGGAATTTCTCGAAATATCAGTTCAAATAATAAATTTTTGAATGACAATGTGAACATGAGTAATACGTCGAGTGATACATAATATTGTATAAATTTTACAGCTTAATATAAATATGAATAACTCAATTTTTTTTTACTTACTCGAACGTTGATTCTTGATGAAGTACAATTGCAGTCGTTCTTTGAACGTGTTTTCGTTTACGTAATACTCCACACGAACTCTGAAACATAAAACGATATTATTATTACTAACTGGTCTCGCAAACTTTTCATAGATGTTAACTTGGCTTTACGCCGTTAATATGCGATGTGTAATCATTGTTCTTAACACAGGGCGAAATTTCAATTCCTGATTTCTTTCGATGAACCTTGTACTAATATATCTTTATAGTGACCTTATGCAACGATACCGATATTTGTAATCGCAAATATAACATGTAACATTACGAGAGAATACATTATCGTCCCATCAATATAGGAAAACTTATGTTGATTTCGATTTACCTCACGACACAGCATCGATAAGAAATATCGCTGCGCCGTTAGGTTTGCACGACTAAATTGTTACATGCGCCGTTTGAGAATTTAACATAAAATAAATTGATTTGTGCGCCGATATCAGTTCACTTAAGGAAATAAATTGACAGGACGTGCAACAATCGTTGCAGGGTTATTGTTAGCGGTACAACGAAACGAGCAAGCTAACTGTCATCTTGTGCTCTTGGCGGTACACCACTGCAGTCCTTATTTTTAGCCGCGGTAAATGCGTCGGCGTTGCACCGAGAATAGCGTCGCGTGACGTCACCGGGCCGGCGTCGACAGGCGGTCTGTCGTATGCTATCGTTCCCAGTTGTTGAACTGGTTCTTTGACCCACATAACGTCACGAATGCCTGACCTAGGCTACTTCGTCCTCGGTGAACGCGGAAAGCTAATGGAAGAAACGATGCCGATTAAGACGGACGAGGCAGCGATTAGTTTTATGCATTCTCGTGAAAGAATAACTTGACAAAGTTTTATCAACGCTAACAAACAAACTGTCTACATTGCGATTCGCAATATCTTGTTTTTGATAATTACTAATAAAAATATAGACTGGAATATGGTGTTAAAATTTATTTATATGGCTTTTGAGTAACCTTCCTAAGTTATCGTAACGAAATTATAATGTCAACGTACAAAGAAAAGTTTTTGCTTTTGATATTGAATTCGAAAGAAAATTCGAAGGAAAATTATTCGACGTTATTGACGTGAAAAAATATCATGTTAAAGTGTGTCTGACAATCATAGAGTTTAAAAGATCGAATGAAAAGTGACGTGTATCAATGTATGCGGCGCCAGTTCCGGAATTTCACGAAACATTGTGTAAAGCGATGCGATAGTGAAAAATTGTCGAGTTTGAATGATTCAATTGGAATGTAAATCCTTCAAGCTTCCATGTGGAGCGGCAATCGATTCTACGAACGGCACAAAGCAAAATGTATCGATATCACTCGAGTTTTACACACAAATATCGCCGCAGTCTCCGCGATGTGCGATAATTTAACGCGATCGGCTGTGTGCACGGAAAAAGCACGTTTAGTGGCCTGTAACAATGTGTACGAATGTCATTGCCTAAATACGTAGTCCGATGCGTTTCTATTTCGAGGATCCTTGAGCCAAAAAAACGCTTGATGCGATTAAATCCTTAATTTCTACAGATTAGTCTTGTTCAGTTCGCAGTCGGATCAAAATTCTCTAACCGTGTATTTTAAAGCACCAATTGAAATAAGAATCTAATTTGAAATTAATCCATGTGCAAATTGAATCTACGAAATCTGTACGTGTCAGATTTATAGAGCACAAATTACTAAAAGTTTCTATTTTAATAAGATAAGAAACTTTTTAATATCGTAAAAAAATTATAATATTACAAATATTAGTCATTTAAATTGTATTGTTATTTTTATAAAAGAAAAGAAAACCCCAGGTCATTGAAAGATAGTTTTTTAAACTGTAAAAAGCTTATAAATCACAGACTTAATAACCCTCAATTAATCGTCATTTGTGATCGTCGTTTTGACACAGCGACAAGTCGAGAATGGAAACGACCTAGTGCATCGTTGGGAGATAATTGACAGCTTCATTACGACGCCGTTTCTAATTACATCGCATGAGGATGTGGTTCGCAGAGATCGTCAGCGATTTCCAATTGAAATTGCGTTCAGGGAATCGCGGGGTTGACATTTGCGAGCCGCATCAGACTTCTCACCGCGGATACACAGTAAAACCAATGAAACTCATCTCGTCGAAGGGATCGAGGGGAAATTACGAAGAGTTTCAAAACTGTTCCTTTATTTTTGCGTGCCATTAATAAATTTTTATGCGTCAGAATAAATTCTCGCGGTAATAAACTTTGTACTTAATTTTCACACATCATACGTGTATTAAATTATTTGTTAATTTTATTAAAACTGCAATTAAATGCAAAGTACACTAAACAAGAAAGGGTTTTACATGTGCAATTAAAATCACGTTGCACCTGGATGTGAATTGTCTGAATTATCATTAAATAATTTTCTGCGAGTATATTCAATCAGAAATATCAATAAGAAAAAGTGATTCATTAAACAATTTGGCTCAGTTAAATTTAATCTCTATTTGTCCAGTGAATTATAAATTAATATGTGTTGAGAACAAAGCAATTTTCGCGCACGATCAAAGAAAACAATGACTGGCTCAACCGAAGCAGAATATTATCATTATAATGAAACGAATGTCTATAACTGCTTGGACTGGGTCACCACTAGAAGGTCAATTCGCAGTAATGAGTTTCAGAAAGTTGCGTGAAATTTTATGAACTTTTTATTTCTCGTCAAATATACCTGCGGTACGTCATAGTATAGTGAACATCAATTTATTATTTACTCTTGTTGGGCAAGTCGCAATGACATATATTAATATTACTAGTACTGAGTTTCAATAATGTGTTTTTATTAATTACCTTTGAATTATTATTAGCTTTTATTTCGTATGTCTCGATAAAATATTTGGCGTGAAGTAAACTATAATTATTAATTAATTAAACCTTTGATAAACAAGAGGCACACAGGCAATTCCAGTCTTTTGCCTCTTAATTAAATCATCATTATATTCAATCGATGTGCAAAGTTGCTATATTCTATTAAGACTCATATAATTCTTTATATAAAATATTATTATATTATAATGCAAGATATGTATTTCATGGTTAAATTTATAAGCAATAGAAACGTTAGTTGATGATGTTTTAAAACGCTAGTTAAAAATTGTTTAAACAATTTATTAAAAGATAATGACTTAAGTTTTTAAAAGTTAAAAAAAAAAAAAACAAAGTTTAAGTAAAATCTTCTTTTTCATATATTTTAAGAGGTTGAGTAGATTTGTTTCAAAACGCTCTATCAATTTCTATTTAAAACAATTCTTCGATAAGTGAATTATTTCACCCATTTGAAAATGAATACCATAACTGTGATATCAGACAATCGCATCGAGCAATTTATAAAGACAAGTATCCATTTCTCATCGTTTCGAGCTCGCCGCATCCAAGACGTGTTCGAATACGGGCGCCCACGCAAGAATGACAATGTTAAGTAATAAATTCAAAGCTTACCGGATAATTTAATGCCGTAAATACCTGCTTCCTATGAAGAGAATTCTGAACTTTGACTTTCCTACAATATTATCGCTTGATATTTATCGATGCGTACCGACGACAAGTTCACCTCAACTTTTCTCGTTCGCGTGATTAAATAATAGGAAGAATAAAAGGAATTAATAAAACACCTCCACTCTCCGAAATTACATAATGGACGTGTCACGTACGGTTTCTCGCATCAGATACTCGTGGAAACACTACTTTCTTTTAGTGGGACGTTAGAATTCAGCATTTTCTAGCCAAAATATTGCCGATCTATACCTCATTCGTTTATAATAATATAACTAGCAGCCTTCCCGCTACCGCAAATAGAACTGCGACGTCGATCGCTATGTAAAAATACCTATCGGCAACCTTGCACTCCATTGACCGCTTTATTACCGTAATATGTCGTAACGGATTTTCATGTACGTGAGCGCAGCCTTAACTCGTATATGCATTCTTTAAAACTGGAAACTATATGAAACTAAGTGCACTTTAGTTTTACAATAGTTTACGTATACGCGATGAGCTGTGCTAGATTCCAGAAGCTGCCTAGACGCTACCCTACGTGTACCAGTCGCAAACTAAGAAAATCTTTATCTTTGCTTATACTTCAATTCTTAACACATTTTCTCGTTGCACAGTTATTTTTCCGTTCTGAAGTATTTCTACTATTTTCGCAAATAGATTTTAATTTTTTGTTTTATAAAAATGATGAGAAAAGAAAAGAGTACCGAATATTCCAGGATTTACTAGAAAGCCAAGGATGCACGTAATGATCGTATCAACTTCAAAAAGAGAATCTTTTAAGGTTGGGGATTGTAACTAATCCCTATATATACATTATTTGGCATTTTCCATATAGAGCTCGACTATTTATCACTCAGACGCGTGTGTCGCGGAAGAAAAATGGTTTAAAATAAATATTTATTGATCCATGGATAAACCATGTTTTATATGTGACTTGAATTAAATTGTACTATGCTTCTACTAAACGCATTAGAAATATAATATTAATAATAGTTTGTTAACATACATAAAATAATTGACATATAACATAGCGCATTTAAAAAAAAAAAAAAAAAAAAAAAAAAGTACTTTTCTGTCCTTTTTCTGATTAGATCTCGTTGTTGTGATAAGAGATCGTTTCTACGTGAATCGTGCGGATTGCAAGATACCAAAATGGTGCCATCCGATATGCAAGAAGAGCATTTCTCGTTCGTGAAAATATACATGTACGTCTTAGCTGAAACTGGGTAAAAGCGAAAATAAGCGTGCTTGAAATAAAACCGTGCCTGCTTTGCAATATTCATTTCGAAAAGCCCGGCGGTGTATTCTTTTATTGTGGTATCGCGCGTAAAAACCACTGGTCGTCGAATAAAATTTCATCGCGTAAATATTCCTTTGAGCCAATCACGAATTTAATCAAACGAATTAAAGTTACTTGCCAGGACGAGAGTTTCTAATTAGCCACTATAATAATTAATCACTTGACAAGAAAACAGTAATTAAGTAATGGACAGAATGCACTTACTTATAGACTGCGAGTTTCGCGAGTGATTGAACTCTACTAATTCCCGCCGGCATTGCAGACTCGATATAATTAATTATCAGTAGACGAACAAACCGCCGCGCACCGAGAGATCGCTAAAAAGTAAATCCTAAGAAGATACTTTACCCTAAAGAAACTTTACGTATAAAAACGCTTATTGTTGAAACTATTCTGAAAAAAAAAAATATCGAAGCATTTAACGCAATGTTATCTGTTAAAATATAATTTTTAAAATAATTTGTTTAAAAATGGAAAGGTTTGTTCCAAAAGTATTGATTCTCAAAATACTTAATTTAATTTAAGCATTAAATTTTAACGACATTTTGAATATTAGCAGATTCCATTTTTAATATTTTAAATAAATTAAACAACATTTCGTTAATTTAAGACATATTAAACAGGACGAAAAATTTTATCTCCTTGTCTCGTATTTTTGTATGTACGCGCGCTTTCAAAGTCAGAACTTTTAATTATCTTTTTTTCTTTTTTAAGCATCGTGGCGGAATAACGAAAAGGAATCTCTCTGACTTATTTGTATAACGTCATACGTTTTTCGAAAATGTCACATATTCATGAAATTGCTTAGTATTAGATGGTTATCTTTCTTCCTGTTTTTAACTCTCTTGATAACGCGTGTTTATAAATTATTTAGGGGCCTAAGAGAGGACGACGTTAGCGGCATTACGACGCACGGCGCAGTAATTAAGATAATATGATTTGTATTATAGGACACGTCGAGGGAGTGCCCTTGAGTTGACATGTTGGTCATGATACACGAATGTTAAATTAGTTGCAAGCTAATTGTGTGTATATAGGAGAATTTCGATAACGGAAGAAAGTTGCCTCTGTAAAATATCAAAGAGCTTTCCAGTCATTAAAAGAAGATGAGCACTATCAACCTTGTTCTACTATAAAGTAAAGCGATTTAAATTTTATTTAGGTTAAATAAATCATTAAAAAGGTCCGGAAACTATAATAATTACTTCGCGTTCATTTTTTTTCTCTTCGAGAAAAAAAATTATAAAATTTTTTTTTTTTGTAGCAAACTGATACACGAATTCACAGCTGAGTTCTCGTACGTATTAACTATATGTGTAATGTAATCGTTCATTCCGTTCACGGCATGTGACAAATCGACTTTTGCAATGTCTCCTTTCGCGCCATGTTGCAAGGATTCCAGGACGTGGGTAGCCGAGACTTCGACGAGGGAAAAACAGACGAGCCGAGGTGGTCTCCGTAATTGAGCGGAGGGATTTAGACGTCACACGTCACACGTACACTTAGAGCTGAAAGAAGAAACTTCCAGCCCCGCGGTTACGTCAAAAGATTGTTCAATCGCTCATAAACCCATCAGGATTCTCGTTTCTCGTGCATTCCATCAGCTGTGTAAGGGCGGATAAAACGAAAAATGACTCGCGTATCTCGAGCAAATTTGATTTTTACGCATTTGCATTAAAAAAAAAAAAGTTTATTTTATATAAAAAAATATAGTCAGCTTTTATTTTTTAACGTCGTATGTGTAAAGTCAAATGACGTAATTATATGTGAAACTATGAAAATACTCAGTGTAATTAATTATCAACAAAGTTTCAGAGAACGGGAAAGTGGTTCTGTCAATTGTCTGCAGTAGTTGCAGTGGTTCGAGTATTATCTGACCAGACAGGTCCGAGTGTATGATCCGCCAAAACCTATTTCCCATAGGTGCTATGATTCGATTCGATGTCGCTATGCGAGTTACCGCTAGTTTTCTCTCCGGTGACTTTTTTACCGTATCGCGTCACGTCTTCCTTCTTTTCTTTTATCTCGAGCATCGCTATCAAGCCCTATAACCCTCTTGAGATCCGTTTGGGAAAGACAGAGGGAGGACACGCGGAGGAAAAGCGAAATATAACTGAAGACCTGGGAGAGCACCAAGGAGTACAAAAGTTTTCGATTAGACTTTCGCGACAGCTCGGAACGGCTTTCGTGCACAATGAGGAAACTGTATAATGACCACTCGGCGGATGTCCACCTCTTTCCTTTTTCTTTGCGATATACGATGCAGTACACACACACGTATACATGCGCGTCATATTCGAGGAGTTGTCGAGATTTTCATTGTCAAGTTTTCGCGCTATTTCTTTATTTCTTAGAACTAGATTCGCTCATTGTAATCCCTTTCAACTGCATGCTATTATATGCCCTAGTTTTGCACAAAGAATTTTATACGTGCCAATAAATTTTTAAAATGATTCTTACAAATCTTTTACAAAAACTTATGTCTTACTTTAATCATCATACTGCTATTAATTTATTTTACTTTAAAAATAATTTTCAATTTTGTAATAAAAAAAGAGAGAAAAAAAAAAAAAAAGAAAATATGTTTATATTCCTGCGATTTCGTTTATTCGAGGAGTTATCGGCGATAAGGAAAGGTGAAAGAGCATAGAGGTAAAATTTCATCACGCTCACCAAAGCGCCAAGAGCGTTTTGCTACGACGGTGTTCTAACAAGTTTTCAAAGAAAACGATGTTTTCCTGCGAAGTTGCTCACTTTGCCATAAAAGCAGAAAATAGTTGAAACTATCATAATATTGTGCTATAATAAGTAATATATAAAATGCAAAATCTTGTCAAAGTAAATTTACATTGTTCGATATATTTTGCAGTTAATGCTGCTAGAAACAAACTCTTCGATACGGATCAGATTGACTCTACGCTCGCTTATCCCATTACTATTGATACGTCCACTCTTTCTGCGAATTAAAATATCACTGAACAAGATATGAAAAAAAATCTTTTATTTGATTTTCCTTTTGTAACATGTCTCTTTTTATTAAATTTATTTAAAAAAAAACATCTATAAATATTCAAATATTGAAATCGCGTACTCGGTAGATTTAATTAGGCATTTATTAATTAATTCAATTTCCAGCTTGGTAAACCTTTTACAAGTTAGTCATACAAAAATACTATGAAAAGAGTGTTTTAAGAGAGAAAAATTTTCAGCTTTTGATGTCCAATGCTGTTTAATCTTAATAAAACTTATGTAGTGAAATATATGTATATTTAAAAAGCTTATAAAGAGTAGAAAAATATGTTTTAATCGAACAAACTTAATTTTGAGAGACAATATTACTGTGTTACTTTATCACAATTACTTGCCCTGCTTTAAATTTACTGAAAGTTGATAAAAATAATTCATAAATTCAAGTTGCTGTTAAATTTCTTTTGTATACGCAATGATTGGAATATACGTATATAATAATTTAAATAAACTTGTCATACAAATTGAAATCAGATATTCCACTCAAACTTTCAAACTTTATTCACAAATTTCATTAAAAATATTTTATTTTACCCTGGCGGTAATGATATTCGCGGGTTTCTATTCTCTGTACTTATTATATCTACAAGTGGTTCATTATATTATAGTACAGTACACCGGTAACTGATACGAAATATCGAACGACATAATGATCGACACGCGACTGATTTATGTAATTTGCCATTGTTCAAAGATACATAAGCTAAAACCTGTCGCAATGACAAATAACTTTATCGCATATTCAAGAGTAATGGATAATACACCGTATCTATCATAATCTATTTTAGATTTTAAAAGAGAGATATTAATGAAATGATTGAAAGGTTTATTATGTTCACACCTTCCATTTAATTCAATTATAAAATAAACAAATGTAATTTTACATTTTATAGCATTTAGTTCCTCGATTTAAAATTACTTGGGAATCTTTTGATAATAAAATTTATTAAAGCTTAACCAAACTTATCTCGCGTTCATTAATAATAATTCTTTATTACAGATTTATATTAATAATGAAAATAATTGTGCGGCGCACACTCATTTTAGTGGAGTATTATTTGCGTTACGAGCTCTTCGCGATTGATTAGCATTTCATACGAGAGAAAATGAGACAGTTCTGGGACGCTGTGCTCTAATATTGGGTTAAGATCGCGTCCGGGGAGACCCTTGTGTGTTCGCGACGTGTAAATGTGGCAGGAATTAATTGCCAGTTCGTCGCTCGAGAAGTGCCGGCCGTCGCTTTTACGATCAATTTGCCGTCCGGGTTCGGCAGTACCCAGCTCGACAGCCTCTGCCACTCGGCCATGTTTCATTAACAGGACAAGAAGCGGGGTCCTGACGGGGCACGTCGGATTTCCTGCGAGATGACGGTGGCAATGACTGTTTGCGAGAACAAGGCATTTCGATTACCCCGCACGGTCCACCGGTATCTCGCTATGAGAACCTCCTGTCAGCTTTACGTCAGCGTGAATTCGTACCTAATCGCAGGTGAGTATTACACTTATCGGAATTGTATTACTCAAATGTTGCATCGCAGTTTTAACGTTTTATCACGTACAGGATACACATACATGTGTCTATACGTACGTAAATATAACCCTCTTATAAAAAAAGAAAAAAATTAAATTAAAAAAAAAGATAAATCCGATATTTTTATGTCTAATTTAAATTAAAAATCAAGTCAAAGCGTACAAAACTAAAACGTCTGTTAAACTTTTTAAAATGCAAATCCGTATACATATATATTTTTGTCCTTGCATATATGTATATTTTTGTTTTTGAATTTATGACGATAATTAAAGCTTCTAAGGTTGTAGCTTCAAGCGCAGCAATTAAAAGCGAAACTTACGAATTAATTCAATGAAGACACTTTACTTTTTCAAATTGCATTAAAAATTCTTTTTTAATAAAAATAACTACTGAAAAATCTAATGTCGCCATATCGTGTGCCCTATACTACTTCGTAAAAGCACTTTGCAAGAATAGAATGCAACGACCGTGAGAGTCTAAATGTATTTAATATGTACACGTGTGTGTTACGTGAATGCACTCAGAGTATCTCTCCACCATATAAATATAATTTTCGGAAAAGGCCCTGCTACGAAAGCTCATCACACAGAAAACTACGATAGGAAAGGAACACGATGCATTATTTAATAAATTGATTAAGTGCAATGTGATCCTATTATCAATAGCCTACGATCCATCTCTATAATTTTCTGAGAAAACTGCAATTGTATCGAAGAGCGCTTCGACACCATAACGACGTAATAATATTATTACGCTATGCTTCTTACTTAGAGAAAATAAATACGTATTTTATCTACCTATCTTATTGTACCCAAACATTTTATTATTTTAAAAATCGTTAATTTCGTTATAAAACACTTTTTCAGAAAAATTAAAAGCCGTAATTAGTAATATTAAATTCTGACCCTGACAAATATCGCCCTCGCCAATTCATTCCCCGTGCCAATCCCTGAAGCGTAAAGAAAAAGAGAGACAAACATTTATTGCGCCAATAGAACTCATCCTAAGGAAGATTGAATGGTAAGAATGGTAGAAATCAATAGATTGCACGATTGTTCGTTACGCAACTAAAATAAAGTTAAGGAATAAGTGGAGAATCAATGGTGATAGATGAAAGAATTCACCCAGTCTATTACGTTATTTCTCACTCGTAAATCCGAGCATAAAATGGCGCACGAATCTTCAATTAGTCGCCAATTTCGCCAGTGTCAAATTAAGTTTCTCGCCGAATAAAACGAATGCCGGGCATAGAGATGAAAGCAAAGTCAAATCGTTTTTCGTAATAGAGAACTGTCATTTCCCAAATAAAAGTTTGATAATAGGTAAAAAGATAATATTACTTTAATACCGGGTTAAAAGAATTATTCGTTTCATTCCTTGACAGTTTTAGTAGTTTTAATTTAAGATATGTCTTTACCGATTAAAACAAATTACATTTAACTGCTACTCGTACTTAATTGCACTTACAATTATATATTCGTGGTATACGCAATATCTATTTCGCGTATCGGCATTCGGGCTGACCGATAATACCTTGTTCACGTTGAAAGAGTGCTATAACGCCTCACGTTATTGATACTCGCGATCATATTTGTAACGAGATACAATAACGTTTAATATTCCGTAAAATGCGAACGAGCCGTTGTCGTTTATTGTGTTTTAATGATCAGCAAATTCATTTACCATCGAAGAGGATTATTACTTCTATCGCTCGTAAATAGAAAATTAATGTAAACCGTAGATATTATGGATGTGTTCGCGGAGACGCTATTCGTGCAATTTAGTATGTAATATTTTTTTCTTCTAATGCCACGCGTTGGAAGAAAAAAAAAAGATAGCGCTAAATTATAAAAATTTTAAGAAATATAAAAATTATATCTTCCCTTTTTTTTTAACAATCTCGATACTTGAAACATTTATTCATTTTATCCTTCAAACACATTCGAATGATATTGGTTATACGAACAACGGATTCGTAGTTAGACGAATATACGAAGTCAGGATCGAGATTGCGGAGCAAATATTTACTTGTGTGTCCTAACACATCGCTTGTTAACTGGGACACCTCGAAATCAATCTTAGCTTACAGGATAGTAAAAGTTCATTGTGCAATTAATACGTTTGACACGAGCGGTAAAAACTGTGCAGGGATGAAAAATGAAAGCTATGCGAAGTACAGAAGAATTTGTGGCATATCGCGTAACGACAAATCAATGCTCATAAGGAAGCGACCATTTAAGAAACAATTGTAATTCATTATTAAATATATTACTGATTATACAAGCAAAATATAAATTAAAAAATTAATATGTAGGTGAATATGTACGTACAGATGATATATGGTGATTGCAGAAGTAAGATTAATCGTGATACATGATTAATAGTGTAATTTTTGTATTTTAATTACAATTATGTAATATTCAAAAGATTAATAAATTGTTACAATTGTCGCTTACACTTGGCGATATATAACAAGAATCACGGTTCGATTTAAATAATTAACATCAAACCCAGATATTATTTATTCTTCAATAAAAATTTTTAACTGCTCTATGATGCGTGATTTAAAATGACGAAAGTATTAAAATAAAAAAAAAAATAAAAAATTTTAAAAAACTTGTAACGTTTATGAAGCACGATGTATTGTTAAGGATTAACGAGAACGGCCAGTACCTTGGAATTCGATCATAGCTATCCCAACTGGTGAGGCAGTTGTAGCTACTGTATCTGCTAGAAGACGTCATTGTTAACGTTTTGCTCGCTGAGACATTTCGAATCCGCTCAGTCGCGTTATTCCATAGTGCCACCACGAACGTTCTCCATCTTTTCACTATATCAAAACTGGAGCTCATATAGTCAGGCGTTCGAAATCGTTAGTCACAGGTATCTCCTTGTTCGAGCGCGATTATCTCTCACCTTCCGTTCGATATTTTGTTATTGGCCCGGTAATTTCTTCTACCAAAGTGACGAAAGTAATGATTTGTTATATGTCCTTGGAATTACGACAACTATCGGACTAGGCGGGAGTTCGAGTGTTCCAATCGCGGTCGTAGCGACGTATGTACCTCTCGCAGCAGAGCGACGTAGTTACAGTCTCGTAGCACGCACGATCGCTCGTGGCAAGGGTTAACGAACCAGAAAGAAACTTCTGGAACACGGGCGCGCCTAACCGCGTTCGGTACCTGCACGATACACGTAGAGTACTTCCACCACCCCTCTGCGTTCACCACCCTTTCCGCCGGTGTACGCGATCCACCAAGATATTACCCGCAAAAAATACACCGCGGCGTAAATCATCACAATGATCGCACTGTATAAAAAAAAAAAAGAGAAAAAGAGAGACAGCAGAAAATTACGACTAACCCGCTAAAACTTGGACCACGTATTTCGTTACTTCGCCGTCTAATTGGACCACCGTTTCAAAATTCTTTCGTTAAAACGCTTAATGTGAATTACATCCTATGCTGCACTTAAATGTTATCCATCACCCTGGACGACACGCCATACGTGCGTAACTGTGCGTATCGTACGTACATGCATGCCTGCACGTTGTATGTGCGCGTATTAAAAATACTCTACAATTTTTGGACCCGCCAACCAGCGTGCTCGTTAAGTATCTCGTAATTAGAAAGAAGGTGCGCCCGCTTGTTTACTCGTCGCACCATGTCGTCATATTTCCCTCCCTTATACCCTTACGTTTTTTCTTTTCTTTTTCGTCGTTTGCTGATATTGCTCCCTTAATCGAATACACTAAGTAAACTCTTTGGACGTCGCAATTGTAATCTACTTCTTTCTTGTCTCTGTGATACTAATCTTGTCCCTTTAAAAAAATCTTTTCTTTCTTTCTTAAAAAAAAGAGTTTCTCTTACTATCTGAAAATAACATTTTCTTCGCAAGTTTCACTGGGGCATCATTTTTGCATTGAAAGAAAAAAAAAATATATATATATATATATACAATGTATATCTGGCAAAAGTCAAATGAACAAAGATATGTTCTATAACGTGTGGTCCCTAGAAAACCAAAACTTTCACCACGTTCACTCCCACGAGCGATTATAGTAAGAGGGTCGAAAAAAGTTGATTAGTTTGGAGGGCGATGAAAATAATAATCATAACGATTGACGTCAAGATGAGACCGACTCCAGAAAACGCATCAATTAACGATGCTACGACACATCGTTGAAGATTTTTGCGGGGTTACAGGTTCACTGGTGTTACCACAGCTCGCTATAATCGCACTGCAGACAAATGTCGTTTTCCAAAGTTTTCCGAGTTGAAACTTGAAGACGTCGAAAATCTCTCTCTTCCTCTCTCTCGTTTTCTCTCTCTCTCTCTCGTTCAGTTTTCCTCGTGGATTCAATTTGAAAAAACATCGGAAATCTTTCAATGTTCCAGCGCGTCTTCTTTCCGATGCCACCGCCAGCTTACTGTTGTCTCGTATAGTTTCGAAGGGCATTCTCAAAAACGGTTTCGCATCCCGCCCATGAGCTAACATTCGGCATAATGGCTTGCAATAAGGCGTTCTTCTTTCGTAAGCAATTATTTGAGATATTTCTGGAAAACATTGGTCCTGTTTCCAAAGTTTTACTTTCGAAGATCTACAACATTTGTTGGTCCTTTCTTTACGGAGTTTCACCGTGGCAGCTTCTTGGAAATTTCACTCGGTTTTACTTTAAAATTAAAGACTTTGAAGGTTCTCGGGGAAGTGGTTTGGTCCTATTAAGTAACAGGGAAATCGTTTCTCGTATCGCTGATAGCTGAAAGCAAACGATTTGTTTCGAGTGACGTTTGCTGTCACGGATGCGATTTGACAGGGTTTTTCACGAGGAGGCAGCGTGACTTTCTCTTGAGGTACCGCATCTTCTAAAAACTCCGGGGTTCCTGTCGCTCGCGTTCGGCGCGAGCCGTCGTTTCACTGGAGAATAAAGCGTTGTCGCGGTACCATCGGCCCACTTTTCTCCCATGCGCACGAGAGGTACCGTCTCGTACCGCCGGCCTGGCAGGTCCTTCCCCGTAAAAGCTCCGCAAGCACAACGCGCTTCGCGTGGCCTGGCTTAGCGCCGACTAGCGGAATCAGCCTCAAGCTCACCGTCGCAACGACTTGCACCCCTAGCATCGCGCAAGCTCCGGTCTTCGTCACCCTCTCCTGATTCTCCTCGACAAACACCTCCCTCGCAGGAAAACCGATAAACAAAGAAGAATCGTAGTAGGGGAACCACATAAAAAATAGCAATTTGCACGGTTACGCGTCGCGATATCACGGGGTGCAACGCGATTTCCGATGCATCGCATTTCTTCGTTGTCACTTATCAATCGATGTATGAATTTGAAAAAACCAAAGGTTTGTTATCTCATACGTATATCATTTTTTTAAAATAAAGTTAAAACATAAGAATTATCAAAAATATCTGTTTGAGAAAATATCCTTTCCTAATAAAGAAATTATTAATATATTTTTTATACGAAATCTAATCATTCTTCTTCTTATAATGGCTTTCGATCCCTTCATACCTGATACGATACAACCAAATCAAATCCATTTATTAATTATTAATAAACCAGAGCCTAACCATCATTGTTCCTTTTTGTAGAAATAGAAAGCAACTCTTATTAATTTTGTAAAGCTATGAATCCAACTATTACTCCTTATTTCGCAGAAATAGAAGGTAACTTTTATCAATTTTGTAAAGCTATAAATAAATAATAATTAAAAACATACAGAAAAGTTTTTTCTTTTACGTCAGTTTAAGTGATAATCAAAGTACCGCAGTTTAATAATAAATATAAATTATTCATCCGTTATTTTTAAACTCGCAAACTTTTATTTCAATAAATTCTGTACATTTTTAGTTATTATTTTATTTCTAGGATCATCGTCATAATTAGAAATAATAATATCATTGCTGAAGCATGTCAATTAGTAAGTTTAGTCTCTCTGTATAATATTAAAGCATAAGACAATAAGGAATTATGTCATATCCTTGCAAATAATAAATTATCCTGTTTGCTATAATGCAGTTTAATATTAACGCACATTTACCAAGCAGCTATATTAAACAGTTTTATCCTTTTATGCTAAACACACTGAACATAGGATAATTAATTTCATATTACAGCATTTGAAATAATCGTTATAACACCTTTTTAGAAATAAAAGTATATTAAAATGGTAACAACAACGAGAAAAAGTTAATTAAATGTGTATTAATAAAAAAATTTTTTCAACAAAATGTGTGACGAGCAAAGAAAATGTTAAACTTGTGAGGCGTTTTATGCGCAAAATGCGCATAAACGCGTGATCCATCTTTTACATAAAATCGACTAGACGCGATTCTGCTTTTCAACGATATAAGAGCTCATAGATAGACCGATGATTCATGATTTGACTGATAACCTTTGCCTAGCAAAAGAATTTTACTTAAAAATGTAAATTTTATTTTTAATACAATAATACATACATTTTTTTTTCAAAATATTAAAAACTATACTTGAAGCAAATGCAGTGACATATTGCAAAATATGCTTTGAAAAAAATTACCTAATAATTCGAACTCAATACTACAAATATTAAAAATAATATTTTATTTTATCTCAAAAAAAAAAAAAAAAAAAAAAAAAATGTTTTCTAATTTATATTAAATCTATATTTTACTACACAATTTATTTTAAATATTTTAATTAAGTGACTGATAATTTAATTATACATAAATTTATATACAAAGATATGTTACTTTTATGTAAAATACTAGAAACTTTTCAAATATTTTTTCGTAATTGCGAGCGTTCCATATATCGTAAAAATCTTACTAATATATGCAAACGATGCATGTAAATCAACAGATAGGATATACAAAAAAAAAAAAAAAAAAAAAAAAAATCACGAATATTGAGCATTTGCAAAAATTTATATCACTTTAAGTAGAATGCATTTATCATATAAGTCATTAGTCAAAAATTACCTGAAATATACAAAAGTTTAATTTAACACAATCTTCTAAATCCTGCATAACTTTACGGTTACTAAAAGAATATATTAATGTGTATTATACGCATAAAAATAAATGATTTTTCAAGTTTAATCATTGCATGTTCATTTTAACGTCAATGGTGAAAAATTACCCTTCGCATTGATATAGTGCTAATCGAAAATCGATAGGAATCGGTCTGATTACTTTGAAAGCAATAGTCGAAGTGCATGTCTTCAAAGTAAAGAGTTAGAGATTTCTTGCAACCACAAAAGTTACAAGTTTCTCGATTCAAAAATCGAATTTTCTGACGGATAATCCGTAGCTTCTTGTTCTTTATTAAATCAATCGGAAATATCAAACGTGCATTGCAGCAGACGGCGTATGCCGCTGATCGAATAATCAGATAAAAATGGCAAAAGACAAATGTCATATTAATTGGAACTAAATTAATCGGTGTCAATCAGAAGACATATCTGACGTGAGCATTTAATTAAAGAAAGACCTATCACTTATCAAATTAATAAATTCTTTGAATTATTATTACATTTCTTATATTCTTTGTCAGGATAGTATGATATATTTTTATTACGATAGCCGCGATGCTTCTTTATAATTATTTGATAGAAAATATCTATTCGTACATAATTATATAAAATTACATAAAATTATATATACCAAAATGTATAATAACATTTTTTAATATTCTAGCTTCATATTATCGAAAAAATAGAAATGACAATGATTAATATAACTAGGATGAAGTTAAATGTTCCATGTCCAATAAACAGAAAACTTTATAGTCACTGTATGAAGCCCAAAAAAGATCATTACTTCGTATATTTCTTACTTTTGGGAGCATTAACCGGTGAAAATGCAGAAGTTAGTGTTCTTTCGCCAGTACTATCAATCATGAGAATCCTAACACTTAAAGAAGACATCGTTACGTCTTTAACGTTATAAAAAGCGCTGCGATTCTAAATTGCTTTACTCTCTTTTAGCAGCAATAAATAAAATAATTATATTATAACCCTTTTATATATATATATAAAAAAAAAAAAAATGTTTGTTTTCCTGAGACACATTGTATAAGAAGATAAAAATCCAAAAGAGAAAGAGAAGATTTCAGTCCATCATCGATAATTCTGTCAACGATAAATGGTTTACAATTTCTCCCTTATCTGTAACCGTGTTCTCTCGCTTTTTGCACTTTTTTTTTCCTGCAATGAGATTACCATGTCGGTGTAAGAACTTTACTCATGTTCGCGGAGAGGCTACCTCGAATGACAAGGATTGGTTACTGAAAACCTGACGCGCTTAGTTCACAAGACACCCATCACGACATTGCAGCGACAGCACTCGGAGCTTTTCAGAGCTTTTCCGAACTGTTACGAGGCGCCCCCTGAACAGCGTTTGACGCAGACGTTTCGCGAGCTTTAAACTCGCTCTGACCTTTAAACCTCGTTTTACACTCTATTCTTCCATCTTCATATGATGGACGTTTGCTTTAAAATTAAATTAAAAAACTGATTTGATTTTTTAGTCAATATAATATTCTTTTATTTATTCGTAAAACTGTAATATGCAAGCAAACTTTGGGTATTCACGCAAGAAAGTCATTCTAGTTTATAGTTTTAGAATTAAAAAAAAAAAAAAATTAGTTTGAAATAAAAATTTACATATAACAATTCAATATTTTGAATAATAAGAATATACATATATCGACATATTTCAAGAATCAGCTTTACAAAACAATTCGTGTAATTTAAAAATGTCAGCTCGCGAAAGCTTATCTAGTACCTTTACGATCTAAATGTAATTCTCATCCTGATCTTCGCGTGAAATGAAAGTCGTAAAGCATCGAGATAGCGGCAGAATGTTTCCCTCCCTAGGGAAGGGTCAAAGGTCAAGTGATGATACTATTGTGGAAAGAAATACAAAATTTATCCAAGAGTGAAGATTATTTTAATAAATATAGGTCTCATTAAATCATACGTTTAATAATAAAATTATACATATAATAAATGAGGTAATTTTAATAAATTGCGATTATTTAAGAATTTACAAGTTAGAAAACAATTAAAAAATTTATATACATATATGTATCGTATACATATATGATTACGCACGTTACTACAACGTGTTTAAATTTTATTATTTTACTAATGATATTTTATCAATCAATAATGACATAAAAGAAACATTTATCATAGTATAAATGAAACTCGTGATAAATACACTTTGCGGGCTGTAAAGTTTATCAACTCTCAATTTTGGTTTATTCAGTGAGAGTGAAAGAAAGATGCAGCGGCAGGGCGGTATTGCTCCTCGCGGAGCTACGGGAGAAGCTGAACTTTTAATTTGTTTAATTGCATTTAACTTCTGAAAGTGCTCGTGGGCTCAATTCCCTCAGGATTAACCCCGCTTTCTTGTTTCCAACGACCGAAAGAACTCGCTTAGTTGACAGAATTTCTGGAGGCAAACCTAGAGTTACGGTTGACTACTTGGACGACGAGAAGATGGAAAATGATGGTAGAAAGAATTGAATTACGCTTAGATACGCCGACTATGCTTCCACCCAACTCGCAAAACTTTCGATCCTATCTCGAGATTGTCGCTATTGCGGATCTCGTAAAATTGAAAATAATTACGTGAAAGCAACACAACTATTAACTTGTTGAGTTCTCAGATTTACCTTAAAAGAATGAAAATTTACTCAAACTATTAAAACAATACAAAGGATGGCTAAATTGTAATTGCAATGACCGCAATAACCGGAAATAAAAAAAGCCGGTTAAATTATTTCAAAGCATTTGAGAAAGATTACAAAAATTGATATTTTCTTATAATTATTACGTACATATTTCATTAACCTTTACGTAAAGCTTTTTATCAGATTTTAAAATCAATAATGCTTTTCTACGAATAATTTGTGCGGGATTTGCGACATGATAAAGGAGCTCCGATGCTACAAGAGTTGAATAACAAGGCGGTTTGAGAGGTCTAGAAGAAGTAATGAGTGAATAGGTAATCTCTCTGGTCGTTAGAATGTTCTCTCTGGCGCGCCCATGAGAACCAATCACGAACACTCCCCTTTGTTAAAGCTCACCCATGTCATTTACATTGGCAGCAAATTTATATCAAACTGTCTTCGTTTAACGAGCGCGACGATGCGACAAACTGACAGGAATTCTCAATCGTTTATGACTATATTAAGAAAGAAGAAACAATATTGAAACGATACTCTGCGTTTACTGCTTGACAAATAATTTGAGACCTAAAAGGTACATGTCAATCGATGAAAGCATAGCGTAAATTTTTTTTTTTTTTTTTAGATGTACATGTATATAATATGTACTTTGTACGATTCAAGAATAACTTTTTAGAAAGTTTGATCGGTCGTTCGTGCAATTTTTAAGTTCGTAACTTTTGTCAGTTTTAACGTTTATTAAATTTTTGTGTTACACTACTTCTTTGATTATCGTTTCTCTATGGTGACTGCTTTTAAATATTTATGAGAAACGTACTACAAATGTAATTCATCAATTTTTAACCGTTACGCTGATCTGTTATGCAAAATAAGTTTAACTTTCTTGAGAAGCGGAGTAAATAACTCGTACATGTTATTATGCAAGCTGTGATTAAATTACGTCATAAATATTCAAAGGGACGTTAAATAAAAAAATAAAGAAAATAAACAGTAAAATATTTAGACGTCTTTATCAATATAGTATAAATATCGAAAATTATCATATCTGATTTAGTATAATAAATGTATTTCTAAAAATGAGCGAGCACATTTTAGATATTATTATTAGTTTTACTAAAGATAGACATTACATATAATTTTTTTATTTAATATTTGATTTTTGTATTCGCATAACTTTTCATCTTATACTTTTACCACATTTTTAAAAATAAACGTCGTTAATTAAATTATTTCAAAAAAAAGTTTATTCGTAAAAATAATTAATTTCTTTACTACTAATATTTGAAATATTTGACGGTACACCATGTTGGGACAGCAAAATGCAAGCTCACCGATAAAATTTTAATGAATCGATTAAATGAATTAAAATCAATTGTCGAAACATTATTCACCTAAGAAAATTAATTCTTTTTTCTAGCGCTTAAATATTTTTTAAAGCATAATTATTATGTTCTTAAAAGCATTACATTTAAGTACTTAAATAGTATTACACACATATATTAAGCAACTTAAGAGTTAATGAATAAAGTCGTCAATAAACTAATTGTAAGAAAACTACATTACTACGTAAATTACGAGCCACAATTCCATTGATATTTAAACGATATCAATGAAAAAGAAACGGTCATTGTATACATAGAATAAAGGAAATTTCGAGGCAGAAGAAGGTTCGTGCAACATTGAAAAGTTTACCTCGGTATCTGATAGGCGATTTCGTCAAGCGAGTCGTTAGGTTGTAGCGAGGTCTGCTCGTAGAACTTGCTTAGGCCTCGTGGATTTTTTATGTAGCATCTCATAGATCCAGCCGTAGGCTGGGACTGGTCCGTGTGGTTGGTCCCAAGTTGGCCGCCTTGACTGCCCTTGCCACGATTTTGTCGCTTCTTGCGCTCTTCGTCTTGACGGCGCAGATTGTGGAACCGGAAGAAGTACATCGACATGTCTGCGCTCAGCACGCAAGTACTCACGGTCAAACAATTGCTCGTGTGCTTCAATTTTACCAAGTATTTTAAACAAGACGGATGACATTTTCATGCTAATTAATTTTTTTTTTAATTTTTTTTATTACTTTACCAAATGTTATTTAACTTAATTATGTAAAAAAAGCCATTTTTATATCCATGTACTTGACACGTATTTCTATTTCATTATCGTGTCATAATCATTTACGTTCAATAAACAAAACTCTGAATTGTACCAGAAAATCTTTAGCGGAACCAAGACATTACGCAAAACGATAAAAAGGAAAAACGGGACGAGCCAAACGGTCTAATCTGGGAAAACGTAGATTACATAACTTTTACGTCATTTTTCAGACAGACAGCAGGAACGTCTTGCTCATTTCATCGTCTCGTTTCGGAGAAATAAAGTGACGGCGTTGATGAAAAGTCATTCACATGGATATAATCTTTCGATCTTTCAATACGTTTGCTTAAATTCATTCACTACTAAATACGAAAATGTCAAATTATGTAGCCGCGACCGGTCCGATTTCGCAAATATTGCGGATGGAAAAGGACAGTTTCAGATGAAATAAAAGAAATTATTTATAGTTATGCTAGGTTTTAATCTTTCAATTTCTGATATTACGTCTAATAATTTTATGTGAATGTTTAAACAATTATACACTAATTTAAAAAATCTATAATAAAAGACTTATGATACGTTTTTTTACATTCTTGCTTGTTTAAAACACTTTGTAAAATAAAATTATTTAAAATACTAAGTATCAATAATTGTAACTAGCATATTAAAATATTAACATAAGCATTGCATGCTCTACATGTACCTTATACAATACTTAACGATTATTTCTAGCAGCACACTCTTTTTTTCAAGCAGAAACTCAAAACAGCGCATTATCAAAATTAATAAATCGCGTAAATAATTTTTTTTTAAGCTAATAAACATTCGCCTTTTACGTTTTACGTGCAAATTCAAAGATCCTTATGTTCAGTATATCGATTAAAATAATTTTTTTTTCCACGTAACATGCGTATTCTTATCTTATTGAGAAACTTATAGTATAGCTCGTGCTTCCAATAAATTTCCAATAGAGTCAACTTATTAGATAAAGATCTAAATTGATAAGGACCGAGAGAAGATGCAAGAAACTCCTAACGATCCAATAAGGTGTCGATTTGTCGTTCATCTATATGCACAACTTGAATAAGCGGTCAAGGGCAAATTCTCTTAATTGGATTGCCATTTCTATACTAATAATACCGGTCGCATCGTTTTACTATATCTCTACGCGTTATCTTATTTTTCAAACACTAGAAAATATACAGAAAATTGTATTGCCGTTATAGTTTAAAAATAACACGGAAAACAAAGACTTTGTCGACATCTTATTTGATAAAATAAAATAAGTAAAGGCGTACAAAAAAAAAAACAAAATTAGTTGAAGGAAAATTCGACGTTATTTAAATTTAAAAAATTCCGACTGCTAAGTCAGTGAAAAGGAAATTAAATTCAGAAATACATAGCACGAGAGTATTCAAATTTCAATAATTTACTTTTACCCTTACATAGCTAAGACGCAACAGGAAACCACCGAATAGCGAACTTCCCTTCGCGCAGATGCCAAAGATAGCTGCTGGCAATCAACGCGTAGCTCTCTTGTGTATTATGCAAGTTTAATTAAATTGCCTTTGAATTGCTATCGGTCACTCTCTCACTTAGCAAAGAGTAAATTCGTAAGCAATATTCTTTTTTAAGACACAAAATATACAAATGTATAAGTGTAACGTAAACGTTTATTAAAATAATTAAAAACAAATAATTTAATTTTTTTTTCTTCAATAAAAATTAATTGCCTTTTTTTATACTTGTAAAATAAAATGTAATATATTACGTTCAGTTTTCAAACTTTAAGTTAATTATAGTTAATTTACAATATACTTTGGTCTTTTTAAAAAAATTTACTCTTGCTATTATTATTTATTTCCTAAATGTAAGTCATCTCCAATATGTTATATGTAGACAATAAATTCTACGATAAAATGCTATAAAATAAACACGCCGGTTATATCAAAATAAAGTAACAGCATAAAAAAAAAAACTGGTTTTATGAGATACGAGTTTATTACTCGTAGTAAAAATCTTTAAAATAAAAAGTTTTTTGGTAAACGTAACTAACGTTTGTTCAGCTAGAAACACTCTATTCTGAGATTTATTAGGCGATGGCAGGATGGTCTCTAGAGAGCACTAACCAAGATACAGTACCGCGAATGTCAGGAGACCTCTGACACTCTTGATCTACAATGCTCTTGTAAATAGTCTAGCGGACTTTAGCGAATGTCAACTTGTCTGTTTCATAAAGTACGTTATTTTTAAAATTAGCAAAAAACAAAGCGAATATTAATAAAATTTTTTTCAAACATACAAGTCTATAATAACTTATGTATACTATATCGTAATACCACAGCTCTAAAATTCGAGTTTTAAAAATAATCTAACACCTTACTTACATAAACCGGCTAACGTCGGACATAATTTTTTTTTCTCAATAAAAATTGATAATTTTATAAAATATTTAACTTTTCGTTTTCAATTTTTTTTTTAAATTTAGTTTTTTATCCATAGTTTTCAGAAACGACATGTTGTTTGGGACACTCTGTCTATACATATATTTATGAATATCCTTTTAAAGATAAAATAAAATTTTTCCAATAGACATCTAGTGCCATCGTGACGAAAATACAATACACAAAAGTACACTTCGCGAATGCTACGAAAGCAGATCGATACATTCCTTTCGCCACATTTTCGTTGAAGAGCTTTTTCTAAAACCAATCTTTTTACATCTTATATCTACAATGAGACGTGGCGTGATTTCGCAGATATCAGAATAAATATTTTTAAATATGAAAGAGCTCTTGAACGTACAACATCAAGTATTATAATTATTAAATTAACTGAAATTAAATTATTACCTAATTTTATTAAGTCCAAATAGAAATTTTTATACAACTTGTTAGTAAAGAAAAATGTATTATGTATTTATATTAAAAATATTTAAAAAATGTTATATTCAAGTAATTGAACAAATTGTTTTAAATGTTACGTGTACGTGTGTGTAATGTGTACATCCAAAGCTCTAAAACTTGATCTGACAATGCAGTTACAGTCATACGTTTAAAAGCAGCAAATATACATATAATCCGGATCTTTCGAACGTACAAAACAGTCATTGACCTGCACAATTTTTAATCAGCAAGGAATATAAAAAAAAGGACTGATTTTCATTTTACGGCATCGTAAAGTTTAAGCTTCTCTCATTACCATGTCTGAAACCAGATGTTTCAGTTCAGTTACCGACCTTACCGTCGCAAATGACCCTACTTGCACCTAGAAACCACGAACTTTGCCCTTTCATCTCATTTCCTCGATTACACGATCCTCCAGCCTGAACCGGCCGATGCTTTATGACCTCGCAGCTTCATTTGCGAGAACTGCAAGATATACGAGAACAGGTCGAGCGTGAGTGCAGCATCTACGTGTTCAAGTACTCTCCCAGTTTTGCGCACTTTCACCAAAAGCATCGCGATAGTGGAACGTTTTCAAAGTGTATTGATACGCGAATTGTCATCCCTCCGATAGCTAAGTTTTCGTACATCTCAATAGTATGTACATACATTTTCTACAAATTTTCTAATTACTATAGTATATGCAATAACTTGATATTGTATACATATGTATACCTTAATCTCCGCTCGTAAAATCGCAGAACAGATTAAAATTAATAAAAAAAATTTTATATAATTTTACGATATTTGCAAGAATAATTCAGATATTAATTTTTAAAATTGCACGAATAAAACCGTGTCGAGAGAAGCGGTCGAATCGTTCGAGCTATATCACAGTTTACTGTATCAAGCGTGTTCAGCGACAAAGAGAGTACGAGCGTGGAGGAAAAGCACTGAAAATTGGGTTGACGACGTCGTCATTCTAGCAAGGCTAAAATATTAAATGTGTAAAGTAGAAGTAATCGTGTAAAATGTATGTACCTAAGAGAAGTATGAATAATAGATAACAATTCAAAGCAAATTTTTATCTATTTGCTGTATTAAAATTTTTACAAGTTTTTAATTCAAAAGATTCAACTTTGAAAAGAAAATTAAATCTAATAAATTGATTTTCTGGATGACATACTGTATTTATCAAATTTAAATATCGAATATAAGATCAGAGTCAGTTAATTTAAAATTCGTGTGCAATATATCTTCGTAACATATAAAATGTAAATTTGAAAATTCGACGAGAAAACCACGCATATCTGCAATGCGCATTGCGGTACACATGCAGCAACATACGGATCTTCCTAACGTCTAAAGTAAACGTTTTCCATAATTGACTCTTTAACAATTTACAATAATAAAAAAAAATTGAAATAAAAAAAAATTGCAATTGACATATTTAATTGCAATTCTTTTTATTCCATGCTTTATATGCCTTATATGTTATACTGACGATTAGCGAAAAAAAAAAGCTTATAATTGTTCACGACTTTCGTATAAATTATTCTTTTTTTTTACCGCAATGCAGAAGTGTACGTCGTTAATACTGCAGCAGGGAAACTATTACACGCAACATCAATTTCAAGCTTTGCATTCTTTCTGAATGACAGTATTTTTATAAGAAGTTGACACGAAACCGAAACGTATCTTCGTACATTTTGTATTAAAAATGTTTTAAACGATTCAGACATAAATAATTTATTAAAATATTGGCGTTAAATGTGTTTTTCACATTATTCAATTTATGTGTATATCAAAATATGTTAATACAATTCACTGATTTAATTAATAGCTAAAATATGAATAAAAATGGTATAAATTAATAAAATACTGTACATATACGTTACGTACAAATTTAAGTTTTATTTAATTTTATTGTCAATCAAAATTTTATATTCTTTTTTAATGTCAGTAACATGTCAAGAATATTGTTAACGTCCGTATCAAAAGTATATCTGGTTAGATTCACGTCTTTAGTCGAGTTACCTACGATGGAAAAAGATATGGCTCGTCGAATAATACGTAGCATATTTTGAAGAAAGTTTACGACAAGGACTTTAAGCTCACCACTAAATCCTGGCTCGAAAAGTTACGTCTACAAAATAATATAGTGGAATAAGACAAATCTCCGAAATAACATCCTTCAACGTAGTACCCTTCACAGACATGTATGTCTTTCGCTAATGCGCGATATAAAATAATCATGACAATATAAAAGAAAGAAATTCAACTTTTAACTCCCTAAAATGACGTTCGGGCGTGAAACAAAAATGTTTTATGTAATAAATTTATTTTTTTAACACGTTAAACGACGCGTCAGTTACCGGTAACCGATGGCAGATATTCGTTTGGATCGTGTCAGTCAAATAAAAACTTTCCTTATCCTTATGAAAATTAAATTTGCTGAAGAATAGACAGAATTTATAAAAAAATGTATATTTTTATTGCAATTTTGCATATCTCCTAAATCGACGACAATGCGCTCCGAAAACGTAATTCGTAGAAAAATAATTTTTTTAGTGACGAGAGTTACTACCGCGTCTCTTAACGACTGACAAAAAATGCTATTTAATTGTTAAATCGCAAATAAATTTTGTTTGCGAAAATAAAGAAATATAAATATAATAGATTAAAATATCAGTTCGCGATAAACTTTCAAGTCAATGAACATCGTATGCATTCCATATACCCGTGCATTACTAATATGAAGAGACAATCAAATAATTATCGAGAATGTCACTTGGCCAATTAGGAGTTAATTACCGTGCTGGATGCATGCTAGGTCAATATGAAACATCGGCACTTACACTCAAGACATTTCGTGCAACAGCTACACATACATTTTCCCTATTAACTACACAATACCTGACAAACGTTTTCAAGCACTCCGAGTCGCTACGTGTTAGAGCACGTATAAATTCGATACTTCTCGCTAAATTAGTCACCTCGGTGTTATGTGCCAACGTAATGACAGTGATTTACGCCATTATTTTCAATCGGGATATTGAATAAAGATATAATAAAGAAATATGTAGATTCAAAACTATTCTTTTAAATATAAATATCTGCAAAATGTCTCTGTAATATCTTTGCAGTTTTTCCCGCTTGCCTTCTGTGATTTATTTCGCCTGCTCTAGGTAATTGACTAGTTTCAGACTATTTTAGAAAGTGGTCCCAAGGATGATTAAATAGATAAAGCTGTGGCGATATGCTTCAATGCATAAATTGGTCGAGTCGTGTTTTTTATAAGGATGGCATTTTCGTAAAAATATGGTCTCCCTTATTTCTTTTATGATCCACTCGTATCACAAGTGACAAGTCAAAGCGACAAGTTGATTTCAACTTTATGAATGACGCAATTTCGTCGAGACAATCGTGACGTTTTTTGGTCCTTAGAATACATAAGTAGCCTGAACCATCTTTGAGCAAAAGATAACTGTAACGAAGAATATTTTGATTAAGATTAGCTAACTTAAATCTTGTTTTTTTTTTTTAATAAATTATTCCTTAACAAAACAATATAATCGAACGATATAATCGAAAATTCCCTAATTATAAGAATTACTTTTCTCTTTCCGATTCAAGTGGCAAATATCACGAGCATTAACGCTACCAATGTGGTTTTCAGATGCACTTAGCATTGACGCAAGTAGCTGTCTACATCAAAGAGCAGATAGCTCGAATGCAGTTAAGATGATGTGGCACGAGTTGAGTAAATACTTAGAAAAAAAAACCAAGTATTATATGTTTATCGTAATACATCTAATTCTATACATGTAATTCAAACAGCAATCTGCTCCAATGATAAAATTAAATAATATATAAATAAATTTTAATATGCTTTATTATTATAAAGCTTGTAGAATCAAATCAATGTAACAAATTTTATAGTTAATTATTTAAATATTTAAAACTTCTGATATTCTAGTTTTTTGTTGAATAAAAAACATTTAAAAAAAATATAACGGTACAGAGACCTACGAATATGAAGAAACGTATAAATCTGATTCTATTCCTTTGTTTACCTAATACGCCCGATAGAAAGATAATACCTATATATCTTTTGGCCTTGTGCTATGACGATAACAGGCGCACACTACTGTGCTAAATGATCTTCGGTAGTCTAGAGGGAAAATGGCGTTAGGCTCGTAAATGATCCTTTATCCTCGTAGCACAGGAATGCGGCCGAGTCAGATTCGATTAACCCCACGATATTTCGCCACCCAAAAATCGAACCTGGCTCTCGCACGACTTTTCATAGCACCACCTAGTCTATAATTGCGCCACCTAATGCCTAGCTACTAATTTCATAGCGGTGAGATCGCAAGGGACAGAGAATATCCGATTAATTGCGAAGCTTTTCATCTAATCCCGCCTCTACTGTGAGAAAAGCATCTCGGTGACAACGACGACGATGGCGACGACGTGCTTGAGTGCTCGAAGCCATGGATCAAATTAAAGTCCGAGGTATCGTCGTGCGACGACAACACCTCCTTTTAATGAAGCGATATTGCACGTACCAAACGAGAGCAAAGGTATCTATCTATGTCTTCGTTTTTGTATTTCGGGATATATCTGTATTTGTATTTTTCTACTCAACTTTTTCTCGATTAAATAAGAATTCTGCGACGATGTAATATGTATTATTAAAAATAATGACTCTCTTCCAAGTGTGACGTTATGTTCACTATATCGCATTACAACTGCAGACCATTCTGATACCTACTTATTTCTTTTAATCATTATTTTTATTCCAAGTTTGACGCAAAAATACAATTCCAAATGCAAAGAGAAAGAAATACATATTATATTGATTAAACAGGAAACAATCTTGAAATTAAATTCACAGCTCGAATGACCCTACTCAAGTAATCTTAGATAAATCAATATGGTAGAAATGGATTTTATTTTCTCGCTCAGATAGATCTGTTTATATTACTGCGAAAAAATGAGTTTAGTTCGACCTACCGGACAAATTCCAACAGCAATCGAAACGAAATGCTAAAGGTATGCGATAACTTTTTTCGAAAACTTTGAATTAGCGGAAGAAAAATTGATATAAAAGCCAAGAGATCCTAAACAATGTTTTGTACAAATTTTATTGTTATTACGAGTGTATTGTAATAATTATACTATTAAATATAATTTTCACCATTTTCTCACAAATTGAGATGTAAACGCAAACAGAACTGCTCATATCAAATCAGTAAACATGCATATCGGTGAAATCAATTATTCCGCTAAGCGCTGTTTCCTCACGAATTTCGCAAATTTCACGTGATGTAACATGCAAATTACAATCTACGCTAAACGCGTGAATTGTGGAAAGTTCAAAGCACATCATTTGCTTGAAAATCAAACTTCGCTTGTGCGAACCGCGAATACTTATCAAATAAGTAAGAAAAAAAAAAAAATGTTTTAACTCCAATGTTAAATTATATTTTCGATGTAAGATACTCCAACGAGTATCTTGGAAACAATCGTAAACTTTTTACATCAAACTTGGAAATTTTTCTATATCTCGTCTTTAAAAGTAATTTAATAAATTTATTAAAATAAAAAAATAGTATATACATATGTGTATATGTATATCATATAATGTTTATATTGGGGAAGCGTAAAAAACTTGTGGAAAATTAAGTTTTACCGTGTCAGTAACAACGAGTAGTTAATCTTTAATGGAAGCAATATTTTATGTCGCAGTTTAATTAGATTTTTACCACCGCAGGTGCATGCATGATATAATTATGCATACGTAATGGAAATAAAAAGAAAAGGTACTTCTTATTTTACATGTCACGTAATTATACACGTTTTGTTATATAATTATTTATAAATTAAAATTTTAACAAAAGTAAAAATAAAATATGAGAAGCAGAGACAATTAAAAAATATAAAAAATTTTTATAATTGGCCAAAAAGTGCAAACCGATCGTGAGCCTGACCTAAACTAAAGCTTTAATTAACCTTCTATCGTCAGTTTTTACTGACGTTTTCCAATTTGTTACTTTGTTACTCGTTTATTTGTCATATTGTTCGCCAACTGACAACGCCTTTTTTCATTACGTGACTTATTTCATAATTTAATAGAAACGTAACATCATACATAAAGAACTAACGTTACTTTTGATTAAAGATTTTACATATGTATCATAAGGAATACTCATGAAATACATCGCATTATCTTATTTCTTGTTCGAATATACAATACATATTAATAAGACACAGAATTTGACGTCTTAAAGATCGAATTAATTAAAAAATTAATAAATTGCAAATAAATTTTGCAAATATAAATCAACAATGCAGATCGCAATTTCTAACAATAATATCAAAATATATACAGAATTTCAAAAATAATAGAATTTGAAACAAAAATTTGTTCCGCCAAATAGAAGAAAATTATTTTCGGCCGAATATATGTATACATAGAAAAAGATATACCGGAAGCCGAGCCAATTACTACGTGTCGACGATATTTCCAATGAAATTCTGTGCTCGCTACAGAAATCGATTGCAAACCCTTCTTTTTTTTTTTATATATCCGACGATGAAGTGTCATGTCGGAAACTCTGATAGTGGAAATGTTGAGTTTATAGAAAAACAAATATTTCAAGATTAAAAGTAACTACATCAAGCAGAAAAAAATTTCAATGGAATTTGGTTCAATTGTTGAATCACGAATCCAGACTGGAACGTATAAATTTCACAATATTTTTTCAGTATATTTTGAACGATGCAGAAATAGCTGGTAATGTTTACAACCTTTAAATTTAGCAGTTAAATCACTTTGTAGCAGAAAAACATTTAACAAATTTTCAAGGATTTAAGTATGCAAAATTATACGTATTGGAAAAAAAAAAAGAAACTTTTATCAATATAAAACTGCACAATATACGTATGTAAACTGAACTACGTTAATTGCAATAAGTGAATTAGATTACATTTGCTAATTTGAAGTTTTGAATTGAAGAGAGATATGCATACGCTTAACGAGATGTGAAAGCATATATCTTGCATTACGCAGAAATATTAAATTTAACGACACGTCGGAAAAGTGGCTACCTGATACTGGATAACTTTCCCTAGAGCTTTGTCGAGCGTAAGTTGACAATTCACTTGAGAATTTTGTACAATCAAAATTTAATTCTGTGTTCAATAATATGTGACGTATTATGACACGCATTTTAAATTAATGTGTCACTAATTTTGAATTATATCAAAAGTGAATTCTTATTTAATTATACGTGTATATTATATTTATAGCAAAATATATATAATTATATATAAAAAATTTTATATAAAAAAAACAAATTACCACAATAATATTGTAACAATTTTGTTGAAACATATACATATAGAAGTAGCGATTATAGTATAATAAAAATGTACAAAAATCCAAGGATCTATGTCCAATCTGGTTTAAAATCCTCGGTTTTTATTCAAAGGCAGCTTCTCGAATGAAAGTGGCAACCCTCTAAGAATATATTTAACCACAAGAAAGATGTAATCCCTTTAATTTTCCTTTGCTCCCTATATGGAATTAGACTACCTCGCTAAAAGTTATTATTAACAAATCCAAACGAACAAAGGCTCAAATTCTTTTTGATCAGTTAAAAATTTTTCTTTAAAGAAATGTGAAAATATTAAAATTGTGTACAAACAATTTTCTTAATTAGAAAAATGTTTTAATTACTTGTTTATATAATTCTTATAAGTTTCAAGATGGCGTCTACGTACACGCGCAAGGATATAAATAAATATATGTCTCATTTTTTTCTCTATCTTATTTCTGTCTTTTATAATTTATCTAACAATATTTGATTTACCTATCGATATCTGAAAAAAATTAATTTTAAAAAATCTATAAGAGCAGTTTAATGTTGTAACCGGAACATAATCTTTCTCAATTTGAAGAGAGTGAAAGAAGGAAAAAAGTACGAAGAATAATCTGTTTTCTACAAAATTTTCTTAACCGCTTTATCAGATTTAATCTTCAACTGGCAATACACTAAAAAGAAACGAAATGTTTACACGTGATACCGCAAAGCCGTGGAACGTTGCTTATAATAAAAATGATATGGGTCTATTATATAACTAAACATAAGAGAATAAAAGAAAGCCTGATTGGTAGCAAGAGGCGGTAAGGAAAATAAACGATTACGGATTAATTTACGAGATAACATAGCGGTGAAAAGTTAAGAGCTGGTGTAACACTAGATATACCTACGAGGTCGATTCTCCTCTTTGGAAGATCTTCGGCTAATCACCGGGAGTGCCCGATCACAGAAATCGGGCGCCATAATATTTCGAAGATTTGACAAATTAAAATGTAGCAGTCAACGATGGGACAAAAGTAAAAACCATCGGCAAATTGTAACACCGAGATGACTGACCCTATCCTCTGTCTCAAAATATACTGTCGCTTCTGATATCTAACGATCACGGTCGCGTGGTTGTTCGATTACCACTAAAGAGATACGAGCCGGCGAAGCCGAGGAGGATACCTCGTGTGCGCTCTACCGGTTTCGATAGAACATCAGCGGCGATGGCGGGGGCAGTGATATAAAGAATCGCGGGCACCGTTAATCGCGCGAATTCGAGTATCGATAATTATGGCCAATTACGGGGGCGATGCGAGGGCGAGAGTGCGGATAATACACGAAATTTGATAGCGACGCGACTCGCGAAACAGGAAGGGTCACATCTCAACCACACGGCGGCTCGGAGACGACTGGCATCCCGAGAGCTTCCGTGCCTCCTCCTGGCTAGTCGGTCGGGACGGTCGGTCGGCGGTCGCCAGAAAGGCCTTCTCATTCACCCTCACGAGCGCAGACGCCCCAAAAACAATCACCAACTATAATCAAGCTCATTCTTTTTCATTTCCCATTCTTTCGTTTCTTTCTTTTTTTTTTCATCATCATCCAAAAATATCATCGATTGTTGATATTATTCGCGATTATGACTTGATATAGGTCTCAAAAATCATTAAACATTTCGATTTACTACTAAATATATAATATATAAATTAAGCAAAAATTGTCTTGTAGATAAAATATAATTAATTGCAAAAAATAATAAAATAAAATAAAATAAAAGAATAAGACAAGTAGCAATAAATAGAATAGTAGTAGAACAGTCATAATATTGATCAGACATTAGGTTATCTAGAAATAACCTAATGTCTTCAGTTTTGATCGCACTGTATTTCTATTAATCTTATCATTTACCTGTCATATTAAAAAAAAAAAAAAAATACGAATAACATTTTTTGCTTTTCTCTATTTTAAGAACTACTTGAAATAATATATATTATTCTATCATATTTCTTCATGTATTGTTTCATATACAATAAGTTCTCTCGGTTAGCAAAGATTATAAAAGACATTAATATAATTAAATTTTCCTGCAAATTTGAAGAGAGGCGTATCTTCTTACGTTAGACGCAAAAGTTTGCTTTAGGATACTATTTATGATCTTAATAAAAATTTTCTCATATACGCTGTCGTTTGTCTAATAAAACTACAAAAGTGTCACGTGTCTTTTGACACGTTCTTTATATCCTTTGATGTACTTTGCATTCTTTCAAGTGTCGCATCACTCTCTTTTCACGCTCTTCTATTTCTACGGTATTATTCAAAGCATTTGCGAACTCATCTGCCTTGAGCCTTTTAAAGAGAACGGCTTAAAAGAATATGCTTACTTATTTCGTAATTATATTACCGTTTTTCTTTTTTATTTATTTTTTAAATATTTTTATAACTAATGTTACGTATCTACGTATATTTATTAATCTTTAAATTTAATCTTTAAATTTTATCTTTATTTTTTTATAATTTAAACCTAACGCTTATCTTTCCAGATTCTCGCAATAATTGATATAGTATAAAACAAAGCAGGAAATCACAATGACTGCTCAGATTTCGCCAAGTCGAAGTTTAATGGGGCTGAAATCTATCAAAGTATAAACATAAGCTCTCCAACCCTTTATCCTTCTCAGCACGTTTCATGCAACAAAGTTCTATTTGTCTCTGATCCAAGTTAGTCTTTTTTTTCATCCCTTTTTTTTCTTTTTCTCGGTAACTATTAGTTAAAAGTTTTCTAAAACTTTTATCCCCGTATCCCAAAGTTTAAGATATCTCGTTGACCCTTCGTCATGCGTGATGATCGAAGTCATCAATCAAACTTAAAATCTAAAATAGAATATAAAATAAGAACAAATGGTTAAACAGAACGTTTCATGTTTCTTCAAGAGATAATATTAAATAATGATATTGAATTGATAATTAAATAAGTATTGTTAAATATTACCATTTTTAAGTAAAATTTTGAATTTTAAATAATTAAAAAAATAATCAGATAAATAAATATGAGATGTTTCGTTTGCAACTCAATAAATTTTTATGGGTTCTGCAAACCATTTGTTATATTTCTTTCAGTCATTTTTATTTTATTCTAATAAAACCCGCATGACAGTAAAATCAATTAGGACATATAAAAACCCTCATCAAATTTTTTTCCTACAAAAACACATGAATATATACATATGTATATATGTATAATAAGTATATACGATATAAAATATAATCTTTCTTATTTTTTAAAATAATACTTCCTTGTTCCCCTCTATTAGATCGAAACGCTAGAGAGCTTTCAGCTTAAGAAATAAATTAATAGCGTACACAATTGCTATTTCAATTCAATTAGAGGATTTCATTCCTTCAATATTCGAAATAAAAGTGATTGTAAATTTACTCGTTCCAGCGAATATTGTCACATATAAAGATTGAAATAGCCAATTGCGTAAACACAGGAGACATAGTGTACCCACCCGACGCTCGAATGATATACATATAACAATTTATAATATGCTTAAAACATCTGTACTCTCCCGGAATATTTTTAGGCATTATTACTTATCATCGTTAGTATAGACTGTGTAAACGTTACTCAATATATGTATTTCAGTCTACTATGTACACCGAAGGACAGATATAGCGTTTTCTGCGGCGACAGCGACTAGCATACGTAACCCTAGGCGGCAGAAGCAGGGGATGAGAGAAAGGGGAGAAATCAGTCTTCGGCAATCCGGCCGGCGCGGTATACATATACATACGGTACATGTGAAACTTGACGCTCACGACGCTATAATAAAGTCACGTTCGCTAGCTGCCGTCGCCATATCTGCCTTTTAGCGTACATTAATCTACTCTACATACCGCCACATTAAATTCTCATTTACGATATATCGTCATATCTCTCATTAGCCTTCAGTCCTTCATTAGTTAAGTCCAATTCTTTAATAACGTCGCTGATAGACAGCAAACAAGTATGCCCGACGTATTTTTGTGGTTTGAGATCAATTTTAAGACATTTATAAATTTTTTATTTTATATAATAACATTATTTAAATATTCACCAAAGGGGTAAAAAAAATTCTTTGAAGTTGCTGATAGATTGTATAACGAAATGAATTAAAGTGCAAGAAATTAAAATAATATTTAATATTGATTAAGAAATATCCATTATTACTAAAAATCTAAAGAAAGAAAGAAACAAACTGCGCTTTCAATAATGAAAGAAACAATATTTCCTATATAGCTCAAGTTATTTTCTTTCTATTTCGATTGATAAACGTTTTCTTATATGTATACGGCCACTTCGTTCACAAGATATTGAAAATATTCTTTTCAATTTACGATACAATATAAAAGAATCTACATTTTTTTGCAGATAGAAAATGTCACGAATTAATTTCTACAATGGAATATTCGGTTTACAATATTCGAGATAAAATCGAGATAGAAACTACAAAATCATTTTGCTACATAATTTGGATTTTAGGAACTTTCGAAACGTGACGGTAAAACAATTTATTACATTATTCATTACTTCTGTGGATCGACATTTCAATTAACGATTTTAATAGAGTTGTTTCAATAATATCGAGAAAATTTTAATGAGACCACTGTATTACACGGACACTTCATTAAATTCTTACAACGATAAAAATACAGTTGTAGCCAAGTAGTATTCCAAGATACATTTCCGTTAGAGAAATCACAAAGGGTGCCTCATTCTGCCATTGTTATACATATATCTTAAGTCAGATAAGAATGAAATCTGATCTGTCGTTCTCTTTTAAAATATAATAGAGAATTTACTCGGCATCGAATTGCTTATTGATTTAATAAAACTAAAAGTATCTTGCACGTTAAATTATTTTGTGAAAATATTCCTCAATAATTTCATCTTCTTATATTTATTCCTGAAAGAATATTTTATCTCTTTCCGATAAACAGAAGAAAGCGCAGCAACGTCTAATACATTTTATATTATATAAATTTTTTTCAATTAATTAATGTAATTTTTAATCTAAATATACATTTCACTCTTAGAAAATTACACTCGTCGACCATAGCGCGAATCTCTTCGAAAGCTCGCTGAGCTTTTCTCACTCGATAAGGTAGAAAGGAAAGCTTGAACCTGATGTGAATTCGTATCATGTGATAAAAAGCTCATTAGACGCCTATTTTATCGACAGACGCAAGCTCGCAACACTCAATTTACATAATTATGAAGACAAATTAATAAAGCGTTATAACGAGTATCATAATAAGTTGTGCAAGTGTACTTTTAGTTTACATTAGCTTTTAAAACTAATTCTCGTAAGTCTTTGGAATTAATTAATGTTATAAAACCAAGTACATTTATCGTCGAACGATTATTATATTATGTAAATAAAGTAAATAACTATATTTATAAGATGCTATTTTTAAAATAAAAGAACGGTATCAACAAATATTTAAATTTAAACCAGAACACTCTTCTGTGGATAATACACAGCGTTAAAGAGGACACAAATTTAATCGATAAAGTAAACGAGATGTCTCTTTCTCATATACTATAAGTTTGGCCTTTATAAGTATACATATAAGATATCGATATCAAGATATAATAAAAACAGATATCTTTTCCAAAAGCATTATTTTCTGTAATATTCTTATGTATTCTTACACAGTATTAAATACGTAGGTTCATATAGAGTAAATTATACTATAAAATGATAGGCACGCTCAATGTACCTATACGGTTTATCACCCGTGGTATAATCGACAAGGAGCCTAATCGAGATGCTTTGCGTAAATAATGTTATTAAGCAAAGCTTCAAATTTAGAAATTATGTAGGGGAAATCGCATTATCCGACAGATTAAACACAGCGCAATAAAGAAAAAATAATTAATGGAACCAGTTAATCACCCTGATAACACCTATTACGAACCATCCCTTTGTATCAACTAACAAATTTGTAAGTGAAAATTCTAAATATTGATATAAATTTGCTTTCAGCAAATAATCGATCAAAAAAATTATTACGTTTATCTATTTCGTTTTCTTATCGGTTTAAATTTGATATACAGCCAGTACTTTTATTTTATAAAGAAATAAGAAAAGAAATACAAATGCATTCAAGCGTAAATATGCCGAAAATATTTAATCCCAGTTTCGAAGATTTAAGCCAAAATTGTTTGGCAACTCGTGACAATAAACGGAATAAAAAGACAAAAATGGGAACCAAATAAACCTTGACATTTCCACTATAAGAATAGTGTTAAATTGAACGATGTTTGTGCTTAAATTTACTTTTAAATTGTTTACTACTTAGTTTTTAATACGAGACGATTTGTAATCTTTATCAGACAAGAATCCTGTCTTTTTTAAACAATCTTTCTTTATACGAGTTTTTATTTTAATAAAAAAAAAACCGAAGTATTTTTAAATATATTGTAGTTTGTCAATTTAAAGAATCCAATGCGATTGGATATAATTCGCTTTTCTAATTAGTAATGTCAATAATTGATAATAATGTTGATTCAAAAACTTACGTGTAATGTAGAAGAAAAATGGTGAAAGTATAGTTTCGCACTTACCTGAAACAAAAAAATAAAAACATATATAAAACATATGTAAAATAATTTCAATGTAATCAAACTATAAATTTTTTCGAAACATTAACTAATGAATATTCTAAAAATTGTAATAATATTTTACTAAAAATAAAGACAGCAATATAATTTTACTTATTTGATAATTTATAAACTAGCAACAAAATATTATTAAATTGTAGTATATGTATGTATATTGTAACACTTAAAGTGCATTCATGGCTTTATGGTTTGCCCAATACGGTATAAAAGTTACTATTGATTTTCAATGAAATAACGACATAAGCCTATTGTCGATAACGATGATCAATAATCGAAAGTCTAGCTCTTTGTAGGATCGTTTACGATGCACTCACGAGACAAAGAAGTACGGCGCTTGCTCAATGGAAAAAAAAAAAAAAAAAAAACCTGAAAACGATATTATTAAACTCTCCCACACTTTGTATTCAAAATAATTAAAAAATGTTGTAAAATAATATATGTAGTAAAAATACAACAGTATGTATTATGTAGCAGTAAAGTAGTAATAAAGTCAGTTAGAAACTGAATATATATTTAGAAGCAGGTCGACTGCCGGGCTCGAGACATTAAAGTTGTTTAACGAAACGTAAGCTGTCATTAATAAAGCGAGGGGTGGTCAAAGTGGAAAGTGTCCGAGGTGCACGAACCTTTCATCTAATCTGAAGGAAGACCTGGACAAGTCGCTCCAGGCACTCATACTACGACTACGTCTCCTACAAGACTGCTGCGGTACCAGCAGTCTATTGCTACTTCTTCGCCTAGTGGACGCCAGATTTTCAGCTTGGAAATACACTCGGGGGGTTTTCTGCTGGGATGTATTCGGTGGGGTCGAGGTCGGCGTGACCGCCGTCGAGGTGTGTAATTCCGGCAGGGCCTCGTAGTCCCATGCCCTAGCGCCCATATCGAGCAAGGGCACCGACGAGGCTGCGCTAGAACTGCGAAGCGGATCCCGAGGCTTGCGACGATGAAACAGGGCGAATATCTTGCAGCACCTCTTATTATTTTTCTTCTTTTTATTCACTGCCGGCAGTCTCACTTTGAAATGATCGCAAGACGCATGAGATCTACCGGCGACGTCTGGCCACATCGTTTTATCGACCACATCGCCGTAAATCTTCTCCAATCATTTAGCAAAGTTAGAATTGGTCGACCAAGCACGATGAGCAAATCCAAAGAAATATATTATTGTTTGATAATGAAGAGAAAAAATTAAGGAATCTTGAACGAGCATCTTGAGTAATATATCCACTAATGGTGCTCAATTGATTAATTTCAAAAAAATTACAATTTGTTCGTCTTAATCGTTATAATATTGCTGTTTCGTTTCGAGCTGAGCTTTATTATAAATGCTTGCGTATGCTTTATTTCTGCATTTAGCGCTTCTGTATTCGCATTCGGAATAATCAATTATACATATATCTTGCATAAATATAACTTCAATTGCGTTTATTTTGTGCACTTATTGTTCCTTTAATCATCAAAATAAAATTTAAAGAGAAGTTACTGTCGACAGAGATTCGTAATTCGACTTTAAATATTGTAAAAAATGACCAAAGCTTTCTCGTTTCAGACAACAAAATTTTTAAAGAAATAATAGGCGTACACTTAAAGTTGTTTCGCTATTTGTAAAAGTTGAATACGCAGAATTATATTATAATTATACTCGATCTACCGAGTAAATCTGTATCAAAAGAAATTAATAAGTTTTGGTTCTTCAAAATTGAGACAATTGCTTTTTTCTTATTCACTTTTTCTCAAAATAAAATGGAAGACTTACAAATACAGCAATTTTGCGAGGTAAAGTTTTATATGACTAAAGTATTATCTTTTTTGTTAAGAATATAACTATATTCGTATCAACTATTTTAATTTATAAGCTCTTAATATCATTAACAACATTCATAAAAATTTGGAAAAATGTCGTAACTCTAAGCATTAATTTCTTTAATGCTAATTTACATCTTAATTTTCGCACAATAAATATTCCCTTTTTAAGAATATATTTTCAACGAGCTTTATCAACTAAAATCTCATTTAACGCTTAGTGTAATAAATACTAGCAATGTATTCAACTTTTTCGTCCGCTATGTAAGTAACAATTTGCATCGGCTACTTTTTATCGCCGAAAATGCATCAAAAAGCGTAGATAAGACGATAACAATTGAGCGTAAAAGAGCGTTTGAGGTTCTTAATTTTCTTCAACCAATGTCAAACTTTGAAACTAAACGAGAGTTTTATAAAGTACGTTTTTTCTACACCACTATTTCTCTACGTCAAATGACACTCACATTAAAAGCCATCGTTGCGAGATAACGATTGATTGCAATAACAATACAACGGCGTGAAATATTAACGCATTTTGCACAACTACTACAAAGTATATTTAACAATTTTCATAAATTCTCATCGATTCGCAGTTCTCTTTCGCTCTATTTTGCAAAATAAAAGTCCACTTACGTTAAAGCATTTCGCGCGATGTTAAGTGTCACACTTTTTATCTTTCGAGCGAAAGTTAAAAGAGTTTTCTCGTACTCCATTTGCGTGGTCACTTTTTATCAAAGTAAAGCGACGTTATTTTAAACTTATATTACTTTACGTATTTTATTATGCATTACAAACTATGAATTATTATCGATCGCGGTCGCAAGCACACAGGCTGGACCGCATAAAAAGTATTGGAGCACCATAACGAGATAATATATTGTTGATTTTTTTTTTTTTTTTAATAAACTTTCTTTACTATCTCTTTTCTCTGCGCAAAAAATACACGTTTCATGTGAAGAAAGGCTCACCAGAGTCTCGTTCTACAAAATGATAAAATAATGTCTAGCGAATGCACAACAACTGTGATTGATTGCAGTTACTGTCGCCACGACGGCGGTCACAAAAGCATCTGGAGCCACATCGTTTGCACGACACCATTTCTGTCTGACCTGAATGACGTCACATGATGATCGAAGGTCACGGTCAGCAGATATAACTATAACGAGTATAACGGCGAGGACATGCTTCTCTCTAAGTTACACGAGCTCAGCTTTGACATCTCCATGTAAGAATTACATCAGTTTCATTTTACTTAACAAACTCTTAAGCGCTTATATCCCGAGTTTTTGTTCTATTAATTTGGGTTACGTTTTAACCTCGTTTGAACCTCGTCGATCTATAACTATCACGGTCTCTCAAACAGTGCATCGGATAGTAATTAATTATCGCATACGTGAAACTGTCCACTTTTTCGTGTCTTTAAAGTCAATTTAAGTCAATGATTCATCACGCCATAATATATATCTTTTGTTTAAAGTACGAAAACCACGTGTTTTTTACTTTTTGTTAACAACAAGAACGTATTTAATTGCTTAAATTTAATTCTCCATATCTCTATTGTCTCCATTTCGCAGTATTTTCTACATTTCGGAATCGTCATTATCAAAATTCGCTGACAGATTCAGTCACACCAAGTTCTTAATATACCAGCTAATTTTCATAAAATAAAAACATGAAAACAAATAAAATTCTTTGCGTATCAAAGATATTAACCACGATTACGTCAATGATAAGGATGTCGAAACTCCGAGTCCTTGTTTAAATACTAATGAATAGTGGTGCACTCGCCGCAGGTGATAGGGTCTCACGAGGATACCGTTCCACTGTCACTTTTAGAAGCAATTAAGGGAGGATTGTTATCTACCTCGTCGTCCTCCGATTCGCTACATTCGGGGACAGGTGCCTGCATTGTTAATAGAGTTTAAACGAGATCAAGACACGGCGGTAAGTAATGCGCTTCGCAGAATTTATTTAAAGACGAAGAAAGGACGAGGTATCTTTGCGACAAGTACGCATTTCACTAGCGTCACCGACGTAGGATCCACCGAATGTCACCATACGACGACGAAATGCCGCATCGTCCTTGACATTCGACGAGCGCGGCGCGATAACCGATGCAAAAATTGGTACGATTAGTGCACACCCCGGAGAAATACGGAGAACCGTCCAGGTCTAGAACAATCCCGTGCGAATCTCACAGTTATCGCCGCCTTCTCGCATTAATTATGTCATGAAATGGACCGGCAATGGGAATCGAGCACATTCGTCAACGATCTGTCCTTATAAGATACAGAATAATGGAAAACAGCCGAGCAATCGTATTGTTTCGGTCGACGGTGGCTTTTTCGCGTGAGAGGGGAAGACCAGCTCACAGCTCACTATCCCCGTACTGCGGTACACGCTAGCGGTTTTCTCTCGCGCGCCACCCCCTTGCGTCCTACCCGACCGTCCAACCCCTATGCTCCACCTTTTCTCTCTAGTCAATTCCGTCAAGCGCGCTGTCGCGCTCTGCCTCCCTCCCTCTTACCTACCTCTATCACCGTCCTGGGTGTAACGTTGTCCTTTTCCGTCTCTTCGCCATCCGTCGACACCGTCGTGAAAGGGTGCATACACACGCACATGGCGCCGTTGTCAAGGCGACTGCGCCACTTCGTAGAGTACATCTCGACGAGAGATATCTATCTCTCGTCATCTCAACACGTTAGTCCGTCACGTTCAAGCCGCTCGCTCACTTTCTCACGTTTCGTTGACGATAAAACGATTGTGCAGATAAATGTCAATGATATTCAATTTATTCATTTCTCGATCAATGTGATCGTATTCCCGATTGCTTTATCGTGGGAGTTTTCCGGAAAACCGACTCTCCTCGAGTGTAGTTAAAGGAGACTTGTACCCTGAAAAGCAGATATGGCATTTGCTTCGGCGGCGGCGGCTAGCGTACGTGATCTTTGCGTGGTGTGCGTCGAATCTCACACGAAGCGCGCGCGTAGATGTATTACGGAGCACCGGTCACAGAGGACTGAGAGGGAACGCGGCCTGCTACACCTCCCCGCACTTCGCGGCCGAGAGAGGGGACGAAGACGAAGTCACATACGCTGTACGCTAGCCGCCGTCGTCGCAGAAAACGCCTTATCTGCCTTTCGATGTACATTTCTTGCCGGGAAACAATGTAAATTTCTCAGAACCTTTCTTCTTTTCCCGATACTTTTTTAAATTAAAAGAAAAGCCGTAAGTCGAAACTGCAATATAATTCTTCTTTTTTCTTTCTTTTCAGAAATTACTTGTGCTAACCATTTCTAGTAAAACTATTAGACTGTAACGATTGCTTTTTTTTAAATCTGTAATATTGTTTTTCGTCTTTTAATAATTTATAAATTAAACTATTTGATAACTAATTTTTTTTTTCTATTTAATTTCCACGAATAAAATTTTAATGTTTAATTAGCGAGATTATAATATCAAGCGATCTGTTAAGGATACGGTTGCACTTTTCAGGCCGCGAGTTATTTTGAGATAAGGTAACATTGCAGGATGAATGGACGGCTCGGAAAGACAGCATCGATTTGCACCGGGAGCCAAGCCAAACTTGCGTGACGAGTTTGCGCTGTACGCAAGCGGAAAGCTCGAAATCCTAAGCGATCCACGTGGTTTGTTAGGATGCACCCCGAGTTTGCGTATTAAAAGATATGCGCGAGAGAAACCAAGAGATCAAGAAAGTTTTTATAAATATTAAGAAGACGCAATCTAGGAATTAGTCGCAGCATCTGCGGTACGATATAAGATAAGGGCTTAAACCCGCGAAAGCTTTAATAAATGCTAAACAGTCGATAAGGTATCAGGGTGACTATGTTGCATCTCCCTTGCCCTCGAATGAGGTAACAATGTACCTATTGTTAACCTACAAAGTATACGCCTTCTCACGTAGTAGCCCCAGAGATAGCGAACATGCGGAAATAACTTGAGTATATGTACTAAGTGCTCTTTGTTTCTAAAAGGATGTCGAGCAAGGGCTCCCAAATGGGCCAACTATAAAGTATCTTTAATCAGAAGAGCACTGCGAGTTTTCCAAGTGATAAATTTTAACGCTTTTAAAAGTTTCCACCTTATCAACGTTGAAATTATTAACTTATTTTTAAAATTATATTAATTGTAATTGCAAAAATTATATTAATGTTAAAATACATATTAATTGTTATTATTTTTCCACGTGTGGACACACTTTACCCGAAATTTAATATAAACTCTTTTTCTCGGTTACGTATGTACTACGCACCTCCGCTAATTGTGTACCGCTCGACCGCCGACAAAAGAATGCCGGCGTATTGACATCACGCGAGGTCACATACGCCGACAGCAAAAACTTTGCTTGTGTATCCCACCCCTACACAGTTCAATGCGCGGATACGATGTGATACTTGTCGATTAGCTTAATCATTTATACTTTAATCCAAAAAAATTAGTACAATTAATGTCCGATCATAATTATACGAAAGTCAAACAGAAATCGCTCAAAGAAAAATATAAAAAAAAATTAATTTAAAGAGCATAATATCGATCGCGCACATTATTCTGACTTTCTTCATTTTTAATACTTCGAGCAGACTTTCTGCAATCAATGCTTTTGCGTATAGATACGATAATGTCATAATTAAACAATAAAATAATATTGCAATAAAATTGTAAAGATTATCTTCGAAATTAACAAAAGTAATTTCATTAAAAAGAAATTTCAATAATTTTTTAACGACGTTGAACATACTTTTGCTGAGAATTATGTTTATGTAAAAACCAACTCATTCAAGATAATAATGCCGGAAGCTGTGCGAGAACTTCTGTTTCAGTAAAAGAAGTATTCAACCCGCAGGAAACAACCAAAATAGAAACACTGGTCGATATTAATCGTGTCAAGTGAGTTTCTACGGTTCTTACGCGAACATAAAACCACGACTATCTCCCTCCCATGTGTTTAAGAGCTGAACAAAATTTCTGAGCTAATTGCACGATTACTTAAACCAGCTTTACTATCGTAATAAGTAATAATAAATAAAATCTATTGTGTAATCGTCGTGCGAATCGTATGTGTATAATTAATATACTATAATTTCAAAAGTATCTTACATTAAGCGCGATAGTAATGCACTGCGGTAAAATGAATTCAAATAAAAAATTCATTAACTATAGCATATGAGGTCGGTCGAAGATACACATATTACCTTCACTATCTTTTCTTATCGATTTCTCTTGTCTTTGCTCGTCTTGTGATGAGTAAACTGTTAACATCTCATCGTATACTCCCTGAGAAGATTCAACGTATGAAGAGAAAGCAGAATAACTTTTCAATGGATAAGATTTCCTTCGTTTTCATATACATTCTTTCGTCTACGTACTTTATTTAATGTATTGATTTATATTTCAAAAAATCAAGAATTTCTTCTTCAATGTCATTTCATTACTTTTGCAATTTGATTCTTTCCATCTAGCATTTTATATTAAAGTACAAAGTTATCGTGTTTCAGTGACTTCAATGAAACATTGAGCCTCTCAAGAAAATTTTAACGATATTTAAATAATATAGAAACGTCTTACAGAAAATGTTCTACAATGTTTCTAACTAAACGTGTGCTAAACCTAGCGTCTTCAGCTTTACAAAAAACGTTCTCGCACATCAAAGTGTAAATTAGTTCTTACATTACTTTAATATCGTTCTGTATACGTATAATAAATATATTATTATGTATAAATTTCTAACTAAATTTATATACCTTACGTTTAATTAAAAAACGAAAAGTTTTTTTGGAAGATGTGCAAGTGGTTATTGTAAGCTCTATAAAGCCTATAAACACTTACCGTTCGCCATCATCATTGAAAGCATAATCGCCCAAGATTAGATCACGAAGTCGATATCTCGGTGGTAAGATGAGAGGTAAGCAAGGATCGGGCTCATTCATTTCGCAAGTGTCTTCTTTTACGATTATTTCATAAATTATTAATTTTACGCGATTCTCTACCTACATCCGCCCCTACAACTGCCGCAGAACATTAAAAAAAGTAATAGCAGACTATGACGTTGTAATGTATCACTCAATTAAATGTCACTTACTTATTATTGCACCCAGCTCGTAAAAATTTTATCTTTACCTTTTCAAGTAAATAAAAGAAATTTGCAAATAAATAAAATTTTTGTAAAAACTTTACGTACATAATTTTACATTTAATATGCAGTCTATTAACATTCAATTAACTTAATTAACACTCCACAAGTACAAAATTAAAATATAATTTTTTAATGCTTTAGAATTTAATTAGTCGGACACATGCGCGCGTAACCACACCTTAAACTCGTATTAGTCATCGATTGATGACTGTACGTCTCAATCAGGCTTTTCTCTTTCATCGCTCTTGTTTTATTCTTTCGTTTCGAACTTTAACTCGATACCGAATTGTGACAGCGTGTCGATTTTTCGACAAAACAAAATTAATATTTCTCTAAGCCAATACCTTTACGATAGATTTCATGTCAGTGCCGATGCACAAAATAATATAATATTGCGTTAACGCGAATATCATCGTCTTCCTAATATCACTGTCTTCCTAAAGGATTATTAAAATCGAACAAAAGCTTTGTCCGTCAAGAGTATTAAAAATTTTTATATGTATAAAAAAATCCGACAGTTTATTAAAATTCAAAGATGACGTATTCATATATCAAATTTCGTATTATTAAATGAAAGAAGGTTCACTTTTAAATAACTTAATAACAAAAAATTAAATTAATTAATAAACTGAGTGTTTTATGCAAATTTATGTAAATTTAACTGTAATTAACTGTAACTTGTATGAATAAATGTATCGAAAGTTAAGAGTAAGTACAAGTTTCTTTTGTTAAAAAAGAAATTTTATTAATTCAATTATTTTATCTAAAGATTAAATTAAATTCCATTTTTCATGTTTAAGGGTTGTATATGATTGATAACTCTAAGAATATCGTTCTTGCAATGGTAACCTAGCAGTATGTATATAAATGACACTCTCGCAGATATGTAGATTTTCCCGTTGTTGCACTCGGGAAAACTTAAACGAACTTATGCCCGACGTGTTGTAATTTATATTCTTTATGTCTTGCGGCCAAATAGAAATTCTATGAAAAGTTTTTTTTTCATTTCACATAGCAATTCCCAGTTGGATATACTGCGTTAAAAGATAATCCTGCGGTATCTTAACTTCAAATTTAACACATTTCGTCGGCAAAATATCTCTGCTATCAACAGTAGAATTGCAAAACATATTTTTTCAAGTAAAAGACAGTTCGTTAGCTGCAATACTATATTTTCACTTGTTTTCATTACACACGTGGCAATACGTGCAAACTATTAAAATAAAATAAATTTTTAAGCATAATCAAGATATGGAAACGTAAAAATTTTTCTTTTTATTTTACTGTTTTAAAATATAATCTCATATATTGTGTCTGCTTTTTACGTACATACGTAATTCAAGAAATGTTCCCATTTCTGCTCTAATTAATCATTACTGCTACAAATAGTATCGATCAATGACGAACGGAATGTTTTTCAAGGATAATCGCGGAGAGAAATAAACCGTACTAAACAATTTAAGAATATTCTACTGGTAAAATCGATCGGAAGAAACTCGAACACGAACGCAATTCCATTGGTTGCGATAACAATGTTTTCTCCTTGAAATCATCGTTCGGGGTTCAATCATTTGACCGCTTGAAATTCGATCCCTCTAAATATAACAATAGTGTCCATGACTGATAAACACAGAAAATAATCTTTTTTTAAATAAAAATTTTCATTTTCTTGTTTGGAGTGTTAATTAAGAGTATTGAAAATAATTTTAATTTTATCTAAAAATTTATTTTATGCATCCAAAGTTATTGTGTATAACATTTTACAAATTATTTATTAAATTAAAAAAAAATTATAAAATACGTAATTAATATAATATTATACCAGATATTTCGTACTGCATAAGAAAACAGTTGCTTATATATTCAACCATAATTTTATAATATTTTCAACGATAAACATAGGTATTTGAGTCAATCACATTCGTCGCTGGAAATATTATAAAATTGTGGTTGAATCCAAAAAAGAATTTAATTTTTTTCTCTCAGCGAATAATTAATCCTCAAAACACACATTATCGTAACTTATTTCAGCATCCATAAGTTAATATCCAACCAATAGTTTTTTTTTTTTTTTTTTACCGATACCTCTTTAAATTCTTTTCCTATTTTGATACGACAAACATCATAAAAACAGAATGTGTTTAAAAATGTTATAACAATTTTAATAACCGAGTTGAAAAATAAAATGGCCTCTGTGATCCAATGTGCGCTTTGAAGATTAAATCGCCAGACTTAAGAACTTAAAAATTAAAGAGAATTTATTTTTAATACTTTTTCTCATTAATTTTCTTCGTACAAGTAAAAACTTGCTTAAACTTTTAAAGCAGTAATGTATAAAAGCCAAACGAAAAACTAATAATTACCCCTTATTTATCGTAAATTTATCGCAAATAAATCAATTTACTTCTCAACGATGCGCGTGTTCAGACATTTAATATTTCATTTATGAGCCTTCTTTTCAAAAACGTCATAATAATCCATAGACTATCACAGCACGTATATAAAAAACAGACGCTAAAATTTAAATCCACACTAGAAGTAATTTTCTCCGCGTTCATTTCCGCGTTCGCGTGAACGTTGGGGTTGTGCCAGGAAATAGTCGTTGTAACGCGAATCAAAACGTACGATGATTCGAATTCACTTAGTATCGGGTTCTAGTTTCTCGAAATTGTGCCGAAATTTCAATCAGCCCATAAAACTCGTCAACACAGACACATACACACGTGCTTCGATACGATTGCAGCAACGCTCGCGACGGTTATCGGACGGAGCCTCGCGCTCAAATGACGACGTGACGCGACGCCGTACTGTAGCCGTAACGCTGTCTAACGTCACCCACCCTCGTTGTACCACCCCTACTGATCCGCGCAATGTACCTGTGCTTCCCTAAGAATATAAAAAAAAAAAACGCGGGCGAAAATAAGCTTGCTTTGTTCGTCCGCTCCAATGGAAACGAATTCATCATAACTGTTTTCACGTCGGTACTGTAATCTATTCCACCCAATTTGTCGCGCAAGTTTTTTCATCGCGACATTTTCGCTTGGATATCAAAACAGTTTGCTTTGTAATTTGCCGCAATCATGCTAGACCTTTGCTTCAATAGTCACTAATCAATACGCAAATAAACTCTTTTGTAACGCGCATCATAATTGTAAGCTGATAAATCGCGACGTGTATTCTATTTTTGTTCATCTATTACTGTACATACAGTAGTTTGTAAATGAACTCCTAATCTAACCTTTGCCATTAATTATCGTAATACGATGTTTACGTGACGGGTATTTCTCTTTCTCTTTCATTAACTTCTTTTCAAATTAATATTCTTTTTAATTGTTACGCAATGCAAATAAGTTAAGTATAATTAAAAAAAAAAAAAAAAAAAACTTATTATTAAATCGCACGTTTAATACATTATTTACTGTACGTTTTAAAAATTTGAGCCCACCCGATATTTGTGTGTGTATCTTGCTCACAGCTCTTTTCTCTAATCTTTTTACACCTATATGTATAAAATAAATAAATAAAAAAACAAAAAAATGTTTTATCATTATTAGCAGATAAAGGAACTAAATGATTAATGAGAGCGCAAACATCGAAACCTGCATGTTAATACATCGACGCGCAGTGTTATTTAATACTTTAAGACTTTTCCGAGTATTGTTACTTGCAAAGTGTAAAACGCACTCGGTGCGACAAAGGAGATAAATCCGGAAGATATCATTTCTTCAAATCATCATGACTCACACATTTCCCCGCGTGCTCCTTCCGCGCTACCGCAACGCGCGTCCACGCTTATAATTCCACACGGTAGACAGTGATGGGGGAGTCATATTATCTTCAGTTGTACCGTTGAGAGCTAGTACAAGTTCTCTCACCGACACGAGCTGACGTACGACGCAATTTATCGCGGTTACGTGTTGGCACGTCGCAATTCCCGTTCAGGTATGTCACATTCGATATTCTAATCAACATCGAGTATCGAAAAAAAAAAAAATAAAAAGAGGAGGAGACTTTCTAACTTTATTCTTGTGTGATAAAGAAATTATTTCGTTGCATATTCGTTATCATTATCAACTAAAAAGTCAAAGCGAAGAGAAATCGATTTCGTAAAATACTAATTCAATTTGTTCGTCTTTAAAAAATGCGATCGATAAAATCATGTTGATTAATAATATCGTTTACTCGATCTGTTAAATATTGTGTTGTGCGTTGCAAGTGGGATATTATCAATGTTCTCCAGCGAGAAAAGAATAATTAGAAATACGTCGAACCAACGTCTGTCTAATGCATTAAACGTCAAATCAATGTTGATCGACTTTTCTGTTCGATCGTAATTTTTGCTGAGTCAATATCTGAATATATGTTTGCATAACGATCTACTTTTCGTAAAGCGTGTTATATACGTTTGTGTGCATTCAGTAATTCGCTCTCACACTAACTTGTAAGTAATCATCACCGATGCATCTGTCACCGTTATGTTTCTCCTACTTTATCCCCTCCTCTATCACCGGTGAATGCACGTCTCGAGGTTAAGAACGTAACTTCTGTTGCAATTTGTTGAGATTGCAAAGTTGAGATTTTAAAATAAATAAACGATAATTCTCTTATTTTTTTTTCCAGCAAAAATCGTTGGGAATAATTAATCTTTACGATTGCTGAAACACCATGGGACCTTTTGAAATTCTGTGCGGCACTGCCGCCGTAATTCTTGCTCTTTATTATTTTTTTACATCGACTTTTAACTTTTGGGTATCGCGTGGCGTTTCTGGTCCACGACCGATACCAGCACTTGGAAATTTTAAAGACGTTATGCTTAATAACATATCCGTGGGCGATTATTTGGCGGAAATATATGAAAAATACAAAGATGAACCAATGATTGGAATATTTGCTAGAAAGACTCCAGTACTTGTTTTAAAAGATCTGGATTTAATTAAGGACGTCCTTATCAAAGACTTTTCCGTATTTGCTAGTCGAGGAATGCCCACTTTCGAAAAAGTAAGAATAACTACAGTATTATTTAATAATTAAATTTTTATAAATTAAAAAAATTGACATTTCCAATAAATTAATTTAATTTTTTTTTTTAGGCCGAGCCGCTATCGCAACATCTTTTTTCTTTAGAGCCGAAAAGATGGCGACCATTAAGAATAAAACTGTCGCCTGTTTTTACATCTGGTAAATTAAGAGAGATGTTTTCCTTGATATCGGAATGTGCTGATAATCTGGTTCAATACATGGAAAAATTAGCGGACAAGCAAGAACCCGTGGAATGCCGCGAATTGACGGCCAAATATACGACCGACGTGATCGGTAGCTGTGCCTTCGGCATAGAAATGAATGCTTTATCAAACGAAGACAGTGAATTCCGCAAAATGGGAAGAAAAGCATTTACCCCGACTTGGATAGCTTTGCTACGAATAAGACTCAGACAAATGTTTCCGTGGCTTTATGAAATATCCGGATACATTCTACCGCAAACAGAAACTACCAAATTTTTCATAAAAGTTATCGTGGAAACGATGGAGTACAGAGAAACAAATAACATCACTAGAAACGATTTCATCGATATGTTGCGCGAATTAAAAAAAAATCCAGATAAATTAGGAAATATAGGTATGTTTACATATTATTTCCATATTTTATCGTAATATAATTTCAAAATTAATCAATTTTTATATCATATACTTATACTTGTTATAAACTACTTGTATTAAAAAATAATATTTTTTTTAGAAATGACGGACAGCTTATTAGCTTCTCAAGCATTTGTATTTTTCCTTGCTGGGTTTGAAACTTCGTCGACAACTATTAGCAACGCGCTATATGAATTGGCGTTGAATCAAAAAATACAAGATCAATTGCGTGAAGAAATTAATGAAGTTTACGTAAAATATAATGGAGACTTGAAGTACGATAATATTAAAAAGATGGATTATTTAGATAAGGTTTTCAAAGGTACGGTACGAAAAAAACGCGTCAATATTTTTTATTTTTAGCGATAATGCTATTCAATTTAATTTGTAATTAACTGAAATCTAATGGCAACTGTTTAATAGTTTTCTTTATAATTTACTGATTACTGTGATTAATGTACGCAGAAACATTACGAAAGTATCCACCAGGAACAATTCTTATGAGAGAGTCTACGTCAAGTTATACTTTTGATGCCCCTAAAGTTAATATACCGAAAGGCCAAAAAGTATTTATTCCCGTTTATGCGATTCATCGAGATCCGGATATTTATCCAAAGCCAGATGTCTTCGATCCAGAAAGATTCAACGAAGAAGTTGTACAAAAGAGACACCCGTTGGCTTTTATACCTTTCGGTGATGGACCACGAAATTGCATTGGTATAACAAAATAATTTAAAATATTATCTCTTATTTCTTCCTGCGCAAAGTAACATTTCTAACAAAAACATTAATTATTCTTTTCATTTTTAGGAGCTCGATTTGCTGTTTATCAGTCTAAACTTGGACTTGTAAAAATACTACGACACTACAGAATAGAAGCTTGCGAGAAAACTCCAATACCCTATGTAAATGATCCTAAGGCGTTTATACTAGCTCCGAAAGGTGGATTGCACTTGAAAATAGTTAAAATAGATAGTCAATCTTAATTTTAATTTTCTCTGATTCTTGAGAAAAGACACAATAAAAAGTGGAAAAAAAAAACTGTTGAATTAAAATTATCATTGTACCTACAATACTTATTCATTTTCTAAATATCGTAAATGTATAGAAATATTTCAGATCGAGTAGTATATAAAATAATATAAATCTTTGTTTTCTTTAAATATTCTGAAAAAAAAAATTGATGCATTTATCAAACTATTAACGTTTCCGATTTTTTATCGATACAGAAACAATAAATGCAATTTCTTTCGTTTTCTTGCTTTAATCGATTCACACGTTTGACACAATTGATGGATTTATTCATTAATTTGGAAAGTCGGTTAGAGCACATCCCAATACTTACGATAACGAGATCTTATCTAATCAGGAATATTGATAATTGCATGCAAAATCACGGCGCATTTGATAAGCGATGTAAAAAATAACTCGTAAAGATATCAGTTTCACGATTCATCGTGTTTTAACAACACTCTACCTGTACTAGTGCCAGATCTCTTTACAATTTAACAAGAGTTAGTTACTATATCTTAAGTAATAATTGCAACTAATACAAGGTTACTCATATACGAATAAATTGAAGAACATAATAACAACATCGCCATTTATTTTCAAGTAAGTCGTATTTGTATATCGCGAATTAAAATAAAAAAAAAACTCTGTTATTTTATCTTTGTGTTAAATATTTTTTTTTGTTTTCAAAATAAATAAGTTTGTCTTGTAAATAAAAAGAAAACTTTTTTTTTCCAGTAAAGATTAGTCGTAACAAATGACAAATGTTAAAAATGGAACTGTTTGAAATTTTGTGCGGCATTGGCGTGACGATTCTCGCTCTTTATTACTATTTGACGTCAACTTTTGATTTTTGGAAAATACGTGGCGTTCGTGGTCCACAACCGATACCAGGATTTGGTAACGTTAAAGATGTTATGTTCAACAAAACATTCATGGGCGATTACTTAACAAAAGTATATAACGCCTACAAAAGTGAACAGATAATTGGAATATTCAATGGAAGAACACCTGTCCTTATCGTAAAAGATCCAGAGTTAATTAAGAATATTCTTATTAAAGATTTCACATTATTCGCTAACAGAGGACTACCTACTTTCAAAAAAGTACGAATGCTTAAATAATTAAGAATATAATTATATGTCGAGTAAAATTTAATTTGGCTTTAAATTTATTTGATTAAATTTCTATCTATGTTACAGGCCGAGCCTCTGTCGCAACATCTTTTTGCGCTAAGGACAAAGATATGGAGACCATTGAGGATGAAACTGTCACCTGTTTTTACATCCGGCAAATTAAAAGGAATGATATCCTTAATATCGGAATGTTCCGATCATCTTATTCAATACATGGAGAGAGCAGTAAATGGAAATGAACCTATAGAATGCCGTGAATTAACAGCCAAATATACGACCGACGTCATCGGGAGTTGTGCTTTCGGCATTAACATGAACGCATTGTCGAACGAGGATAGTGAATTTCGCAAGATGGGAAGAAAAGTATTCAACCGGTCCCCGGACCGTATGTTACGAGTAAAAATCAGAGAATCCTTTCCGTGGTTTTATGAAAATGTACTCGGTTACGTATTACCGGAAAGCGACGTCACTAAATTCTTCACCCGCGTAGTCGTGGATACTATGAATTATAGAGAAACGAATAATATAACTAGAAATGACTTTGTTGATGCCCTGCGAGAATTACGAAATCATCCGGACAAACTAAATGAAATTGGTACGTTCGTATCGAAATATTAAAGATAATAAATATTCTATCTAATATATAAATTATATTAATAATTACTTTTCTTAAAACAAAAATGTAAATTACAATTACATTCATGAAAATTATATTTTAGATATGACGGACAGTTTGTTAACATCTCAAGCATTTGTATTTTTCGGTGCTGGCTTTGAAACATCGTCAACGACTATTAGCAACGCACTCTATGAGTTAGCATTACATAAAAATATACAAGATAAGCTGCGCGAAGAAATTGATAAAGCCTATGAAAAACACAGTGGCGACTTAAAGTACGAGAATATTAAAGAGATGAATTATTTAGACAGAGTTTTTAAAGGTACGTTTGAGGATAAATATTTGCTGCTATCTTTCTTCTTAGCGACATTAAAATGTGATTACTAAAAATGTTTTAATCTAATTAAAGCTTTTTAAATAATTTCCTAATTTAATACTATTCTTATTACATGCAGAAACGTTACGAAAATATCCGCCGGCGACATTTCTTATGAGAGAATCAACGTCTAATTATACTTTTGACGGCACGAAAGTTAGTGTGCCGAAAAATCAAATAGTATGGATTCCCATTTACGCTATTCATCGAGATCCACATAATTATCCAAAGCCAGACGAATTTGATCCAGAAAGATTTACCGAAGAAGCGGAACAAAGCAGACACCCAATGGTTTATTTGCCATTTGGCGATGGACCAAGAAAATGCATTGGTAGTGATATTATTCAAAATAATCTATTTTATTTTACGCACAGACAATTTTAAATACAAAATATTTTTAATTTCTTGCAAAATTTCCCAGTTTAAAACAATTTTTAATATGAATATCGATTTGTGATTTCCCAGAACCTAATTTTTATTTATTTACAGGGGCACGGTTTGCTGTTTATCAGACTAAATTTGGACTTGTAAAAATACTACGACACTACAGAATAGAAGCTTGCGAAAAAACTCCAATACCCTATGTAAATGATCCTAAAGCATTTTTATTAGCTCCGAAAGATGGAATACATTTGAAACTAATTAAGATTAGTCGATCTTAATTTAATTGTATTTTATAACTTTTCGCGAAAAGTTTAATAAAAAGTGGAGTAAACTTGGCTTTATTAATTAATTCTCAATATAATTTGATAATTATATTTTGACAGAAAAGAATTCAATGTCAAAATATGCATGTTATTGTACATTAAAAATTTAGCGAAATCTTATCTAATCAATTAAGATCCTTTTCAATGTTGCAGAATCATTGAGACGCGTTTAATACAACGGATAAAAATAAATTCTCAAGATATCGTTCTCACAAGTCATCGTGCTTTACCAGTGGACGTACCTATTCTCGCGCTGAAACGTTAGGTTGGCATAATTTTAACGGCGATAGTTGTACCATTTCTAGTTACACTTTCTTACAAATTAATTCAATTTTAACTACAGGATTGCAAGATCAAGCTGACACATGACACAGGACATCCCGAATGCAAATGTGCTTGACACCCCATCATTTCTCAGACATGTAAGTTCTTTACTAATTATTATAAAAATTAAATCTGACAGCTACATCTTTTTTTTTTTTTTTATTTCTGCTATAATGTTGAATGCATTTTTCAAAACTTTTTCTCATTAAATATTTAAAATACTAGAGGAAACCATGTGCGAGCTACGCACGCACAGTTTTTCAAAAGATCCCAATTCGTCATTTATACATATTTCGGTACATTAATTATAATATGTTATTTATGATAATCGAGTGATCTACGGCGTGTTGCCGGTTGACTTACCTTTTAGCTTTCGGTTAGATTGAGGTAGGTTATTTTCTGGCCGGCCGTCTGTCTGTTCGTTCATCCGTCCTTCCCTCCTTCCTTCCTTCCTTCCTTCCTTCTTTTCTTCTTTTTTTCCCTCTTTCCGTGGCAGTTTCTGGATTATCCTGACAGGTTGCAGCACTTTACATGACATGCAGCACAAGCACTGACACTCGAGAGACGAACGACCGAAAAAATAACAATGGATTATCGCGGCGAATTATTATGATTAAAATTAAGAAACGCGACGAATGATTATTTGTTCCATAAATGTGCACTCTCGACGTTCATAGCGTTGCTTACGTTCGACAAGTCGTTCTCGATCCCGGCACAAGAAATTGTCCGCGATGTAAAGCAAAATTACTTTCAAGTCTTTGGTCAATTCTCCATCGGCGGAATGAACGATTGTCGAGAACACGGCTCAAACAGCGAACGAGACAGGCCGCGATACGAAATGTTCTCCGCGCACTTTATCTTCTCCAAGTTCCTCACTTGCTCGTAAACGGGATGAGATCCTCGGCCGCGACGAAGAAGAAGGCGGGATCTTCTCGCACTCTGACAGTGGCGGTTGACCGGAACCTGCCGAAGAAAATTGTGATGGAAGGCGCCGGTCGGAAATGCCCGATGCAATTCCGGCGCAATTCACGTCGGACGCTCCGTGCGCGCTGTGTTTGTTGCAACCGTCCCGTAACCTTGTTGTCGCGAGGCACTTTTTCGAGGCTCAAAACAACGCGCAGAACGACGAATCGAATAACGGGAGTACAGAAAATGATTGTACGTATCTTAATCGACAACGTCGACACTTATTCGTATGTGTGAGTATCCTATTCGCGGTCGAAAATACGCGAAATTGCCGAGCGGACAAGGACACGTCCGCACGATTGAGGCTCTGTAACTAGACTGAAGTGGACTGAAGTGACCGTTAAAGATTTCGGCCCTTGGATAGAAAGAGAAAACCGCGTAAGAAAGTGAGACAGACAGATATAGTCGATCTCGTCAATTTCGCGCTGTCCTTCTCGCACGGAATGCTCGGAAACACTGAGCTCTGACGCCGAATACTGTTTATGTTATTTTTATTAGCTTGCCGAGCTCGACACGTCTTTCCCCAAACTAAAAAAATCAAACGATGAAGAAGCAATGCCCAATACTTTTACTTTTAAAGCATTTTGTTTTATTTTCAGTAAGGATAACCCTTGATAATTGATTGATAACTACTAAACAATGGAACTTTTCGAAATTCTGTGCGGTATTTCTACTGTAATTATCGTCCTATATTACTTCCTTACGTCAACTTATGACTTTTGGACGTCACATGGTGTTCGTGGTCCAAAACCAATAATAGGATTTGGAAATTTTAAAGATGTTATACTAAATAAAACGTTTTTGGGAGATTTTATAAAAAACATATATGACGCCTATAAAAATGAACCGATGATTGGAATATTTACAGCTAAGACACCTGTTCTTATTTTAAGAGATCCAAATTTAATTAAAGACGTCCTTATTAAAGATTTCTCCCATTTTGCTAACAGAGGTCGAACTATTTTCGAAAAGGTAAGAACACTAGCTTATTACTAATTTGTCCAAAAATCGTATTATTAATTTTAATTAAATCTTTGCTGTAGATTGAACCGCTGTCCCAACATCTTGCAGCTTTGGAGCTAAAGAGATGGAGACCATTGAGAATAAAGTTATCGCCCGTATTTACATCTGGTAAATTAAAAGAGATGTTCTCTTTAATATCAGAATGTGCTGATAATCTTATCCAATACATGGAAAAAATAGCGAGCAAAAATGAGCCTGTGGAATGCCGTGATTTAACGGCAAAATACACGACTGACGTTATCGGGAGCTGTGCTTTTGGTATCGAAACGAATGCTTTGTCGAATGAAAATAGTGAATTTCGTAGGATGGGAAGAAAGATATTTGCTCCAACTTGGAAAAGTATGTTGCGAAACAAATTAAGAGATTTTTTCCCGTGGTTTTACCAAATGCTTGGATACGTTTTACCGCAAACCGAGGTTGACAAATTTTTTATACGCGTAGTCGTGGAAACTATGGATTACAGAGAAAAAAATAATATTATTAGAAATGATTTCATTGACACATTGCGAGAATTAAAGAAACATCCCGAAAAAATGGCCAATATTGGTATGTATACAATCTTTGTATATCGAAATTACTAAATAATTAGTGCGACAAGAACTTTCTTATTTATATTAACAAAATTAATTTTTTTTTCAGAGATAACAGAGAGTTTATTAGCTTCTCAAGCATTCGTGTTTTTCCTTGCTGGGTTTGAAACTTCGTCCACGACTATTAGCAACGCGCTTTACGAGTTAGCGTTGAATCCAAACATACAAGATAAACTACGTAATGAAATTAATGAATACCACGTAAAATATAATGGTGACTTGACGTACGATATTATCAAAAAAATGGATTATTTAGATAAAGTTTTTAAAGGTACGTTGTAGAAAAATATTTTTTATATTAATTCTTACATTCTATTGAAATTTAACATTGTTTTTAACGTAGAGACATTGCGAAAGTATCCACCAGCGACAGTTCTTAGTAGAGAATCTATGTCGAGTTATACTTTTGATGGTACTGAAGTTACTATACCGGAAAAACAAAAATTGTGGATTCCTATCTATGCGATTCATCTGGATCCAGATATTTATCCGAAACCAGATGTGTTTGATCCAGAAAGATTTAACGAAGAAGCTATTCAAAGCAGACATCCGATGACTTATCTACCTTTCGGTGACGGACCCAGGAATTGCATTGGTATAATGAAAATAATTTAAATATTACTTCTTATTTCTTTGTGCGCAGAGTAACATTTTTAACAAAAACATTAATTGTTCTTTATATTTTCAGGAGCTCGATTTGCTATTTATCAGACTAAACTTGGCCTTGTAAAAATACTACAAAACTACAGAATAGAGACTTGCGAGAAAACCCCAATACCATACGTAAACGACCCTCGATCATTTCTATTAACACCGAAAGGTGGTATGCACTTGAAAATAAGAAAAATTAATTAAATTAAATTTTAATTTTTCTCTAAATTATATAGAAAACACTTGTAACCGTAACGGTAAACGAATAGCAAGTAAAATGCAAAAAATTGTAATCTTACCTTTTAGTTATTCAATCAATACAGCCCAGACTTCTTCTTCTTATTTCATTGTTCTTGATCACATTTGCTTGTACATTCTGCATGTTAAAAAACTGTTACAAAGTTCGATTTATGAAGTTATCAGCGTTTTAAGTAGTTTTTAAAATTTTACATTATGTAATTGTATAAATATAATTGTTTTACTTATAACTACTTGTGCATTAATTCTTTAAAAAATATAGTTTAACTTCTTAATGCACTTACATTAAAGATTATCTATTCAACATCATGTTAAATGTTAAACAACATGTTAAACAAAAGATAGCACCGAGTGTTATCTATTTTTACTACACGAACATTAACATAAGATATAAAAAGCAGCGGTATAGCTGATTTTGAACAGTTTCATCACTCATAAAATAAAAGTGTTGTAAGTAACAGTTTAAAAATTACTTATAATTCTGTAAAAATAATAAATATTAATAACATTATATTTTTATTGCTTAAAATGTCTATGCATATATGTATAACATTTAATATAATATCGTCATATGTTATTAAAGATTGTGCTTTTTAATCTTAACAAATTTAAAACGTTTTAAGGCATAAATTTATTTCATAAAACTTTTTTTTTCTTCTTTTTTTCAGTAAAGATTATTCATGTCGTTAATCGATTTACAATAGTGGCACAATGGAACCATTTGAAATTCTATGCGGCATAGCCGCAATTATTTTCATCCTTTATTATTACTTTACATGGAATTTTGACTTTTGGAAGTCTCGTGGTGTTCGTGGTCCACAACCGATACCAGGATTTGGTAACGTTAAAGACGTTATACTTGGAAAAATGTCCTTATCCAGATACCTGGAGAAAGTATACAATGACTACCGAGATGAACCATTTATTGGCATATTCGATGTGACAACACCTATTCTCATTATAAAGGATCTTGATTTGATTAAAGATATTCTAATCAAAGATTTTTTGGTATTCGGTGAAAGAGGATACAACATTCATGAGAAAGTACAAACATTTTTAACTGATTCACACTCTCTTTGCAAAAATCTGATAGTAATTAATAAAAATCGAAAAGTTTGCTCTATTACATTTTAAAAACAACATAAAAATTATGTTATCGCAGGCTGATCCGCTGTCGCAAAATCTTTTCAATCTGGACCTGGATACATGGAGACCATTAAGAACAAAGCTGACGCCTGTTTTCACATCCCGTAAACTAAAAGAAATGTTCGTATTGATATCAGAGTGTTCTGATCATCTTGTGGATTATTTGGAAAAATTAGTGAAAGAAACTAATACTATAGAGTGTCACGAAGTGACTGCAAAATACGCAACCGACGTAATTGGAAACTGCGCCTTCGGCATCGAGATGGACGCTTTGGCGAACGAGGACAGCGAATTCCGTAGAATAGGAAGAGATGTGTTTAGACCACCATTGACGCATCGCATACGAAATACAATCAAAGAATATTGGCCCAAGTTATTTGATTTCCTCGGCCATATCGTACCAGATTCAGAGATCACCAGCTTCTTCACGCGTGTTATAGTGGACACTATGGCTTATAGAGAAAAGCATAATATCGTTAGACACGACTTCGTCAATACGCTGATGGAATTAAAGAATTCGGATAAACTTGGAGATTTCGGTAATTACTATCATCGTTATTACTTTGCGACAAGACTAAATATTACTTTTGTATTACGAAAAATGGATCAATGAATTATGTATCACATATTAAATTTATCTATACCTATCATCATTTATTACATTTAAAGTAAAACATTAAAATATATAATTTATATTCCAGATTTAACCGATAGTTTGTTAGCTGCTCAAGCATTTATATTTTTTGCTGCTGGTTATGAAACCTCGTCGACAGCGATGACCAACGTTCTTTACGAGTTAGCTTTAAATCAAAAAATGCAAGACAGGTTACGCGACGAAATTGATCAAGAGTATTTAAAACATGGTAATGATTTCGCGTATAAAAATGTCTTGGAAATGGTTTATTTGGATAAAATAGTAAAAGGTATGTCCTAAAAAAAGAGAAAAAAATTAAACAAAAGAATGAAACATCTTGAAAAACATAAATTTTGGCAATGATATAATAATAATAATAATTTTATTGCTAATTAAGATAATTAAGATTTTTCTAGTAAGTATGCATTTAAATTAAAAAATAATTTAAACTCTTAATGTAGAAGGTTTACGAAAATATCCACCTGGACGTTACATACCGAGAAGAACGACATCAAGTTATACTTTCAACAATACCAAAGTCACTATACCAAAGGGCCAAAAAGTATGGATTCCTTTTTTCGCGATTCATAATGATTCGAATATTTATCCGAAACCAGATGTATTCGATCCAGAAAGATTTGACGTAGAAGCTGTGCAAAAAAGACATCCAATGTCTTACCTTCCTTTCGGCGATGGACCAAGAATTTGCATTGGTATAATGAAAATAAATTTTAATTTCACTGTTAACTTTTTTTATGTTTAATTAAAAAACATTTTTAATCTTTATCTGATTTATACGATAACCAATTTTTATTCCAGGTTTGCGCTTCGCCATTTATCAAGTTAGAGTTGGTCTGTTAAAAATAATACGAAATTTTAAAGTTGAGCCCTGCGAGAAAACACAAATACCTTATGTGATCGATGAGACAAATATTATATCGTCGCCAAAGGGTGGAATATATTTGAAAGTAACAAAAATTAATCGAGATTAACCTTTCTTGGTTTGAAATTTTTGATTTCTTTTTCTTTTAAACTTAATTGAAAAATGGTGTTTTATTCTTTTTTTTTTTTGTCAAGAAATATAACACTAAAAGTCGCTGCTCCGATTGCTTTGAATATAATACCTATTTTATTGATATCGTATTAAAAGTTCTCATCGTAACATTAATCAAATAATAATTTTATCTTTGTAATTTATACACTCTAATATACCGAAATTAATCCATAATGTTTTGGAATGTTTTTTTTCTCTATTAAAATAAATAATAATAAGTAATAAGAATAATATCTACTGTGTACTTGTTTTTTTTTCACTTTATACGCATAAGTTACTTCCTTTCTCAGATATTCTGCTTTTTGTTTTTTCTTACACAAGATTTAAAATACATCGATGCAGGAATAGAATAGAAAATGTACATGTAAAACATTAACAATCATTATCTAGATTTTTAAATTTGTAATGACCTATTGCCTTTATGTATATCGATATAAGCTATTCAACGCTTAACGTTTAACGCATTTATTTGAATTAAACATTATTTTATTTTACAATCAGACAAAGTTAAACAATTATAATAAAAATAATCGCTTAACGCCAGAATTTGCACATTCATATTCTCATTAATATACACTCGTTTTATCTAATCAATTTATTTTTATTTTTATATCGTAGTAGTTACGATTTTAAGTTACGAAAACAATCTTTATATTGAAAATATCTTTTAAAAACACACTGAAAACTTGCTACGAGCTGATACATAATAATTTGTATTTAAAACTTTAGCGTCGTTCAAATACGTAATGTTGGTTGCTTGTTTTAAAGTAAAATCGAAAATATTCGAAAAAAAAAGAAGCAACATTTGTTCATCATTCTCACATGTATGGTGAAAGAAGTTGTTTCGTTACGCGTTCTCATTACCAAGCAAAGAAGATAAAAATCGGAATTGTTTCAATAAAAAAAAAATTGTATAAATCTTGTTTTTTTTCTTTTTTTTTTAATCGAGATTAGTATATGTAACAAAAAATTAATTTCGTTTTCCTTCTTTTTAGTTACAATCTTTCAACATAATCGTTCGACTGTTACCAAACAATGGAACTCCTCGGAATTCTTTACGGATTTGCCGCGTTAATTATCATTTTATATTATTTCCTCTCGTCTTATGACTTTTGGAAGTTACGTGGTGTTCGTGGTCCACGACCTACTTTGTTATTCGGTAATTTTAAAGACGTTATATTTTTGAAGACATCCGCGGGTGATTATTTGACAGATCTATATAACATCTATAAAAATGAACCGTTGGTTGGAATATTCATTTTTAAGACTCCCGTTCTTGTTGTACAAGATCTTGATTTAATTAAGGATGTCCTTATTAAAAATTTCTCCGTATTCGCCGACAGAGGAATATCCACTTTTGAAAAGGTGAGAATATTTATGTAAAACTTATATATAAATTCAATAAGTATGATAGACACACACGTGTCTTTTGTAAAAGTTTACAGCTACAATTATATTTTACAAATTATAAAATTCGCTTCTGAAGGCTTCAAGCAAGTTTCTAGAAGCTAGTAAAATTTAATTATAAGTGTACCATTTGATTACATCATTATCGCAGGCTGAGCCACTGTCGCAACACCTTTTCTCTTTAGAACCGAAAAGATGGCGACCCTTAAGAATAAAGCTATCACCTATTTTTACATCTAGTAAATTAAAGGAGATGTTCTCCTTGATATCGGAATGTGCTGATCACCTTGTTCAATATATGGAAAAAATAGTAAGCGAAAACGAGCCAGTAGAATGCCGTGAATTAACGGCAAAATATACGACTGACGTTATCGGTAGCTGTGTTTTCGGTATCGAAATGAACGCATTGTCAAATAAAGATAGTAAGTTTCGCAAAATGGGAAGAAGAATATTCAATCCTACTAAAGCAGAGATGTTACGAATAAAAATCAGAGAAGCTTTTCCGTGGTTTTACAAACACATACTCGGTAACATTCTGCCACGTCCAGATTATACAAAATTTTTCATCCACATTATCATGGAGACTATGAATTATAGAGAAATAAATAATATCAATAGGAATGATTTTGTTGATACATTACGTGACCTAAAGAAACACCCAGATAAACTAAACGATATTGGTATGCATAAATCATTTACATGTATTACTTTTTCTTATGGAAAACATTTTTAGGAAAAAAAAACCTAGCTGATAACTAAAAAGAGAAAATATTATTTTAGAATTAACCGACGATTTAATAGCTTCTCAAGCGTTTGTGTTTTTTATCGCGGGCTTTGAATCCTCTTCAACAACTATTAGTCACACACTTTACGAATTAGCATTAAATCAAAAAATACAAAACAAATTACGTAAAGAAATTGATGAAATCTATACAAAATATGGAGAAAATTTAACACACGACAATATCAAGCTAATGAATTACTTGAATAAAGTGTTCAAAGGTACATCTATGAAAAAGAAATTACATAAGAAATAATCTAATTAATTTTTTTTTGTTTTTAGCAATATTATGACGTAAATTCACTGTTAATTTTTAATTTAATTCTTTAATAAACATATATGCATTTTTATAATTTAGCATTATATTTAATATAGAAACTTTACGAAAATATCCGCCAGCGACAACTCTTATGAGACAATCGATATCGAATTATACTTTCAACAGTATCAAAATCACTATACCAAAGGGCCAAAAAATATTGATTCCCGTTTACGCGATTCATCATGATTCGAATATTTATCCAAAACCAGATGTATTCGATCCAGAAAGATTTAATGTAGAAGCTACGCAAAAAAGACATCCAATGTCTTATCTTCCTTTCGGCGATGGACCAAGAAATTGCATCGGTATAGTAAAATAAATTCTAAAATTATTTTTATGACTTTTCTAAAAGAATATTTTTAATAAAAAATCTTGATGTAATCGTTATAATTTTATTTTTAGGTGCTCGTTTCGCTGTTTATCAGAGTAAAATTGGACTCATAAAAATATTACGAAACTACAAAATCGAACCTTGCGAAAAAACTCCAATACCGTATATAAGTGATCCTAGAGCATTCGTGTTATGTCCAAAAAATGGCATATATTTAAAAATAATTAAAATTAATCAAGATTAATTCTAGTTTTTGCGTTATCGAGGTCTTATAAAATTTTAACAAACTACTTTAAACTATAAATGTACATATATTAATACCAAACACAAATAAGATATTAACTTTTGGACGGTTTTTTCATATTTTTTATCTAGTTTTCGGTATTTACTAGATTTTTATATTCAATTTCAGTCATTTTTTATGTTATATAACGTTAATGCATTAACACGTAATCATTTTCTTTTAAATTTTCCAAGGTATTAGTCTCAAACATATTAAAATCTTTCAATTGTGGCGACATTGGAACATAACTAGAATTATCTGAAATGATAGTAGTTTTTTGTGTACGTACAATATTTGGTAGTTTTAACTCTTCATAAGAATTGGAATTTACTGGCTGAGAATATTGCTCCATTCTGTTAAAGAAAAATGTAATTATTGTCTATCTTAATTGCTTTCACCTCATTTAACGATATTTTCTAAAAAAGCTTGAAGTTAAATAAAATTATATTACATTACCTGTCTTCGTTTACATATTCCGTTTTCCATTTCTGACGTGGGGGTAATGCTGGAGGTTCCATTTGCAAATTGCACGAAACTTTACTTGTAAATGACATTTGGGAGGAACAAACATCGTCCTTAATTTCTTCATAAATTCCAGAGGCTATAGAGGTATTGGACTTTGTATGATTGTTGGAATGAGATAAATTACTATACACCAGATTTGCTTCCGATTGGTATATATTCTCTACAGTTTTAATGCCAATGGATGTCCTTGAACTGCACATATATTTCAAATTTAATTAAATACTATCACATCTTTATCTCATACTATATTATACATACCAATTAGCATTTGTATTAAAAGTACAGAGTGGTCCATTATTTTTTTGCTGTAAAGGATGACTGTTGACTTCATCATGTGTCACTATTTCAAGATCGTCATAAGAATGTAAAGATCTTTGGCGAAGTCTTGGACCTCGACCCTGTGTTACCAAGACTTGCAGTAACTTAGCAGTGTTAAGACAAAATATATAAAGTTCTCCAACACCTGAGCGAAACTCTTGGCTAGTGTGCATTACACAGATGCGCTTTACATCTTCTGGTCGGCCCACTGTCATTAAATGAAACTGAGTAAACTCCTTCCAGTCAAAGGTTTCAAGTATCTCGCCTGTATGAATATTCTTAATAAAAATTCCCATTTCATTGGTGAATAAATCTCCATATAAACCTGAAAAAAAAAACAGTAAAATCAGTAAAGTATCTTTAAGTAGAAATTACCATTATACCAACCAGTTAAACCTGCTGTTTTTGAATGTGCATTATCAACCATAGATACATAATATGATTTCTCTGTATAATACTTTCTAGGGTTTAACAATTGTCTAATATCGGCTATCCAACGTTGTGTTACAGTCTCAGAGTTGGCAGACAAAGATAATAATGGCTTTCTGTCCACTTTAGACAATATACTAAAAGCAAATTGCTTTGTACTGGAGCAAATACGATGTACAATGGCATTCGGTGGTATTATTACAGAACTATCTTTCTCATTTTGTTTTAAAGCATTGCTGCGTTTCTGATAAAACTGTATTTCTAAACCACGTCCCTCGTTAAGCTTTCTTATTGAGCACCAAGATCGTTTCCATACATTCGACAAAGTCATGGTTTTTTTCCTCCATATAAATCCGCAAACTTCCAGATCGCGTAAACTCATCTTTGCCAAACAGATACGTTAATTGCGGAGAGCTTTTAATATATGCACTGTCGCGGAAAACTTTCTCTTACGATTTTAAAGAAAATTGTTTTACAATGTTCAGTTACAACTATCGGCGTTGAATGTGGACCTAAAATATATTGGCATTGTATTATAATAAAATCGTAACAGAAACAATTGTAAGGTAATTTAAAAAGACGTAAAAAAGAAAATGCTAAAATATACTTACAATTTTGCCAGGTGTATTGTTGTTTCAATCGTCATTCAATCATTATACTATGTTTATTTATACTCATTACATTTCGAATGTATCGTTTAAAGTGTGAAAAGTTCTGCAATTGAGAAGAACAGAAAAATTTTGAGGTTATTGTCGACTTTGATTGGAGGATATCCTTACGGTTTATGTATTATGTGTTCAGTAAGTTTGTGTGTGGTTCATGTGTGAAGGCTTTTAGGGTGTGCAAACACATGTAGCGGAATAATGATCATAACGATGATCGAAAAATAATGTGACAAAAATCGGCTCAGTTTAATTTTGTACAATACGCGTTAAAAATGCGTAATGCTATCTTGAACTCTTTATACTTTGAAATTATTCGTAATGCAAAACTCCTCAAACCACAAAGGTTTATTCAGTAAAAACTTTAAAATGAGAAAACTTATAAAACGCTTAATTAATTTTAAATTAATTTTATTCCAGGAAATGGACGTTTTTATTAAACAGACATTTTGCTAAGCAAGCAACAACCGATATAGAATATAATGTGCCGGCTGAAACTATTCGCAATTTTAGTATAGTTGCACATGTTGATCATGGTAAAAGTACATTAGCAGACAGACTGCTAGAATTAACAGGGGCTATAAAAGCAAACTCTGGCCATCAAGTTCTAGATAATCTACAAGTGGAAAAAGAACGTGGAATCACTGTAAAAGCACAGACAGCTTCACTATTCTATTCATATCAAGGCAAAGAGTATCTCTTAAATCTTATTGATACACCAGGTCATGTGGACTTTTCAGCAGAGGTTCAACGGTCACTGGCTCCTTGTCAAGGAGTTATACTACTGGTTGATGCTAATGATGGTGTTCAAGCACAAACTGTGGCCAATTACTACCTAGCACGAGAAAAGAATCTTGTAATAATACCTGTAATTAATAAGATTGACTTGAAGAATGCTAATCCTGAGAAGGTTAAGGAACAATTGAAAAAGTTGCTTGAAATAGATATAGATGTTATTAAGATATCTGCTAAACTAGGTATTGGTATCAATAAAGTTTTAAATGCTATAGTTGAAAAAATTCCACCACCTACAATTGCTAGAGATAAGCCCTTTAGAGCACTGATATTTGATAGCTGGTATGATAAATACAAAGGGGCAATTTCTTTAATTTATGTGAAAGATGGAGCATTGTCAGTTGGCAAACAAATTACTTCTGTTTATATGAAAAAATCATATGAAGTAAGAAATATTTTTCTTCTCAGACCTTATGCAGAAAATGTAAAAACAATGTGAGTGAGTATAACTAAAATTTTATTATACTAAAATCAAATCAAGTCTGTAAATTGGTACTATAGTAGATATATATCAAAAACTTTTAATCTAAGTTATTCTATATTTTAGATTTGCTGGACAAGTAGGTGCTATTTCATGTAATATGAAGTCTAAGGAAGCTCATATTGGCGATACTTTGCATCTACGACATCAACCTGTGGATTCTCTACAAGGATTTAAACCACCAAAACCAATGGTGTTTGCAGGTGTATATCCAATAGATCAAACACAATTTGCTTCTCTGCAAACAGCTATCGACAAACTTACTTTAAACGATAGCGCTGTAAGTGCTATTTTTGAGTCAAGGTAAAACTATTAATTTTAATTTAATTAAATTTTTTAATTTTTTATTTATTAATTTAAAAATTAATTTAATTTTAATTAATTTTAATTTTTTTTAATAATAATGTTTAAACATATTAACAAGGATAATATCTGTAAATCCTGCAGTAATGCACTTGGAAGAGGATTTCGAATTGGTTTTCTAGGCTTATTGCATATGGAAGTTTTTATCCAACGTCTTGAACAAGAATATGAAGCACAACCAGTAGTTACAGCACCTACAGTAACATATAAAGCAAAGATTTTTGGGAGTAAAAATATAACAAAATATCAAGGCGACACAATAACCTTTAATAATCCGATAAATTTTCCAGACCCTCAGATTGTAAGTGAATTTTATGAGCCTATGATTATAGCAACTATTATTACGCCAGGTATTTAAAATTTAATTCTACAATATAATTGTAATCAATTTAAAAAATATTTTAAAAGAAATTAAATTAATTTTTATTATAGATTTTAAGAATTTTTCTCATTTTCTTTATTATTATTTAATATTTATAGATTAATCAATTTTTTTTTTAATTTATAGATACATACATGAGAAAGATTATGTCTCTTTGCTATGAAAAACGAGGAAAAGAAAAATTGAACAAGATTATTGGCAATGACAGATTCATGTTGCAATATGTGATGCCATTGAACGAAGTGATTCTTGATTTTCACGATTCTTTAAAGAGCATCAGTTCTGGTTATGCTAGTTTCGATTATGAAGATTATGATTATCAAATATCCGATATAGTAAAGGTAATTTTTTTTATTCTGTCAGTTTAAAATTTTATATTTTTTTGAAGGATTTGTTTCTTTTATATACATATATAATAAATTCACATAAATTTTAGTTAAATATTCTATTAAATGGAAAAGTGGTAGAAGAATTATCTACGATTATACATAGATCACAAGTATCTACGATGGGCAGAAAATTATGCGTTAAGCTTCTTGATACTATCCCTCGACAACTTTTTGAAATAGCGATTCAAGCGGCAGTGGGAAATAAAGTAATTGCTAGAGAAACTTTAAAGCCTTACAAAAAAGATGTAACGGCAAAATTAGTAAGTAAATTTAATTTTTTATATTTTACAATAAAAGTTTTAATTTAAAAATTGCTTCACTAATTTTGTTATTTCTTTTTCAGTATGGCGGTGATGTTACTAGAAGAAAAAAATTGCTAGCACAGCAAACAGAAGGGAAAAAAAAAATGAAAATGATAGGAAAAATTTCTTTACCAAGGGACACTTTTATAAATGTATTAAAAAGATAATTGAGATTTTGTATTTAACACAAACTCATAATCAAGAGATGCCGTAGCGTCTCGCGTTAACGCGCAATGAGACCACCGTGTATCATTTACACGAATAAAAACTTTACATGATTAGAACAAATCATGCGCACGCTTCGCGTGTCCCAATTCGTGCGCGTCATTATAATTAAGGACATTAATTAATTATAATAATTTCTATATAATGATTACATTATAATTGAGTAATCTATAGTCGACGACGTGTTATCGGTTCAAGAGACTCAATTACAAACTACGAAAAAAAATCATCATCATCATTTAAAGCTAATGGACAAAATTTACATCTTTTTTTATTTTTTTATTTTATTGTTAACCATTAGATCAAGTGAATTTTCCCTTTTGATATTCTTGAATTAACAATTCTAATTTTATTCATTGTTTTCCCGACGTCGTGCAAGATCACCATCTATTCACAGACGTCGGAACTAAATTGTACATAATTCTTGACATTACCGACATTGGTTTTAGTACCCAATTACGAGATATGAGTGTACTGACTGCACTCTGCATCTGTGCACTTATGTTTATAGCGTGTGCATACTGTTGACTGTTGAATGACAGCTGTAAACGATAGGTGGGCGGATATGTCGTGAAGAATGCAAGCTACAATAATTATGAATAGTGGGAGATCAAAGTCGAAACGGTGAAATCGGCTCGTATAATTGCGGAAGACGTTTATGAAATTTTACACATACGAACGCCATGTGTCCAGCGCTGCTGGAGAACGAGGAGCGATGTTTGGGTGGCATGACTTTCTTTGCTCAAAGTCACCCGGTGGAGGTATGCGGTAGCAATGGTTTACCGCTCACGCCAAACTCCATAACCATCTATGGGAAAGCGCAATTTTTGAAGACCATCTACCATCCCTATCTCTCCCCCTATCTCGATATAATCAGAAGCAAGCATGGTAAGCCCAAATAACTACGACAAAATTCGCGCATTTCGTGAGGTAACATAATTAATTGTGTGATTTTTTGGGCATACATTTGCAGAGAGGATTGTGGTAGTTGCGGAATACAGTGGAAATCCACTAAACACTAAGCAAGGCTTAAGCACAGAGGAAATAATTAAGATAGCCTTTCAGACTCTTTTAGCTCTACAGCATATGAACGAACTAGATCTGGTACATAGACACTTGAGTCCAGATAATATATTGATCAAAAAAAATGGCAATGTTCAGTTGTACAATTATGGATTGTATTATATGACAGATGGAGGAAAGAATGTATCTTTTCCAATTGGGTATTTTTTAATATTTTCTTTCATTATAAATTTATGGATTCACCTATTTATCATATAAAATCTTACATCAAATTTCTATTTTTTAGTTGTCCAAAATATACAGCACCAGAAGTATTTCTGACTCCTAGTCCGAGTGGTATTAAGATAGATTCCTGGTCTTTAGGGATGATTATAGCAGAACAACTCTTAAGACAGCCTATCTGGCCTGGAGTAAAATTATCTCAATGCTTGAGAAAAGTTCTGAGTTTAATATTATGCGATACCAGCATATTCGAACGTCTTGCCAGGGAAAATAATTGTTTTCACGCTTATGAAGTATAAATTTATCTATTGCATTACGAATTATTTGTATTATTTATTAGTTTATATTATAATGGGATATTTTTAAATATTATATTTTTATGTAGAAGTTACCGAAAGAACTAAAGGAATTTGTGGATTCATGTCTTCAAATTCATCCTACTAAACGTAAAACTCCGGAAGAATTATTGGAACTGCCGATATTCACCGAACATTTAATGAAAAATGTGCAAGAGAAGGAAGAAAATCTTTATAAGAATGTTATTGTTAGAAAAATGGACGAATTATATTATCTGTGGCAATTGGCTGGTGGAGATATTAATGTAGATTTAAAGAAGCAGAGTCTCATTAGATCACGACCACCTATTTTATCTATTCCAAAGTAATTTTCAAACGTATATATATATGTATAATAGTTGATGCAGATTGTTCAACGAAATTATGTTAAGCATTAAAAATTATTTGCTTCAGTTTAGTCATATTGTTGGGTCAATTGTTTGGTCAGAGAGATACCGCTAGTCTACTCGATGTAAGGGTCGTAAAAGTTCCTATGGAAACTCTTCGCCAGCGTTTAGCACATATTCCATATATAGCAAACTATCCTTGGTTGACAAATCAGTTAGTTCATTTATCGTTAGTTTATCGTATTATAAATTTATCCCGATATTATTAAGTAATTATAAAAATTTTATTACAGAATGCAAGTCCAGGCACAGGAAGATCTGACAAATGCTGCGTCTCAGTTGCCATTAATCATAAGAGAACGCGATACGGAATATCAGTTCTACAGGCTTGTTTTATTTGATAGACTTTTGCAAGCTTATCCACTCACTCAGGAAGCAATTATTGAAGAGGCGCACAAAGATATACCGCCTCCGGTTAGAGGTGCTGTATGGGCAGCTTTACTTGGTATTACCGGCGACATACAGAAGCGGTATGATAGAATTGACAAGGAAACGCCGACACACACTGATCGACAGGTATAATTATACGTAGTATAACGTTCGACATAAATACATTTTGCTATTAATTTATTAGATAGAAGTGGATATACCGAGGTGCCATCAATACAGCGAATTACTGTCTTCTGGTGCTGGGCATGAACGATTACAAAGATTATTAAAAGCATGGGTTAGAAATAATCCACATTACGTTTATTGGCAAGGGCTCGATTCATTGACGGCGCCATTTCTTTATCTAAATTTTAATAACGAAGGTATGAATTATACGATGCGTACTTATATTCTTTAATTTATCAACGATTTATTTTAGCTCGAGCTTTTGCGTGTCTTTCGACTTTTATACCGAAGTATCTCCATAAGTTTTTCCTAAAAGATAACTCAGCAGTGATACAGGAATACTTAGGCAAGTTTTTCCAAATTATTGCGTTCCACGATCCTCAATTGGCGAATCATTTAAAATCTATAAACTTTGTACCGGAACTCTTCGCTATACCATGGTTCCTAACAATGTTTTCACGTAAGTTTTTTTTTTACTGTTAATTTTAGTACGCCATATTAATCACCATATTCATATCAATAATTACTAAATATTTTAGATGTATTTCCCTTGCATAAGATATTGCATTTGTGGGATAAACTATTGTTGGGCGACTCGTCATTTCCTCTTTTAGTTGGATTAGCGATATTAAAGCAATTACGAGATTCCTTATTGATGTCAGGTTTCAATGAATGTATTTTACTATTCTCTGATCTACCTGAGATCGACATAGAGCTATGCGTTAAAGATTCCATGACAATGTATCAAAACACCCCCGCAAGTATCACGCGTAGAAAACATCAGTATAACACCGCAAAAGTATGATATTATGTTTGATATTTAATATTTTAATACTACAAGACGTGCATATTATAACATTCTAATACGCAGGATGTAAACTGGATTGAACCCGAGGCAGGAACCGAAAAAATGCCAAGAATAAGCGTAGATGATTTTCTAAATCTCTATAACACATCATCGAATAAAGTTATAGTGGTTGATATACGCAGCAATATACAGTAAGTATTATCATTAAATTAAATGCAGAAGAAAAAATTGTAACTGTAAGAAAAAAAAAATCTGGAAAAGAATTTGTTTCCTAAATAATAATGTATCTTTAGATTCGAAAGAGGTGCTATTTTCGGCAGTATTAACATTCCGTTTACAAGCGTGCAGTTATCTCAAACTCATATCGACACGCTCGGACCACACGCAAAACCGTTGATAGATAATAAAAGCAGTGCCGTTGTAATTATTGGTCCGCACAATCAAAACAATGCATTGGTAATTTAACTGCATAGCATATACAGAGAAAATCATGAAAAGAAATTTACTCTAATAATATTTTTTAACAGTTTGCAGATTTTCTCGTAAAATGCAATGTTGTTGGAGTTTGTTCTCTACAAGGTGGAATTAACGCATTACGCTCTAAGTCTCCGAATATCATAGTACCTGCACGCTAATTAAATTACCTATATGAGTAACTATACATGTAATACTCAAATTTATTTATCGATACAGTACAATTATATATTATTCGATCTGTAAAATATGTAATAATCTTGTATAATTTTGTTATAAAAGATTTTATTATATTATGTGCCTTAATTATTCGCGAAAAATTAAATCCATCTTTTTATAGCTGTATGTGTGCATATATGTGTAATGTGTGTATGTTTTCAGTTGCCATAACGACAAACGTCAAAACTATGGATTTTAGACACGTGCGTTTTGTTGCACTCGTTTAATAGCTTGTATAACAGTAGTATAAATTTTAGGTAATTAAATAAATATGGATAAAGGAAATATACCGCCAGATCTTCAAAAATGGTTGAGAAAATGCATAAAAAAAGAGTTCGGAAGAACTATACAAAACGCTTTAGACAAAGAGCAGGTGCCCAGTGATATCTCTTACAAGCTCACGCATTCGAAAGATATGAATGCTTTAGTAAACTCCATTAAAAAAGTAATCGACGAGCAATACGTGGTAGTAAAACCCTCATCTGCGGCATCACGATCGCAATCGTTACTCTCGTTCACGAGCGATCTTACGACAGATGATTGGGCTCCTCAACAAGGAAACGAGGAAGAGTACAACTGTATAATCGACAAAATCAGTCGCGACAAGCCAGTCCACGTGAGATTAGCTGGCTATGAAATTTTATTGAAAATTGAATTGTCTAATATAAATAACAATTCTCAGTGGGATGTTCTCCAAAAGACACTACTGGATGGTCTTACGGACGATAACAGGGCCATATTCGAGATTAGCATGCAAGTACATGCAAAATTACTGAATTGCTCACAAATACATTATATCTACAGCAATCTATTGAGTGCGTTTAATGCGCAATATCATTCGCAGAAAATGCGCGAGACTCTGCCGACTTTAATCTCTGGAATTAATTTCAAGTTTTTCCTGCATGAAAAATTGTTTTGCCTAATGCACTTAACAATCCGCTATCAAGAAGAAATGTTGAAAAACAGTAGACATAGCGATAAGACTCTAGAAGAAGTTATAGAACAATTTATAGTGTTTCTCAGTACACACAGCTTTGGCACTTCGTTGCAACCTAAAACCTTGAATATGCTAAATATCATCTCGGTAGTGGAACCGCAAGCTAAATGGAGCAAAAGGTGGTTTCACAGCCTCTCTACTAGAAGGACTTTTATTGCTGTCTTAGCAAAATCTCCGACATTCTTGCAGAATATCGTCGAATGTGTTAAAAATGGCTTGACAGATACACCCTGTTCCCTGTCTATCTCTATCATGGATGAGAGCAATGAGCTATGTATTTCCGGAAATACGATAGAAACTACAACTTATCTGCATTCTTTGACCCTTCTTTCGCAAGTTTGCAGTTACGAGGCAGGCAGAAAATTACTTACAGAGAGTTCGTTAAAAACCTTATTTGACGTACCTGATTTTTTGAGAGAATTATTAAACTCCTTAAATAAATTAGCAGTGGACGCACCCAGTGGGGTGTACAATATTTCTTGCGATGCTCTTCAAAATATGCTGAATGTTTCACATGTATTATACAACGTTGACTTTTGCCATGCCGCGTTGTGCCGTCTGACATCGCTTTCTGAAAATAATATAAAGATTTGGCCACATATATTAAATATTATTTCTCATATGGTGGACACAGCAGACGGTCCAGCATTCTTGACTACAAATTGTAAAGAACATTCGACGAATTCTGAAAATGCATCGTCGAAGTGTCCGGTAACGATTGTAATACAGTACGCGACGAATTTATTGAAACAGCCGTTTTCTATAGTAGATTTAAAATGTATTTTGGATACGTTTAATCTGGTAGAAAAGCTACTCGATATTTATGACGTTTACGAGGCTGCACAGGAGAAAATTGAAACGCAATTTTACCCAGCTATTGCAAACTTTTATAAAAGATTTAATAAATGCAACATCGAGAACGAAAATAAAATTCAGCAACTCGATAGGTATTTTAAATAAAAAATACATTTTATTATTTTTTTTAAATTTAAGATTATGTCACCATTATAATATCTGAAATTTTATTATAGCATTGTCAAAAAAGTTCTATTAAAAATGGTATCGGTACCACTCGGATTGCAAGCGCTCGTTAATGAGAAACTAGTTTTTGAGGAACTGATTCGCGGATCGATTGCTCCTCTAAGAGTAATCTGGAGTTCCACCGACATAGTCAGCTTCATTTCGTCGGCTGGGTATTTCGACCTAGGCTACAATGTGCTCGCTAATCTCGGGCCTCATGTCTTATCGACCTTGTTGTCACATATTTGCATAGATGCGGAAGATCCTGAACTATTTTATGATCCTTGGGACAGAGATAACATCGACGAATTTCTACATATACTTGCATTATTTTCTCTTAATTTTAATTGTAAACAATTTGTACAATTATATTAATATTTTTTATACGTACGACTAATAGATACAGGATGTATAATTATTTATAGGCTTTGCTGCGTTTATGGTAACTGATAGCGAACTGGATAACGACGAGGAGAAAGATTATCCCTCAAATTTATTTGAATTATTGCAAGCTGCAATACATAAGGAATCCATTTATCATCATTTAGCTCTTTTATCGTTAAATACAGTAATTTGGAACTTAGATGCTTGCGCTTACTTATTAAACTCGTTGAACTTTCAGGTAGTAAATTATAGGTATAGTAAATTATATGATGCAAAAGTAGTTAAATATTTAATACTAAATACGATTTTTAGGAAACACTGTTAAATATGCAGAGAGACAGTACGATTGTCATTGAAGCTCACAAGGAAGAAACCGATGAAAGTGATGAATATAAAGAGATAGAAAATTATAATGACGATGATGGTAGTGATAAATCAGAGTCGAGAAAAGAATATATAATTGACGACTCCAGTTTCTTAAGACACAATATTTTATTAAAATTATATTACCTGACATATAAAAGAAAGCAAAATGTGATGCCATTTGAGGAATATGAATTTTTTTCGGAACTTCCACCTCCAAGAATGTACGCTGATATGATGGACCTTCGAGAAATCGAATCTGATTCGGAATTAAATGATATGTTGCAAGAAGAGAGACCCGGATTACTAGACATTAGTTGGGTTTTGCAAGTTAGAGCAGCTCATAAAGTTTCGCGATGCCCGATTAAAGTAATTTTTCATAAGTTTAATATGCAATTGAATTATGAATGAATTAAAAATTACAAAAATAATTTTTATCATAGAACTCGATGATGATAAATTTGTTAAGTCAAATGCACAAAGCTATTCCAACTGCGGAGTGGGTGGAACAATTTGAATGGCAAGAGAACATAACATACGACACTGATTATTGGCTTCCGGAAGACTTGCACGCAATTAATATTGTTTTAAACTACGCCGAGCAACGAGAGGTTTTAAAGAATGATGACAACAACAAAAAGAACTTAATGCAATTCATTCATTCCGCCTACATACTTATACAATATAATAAACCAAGCAGGTTTGAAGGTTTCGATTGGTTCTTGGCCACGGTATTCATTATCTGTGATGGAGATTTAAATAAGTATGCAGCTTATAAATTAATTAGAATTTATATATTATCTGTGAAAGCAAATCATTAACATAAATATAACTTTAAGCCTCAGCTGACCGCGAATTAATTCTTTGATAGCCTCAATTTCCGGTATGGTCACATATAGCGGCATTTAGTAAGTTTTGTTTAATCGACATTTCTTCGCGATACTTTAATCGCAAAGAAATAAAACAATTAAGGACTGTTTGTACCAACGCGGATTAACTTTAATCTTAGTTTAACTTTTATTTTATCTCGTTCTGATTCTTCGAATTAAAAAGAAATAAAAGACAAGTTAAACCGAGATTAAAATTGATCCGCGTTGGTAGAAATAATCGTAAACAAATATTTTAAAGTTATCAAACAATTAACTCAAGCTAGTCAGATATCATCATCGACAGGTCTCAGATTGAAAACTTAGTTCTCACCAGGTTAATGTGTTTAAAAAAAATGTTTTATTATTAACCCGTCTCAATATTTTCTTCTCATCATCGACCCTATTATCAAATATTTAACAATAATTTCAGATGCAAGACTTTTATTATGCAATTAATTCAATTTCCATCGACACTACTTCTCTGGCCAAAATTGGGCAAAGTTATTGATGAAAAAAATAATGAGAGTACTAGTTCCCAGTTCACTTTTATGCAAGTTTTGGAGACCATGGTTAATATCGAGCTTCCAAACATCAAATATGGATTAAAGGTGATTAAATTTTATCATTTAAATAATGTACTTACTTAAACATGTAACGTGTCCCGATTTTTATAAAAAGGATGTCTTCGGTGTCGATTGGTGGATGATATTCAATAGAATGGTATTGCAATGCTTCTGGGGTATCCTTCCATGGAGTGAAATAATTCATTTTTTCGCAATTTGCATTTTGTACCCGTGTGATTATATGGTGTATTATTCCGTATCACTTTTGCAATTTTGCCAGGAAGAGTTGCTACAGGATTTAACAAACAGAAAAATGTGGCCAGAAAATATGGTATATATACGAAGTATACTGAATTATTTATATTTAAAGTCATTAATTTTCTAAGTATTTTTCTACAGGTATTGGACGAATATCGCTGTCATAGTTATATTACGTACATGGATAATTTAGGTCAACGATATAGAAATCGGGTTTTACCGGCGATGACTAAAAACTTAAATTCAGAAGACGAAATATAAATATACATACCTCAGCTACATTTTGAAAATTTAAAAAGCAAGAAAAAAAAAAATATTATTAACAGCGTCAAGAAATATTCATTACGTTCATTCTTAAAAAATATCTTTTAGATTTTTAACATTTTTAATTAGCATTAGCTGTAACGAATATATGTATGTACACTGTGCACGTACTACACAAGAACATTTTGTGTACAGATTATATTTAGAACTTTTCATGTATACAACATTGACTGGTATATATAATTCGCATTTAACTGCGAAATTCACGATATACGCTTGCAGATTTTTCAATGATACCTCAAACATAGAAGTTAGACAACTTTTTACATATGCAATATAATTATCTCTTAATATTGTCATTCACTCTATTATTTGTGAACCAAATGATCAATCTTCGTGAATTGTAAATAGTTTTGCTACTTCGTTTAAATCGTCATATTTTGTATTTCCCGTAAGAACCTGAAATAATATATACATTATTAATTATTTAAATTATTTTAATTAAGTGACATGTAAATTATATATAATACTTTTACTTTTATCAAAACAATTTAAAGTAAATTTTAACACAAATATAGAAATAAAATAATAACTTTACCCGTCTGGCAATTGACATTCGATTAAAGATGTTCCACAAAACTATTCCCACTACGACATCATCTCGCAAATAAAACACAATGCCCTTTCCAAAATCTTCGTACTTTGTAGGTTGCTCTAACTTTATATTATTTCCAGATATTTCTTCCTTTTTTTGTTCTAAGTTATCAACACTTTTTACAATTTGTGAAATTGATGACTCTGACTTTTCATTAGATCGCGAGTCTTCAGAATTTATCTTTTGTTCCTAGAAAACATAAAAAGAATAGTTTCACAATCAAACACATCAAATTTTATCACAAAGATTACTTACGTCGCTAAGATTATTAATTGCCACTTTATTTACTTCCGTAGCTTTTGCAAAAACTCCAACAGTCGGCAAAGACGAGTCTACAATACCTATCGCTTCATACCCTACATCAGGTCCCAAATCTGACCAAAACATCGATTGATGCAAATAAGGTTTACCTGTAAAGAAAAATTCGTTTGTATTTCGATGCAAATTGGAATTTTTAAAAAAATATTTACACTTATTAATTTACCTGCACCAGTCATATTTTCACCCGCTAATCTCCCAGAGGTAACCGCATGATCATGATGTTCTACTCTTCTTCTACCAAGTTTAACATCATAGAAACATGCGGCGTCACCGGCAACCCAAAGATTGCTTCTCGCTTCCAATTCAGCATTAACAAGGAATCCTCCTATTTTAGGTTCTGTTTCTAAATTAGAAGTTGCTGCTAAATCTGTATTTGGTTGAACACCTACTGCTACTATCACTTGATCAGCGTCAATCTTAAAACAAAAATATAATAAAAATTATAATATCAATAAATATATTTTAAATTAAATATTAGTTATATAAAATTATCTTTATAACATACAGTTTGACCACCAGTGAGAATAAGAGATAATCGACCATTTTTATATTTATAATCTTGAACTTCCGTGCTAGATATAGTATGAACACCTTCAGCTTCCGCTTTTTTCGAAGTCCATTCACTTAGGTATTCTGGTAACACTTGCGCCATTATAGACTTTTCTTTATAAATTTGGAAAATATTTTTAGATTTATCTGCAATAAAACATTTTGTTATAAATAAAAATTAATTTTTTAAATACTTAAAAAAAATACTTACAACTTTTAGCGAGTGCACAGGCAAGTTCAGAACCGAGAAATCCACCACCAACAATTACAATATTTTTACATTTAGGATTAGAAACATTTTTTTCTAAGTCAAGAAAATCGTCTTTTGTTCTAAACATTGTAATCTTATCTTTTACACCATCCTCGGCAGATTCAAATATCGGCAAATTTTTAGGTGATGCACCTAAAATTCAATTACATATAAATAAATTCAGATTTATATTTAAATTTGAGTCGATAACATCTTTTAATAAAACTTACCAGTTGCAATAAGACATTTGTTGTATTTTATTTCGTGACCGTCTTCGAGAGTTACAGTTTTATTTACAACATCAATTTTTGTTACTTTCCAGCCCATGGCTACAGCAACTCCGCCTTTATCAGATTCAGTGAGTTGAGTAACGTTCGAGTAAAACTCCCGCGGTTCGTAGAATATACTATAAAATAAACATAAACATTCTGTATGCAAGAAAAAAAAATTACTGTACTAATAAACATTACTAAAAAATTGTAAAATTAAATCTAGCAAAATTTACCTTCTCTGAGTTCCATTCCACTGGTTAAAACGTAATTGTGCAGTTGTTTCTTTATCTGTATTATACCAAAGTTCTTTAGACAATGGTGGTCTCATATATGGAAACTCTTCCTCTTGTGCTACAACTAAAACCTGAAAAAAAATTTTTATGAGCACAAATAAAAAAAAAATAGAAATGTATTAATATATTTTATACCTTAGCTTTGGGATCTCTAGACTTAATAGATCTAAATGCTGAAAATGCAGCAGTTCCTCCACCTATCAACAGATATGGTACCTCTTGAGGTATTAGCTTTGATTCTGCTGGAACTTTTACTTTGTTTCTAGACCTCCTTCTCCCTTCTTTCGTTACTAAAAACATAAAATAAAAATAATATATTTCTTTAACATTTTAATTATTGTAAGTAGTTTTCTTTATCAAACTCACATTTGCTTTTCTGTTGATTTGTCTTGTCATCTTTTGATAAAAATGATGAAGACACCTGTAAAAATAATTAAATAATAATAATAATTTAAGAAATATTTAATCCCTGCCTTAGCCAAGTAAAATATTTTAACAATGCAATTTTATTACCTTATATGTAACTCCTGTCACAATTAAGGCAGCCAGTAGATGCCAGTAACGAAATTGATATTTTCCATCTTTGCCAGGACCTGAGCCTTTATCACTTGATTGTTTTTGTTCACTGCTCGGCCTGCATCCCTCCTGTGAAGCTGGACAGAATTCTCCAGCTTCACAGGCAGGGACTGCTTTTTGTGATTTGGAATATTTAGAATCAGGTATGCATTCCTCTGGCCTAATAGTAGCACTTGGCTTCTGCACCTTCTTGTTGCTTGCATCGCTACTATGGCGTAAATTACTAATATTTACAACTCCTGCAAATGTTTTCAGTAAGTTATCTCCAGATTAAACAAGTATGTAGAGATAAAATGTACATGTTACATCATTGTTATTTTAAAATAAAAAATGTAAATCAAATTTGTCAAAAAGCATGTATTATAATTTCCTTTGAAAAAAAAAAAAGAAAAAAAATATCTTTACGTTTTATTCAAGTTATTAAAGCGTCTGCAAGTTATAGAGAAGCGACACATCGAGGTTATGTCACTCGCCGCCTATTTCAGAGTGACCACGCCACATGGATGGGAAGATTGTAAACACAGCCTCTTATTCTAGCCATACAATTATCGCTCGCGAGTTTACGCAACCGTAGTACAGGCAGCTATTATCCCAGATGAAACAAACCGAAAACAATGGCAACTTCCTCATTAAAATCGCCACAAAAACAGGCGGGAAACAAGATCGCTGCCCCGAGAACCCAGCGTTCGTGCGCAGCGGGCATGAAATTCAAGAGGGAAAAAAGACAAGAGAATCTTTCGGGCAGTCGATACGCACCAACATATTTTACAGGGCGATAGAGATGATTGACGCGTATGAGCCTGGCGGGCAGCTGGCCGACGATTCTACCGCAGACGAACATCTTCGCCGGTCGCCCTTGCGCGATATAATGGCCGCTATATCGTGTTTTCCCCTCAGCTTTTGCCGTGCGCGCCGATCAGCCGCTGGCCGCTTTTACCGTGGACCGGAAGAACGCTCGCCGGAAGGATGCACACTGTGCGACACGCCATTACCTGGATTCTCACCACCTTTCCCGAGATTGCACAGACGAGGGACTCCCGGACGACGGCCGGTGGCCGGTGAGCGGAACACGTGAACTTAATCCTTTCGTCGCAGCCAGTCGCAACGCACGCGTACGTGTGTGTATACGCGGGTTACGTTACTACGTATCTAACACCAGTCGGAATGATCGAGTCGATTACTGCCTAAACCAGCCTAGACTGAACGCAAAGCGTGGCTAATTTCTTCAGGCCGCGCATAGATTCTTCAATATAAAAATTAGCGAGATTATTAATTTTATTATATTGCATCGCAATCTTTCGGTTATTTTTCTTTGAATAAAAGTTTAATTTCAAAATCAAGATGCTTTCAAGCTTTTTTTTTTTTTTTTAATTTACCATCGCTTTGTTATCGGCTGCTATTGAGAAAAGGTTTGCGGATATGTGCTGTAGATAGCACGCGCTGTACTGTTTTTTTCCTCGATGGATTTTCCTTGTAATTATTTCATTTTAGAACTTTCTTTGAGGTTTATTTCAATTAATATAATACTTTTATTATTATTGTTGTTACGGTAAGTATTCTTTTGCAATATTTTGGACAAGCTAGATGGTTAAATTAATTGTTAAAACTGTCTTCCTATTGTCCAAATAAATAATTATCCGTTTAAATAAATTTTTGTAAAAATATATTCTGGAAGAGCTACCGAATTTCTGTATTACATTATTATCGGCATTCCTCAATTACGAAATGCAATTTGTAATTGTGACACCTTTACGTAAAATGCAACAGTTACTTGGAATTAATATGTAACGTCATTTTCTTTTCTCATTTTTAAATGTCCAGAAATGTTTTGCGTACCACACTTCCCCATTTCTCTCGAAAAGCTTTAAAACGCGATAGCGTCCTTGCATATAAATGGAACACTTTACGTCGAAATAAGCTACTGCAGTTTATGCTCGTAATAGGATACGTATTTTTTTGCTAAAGTTCTTATCGGAAAATACGACTAGTATTCTGTTTTTTTTTTTTTTTTTTTTTAATCATTGATGCAAATTATCGATCAAGAACGATAACTATGTGATTTATATAGGATATTTAATCGTATTTAGTTACAATAATTTTAGAAGAAATTTACGATTGTTATAACTACACGAGTGAGTCTTATTTTTAAAAATTATAACAGCTGTATATATATAACTGTATATATATAACATTCATACGTGTCATTTTTAAGAACAAATGCGTAAATATGTACTTGCTGTTATCTCTTAATATACTTTTGTTCTGGAATTGAAGCGAATCGTTCATCCGTATGAAAATCGCTGTATCAATCAATTTAAATACCCCCACTGTAACGTAAGCATTAGTATATAAAAGAGAAAATTTAAATTACATCGACAAAATTTAATTCATTTTGACCTGAACTTGCGACGCTCGAAAAACGGCTCAGCCTTCAAAATGAAGCTCTACGTATTCGTTCTCTTGATTATAGCTGCGGTCGCTCTTGCACTTCCCGTTCAAGGTATAAAATATAGAAAGAATCTTTAAAATACGAGTATTTCGATTTAATCTCGACGACTACAATTGAAAGAGCAAAAAAAAAAAGTCTTAAATTTATAAATTAAAAGTACTACAAGTTAAAATATATTTAAATCATACATTCGCATCTTCAAATTAATTTTTACTCATTGCTTATTAACAACAGCTTAATCTCATGTTATCATATATATTTCAAATAATTTTGTCGCCAAACAACGGTAAGGATATGTGCATCGAATAACGAATAAGATCGTGAATTAAGGTGAATCTTTGAATGTGACACTTACAGAAGAGCACCATCGCGTACGCAGGGTCACCTGTGATCTTCTCTCTGGTTTGAATGTTAATCACAGCGCTTGTGCAGCTCATTGTATTGCCAGAGGAAAAACAGGAGGAAGGTGTAACGACGGTGTATGTCAATGCCGCAAGTAAGTAATTCGAATTATTTCAAATAATTAAACGCCTGCCTCCCAATTATAACTTTAGCTTGCAGAGAATGATTTTGGAACGGCTCTTACGCCATAATAAATTCTCGTTAAATAATAAAGTTACCAGGCTTAACGACAGTCAAATTACGAAGCGATCAACGTGCCTCCGATCGAGCCGTCTTGTTTCACTGACAAATCCTACTTTCTTTGTGTTTTAGGACAAACATTTTGGGTTAAATGCGTTTGCAGTAATCGCTTTCTTTGGCAGATTCAATTGGAATTTTGACCGACGGACCTATCGCACATAAATGACCCTCTTTCCGAAATTCTGTTTATACAACTGTAATAAATACTCCTGAAACCTTTGAAGTGAACTTAAAATACACCTTTGCGCATTCCTGCATTAAACGCTCCTTTTAAAAATATATCGCGCGGGTGCGAGTGCTCGAGCCTTGTCGAGTTCACGTTTTATTCGACGGACTCGATCTGAAAGGGAACGGATGGTAGTAACGCGAACGAGAGAGACGTCTTTGATCTTGATACGGCGCACACAACGCGATTACGATGATTGCCTAATTTCTAATGCAGTAGACGCGTTGTACGGTAATCGATTTCGAGAAACTGATGTAACACCGTTGATGAGCATCGATGAGCGTGCGGCGGCCAAAGGGAGTTAATCCACCAAGATATACCGTGCCGTTAAACCTAATCGAAAGTAAACACGTACGATAGGAAAAGGATTAATATAATTATTGCATAAACCAGGCTTTAAAATAGGGGAAGTACCGTGCAGGTACCCGCGTATAAAAGGTTGACGGCAAAATCGATCGCGTCCCGAAAACCGGCGGGTTTTTGTTTTTCGACAATATGAGAATTTATCTGGCTCGCTATTTGCGCCGCAGCGCCGCGACACGGTATGATGCATATCGGTTTGTATTTGTTTTAATAGATCGCATAAATATTTTCTTCATCTGCACGCAACGCGATTTATCGCCGACGACATTTACGTATTCGAAATGTGCGTGCGAACAACAGCTAATACAAACTACGAGCTACGACGTGCACGTTATTGATAAACTATTCCTGCAACGTGAAATATTGGAAGGTAAATTTCTAGTATTCTGTAAGTTTCGAACCGATTAGAACCCAGTCGTGTAATATGTTTTATTCGACAATAAAACTTACGTCGCGTCAAAGTTATTATTCTCAAAGACTGTATAAAAAAAATTTAATGTAAATGCACGATTAATCTGATATTAAAAAGAAATAATAAAATAGCTTCTAAGAGCGAATTAATGAATTAATAGGAATTAGAGAAATGCGAAGATTTAAGTCGAAAAATTATTAAAATAAAATTAGGAAGTATCGCGTGGAAAAAAAAAAACAAAAAAATAAGCATTGCAACATACATGAATAATGCATGTGGCAGAAATAATAGTCTCCTCCGGATAATTAAAATTTCTCGATAAAATTAATTGAAAAACAAATCGTATTTTTTTGCACAATGAGACACAATAAACTTTCAGCATTTACATTAAAAACATATGCGTTCAATTTTTCCATTCTTTCCGCTGCAATCATTTTAACGCAAAAATAACATGCAATAATATAAAACTAATCGCTTTACAAACATTATAGCGCGAAATATCAAATCTTCTTTCGAAACTCAAGGAAAGTCTTTTGTGTAGGAATTTATTATGATTTTAATTAGCAGACATTAATGATTGCTAATGTAATTCTAATCAGCTTGTGAGTTTCACGCGTGCAAAATTAATATGTGGGTTTTTTTTTTCGATAAGGGAGCCCGTTAATTTGCACAAGTGTTTCCCAAACGTGTGATATAAGAATGTCATTTGACTAAGGCCGACGATTTGATATTGCAAGCGCGCAATATCGAGAAACATTATGACGAAAAGAGATAACGAGGGTACCGCAAACAGCACATGGAAGCGGCAACTTCTGATAATCGGACAGGCATGAAATTTTCGTGACAAATATTTGATTTTACGTTTAACACGCTGGATTATTCTACACACGCTGTTACCACGTTGCGCACCGTTTGCGAACAATGAATATTTTTTATGCCATCTATAATATGCAAATCATTACAAGCAAAAGATTAAACTTTTGAATAGTAACAAATAATTAATTAATATTTGCATCAAATTAATGTTTTTACTGCAGTTATTAAAATATTTCGTAAAACGGCAAGAAAAATCATTAAATATTTTATTTTTCTTTTTGTCGAGTTGCGGCACACGCTTATGTACCGTACGGTTACGAAAATTGCGGTGGAAAGAAAGAAAGTGAACGAGGATGGGCGGTTGATGGAAAGAAAAGTGGGGAAAATGCGACCGGGAAACCAATATGCTTTGTACTTCGGAGCGCAATTAAACGGTCGAGGAGGTCCACCAGTGATGATATTTTTCGACCAGCAATTATTAGGATTTTTCTCCCTCGTTCCCTGGGGCGTAACCGGATGATTCTGCGGTCTGAAGAGTCCTCCAGAAACAAACGCGACTATCACCGTACGCATGATTCTCCGTACGGCGCCGACGCGGCTCTCATTAAAAATCGGATCCATTCATATTCCCTTATAACTCCTCGTATCTTTTTTTTTCCTCTCCTCCCGGTTTTCGACGAACAACCCTGCTGCCTAGTTGTTGAAAATGACTTCTAATACGAATCCGTCCGTCATTCGACTGCTACTTATTGTTGGACGACAAAAATTATAACGTATGCATTTGTGATAAAACCTTACCGATATTTTCCACCTAATTTGCGGAGCGCTTTAAACACATTTCGAAATTGCGTGATTTCATAAATTATAATAATAAATGTATAATAAGGTAGTTAAATTTGTTAGGCTAAGTTTCATAGTTAGGTATGAATATGTATTTCAATTATATTATATAATCACAATTTTGAATAAATATTAATACCTGCAATACTACTTGTAAACATATAGCTTGCAAAACGAATTTTCAGCAATACCCAAAGTACATTCGTCCCGGATTATACATCTATTATTATCTGCCATATTCCATGCTCACATGTGTTATTCGCAAAAATACACATATCTGCATTTAAAACAACACTCGGCACAATTGTACGAGATATAGTAAAAAATAATCCAGGCGAATAAAAGTATAAAATAAACTTGTCTCCTCGTCGATCAATAATATGTATGTAATTGTATTATTTATCAGTTACAGTTTATCGCTTTTCAATAAATAAGACATATAAATTTAACGTGCAAATTTAATGAATATTAAAAAAAAAAGAAAAAAAAATATATATATATATATCGAGAAATTCAATGCACCGGAACCAACCGTCTCTAATTTGTATTCCAGAAATTTCAACTTTTTGAAACGTATGTGGAATAAAAATTCGTAAACGAGGCAGGTTTACATAGCGTTTCAAATGGTACCACCTATCATATATATCAATATAGAATAAATCCCATAAAATGTTTCGATTGAACAAACAAATTCGACCGTTTGCTTTCCGGAAATTTATCGCATTAAGAATCAATATGCATGACTCTAACCGTTTGACCACTTAACTGATAGTGCAACGGAAATTAATATTAACCGTTGTTTCCTACCTTTGCCGTGCACCGATCTGATAAATAAAATCTACATAGTAAGCGCGACCCCGTATACGACAGATGCAATAAATATCACGCGTGCATCTGATTATGAAACGCGCGATGAATTAAAAAAAAAAAAAGAAGTAAAATAAAAAAAATAAAAAATAAAAAAAAAATAGAAACGAAAAATATGCTTTACGCATTAATAGAATATAACCCTGATTATCTATAAATTTCCATGATTACAGATTGCGGCATCGTTTATAAATTAGACATTACGATGCGAGAGAGCGAGGAGCGTGCAGCGGTACCGGTGATTATCTCATTGCGCGTAAGATTCATTTCGAAAGGATCGCGCCATTTTCGTAGCGCGTCCTTCGGAATGGAATCGATTTCGAAAGAAGGCTCTTCGATTCATGCCTGCTTGGCGGCGCGTAATATCCACGGGTCCGATCGCGAGCCTTGGACATTGTAAACGCGATTGCACCTGTCACTTCGCGAGTACGCGTGGCGATACTGTTGCAAAAGAATCCGCGGCTACAGCTGTTACAGGATGAGCTCCGGCACCGGGCGCGAATGAGATCCCTGACTCCTCGCCATTAACCGCAACCTTCGAACGTACTTTCTATTCGGCCATCAAATTGTCATTGCGAACTTTCGCGGATTACAACGGTCAATTGCGTGATTTACACCTCGAATATCTCACTTCGTTGCGGCAAGCATATCAAGATATTATTTACACCACAAATACCTATTTCGTAAGAGTCTCCTAATTTTTATTTTAGAAAATCCTATTTCAGAAAACAAATAAGGTCCTCTCGAAACCTAATATATTTTCAATTAACCGTTATTAAGTATTGTGTAAGCATGTGTAATATCGATCTGTTCCTTTTTCTTTCTTTTTTTTCTTTTTCTTTTTTTTTTCAGAAAATACAGCCTGAAATAATGCCCTCGATCGGAAGGCAGTCTGAGTGCTGCGGAGCCACTTACTTTTGTCTCTTCTTTTGACTTTTATTTAGCTTGTTTCGCTTCTCAATCACGCGGCGACTCTTTTCTCTTTATTGAAATTATCGATCGCGCGCAGACAAGAAGCACCAACGGCAGAAGCGATGTCGTCGTTAGCTCCGGAAAGCCGCGCAATCTTCCTTCTCGGATGCATTAAGCGTTCTCCACGCTTTCTATCTCGCCGACATTACTAGTACTTAGGGAAACTCGTATCGGCGATATTTCCGTGATAAAAATGCGCGCGCGATCCTTATTTAAACCATAAATGTCGAGCGTGGACGAACGAAGGGACTTGATATTGAACGGAGATTTTGGAGTTCGCGAAATAACGGCTGTCGGCAGCAAAAGAAGGCACGGATTTTTCGATACGTGGCATTGTTCGTACACGTGAATTAGCAAATTTGTCGTCGTGGGGTATTCCCAGCGATGCACACGGGGAGAAAGAGGACGAGGGCGGCGATCGGCGACTCTCTCGCGTTGCAGGGATAAATGCAATTTGCTCGGAGAGAAGCTAATGTAGAAGTTAGTAGACAGGCGGTGCTGTAGATCACGACATAATCCGATTTCCCGGGCGTTAATACGGGCGTCCTGAACCAGCGACCGCGTGTACTCGCCCGTTACTTCTAAATCGGCCGTTTTCGTCGCGATACGGGCGCTTCTGGACTCTTAACCAAACGCCCCGATTGTCATTAATAACGCCGCCGATACAGCCGCGGCCAGCTTTAAAGCTCCCGCCGCCGCCGCCTTTGAAAAGCCAAGTTAAACAGGTAATTTTATTTCGTTCAGAGACAGTGCCCTCGAGATGCGTGGATTATAATTACTTACACGTTATTAACAGATAGTGAAAACTATTAAAGTGAACGCGTAAGTGCATCTATTAATGATAGAGGCCAACTGTAAATACGAGCATCAAAACTGCATAAATCGAATGGAAGTAAAACTTTTATTGTACTGCGGAAGAAACGTTCCATAAAACAGAGTGAGCGGCCGTTTTCACAAATAGACGTCGTAAAACGAAACTTTAAAGAACGTAATAAGGCAAATGAAATTAAGCGTTCCATCGAACCCGAATATTATTACGTCGGAGGTAGGAAGGATCGAAATAACACGTCGATAATTACAAATAGATGTCTGGGCCAAAAGATCGTATTTGGGGGATGCGTTGAACGAGCAAGAACAGCAACGTGGTACCGGAAGGGAGGGAAGTCTAGGAAAAAACTGTCGAGCTTAACGGGGTCGCTATGGAACGGGCAACCGTGTATCTCTTTCTTGCGGTGTTCCTTTAAATCGCCCCGGATCTCATATGCCATCCTATTCCTTTCTGTTGCATTCTCGTTCGTTCCGGCCACTCCGGAACACGTTTCGGTCGATCGATTTCGCAGCGGATACGCAGGCGGTCGGAATGGAGCGCGGGAGAAGCCGGAAAAGCGCGCGCGTAAAGGGCGGCGAAACAGGGGCGAGGTTGGCACGGGAGAAAGAGAAACGGAGGAAGAGGGAAGGCGAGCATATAGGTCGGAAGGGGGGAAAAAGAAAAAAAAAGGAACGCTGCCACGGAAACGAGATCGCGAAATAAAAGGGTTGCGAGAGTCGAGCTCGGAACAGGACAGAAGCGAGCGAGAGGGACCGAAGAGAAAGGGTGAAACAGAGACTAAGAGCCGAGAAAGGGAAGAAAGAGAACGAACGCGCGGGTGGAAGAAGAGGTACGCCAGAGACCGGAAGTGCGCGAGACAGAGAAGAGACGCGGGAGACCGCGTACACCCACCCACCCACCCACCTACCTACGGGGTGAAGAACGGCTCGTTTGCTCCGGCCTCCACCACCCCCGCGAGAGCCAACTCCCGGCCCGCCAACCGCCTCTCTTTTTCCAGCGCTCCTTCCCACCCCCTTTTTCCACGTCGCGTCTCTCATCGCGTTCATCTTCCTCGCTCCCGCATATAAAACACACCTTTCCCCGGTTTGCCTTTCCCGTCGTATTTCTCTCTTTCTCTCTTCCCCCGCGACGGGAAAACAAATTCACCCGGGGAAGAGATGGCGAGACCCTCCCAGCAGTCGTCCTCGCTCGCGCGGTGCTTTGAATGTAACTAATTAGTAACTACGTTCAGCGTGACGTAATAAGCAGACGGCTTCTCCACCGACAGGCTCACTGCCGCGTGCGGTGCGCTCGTTATCGTTTTATTTCGAACTTTTCATCCTCGTCCCGCCCGCGACCGGTTCACCCGGCAATCTCTCCTGTTCGCCATCGTTCGCCACGACGACGACGACGACGACGACGAGAACGCCGAGACTGCACCTCGTGGCTCTTCTCTTATCGCATTCGCGCTACTTTCCCTCTCCGTCGTCATCCTTCGCTTATTGCCAACATCCTCGCCGAGGATTGAAAAGAATTCGACTCTACTAGCCCGCGAGCATCCGAGAACCACAACAGTCGAACAAAACGATTTCTCCGCTTGCGCGCTGGTTTCTACAAATGGATTTGGATTTCATGGAAATAGACGAGTCTGAAGAACAATAGGAGGCTAAAATTCCATCTCTCGATCATTTATTTGTAAAATATTTTTTCGCATATAAAAAAAAATATACACCCACCGCGCGCGCATAAGTGAGAAGAATGAAAAGTGCCTTCGAAAAAAACATGAAATAAATGTAATTCCCTGCGAACAGTTTTCAATATTTTCCATTCGAGGCCCCGAGCGCGTATCGGCCTCACTTCGGTATTATGCAAACATTCGGTTATTACGCGCGTATGGGCGCGCGTGCCCGCATATTTAACGTCTGCAAAATTCAACGATGCTTATTTTATTTGCTCGAGTTCGCTCGACTTGAAACGGCGCCGCTTTCCTGCGAATTACGAGCTCGCCAGAACTTCGACCCCGGGTGTCTCCGTTCAAATCCAAAATCGAACCGGCGCCGCGGCGTGACGAGAAATCGTCGGGGACTCGGCGAACGTGAGCTCGACGAGAGCGGATCCAATTTTCGCGAATTTCGAAGTTCGCCCCCCCACCCCCTCCTCCCCGCCCTCGAACTCTCCGGGTCGCGTATCCCGCGACAGATATGTAACTTCGGTCGCGATTAAAACCGCGCGAGTTGCGCCAGCACGACGCGAATATATACGGGAATATCTCACCGGTGACAGACGGTACGAGCGGGAGTTTCGCAAATAATATCAGTCGGTTGTTCCAACTGATCGGCCACACCGCCGGGAATACACCGCAGTTATGAAGAGGCGATAATTAATTGCACGCCTGCGCTATCGATTATTTATATCGCATCGAGGCATAGCGCGAGACGAGGGACGTGCACGTGGCTCAAGTGAAATCTCTCGCACCCTTTCCTCCTTAAAGCTAACAGAAATGGATGATCCGGCTGAGCCATGTGATCCACATACCCGATTACCGTCGATACAATTTTTATTCCACCCTGTATCTCTTGTCCGTCCGTTTTTTAAATTGCGCAAGCTTGAATTAAGATAAATCCATTTTCCTTCCATCTGAACGATTTCGACAAGACGTAATTTAATATCACGCGTACAGCTCTCGACTTGTTTGTTTCTAAAAAAAAAGAATTTTTTTTAATAAAAAATAATGTACCTCGAAACACGGAGCAATCTAGAATTTTTTAAACGTTATTATTGCGCTATTATCGCAACGATCTCGAGCGATCGCCGATTGCGGTTGTGAAATACGCGCGGTACTTTCTTCGGTATCTTTCATAAAAACTATTATTGACCGACGGCAATTATCATTGCCGTAGTGATCACTGTTGTCATTACCAATCGCCGCGGGAGCTTAATTATCGCCAAAAGCGACACACCTCTCCGGCCGCGATTTCGAATGGCTTGCGTAACTAGACGGACCTGCTTCCCGAGAATATCCTCTTTTAATCGCTTTGGGCCACGGGTTCGAAACTTCCGCTGATAAGTCCTTTTATTCGATCGTGGAACCAACTTTGAGAGAAAGAAGAGAGACAGAATCAAGAGAAAAGAAAGAGACTGAAAGAGAGAGAGAGAGAGAGAGAGAGCGAGAAAGGAAGGAAGAAAAAAGGGACAGAAAGAGCCGTATCGGTCACGTCGATAGCACCGTATAAGAGTGTCCCAGAGCGACGGCAGTGGCGGTGGCGTCGGCGTTCCGAGCTCTAATTATGCCCCGGGAAAATCGAGCGGGTGGACCAGGAAAGCGGGGGTGGCCGAGAGTCGAGTGGAAAAGTTCTCATCAAGCGGCCGAGCGCCGCTTCGAAAAGCTGTACGCGTACTCGCGCAACTTTTCGGATTATAATTAGGTGTTTCGCATACCCGGTTGCTCCATTACGATACCGGTAAATACAGAAAACGCGCGCGCGAGATTTCCTAGCCGGCCAGGGGCATTTGCGCGAACATCAAGGTAGTACCAAACTGCCCGCCCCCTCCTACCGCGTAGCGTTGTTAACGCCGCTGGTCTTTGTTTGCCTCCCGGCGCCGATAAGAGTGCGGCTTTCAAACCAAGCGGTTACTTCAATTGGAAATATAATTACTCCGGAGATTGAGCTGAGATTATTGGTTAAAAGACGGCTAAAAAAGAATGCACTCTCTGCTCGCGATAAAAGTGAAGTGACTCACCGAATCTTACCGAATGTAATCTTATTGGCGATGCTAATATTTTGTCTCGATATAGAATGTATAAGCTGTTGAAAATATATTTAATATAACAATATCTATTTCAAAAATATCTATCTTAAACAAATTTACTTTATTATTTTAGCTCCACGTCAGTGACGAATTTTTAAATCGCTCTTACATTTTTGATAACCATCGATCGCGAAAAGATCGAGCGAAACGTATATATTTACTTACTTATTACGAACTATTTCTCTTCTCCGCCCTCGTCGGGTTGATGGTGGGCGCACATAAAGGAGGAATAAAAGTTTCCGCTGCCTCCCTTTGAGTCAGTTCCCATTAAGGATACGGGAGGTACGCGTTTCTTTGTGTTAACGAGGGTTGCGCCCTCCCTTACGATCGCGCGAATGCCGACGAAATGAGGGAGGACGGAGTGCTGGCACGAAGAAAGCGGAATAAAGATCGCGAGGGCGAACTAAACACGAAGGAACGAAAAACGCGCTTCGTAATTCTTGAGAGGGCTGTATTCGCGTGTTACGGCGTGGAACACACGCGTTCTTATAAAAGGGTGTTAATATACCGTTCTTTTGTACGTTGCAAACTGTACGCTTCTTTCTCGGTTTGCCTTGCATTAAAAGCGGAGCGCTCGCTATTAGCAAATCCCTCGATGAGAGCCGAAGACAATTGTTCCACCGAAACAAAAATCCAACAAACGAATACAGATTCCTAGCAGAGTTTGTAATTGTCGGCATTAAATATCCTTGACGTCGTCGGAACGTAATTCGGAGAGAATATGCGATAGATCTACCAAAAGTTAATTAAAAATCCGATTTTTGCAAACAGACGATGATGATTCTGAAATCGGAAAGATGAGCCGATCGCACCGGAAACTCGTGAAATTCTCGTGTAATTCTCGTAAAATAATATTTTTCTTTGATATTTAAAGGGAAACCGACGCAAGAAATATGTAATCTCGAAATTCTGAAATGGTGTAATATTCGAAAAATATATGAATCGCAACGTTCGTCAAGTCTTTTCCTAAAAGGACGATTTGAATGAAAATAGTCAAAATCTAGAACCTCTTAGTAAAAAAAAAAAAAAAAAAAAAGAGTAAACATTTAGAAGAAAGCTATTCTGCGTCGTGCCCTCGCATAACTTTTCCGATTAAGCACGTCATTTATTCAATTCACTTTGTGCGCGCGATCAGTGCATCGACAGAGAAAAAAATTTGCACCATGCCCGTCATATTTCTCGCAAGAGAAAGAAAGAACGCAGAATTTTTCCGTGATATTCTGCGGATCGAGTTATCTCGTTCCGCGGCGCTTATTGGGGCGGAAGATCGGATTCTACATTGAAATTCCTGAATCGACGGACGGGGAGATGCTTTTTGTAAAGGGTAACAACCGCGTCGAGCTGCGATACTCAAATCCGGAGAGCCGCGGGAAAAAGCAAATCCGATCTGTAACCCGCGTTTCGCCGCGTAAATCACAGCGTCCCGCGCTTCCGGCTTACCTTGCAAAGTATCCCGCCAATTTTTCGTTGGCCGATTTCGCCCGGACAAAAGTTGAATCCGTGACGTCGTCGGTATTAAATTGAAACGCATCCGCGACGCGAAAAATCGCGTTTACAAAAGAAAAATAGTCCGCGGAAGACGTGGATTTATTTATTTTCGTTAATTCTAACTTGTACTAGAAACGTATAAAAATATCCGGATTAAACGTTATCAACTTTTCAGCGTACCTATTTTTTTTTTTTTTTTTTTTTTTTAACTAAAGACGTCAAAACGAACGTTTCGAGATGAAGAAATTTATGTCCGCCAGTCTCAAGTTTTGGCGAGCCCGTCGAAGTGGAAGAGGACAGATTCCACCGCGTTGGAATTCCCGATTGCGCGACGGTGGGCTTCTTGCACAGAACGACGGCCAAGTCGTCGGGTCAAAGTCTAACAGGGTCTCGAAGTCATCGGGGGTTGGAAACGCGAGCACAAACGCGCATTCCGTTTAACCTAAAGCGCGCGCAATATCTGCGTTCCCGAATATCGCTCGTCCGCTTTACGTCGCGGCCCAGTCGCTCGGTCGGCCGGCCGATCGATACCGTAAATTGAGCGTGACGAGTTTGCGGAAGCTCACCGTAACGTAACTCGCCGGATTCTGCACGATCGAAAGCTCCGATGTGCGTGCATGCGCCGTCCGCCGCGGTAAGTTCCGCAGCCTCGCGTTGCGGAAAAATGTCCGCAAAGTGCCGCTCTCAAGTCCTTCGATGCTTACGACGCGAGAGATCGCTACAAAGTGCCTCTTGTGTGCGTCCACGCTCACGGAACGAGAAATCGCCGTGATTGAATTCCTGAGGCGAAGCACTTTTCGCCGAGCAACCCTGATCTTTTATTTATCACTGGGAGACGAGCTTTCCGCGAATTATTTCCACATCGCAAACGTTACGGATTATAACAGAGATTATGGATTATAATTTTCCTCATCCTTCCCGTTGACGTGCCCTCAGGCTAATTTTTGCAATGTAGAAAATACGCGCGACAACGTCTGTTGAGTAAGGTGTTTACTGTAGAACATTACCGCAAAGTGCCTCTTTAGAAGTGCTTCGAAATGCAACTCGTATATCATTAATTCCTATATAATCGTGTCGCGCAAGCATGGTTTACCCTTCGCAAAAATGAGGCAATAAAAAAAAAAAATGACGATAAAAATGACGCTTCTTGTATGCCGCCGTTACCGAAGACGTCGCATCATTTATACACGTTCCTCGGCGCACAGACAGTTATTTATCGTTGGTGAATAATTTATTCTCATGAGACGTCTCGCCGGATCCGTCGCCGTGTAATAATAACGGTGGCACCTTGCCGCATAAAAGAAGATTCTTCGACCGTCCCGCGTTCTTCGCATTGCGATGCCGCGAATATAGTTATCGTAAGTCGCCAACGTAAACGGGATCCGCATACAAAACTACTGAAAGCGTTCCCTTTTGCTCGTGGAGAATTCAATGAGCCTTCTGAATACCGTGTTTGTCTGTTGCGCGTCTTAACTTTCATTCATGTAATTTGCCTATTATCTTCCATCGAATAATTCAGTTAAAAAGTTTTCGACAAGTTACATTAATCGAAAATTGCATAAAAGATTTTTGGCAAAAGCGAGATTTAATAAATCTGACTAACGAGTAACCAAACGTGAATTAAGTTGAAAATTGTATGTATATGTATACCTACTTCTAGCTTTTATTTATTATTTGAAATTATTTTTAAAATAAATCGATAAGTAGAAGTTATATTTTCGAGTGCGATAACCCTTGAAAGATTGCAGCAACGCTTCTATATCTATACACCTTCAAAATTCAGACTTGATTGACCAATGAAAAATAACGTAGATGCCATGATCCTGCCCGAAAGATTTTCTTAGCGTAAGATGATAGATCGGGGGAAGGGATGTGTCAGAACGAATGAATTTCCGAGCGCCCTTAACGTCGGATAAACATTTCAATAAATCTTACTCAACGCAACGTGACTCAGACCAGCGATCTTCATGTTACGATTCCGAAATTATCATACTTTTCGTTATCTTTATACGCGTGTGAGTCCGCATCAATCACGATTAACTTCCGCAGTTTCTTATTCTTACGCAGCGAAAAAGAAATTATCTAAAGCAACAGATTTTAATTTTTCAGGTAATGTTTCCCGACAGGCGTTAAATAATTGGATCAAGTGGCCACGAGCGAACAACGAGCTTGTAATTGATAATTAAAGTGCACGTAATGTACACGGTGCATCGGGAGCACAAATTGCTCGCTCGCATTTTAACCCAGGGAAACGGTTTGACATTTCTGGCGTCCAGGTACTGTCTAGAAAAACGATCCGTTCTACTTGAAGGTTTCGTTCGCTGTCGTGTCGGTCTCATCTTTAATAAAGCTAATTGCAAGTGCTCCTTCACTCCAACCCCTCTTCTCGCCTCCCTCGGAGCCACCCTTCGGCAGCCTTCTCCCGTTTCAACTCGCGACTCTCGTTTCGTAATCATCTATTAAGCCGACACCCTTTCCAATTTATAAGGTCGACGCCCGGAAGAGCGAGTGCCACCGAGACAGACAGAAATTTGTTAGAGGAAACAGTTGAGAAACCGAGCTTCGACACGTCACGGTAATATTCGGCTTAATTGCCGTCGGAGATAATTAACCGCTAAAAAGGAGAGTAACAATAATTTGCCGTTTCGCGAATTTTTTTTCTTTCACGAATAATCATACTTTGAAATTTTCACTCAAATTCTGACGTGATATAACACGTAACTATTTAATTTTGTTAATAAATAATCTGTAATTTTTTACGAAGACTTTTTTTTTTTTCATTCTTGTATTTTGATCTGATATTTATAGCTACGCTACGCAAATATGTCTCGTGACTGTCTCTTGCGTCGTGATCTTTCGCCGCTCGGATGCGCGTGTCGTGTCGTACAGAAAATCGTTAATCGCGCGTAGAAAACGGCGCACGGGATCGATTATCTGCGCCCGCGGAAACGGCTTTTTTCATGCGAGCGCCCTGCTCTCCCGAGGCGAGTTTCACGACGCTCGAGAAAAGCAGCGTCATCGATCATGCGGTTCTTTAGAGCGCAACGAAAGAAGCCTGCCGTATCATCTCGTAAAGAAGCCCTGCGAGGAAGTCCTGGCGATTAACGGGCTCCCTTTTCCTCGGATATCGAAGAACTCGCGTGCACAAATCGTAATTTGTACGTCAACGTGACTTGTTAAATAAAAATATTCAACGATAGAGCCTCATTTTTTGATACGATAGAGGCTAGACTCTACGTAATAATATCGTTGGGTTTTAAATCGTAATGTCCGGCAGCTTATCGCGTTATATTACCGCATACCTCAAACGGAAGAGAGAAAGAGAGAGTGTTCTCTATTTACGTAAGAAGCGCTTCTCTGCCAGATTGCCATGTAAAATCGAAGTTCGCGTGCAAGAGCCATCCATATTTTACATAAGAAAATTACTCCCGTTTCATGCTAATTTAATCTGCGCGCCGATTTTTGGGAGTGCACCCCTGCATAAATTGCGAAGGAAGCAAAATGAATACGATGCATCTTAATTTCCATTATCTCAACAAGAAGCAACGTTTTTAAGTGTTAAAGCGTGCGCATATATGTACGTACACGAGCATGCCAGTTTTATCGCGCGTTAATTAAATATAAACCAATTACGTAAACAGTTATTATTACAAATTTTCGACAAATTTAATTTTCTGTTCCCGTCTTCCGATGTGAATAACGAACATTTTTCTTTGAAGAGAGATACAGGGGGAGGCTGAAAGGGCGGGGAAGAAAAGTTTTGCGATAATTAAAACTACGGAAGTAATTGGACGCTCTCGATACAGCGAAAGTGTTCTTTAAAACGAATACGCCTCGTTATGTAACACGGTATTATGCGAAATATCGCCGCAAGGACCATCGTTTCATTAATAATCGTGGTCGTCTTCGCTCGTCTTTCACGGATGCACCTTGTAATCAACCTAACAATCATTAGCACCGGGTAATGAGTATTTTTCCCATCGTACTTTTTACCCGAGATTTTCTAGCAAATTTTTATGATTACTAGAAGAAATCATGCGCGCGCTACGCACGCACTATTTTTTAAGGGACCGCAATTACAAGCTACGAAAAAAAAATTATGCGACTTACCAATCTGCAAGAGCTTCAGCGGAGTTGTACAGTTCTGCTGGTGACTGTAACATAAAATGCAAAATATTAATGTAGAGATGTTGGTATATCAATTAATAAAGTTAATTAAAAAAATAAATTTTTTTTTAAATTAAAGATTTTATAAAAAAGAATTAATTCTCGTACTTCTACCAAGTCGTTCTCGATCTCGAAAATCGCTAAGACCGTCTTTGCCTGGACATATTAATTAAATATTAAAATTAAATCGAACCTCAAAATCACCGAGTTAAGCCGACGTTGACTCTCGCTTGGCGTGAAACAAGCCATGCGAGAGAGAACTAATCAGCGTCGGTTTTAAGCGGCAACAATTAAAAAGCTAATTCGTGCGTCACCCACCAATTTTTTAAGATAGGAAAAAAATTGGATTATTATTATTATTATTTTTATTATTACTGAATTGCAAGTGACAAGAGTCAGGCAATTACGAACAAATCACTCCATCCGAAAGGACATAGACCAGAGAGAAATATTTGCGACATTCCACGCCGCTGACTAATTACTGGGTTCTTTGTGCGCTCTCTTGTTGCGAATTCAGACAAATCATTTAATTTATTTCGGCGGAAGAAAGAGGGTATTTAATAACGCCAAGTTAACAATATCAACGTCAACGTGCGAAAACGATTATCCTGTTATTATCCTGCCGCTGCAATTCCCAAGCGATTATATGACGGATTCTCTTACGGCATCTTTGCGACACATCCTGCTTTCCGTGTTTGCCAACGTTTCCCGCAATTCTCGTATGCGCGTAAAGCAAAAGGTAAAGGGTCAGCTCGCGCGCACTGCCTCCGCTCGTACGATTTCGCTCGCAGTCTGCAACTTTCTGCTCTTTTCTCTCTTTCTTGTCTCCGAAACGTCCGTAAGTGCATTTCCTCGTAGCTGTTTTCTCATTTACTCTCTGGCAAGTGGTCGCGAGATATCCTCATTCAGGACGGAAGTAACGCGTTTCGGAAATTCGCTCGTTTGCGATATTCAACAACTCTCTCAGTCGCATCCGCGACAAAATCGTGCCGGCAGATAGCGATCGGTTGCATTTTCAAGTAGAATGAAAAGCTCCTTTGTAATGTTCATGAAAAACAACGTGCAATGGAGCGAGAGCGGATTTAGCTTTTCTGCCGCATTACTTCGGAAACGGACTGCTTTAAAAAAAAAAAAGAAAAAAAGAGAGAAAGAGAGAGAGAGAGAGAAAGAGAGAGAGAAAAAGTTAAATAAATTGCTCTCTCTCTCTCGGATAATGTCTTCCAGTCGAAGAAAAATATTTTTCCAGCGCAGCAAGTAATATCTTTTTACTCGTATCTCGTGAGTTTACAGCGTAAATGAAAAGTTAGGAAGTTAGTATGCGTCGAAACTTATTTCGAAGCGTGTAATTTAACTTAACGGCAAAGTCTAATGGGTGTCGTGCTCTTAAATCGCACACATTGGACTCTCGTACACCGATACTCTCTCCCCCTTCCCAACAAATATATCAGATACATCTCGATGAACAAAATACTATCGCGAGCAGCAATGAAATTGACAAATGGTGTCTCGTAAACAAAAAATAATTTTTGTACGAAATAAATGTTCTTCTCGTGAAATTTGTTAAAGTAAGACGAGTCTGCGAATATCCATCCGTCTTGCCTATAAATCTCAAGAGATATCGTCGCAGAGACCCCGCTCGAAAATGCTCGTCCGTCGAAATTTGACGGACGTGGCGCGCTTGTGTACTTTCCCTCTCGTTAACTCTGCCTGGGTCAGTGATAAGGAAGGAGCGGAGAATCGGAGAGCATCGGGACGTGACGGCTACGCGGTGTCGTCGGCCTCCGATAGCCTTGACACGGTGCACTCGAAGTGTGGACAACGAGAAGGAGACGACGAAGAAACGAAAGAGGCGGTGGTCGATTCCCCCCCAGATGCATCCCGCCAGCGTAGCTACTGCACTCGTATAACGATCTTATGCAATCAGCGCGCGAGCGATAGTTAACGGTTACGAGCTTGGCCGCAGACACAAGAGTTACGAGTACTTTCTCCCTGATATCGCTCTTGTCCTTTCGCATCGCCGAAATTTAGCTCCCGACCCGGAGCGTCCATTTACTCGGGCTGACGCAACTCGAATGTCAACCGCGACGAGAGTTCTTTGTCGCGCGAGTTTCGCCGGGCGTTCTATTAGGATTTCGGCGTAACCGGCCGGCGTTTGTGATCGATGAAAAGATTAAGACGCGAATTCTTTATTATTTTTCTTCCCACATATGCCGGAATATCGTGATTCAATCGAACATTCCTCTACTTTATTCAGTTAACTTGTTATAAAAATGTTAAAAGCGAATTCTCAAACTACTTTGTTATGGAATATTTTGCGGCGTTTCCCTGCTAAAATAATTTGTCTTTTTATTTTTTTTTTGTATTGCATGTATAATTAATAATCACGTACATAGATAAATTAAATTTTTTTACTTAAAATTGATATCAGCATACATTAAATATGTAATTATAAAAGTGAAAGTAAAGAAATAATTGTAACACGATATATAAAACATGACGAAAAGATTTCCTAATACAATTTCTTATATTTGTAAACTCTTTGAGCTTGAATTTCATATCCTTCGGTAATAATTTGATTAGTCATTTTCCTTCACTTTCTAACTCTTAACTTTATAGATATCGTTATAATTGAATTATAAGTTAAGATTTCATTAAAGTTAAATCCACTCGAAATTGAATCAAGAATAAAGCTCTTTCCCTCTTTCTCTCTTTACACACTTCGAATACTATCTGTAAAAACTTTTAACTTTCAGTCGCTTCAATTTTGAACCTAGTAATTAAAGTTTTTCGGCAGTAACGGCAACCGGCCGGATACGTTAAGAACGGCACATCGAAAGGAAGCAGAAATGACGGAAGCGACTGCTCCGTTCGGGTCGATTGACGGGAGTCAGCCGGACAATTAGCGGTTTAGCGATACAATAGATTTGCTTGCAATTGACTCGCGTTCGAATCAACGGGCGTTTGCATCGCGGCCGCCGGTAATTAGGAATTAAAGCGGATGGGATATATCGTCATAAACGCGGCGAGGCGCGCGCGCGCGCATTCGCCGGGGCGCGTTCGCTTTCCACGTGGCGCGGAGGTGACATCCCTAGCATGCCAACGACGAGAGGAGCACCAGGCGTGAGAACACGAGAAACCACTTCGTCCCGCCGTGATAGAATTAATTAGAGGAACGCACGTAAAACGGACGGCGATGCCGCGCGATCGATACCGCGCGCCCCACGACCGATTCTTCATCCTCGCGGACAAATTGATGCAACCGCGCGCTGAACGAGTGTCGCAAAATAAATCATTTCCTTCCCCCCCTCCCCCCCGGCGCGCTTGTTCTTTGAAAATGGATCGCGGCGCTTTTCGATCGAAGGTAATAAAAATATTTTTTGAGAAATATATGCGTTACGTCGGCGCTCGGTAAGAGTGACAAATTACATTAATCCCTCCCGCGAGCCGTTTGTCGATTACGCATTCGCATGACGGAATGTGCGTGCGGCCGACGTATAAGTTTCGCACGTCACGATATCTCGCACCGAGGATGAATGCCTTTTTCGGATCGTTCAATTTTTCTTTATCGCTGATATATTCTGTACGAGGACAAAGAGATCGTCTTAGCGCCGGTGACTTTGTTCTCTCTTTTCTCATGCTAATTCCCACGCGAAGAATCCTAATCGTATGCGTGAATTTCGAAATCAAAATGTACGAAGCGGCGAATGGTTTATATTTAACGAAAAGCTGATGACGATGACACATCGGAATAAAAGGGAAGCGAAAGGAATCGATAAAAATAATTTAAAAATATATAAATGTAATAACAGGATAGTAAAAATGTAAAATTATTTAGTTTGTTAATGGATTATAATTGATGTTAATAAACATAATTAAATCCTTTTTCTTTCAATAAAATGTCATATTTTGGAACGATTCAATGTAATTTGCTGTGAAAACCGCAATTTGCGTTGTTTTCAATAGAAGCTTTCGTAAAAACAAATAACACAAACATGTCACTGCTAATTTTATATCATTTCGCCACACATAAAACGGGGAATTACTTTATGTTCTACAAATAAAAGGCCATTGAATCGGCGGCACACAATTATCAGAGTCATTGGCCTGTTACGATATGCAATTGTGCAGTTAAACTTTCATTTATCCCGTCAAATTACCTCCTTTTTAACGCAAATAATAACAGCGTTATCGCTTTCAACAAAACAAAAAAAAAAAAAAAAAAATACCCCTCGCAAAAAGTCTTTCAAAAGACAAAAACGATATAATACGATATCAAAAATAATAACGCACAAAAATTGATTCGTGAAACTTCATCTCCTTTCTATTTATGCCGTTGCTCTACACGCGTATCGATTTGTATCGGCACGTTGCAGCCAGAAAGGTAAATGGAAATATGATGAATACGGAAAATGTTGATTTTCAGAACGAAACAGTTTTGAAACTGCGCGAAGCACGTCGATTACGTTGCCCGCATTTTTCAGGGGAGGAGGGGAAGGGTGCGAGCAGCGGCAAATAATCGGCGAATAGACGGCTGGGAAATGCTCAGAAAGCCGTGGAAAATATTCCACGAAGCAAATCGATCTCCAGAAAGCAAACACGAATCTATTCTCCGGCCTAGCCGAGAGCGAGGAATTGCCTGGAGCCGCGTGACCGACAAGGCGGATGATGTAGCGTTTCTTCCCCGCGCGCAAAGTGCGATCGATAGCGATAAGTTTCGCACAGACGGAGAATTGAATTCCTAGTCAAGTTTGACATGTCGTAAACTAGAAGAAAAAAAAAAAGAAAAAAAGAAATCGCGCCTCAAATACGTATTAAACGTACATTTGATATCTCAATCCCGCTCGTGCATTCGTCACGTTTATGTATTCATATAAATTATCGCGGACAAAAAATTCCTGAAATACAATTAAAAATGTATAATGTATTTTTGAAAGATACATGTATCAATACGTTCGTAATATATATAACGTGCAAAAATCTGCAGTTATGAAACTTGTTTAATTTCAATTACGCATTGAATTCCTTATTAATTGTTTCTCGGCATTACATAATAAAAAAAAGAGAAAGAAAAAAACTGCCTGGCGGTTTAATGTACCTTCTGCGTATCAAAATTAATGCCTCTGAATATATTACAAAGATGAACGGGGCCGTCGAAACTTCAAAGCTATATTTCTTGAGACTCATACTCGTGAAACTTAACGTAGTTCATTAAAATCTTGCCATTTTAAGCTCGCGATATATCAAAAGTGTTGTACGTAATACTATATGTCGATGTGATCGTCAGGCAATTACTTAAGTGTTAAAACGCTAAAGTGTTCGCTTCGTTCAATAATTCAGAATCGGGGAAGAAGGGGGCCGTGGCTTTGGGCCAGGAATTCGCACGAGACCAGAAAGAGGGAAAGAAAAAAAAAAAGAAAAAAACGAAAAAAAAAAACGGGCGAGTCGAATTTTCTAGCGCCGATAAACGATCGCGTGAGTAAAGAAGTCCGAGGATCGCGTCATCCAGGCGTGCCGGGAATGCCGGTGGAAAAGCTCGGCAGAATTTCAGCGTTGGGTAACCGAGACAAGGGAAGGACAAGGGAGAGGACAAAAAAAAGGGGAAGCTGCGCTCGAATTCCCGCGCGACAGAGAATTCTCACGTGATTCCTCGAGTGGAATTCGATGACGGCGCGGCACGGGTCTGTCGACGCTTGTCGCGTCGACCGCCTGAAGCTCGGATTGCTACATTGGCGATTGGCAGCCGTCCGCCCGACGCGAACCGATTCCGGACCCGCCGACGGATTATCCCGCCGGATCGAGCGATTAAACCCGCGGCGTGAATTTCCGCCGATCGATCGGCGAACTTATCCAATCGCGATCGAACGCGCGGGACCATCGATTTGCTCGCATCGACAAAACGCGCGTCATAATGCACGTGAAATGCACCTCGAGCGCGCACGAGAAGGTCACCGTGCGACTCGCCGACACCGTTTAATAAAACAAGCTCTACCTGATATAACGGCCGCTCTGAACACTCGTTTAGGTTTATTTAATATGTCGCCCACTAAGCGTTCATTGCCTGCGGTGGTTTTTTCCGCGGTTTTTCTCAAAGACCCAATGCCACACGCCCGCCACGCCGATAGCGCCGATAAAATTACGTCACGAGTGCGGTAAATCGCTATTAAATTTCGTCGCGGATAATTCAAGGAAATTCTCCCGCCCGCGAGAAACGTGGAAAATGTATAAGATTGACGCGCGGATAAAAGTAATTATAAAAAGGTATAGATAAAGATCGCAATTATAGAATGTAACTATAAAGGAAAGGATGAGATGGGCGGAAGATGGCGCGGGGTCGCCGACAGGAAGCAGAAAAGATAGATAAAACGGCGAAGAGGTGGAAAATCAATTCCTGTAGCACCTGGACCCGTCGTCTCTTGCTCGATAATTCGTGCGAATGCCCTCGATGCTTACACCTCGTTTGGCACGAGAGGCCTTTCGTCGGGAGCGTCGAATCGTCAAAGTCGACGGAGCGAACGGAGGCCCTCGAGCCCTTCGTTCGAGTTTTTTTCCGAAGAGTGTAGACGCCCACGATAGTGCGCGAAGACGCGCTACTATTTCAAAGGAGAAAAATCTTGGCGAAGAAGTGGCCACTTCATAACGTGTCTTTGCGTCTGCAAAATTTTGCTCTCGTCTATGGAGTGCAATTACGTCTTAATCGTTAATCGAAACATCGACCTCGAGAAACACAAAATTTTTCGATGACGCTTTGATGAAAATTTTCCTCTCACCTTCCTGCCGAAACGCAGCTTATAGGAAGCTCCGACCGTTCGGCAAAACATTTCTAATATTTTATTCGATTGAAATACTGTTATTGTTTCATCAAATTCAATCGCGCTGATAATCGTTGATACTTAAATAAAACTAAAAAGAAAAAGGCTTTAAAATTAAATTATGCGGTAACCTGCAAAACGCAGATCAGAAACATCATTGCGGAATACAAACGTCGTAAACAGTGATCAATATCGAATTGGCAATTTCTAAACCGTCGCTAAAGGAAAAGGTATCGAAATAGCGTGCTGGCGAAAATAAGGAATGCTGGTAGAAATAATTTACGCGTCGTTAGAAATTACTAAGACACTTACGAGCGAAAGGATGTATATCAGAAGTAAGCAGCAGATAAAAGTGGCTTCAACTCTCTCGCAAGGGACCGTTCTTAAAGTGCACGGAGTCGCCGAAGCAGAATCGATTTCTTGATAGACGTGCGCGGTGATTCACGAGCCACAATCTCGCGAAAACAACGACAACGACAACGACGGCGATGGCACAGAGAACAAGTAAAATCTCACCGGCTTAATCCCGTCTTATGAAATTCATTAGCCTCGGTAGATATTTTCTTTCGAAGAACGTCGCGATATGCAACGCTCCGTCACCCATCGTGTTCATCCCACCGAAATACCTCGGATGACACTTCTGTTTTTTACATCCGCAATTTACATCCGTATGTTTAAGAAAAAAAATAAATAAATAAAAAATAAAACGGAGAAAAGTGACGACGAAAAAGAAAGAGCTTTACCGACTCCTCAATTAGTCATGCGATCGTATTATTTTAATTGGGTACTTAATTACATGCAATAAATACAGAGTCGAAACACATAACCGGAAAATGGCTTGATGGTATTGTCCAAAAATGTTTCGCGTGTTAGTGTGTCGCTGCTGTTACCATACTTCGAATGAAATGAGTACACGGCGTGCTCTTGCACGATGCTCTTACGCAAGTTAAATTACCCTCATACGCGGAACAGGCGTGTAACTCTTATCAGTTTTCATGTAGAGTTTTTTTTTTTATATATATAACTTTCGTTTCTTTCTTATGCGGAATATTAAATATAATCTGTATCCGAAAAGAGAGAAAGATAAAACGAATAAATACATAAATTTATATTTATCAGACGTTCAAATCTCTATATTACTATTTTAATAGAAAAAGAAAGCGAGAAAGAGAGCGAGAGAAAAAAGAAAAGACATGGGAGACACTGTTACATTTGCGCTTTTACAGAGATCTTTTATCTTCATTCTCACTAACATGATTGCGCTGGACGATATTGCGCGCTATGCCGGCTTATCGAATTAGAAGGAAAATTTCGGTCGAAGTTTCATCCAGCGAATGTTGCCGCGCCACTGACGATCCGATTTTTTTTTTCCCACTATCCGAGTGTATTTACGCCGGGCGTTTCCCTGCATACGAGTCACAAATCGTTCCCCGTACCTCCACCGACTAGCTCTCATGGCCGCGGCCATAAATCGAGAGGCAATTTGTCCGAACCGGTCACGCTCTTCCGTCCCTCGTGTCTCGTAATAGGTCGTGGCCGGGTTTCATTTATGCCCGGGACCCCTTTGAATTCCGTACCAACTGTAATTCGCGGTTACCAGCTAAGGGCCGATTTCGCGCAGGCGGTTCGTGACCATCTGTCACTGTTTGGCCCCCTTTTACGATTTCATCGAGCGCAGTTAGTCCCCAAGAACTTAATTTGCCGATTAATATATTCATTATTACTCTCTTTGTGCCTTGCCTCCTTGCCGAGTATTTTATATGAAAATAAAACGTACCGTTGAATTCATTATATTTCCCGAAAATGTCTAACGGTGGAAAACGCCCGCAGGTAATAGAAAAAAAAAAAAAAAAACGAGATGCATTTGTCGCCGTGTAATTTACATCTCTATCGGTCGCACACCATCGCGTGACTTTTGGCACTCGAGCCTCACCCCATCCGTCGATCATTCATCTCCACTTTACATTTAACGTACACGTTTATAGGCCGAATTTGCATACTTTGCAACGTAGCCTTGCCTCGATGGATTTTCGAGCTCTTTCCGGCATTTGTCCGTCGGTTACGAAGAGATTGCCGTGGGTACCTTCGCGAGTCCCCCTCCCCCTTCTCCATTTCGTGGCTCTCATTGTTTTGACGGTACACTACGACGCAACACGTCAAGCCGCACGTTAAAGCGTAAATCCCTCCTCCTTTCATACGGCGGCAAATTTGCAATTTGTTTCAAATGTTATATACGCCTGTTTCGTCGCCGCACATCTGCGGGCACAAAGCTACGTCATTAGGCGTAATTTAACGAATCTCGTTAAAATCAATTCCAAGCGATGATCCGCGACGCGGTATCGATTCGTAAGCGGGACGGGTAAAGCCCGAAACTTCTCTCCGCGTGTCGCGCCCCGACTTTCGGATTTCGCGTCGGAGCGATTCGGCTCTAATTGGACTTTCCACTAATGTCGGTGTCGCGCGTAATAAGCAAGATGCATTTCCGCGTCCCGGCGTGCGTTGTGCGCCGCGTTCGTCGAGTCTTAACCGTGACAGATACCTCAATTGTTATATCTGTTCCATAGCGTGTTGCGACACACGCGACGTTCCGGGTAACATTTAGCTTATCCCTCGAGGAGTTGAGCGCCGACTTGCATGACACGGGCATTCAATATACGACGCGGTTGCAGATTTCGGAATGGAAACGCGCGAGCGGAGTGATTTTAAAGATCGGCGTCGTATATTTATTGCGCGCATCGACATAAAGTCTATTTGCGGTTGCCGTGCAACGGGCGCGCAGACTTTTTGCACGTCTGAATTTGAAAGGCAAACGACGGATTTTGCGACACGAAACGGCTCGCATTATACTCGCAATATGCTGAAAATTTGAAATGAAATAACGTTGGCCAATTTTAGAGTTCGCCGTCTAATCGTAGTCGATCGATTGTGAACGGTCATATTATGCGGCCGCGATATGAGCAAATAAACTTCTGCAGCGCAAAAATTATTTGCAATTCTTCATTGCCAGCCGACACAATACGGTATTAAGAAGTCAGCGTAATAGTCGACAACCGGGACATTTAATAATTAACGGCTATCCTGGATGCGGAGGAAGGAAAGGCTACGTATGAAACGTTGCTCGACAGACAATGACGCTCATTACCGTCTGTATCGGAGTTGCCGTCCGCGAGTCTTCGTAACGAGTACCGGCGGCAAGTCGCGATTTTCAGGGCGATAACCTAATAATCCTGCGAAAAGATCGTTCGCCGCGCAGAACGAAACGTCGGATGCAGATCCGCATTTATTCCTACGAAATTCGTACGCGCGCGTATGCGTATTGCGCAAGTAAATCTAATTACCGCGCTCATACATTGCAATCCTCAGTCGTGTAACAGAAACAAGATGGAAACGAGTACACTATGCAAAAAGCCTTAAGAAATCAAAATGTGTCGCAAATTAAATTTAAATTATTATTATCTTTTCTTTCTTTCTTTTAATTTATGAATTAATTTTTGAACGTTTAATAGCATTATGGATTATAATTTTATGTTTAGATTGTATTTAAAAAAAATAAGCAATAATTCTTTCCCCGCAACGATATTGTAAGTACATAGAAAAACATAAACAGGAATTGATTTGTTCAGTACTGACCGTAAATACGAGTTTAACCTGTCGGATTTACGTTGGCTCTGTTCGGTCACTCTGTCATACTGTTTCTAGCGGTTTCCTCCGTTTGCTCTACTCGTTAAACTGCATGTGTAGCGCTTCGTTATGTATTTGTGTAACTTCTAACGAGGGCGACAACTTCCTAGATTACTGTTTGGTTCCATACATTTAGTTTCATCGATCAAACAAATATGATAGAAGCTTTTAAATAAAACCGCAAGTTCTGCTAAGCTCGCACTTTCGTTCGACCCGCGTATCTTTAATATAAATCTGCTACAAACGCAAGCCCTAATAACGACAACAAAATTTCGAAGAAATATACGAACAATTGTAATTTTAATTAAATCTTACAACCGATGTAAGTTGTAGAAATTTCAACAATTATTATAAAGTTCCTCCACAATTTTTTAATGCCAGAAGCTTAATTTTATAAAGTTGGAACATTAAACTTTAAACCATATTTCTCTGTAAACTAAATTTTACTTAATTCCAGTGATAAGTATTTCTTTCTAAAACTTGGCTCGAACAATTTCTTCTTTAATATACGACGTTATAACCCCGTCATTGGATATACCATTAATTTTCGCTAATGAGAAAATTCTTTCTACTTTAAAAGCTCCGTAAAGATTGTTTTTAGAAACGAAAACGGTGAATCCGGGATGCTGCAAGATCGCGCATTTCAGTCCCTACGTAACGATGCATTATATTTGGCATTGAAGAGCCGGGTTCTGAAAGCAAAGTGGCGGTCGTTGATCCGAGAAGTAGATCGATCATATCGCCCGAGGGTCAGTTTCAATTTTTTTTTTTTTTCTTTTTTTTCTTTTTCTTTCCGTCGAGAAAATCCCGCGGTCTTAGGCACCGACCGGTTTTCACCACCTGACCGTGAGGCACGTAATGTTACATCACGTACTTGTAGCATCCCGCTGCTCGAGAGAGATTCCATCGCCCTTTCTCGATGTCGACGATACATGCATTTTGCAACTCACTTCGAACGTACACAACTCCGTCGATCAACAATGCTCGCTATTTATTCGTTGCTCACGTATATCGCGAAAAACCCGGTTAGGGGCAAGGAAAATCAAGCTCGAGATATGTGCCTCTTACACAGGCTGGATTTATCTAATTATCATCATACAGCGCTTGCCGAGATGAAGGCTCGTTGCCTCAAGGCGACAAAGTATGCCAGAAGACGTATCAATCCTTGTGCTAATGATCAAGATAAAATCTTTAATATTTTGCAAACCAAGCGTTTGACCTAAATGTCATGCGTCCCTAAAGTAAATAGAGTTCCTATATCGAACGTAAAAGTAATTCCGATGCTATTAATTAAAAATTCCTTAGATATACAGAAATTATTCTAAGCATTTTACAAATTTTTTTTTCCAGTTTTATATTCTATGCCAAATAAACTTTTGCGCTATGTGGCAAAATTATGTAATACGTTCACCTTACAGACTGCAGGAATTTAGCGTACGCGAGGTGCAGGGTCTGCGCTTATATGTATACATACAAGAAGGTAGCCATCCTATCATAACTCATACTAAAACCGTTTTAGGATTGTAATACAGTCTGACTTTCACTCGAGCGAGGCACCAGGTTCGGTCGGCAATTCCGCGTTTTAAGAGGCGGTCCACTTTTACGCGTTTTACAATTATCGCGCGCGGAGCGCCGAGATAGTTGTGAACTTTAGACATCAGGCAGTCATCGACTATCAGGACGCTCGGCGATCGGAATCACTCCGAGTTTGCAAACGACGCATTCCGAGGGGAACGCACGAGTTAGCTCAAAGCGAGCGCGCACGATCGGTACGCATTTGCGAACTTCCAAACGCGATTACACAAATGCTGCATACTAATGTCGCGTCAATGGAGTATGTAACGAGAGATTATGTGCACGCGCGTTGATGCGCGCGCTGTCTGCTTCTTCGCGCTCCTCTTCGCGACGGGGACGACAGAACTCATTAATTTCTCTCTCGAGTACGTTCGACCTTGATTCCGAATACCCAAGCCGTCATTGTCTATCCGAATTACTCGTGTCGACCCATCGCGCGGTTCGATGAGCTAATCGAGCGCGAAGAGGTCAGGCATGTCCGAGCGGACATCGGCAACGGTGAAAGGCCAGGAAGGCCTTCGCCTTCTACAGAATATCTCGGTTGCTTTTTACGCGGCGATCGAGAGTAAAGTGCGAGCGACAGTCACGCACGCGAGACGTTACCTCGCCGGCGTAAAAAAAAAAAAAAAAAATCGTCACTGAGCAACGATTCATTATCACTCCGCGCATTGTCCCTCGAAGCCTGATTAAACGGATGCGAGCCAAGTATTAATACAAGTAGAAAGTGTAGAAAAAAAAATAAAAAAACAAAAAAAAAACGACGGCGAATCATCTTCCTTCGACTTTGCGCAACATTTTCTCGATATTGAATTAATATTGATATTATATTAATGCCAATGCCGACGCCGAACCTATCAGAATATTGATCTGCTATTATCCGCGCAACTCGATTTATTAGCTAATTAGCAATGACTATTTTATTGAATACGACTGCAATTATTATCATTATCACTTTATGAATAATCTCAGACGGCTATTACGATCGCTATCGTTCCGCGCGTCTGCGCGCGTATTGTCTTCATAGCCATTTTGATTTTAACTTAACTCAGTAAACGTTATTAATTTTCCGTCGTGCACGGTGTTATTGTCTATTAATCTTGTTCCTCGGCCATGACTCTGATTTGACATACAACGTCATCGGAAACGTGTATTCTCAACGAAATCGCGGCGATCGGCGGGCGAGGCAATTGTTGCGCCAAGAAGGATTATCAGGAATAGCAATTTATTTACGTGATCTCTAATAATAATAGGACGGTGTCCTGGCGAGTGCACGTTGCCAAGAGATCACTCGGAGATAAAAATGCAACGAAGATGTTTATCTCCTCGCGTGGGACTTGCACAATTTCGCGCCGGAGCAACTATCTGTGTACGCATTGGCCAACTCCCTCGAGCGAAGCTTTCCTTTTCTATCTAGCCAATTTTCACTTTCTTGACCGGCGTCTATAATTGGAATCGATAAATAAAAGATTTCGTCTTTTCAAGCCACGAACAATTCCCCAGTTTAGCTCTTTTCGAGGATAATAACTTGGATCAACAATGTAAAATAGATTACATAAACGATGCTTCACGTTTCGTATTTCACTTTGAATAGATTACGTCATAGCTTCGGCGTCGGGTCGAGAAAGTAAAGAATCGCGGAATATTGAACAGGCAAGGAAAATATTTAATACCATTCTAAACGAAATGGAAAATCTCAAACGCGTGTAAGCGCGGCGATCAAATTTCGATTCGCACGGGAAGGAAAGTCTTTGGCTCCAAATTACAACCGATCCGGACCGACGATCCCATTTTCGAAACACCTAGCGCAAGTGTGATTTACTCACGCGAGAGCAGGGAATGAGGCCGGATGGGTTAATATCAAGAAAAAGTCGTCGGCACGCGTGTTCGGACTGAAGAAGCGTCTCCCGGCTGGAGAACGTCTGTCCCAGGGTTTCCGGTCCAGAGAGCACGATTTGCCGCGCGATAATTACTACCGCGCCGAGAATACGAACGGAGATTCCGCAATCGGAGTGCCGTTGCGCCCGGGGGCTACGTTCTCCTTCGAAAAGGTAAATATTCCGTGGACGTCGCGCGATTATCTCGGCTGATGAATCATCGCCGCTGTTTCCCGCCAACGAGGTCGCAGCGTTTCCACACACGCCATTCCACCCCCCTACGTCCTAGAAGGTGTCGCGAATGTCGCGGCTCCCGCGAAGAGGGCCCCCTCGATCTCGAGGGACGGGCCGCCGCCGGGTGTCGAGATAAGCGTCTGCCGTCTCGTTATCGCGCGGCCTAAGAGAGGGTGGGGAACCAGTCGTCTGGAACGGCGACGGGGATTTTAGTAGCCGACGGTGACGGTGGTGGGCACGAAAGTCGAGTTTCGTGATCCAGAAGAAGAACACGCGGGGGAAGGAAAGACGGAAGGGCGGGGGCTTCAGCCTCGAAGAAAGGCAGGAGCTATAAAAGACCCGGCGAGCCCGACGATGGACATCAAACACCTCCGACATGAAGGTACGTAGAAGCGGATCCTATCGCGAACGCACGTCTCGTTTACGTTAATACGCAATATATTAAATTAGTCGAGCGCACTTACGGCCGCAGATTAATTTCTTGAGACTGTTAAGGCTCTCAAATCTGATCGTTCTCTTGTTGCAGGTGTTCGTAGTAACGTTCATGCTGGCGCTCGTCGCCACCACATACGGTGAGTACAATGGGAGCTTATGGAAACGACGGTCGGGGGATTACGATGGGGTGACCCGCGTGTGAAGTGTCCGTGGCGTTTTTAAACCCTTTCAATACCAGAACCCGAAAAAGTGATTGCAACTGATTGCGAACGTGCCAATTCGCCGTGCCGTACACAAACGTGAAAATTAATCTCGTCCATTTCATCTTATTTTTTTTTAAATACATATAATATTATAATTTATTTTGCGTAGCATGACAAAAAGACATCATAAGCGCAAAATAAATTAAAAATTTTAAAAAGGATTAAAACCTGTCTGTATTTGTCCATAAAATTATGTCCGTATTTTTTTAAATAACAATAATTATTAATTATTAAAAAAAAAAAAAAATTTTTGCAGAGAGAAATTACTTATTGACGTTGTTAGCTTGGTAACAATTATAATTTGAAATAATAAGCCACATCGTTATTTGTATTAACGAGCAAACTGAATAAGCGTGTACGTGCACTTACATTTTATAAATTACACTCGTTTCTTTATGACTTATGTGATTGCAACTAGTTGGGTTAGCGATATTAAACGAGCCCATAAGATTTTAATCCAAGAGCAATTTGTACTTGCCTCCTGCCCTTTGAGATGGCTTACACAATCGGCGGAATGCAACCAGTCTCTTTGCTGTAGCAATCGCAAAACATCTTGTGGCAATTTGCGGGCCAACGTGAACGCGCGTAGTCAGCTGGTACCGAGCCTCACAGTCGCCCAAAGAGCGCCGATAAATTGCACATCGCGTAAACCTACGAGCATTCGGTCCTTTTACGAACCGCACCCGGTTATCTAATCGAAAAACCGGAATTTTCCAGCAAAAAGCAATGTAAAATTAAATGCGTGGTCTCGAAAATTATAGGTGGTTACATAAGCAGCGGTGGCGGCGGCGGCGGATATGGCGGTGGTGGATATGGCGGATTCGGTGGCGGTAGCAGTGGATGGAAATTCGGCGGCGGCGGCGGTGGTGGCTACGGCGGCGGAGGTGGCGGCTGGAAGCTGGGCGGTGGAGGATTCGGCGGAGGTAGCGGGGGATACGGCGGTGGTGGAAAGATCATCAAGGTGATCACGCTCAGCAGCGGCGGCGGCGGAGGGTACGGCGGCGGGTACGGCGGCGGGAGCAGTGGATGGAAGCTCGGTGGCGGCGGAGGATATGGTGGCGGTAGTGGATATGGTGGTAGCAGCGGCTGGAAGTTCGGTGGTGGAAGCAGCGGATTTGGCGATGGATATGGTGGCAGCAGCGGATGGAAATTTGGTGGTGGAAGTGGCGGGTTCGGCGGCGGTAGCAGTGGATGGAAATTCGGCGGCGGCAGCGGCGGCGGCGGATACGGAGGCGGCGGGTACGGCGGCGGCGGCGGCGGAGGTGAGATATTTCCTCGTATAATGTTAATGTCGTTAATATTATTACACGATCGATCAACGGGGAACATCGAAGAGTAATTCGATATAAATCATCTTGAATTTCGGAGAGAACCGGTCGAGGTGATCGCGGAAATCGGAACTTTTCCCTTGGAAATAGGTATATTACCGCGTAACTTTTACTTTATTTTCTCCTCAAATTATATTATTTGAATTATAATTATCGCGCTTTTTTTTAATTAAAAAAAAAATTTTTTTTTTTGAAGTTTATTTATCGCGCATTTCCAGGCCGGGAATAATGGTCACCGCAAACAATCGATGTTAAAATTTATTTTAGTTAATTTAAATCAGAAGAAGTTAAATCAACTTAATGAGTAAAGTATCAAGTTAAATCAACTTAATGAGTAAAGTATCAATCTTGAAAAATGTACGTCTGAAGTTTTAGATTATGAAAATATGATTGTGGATCCTCATCCGTCTCATGCACGCGATGACATTTATATCGAGTTTGAGTTACTTAATCCATTAATATCGGTAATCCTCGCAACTCGTTTTAATTTATACAGTTAATAAATCATCCTTTACTTCGGAGAGAACTGTCAAGAGGATAAGCTATGTAAATTAACTTTCTTTTTGAAAATTTATCATCGTGCAATTCTCCTATTCTTTTTTTATTATCTCACCACGCACAGTCCGGCATTAACATACATTTTAAGCTTATTCATCGTATGAATTAAACTTTCAGGCTGGTGGTAATACTCTCGATGTTCATGAGCAAACGGACCAAAATTCGCTCGCCGATCGTCCGTGAATATCTCGGCCATAAGTATCTATCGTCGTCGATAAGGGAAATCAGTTCGCGCACGACCCTTCCTACCCTTCGATCTTCGTCAAACTGGGAGGTGAAAAAAAACAACGTCAAAATCGGAACAATATGCGAGGCAGGACCAGGAAGTTGTTCGGTATACCACCGCATAAATTCGCAGGAGAAAGCACCACAGCGTGGAACGCACGGAGCACCCTCTTCGTTATCCTTTCCTACCAAAGTACAAGGAATATCTCTTGGAAACGGAGAACGATATCGTCGCCTCGCTTCCGACCATTCAAACTTGTCGCCGTACCGTCTAAGCGAAACGACTTTCTTCTCGACGGCGCATTTTCTCTTCGCGTTTCGCGCCGCTCGCCACCCGTTCTTACTACCTACGCAATCCGGAAAATCGGCGAACGTTCCATTCACGAGCGAATCGTGCGCCCTGATATTTCAATTCCGCTTCCACGTATGAACATTCGCCCACCTTATTCCCCGTTTACTTTAACCCACGCTCCCCTCCGAGGATCGGAGGCGGCAGAATAAGACACTTACCCCCTTCAACGGCACCGTCACTCACCCCGTTACAGCGCGGAACCCGTGTAATTCCGGGTATTATCTCGGATGCTGAGCACGAGCGAGCAAATGTGATAAAAAGAAGAAAAAGAAGAAAAAAAAAAAAAATTGTAAAATCACACCCCCGATAAGATGAAGCCCAGTGATTCCACGCACACTACTTTACTTTCCCTTCATCGTCTGTACCACCCCGTTTGACTTAACGATTCACAATAAATGAGTCATATTGACAGAATGATAATGTGTTAATCTCTATTTTTTTTAATATTACGTTTCCCCAGGCAATCGCTATAACCCCCGTTTTTCAGAGAAATATTTTTCGAAACGCACACACGCTAGGAGGAGATAAAAAATTGCACGTGACTCTGCCGCTACCGATTCCCTATCGATTTATGTATCCGCGGTGATCTTGCATAACCGGGGCGAAATTAAAACCGTAAACGCCCGGCGGACTTCACTGAGAGAGATATTGCCGAACGTATGAATTTATTATCGCTACTCGGGCTATTACGATATTGCGTGCCGTCGCGTAAATATCACGCGTATTTAGACGCAATTTTTTTTCCTCCCTCACACGACATAATGCTCGTGGCCGAGAAAGATGGTGCGTAAAAGTTTCATTAATCCGCGGCCGTTCTATCGACTAATATTTATCGAAATAGTTTAAAACTCCGCTTCATTCATACACAGGCCAGCGCACAATCACAATTTTTTTTGCTTTTTTTCTGTACATTTAACGTCGCATATTACAAATACCAGGCAGATATTCCGCGCTTTAATTCTCTGCATAATAACGACTGTACCACGTGAAATTTTATTCGAACTCCAACCTTTAGTCAACGCACGACTAAATGTCCGACATTTGCCGCAACATGTTTTTCTTTTTTTTTTTTTCCTTCTCCAGCTATGCAATCTCCGCGTCGGAAATTTCATGATTTTGTAGCCACGTTTAATTTTATATTATTACGTATACGCGGTGGATAAAAAAGAATCTATTCTACCGGACATGAAGGGGAAATAAATGGGATTGGCCTAATTAAGGAGCTGCATAATGCGCAAGTGTAACGTGTGGCTCAACGTGCCAGGATAAACGCTAAGAGACACGTACACACACAATAAGTTTTCTCCGCGGCAGTTGCGTGACTTCAGCATAATAGCTGTGCAAGTAATATCACGGTAATTACATTCTACTCGCGTGTCCTGAAAGCAAGGCGACTCGATTTGTCGCTTAACACTATTACCGCGAAAGCGTGCGCCGCGTTTCGTCACCCTTGTACCGATCGCCCTTAACGCGCATAATTATCGCCGTGTAATATTTTAACGTGTAATATAAACTTTGTTTTCTCACACTTCGGCTATCTGCACCGTGAGATCGTTATCCGTGTACGCGAGGGAAATTGCACCTCGATGCTCTTTTAATGACTACGTTGCTTTATGTTTTAATGACTCGGAGATATTCCTGCGCATCGCCACCGACAATATAATAAAATTAAACTACGCGTCGACCTCTCGCTAAAAGGATACGCGCGTAATAGCACTCTTAAGTTCTCACTGCGATAAAATAATCTGGGTCGGAAAGAAACATCGTCGACATTGAAACGCTACCTTGAAGTAGCTATTTTAATTTTGCTCCCCGCTCGAGAAACTTAGACTTAATTATTCTCATTTTCTAATCCGTCAAAAATCGAACATTGCAACGTCTCTTCACGTCTCTCAACGTCTCTTCAAGACAGACGCAATTGCTATCTACTAATAAGCAAGCCTGTGATAACGATGATGCGCGATTCGGCAACTGCGAATCTCGCTTAAGGTCAGCAGTTTGTATTTGCACGACTAGTGCCTTTCGGATGAACTTTAATACGTCCTCTAGCCCCTATTATTCCCTATCCTCGTCGGCTGCAGCAGCTCTCTCGAGGCAGTCTCCGAATGAAGCACGCTCGCCACTAATTGGATCCTCCAGATCCGCGCTTTGATTAATTATGGTGAAGCGTATTCGTCTTCGGTAGAATGGCGAGTGAGAGATGCTCTTGCGCGAACGGTATTCGTCGATATCGCTTTTTATTCACGGCCCGCGACGCGATTCTGTTCTTTTGTGATTCACGCTCGGTGCACGTTTTCCTCGATCGCATTTGCGCGTTCCGCTCGTCGCGAAAAAGAAAAAAAAAAAAAAGAAGCGATCCTCACTTTTTCCCCCTGGAATCCCTCTAACACACGTGCAATATTCGGTTAAATATTCCACCTCGGTTTACACACAGGTGCCCTATTTTCCGTGCTTTATGGCCACGCACATCAGATATGGCGGATTTTATATAAAAGCTTGAAATCTCTATTCATTTTCAATAAAAATGACTATATGTCCGTGCGTAAAAAGAAAGAATTGAAAGAGATCACGTTTTATATACATATATGAAAGAAACATTATTTTTCATATTCAATATGAAATGTATATTAAAGTACTGCGTTTTATTTATTAATTTTCTTGGCGCCGAAAAATGTTAACGAGCAATTCTTCGCGCGATCAAAAATATATTTGCAAAAATTATTTCGACGTAGAAGTGATATCTCTTCTCAATGTTTCCAATTACCTTAAATCCGATCGATTATTACGACGCTTAGCAGTGGTTACATTAACGACATGTTCGACGCTCATTCGGCCGGTTGGCCAATTACATTTCGTGTGAAGGGTCTTCAGCGTAGACGGCTGGGCTACATCCACGGGCCCATAAATTTATTGGACGTTGATGACTGCGCGCGTAACAATCGGCTGACGTTACGCGGCAGGTAATAATCAGGCGTCGATGATGCCGGAAACAATATGTGTATCGATACCGCGTTTTACAAAATTTTTCATGCGCCAAGATATATATAAAAAAATTTTCGTGAAACTTTAAAGAGAAAATAGAATTTATTGAATAAACTTTAAAAAAAAAAAAAAAAAAACAAGAACAAAAAAGATATTAGTGCATTTTTCAAACGCTTCAAATAGAATAAAACTTTTATATACAGCGTAAAGAAGACGCGAGTGAAGAGTGTAGCATTAATATCTGCGATAAACTTTCATACTTTATATATGGTCCAATCTTTAGATTTTTGTTCTCTTTTCAAGAGCACTTTCCTCAAACTCCCTGTTACTTAAAGTGAAAGAAATATATGTTCATCCCGCGAAAGAGGGGAAGTGGAAGAGAAAATAGCTTTGGGGGCGGCCGTGAAAAGAAACGGAAAACTTGACCTCGCGCGATACTTCGGCAACAGTTTAGAAGTCTATAATGTCATCGTTACTTCCTCGAGAGTGTGCGCGCAGCAGCCGGTACCTTGTACCGGCAGTGATACCGCCGACAATTCTATCCCGGTTAATGGCCATCGATGACGACGAGCAATTAAATTAGCGCGGATTACGAGACGCACGATGGGCGCGAAATGAACGAGAGGAAGGAGAGAGAGAGATGAGGTGGAAGGGAGAAGGGTCACGAAGGATAGAGAGGTCGTGGATATAAATTTAGGCTAGGCACACGGCTAGGAACGGCACGATGTTTCATACACATCTGTGCCGCGCGTGCGATCATCCCCTCGTCTATCTCCGTCTCTCTCTCTCTCTCTCTCTCTCGTTGCTTTCCCATCGTCTCTCTTTCACGCAATCTCTCTCTGCATTTTCTCGCTTCCTCACCTTGCCCAGTTCGCGTCCCACCTCACTCTCGCCCGCTTTCAATCCAGTCGTCCATTTTCGCTCTTTCTCTCTCACCCGTTTCACCCCCTGTCGCATACACGTTCACTACCCCCGGCCGGCGAACACTCACCGTGCCAAACCCGAATCGACCTGACGCTCTCTGTAGCCGATTACAAATCTGACCAATTAGGCGCACGCTGCGCCTGCCGGATCGGAATTGGCGAACGTTCCGAGGGCGCCAACGCCAGGAGCGCGCTCTCTCTCTTGGAGGATCGCTACATCCCAGCTCGAACAGCCTCCAACCATGCACTATCGCGCCGTGTTCGCCACTCCTTCTGGCCGCTCGGGGATTAATATTAAATGCAACGTCTGCGAGACCTCGACTTTGATCGGGAAACGCGGCTAATTAAGGTCCACCTGGTGCCCCACCTTACCGCCATCCTGTTTTCAGGTTCGTTAAGCCGCACCTTTGCCTCACGGGCAAATTTTCAATTACAAATCTTTGTACATTATGCTCCCTTTTGCGTAACAAATGCGGAATTAAATCAAGCTAATCGGGTATCCGCGAAAAAGGTATTGTTTAAATAAATAAATTGTCGACATTTCTCCAACTGTACCTAACTTCGTAAATAATCGCGTTCTCCAATTTTCGTGGCTATTACGCGAATTAACGCGGGATATATATTTTTCAAAGTTCTTCTTTCCGCCCGCTGCGTTTGAAAAAAAAAAAATTATTTTCCTCCTCTAATCAAAATTTTATCAATTCACCCAATGAATAAAAGATTTAATTTTCCGTCGTCAAACCGAGTAGGCATTATGAATATTGTTCGCTTCCTCTATGGTGATATATTAAACTGCTTTTCAATATTTCGTTGAAGACAAACGGATCATTGATCGCGCTGTTTTCCCACGTCCGAAAATTCGGATACACGCGCAACATACAGTCCGACTATAATTTATTATTCGGTGTTGGACTTCCAACACCGCGGTCGCGATCCATACAAGTTGCTCACATACATACATACATGCATACTAACGGTAGTTTTGCACAAAAAAAAAAAAAAAAAAAAAAAAAACAAGAGAAAGAGACAGAGAGAGAGAAGAGATGAAAAAACCGAGCGAGATGAACAAAATGCGAAATGAAAAAGAGGACTACATACCCCAGAGAGAAAAAGAGAGAGAGGAACAAAGAATGGGGGAAAATACCAAAAAAAGAGAAACGCCAGCGCGGTCGTGTCAGTGTTTTATTGCCGGCGGATTTGTCGTATTGACCGATACTCGCGCGAGGATGAGAGGATGAGGAAAATCGAAAACGAGAGGGGCGAGAGTGACACTCGTCACCCACCGATCGATCAAATCGCCCGAATTGGATGCCCCGAGAATAATTTTCAAGGAAGTGGCCGCGAGGACGCGCGTGTAGTAAACCCGAGAATTGAGCAACAGCTGCTACGCTATGGGCGGGATAGAGGAGGAAAAAAAAATATCGGAAGGTCCAAGACCACAAAAATTTTAAGAAACGTCGATTAAAGTGTGCCAAAAGCTACTTCGTGGATTCCGAATAACTTTCGATACTCGTTCCGCGGCGCGAGCGCACCGTCTTCAACTTGTCAGAGTTACGTTCGAAGTTGCCGCACTTAGGACAGAAATTTATTATCGTCAAGTAATGACGTAATTTCTCTCGGCAAAGCGGCGCACCGGCGAGAAGTTCCGGCCCCGAGTTATTTCGCGCGAAATCGCCTCGAGGATTTCGACGTGTTTCGCGAAGTTACGGAAACGCGCTTGCAAGTAGACCGCGCGGGAAACGGAGCTCCGGTAGTTGTATCGCGGCCGACGGACGAACGGGGGGACGGCGATGTAAAAATTACACGCATTTCCATCTGCGAGCGATACCATCAATCCACAAGTCTCAGGAATAAAAGAACGACGGAATGAGTCCCGCTGTGAATCGTCCGTTGATTCACGGCTCGCGTTCCCCACAGTGGTCTCTCTTTTCTGTCGAACGCGGCCCTCATTCCTCCCTCTCGTTCGTCCGAGCCCCGCGAACACACGGTTCTTTCTTTTGGCGCGAGGGAGAGTGAAATTGCGGATAGAAACCTGCGAAAATCTCGTGAGAATCACTCACGCGGGGTGAAAAGATCGAGACACTCGAAGACTTTTGTTTCTACTCGACAACGCGCAATATAATATGAAACGAAAAATTAATATTACGTTATTAATATAATATTAGACTGAGAAAATCTATTTTTCATTCGTAAAAAATTTTTTAGCGACGGGTATAATCGGAAATCCAAAAATAATGGCAAAAGGAGGTCGACGTCTGGCAACCGCTTTGGCGGCCAATCGAAACGTGTCGAAGTGACATTCTAGTCGTCCGCCAATTGCGGGTTTAAAAGGAAGATGAGAAAGAAAGAGAAATAGAGTAGATAGCAAACGGAACGTGAACGGCAAAAGAGAAAAAGAGATTTTTAATGTTAGTTGAGTCCAAGTTCGACTTGAATAGCTGACGTTTCTCATCCTTCGGAGAGCGTCGCTCTTTAAACGCCGGAGATCAGCGAGACCTCGACTGCAGTTTCTATCCGCGTTATGACGGAAGCATCCGAGGCCGGGAGAATGTAAATCTTGCGTCAACGGCGCACGGTCATCGCGCTTTTCTTCGTTACGTGATATTCTCCCGCGTTCGATCGATCGTAATAGGCTCTTTAACCGAAGTGTGTCAAGTACCATAAAGATAAAGAAAGACGGATTTAATATAATAAACTCGCTTTTCCACAGCAGGGCGCTTACAACAATTTAACGTGATATTTATTTCGATCAATATCAACCTAGCCAATTTGCAAAATCTCAAAAAAGATAATCGTACATCGTTCTGTCATACATTTTCGGCGAATGTAATTCTACGAAAATATTTTGTATCAAGTTACGTAGAAATATATATATATCTATATATTTTAATTTTTGTAACTGGAAATAGAAGTAAAAGAAATTCTCATTAAACTTCACGGTAAATATTATTTTTAAAAAATGCGAATTGCAAAATATTTTTTACATGATTCGTGAATAAAAAAAAGAAAGAAAAAAAAATGTAATCGTGACGGACATTTATAGGCGCAAATTGTAATAAAATTTAAAACTGAAACAACAAAGGAAAATTCTCGCACGTTTGGAACGTAAATAACGCGGCGCGCTATATTCGGATAGATTTATTTAAATTTGATACAGATTGAGAAAAGGCCAGGTCGAAATTAAAATAAAGAAGCAAGTTTCATTGTTTTAATAACGCGGATCTTTTTTTTAAAAAAAACTAAAAAAACCTAAGTGCACGCCACGCGCGCAGTTTTTCAGAAAATTTTAATTTATGCGCGTCATTATAATATCTTTATGGTAATTACAATCGAGTGATCAACAGGGTGTTGTCAATGTACTTACATTTGTAGCTTCGATCTAGAGAGAGCACTTGACGTTCGCGCGTAAAAAAGTACACTTTGCATTTTTACAATTTATCGGAAAAAAAAAAGAATCAACAGGGGGATTGCCGGTGACGAGACGCAGTTTACTTTCGATGCAGTCGAAAAAGGAACCGACGTGGCTTTCGTCGTTTCGTTCGCGCACGGTCGCGGGCACTTAAGGCACTCATCTTCCGACGATTCAAATTTTAATTCAATTACGAAAACGCAACGAAGGCCGCGCTTTTTTTTTGTGTCTCCAGCAGCCCATTCTTTTCCCTTTGCAGCCCTTGACGTTCCCGTTCCCGGCCTACCACCGTGTTGCGTCCCTACAGCAAAATCTAAATTTAATTATGACCCTTCACGTAGCCGTTTTAGCACTCACACCATCGTCCGTGGCCTATCTCCCTCTAGCATCGTCCGCATTCGACGAAAAAGAGTCGCGGGGTCTCATCTTTTTCTTCTCCCCTCGTATCGGAGTAGGGTTGGAAAAAGTACTTGAAATCTTAAAGAGCATTTAATGCTCCCATTAGCCCTCGGATCTTTTCATCCTCACCTAGTCAAATTTGTCGCCGATAATTTATTATCGTTTCCTCTAAGCTCGAAAGCAGCCCAAAGTGAAAAGAATCGTACACGTTGTGTCACGTGTCGGGCTGGCATTATATGACAATCATATTTATCAGATTTATTATATTTTAAGTCACAATGTATTTTTGCGAGTGCTGTCCTGACGAAATAATCTTATTACGTTTTCCGACAGATTTATTTTTAACCGCGCAAAACCATCTCGTTTATCTCAGATCTCATTATCGTTGCGGGGTGTAATTAAAATTATTGAAATTTGGAAGTTTGACATTTCAAGAAAGTTCGTTCGACTTTTCCGCGTATTTTCACGAACAGTATTTCTTTGGAAGTTGCAGCGCGAGCGATTATTCTTTGTGTTTCTCAAGCACAGCGCTCCTTTAAATGCGCGTTCAATATTCGTAATGAAGAACTGTACCTACTTCACAGTTTTCATTCATTCATCGCGAAAAGTCTTTGTCCAGCCCTTGTCTTTCTTCGTTTCGAATTCGCGAATCTTTTTCTCTTCTCGGTCTTGCCTCTTTCTTTTTCTTTTTTTTTTTTTGTCTTTCCCACCCACTTTCTTTCCTCCTTTTTTCCCCATTTTATTTATCTATTCAGCCATCTTGCTTCGACATCGATTCCCCTCGAGACCCTCGTAGCTTCCACGATAATTAAACTAATACCAATTAAACGTACCGACGACCGTTAATTAATGGTTTCTGTACCATTCGAGCGCAGCTCGCATCGCCGCCATGCTGTTTGTAATATTGCGTTATGCGAGCGCGAGTTTGGGTAGCTACTAATTTTAATGCGGTGCGGCCACTCTCAAGCGATACAGATTACGTTTCCTCGCGTAATATTTACATAATTTCCTTTCTCGATTTTGGTCCGCCTAATAAATGCCGGCTGCATGACTTATTTAGCCCGTAAACGGATTAATTTCTCGAATACCCGGTTTAAAACAAAAAAAAAAAAAAAAATTAATAAATGGAATTGCTTGCAACTTAAAACGCTTATTGGTAAACACATATAAAGCTTTGTACGTGCCGTAATTATTTGGTAATTATACGCGTAATATTACATAAATATGCACGGCGATATAATAATATTTCAAGTGTCGCAAATACATTTCTAAAGTGTTTTATTACGAACGGTCGATAAATGTTAAAAACATTTGCGCGTTCTTTTAATTTGTGACTACTTAAACGTGCGGGACATTTAAAAAGTGCATTTAATCTTCCGCCTTTGCGCCCGAAATGTACCAGGTTTAATGCCGAGACACTTTGAATGCCAGGAATCCGAGTGAGAGACAATAAAATTACAAAAATCTGGATCGGTCCTCTTGATACGACCTGGTATTTAACGTGATAGAACAGGGTATTCTAATTAAACGGTACACGTCTGACCTACGAATGGAATGCCAAGACCGGCATCGATTACCTAACCAATTTGCGATGGGACTCGCTGCCTCTCTGTCTCCCTTCGAGTCAGTTTCCGTGAATCTCTACGAGGAAATGCCACGAATGCGGCTATGTCTCGCACTTAAGATCGAAGAATGCAACGACGATGAAGTCGAAAGACCGATAAACTGACGGAAGTAGTCGCGATAAGAAGAAAAAGCTTCTCGTGCGAGTGGACTATTAATTTTACAGCTGAAAGAGGAAAAAGTAAAAGAAGGCTTTATATTACTTTTTTTTTTTATATATCAGTAGAAAGCACAAAGTGTATAAGAAATCGAATGTTTAAGAATACAACTTATTATCTTAATTTTTTATTTTTTGATTGTCAGAATGTAAGTTCAGCCGCGTGTCTTGCGTTAAAGAAAGCAGTTTGAAAGAAAGCTACGGCTATGATCCACTCGATATCTAAGATCGCGAAGTCTTGCAACGGAAATAAAAAAAGCAAGGCACTGTTTGCCCAAGTACCAGTTTACGTCGGTCGCAAGCCGCAACATATCCACTGTGCATTCTCGTAGACGGGTAGAATTAAGTAGCGACGCGTGCTTCTTGACGGCTCTATGCTCAGGCCCTTAATTCGCTCCTCGAGAGAACGTGACCCGGGGATAAATTTGAATTTGCGCAAACTGCACTTGCCTCTTCACGACGAAGAGACTCAAAAGGGAAAAGAAAGAGCGAGAATCGACGACGAGTAGACGAAAGAAGAGAAACGGAGGAAGAGGGAGATTATGACACGAGACAGAAAGAGAAAAGCGAAGAAAGGGAATCGAGACAACGACCTTAATAGCCGGTACAATGAAGGGTGGACGGGGGTGTGATCTTCGAGTCTTTTACGTCGCACTTGACGAAACAATAGTCGAATGAACGAACCCGATGGAGCAATACACTAACGCGCTGGTGGAGGACGAAGAGAGCGAGTTGAGAAATACTGAGAGAGAAAGAAGAAGCGGGAAACCGAGCAAGCGAGTGAATGAGTGAGAAAGAAATAGAAAAAGGAAAAAGATAGAGAGAGAGAGAGAAAGAGAGAGACACAGAAAGTGTACACTCGGTAGACGACGACGAGGATAACGACAATCGTAGCCTCAGGTCGAGTTTTAACGACGTGCTCGGACACAGTCGTTGCATCCCTCCGCCTCAGTTGCAGCGAGTTGCAAGCTACTGCAGCCAAGCCTTGTGTATCCCCTCATCCACCCCGCTCTTTCACCCCGCCGATCCTCTTGTCCTCGTTGATCCGCGAGGCTGTCTCGCTTTCGCGCACGCCGAAACTGAGCGAACGAGAGAACGGCTCGAGTTTCGCTTCGCCGATACTATTATACTAAACTCTGTACTCCGCGATCTCGCGCTAAACGTTCGCTCTGGCAACGAAACAAATCCACTGGAGTGAATAGGCACGAATAACTAGCTGCGCGGACTAGCCGGACAAACTATTGAGATACAACCTCGGATAATTCACCTTTTAATAAACATCATTTTAATCGCATAATAGATTGTACTAATGGCACCGAATTTCGATTCCTGAATATGTCAGTATCGAGATTGGGCATTAAAAATACGCAACGGCGGTATAAAAATTTAATGGCTAATATGATGTCCTGTTACCAATAGCATATTTATGATAATATTAATTACTAATGGCAATGAACGATTGATGAATAACGATAATTGAATAATGACGATGAGCGATGGGATATAACGCGTAATTACAATATATGTATAAATAAAAAATCTACACGAGACGGGAGAAAATTATTCGTCACAAAAGGCATCTTCGATATCGTTCGCGGTACTTATATTCATATCGCTTACCAATAATTCATACAAAAATTTCAGTAAATTATTATCTCTTTCCCCTCACCCCCTCTTTTTCCGCGCTTCAAGTTTACTCGCTCGTAGCTCTATAATGTAAAGCTTTTATGATTCCGCACCCTGTTTCGCAAGCACTTCGTCGCTTAACATGGAAAGTTTCGGTCGCTCCATCCCTCCTGCCACACCTTCGCGATCGTGTCCCTTCACGTTTACCGGAGCTTTATTACCGCGCGACGTATACACCATCGACGACGACAGTCCTCCATTGCACGATCCTACGCATTTTCTCTGATTGCACAGCAGTAGATAAGGTACGCGCCAGCCAAACGATCAGCACGACGCGTAACGGAAAGTCCTCTGGACCGTAAAACGTGTAGTCGGATAATTAAACAACGCGCGGATCGATCGCGCGTGCTTTTCCTCCCGAGAAACTGAAAAAACAGAGTACATATTCGCGATACCGAGACGTGATCCTATCAACGAGATCCACGGAGTAACGACCTGGAGCGACAGAGCGTCAAAAAAATTCGGCAAGAAGGAAGAAATCGAAGAGAAAGATCGTGACAAAAAAAAAAAAAAAAAAAAAAAAAAAAAGAAAATTATAATTACGGGGGCGGAGGTACGAGGCGTTGATGGTTAATAGCGGCCCGAGTAAAGTGCGGTAAAAATTCATTTGCATATTAGAAGGATGATGTGAGAAATATAAAGAGCGTGAAAAATGTTCCTGGCATTTTTTTCGAGTGCGGCGAGAAACCCCGCGCGCACGCACGCGCCGCTGCGGAGAGAAAGAACGGGGAAAAAAGAAATTAAATACATTCCGCGATAAATTATACGAAAAGAGATAGGCGGCGAATTAATTAAAACGACGAATCGCAGACGCGCGCCACCGTGAGATGCGGGGGCTCGTCGTTTGTTCGAGGCTAGACGGCAGGAAATATTACGCGCTAGCAGCCGGAAATGCCATAGGCCCTCTCGGTTTCGCGGATAATTTATGCACGCGCGGGGGTATTATACGCGCGGCGTAATACCGTCGACGGTTTCACGCGTGCCTCACGGCCGCGGGATGCAAATGCCATTTCCTTTCGTCCTTTGTGACACCTGTGACTCCACCTTCGTCTATCATCCCGTGCATCTTTCAGGGCGTGAATTTATCACGGCGACTTGGCTAAATAACGACCGTCTATTACCGACACTTTACTTAATTGTTAAACGAGTTCAACGCGATCACGTTGTCGATCGTATTATGAAAAATATTTAGAAAATATGTTTACGCATGTTTAGAAGACAGATTGTGGTTAATCGGACATTGCAAATCGGAAATTGCCAAGATTCGATTGTTGTCAGTTGCACCCTATTGTAATTCGAAAACCGATTTGTCATAATCTATTATTTATGCTTCGGTTATTATGCGATAACGCAATAAGAACGTAATTGATTGCGCGTTACGTATTACTAAAGTATTATTGCCTTTGTCATTCGTCGTATTAATTTCACAGGTATTTAAAAAAAATAAAACTTTTGACATTTACTTTCACGTAATAATCTTGTTTTAATTTAAATATTTTTAGATTGATAATAAATCAAAACTTATAGAATTAAGCCCGTTGTATAATAAAATAGCACGTATCTATTACATCATGAATAGCGCAGTAGCAGTTGGCATCTAGAAAATGACAGCTGACCGAAGATAACGGGCAGCGCATAATTGCTGTTGACGTAACAGCTCCTAAGGCTATGTGCAGCGAGAAAATTACCACCAGCTCTCACATATTCTTTTGCCGAACGAAGCAACGTTACGACGTGCGTACGGTTAATTCCGAATAGTATTGTAGAAAGTTATCTTTCGCGCAGCAATGAACTTTGTGTCTACGAATGCGTATTGCTTTTCGTTCTTCGTGGTACCAGTACCTACCTAGCTGTCTATCTGCCAAACTTCTCAACGGAAATCAGCCCGCGGGAGCGAGTGGAGAAAGGAAGCAGCCGTAATGTAGAATGTCTCTCGTAGAGGAAATTTAATAAATTGCAAATAATTAATTTTATCTATCGTCACCGTCATGTATTTTTCATTGATTATAGCAGAAAGGAATTCCTAGTCAGGCGTAACTGTAAAAGCGACTTTAGAGTATAACATTTAAATTGCTGTTGATGCAGCCGTCCACGCGCGATGCTTCCAGCAATAAAAAATGATGCACCGCTTTTACCATTTAATATTTCCTAAGCACCAGCGCCGGTAAATGGCTAAATCACGTCTGCTATTTGAGAGCGCTATCTCATCGTGCGTGTACGGGAGGGTGTCCTCTCTTCCCTCCGTCCTAGCACCTGGACCGCCAACTACTTCCCACCCACCGCCCAACACCCTCTCGGCGGAAGCCAGCGCTCGCGCGAGAGAAACTCTCTAAAGAGGGGCAACCACCCCGCGCCCAACGAGAGGGTGGAGGAGCGAACACAGTGAGGAAGGGTGACACGCATGCGCCTCGACATTCGCGGAGGATTACCCGGCACGATCAGTCGTGGCCGGCGGTGCCGGAGGCCAAAGACTCTCGTCGCGAGGGTAGTAGACGCGCGTCGCATTTTCCGCCGGACCTCTTCCGCTCTCGGGTATACTTATCTGTGTATTCCTGTAGTTACCTCGATTGTTCGCATCCGTTTATTATAACGACTGATGCCTCAGACCATGCAATCGGAACCGTCCTCTTCCAAGAAAAGATAGAAAGGGATCGTCCGATTGCATACGCAAGCCGTATATTAAACAAGACTGAAAGAAACTATAACACGACAGAGAAAGAGCTACTTGCGATAGTATGGGCGGTAAAATATTTCCGACCATATATCTACGGTACAACATTTACAATCGTAACAGACCACAAACCATTGATCTGGCTGTTCAATGTAAATGATCCCGGTTCCCGCCTGATAAGATGGAAATTAAAGCTCAAAGAGTATAACTACGAAATAGTAGACAAGGACGGAAAAAAAATACTAACGCAGACGCCCTCAGCAGGAACCTCCTGCGTTAAGAGAAAGAATATAACATAAGTATAATAAAGGAAAAGAAAAAATATTTAGAAGAAGAAAAAGCCAAGATGATACATGAATATCACAACACACCGATAGGCGGACACCAAGGCATCACATGAACGCTGCATCACATTAAATTACAGCACAAATGGCCAGGAATAAGAAGAGATATAGAAGAGTACATAAGAAGATGCGAAGACTGCCAGAAGAATAAAGTAGCAAAGAAAACGAAAATGCCGTTAGTTATACCCGACACGCCAACAAAACCATTTGAAAAATGCGCAATAGATATAGTAGGACCTCTGCCGATATCGAAAAATTATAATAAATATATTTTAACTTTCCAAGATAGCCTTACCAAATTTAGCAAGACAATTCCTATTCCGAATCAAAAAGCCGCGACCGTAGCTAAAGCGTTCGTAACTCAAATAATTTTCGAACACAAAATACCGGAGCACGTTCTTTCCAATCAAGGAACCAATTTCATGAGTAATATATTTAAGAATACATGTAAACTATTAAAAATAAAAAAAATACAGACGACGGTGTATCACCCGCAAACTAACGGCGCACTCGAACGATCGCACTGAACATTGGCCGAATATCTACGGCATTACATCAATGAAGATCAATCCGACTGAGACGAGTGGTTACCGTATGCTATGTTCACATACAACACCACTCCACGTACGGCAACCGGGTTTACCCCCTTCGAACTCGTTTACGGGCACCGCGCGACGTTACCGACAGCACTCAATACCGCGCCGAAAGAAATACGAAAATTATGTACAAGAGCTACACGAACGATTACGAGCGTCAAACTCCCTTTCACGCAAACACGCAAAAATTGAGAAAGAAGAAGCAAAAGAAAATTATGACAGACTCACAAGAACACGAATTTAGAGTCGGAAACTCCGTTTTATTGTACGACGAAACCGTTAAACGCGGGCAATCAAAGAAGTTAGACGCGCTATGGATAGGGCCATACACGATAGTACAAAAGCATAGTAATGATAATTATAGCATAAAAAAGGGTAGAAAGTCAATTAAAGTTCATGCAAATAGAATAAAAGCGTTCATTGAACATTATGCAAAAGCATAAGCAATAAGCAAAATAGACAATAAGCTAAAAAAAAGAGAACCGCACACTGTATAATTAAATAAATTCTTTTACTCACTAATAAAATCGCCAGTGATAAATGTCACCTAGCGATACTCCAAATCGCGCGTGGTGCGAACTTTCAGCTGAGGTTCTAGTTTGTGTCACAAAAGCCTCGGTGCGTGGCAGGTGTTTTTTACTGCACAATCCGGACAAATCAAGGACTTAAAAGCCAGGTAGCATTTTTTGCAGATACTGAAGAAATACTGCGGTTCCTCTGTAGAACACAAATAAGATTTACATAATATCACATAATTACATACGTAATAAAAATAATTATAAATTTTTAAACATATTTACTTTTTTTTAATTTAATTCTTTTATTCAAAACAAAAAAAAGAGAGCAATCTGACTCATACGACGGCTAAAGACTTACTGACGAGATAAACGAAAGACTTTAACGATAAAGTGAAGAATAATTTTTGATAAACTTAAACTCCGAGAAAGTAATTTTAATCCATGCACAGAACCCTATACTACAAATAATAAACGTATCTTCAGCCGACGTTGCATCTTCATTCCCACGATGAAGACGATCCACAAAACGCACACACTCACTTACAAGGAAACCTACTTAAGTGGCCCTCTCCGATTTTGTTGGGCTTTGAATATGTTGTAGTGGAGGTCAAAATAAAAGACATGTGTTTTTTTATACGGGCTCATACGGCCGTTAAGGGGGTGAAATACCTTCTTGAAGAAAATTAATTTTATCATTTTTGGATGATTATCTTTGTAACAGTAATGTTAAAATGATATACTATAATATCATTGTAACGCTAATGTAAAAATAATATGATATAATATCTTTATAAACGGTAATGTACAATGTTTTTTATGTTTCTTAAATTTTTTTGGTTTTTTTAATTTTTTAATTTTTTTTAAAGATGTTGGAAATCCTTACAATAATAAGCAAGCGGTAAAGAGATTAAACAAATTTCTCTAAATACAAAATTGTGTATGTGTTAAGACATTCGTGACGCGGAAGATAAGTGGCGCGGAGAATAAAGTGTTTCTCGTAAATAAAATTCAAACTGATAAGACATATAAAGCGCCACAAATTGTGTCAGTGCTACAAGGTATTCATTGCTTTGATTTTCATATATATACTATTTTATATACAGCGAAAATGTCGATAAATTCAAAAAATATTTTGCATTTGCTATGCAAAAAATTCGATCATCCACAATATAATGTGGAAACTAATATCACTAATGAAGAAATAAATTTTGCATCACAGAAGATTTGATTAAAGATGCGCTATTGATAATAATATATTTATGGAAACATACTTTACAAGAAAACTTTGAAGAAGATTATGAAGAAGTGATAAAAGGTGTTAAAAGAACAAAAATTGACATTAACTTTCAGTACAAACAAAAGCTGTTTACTTTTGGCGTTCTGGTAAAATAAGTTTTAATACTGTAAAACATACAGTAGATATAAAAAAGTTAAAAACATAAAACAGCTACGTAAATGGGAAGAACAAATTGCTGAAGGTGGAACAAAATATGAAAAGTTATTAGAAGTTTCTAAATATGTATGTAAAGAAAGCACATAGTTCTTCCTTTTGGATTGTCCCGTGAGTACACAGTACACTGGTAATATAGATTCCTACTCATACAAGAGAGAAAAGATTAGATTGAAAAATGATTAGTCACGATAAGAGTGTACACGCGGAGTAATCTAAATCGAAGGAGATTTTAGAGAAAAACGTACGGAGTAATCTAAATCAAAGGCGACTAAGAACAAACGTACGGAGTGTAAGGAGGGAATAATTGACATTAAATGTCGTTTCTTTTTTTACAGGTAAGCAGTGTAAATATTGTAAATAGCATAGATAATAAACAGAAATCTCTTTTTACAGGAGAAACACAACTTTGTCATTATTCTAACCCTAATAAATAAAAAGAAAGGAATTCTTTATATGTATTCGATAAATTTCACAACGCCACGGACAAAACAATGCCAATACATGATTTTGATATTAAGAGATGGGCTTTAAAAGTGGCAAATATTTGATAGATCAAACGAGCGTCCGCCGAAGGCGGACGCGAAGTTTGATCGAAATTATATGGAGTGTCTCGCCTTCGGCGGACGCTCGTTTGATCTATCAATTATATTATGTGTCTCGTTCTCGATGATAGTATATTGTAGTTCTTTAAAGCGTAAGTGATAATTCACATTTTCTTTTATCCATTAAATTCTTTATTTCTGGTACATCTGTATTCAATATAAAAATAAAAAACATGCAGCTAAATTATTGTATTAAACTTATTCTAGTATTGCTTTAGCAAACTGATCGTTTGGATTCAAAACTGGACGATTATAAAATTTAAAGAAAGTTTGAGAACCAGGAGACCATCCAGCGCAGGATTTAATGACTGAGATATCGACTCCACGCTTGTGAGCCTTTGACACCGCAGCGTGCCTTGTACTGTACGCTGTAAATTTTTCAATATCTACTCCTGCTTTACCCAGTAGTGCCTTGATCCAATGACCAATAGTTTGAGACGATGCCTTCCCAAACGGTTTCACAGTTGAAAGGAATAAATTTTTTGTTTCTTTCTGTCTTTGTTTTTTAGTGCAGTCTAAATATTCTAACACTGCCGAAGCTACACAGAGATCTGGCTTATTCTGGAAGAAAGGTAAAACTAACTCCGGTTGAAAGGAACCAGGCTTCGTGGTTTTGATTTGATCTGGAATTTTTATCTTTACCCCAGATTTTGATTTTTCAATATTATCTATATTGATTAAAGCCAGCGTTTGAAGTCTTTGACCTGTTGTCAATGCCAGCAATATTGCAACTTTTTCAGCTGCATCTTTCATCTTTAGTTTCTTCAGAGGGTGTTTCTTCTCCAAATAGTCAAGCACTGGTGCGACGTCCCACGTCGTATTATATCTAGGTTTAGTCGGTCTCTGTTTAAATACTCCTTTTAAAAACCGTGCAATCAAACCATCCGAATTTATGTCATACGCTGATATTAGTGCTATTGTTGACCTTGCCATGTTCAATGTGCCATACTGAGCTCCATTTTTAAAGATTTCTGCTAAGAATTTGATAATCTCTGATGTTTTAGCATTATATATATTAATACCGTTACAATATGTGTATTCCCACCAGCGTTTCAGATTACAATTATACTGCTTCAAGGTCGACGAAGTTATAGCACCCACCATGACATCTGCTGCTTCCTCTGATATTCCTTTATTTATGTACGCTGACCTGATAACTTGCCTACCACCAACGAAAGGTGGGATGCTAGTGGATGACTCTCGTGGCTGTAAGGAGAAATTAACAATTTAGTATCAGGTTTAAATACCATAGTAGGTTCGATTGCTAGTGATGTGAAGAGTGGATACCATGGCTGTGTAGGCCACATTGGTACTACTACTGTTCTTGTGGCCTGGTCAATGACAATTTTTCTTAACGTACGCATAATAAGTGCAAAAGGTGGAAACGCATAAAATTTCTCATTTTTCCATGATACCGTAAACGCATCCACAGAGCTGGCTTGTGGATCCGGAAACCTTGAATAAAATCTTCTACATTTTTTATTCAATCGGGAAGCAAACAAATCAACTGAAAATGGACCGAACTGCTTCTCAATTTTTGAGAAAGCGGATCCCGATAATTCCCACTCTGTGTCAGCATTAACATTACGTGATGCCCTATCAGCCTCAGTATTTTCAGCAGACGGAATATAAGATGCTTTTAACCATAGGCGTCGTTCCTCACACCATCTCCAAATCTTCTTGGATAACATACTCAGATGACGGAACCTTACACCACCTGCCCTATTGACGTAAGAAATTGCTGTAGTATTGTCTAATCTAAGTAAAACTTCGCAGTTTGATAGATTAGCTGCAAAACATTTGATCGCGAAAAAAGCTGCCAGCAATTCAAGGTAATTTATATGTTTTTTCCTTTCCTTCTCGTCCCAAAAACCGAATGCTTTTTCACCATTACAATAGCAGCCCCAGCCAGTCAAGGAGGAGTCAGAAAAAATCTCCATCACGTACTTTTGAGTTTTGATCGGATTGGATCCAATCGCTGCGTTTATTTTCCACCAGTCTAAATCTTCTAACATGTTTTCGTTAATAACTATTTTACCCTCGTAATTGTTACCATTAAATTTTAAGGCCAAATATTTCTGTCTTTCCAATTGCTTACAGTGTATAAAACCGTAAGCTACCGCTGGGCAGGCTGAGGTTAAAATTCCAAGGAACTCTGCGAATTTTCTAATCTTGTACTCTCTACCAACTTTAAACTCACTCACTAATCTGACAATACTATCTTTCTTTTTACATGTTAAATTTAAGAAAAAATTTACGGAGTCAATAATAAAACCCAGATATTTACACGTTTGAGCTGCCACCAGTGAACTCTTTTTGAAGTTTATAATAAAACCTAGCTCTTCCAAAAGTCGTATAGCCTTCTTTATATTTTTCTCACACGCAGCCTTTGATTTATGTATAAACAGAAAATCATCCAAGTATAATACCAATAATATTCCCCAAGATCGTAAAGTATAGACTACTGGTTTAGTTACCTTAGTAAACACATATGGACTAGAACATAGTCCAAAAGGAAGACATAAGTATTGATACAACTTCCCTTTGAATCTGAATCTTAAATATTTTCTATGTCCTGCATATATCCACACTAGCAAGTACGCATCTTGGAGGTCCATACTTCCTAGATAATCCCCTGAAGATATTAATCCTAATGCCGATCTAATATCTTCTAGCTTAAAGTGAGGAGGATCAATGAATTCATTTAATTCTTTTAAATTAAATATAAAACGATTTGAGCCATCGGGTTTAGGAACTAAAAAATACGGAGAAATAAATTGGCCATCACACTCTTCACATTCCTCAATCGCACCTTTACTTATAAGTTTATCTATCTCCACTTGAATTTTTTCTGTCTCTTCAACAGAAAAAATTCTTTCTTTTGGAGGAATCTTTTGTGTCGGTGTTTGCGTAAATTGAATTTTATATCCGTTTATATACTCTAAAACTACCTTATCGGTAGTAATTTCTTTCCATTTACTCTTAAATAAGCGCAACCGACCCGCTATCTTATTTACCTTTACTATTTCTTCGATGACGACTGGCTCGTCGTCTTGGATGTCTTGGACTGCTGCTGATGATAGGACCTCTGTGTCCTCGACCTGAATCTCACTGGGCGAAATCTCTGATTGTAGCCCACCGGACGATAATCCGCCGGTGAGCGTCTCCCATTTCCCTGGCTCTGAGTTTTTGTTGATGGCTTTGCTGCTGGCTTCTCCTTGATGCTTGAGCAAGCTGTTTCAATCTCTTTTACATCCTTGACCTTGTCCTTCAGATCATCACCATATAGCCATTCATTTGAGAGCATTGTGTCCACCAGTGGCTTAATGTTCTTATTCAGTTGAGGTGTAATATAAGACTTTCGTGCCACCGATTGCTGGTAGAAGACGTCCGCGAGGATCTGACCTGCGTGACTTATGTAGTCAGTCAACAAATCCTCGTCAATACCCTCCTCTGGTTGATCCAACAGCAAAGATACTGCAGCACCTAGCGCACACAAAGCCGTACCCACACAGCTTTGCGTTTCAGCAAAATGTTCATCTCTTTTCTTAGCTATGTCACTAAGGAGAGGAACTATTTCCAAGTTTAACTTGGGAGCTTCAGTGTAGAACTCGCCTTTTCTCTTGTATGACTCAAGAATGTCCTTCTTATTCTTTTCTGGGAGACCTTCGATTTTCCATTTCCCCCACGTGTCATTTATTTGTGGGTGAAATTTAACACTTTTCAATTTTCCTTCATCAGGATCTAAACCAAGAACCTTAAACACACTTCCTTTGGCTGATTCCGGTTCAGTCGGTGTTTTAGTATCATTCTCAACAGATTCTTTTGGAACTTCTGGAGACTCAGATGAGATGTTCTCAGGATTCTTTTTATTTTTCTCAGCCTCTGAGAAATAAACAATTACAATAAATAAATGAATAGAAAAAACAGAAAAAACACTTATTGTGCTCTTGTGATATTTATGTTCTTATTAAACTTTATCACAAAAAACAGCTACGGTCGTATGGACCCGGCGCTGCCGTGTGGGCAGACACCTCTCAACATTCGTGTGGAAGGTTGAGAATATCTGAGCATTGTATAATTTTACCTGGTGTAGTCGTAGCTCTGGCTGGATTTTCTAGAGAATTTACTCTTAAAACTTGTTCTTGTTGAACATTTACTAATGACTCGACCACCTTTGTGAGGTTATCCACTTGTGTTTGAATCTTTTTCCAATGCTTTTCTTTTCTACGCCTAGATTCTCTTGACCGAGATCGTGATCGAGATCGAGAGCGTTTTTTACCCATGTCGAGAATTAATGTTTAGATAAATAATTATCTTTATCACAGTTGCGTATAGAAACGTGTTGATCGTTCAGCACAACGAAACAATATGAACAAGAGAGGGCGCATGTCGAGGCAAGATGGCGGAAAGCGCCAAAAATACTTTGAAATTAAGCGTTAAACGTTGTGGATTTAAGCATGACAAGCATACTACAATATACTATCATCGAGAACGAGACACATAATATAACTTTAATTTATCACGAGATTTGTTCACAGCTTTCTAAACATGGATTCATAATTTTAAAGTAAGGAATCGGATTGTTTCCAGAAAAGTTAATAAATTCATCACTCAAGCGCATATCGAGAATAAAGAAGACTTGAAGGAAAAAACCAATAAATTTGTGAAGAGTGTGAAATCAAAAATTGCACTAATTGGAGAGACTAATATATACAATTCTGATCAGTCAGGTTTTAATTTGGAAATGCATGCAGGGCGAACATTTCCATTATCCTTTATAGAAATACCAACAGTTGAAGCCTTAGCGCAATCCGTGAATGCCTTAACACACAGTTATACGATACAGCCTATTTTATCTGTAAGCGGAAATTTAATGTCTCCCTTGCTCATAGTTTTGAAAGAAAAAGATGACAAATTTGGACCAAAAATTGAAAAAGATTTATACAAAACTGATAATATTCTTGTTTTACCTTCTACTTCCGGTAAATTGACGTCGGAGCTAGTAATAAAATGGTTTCAACAAGTTTATTTACCTAATACTAACAAAAAATCTATTTTGTGTTTAGATTCATGGACAGGGCAAAACGCAGAAAATTTTAACACCATTAATAAACATGGAAAAGAAGTGAATATTTGAACAATTCCTGCCGGAACGACAGGTATGATTCAGCCATTAGATGTATATACATTTCGATCCTGGAAAAATTTCTTAAAACATTTTTTAGACTTAATTATATTTCACAGGGTGTATCAGCCCATGTGTCGAATCTGATAGGAATAAATAGAACAGGCGACGGCATCACTCGCCTGTCGCGCTCACACACGCGTAGCTTCCTTGTCGCTCTTGCGCTAGACAAATTAATTTTTTTCTTAATAACGGTTGAAAATTTTACAAAATGGTGTTGGACTTTCTTATTTGTCTACCCGAGTTCTATCTATTCCTAACGGATTCGACATATGGGCTGATACACCCTGTATAATTACGATGTAAATTTACATTAAAAAAAATAATATTTTAAAAATACAATCACTCATTCATAATCAATTTTCATCTCCAAGATTCGTAAACCTTTTTGAATATGCTTGGTTCAAGAGCGATTACTTAACAAAAACCACCTAAATGCGAGACACCTGTCAATTTTTGCTTTAAAAATTGTGATTTTGTGTGTGACTCCTGTTTTGAAATTACAATTATTTGATGTGCTTGGTGCGTACAATCGAAGTGCATTCAGCATTTTTTTAATTCGTACAATTTTGGGGTTCCTCATTATTGTACGGATTTCCATCATCTTTAAAAAAAAAAAATTTTTTATTAAAAAAAACCAAAAAAATTTAAGAAACATAAAAAACTGTACATTATTGTTTACAAAGATATTATATCATGTTATTTTTACATTAGCGTTACAAAGATATTATATTATATCATTTTTACATTACCGTTACAAAGATAATCATCCAAAAATGATAAAATTAATTTTCTCCAAGAGGGTATATCACCTCCTTAACGGCCGTATAGGCCTGTATAAAAAAAAACACGTGTCTTTTATTTTGACCTTCACTACAACATATTCAAAGCCGAACAAAATCGGAGAGGGCCACTTGGGTAGGTTTCTTTGTTAGTATAACATAGTAATACATATACGCGCACATATTAAAACCAGTAAACATTTTAGAATAACTTTTGCCGCCGCAAAGGGCGCAATCGAAACCGCACCATACACAATAACACAATTGACTCACGAACCCGGATTGTATTATGATGACCACGGACATCTTCAATTATCCGAAACATCATGGAAACTAGTTTTAATAATAAACATTGCGGACTTTGTTATTAGATTTAAAAAATTACAGAATCAAGTAGAAGACGCGGAAAACGCATGTAATAAATTATATGAAGCTTATAACGGTGAATTACTAAAAGACAAATGTTATAATTTAGCAATTTTGGTTACTATGCAAAACAATAAATTAATAACGTCACTAGATAGGCTTAACTCGACCTACGAAAATCAACAAGTAAAAAAAGACTGATAGACGTAGTAGCTACTATAAAAAAAATTTTGTTCGGAGTAATGGATGCAAACGACGAAAAAATAATACAAAAACAGTTACTAATTACTAAACAACTACTAAACGCGAATCAGCAAACGATTCAACGCGTTGCAAAAAATCATTTAAAAATAAACGGCACGCTAAATCATATACAGAAGTTAGAGATAAATTTCAAGCAGTACGACCGCGTTTTAACGAACGCGACCATACTCCTAAGTCAGCTGATAAATAGGGTAACATGGCAAATGGAGATGACGGAACATCTCAACACATTAAGAATATTTGTAACCGACCTACTGACTGACATACAAGACACTATCGACTTTATCACTTGGACAAAAAGAGGCATAATTAACGCACGGTTATTACCGACAGACAAAATAATAACAAAATTACTACACGTAACGGTTCACTTACCCAAAGAATCTCATTTTGCATTCAATACTAACCTAAAGAACTGGAATCAAATCGAAAAATATACAACAATTACCACGCATTATCGCGATCACGACACACTTATGATTATTGTCAAGATCCCCATTGTAATTGATACAATCTACGAATTAAAATCAGTAATACCGTTCTCTGTGTATGACAACGCCAATATCTTTAAGGTAGCAAAAATTGCGCATAAATATATCGCGCTAGATAAAGAGAATAATAAGTATACATATAACTCTAACCCGCGATAACGTAAAAAATTGTATCCGCGGCAACAAAAAATTTATATGCGAAAATAATTACCCGATATACCACATAACAACGAACGCACCTTGCGAAGTCGTAGCATTGATCGAGCCAAGACAACAACTCGAGAAATGCGAAACTCGCCATATCATATTTAACGTAAGCATATGGACGACGTTAAACGAGTCACAAGCATGGTTATACTCGACAGCGTCATAGGTGTTATCAAACTTAGATGTAAACATAAACAGAGTAAGAAAATAAATATAATTAGATCGGAGAAGTTAACACTAAGAGACGAATGCCAATTAATCACAAACGACCTTATGCTGCAAACCAAAACTTTGTTAGGAGAAAGCAATATAAACATATACATACCTACCTACAATATAATAATGATACCAATTAAAGAGAGAACCAACATTGCTAAAATAACCACGCAATTACAAAAAAATTTTAAAGAAACTGATATTAAGAAATAAACAAGAATTACTACAATTAAGCTTAGATTTAAATAAGTTACGCACCGACTTAGATAATAATAATTACTCGTCAAAAACAAAAACAATAATATTGTACTCAGTAAGATTAAGTACAATTATAACCGCTATTATTATAACTCATTATTATTACAATCACTGTAACCATAATTTGGAAAAAATGTTATAATAAGAATAAATTGTAACAAATCGCACATTAATATTAAAACAAATGTAGACTATACAAAAAAGAAAATCGTATGAGGATATGTATACAAAGCACCTCAACGCTTTTCTTTTTCCCCTGTGTTAACAATTGCACGTTAGGTTTTAATAAATTCGATATCAATTATTATTGCAGTGGACTGTTTTATTATGCTGAATACAGTTTTTAAATAAACGTGAGCAAGTTTATTTCATGAGACAAATGTAACGCGAAATCTCTGTGGATTATAGCGAAAGGAATAAATCTCAGCGGATTTTATAATTACGGCAAATCTGCGCGAGACTGCGATGCTTCTGCTATGAGTGCAAATCGTAGACTGGCTAGCTCGACCGCGCGATCTGTTCGGTACAGACAAATCTTTTGTTATTAGACAAAGAAGAACCTTCAAGAAGTCGGTTCTTCCCGAAGGGATATTCTCGTTGCCAAGCGCGATTAGGCACGTACGGGTTATCATATGTTTTACACATATGCGCTGCAGCAGACGCATTATAACAATAGACCCGGGCTGGTCAAGGCAAAATTTCTGAAACTAAAAGCTCTTATACAATTCTGAAAAATAATGCTTCAATTTTAAACACCCTGAGGGGGAGGAAAATTGAAAAAGAAAAAGGTTTGAGTTAATTACAAATCCTCAACTTTTTTCTTTTTCCTAGGGGGGAGGGATGTTATATCCCTAGCTCTTAGCAACAAAAGGCTTGAGAATAACTGTTAAGATATAGTAATGCAAAACGGTGTTGCACCGGGGTGGCTGCAAGGGGTCCGTCCTCCCGGTACGTTCGGGAATACAGGAGGATGTACGATAATCGTTAATAAAATGCTTAGTTCCTCAACAGACTTCGTTTATTTTCCTTCTTGTTTTACAGGCGTTGGGCAGCGTAACGGCTTGCGTTCAATATTCACAATAACCCGCGGATATTCGGTGGTTGCGGGTTTTATACGCAACTGTTGCTAAGACGGAAAAGCAACAGTCAGCGATTTTTGGTCACGTAGAAAAATGACCGTTTTCGGTCATTGCCTTACATGAAAATTGCAAGGCGCCGATAAGTCAGCGGATTCCAATAATCGGAAGATCCGCTGGCATCGGTTGTTAACCCGGCCTACACCTTCGCGTTCGCGGCCTTCTAGTTGCTAGGATCGGGTTACAACAACGGTTAGTAGCAACGACGGCACGAAGTTCGCGAGATAAAAATCTACGTACGGCAGCAAATCGAAAGGACAAATATAGAATAAAAATTATTGCGTTCAGTTGCGCACAAGTCATTGTCTGGCACAAACCTCTGTATTGTTGTTTAGTTCTTTTATTAATCATTTATAAATAAATCATTTATTCTTTTACTCCATTCTCAATCTGTCTTTCTACAAAATCCTCGCCTTCCATCCTCGGATCGCCAAGTAAATCGCCAACAATAACGACAAAGTCTCGCACGCGCAAGACAAATTAGCAACATCGGCAGAGTAGTGCCGATCAAAGTAACCCGACGTTTCTGGCCAGGATGCGACGCTTCTCGAACCTTCGCGGTTGCCATCCGCGAATTGCTGAGTATTATGAATTTTGACATAGTAACAGCGCAATATATTAACGATCACATCGCATTTTCCGGAGAATGGGCCCCCAGCACCTCTGTGGTGCGACAAGCATGCCACTGATAGATATGTTTAAGAGAAGCAAGAAAAGGAAAGAAAGGCAGGAAGAAGAAAAAAGGATGGGCGAATCAGAAGTTTTTAAAAAAAGTACAATAGTGAGAAGATCGTTAAGTAAGTCAAAGGAAAGAAAGGTTGAAACGACCTGTCCGCGTGGTCCTCGAATAACGGGCCAGCGAGCCCGGGACGCTCGTCGGATTGCAGGATTCGAGATTAAGGTCGAGAATGTACCGAAACTGGATTTAAGTAACAACGTATAATTTATTGATTAACAACGACGCTCGCTTAGTCAAGCGACGCCGAGAGATATATGTACAATGACGATGACAATGAAGATGTATACGCCGGGCGGATATAATGTGCCGGTGGGCGCGTCGGCCCTTCGATCGCGGATCGATAAAACGCGTGCGCTACACGGATATTCGCGGATGGTCGCGGATGCACCACGTGAGGCGCGGTGGGTGGCGCGAGATCGTGGGCGCGGTGTTCGGCGCGTATCGATAATTTCGTGATCGGCGTTGACGGAAGGACCGGCGGTACGCGGGCCGCGGGCGCGGAAAAGTGGGCGCGGTTACGCCGCGGATCTTCGGTGTCGCGGTCGATCCTGCCGGGCGGACCGACAGGGTGCGGGGTGTGGGCCGCGTGACGGGCGGGGCCCGTCGTGCTCTGGATCGCGATACAATGTGTTTTACGCGGTGGTTGAAACGTCTCAATGCGTTGATGGATCGCGGGGGACGCGATGTGCGCGGTCAAGATGCACCTTGCCAGGTGTCGTTTAGCCAAGAGTCCTTGGTCGAGGCGGAGATCTCTCCACCCCGTGGATCACGACGGTGCGACAGGATCTTATTTCGTCCGAGCCTTTCCGGAGCGCAACTCTAGGATCGAGAGTCCTCGAAGGAGGCGGAGTTCGCTCCACCCCACGAGCTAGTCGTGCGTTCGGTTAGAATCGTACGGAGAGGATGCTGAGCGCCAGGATCTCCTGGCCGAGACGAAGTTCGCTTCACCCCGTGGTTCGTGCTCTAGGACGGATGTTCGCTCGAGAGCGAACGGATCAGGACGGTCCCGCTGAGTCCTGGCGTCGACTTTTTATATGTAAAAAGTGACGGCGCAGGGTTGCCGGGGCTCAGCGGGGTGCGTGACGTGTTCCGACGCGTGGCGCCGAGGCCCCGGGATGCGGCGCGCTCGGAAACGACGGGCCTCGACGTCGACGGCGCGGTTCGGCGGCGCTCGGAGACGCTCGGCTAAGTCCGCGGATGGACTTAGCCGCGGAACGGCTACGCGTTGCCGTACTGTGCCGGCGTGTACAATTTTATAAAGTTTGGGGCGCACCGCGCCCCGGGTCCCCGCCGGACGGTGTTGTGTCCGGCGGCCGGCCGTTGTTGTGGCCGGAACGGTGCATCGCCGGGTGCACCGTTACAAGGTAGAAGAGAAGAAGAAACAGGAAAAAAAGGTGGAGGGATGGGAAGAAATATTGTCAGAAATAAATGAAGGATTTGGAGTATTAAAATAGAGATAAAAGAGGTAAAGGAAGATAAAGAGGAAATGAAAAAATGGATAGAAGATTTGAGAAATGACTGAGAAAAGAAGAACGATGTAGTTAGAAAATGATTTGAAGAGATAGAGAAGAAAACGGAAAAGAACAAAGAGAAAAGTTCACAAGATAATAATAGTAAAGGAGAGATTAAGGGACTGGAAAAGAAAGTGAAAGTGCTAAAGATAGGTAAGAAAAAAAAAAAAAGAGAAGAAGAGACAAATTTAGTTATCAGAGAAGTAAAATTTGCGAGCAAGAGACAAGATAAGTTTTAAAAACAGGTAGAAAAAATAGTAAAAATGACGGGGGCAGAGGTAAAGATAGAAGAAATTAAAAAATATGTACTGTAAATAAAGAAGGATATGGGATGGTATGGGTAAAATGTAGAAGTTTGAAAGAGAAAATAGAAATATTTAAAGGAAAAGGGAAATTGAAAAAAAGAAAAGAGTGGATTACGGATGATTTAACCGAAAAAGAGAGAAAAATAGAGTGGCAAATAAAAATGAAGGTGGATAGTCTAAGAAAGAAAGGTAAAAAGTAAGAATAGGATACTTGAAATTATGGATTTAGAATGATTTGTGGAAATGGAATGAGTTTAAAGATGAATTGATTGAATGGAAACTAAAAGTAAATGATGAAAAAAGAGAAGTAAAGGAGAAGGGATAAAACAGGTTTCTTAAATGGCGGGAAAGAGATCAAAAATAGGGAGGAAGAAGAAAATAGAAAATAGAAATAAAAAATAATATAAGAAGAAATTGTAAGAAGAATAAAATAAAAGGGAGAAAAGAAGAATATAAGATTGGTTTTTGGAACGTAGCAGGACTGGAAAATAAAGGGAATTTTGGAAAAAATTGAGAAAATGGGATGTATTATTTATGTGCGAAACATGGATACAGGAAAAAGGGTGGGAGAAAATGAAGAGGAAGATGCCAAAGGGCTATAGACGGGAATTAAATTTTGCAGAAAAGAGAAATAGAAAAAAAAGAGCAATTTGAGGAATGATTATGAGGATAAGAGATAGGATAAAAGAACAGAGGGAAGAAAAAGTACAAAAGGAAGAGAGAATAATGATGACAAAAATATGCTTGGGTGGAGAATGGTGGAGAATAATAAGAATATGTGTAAATAAAAACATGGATAAAATATTAAGAGATTTAAGGAATTAAATGGAAAAGAGAGGGGAAGAAGAAAGAATGCTCATAGAAGGAGATTTCAATACAAGAACTGAAAAAGAAGGGGGACGAGTAAAGGAAGAAGAGAATATAAATACAGAAGAAGAAACAAGAAGATCAAAAAATAAACAGATAAATGAGGAGGGAAAGAAGTTATGTAGAGTGCTGGGAGAAGTTGGTTGGAAAATTTTTAATGGAAATATAGAAGATGAGGAGGGGGAATATATGTATACAGAAAAAAGAGAAAGGACGGTAATTGACTATGTAATAGGAAATAGAGAAACAAGGGAAAGAATAAAGTGAACGAGTATAGGAGAAAAGGTGGACTCGGATCATCACCCGATTTCAGTTGTAATAGCAGGAGAAAGAAACAAAAAAGCTTAAAAAAAAGAAGAAAAAAGTAAAAGCAAAAGACGTATATGGACGGAGAATGGTAAAAAAAAGTTTGAAAAGAATTTTGGAAAAAGAGGTAAAAACTGAATGGGGTTAGAGGAAGGATGGAACAAATTAAGAGAGAGAGTGTTGAGGAGACTATAAAAAAAGTGGTTAAGGAGGATAAAAAAGAAAGTGAAGGAGAAAAAGAAAAGGCGATACAAGAATAGTAGGATAAAGATTATAAAAAAATGAAAGAAGAGGTAAAGAAAGAATTAAGAATGTGGAGAGAAAAGGGAGGAGAAGAGAGAGAGAGTATAGGGAAAAGAAAAAAGAATATAAAGAACTATGTGAAATAAAAAAAAAGAAGAAAAAGAAAAATAAAAAACAGAAATAGAGAAAATTAAAATAGAAGAGGAAGTATGAAGAATACTAAATAAAGGAAGGAAAAAGAAGAAAGAATAGACGAGAAAATAGAAATCGAGGAATGTTAAAGATATTTTAGAGAAGTGCTAAGAGGAGATGAATGGAGAGTAAGAGAGGAAGGATGAAAAAGATTAGAAAAGAAAGATGAATAAAAAATAGAGAAAGAAAAAATTGAAAACGTAATTAAGAAGCTGAAGGGAGGGAAGGAGATGGAGAGTGATAGGATAGAAAATGAGGTATGGAAATAAGCGGAAAAGAGATAAGAGAATAACTGTGGGAAGTATGCAATAAAGTTTGAAGAGGTGAAGGATTTCCGTGGGAATGAAGAAAGGGAATAATTGTGCCAATAAGAAAGAAAAAAAAAGGAGATAAAACGAAAGATTATAGAGGAATAATTTTGACGCAAACGGCGTGTTTGCGCGTGAACGATCACGTTCAGAGCTCGCTGTGTGTATATATGTGCCGGTTCCGGCCAGCGTTGACCGTCGCCGTGACGATTAAAACCGGAGTCGGAATGATAGATTACTATGTAGAAATAGATCAGTGAGTTAGAAGGAACGATGTATCACAAAAGAAAGAAGAAGCTCAACACTTAGTCAAATTTAACAGTCACAATAGTTTATTCAAAGTTTGTTAATAGATCTGGGGTTCCACGCAATGGAACGCACTAGTTTAATCTCGTGATCGAATGATCGAGCGGAAATCTTGATCTCCGTACACGCAACTCCGCGATGCGATGGAAATCTTGAGAAACGTGCTTGATGGCACGTCCGATCGGAGCGGATATCTTGATCGCGCAATTCGAAAAACGGGAGCTGGGTTGCTCGGAGTAATCGCGGAACGCAAGCCGATCTCATGATCGCAAGATATTGTGAGAATGATTAACGGCGCACTCCCGAATCACGCACAATATAATGCACCGCGGGTTGCACAAAATGCAGCAAGGCGGCGGTCAAGAAATAAATTCGCAATAAGAAATCGCGGAAGAGTTAGCTATCGGAAACAGGGATGAGCCGAAATAGTACTGCTTGTCGTGGAACGTTCGGAATGGATTAGAGTTTTGCTCAAGGATCGAGCGATAACTAAGATTTATAACGACAATTGCGGATAGATCCGAAAGAGAAGAAAAACCACGAACCGAATAGAACACGAGCGCACCTTCGTACGTGTTTGCTGTTGGGATCACCGCTTATTCGTGTGCACGCTCAGTGTAACGTGTATACTGAGTGGCGCAAACGAATTATTATGCTAATAGAAAAGGTGAATCGCGAACACGGCGTATAAGATGTATGCCGTGGTATTGGCCAACAGTTTACAGGAAATAGAAGAGAAAGGGATTCTACCGCCGAATCAAACACTATTTAGGAGGAGAATGGGAACAATTGACCAAATATATGTTTTAAATTATTTAATAAATAGGAAGGTGGCGGAAAATACAGAAGAAATAGTAATAACGTTTACTGACATGAGGGCAGCGTTTGATTTGGTAGACAGAGAAAAACTGGCAAACACGATGTGAAAGATGAAGGTGAGAGAAAGTTTAGTAGTAAAATGTGAGGAGGTTTTAGAAAAGACAATAGGCTATGTAAGAGTTGGAGAAAGGGAAGGACATAAATTTTGAACTGGAAGAGGGGATAAGACAAGGAAGTCCGCTGAGTCCGAGTTTATTTACATTAATGATTGTGGACATGGATGATGAGTTAGAAAAAGAAAGCTGGGGAGGTATAAAGGTAAAAAAAAAGGATGTTATTATTAGCATATGCGGACGATGTAGCTATTATTGCTGAGAATGAGGCGGGAATGATGAGACTGTTAAAAAATATGGATAAGTATGTGGAGGAGAAAGATTTAAAGGTAAATGTAAAAAAAAAACAAAAGTCATGAAATGCAGGAAAGGAGGTGGAAAACAGAAAAAGACAACGTGGAAATAAAAAAAAAAGAATTAGAAGAAGTTAGAAGGTACAAGTATTTAGGATATATAGTAACGATAAACGGAGATCAGAGAGAACAGGTAAAAGAAAGAGTGAAAAAAAGAGCAGCGATAATGGAACAGGTGTAGAGTATAGGGAAAAAAAAATTTAGAAAAAACTGGGGAAGGAAAATATGGTTATTTGACAGACTGATATGGATAGTGATTAGTTATGGTATTGAAATATGGGGATGGAAGGAGAGAGAAAAAATAGAGAAAATACATAAAAGATATTTGAAATGGATTCTGGGAGTTAAGAAGTTTATACCAGAATATATGGTAAGAGAAGAGATGCAAAGAGATAAACTAAAAGGAAGGGCATGGAAATATGAAAGAAAACTAGGGGAGGGAAGAGGATGGGAATTAGCAAGAAGATGCTGGGAAGAGTTGAGGAAAAGAGCAAAAAAGGAAAAGTCGGAAGGAAAGTGAAAAATAGAAAGAAGGGAGTGTTACAGAAATTTTGGGTGGACATTAAAAGAAATAGAAAAGAAGAGAGAAGAAGCGAAAATCAGAGAAGATATAGTGGAAAAGGAAAAAAATATGCAAAGAGAAGAAAGATGGAAGAAAATAAGTGAATCAAATTTTAATAAAGTAAATGGTAGAATTAAAGGAAATGGGATATCGGAATATTTGAAAAAAGAGTGGAAAAAAGAAAGGTGGCAAAGAGTAACGAGGTTTCAATTAGGAAAGAAAACAAGAAGGAATAAATATAGGCAAAGTGAAGAGAAGAAAAATGTAGATTGTGCATGGGGGAAATGGAGACATGAGGGTATTTATAGGAAGGATGTATAGATTGAAGTTTGGACAGAAAGTGAGAAAAAATGACAAAAGAGGTATTAGGAGAAAAAGAGGAGGGAGAGAGATAGATAATAAAAATAGAAGAAATAAAGAACAGAGCAAGGTGGAATAAATGTGAAATGAAGAGGAAGGAGAAAATTAAAAAAAATGCAACGGAAGCGGAAGTCCAGAATGAATTGGAATGAATTTTAGAAAGAAATAGAGTGGAAGAACGATTATTCGTTATCTCTCTCTCTTTCACGAGTATAGTGATAATGGTAAATAGGATAAGTAAAATAAGGTTTAGTACTAGTTAATTAACGGTTAATAGCAGAAAATTGGGCTTTATGTTATGTTATGCAGCGTTTTGTATTTTTGTTTTTTTTTAATTGTGTTGTATTGTTGTACTTTCGTATTTTTATGTAATGTTCGTGTTATTTGTATTTGTATTAGACAATTAAAAGTATATGTTAAATTTAGGTGTTAAGTTGAAAAAATTGTAAACGGAGCGGAGGTCCGCGATGTCCCCCGCAAGAGAAAAAATACATCTATCTATCTGTAAAGCAGACGTGGTCAAGAGTGCATTCACAGAGCATGGTAAATGAAAAAAATGTCCCCTTCTTCTTAGCAGCACATACACATATTAAATGAGCATTGATATTTTCTTGGAAAATATAATATTTTGATCATTTTTCCAAAATCTATTAGCAGCCCTGTAATTATAAATGATTATTTGTCACGCAAAATACTTGACATGATTTTTAGTTTTGGTAAGGTTAAAAATAATTACAAAACAGCAGACGGGCTTAAATGTAACCTTTATGTGACTTTCAAATAACTCTTCAAGATCAAACCGATAGTATTATCTTATGTCCGTCTTGAAGCCATATAACTTTTATTTAAACAGAACTGTTTTATAAAATTGTATATTTTTAAAATATTTATTTGTTAAGATTAAAATAAATCACGTCGTATATTAATTTAGTTATAAAACAATCGGTTCAACCATTATCAAGATCTGAAAATCTTCAATTTCTCTAGCGGTATCTCGCGTAAGACAGGCTCGGTAGTACGCTGCGCTTCGGGGTAAAACATTACCGTGTCTCTTAAAATAATATTATATTTTACAATTTAATAATAAATTTTTTAAATATGTTTACCTTCTTTTTTCCACCAAAAAATCGCGATTCTTATTGAGCAACTTATACCAGGTAAAGTAAATTGTAAATTATCTAATATTAGTATAATATCTCCATAAATTCTTATCAACGAATGTATAGAAGGCACCAGAACGCCAAATGTTACCGCGCAGAAAACAATGAATACTCGAAGATTGCATATTATTTTTTGTCGATTACTCTGTGCAGTTTCAGGCCAAAGTCCAATAAAATCCAAGATGATACGATTTAATCTCACCGCCCATTCAAAATCTATTTATGAAAATTTTAATAAATTAAATAACTTACACCGAAATATTATTATAAATATGCATAAACAAATCTACAATTAAAACAACTTGTTTTAAACATAATATTATCTTCGATAATATGATTGAATTAAATAATGTAGTTATAATAAATATTATATAATAGAATATTTTACTTGGAATTACTTATAACGATTTCTAGAAAATTATTGACTGTTTACTACATGAATAAAATTTATTATACAAGTTTGAAAGTTATTTTTATAATTTATATTTATTATTTAAAATAATAAATATAAATTATAATAAATCTTTATAATTTACTGGGATATTACTTATAAGTAACTATATTTAGGTATAACTAATTTTTAGTCTTAATATCTGTTGTACTGTAAAAAGATGAATATTAGAAAAATTTTTTAACAATAATAATGCAATATAGTATATATATTAGATGCCGTTAATATTTATGCATATGCACATTATAAATTAACATTATCATTTTATAACATTATTTTTTTTGAACTATAGGTACAAGTTCAACGAGCACCTTGATATCCGGAATATTTAAAACCACTCATGTCGAAGATCATTTGCAGACTAACAGTTTTGTTCTTTTCTCGTAAAACAAAGTTATACTGTACACTTCTTCAATGTAAAGTATTAGTCACGTATGCTCCAATAGTTCTTGAAAGTAGTGAATTATTAACTTGAATCGTATTTTAAATATTTCATATAATGCGATGCTCGTTTTATGTTTTCAACGAATTTTTCTCACAAAATACAAAACATTTAAAAATAAAAAATTTTATGATGAGAGGTATATCTTGTGATAATAAAAAACAGCACTTTTCTATACACCTGTTGTATTTCCACAATTCGACTGCAGTTTATACAATTTTATTGTAGGTCACACATGAGTTGCATATTAATTCACATTATTTATTCGTTATTTTTAACAATTAAACGTAACTCATTTGCTTAATATTAATTTTTTATAAAATATAAAGTGTACTCTCGTTTTATAAAATAAAGTAAAAATAATAAAATACTTTTTAGACTTTCGTTTCCGATAGCAGAGCGAGTAGTTGTATGTATGAGAGTGTGAGTGCGGAAAAAAAAGTTTTTGGGTGTTTAAAAGAATTTAGAAGTAAAGGGTGGTGTTGTGGGGATAAAGGGGAAGGTTTTTAAGGAGGGCAAGTAAAGGGAAAGGGTGGAGGTGATAATAAAGGGAGAAATCGGAGAAAGTACAAGGCGGAGTCTTTTGGAGGTTAGGTTGGCGGTAACAGGGAAAAACCGAGAGTAAGACAAAGGAAAGGAGGAAGATAAGGGGGCGAAGGGGAAAGTAAAAGGTAATAAAGACAAAGGAAAGAGGTTCAGAACAGATTTGGGAAAATGAGTGAACAAAAGAAGAAAAATATTGAGATGGGAAAAGAAGAAAAAAAAGAGGAAAAAACAAAGAAGAAAATGGGAATGCCGGCAAAAGTGGAAATGCTGATGAGGGAAAGGTCTAATAGCTTACCAATAATGGAAGCTTGGAAACAAGGAGAAAAAAGGAAGGAAAGACAGGAGGAGATAGGTGAAATAGAAGAACTGGAAAGATTCAGAAAAAGTGTGAAAGTATATACGTCGCCGGTGAAAACGACAGAAGAGGGTGGTGAAGGAGGAGTAAGTAAGGAAGGTTTTGAGGAGGTTATAAAAGAGATGAGAAGTGGATTCGCAAGGATCCAAGCCCAGATGGAAGAGGTAAGGAAAATTAAGGTGCAGATAAAAAAGGAAATAGAAGATTTAAAGGCAATATGGAGAAGAGAAAAGAAAGATTTAGAGAAAAGAATAGATGAAATGGAAAAAAAAATCAGGGAAAAAAAATATGAGGGAGGTAAAACGGAAATGCCATCAGAAATAAGTGGAAAAGTGTTAAGTCTGGAAGAAAGAACGAGAATGCTAGAAATGGGAAAAGAAAGGGAAAAGAAGGAATGGAGAAAGAATAATTTAATAATAAGAGGAATAAAAATAAAAAATAAAGACAAAAAGGCGCTGAAAGAACAAGTAGGAGAAATATTTGAAGCAATAGGTGTAAAAGCAAAGATAGAAGACGTGAATAAAATAGGAGGAATGAACAAAGGAGGCTTCGGAATGGTATGGGTAAAAATGGAAAACTTTAAAGAAAAATTGGAAATATTAAGAGGTAAAGGAAAACTGAAGGACAGGACGGAATGGATAGGAGACGATTTGACGGAATATGAAAGGAAAGTGGAATGGACTATAAAGGGAGAAGCGGATAGATAAAAAAGAGAAGGAAAACAGGTGAAGATAGGATATAAAAAGATATAAGTAAACAAGGAAATGTGGTTATGGAACGATTTGAAGGAAGAATTGAGAAAGTGGGATGGAGCAAAGGCTTTTGAAACAGAAGGAAATGAAAGGAAGCGGGTGACTGTGGATAGAATGAATGCAAGTTTTTAAAAAGGGGCAGAGGAAGAGAAGAAAAGGAATTAGAAAAAAAGAGGATAAAAGGTGAAGAAGGAGGAAAAGAAAAGGATAAGGAAAAAAATAGAAATGTGAAAGATAAAGGGGGTAAAGAAAAAGAGGGGAAGAAGGAGAAAGGAAGGAAAAAGGCAGAGACGGAAAATAGGAAAATAAAAATAGTTTTTTGGAATGTGGTAAAAGTAGAAAACAAAAATGATGATTTTTGGAAGGGCATGGAGAAGTGGGACGTGATTTATATGTGTGAAACATGGTTGGAGGAAAAAAGATGGAAGGGAATAAGAAACAGATTGACAAAGGGTTACAAATGGATAAATAAGGGGGCAGAAAAGAAAAATAAGAAAGGGAGGGCTATGGGGGGATTGTTGATGGGATGGAAGGAGGATTTGGAAAGAGAAGGAGAAATAGATTTTGAAGATAAGAAAGGAATGATAGGAATAAAGATAAGATGTGGAGCAGTATGGTGGAAAATAGCAGGGGTATATATTGTTACGCCGGGAACGGGTCGGCGAACGTCTCCGCGTTCGCGTCTCTTTCTCACACTCACTCACACTCGCGGCGCTCGAGCTCCGCGAAAGAGAAGAAGACGGATTTAGAAAAAGAAGAGATGAGAGTTTAATCAGACTTAACCAAATACATCAAATACATCCGCACCGAATTAAGTCACGGGCAGAACTGTCATTTTAATAATAATCAATAGTCTTCGTTCCCTTAGCAACGGGGAACCGAAACCTCGGAGCGAGCCGGCAGCTTCACGCTGCTCCGTATACCGAACATAACAATATAAATGAGAAGCTAGAAGATATGATAGAGAATATGAGAAACTGGATGGATGAAAAAGAAGAAGGAGTGAGATATTTGATTGGGGGGGACTTTAATGTGAGAACGGGAAAGGAGGGGGGATTGTGGGATGATGAAAAAGAGGAAGAAGACAAGGAAGAAAGGAAAAGGAAAACAAAGGATAAAAAAATTACAGGGGAAGGAAGAAGATTCTGTAAAGTTCTGGAAAAAGCGGGATAGGGAATAATCAATGGATGTACAAAAGGAGACGAAGAGGGCGAGTGAACATACGTGGGGGGAAGAGGGAAAACAGTGATAGATTATGTGGTTAGTAATGTGGAAACAAAAAGAGAAATAATAGAAATGAAGGTGGGAGAGGAAGTGGATTCAGACCACTTGCCGTTAATAGTGACGATAAAAGGGGAAGAAGGAAAAAGAAAAAGTTGTAAGTATGGAAAGAAAAAGAGTACAAGACTAGACTGGAGTGAGGAAGAGAGGAAAATATTTAGGGAAAGGTATGAAGAAAGAAGGGAAAGAGAAGATAAAATGGAGGAAAACTAGAAAAATTTTAGTAAAGAATTGGAAAAAACAAAGAAATTAGTAAGAAAAGAAATGAAAAGAGAGGAGAAAAACCCAAAGAAAAATGATGGGATAAAGAATGTAGAAGAAAGAAATGTAAAGTAAGGAAGAATTGCAAAAATGGAGAAAGGGAGAAGGAAGCGGGGAAAACTATAAAAAGATGAAAGGAGAATACAAGAGGCTATGTGAGGAGAAAAAATTGCAAGAAAGGGTGAGATGGGAGAAAGGGATAGAAAAAATTAGAACCGAGGAAAAAGTGTGGAAAATAGTAAACAAGGGAAGAAAGAAAAGGAAGGAAATAGAAGAAAAAATAAAGATCAAAGAATGGGATGAATATTTTAGAAAGATTCTAGGTGGTGTGGAACGGAGAGTTGGAGGGGAATTAAGTAAAGAGAAAGAAGAGGATGTGGAAGAAGACATACATAGAGAAGAATTTGAGAAAGTAATAAGAAAATTGAAAAAAGGAAAAGCAGCAGGGAGTGATAAAATTGAAAATGAGATCTGGAAATGGGGAGGGAGAGATGTAAAAAAGAAGTTATGGAAAATGTGTAAGAAGGTATGAAGGGGGAAGGCGATGACGGAAGAATGGAGAGAAGGAGTAGTGGTCCCGGTGTTAAAAAAAGGGAAGGGGGAAAAGGTAGAAGAGTACACAGGAATAACACTGACGCAGACAGCGTACAAGATGTACGCATTTGTGCTAGCAGAAAGACTAAGGAAGGATATAGAAGAGAAAGGAATATTACCACGGAGTCAGGCCGGATTTAGAAGAAACATGGAGACAGTGGACCAGATATATGTGTTAAACTATTTGATAAACAAGAAGATAGAAGAAAAAGAAGGGAAAATGGTGATAGCATTCATTGATATGAGAGCGGCCTTTGAATCAGTGGATAGGAGAAAACTGGTGGAAGCAATGAAGAAAAGAGAGGTAAGGGAGGGATTGATAAGAAGTTGTGAAGAAATATTAGAGGAAACGGTGAATAAAGTTAAGGTGAAGGATAAAGAAGGGAAAAGTTTTTGGACGACAAAGGGGGTAAGACAGGGTTGTCCGCTTAGCCCTAGCTTGTTCACACTCTTGTTGGCAGACATAGATGAAGAACTAGAAAAAGGAGGATGGGGGGGTATAAGAATAAAAAACAAGAGGGTTTACTCGCTGGCATACGCGGATGACATTGCACTACTGGCAGAAAATGAGGCAGGGATGAAAGGGATGATTAAAAATATGGAAGAATATGTAAAGGAGAACGGACTGGAAGTGAATGTAAAGAAAACAAAGATAATGAGATGTAGAAAGCGTGGAGGGAGATGGAAGAAAGTTAAATGGGTCTGGAAAGGGGAAGAAATAGAGGAAGTAAAAAGTTTCAAGTATTTGGGATACATAATCATGAGAAATAGAGAGCAGAAGGAGCATGTAAAAGACAGAGTAAAAAGAGCGGCAAGAATTATAGAGCAGGTTTGGAGTATAGGTAAAAGAAAATTCGAAAAAGATTGGAGTAAAAGAATATGGCTATTTGATAAACTGGTATGGTTGGTTATTAATTATGGCGTGGAAATATGGGGATGGAAAGAAAGAGAAGAAGTGGAGATATTACAGGAAAAATACTTGAGATGTGTACTGGGAGTAAGAAGATATGTACCAGGATATATAGTGAGAGAAAAGCTACAGAGGGATAAATTGAAAGGAAGAGCAGGGATGAGAGCATGGCAATATGAAAAACGGCTAGAAGAAGGGAAAGGAGGAGATTTAGCAAAATGGTGCTGGGAAGAAATGAAGGGAAGAGCAAGGGAGGGAAGAAGCAAAGGAAAATGGGAAAAAAAAAGGAATTTTTTGAAAAATTTGGGTGGTCTGGAAAAGATGTGGAAAATCTAAGAGAAAGAGGGGAAATAAGGAGGAAATATTTGGTGGAAAAAGATAAAGAATGGCAAAGAGAGGAAAGATGGGAAAAAATAAGAGGGTCAAGATTCAATAAGTATTATAAAAAAGTAAAAGAGGAAGGGATACCAGTATATTTAAAATTGGGATGGAAGGAAGAAAAATGGCAAAAAATGGCAAAATTTAGATTAGGGGAGAAAATGAGATGAAATAAATATTGGGAGGGGGAGGAGAAAAGAAAATGTAGAATATGTCTGGAGAAGGAAGAAACGTGGGAACATATATGGGAGGAATGTATAGACTGGGGAAACGAGAATAGTTGGGAGGAGATGGTGGAGGAAATTCTGGGAGGGGAAGGAAAGGGGGTTGATTGGTTAGAAACTTTGGAAAGAACAAGGGAAAAAAATAGGGGTGAATGAAAGAGGTTAAAAAAAAATAAAGAAATAAAATAAAGAGCGTCGGAAACGGGGGTCCAAAGGTAGAATTTCAGGTAAAATAAGGCGGAATAAGTAAAGGTATGAGTGAAAGTGTGATCTCTCTCTCTTTCTCTCGACGCGTAAGCAATAGAATAGAAGCGTAAAAAGGCGTAGGATATAAGTTTTATTTTCAGGAATGTGTTGCAAGAAGAAAGAAGATTATAAAAGTAGAAATAAGTTAGAGATAAGACATGTTGTAACGCGTAGATATGTAAGGGGGTAATGATGACGAGAAGGAAAAATGTAAAAGAAAAGGAGGAATTTGTTAAAGAAAAGGAAAAGGATATAGAAAGGAAAGAAAAAGTGGCGGAAAGTGTTTTGTTATATAATGTATGAAGTTTTAAGATATAGTTTATGGAAAAATGTAATATAAATTTGTAGGATGCGAAAGTCCCGGTATACCTCTAAGGAGATAAATAAACACCTTATATATAATAAAATACTTTTTATAAATTACGTTTTAATAAATATAATTTTTAAAAATTGTATATAATATAATGAATATATTAACAGTGAAATGCATATATATATATATATATATATATATATATATATATATATATATATATGGATTTTATTTAAATCATTAATTCTAAATAGTTTACTTTGTAAACTTTGTAGTAAAAAATACTATTATATACACATTATAAATGTTAAAAAAATTAATGTTTGATAAATAAATTAATTTTGAGTAAGTATAATGTCACGTTTCGTGTCGTACCTGTCCGTTTTTAAGTCAGTCTATTTAAGAAATTTACTCTAAAATCGGACTAAGATTGCTTATGCGGTGATTAGTTTTTAAGTCCAAATGAATACCGGAATTTGGAAATTTGGTAACGTGGATCCGTCTTGTCAATGGTCTGATGGTGAGGAAAATTAATTGCGAATTCTATTGGAGTCAGTCGATAAACAGAACGATTAGAGGTTTCACGGTTATATAATTTTTAGATTAGTTGTGATGGATTTTGATTTAATTCCAAAGCCTTTTTGATTTGGTACCAGTGCCGTTTAAATTATACTCGTTTGTCAGCGCGTTGCTTTATTCGTGTAACTCTATTTGATCTTATGCGGTCGCTACTCGGCACCGAAAGCTTGGAGACTCTTCTGTATTCGCTACACTTGAGCAGTGGTTCGCTACGTTAGTTGCAGCAAAATTGCTCAAAAGCACCTCCAAAGTTATCGCGTCCCATGTACGAATGTTATAAAGGTTCAGTAATGGCCCGGTATTGGTGCCAGAGTTGCCAGTACACGCTGATGATTCTGGACCAGTACAAGTCAAGATTGGAGTCATTACTGAGACAGTATCGAAATGATAACACGGGTCCCACTCTTCGTGACAACTTTAGTCCGATATTGAGTATAAGTATTGGGACAACATTGTTTGTTAGCGCTGGGCCAGATTTAGTTGTCAATGTTGGGACAAGCCCGACGTCAGTAATTTCCCAGTAACGGCTTGCTTATTGGGTCGAATCTAACATTAATTATTTCCCAGTTTCGGCTCGATTGTTAATAAAATTAGCAATAAATAAAATTTATAATTCTAGTTTATTTTATAAGATATATATAAATTTAAAATCATATTTTATTCAAACTTCTTCGCGTCTCTCATTGCTTTTCCACCCTCGCGGTCGTCAGCTCCTGATAAATAGCGACTGGTTGCCGATAAAATACTTTTTTGATCGGTGTTTTTTTTATTTTGCCTGTGATAACATCTGAAGAAAAGTAAGAATAAATGAAAAAATAGTAATTAAAAGAGTTCTATCACGTGATCATATTTAGTATATGTATAAATAGCATATTTACCTAACATGCATGAGTATACGTGCGTCACATTAAAATTTTTTTTTGTAACGCTATTTGGTCCTTTTCTTCCAACAGCGGAGTAAAGTTCTTGTACTGTTTTTGTTATTACATTGCCAAGAATTTTTCGTACGGTTTTTTTTATTTTTTTGGTACTTCCTAAATAATTAGCCATTATTGCTCTTTTAAACCAATATTAACATTTTACTTAACATTATAAAAACTATCTAAAAATATAAGACAATAACAAAAAAGAATATTTTAGGGACGTACCAATACAGATGACTTATCATTGTTCGTCTTTATCATTGTAATGAACTCGATAAAGGCATTGTAGTTCGTTATAGGGAGTTGAACTCCTAAATTTTCCCTATAATTATTCAGCTCTCCCCTGGTGCTGATGCTAGGTTGATGGCAATTGTGCTTTTTACGGCTTCACCTTTTTTATTTAAGTCGTACAATATACTATTTTTCATTCCTTTCATTTTTTTCGAAAGTCTTTTGAAGTATTTTTCAACGTCATTGTGAATTTGCTTTATTCGAAAATTTAGTTGCTGAAGTTCATCATTGCAACGTACAGACTTGGAATATTTCCGTTTTAGGCTTCTGTCTTCATTGCCTCTGTCTTCAATTTTTGAAATACTTTCTTCAGAATCTGCACTCAAATAATATAATTATAAACATATAATATAATATAAATTATTAGAAAATCCAATATTTAAACTTACCAGATCGTGTCAAAACCTTCCTTTTTGCCAGTGATGTTTGAGGTGTATTGAAAATGTCATCATTCATCCGCATCTAAAAACGGAGGAAATAAAAAAAATTTTAAATTAAATTAACATTATAATAACCGACGTTTCATAAATACGATTAATGCACAAAATACATTAACTGTAATATTGTTACGTCCTGTAACTCCACATCTCCTTTTTCCGACACATGGTAGATAAAGTAGATAATAAAAAGTATACCGAATGTATTGGCATCAAAGGAGACGGTTCTAAGTTTCCAGGAAAATAATTCTAACTGACGGAATATCATGAATCGCCAGATGTATAAAATAAAAGAAGGAACCTAAAACAATTGTACAACAGATGTGGAATATAAAAAAATCGAAACGAAAGGATTTGTCAAAATATTCATAAAACATTAATAGCTCGAAAAGATTTGGAATATCTTAAACTAACAATAAATGTCTGGCGGTACACAAAGGAAATTCTGGAAGAAAAACAATTCAGTAAAATCAAATTTCGCCACGGATCCTAGGGATTAGAAAAAAGGAGACAAAAAGCCTGTAATAATAAAAATGGGATACGCGGCCGGAAACTATAAAAATTCAGGCAGCAATTGCACGCTGCCGATAAAAAAAGAGTTACCTAAGCATTTTCGAATCTGTTATCTGGAAGCTTGGAAGGGCTAAAACCATGTAGAGGGGAGCTCATAAACATTTTCTCCTGGACCAATAGATATCGGGAACTCCTCACCAAAATTAGAAACTAAGGGCGAAAACTTAGAAAATTAAGAAAACTGAGAGAAGGGCGACCAATAATTGCGAAGACGGAAAAGTGGAGGAATAAGCCTAACGAATAGAATTCAAATTTTGGATAAGACTTAGAATCTGGCGCTGGTCCTCCCCTTTTCCGAGCTTATAAAACCGAGCGCTCCGACGACGCTCGCTCTCATTCTGTTCTAAAAATCTATTTTGCTCAGTTTGCTCAGTTATTCTAAAATTTTTAAGTGTTTGTGATTATCTTGTGTGGGCGAAATAAAGGAACCATCTCGAGATCTCATCCGAGAGAATTTGAAGACATCAAATAGTAAGTGTCATCATTTATTTATCCCCCTTTTTCCTTTAATTTTGAAACGGTTCCACTAAATAGTTTTATTTAATTTGGATATATATATATTTATATATATAAAAATGAAAATTGAGGGAATGGTCAGGGTGCCGTTCACGCTTTATTGTTTCGCTATCTCTCTCTCGAATCCTCCCGTTTTTTCGGGTGCCTCAACCTGTCTAGCGGGCTTCCTTTTGTCGGGGGTTGCGATATGCCGCCAGTAAATGGTGACTATCAAAACCTTGACTTGAGTAAAGCCTCATTCGGCTAGAGGAGCCAGAGAAACTTAAGGTGACAACGGAGAGATCCGAAAGGAGCTGTGAGACGTGATGCCCAGCCATATTTTCCTCCATAATTCATTTATTAATTTAATTCATTAAAATGAAATCCTTTTAGTGGAATCATCGAATTTAAGAACCCTTAAGAAAAGCCGGGCTCGCCGAAATCGGCAAATTCGGAATTTGAGGAGCCTTATCCAGTCCTTCTTCGTGCAATATTTATTCGCGGCGGCGCCAGGGGAGATAAGAACCGACCCTCCCCGAAGAAGAGGAGAGAGGTCGTGGTCTCCTCAACCCCCAGCTCCCCCGACTTCGCCGGCTCCCGAAGAAGTTCCCCAGAACGTCGAAGAACCCAGGGAACTTCCCCCTTCTCCGAATCCGCAGAGAACAAGCGTCAATGCGACCGAACCTGAGCCTGATTTGGAGCAGTTCCGCCCTACGACTCCTTCCTATTCTCCGGACATCTCGATTCATTCTCCAGGAGCTGCACCTAGAGCATGCTCCTCTCCTATTCCGTCCCCGATATTTCATCCTGGGGAGCCTGAGGAGGTCGACTCCTTTGCTGATGACGATACTGTCTTTTGGCAAGAGTCTGACGGCCCAGAGCCTTCCCCCTCCCCCGCCCCGAGTGTGGAGTCTCTCGGCGGGCAAGAGGAACCCAGAGCGATCGTAGATCCTCTCCTCGAGCTCCTCCGGAGGACTTGCTCTCCGTGGACGGATCCCGTCCCCGAAAGGGCCTTCACGATAGGCCCTGATTCCTTCGATCCTGAGGAGATCAGGAGAGAGGCCAGTAGGGCATCTCCTGATCAGAACGTCCTCATATTTTATCCCGGGGTGGAACACCCCTTCTTAGCTCCGATCAGGCTGATTGATCGAGTATTTCCGAGATCGTCGGCCAAGATCTCGGAAATAATAGAAATCGATCTGGATTAAGTATTATTATTTTTAGAATTTTTATGTTATTTCCCGCGTACTTTTGTTAAATATAAAAAATGTGTTGTCTTTTAACTTAGTATATTTAATTAAAATTTTTATTAGTTAAAATCTCTTTGTTTACCATTATTATTAATTTTAATTATATTCAATCATCTCTATTTAACATCAATTGGAAAAATAAAAAATGTTAAATTAAATCTCGGTAAAACAGAGTTCTGCAATTTTCTTTTAATGAACCTTTGAGCTCCATTTATTGCGAAAAACACCTCCGGTTCTTTCCCTGGGAACAAGAAGTAAAATTCTTTCCCTCAAAAGAACAAAAATCGCGCTAACTCAAATCTTTTCTCGTTCAAATACATTCCTAGCGCTTAATACGCGTGGCGTTGTCTCGCACGCGTCACGCAAGAATTGGTAGTTGCGTCTCTCTCTCTCTCTCTACCCTTTACCTGCTCTCAATCCATTTCCTAATCATTGAGAACCGGTAATCCTTCTATTAAAAATTATTCCTAAACCTGACGTAACAATATAAAATTAAAACATATAGTTTTTGTTAATTTAATTACGTGATCAAAATTTCCATTTGAAATCTCCAAGTCACTTTTTTCTTTTTCAGCGTCTTTATCTGAATTCTCACTCTGCGTACTGTCAATATTAGCTTTTCTGCAAGTTCGTTTTAATTTTCTTAAACCTCGGTTGTCATCCTCTTAAAAAAAATATTTTTGATATTTATAAAAGATTTAAATAAAAAAACAAGGTTGATTTTTATAGTGCAATCTGAAGGATATTAATTCAAACATACATACCTGCACGTTTTACAATTTTAATTTCATATTTTTTCCAAAACACATCTGATGCTTTCTGTTCCTTAACCAACGTAGCTAATATATTACCGTCGCTAGTAGGCGGATAAAGGCACTTCCATTTATAATTTATTTCTATTAACCACGACTTTGGCACAAAATCAATAACTTTTTTCCGTTTTTAATTTCATTTAGAAATAACACAATTGCATACGGTTGATTGATTTTATCCATAATTTTCTACAATATTGTATATACAGGGTGTATCACTCCATGTGTCAAATCCGTTAGGAATAGATAAAACTCGGGTAGACAAATAAGAAAGTCCCACACCATTTTATAAAAGTCTCAACCGTTATTGAGAATTTTATAAAATGGTATGGGACTTTCTTATTTGTCTACCCGAGTTCTATCTATTTTTAACGGATTCGACACATGGACTGATACACTCTGTAGATTAATTTATTTAAATATATTGAAAAAAATGTGTGTAGATTTGCATTGGCATTATGTATATACAGGGTGTTTGAAATAAGGTTTCCTTCCCGGAAACTGTAAATAGATATTGAAAATACAAATCAAAAAGTTAAATACCATTTTGTAAAATTCGTAAGCGTTACCGAGTAAAAAATTATTCAATTTTGACAAATTGGCGCGGAGCATGTAATAAGTCGGACGCGGCAGGTGAGAGCGGGTGGGTTTTAGTGGGAGAACCAGGAATTAACGCCGCGCGACAATTGTAGGGTGGGGGTGGGAGGAGTCAACGCGTGGTGTGATAAGAAAAATTACTGAGCGCGTTATGAAAAATACTAATATATTATCCAGCGGTGATTTATTGTTTATAAACAAACAACCTTTCGAGGACTCGCGTCTGAGAATGCGTTTCACCTAACATTTAGTATGCTCGTTTCTGCTTATTATTTTTTTCAACAATTAATATAAAATTATCTGATTATCGCAAACGTTTTTTTAACACGTTTCCAATGTTAGGAAAATGATGCGCTATCATTTCCTCACCACCTTGCGGTAGATAGCATAGTGCGTTTTTTTTTTTAGTGGTATCCCCGGTAGGCCTAATCCACTTGTTGTAAATGCAAAAGTTGTTCGAAGTGACCTCCTCTCTGTCGTATGCAGAATTCGGCTCTTCGAACAACATCGCGTGATGCACATAGCACTGTATCTGGCAAAACGGTTCCAAAGGCCGCAATAATAGATTCACGTACCTTATTTTTGGTACCATTTCGCTGAGTATCAACTAAACTTTTGATATACCCCCATAAAAAGAAGTCGCAAACCGTTAAATCTGGGCTTTGTGCTGGCCACGCTATTGGTCCTCCGCGTCCTGTCTACCTCTCCAGGAATCTCAAGTTTAAATCCTCTCGCACTGCTCGACAGGAATGTGCTGGTGCTCCATTGTGCTGAAATATTATATTTCATCTTGTTTTGAGCGGCACATCTTCGAAAAAAATTGGTAAATTGGTCCGAATAAAATTTCGATATTTTAGCTCTGTCAATCTTGCCGGCAAAAAATGCGGACCAATCTAAAAATATTTTAATTACGTTAACAAAATAATCTTTTTTTTTTTATTTATACTTACTATTTGATTCCCAAGTATTCCTGCCCATTAGTTTATGGAGTAACGATACTGGAAACTCCCTTCTCTAATTAATTTTGAATTGTGATCTGCCCAATATAAGGTATTCCGCGAATTAAAAATGCCGTTTTGAGTAAATAACGCCTCATCCGACCATAAAATATTGTCCGGAAACGTTGTATTTTGACGACATTGTGCGAGAAAACCTTCATAAATTATGATAATAATTATTATGCTTTAAAAAACTGTTAATATGGAAAGTTAATAAAAATACCTTGACAGAAGTGCATCCGTGGTTCATAGTCTCGTGGTAAAAGTTGCTGTACACGCTGATAACGATACGGATATATCGAATTATACCGCAATGTTCGATGCACTTCATATGTCGTTAAATTCAATTCGCGCGCCGAGCGACGTATGCTCATTTCTGGGCGATCTTCAAATAAATTTAAAATTTGTTCTTTATTGCGTATTGCCGCCGTGTACTTTCTCGTTGATGGTGCACGAGACAGCTTGTTTCCCGTAGCTTCTTAACGGTATTTAAAATTGTTTTACCACTACGGATAACGCGCACGTCCTGGCATACGTCCCGCGTAAATTTGAGCTGCGCAATTAGCATTTTCACCCGCAAGCCCGTACCCCACTATCATTTCTGTATACTCGCTGGGTTCGTACATCTTCACAATTTTTATCACTTTTTTATCACTTTGTTTAGCGTGAGCACTTTGTTCAGCACAAGCTAACTAGCGACTGTGAAAGATTTCCTTGGCATTGGTGGAAAATAGCAATGTAAACAAACAGTACTCGCGGAAAACTTGGAGCAATACAACAATAAATCACCGCTGGATAATATATTAGTATTTTTCATAACGCGCTCAGTAATTTTTCTTATCACACCACGCGTTGACTCCTCCCACCCCCACCCTACAATTGTCGCGCGGCGTTAATTCCTGGTTCTCCCACTAAAACCCACCCGCTCTCACCTGCCGCGTCCGACTTATTACATGCTCCGCGTCAATTCGTCAAAATTGAATAATTTTTTACTCGGTAACGCTTACGAATTTTACAAAATGGTATTTAACTTTTTGATTTGTATTTTCGATATCTATTTACAGTTTCCGGGAAGGAAACCTTATTTCAAACACCCTGTATATTTGTTTATTACGCTTGTATATTTGTTTATTACGCTAATGCTTACCTTTAAAATCTTCTTTCTTTGTCTAAAATATTTCACACAGGTTCAATTCACTCACAATCACAATTTCATAAATTATTGAAACTGACACAATAATGCAGCCAACGTGTTCAAGCTCAAAATAAAATTAAAACGCACAAAAACATTGACGTCGCCTAACAACGGACATTTCATTTGTTTAAATAATACCGCGAGCAAGATGGACTCTCTGCCGGTCGGTACGTTGATAACAACGCTATTTACCGATCTTAGTCCTTTCTTGAACGCACGACAATGTCGAATTACAATTGAATTGAAAAATACCGAGCACTAAAGCATCAAAGAAGTGAAAGTGATAGAGACATAAATGAATCTAAGAATGAGCCAAGTGCAAATATATCGAACAAGAGTATTTCACTAAGTACCAGCACGGATAACGAACAAGCAGGAAAAACGGAGCACGCAACTAATTTTTTAGAATCTAAGTAAGCGCAATACAACTTCTTATTCGTCTGAAAATAATTGATGTAAATGATATATATTTACTTTTGTTAAATATTGTAAAAAAAAATTTGTAAATATGTTTTTTATTGTAAAATATTCTAAAAAATTATATATATACAGGGTGTATCATTTAATGTGTCACACCGAGTAGGAATAAGTAGGTCTTGGTGAGAAAAATAAAAAAGTCTTATACCATTTTGCAAAATTCTCAATGGTTATTGAGAAAAAAATTAAAATGCATAAAATATATAGACGTAAGAGCGACTAGGAAGCTGTGCGTAAGTGAGCGCGACAGACGACGGCGCCATTCCTAGCCATTCGCCTGTCGCGCTCATTCACGCGCAGCTTCCTTGTCGCTCTTACGCCTATACATTTTATGCATTTTAATTTTTTTCTCAATAACGAATGAGAATTTTGCAAAATGGTACGGGACTTTCCTATTTGTATTTTCGAGTTCTATCTATAACTAAGAGATGCTCACTACTCAACCAGACACCCTGTATACTGCGATCTGAAGGGCATGCAGATTTACCAAAAACTGCAGAAACTTTATTGCGTACACAAAGAACACGAGATAACATTCAGTCTATGTTAACAAAGAAAGGTACTTTTCGTACGTTTATTTTTTTTTAGGCATAGCAAATCAATTTTATTTACAAATCGCGGATTCTAGATATGAAGACAAAAAAATAAAAGTTTTAATTAATGTTTATGGATTACCAATATACACCTATTCTTAACAAAAAATGTGGCTGATATTATTGCAAATATTACACAAATATTACTATTGTAAGCCTATTATTGTTGCATTATACTGCGGTGATTCGAAACCACATGACGTTAATAACTTCATGGAAAATTTTACGGAAAAATATACGATACTGATCGAACAGGGAATAATTATTGGCAATACTTTATTTAAATTTTAAATTGTCGCATTTGTTTGTAATACGCCAGCGCGTACTTTTATTAAATGTTGTAAAAGTCATATTGCATTTTATGGCTGTGAACGTTGCGAAGTACGAGAAAAAACTACCAACAAAAAAAGAATTTATACTGAGACAAATTGTGCATTGCGTACCAAAGATTCATTTATATCAAATAGCCAAACTGAACATCACATATTAGATAAACCGGCTCCTCTAGTTCGAATCCCCAAATTTGATCCGATCACGGGAATTGTTTTAGATTACATGCACTTATTGTGTTGTAGGGTAATGAAAAACCTCATGGATAAATGGCTTTCGAGTAGAAAACAAATGGGAAGCATTGGAAGACGTGGGCGAAATAATTTAAGAAAGCTTCTTCTTAATTTGTCAATGCAGATTCCTATTGAATTTCAGCGAAAGGTACTTGATGTAACAGATATAGCTAATTGGAAAGCAACTCAGTACAGATTCGTTCTATTATATGGAGGTTTAGTTTTGCGTAAAATAATGCCATCGAAAATATATTAACACTTTGGCCCACATTCAGAGCTCACTTTTAGAGGCGCCTTTAGTTAAAAGCGCCTCTAAAAGTGGTTTTATAAAAGTGGTCGTATTCTGAGCTCACATTTAGAGGCACCTTTAAAAGTGACACTTTTAGCCTAAATGTGCGCTTTTATCTCGAAAAAGCTATTCTGAACCCACTTTTATAGCACATTTATAAACTTTCGCTAAAAGTGCCGTTAAATGTGGTCTGTAGCACATTTATCGGCACTTTTAGCGAAAATCCAATATGGCGGCACCCATGCGATTTGACAGGTGGACCCATATCGCAACTTAACTAATTAATGGCAACGTTAATCAATTAAATTCGTTCAAAAAAACTATATACGCGAAGTTTTTAGGAGTAAACGAAACTCCATGTAGTAAAATTAATCGTATTGGAACAATTAAAAAAAATTTTTAATTTTAAAAATGCGCGTATGTATAAAAGGTGCCTTCAACCTATCGTGAGTGTCGTAAGATTAATTTGAATCATCTTAAGTTTGTTCTCAGTCGCTGCACTGCTAAATTGATGCACACTAGTGCAATAAATTGAAGTAAATTAAATATAATTTGTTTTATTCTAACTTACTGCACTAGTTACAGCGTGTAGCGACTAAAAATAAATTTTTTAATTACTTTAAACATGTTAACCGTAGATATTATTCACGAAATTAATTATGCGATCGAAGTTCGGGAAGTAAATGTAGTTCGTGATCTTGATCCGCGAGATTTTCGGAATAAAATAGGCGTTTTTTGATCGTGTTAAAGAAAAAATAATTAACTAGTACACTGACCGGCAATAATGGCCTGACGCTTTGCGGCGACGGCAGCTAACGTGCGTGAGCTAGCGTGGTGTGCGTCAGGCCACACCGCGGAGCGCGTACGTGAGCCGTGAAGCGCCGAGAGAAGCGAGAGGACGGGGAAAAATTTGGTGGGAGGCGTTCTCATGCTCTATCCCGCTCGCGACCCGTGCGTTTGAGAGAGAACGCATGAGTGGTCGCTAAGAAAAAGTTATAGGCGCACCTTCGTTCTCTCGCTTGCACGCGTTCGTGTTTATACGGGCGCGCAAGGATAGAAATAGATCGCAAGAGTACGCTATTAATTCTAGCGTATACTTTAAGATATTTCGCGATAATGACAACCGAAATTGAATACCCGTGTTACTAACATTATTAAATATATAATTCTACGTTGCGTGTAATTGATTTTCGCGATAATTTTTCGACAAATATATAAATAATATCTCGAGATAGAACGCATGGGAGGACGGTGCGAAACTGTTAGAGGTGCACTTCCGATCTCTCGCTTGCACACGTTCGTGTTTATACGGGCGCGCAGAGATAGAGATAGATCGCAAAAGTACGAATTATAGCGTATACTTTAAGATTTTCGCGACTAATGATAACCAAAATTAAATACCCGTGCTACTTATATTATAAATATATAATTTTACGTTGCGTGTAATTAATTTTTGTAATAATTTTTTGACAAATAAATAATGTCTTGAGAAAGACAATTTAAAATTCTGTTTTCTGTCTTGAAAAAGACAATTTGAAATACCGTTTTCTGTCTTAAGAAAGACAATTTAAAATTCTGTTTTCTGTCTTGAAAAAGACAATTTGAAATACCGTTTTCTGTCTTAAGAAAGACAATTTGAAATAGCGCTGTCTTTAAAAATAAGAAGTTGCATTATGCACACAAAGCCGCCTAATTGTGTTACGTTCCTGTCGCGATTTTCACTTGTTATCGTCGCGAGTATGTTACTTTTTCTTCGAGCATCACTTTTCGTGGTGTCGTAGCAATGCGCGGATATATCATCGAATAGTTTTTTGCGAATAATGGCTCCAATCTTATGTTCTGAGATACGAGGTCGCATCATCGGACAGTGGCAGGCCGGAAAATCAGTAGCAGAAATTACTGCTGATATTCCGTGTTCTGTCCAAGCTGTTCGACGATGGATACGACGATACAATGAGGGCGGAGATCATGCTTTGCATGATCATCGCACTCATAATCGTCGTCCTCGTAACACCAGAGTAGAAGAGGACGAGGCACTCGTCGCTGCTGTTGTGGATCGTCCTTTTGGCACCGTCCAAGGGGCGATCAACAGAGCGGACGTCGGGGTATCAGACAGGATCGCCCGGCGACGTTTAAATGAAGCCGGATATCATTGTCATCGTCCAGCCCATAAAATCCCGTTGACTCCCGATCATCGGGATCAACGGGTCGCGTTTGCTTTAGAAAATCAGGTGACGAGCCGTGCGGAGTGGGAAACCACGATATAGACCGATGAAAAGGTCTTCGTATCGTGCGCTGATCACAGGACGCACGTATGGCGTCCAAGAGATCAATGGTTGGATCAAACCATGTAGTGCTTCTTCACCGAAGTGGGAGGATTTCATGTGCTATGTGGAGGTGGATATCTGGCACTGCAATCGGAGAATTGGTGCACATTCCAACGCGAATGAACACGACAGAGTATATTCACATACTGGAAGAAGTTCTTCTTCCTTCAGTACGCGCAATATATTCTGAAGAGGATATGCCAATTATCCGATTGGTGAAAAATAATTCCGCAGTGCACACATCACATGAAACGCAAGCGTGGTTTGGAATCATACGGAGATCCGCTTGATTGACTGGCCAGCTCGTTCACCAGATCTTAATGTAATAAAAAATGTCTGGGCGCAGATGGTTCTGCAATGGGAACCACGAAGGGAAAGGACGACGGCAGCGTTAGTTGATCACATGATAAAAGTTTGGGAGGGTCTTCGGGCTCGACCAGATTTTCTCGCGAACTTGATGAGTTCGATACCTAATCGACTCAATCAAGTGATCGAGCGGTCCGGTTACTGGACCGATTATTAATTCGATGATCCGCAGAGCTTCGCCCACAAAATGGCCCTTTTCAGGGCCAACAAAACTCTCATACGACGAACATTCCTTAAGATTTATTAAATTGTCTTTTTAAAGACAGCGCTATTTTAAATTGTCTTTCTCAAGACAGAAAACAGAATTTTAAATTGTCTTTCTCAAGACAGAAAACAGAATTTTAAATTGTCTTTTTCAAGACATTATTTATTTGTCAAAAAATTATTACGAAAATTAATTACACGCAACGTAAAATTATATATTTATAATATAAGTAGCACGGGTATTTAATTTTGGTTATCATTAGTCGCGAAAATCTTAAAGTATACGCTATAATTCGTACTTTTGCGATCTATCTCTATCTCTGCGCGCCCGTATAAACACGAACGTGTGCAAGCGAGAGATCGGAAGTGCACCTCTAACAGTTTCGCACCGTCCTCCCATGCGTTCTATCTCGAGATATTATTTATATATTTGTCGAAAAATTATCGCGAAAATCAATTACACGCAACGTAGAATTATATATTTAATAATGTTAGTAACACGGGTATTCAATTTCGGTTGTCATTATCGCAAAATATCTTAAAGTATACGCTAGAATTAATAGCGTACTCTTGCGATCTATTTCTATCCTTGCGCGCCCATATAAACACGAACGCGTGCAAGCGAGAGAACGAAGGTGCGCCTATAACTTTTTCTTAGCGACCACTCATGCGTTCTCTCTCAAACGCACGGGTCGCGAGCGGGATAGAGCATGAGAACGCCTCCCACCAAATTTTCCCCCGTCCTCTCGCTTCTCTCGGCGCTTCACGGCTCACGTATGTACAGCGTCGAGTGCGACGAGGTATACGAGACGATGAAACGCGATATCGCGTGGTACGACAGGAGCGACTATTCGCCCGATAACGCGTACGGTATACCTTTTGCGAACCAAAAAATACCTGGTTTAATAAAGGACGAGTGCAATCGTGCGATCGTCACAGAGTTCGTCGGACTCACAAGAGCAGGTCGCGCTCAACGGAACACCGATTTTCTTCAAACTTGCAGGGTTTAAAGATTGGTGTTCCTAGAGATACTTGGTAAAGCCATTCGACGCACTACTCAAGAGAAAATTAGTTTAAATATTTCGTGTCTATAAGTACAGAACAGTTATACTTACTTTTGAAGCAGCGTGGTAGTTCAGAGCGGGAGGCTCAAGTTTAATAAGCGCGGAATCACTGGTTCGATTCACGTTACGTATTTTATTTTATTTTTTTTTTATTATTTTTTTTTTAATTTTTACATTTTAGTGTAAACTTTAATAATTATATATTTTATTTTATTATTATAATATTATATAAAAGAAAAATAATAAAAATGTAATAATATATTTTTATAAAGTTATTTATTTTATTAATTACATATACATGTTTTTATGACAAATACCACTCAGGGATATGCGATGTTAAGAATTAATAATATTGTTTTCTTGTACATGTAATCAATAAAATAAATAACTTTATAAAAAAATATATTATTACATTTTTTATTATTTTTTCTTTTTATATAATATTATAATAATAAAATAAAATATATAATTATTAAAGTTTACACCAAAATGTAAAAATTAAAAAAAAAAAAAATTAAAAAAAAGTAAAATAAAATACGTAATGTGAATCGAACCAGTAATTCCGCGCTTACTAGACTTGAGCCGCCCGCTCTGGACTACCACGCTGCTTCAAAAGTAAGTATAACTGTTCTGTACTTATAGACATACGAAATATTTAAACTAACTTTTCTCTTTTATTTTTAAGTAGTGCGTCGAATGGCTTTACCAAGTATCTCTAGGAACACCAATCTTCAAACTCTGCAAGTTTGAAGAAAATTGGTGTTCCGTTGCGCTCGACCTTCCCTTGTCAGAGCGAAGATGTACGCGATCAGGGTAGACGGTAGAAAAGACACCAAAAAAGTAAAGGGCGTAAAGAGCGGAGTCGTGGCGCGAATTATAACGTTCGACGACTACGTGAGGTGTCTCGAGGACGAGATCGCTATGACTCGCGACCAATCGTGCATCAGGTCAAAATTGCACGAGGTGTACACCGTGTCCGAGACAATGATCGCTCTGAGTCCGTACGACGACAAGCGATATCTCGTGCCAAACTCGACCGAGACCTTACCGTGGGGTCATTATCGCATACCTCGACAAAACGCAGTACACATGTACGCGGTATACATGTACGCGGTATACATGTATGCAGTATACACGTATGCAGTATGTATTATAGATGTATTATACTTCCGATTGATGCAAGGTCTCTCGAGTGATTGTTAACATTCGCATATTTTATTGTTTTATATGTAATGGAGTTCTGCAAATGTTGGATTGTTGCAACTAGCAAATGGGTTGGATTGCACAAAATAATTTTTATTTTGCGGTGTATGCGGTGTATGAGATGTTCTTGGTTGCCTATGTTTTTCAAATTTAGTCTGAATTTATTTTGAGGTGTTTGTGGTGTTTGATGCGTTGATTGAGGCGTTCATGGTTGCCTGTTTTTTTCAAATTTAGTCTGAATTTTGCGGAATTGTATTTTATCTGGTTTAAAATATTTTATAAAACTTTCGCACTCGTTATATGAAGCATGCGTGTGTTACGTCCTCGGACTCCACATCTCCTTTTTTCCGACACGGATTCAATAAATTAGATAAAGGGGGTAAACCGTGACTATTTGGTGACGAGAGAGAACTTCCAAGCTTCCAGAAGAAATAATTTAAACTCTAAAATCCTTATCGCCGGATGCTTAAATTATACTTAGAACAATCACGCTATAGATGCCGACGGAAATCTAAACAGAAAACTCTTCAAGGGATATTAAACTAATAGGGACCCAAAACGATTAGAATTAATATCTAATATTTGGCGATAAGTGAAACACTTGAGATCGCGGTTATATCGTGGCTCCGAAGTATAAGCAAACAAAGGGCGCAAAAGTCCTGCGGTCGTAAGAATATGACACGCAACCGGATCCCATAAACAAACGCAACCCGGTGATAACGGAAAGGAGCCCTTAAGAATTTTCTCCCAACTATTAATGATAACATTCTGAAAGATTGGAAGGGGAAGCCATGCGAGCGGAGTTTGGTACGACCGAAATTTTTCTCTCAAGCCAATAGATATGGGAACTCCTCACCACTAATTAAAAATCTAAGGGCGAAAACTAGAGCTTAAGAAAATCAGAGAAGGGATGAGATCTGAGTAACCAATAATTAAGAAAAAGGAAAAGTAGAGGGACACGGCTGGCAAATGAGAACACTGATTTTTTCAAAAATGAAAACTCGGCGCTAGTCCTCCCCTTTTCCGAAGTTATAAAACCGCGTGTTTCGGCGGGACCCTCTCTCATTCAGTCTCTGAATCGTATATATCCGAGCTATCGCCTTCACAGTTTAGTGACTTGTGACTCCACTGTGTGAACGTGAAAATTAATAAAGAAGTTGTCAGGGATTTGTCCGAGAGCAACCGAAGACGACAAGAAGTAAGTCTCATCATTTATTCAACCTTATTACCTCCTCCCCTTTGAAATGGTTCCACTAAAATTCTAAAATTTATATCTCTGAAAATGAATGACGTGGGTATTGCCAGGGTGCCATTCGCGTTTTCCGAAGTAGGCATCTCTCTAGAATCCTTTGAATTCTCCGCTAACTCAACTCGATTAATGGGTCTTCTCCTGTCAGAGGTTGCGATATGCCGCCAGTAAATGGTGACTATCAAAACCTTAGCTCGAGTGAGGGTCCATCCGGACGAAGGTGCCGGAAGAATCTTTAAGGCGATGTATAGAGAGATCCGGAAGGAAAAATGCGGCGCGTTGCCCTGACATTTTTCCCACTATAATCATTTCGTTAAACCAAATTCAAATTGACACCTTTTAGTGGAATCAAGAAACCTTCGGTCTATTAAGAAAAGCCGCGCCCGAAGGAATCGGAAGATCCGGGAATTGCGAGAGTTAATCAAGAGTTTCTTCGTCCAATTCTTATTCGCGGCAGCGCCAAGGGAGGTCACACCAGAACCTCCAAAAACAAGATCAGAGCGGCCATGGTCGCCTCCGCCTTCCGTACCTCCTAACTCGCCGTTTAACGGTAAAGATAAAGAGACAGGGGGGAGCTCTCCGCCTAGATCACCGTCACCACCGCGTTCAAAGCCATCCACGTCGTCCGAATCTAAATTGGAGCTGTTCCGCCCTACCACTCCATCTTATACTCCCGATATTTTCCTGAATTCCTCTGAACCTACTCCGGGAGCTGCTCCTAGAGCATGCTCCTCGCCCATTCCGTCACCGATTCCTTATCCTGGGGAACCCGAGGAGGTCGCCTCCTTGCTGAGGACAAAACCGTTTCTTAGCAAGAGCCTGACAGTCCGGAACATTCCCCTTCCCCCGCCCCGAGTGTAGAGTTCCTTGAAGAACAAGAAGAACCGAGAGCGGACGTTGACCCTTTCCTCGAGCTCCTCCGGAGGACCTGCACTCCGTGGACGGATCCTGTCCCGGAAAGGGCCTATACCATAGGCCCTGACTACTTCGATCCCGAGGAGATCAGGAGGGAAGCCAGGAGAGCGACTCCTGACCATAATATCCTTATCTACTATCCCAGGGTGGAACACCCCTTCCTGGCTCCGATCAGGCTCGTCGAGCAAGTATTTCCGAGGTCAACAGCTCAGATCTCGGAAATAATTGAGATCGACTTGGAGTAATTCAATTACACATCACACTGTACATACACTTAAATTCATATTTGTTAACCTTTAATACGTCTTCTTTTCTCCTTTTTAAAAATGTTTAAAATATATCTCTTGTTGAGTCCTATTCATCTTTCTTTTTATATAATTATTTCTCTAAATTCATTTAATTTGTTTTTATATTCTACAATTGTATTTAATTAATATTAAATTCATCGACTATATTACTGAGAACTCAGAGTTATTTATTTCAATTTAAACCAAATATCGTTTTTTGCGAAAAATCACCTCCGGTTCTGTCCCAGGGAATAGGAATTAAACTTCTTTCCCTAAAAAAAAGAACCAAAACAACGCGCTAGTTCCTCCTTGTAACCGTTTCGAACCCATTCCTAGCGCGTTTACGCGTGGCACTTCTAAACACGTGCTACGCAAGGATCGGCTGTTACGTCACTCTCCAAATTTTTCTAAGCACCCGAAGAGCGGTCCATGAACTCCTTAAAAAATACTCACATCCTTGACGTAACACGTGGAATAACATACATTATACGTATTATTTCTAACGCTGTCAAATTCTCCAACTATACTCGTATTTTTGCCCCTCCATTTTATTACTGACAGTACATTAGTTGGTATTTTTTTTTCTTTTTTCACCGGTTAATTGCAATGTAATGCATAGGTTAACATTCGCATATTTTATTGTATTATTTGTAATGGAGTTCTGTAAATGTTGGATTTTTGCAGCTAGCAAATGGGTTGGATTGCACAAAATGATTTTTATTTTACGGTGTATGAGATGTTCTTGGTTGCCTATGTTTTTCAAATTTAGTCTGATTTTATTTTGAGATGTTTGTGGTGTCTGATGCGTTGATAGTTGCTTATGTTTTTTTCAAATTTAAGCAGTGTTTTGCGGAACTCCCGAAACGACCGACGAACCGGTCATGTTTTATATTACTATGCGATGGTGTACAGGTCTCAGTTAGTAGTCGCTAGCATGCCCTCACGCAGTACACATGTACGCAGTATGCAGTATGTAGTTGTAAGAAAATATTTTTTAAGTTGAGCAAAAATAAAGTAGAGTTAAGAGTTTTTTTTTAAAAAAAAAGCATTTATTGGCTTAAGATACACCCTTGACTAAGTCCGATCGCTCACTGTTTAGTCTTTTGTTTTTGCGAGGCTCGTCTGTTGCGAGCCCGAAGGTGGTGGTAAGATTTTTCGCACAGCTATATCATATGTCGCTTATCTATCGCTCTTCGAAATATTAAATATAAATTACTCTACGTGACTTTTTGCGGGTATTTATTTACTACAATATTGATATACAGGGTGTCTCATACTATATGACGCATTCGTGAGAAATAGGTAGGTCTCCTAAATACTAATCAAAAAGTCTTATACCATTTTGTAAAATTCTCAATCGTTACTGAGAAATAAATTAAAATGTGTAGCGTAAGAGCGACTAGGAAGCTGCGGGCGAGTGAGCGCGACAGACGACGGCGCCATTCCTACAAATTCGCCTGTCGCGCTCACTCGCCCGCAGCGCTCTTCCTAGTCGCTCTTACGCTACACATTTTAATTATTTTCTCAGTAGCAATTAAGAATTTTACAAAATGGTAAAAGACTTTTTGATTAGTATTTAGGAGACCTACCTATTTCTCACGGATGCATCATATGGTATGAGACACCCTGTATACTATTCCGTCTTTAGATGTGAATCGTGCATATATCATCGCTGCATATGCTCTGGCAGATGCATCGGCAAACCCATATATCTCTACCTTGTTAGTAGGTGAAAACCTCAGCTAACTATGTATTCGAATCTCGTTTAGACTGTTCAAGGAATCATGAAAACTACGCCATCTTGCCCTTTTGGACTCATCTAACTCCTCATCCCAGTCCAGCTTTGCAATCCACAGGTCTTGTAATAGGATTTTGCCCACAATGGTAACCGGCGATATTTATCCTAATGGATCAAACAGTCTTGAGAGACACGATAATACAGCACGCTTACTACACGTAGAAATTTGTCCCATTTTGTCTCCGTCAAAATTGAATTGATTCCAGTTGATTCTGACAGTTGATTCCATCGGAGTCGCAAAGCATTCACTGTCTCGGGGGACTCAATTCTTACAGTATCCTTTATTTGAGTTTGTTTCCTGTAATCTTTCGGAATAAGAAGAGGTTGATTAGATAACCATTTGTCGAGTTCAAAACCTGCAGTTCTTAGTAACAAAATCAGCTCATCGCGTTTGTTTTTTGCTTCATCGAAGTAGTCAGCACCTCCGAATATGTCATCTACAAAGGCTTTTATGATGAAGACATTGACCGCCTCGTGGAAACCGTGCCCCTTCATCTTCTATCAATTAATGAAGAGTCCTTATTGCCAAATACGGAACCGTTAAGCCGTTAATCTAAAGTAGCTAGCGAGCGTTGAGCTATTAATTTTGTTTCCTGAGCAGATTCGATTGGCTTACACTTAAATGGTAACCGCACTATGTAGCGGCTTTCTTTATTGTGAGAATGATCTTTCTTAAATATTTCCTCGCATCTTTCCTCTTCAGGGCTTAAATGTACCGTAGCGCTTTCGACCTCCTCCTTGCTTTACAACCGTTGTACTGCTTGTTTCTATTCTTCTTCTGCGGCACAATGCGTAGCGATAGAAGATTTATGACTAATAAGTTCCGCTCGCCTTGAACGGCTAGTATCAGCAGCGCCTGACACCACCCATCCTAACATAGTTTCCTGCGCTATAAATCCTGAATCAGCTTCTCTCAATAATCTCCCGCGTAATATTTTATTATATATAAACGCTCCCAAAAGGTCGTCAATCTTTGCAGATTCATAGTAATAAAAATCAGCCAATGGTAAGTTAGCGTAAGAATCGTGACACGTAATTTGAAGATCTGTAGGTGGTAGCATTCCAGTTAATTTAGGTAGAATTAAAATTTCACAATTCATATGGAAAGACTTGTGATGCTGAGAGTGTAAGGTTATACACGTCACAGTTCGTACTGTGCGTGCTTTGACTACTCTTATTCCGCAGAGTGGAATATGTACTCTTCTACGAGGAAGTAGTAGCATTTGTACCATCGTTTCCGTTATAAACGAAGCTTGCGAGCCTTGATCAAGTAAAGCTCTGCAAAGTATGTATTCTCCATTTTGTTGCACCGGGGCCGGTGCACGGGGTCCGTCCTTCGGGATCCGTGAGAGAGAGGGCGAAATAATTAGTTTATTGAAATAAAAGATTAGAATTTTTATTTGATTACACTGTTGCACTTTTCTATCTCCCTAAGTTTTCCTTCTGTCGGTTCGGCACACGTCCTCGCGTTGTCACGCGTCCTCGTCTCCGCGAGGTCTCTTCTTACTTGGCACGCGACCGAACTTTCGTTATCACCGCTCTCAGTTTACGGTACGGACTATGATGCGACTGCCCGTCCGTGACGGTTCGCGGTTATTTAATAGTGACGCAGGGCCTTGGCCTGCTCGGGTTGCAATGCCAAACTTCGGTAGTTCGGCGAATGCAACCTCAGCGATTTCGGCAATAAGTTCTCGCACGTGTTTCTTTTATTATTTAATTTCTTAAGGAGGTTTGCTGATCTTGCATCCTCCGAGGTTATTTAATTACGAGATACTTATTCCGAAATGCCCTGCGTCATGTTTCGTGTTGTAACGGGGTTTGGGTTACAACAATGCAATGAAAGAGTAGCATGCAGAAATTATTTGGGTAAAGAGAAATGGAAATTTGGTTCGGTTTCCGCCAAAACCGGAAAATTGCATTATACAATATTACTCGACGACGGACGTATTTGGTCGCGTCATGTTAATCAAATACGTTCCATCAGCAGCGATACACCAGTACAAGAAAACATTTCCGACTCCGAATGCTACTGGGATACCACGGACGGCAAAGACCATATAGTTCCGGCAACAAAAGAAGTAGAACATTCCCCCGTCCGTGTTTCACCACATACCTCCCCACATATCTCACCACGTGCTTCACCACAAGAAATTCTACAGCGTCCGACGCGTTTAAAAAAAAAACCAGACTACTTAACTTACGAATAAGTTTATTAATTTTTCTTACAAGGGAAGGTGTTATGCGATTAGTCATTATTATTAGTGTAACGCGGTAATTTTATCGGTGGGAAGCTCGCCGGAAACCGGGGTACGAACAAGAAGTGAGACGTGATTAACGTGAAAAATGAACGCTACTTTATTATAAACTTAAAAATAATGGTAACACAAAATAAGTTTGTAACACAAAATAAGTCTGATACTACAGTTACGCTGAGAACACAAGAAACAAACAAAATCCTGCTAGTCGCTCGTCGAAACGGTACAAGACTAGCTTTTATTACGCTAGTGGCCGAAATGGCGGATTGATCGGGCTACGTTGCGTGGGCGGAGGTACGCGACCGCGAGCCGGCGGCGCGCGGTACAAGGTGGGCCCTTTGTCCGGAGGAAAATACGCGATCGGGAGGTAGCGGCGCTGGGTACCGTGTAAGTTCTCCGAGTCGTGTCGTTCGGGCAGGGATACGCGGTCGCGAGTTGGCGGCGCGGATTACAAGGTGAGTCGTCCGGATCGTAACGATCGTACAATCTCCGCGGTCGCGAGTCAGCGGCGCAGGGTACAAGATAGGCCGCTCGGGCCGTGGCGGTCGAACAGGCTTCGCGATCGCGAGTCGGCGGCGCAGGTTACAAGGCAGGCCCGTTCAGGCCGTGTCGGTCGGACAGGCTCCGCGGTCGCGAGTCGGCGGCGCGGATTACAAGGTGAGTCGTCCGGGTCGTAACGATCGTACAATCTCCGCGGTCGCGAGTCAGCGGCGCAGGGTACAAGATAGGCCGCTCGGGCCGTGGCGGTCGAACAGGCTCCGCGATCGCGAGTCGGCGGCGCAGCAGCAAAATTTGCCTGCGAGGCGGAAGGCTAGAGCAGGGCCGGCGAGAGAGAGATATCCGGGAACGCCCGGACGAAAGGAGCGCCCGAGTCCTGAAGGTAGCGGTGTCGAAGGCCGGGTGAGCCCGGTCGAGGACAGGCTCGGGAGCGCCCGAGTCCTGGAGGTAGCGGTGTCGAAAGCCGGGTAAAACCGGTCGAGGACAGGCTCGGGAGCGCCCGAGTCCTGGAGGCAGCGGTATCAAAGGCTGGGTGAGCCCGGTCGAGGACAGGCTCGGGAGCGCCAGAGCTCTGGAGGTAGCGGTGTCAAAGGCCGGGTGAGCCCGGTCGAGGACAGGCTCGGAAGCGCCCGAGTCCTGGAGGCAGCGGTATCGAAGGCCGGGTAAGCCCGGTCGAGGAAGGCTTGGGAGCGCCCAAGACCTGGAGGGTCGGATGCTGGAGTGCTCTCCAGCGAGGAAAAGGTGCCTCGTCTGCGCTCGAAGCAGCTTATATACCCGTGGGCCCGAGAGTGGGGGACCTCCCACTCCCGAGTGGTCGGTGGCAGTGCGCGGTGTGGGCGGTTGGGCGGCCCATGTTACGCGTTATGGTGATCCGCGCTACGCGCCGCAGGCGGCTGGTCGGCCCGCGTGACTTCACTCGATGGTCGGGACCGCGCAAAATCTCGGGCGAAACGATGGTGGTCGCGGCGCGGGGTCTAAATGTTTTAACTCAGGGGCCTAGGGCCACATTAGTATTATTCACAGCTATCATATTATATCCTATTACTCATATATATGAACACGGTACGAACTCATCCTCTCATTCTGTATCAGTTTTTTTTTGTTTGTTCTGTCCCCGAGCGATTTAAGATTAGTCAGTCGTTACTGAACATTGTACGAATAAAGACGGCTCTAAATTACAAACGTCATCTCAATTTCTTATTCTTTTCGTACACAACACCTCCAAACTTCTCACTACTTATTTTCCTTCAATTTTCTCTTTTACTCTCTCACCCACTTTTTCTTCCAATCGCCCTAGCTCAACTCCTCGCCTCCTCTCACCTGATCTACTCCTTCCCCCCCAAAAGATTTTAAAATTCTCAAAAAACCTTCTCACAGCAAGCCCTCCTCAATCACACATCCAAACGCTACATCGTCGAATGCGAGTCTATTTAATACACTTTTGTACATGTTTTACTATTTTTTAATTGTTTTCTAGCTATTAAAATTATTAAAATAATTAAAATTATTAGCTGGTTATATATCATTTTTGCTGGCAAAGTGGGGTTAAAATATAAAATTATTAATTAACTCGTTACAAGTGGTAATAAAAAATTGAATGCAAAATACTTTAATTTTGTTGTTTAAAATTCAATATATTATGAAGTATATTACAAATAAAATTTAAGAGACAGATTATAATAAAAATTAAGTTAAATTTAGAGTTAAAAACTTACGTATATTATTTATTTTAAAACATTCCTGATATTTTTATAATATAATATATTGATGTTTTAAAATGTATTAAATTTTCAATAATAATTATTCAATAATAAAAATATTTAAAAAATATTTAATAATCTAACTTTTATAATTTTAATATATTTTAAAATATGGAATTCAATTGACTTATTTATATCTGCTTATTGTAATTTTGGTTTTGATAAATTTTGTATTGCATAAAGACTATTCCGATAATAATTAAATTTTAAAAAAATACTCTTATACAAAGTTATTCAGCTCACTTAGCATTATCGATATAATAAGTAAAAAACACCCCTTACTATTGTTACGTCAGAGTTAGGAAATTTTTAATGGGTTCATTCACCGTTACTCGGATGCTTAAGAAAAAGGCACAAGAGTAGGTAAAGAGGAGGGAATAGCTTGGAGAGCGACGTAACAGCCGATCCTTGCGTGGCGGGTATTTAAAGGGCCACGCGTGAACGCACTAGGAATGGGTTCGAGTCGGTTGAGTGCGTAATATTTGTTCTTTTTAGGGAAAGAAATTTAATTCTTATTCCCAGGGATAGAACCAGAGGTGATTTTCGCAACACGGGTACCAGGGTAAAAAATAAATAACTGATTCAGAAGTTGAAATGCATAATTTTAATCTTAATTAAAATACAAATTTAGAATAGAAAAATAGATTTAATGAATTTAAAGTGATTATAAGGTAAAAAGAAAGAGGAAGAAGGCTTAATAAAAGATATAATTTGAACATTTTAAAAGTATATATATATATATATATATAAAAATAAAGAATGGAAGAAAATGAATAATGAATTAAATAATTAAAAAAAAAAAAACTAACAATAATAATAGCAATAGATAATCATTATTCTAAATTAATTTCTATAATCTCGGTAATCCGGGCCGTCGACCTCGGGAACACCCTGTCGATCAACCTGATCGGAGCCAGGAAGGGATATTCTACTCCAGGATAATAAATGAGGATATTATGATCAGGAGTCGCCCTCCTGGCTTCCCTCCTGATTTCCTCGGGATCGAAGGAATCAGGGCCTATTGTATAGGCCCTCTCGGGGACGGGATCCGTCCACGGAGTGCAGGTGCTCCGGAGGAGTTCGAGGAGAGGATCTACGACCTCACTCTGTTCCTCTTGCTCCTCCACGAACTCTACGCTCGGGACGGGGGAAGGGGAACGTTCCGGGGTGTCAGGCTCATGCCAAGAGACGGTCTCGTCTTCAGCAAAGGAGTCGACCTCCTCGGGTTCCCCAGGGTAAGGAGTCGGTGAGCGGACGGGAGAGGAGCATGCCTGAGGAGCAACTCCAGGAGAAGGTGTGGACGAGTTCAAAGAAACGTCCGGAGTATAGGAAGGAGTTGTGGGGCGGAACAGCTCCGGCTCAGGTTGAGGGGGCGAGGTCGATTTCGGACGCGACGGCGAAGGTGTTCGCCGCGGAGTATTCTCCTCCGTTTCTAAGTCTTCATGGTTACTCGGCGAATTGGGAGGTACAGAAGGCAGAGGAGACCATGAACGCTCTGTTTTCGCCCTCGGAGGTTCAGGTGTGAGCTCCCTTGGTGCTGCCGCGAACAAGAATTGGACGAAGAAGCTTCTGACCAATTCTCTTAACTCGCGGACCTTGCGATTTCTCCGGGCGCGGCTTTTCTTAATTGACCGAAGGTTCCTTGATTCCACTAAAAGGTGTTGATTTGATTTTTAATTTAACAAAATGATTTCTGTGGGAGAAATGTCAGGGCAACACGCCGCATCACTCCTTCCGGATCCCCCTTTACGCCACCTCAAAGATTCTTTCGGTTCCTCTGACAGGATGGACCTTTACTCGAGCTAAGGTTTCGATAGTCACCATTTACTGGCGGCATATCGCAACCCCTGACACGAGGAGGCCCATTAACCTAGTCGAGTTACCGGAGAATTCGAGGACTTTGAGAGATGCCTATTTCGGAGAACGCAAACGGCACCCTGGCAAAACCCGCGTCATTCATTTTCAAATATATGAATTTTAAAATCTTAGTGGAACCATTTCAAACGGCCGGAAGTGAGAAGGTAGAATAAATGATGAAACTTACTTTTTGCTGTCTTCGGTTGCTTCTTGGACAAGTCCCTTGCAACTTCTTTATTAATCTTGATTCGGCATAAGTCACACACAAAATCAATGGTTTAAACAAGATGAAATTCAGAGACTGAATGAGAGCGAGTCCTGCTGGAACACGCGTTTTAATAACCTCGGAAAAGGGGTGGGCTAGCGCCGGATTTCCATTTTTGGAAAAGTCAGTGCTCTGATTTGGCGGCCATGTTCCTCCACTTTTCCTTTTTCTTAATTATTGGTCCTTCGATCTTATTCTTTCTCTGATTTGCTTAAGCTCTAGTTTTCGTCCTTAGCTTTTTAATTAGTGGTGTGGAGTTCCCGATATCTATTGGCTCGAGAGATGAAACTTGGTTGTACGAAACTCCGCCCGCATGGCTTCCCCTTCCAACCTTCCAGAATATTGTCATTAATAGTCGGGGAAAAATTCTTAAGGACCCCTTTTCGTTATCACCGGGTCGCGTTTGTTTATGGGATCCGGTCGCGTGTCATATTCTTATGACTGTGGAGCTTTCACCCTCTTTATTTACGTTTCGTAGTCGCGGTTTCAAGTGCTTCACTTATCGCCAGATATTCGATATTGATTCCAAATTGTTTTAGGTTCCTTCTAATATTCTTTAAAGAGTCTTCTGTTTATATTTCCCGTTGGTATCTATGCTGTGATTGTTCTAAATTTCATTTAAGCATCCGGCGATAAGAGTTTCAGAGTGTAAATTATTTTCTTCTGAAAGCTTGGAAGTTCTCTCTCGTCACCGAATAGTCACGGTTTACTCCCTTTATCTAATTTATTGACCGCGTGTCGGAAAAAAGGAGATGTGGAGTCCGAGGACGTAACACCCCCCGACTTAGACAAATGTTGGGGAGTAATTCACAACATTTGCATAAACAAGAATATCTCCGTTTTTCCGACACCTCTTAATTTTAGAGTTCTACATTTTTTTCTTCTCTTTTTTTTTATTTCCACTAGGGATTATTTTTGTACATATATGCATGAGTGCAATTTTTTTTTTTATTTAAATCTTTGAATGTATATATATATATATATATATATATATATATATATACGTATATATTTTTAAAAATTTATTTCCACATTCATAAATTGACTGCAGGTCACATTTAGTTTATTTTTATTTCTTGCACATGTTTAAGGAGTTGTCTATGGCTCGAAAGGTGAAACGTTTTCCTAGCGAGCGGGCCTGCTAAACAGTCCGTTTGAAATTAAGTGGGGCCATGCGGCAATTTTATTGCCTACACAATTGAGTCCCGTTTTTGACCTGCTCCTAATAGGCAGATATTTCGGGTTTGTTTTGCTGTGCCTTTAGTGAGCATAGTTCATTCACATCCTTCTTGTGGTACCATTCTACCACGTGCTTATTTCCACCATTCTCCTTGAATGGTGATACTGTTTATTTTTCCTGCAGTTACTTATTATGTGGTAATTCTAAGTTCTATCTATCCTTTTATTTGCACTCGTATATATATATGTGCATTTTTAGTGTGTTTTTTTTTTATTTTTTTTTTATTTTTTTTTATTCTAATTCAACTATTTTAGGCCTTATTTAGATTACTCGGTTTCGAGGTTATCTTATTCTAAAGGACAAAATTTTTGTATAGTGTATTAAGGTATATATATTTGATAATAATATGTTTATAAATGCCGTATGTATATATATACTTAAAATCAAGTGGTTAAATGTATAAGTATGTTTTATAATATAATGCTAATATAGAGAAAAAAAAAGGAAAAAACATATCTCGATATATATAAAAGAAAAAATAATTACATGTATATAATAATATGCATACATGTTTATATAATAGGAGGCTTATTTTCTAGGGATTATAATTATTTTCGCCCTGGTTGGCGCAGCTGGTCTAGGCTGACCCACTGCTCCACATTGTTGGGCCCTGCCTTATAATTCACTACCACCCCAGTGCTCTTGAGTGCTGCTCCCGTTGATTCTAGGGCGTTCGCCAAGCTTCGCTGCTGGTCGCCTTTCCTCCGGATGGAAAAATCCACCTCGGCGAATTCCCCACAGGAGGGTCGGCGAATTGAAATTTGCCCCCATTGTTTTTCAATGAGGGCTTTCGCGAGGGCAATGTCCCTTTCTTGCCATCCTGATGACTCGATGGGCTTGATGTTGTACGTTCCGCACGGGATTGCCTGCCATCTTTCTTCCATAAATCGTTCCTCCAGGCGGTAACAGTCAAATTTGCGGCGGTGAATTTTTCGCCCCCAGTCGCGTAGGTGAATCGTGACGTCGGTGTTCGATGTCACCTCTTCCACGATCCCCCTTTGCCACCGCCTCTTCTCTTTGACCGCCACCAAGGTCCCGACTTCTACCTGGTCCGGCGCCAGGCTCAAGTTTTTCCCGATCCTGTTCATCCGGATCGTCAGGAATTGGAGCAGCTCATTAATTTCTCCCTCTCCGTTCTTGAGCTTGACCCAAAAGAGGGTCGGCGACTCTACCTCCAGAACCTGGGCCTCCAGCGGTGACCGGGTCAGCTGGTGGGTGTTAATGCTTTCAATGGTGGCCATCTTCTTTTTCTTTCTCTTTTTTTTATAAAAATTTAAAACCAAACTCTTCTCTTCTTAACTTCTTTCTTCTTTTCTAAAATCAAATGGTTTTTCTTATAAGAGTGAAAAGAGATTTTAATTATGGTTAATAAACTGTTTAAGATATATATATATATATACATATATGCCTATATATTTATATATATATAATAAAAATTAATGTTGCGTGTACGGAAATACACGAGGTAAATGTAGTTATAATGAAGGGAAACTGTTGCGTGTATGGAAATACACGTGGTAAATGTAGTTGCGTGTATGGAAATACACGTGGTGATATAGTTGAATTGTGATTAATTTAATTATATTTTTTTCCTTTTTCCTAATGCCGCAATTGAAGAGAGTAGGATGCATTTTCCCGGTCGGGTAAAAGTGGATAGTGTCGTTCTGGTTCTGCATTGAGTTTCGTTTCGGATCCCTCGTCGGTAGGTGGTTCATTTTGCATCTGTTTTTCGTTTTCTGTTTCGGGCATTTTGGGTGCGCTGGGTTTTTCGTACCTGCGCCTCTTTTCTCCCAAATGTAATAAGAGTTGTGTTAAAGAATCCCAGATGGCTCCGATTAGGTACAATGACCATCCATATACAGTATGTAAAGCATATCCATGAACTAAAGTGTCGAGGATTAATTTGACTCCGCGAATGCATAAGAATATTCCTAACATTCCGGCACTAATATTTCCAAAAATCAAAAATTTGCTCCACATTTTATTCCATGCAGAGGTTGCTACCTTTTCTATTGATGCTTCGTCCATTAAATTTGAAATCAGGCCCCCGTGGACAGTTGTAGGCTCCCCCATTACTCCCCTTGCTACCGTATTTAATAACGCAGGCCGTTCTGCGGGGAACATTATGTGATCTCTCAGATGTTCGAGATCTTTTTCGCTGTAAATTCCGCTTGCTGCAAGCGATCCTGGATTCGTATAGTGCCACGTTGGTTTAGTCATTGGTTTGATGGTGGTGGGGGGCAAAGTTCGTTCAGGAGTAGGTATCATTCGATACCATTTATCGTTTAGATAATACATAGTTGGAATTACTCGATTGCATGAGATTTGTGTTCCGGTTTTTGTTAATATGTGTGTTCGTGGAGATAAGAAATATGTTTCATTATTTTTCAGTACCGGTAATTCAGAATAACATTCTTTAACGTGTTGAATTTTTACATCTACCGGTGTACATTTTATTATATGTACAACCTCTCCAGAGATTACAGCCATATAACCGGGCCCCTTCATAATTTGGTATGCGAATTCGTCAGGTGAATTAACTGCGATACTTAAGGCGTTTTTTAATACTTGTTGTTCTAAATTACAGCGTTGCTTTAATACGTCTCGATATAGTGAGTTCATCTGTGACCGAATATGTTTTTCAACATATACAAATTTCGAATTTACATAAGTGAATATATCTAAATTTTCGACCGATAATGGTCTTTTCTGTGCAAATGAATCGCCCTTTGTTGTTTCCAGAATAAGTAATTTTGGATGTTCGGTTTTCGTTAGAGTATATCCGCATAACGGCTCCTCCCCTGTTTTTGTTAATGCAAACGTTATATCTTTGGTGGATAGGGAGTATACTATTTGTGGCTTTTCGTACATCGTGTCGAGCATTCGGTTCGCATATCCGTCATACAGGATGTCATAATTGTTAAATTTACAATAATCGGTCGGTAGTGTCTGCCAAAAGGTATATCCTCCGTCGATATCGATACAAGTATTATCGGTATAAGTGCATACAGTTCCCGATCGTAGTCGGATTTGATTAGCTTCTAAATTAACAGTGGCTTGATGTGTAATTAGTGTGATCGTTATTACGGCTTGTACAACCACATTATCCCAGCTGCCGTAAGGATCCGAATAATAACTGCCGGTGCAATGTCCGTCAGTACTGGCAGATCCTGCGAGCGTAACCGGTCGCATTATGGTTTGATTTACTTTCAGTCCATAAATATGGTTGTAAGTTGAGAATGAAAATGACCCGGTCGCGTGCATCTTTTTGCATTGGTCTGCCGTGGTTTCAAAAACATATTCTGCTTGTCCGTTAGCTACGGTTGAAATATGTGAATGCATGCCGCAATGATATACGTGTCGGTTTATAGATATTTTGCACTGCGTTACTTGTAATGCTTCGAATTTAGACAATTGTAACAATTGTATATAAGTTCGGTCTATTTGGGGTTGTGTTAAGGGTATATTGCAATTTTCGACGTCTAATAACGATAAAGTTGTGACATTTAAATTAGCAGATCCGCAATCGTAGCCAATTATTCCGTTCACGGTGGTTATATTCGCGAGGACGAGGACGCCCATAATCCATTTTAATCTTGAATCCATCTGAAATTATAATTTTATTTTCATTCGTTCGTTTTAATATATGATACACGTAGCCTATTCGGGTGTACTACTTTTGTGTTTTTCTTAATTTTTATTCTCACATTGTTTCTATTTAAAATTTCTAAAACTTCGTGTGGTCCGGTGTATTGATTACCAAATTTTCCTGGTTTCGGCCCCTTTAGTAAGAATACATAATCTCCAGGCTTGAAGATTTTCGGGTTAATCTTTTTATCATAATGTTTTTTAGATTTTTCTTTTGCTTCGGTTACGTTTTTGAAAGCGTTTGTCTGCAGACTATGTAATTGTGTGGCGAGCCCTATTAAATAATCGTCGTAACTTGCTAGCTTTTCTTCCGGACCGAGAGGTTCGTCCGTCGGTACCCTAGCTATTTTTCCGAATACCAGCTCATACGGCGTATGTTTTGTCGCTTCGTGTACACATGTATTGTAATTAAACATGGCAAGTCCGACCCATTTATCCCATTCTTTCTGTTCGTTGACGTATTGTTTTAAATATTCGCCAAGAGCGTGGTGAGACCTTTCTAAAGATCCGTTTGATTGCGGGTGAAATGCTGTAGTTCTGAATTTTCGAATCCTGAATATTTTTGCAACCTTTTTGATTAGTTCACTTATAAAATTCCTTCCTTGATCGGTTAAGATTGCTTTTGGAGCCCCTAATACGCAGATGAATCTGTCTACGAATGCTTCGGCTATTGTTTCGGATGTTTGGTTTGGTAACGGTATACCCATGCAGAATTTTGTTAACTGATCTTGCATGGTCAAGATATATTCATTTCCTCTGTCAGTTTTTGGCAGAGGTCCCACAATATCCATGGCAATTTTATCGAAGGACGTTCCCGGTGTGTCTGTTATTAACATAGGTTGTTTCGTTTTTACTCTTACTAGTTTTTTCAGCTGACATTGTAAGCATTGTTGAATATATAATTGTACTTCCTGTTTTAGATTTTCCCAATAATATTTATGTTTAATCCTGTTATATGTTTTATTCACACCACGATGTCCTCCTGTTGGAGAACAATGCATTTCTCCGATTATCGACGATCGGAGATCTCTAGGAGGATATTTTATTGACCCATTACAGATTATTAATTTTGTCGGTGATTTTAGAAAGATTATATGTAGTAGGTTTTTAATTTCGCGCCATGGTACATTATTTATTAAGTCGGTTTTTGCAATACTAATCGTTTGTAAATTTAGTTCGTCGGTGATTGCTAGTAAATTTTTTATTGCTGTGGTTATGTATTGTAAGGTTAAAGTTGGTCCTTCTCGGTCTCCTTCGCTGATTGGTAAAATTACATGATAATGTTTTTTATATTTTATCGGTTGCGCTTCTCCTAAAGTGAGTGCTTTAATTTGTGGAAGTTCATTTCTCTCAAATAATTTTTGTGAACCAGAATCTAAAGGGTTTCCTTTAGTGTCAGTGAAGTATGTGATGTTATCTTTTCGTAAGAAGAGTAAGTCACGGGTTTCGATTATATTGTTAGGTATGTCCTGAATATCTGTAACAACAGGTAAATTTCTATTTTCCTCTGTCTCACTTTCGCTATCACTTCCATCATCGCTCTCTCTTTCCTTGTCGAGGTCCTCCTTTTGAATTTCAAGTTCTTTTATTCGTTCGTTTTTCTTTTTAATTATATTTTCTTTTAACTGTTCCATTCTTTCTTTCTTAGCTGTTTGGCTTCGTGTTTGAATTCGATGCTCTTCCGGTGGATCATGAATTAACGCTTTTTCCACAATTTCCTGTGACGATTCATTTAATTCTTGTTCTGTAAATGGTATTGAATCATTTTTGCTTATTCCATTTTTATTTATTTCCTTTTCTATTTCTTCCTCATCAGATAAGTATAATTTATAATCGTCGTCTTCTTCACTGTCATTATCAGATTCCTCCAGCATTTGCGCGATTAATTCTGCATCCTTAGGATCATTCGGATTTAATTTTTTCATTGGTTTAATTATGTTGCATTGCTTTTCTTCCACCGGATTTCTTGATAATGCATCTGCGTTTACATTCGTTTTTCCGGCTTTATATACTACATCGTAGTCATACTCGGCTAATTTTAATCGCCATCGTAATATGCGCATATTTGCATCTTGCGCATTTTTAAACCAAAGCAATGGTTTATGGTCCGTGACTAAAGTGAACTTTCGACCGTATAGGTATGGTCGGAAATGTTTCACACAATAAACTATTGCTAATGCCTCTTTCTCGTATGTGTCATATTTTACTTCATTTTCTGTCAATGTTCGTGATGCGTATGCTACAGGTTGATCTTTGTTTACTATTCCCTGTGACAAAATTCCTCCTACGGCTATTCCTGAGGCATCCGTGGTTAGTATAAATGGTTGTGAGAAATCTGGATATTGCAATACAGGCTCTTCACATAATTTTTGTTTTAGTGATTCAAATGCTTCTTCCTGACTTGGAGTCCATTCGAATGCTGTGTCATTTTTTAATAATGCGGTTAGTGGTTTAGCTAATTTTGAGAAGCTTGGAATAAACCTTCGGTAGTATCCAGCCAGGCCTAAAAATTGTTTAATATTTTTAGGCGTTTTCGGTCGTGGAAATAATTTGACAGCCTCCAGTTTCTTCGGGTCTGGAGTTACGCCGTCTTTACTGATTACATGGCCGAGATAAGTTACTTTTGATTTTAAAAATTCACACTTATCTGGCTGTAATTTCAGGTTCGCCTCTCGTAACCGCTGTATTAATAAATTGAATTTCCTTTCATGTTCTTCTAATGTTTTTGCATATATGACTATGTCATCCATATACACAAATAATTCGCGCCCCTGCAATCCTGTTAGTACAAGGTCCATTAACCTTTGGAAAGTTGCAGGCGCGTTTTTTAATCCGAAGGGCATTCTTTCAAATTCATAGTGCCCGAACGGAGTTGTGAAAGCCGTTTTATGGCTATCCTTCGGATCCATTTTTATCTGATCAAATCCGGAAGCTAGATCACAGACGGAGAAATATTTTGCACCGCCTAGCTGATCCAGTATATCAACGATGTTAGGTAATGGATAAGCGTCTCCAATTGTTTTTTCATTGAGGCTTCTGAAATCCAACACCATTCTCCATCGTTTATTTCCTTGTGAATCGTCTTTCTTTGGCACGATCCATATGGGTGTATTATACGGTGACTGTGAAGGTTTTACTATCCCTCCTTTCAACAGTTCGTCCACTTGTTTATTTATTTCCTCCTTATGTTTTTGTGGAAACCGATACTGCCGGGTGTTAATCGGTTGGTCATCCGTTGTGGGTATCTGATGCTGCAGTACCTGAGTGCAGGTCAGTTTTTCTCCGGGTATGTGAAATCTGTCTTGGCTCTTTTTAATGAGATCTGTTACATTTTCCTTTTCGTCAGCGCTTATATGCTCTAAACGCAATAATTCTATTATTTCAGAGAGGCGCTTATTTTCCTGCTCGTTTATTATGGCCAGGCATTGCGCACTAATTTTATCCTTTCTTTTTCCTTGGTTTGGACGATAAGTCATAGATTCTTCTATTATTTGTCGTGATTGTTTTTCCATGGAGGTTGAGATTCTTGAAGACGGTTTGTTAATTGTAGTTTTATTTTTATTATTATTAATTTTACATTTATCGTATAAATGTAACTTCTCCGTTAATTCTTCGAAGGTAATGTGAGAGGGAATAATTTCATTATTTCCGGGTTCTCTGACTCGCGGAAATTTTAATTCCTTTATCATTTTCAATGGATCCATTCTGGAATTACTGGAGGGGGTCATATCACGTAGTGAGGTTTGGAAATTTCCCTCCTCGTGATTGACAGGAATTGAATCTTTGGAAATTTTAGATTCTACTCGTGAGGCTTGGAGATTTACCTCTTTATTTATTATATTTCCCGGCGATGTCCTGGCATCCTTCTCCTGGGCAATTAAATTTATATATTTTTCTTCTTGGGACGGGGTTTGGAAATTTCCCCCATTATTGATTTCGTTAAGGTTGTTACCAGGCGATGACTTCGCATCCTTCTCCTGTGTAATCTTTATTTTATTTTCCTCTCTCCTTTTAATTTTCTTCTGGATTTTGTCTTCAAGAAATTTTCCATCGTTGAAGTCTTGATGGCAGAGATCGTCGCTATCACGATTTCCTCCGTCATAGGAGTCTCGTGACTTTTCAACGGTCTGCCATTCTTTATTACTCTTTTCGATGTTTCTTTCCTGCATCTCGCTTAACGGTAGCAGTTGTATTGTAGGTACCTGAACTTCGATAGGTTTGTTCAGTGTACTGATTATGTTTAGGTAAGCTTTTCCGTCTTCGTTGGTAGCGACGGTATCTCCCAGATAAATACCGTGAACGACTTTCATTCGCGGTACATATCCGACTTCAATTTCCGGATTTGAAATTCGTACAAAGAATAGAGATTCGGCCTGTGGTGGAACGGTAATTGTCTCGGGAGTGGAGAATGAAATTTTTTCCCCCGATATTTCTAAATGTCCTTCGGCATAGTCAATTCGCGAATTTGTTTGTTTGAAAAAATCATTACCTAATATTCCGGCTTGAGAAATTGGAAAATCTTTTGATACAATGTGAAAAATTACTTGTTTTTTGAATAACGGCATTATTACTCTTCCAAGAGTATACACCGGATAATCATTTATTCCGTTCAGTCTCAAAATATTTCCGTAATCGATTTTTAATTTATCTGAAATTAAATTTTCTTTAATTATATTCGGGCCTGAACCTGTATCTAACATAAAAGTCGCGTTTTGATTCCGATTATTTAAATTCACCTGTATCGTGGGTACATGGCTATGCCTATCTAAATTTACGGTGACCGGCCGAATTTCTGGCTCCATTCTTTGTCTCATTTCCGGGGAGTTACCACTGGGTGTGAGATCCGTCCGGACCCCTGCTGCACACCCATCTTGGAGGGGCCACTGGCGTTTCCCGCACTCATCGCTTCACGCCTCTTATTGTTAGCAATTCTCAGCTCGCAATTGTCTAACACATGGCCATCTTTCTTGCAGTAGCGGCAGTTCTCTACTCCTTTGGAGTTACTCTGCCTCACATTACTACGGCATTCCTTTGCCGTATGACCGAACCCTTCGCATATTTGACACGCTACTCGTGTTCTAGGCTCGGCCGCTCTTGATTCTTGCTGTTTTTTCCAGCAAGTGTTTGCGGTGTGTCCCGACTTTTCACACCACTGACAGATTAGTGTTGTCCTAACTTGGTTATTATTATTACCGTTACTGTTATTAAATCTGCAATTTCTTGCATTGTGACCGGGTTTATTACAGATTTGACAATTAAATTTATTTTCTTGAATTAAATTTATAAACCGACGGTTATTAGTTTCACGTAACCGACATTTTTCGGCACTATGTCCGCGTTTCTTACAAATCTGACAAATTAAAATTTCATTTGGAGCATTAAAATGGTTCCCGGTTTGTATCGTTAACTTCCTGCAGTTCGAGGCAACGTGCCCTTCTTTGAGGCATAACTGGCAAGTTTCCCGAGAACGATCCGTATTTGATGATTTGGGGATGGCTGAGATTTTACCGTGTCGTATTTCAGTAATTTCACGTAGCTCTCTCTCTATATTCAAGGCATCGTTAACAGTTTCGTGCACATCTAAATCCCTTTTTACCCTTTGCTCTATTTCCGCTTTTAATCCTCGTATAAAACATTTGCATACGTCCTTTTCTAAGGTATTTCTGATTTCAGCTAATTGCTCGTAATCGTCAGTCATTCTTTTGTGCACGTCCATTATTCTGTTTCCCAGAAGTCTCACTCTGTTAGCATACGTGATTACATCTTCTTCGTTTTTTTGATATACTCTACCCAATTCCCCCTGTAGTTGATAAACATTTTTATCTTGTCCAAAAATGTTCTCTAAAAATTTAGTTAATTGGGCCACGGTATCAAATTCTCTCCCCTGGATCGTACGTCGAGCTTCGCCTGTTATCCGCGTTCGAATTACTTTCGCGAATTGTTCCTCGGCTTCGGGGGGCAACATATTCTTTGCCTCCTCACATCCTTCCACAAAATAATTTATGGAGATGTTTTTGCCATCGAAGAAGGGAACCGCCTCCACTGCGTATTTTAATGTGGCGAACGGGTTTATATTCGCCATTTTCTTAGGTTCTACTACAGGTTCGGTTTTACTATAATACGCTTGTAATCGCTTTGGCACCAAGGGAACTCGTGTATCGTCTAATTTAATTGTAGATCCCTCCGTTACCTCGGATATATCAGGCAAAGGAGTAGATACGCATTCAGTGATGGTTTGTAAAGGAGTAGGTTGTTTAGGTTGTGGATTTTTGGCCACAGTAGGTGTCGAGGTGTGTATCTGAGGTTGCGTCTGTTTTGGTTTAGACGATTGTTCTACCGCAGCTTTATAGTTTTTATCTACTTCCTCCTTATCGGATTTTGCTCTGGTCTCCATTTGCGAAAAACACGCTCAACATCCCGGACGAGCCCCCAAAAATCAGCTGTATGTTACGTCAGAGTTAGGAAATTTTTAATGGGTTCATTCACCGTTACTCGGATGCTTAGGAAAAAGGCACAAGAGTAGGTAAAGAGGAGGGAATAGCTTGGAGAGCGACGTAACAGCCGATCCTTGCGTGGCGGGTATTTAAAGGGCCACGCGTGAACGCACTAGGAATGGGTTCGAGTCGGTTGAGTGCGTAATATTTGTTCTTTTTAGGGAAAGAAATTTAATTCTTATTCCCAGGGATAGAACCAGAGGTGATTTTCGCAACACGGGTACCAGGGTAAAAAATAAATAACTGATTCAGAAGTTGAAATGCATAATTTTAATCTTAATTAAAATACAAATTTAGAATAGAAAAATAGATTTAATGAATTTAAAGTGATTATAAGGTAAAAAGAAAGAGGAAGAAGGCTTAATAAAAGATATAATTTGAACATTTTAAAAGTATATATATATATATATATAAAAATAAAGAATGGAAGAAAATGAATAATGAATTAAATAATTAAAAAAAAAAAAACTAACAATAATAATAGCAATAGATAATCATTATTCTAAATTAATTTCTATAATCTCGGTAATCCGGGCCGTCGACCTCGGGAACACCCTGTCGATCAACCTGATCGGAGCCAGGAAGGGATATTCTACTCCAGGATAATAAATGAGGATATTATGATCAGGAGTCGCCCTCCTGGCTTCCCTCCTGATTTCCTCGGGATCGAAGGAATCAGGGCCTATTGTATAGGCCCTCTCGGGGACGGGATCCGTCCACGGAGTGCAGGTGCTCCGGAGGAGTTCGAGGAGAGGATCTACGACCTCACTCTGTTCCTCTTGCTCCTCCACGAACTCTACGCTCGGGACGGGGAAGGGGAACGTTCCGGGTGTCAGGCTCATGCCAAGAGACGGTCTCGTCTTCAGCAAAGGAGTCGACCTCCTCGGGTTCCCCAGGGTAAGGAGTCGGTGAGCGGACGGGAGAGGAGCATGCCTGAGGAGCAACTCCAGGAGAAGGTGTGGACGAGTTCAAAGAAACGTCCGGAGTATAGGAAGGAGTTGTGGGGCGGAACAGCTCCGGCTCAGGTTGAGGGGGCGAGGTCGATTTCGGACGCGACGGCGAAGGTGTTCGCCGCGGAGTATTCTCCTCCGTTTCTAAGTCTTCATGGTTACTCGGCGAATTGGGAGGTACAGAAGGCAGAGGAGACCATGAACGCTCTGTTTTCGCCCTCGGAGGTTCAGGTGTGAGCTCCCTTGGTGCTGCCGCGAACAAGAATTGGACGAAGAAGCTTCTGACCAATTCTCTTAACTCGCGGACCTTGCGATTTCTCCGGGCGCGGCTTTTCTTAATTGACCGAAGGTTCCTTGATTCCACTAAAAGGTGTTGATTTGATTTTTAATTTAACAAAATGATTTCTGTGGGAGAAATGTCAGGGCAACACGCCGCATCACTCCTTCCGGATCCCCCTTTACGCCACCTCAAAGATTCTTTCGGTTCCTCTGACAGGATGGACCTTTACTCGAGCTAAGGTTTCGATAGTCACCATTTACTGGCGGCATATCGCAACCCCTGACACGAGGAGGCCCATTAACCTAGTCGAGTTACCGGAGAATTCGAGGGACTTTTGAGAGATGCCTATTTCGGAGAACGCAAACGGCACCCTGGCAAAACCCGCGTCATTCATTTTCAAATATATGAATTTTAAAATCTTAGTGGAACCATTTCAAACGGCCGGAAGTGAGAAGGTAGAATAAATGATGAAACTTACTTTTTGCTGTCTTCGGTTGCTTCTTGGACAAGTCCCTTGCAACTTCTTTATTAATCTTGATTCGGCACAAGTCACACACAAAATCAATGGTTTAAACAAGATGAAATTCAGAGACTGAATGAGAGCGAGTCCTGCTGGAACACGCGTTTTAATAACCTCGGAAAAGGGGTGGGCTAGCGCCGGATTTCCATTTTTGGAAAAGTCAGTGCTCTGATTTGGCGGCCATGTTCCTCCACTTTTCCTTTTTCTTAATTATTGGTCCTTCGATCTTATTCTTTCTCTGATTTGCTTAAGCTCTAGTTTTCGTCCTTAGCTTTTTAATTAGTGGTGTGGAGTTCCCGATATCTATTGGCTCGAGAGATGAAACTTGGTTGTACGAAACTCCGCCCGCATGGCTTCCCCTTCCAACCTTCCAGAATATTGTCATTAATAGTCGGGGAAAAATTCTTAAGGACCCCTTTTCGTTATCACCGGGTCGCGTTTGTTTATGGGATCCGGTCGCGTGTCATATTCTTATGACTGTGGAGCTTTCACCCTCTTTATTTACGTTTCGTAGTCGCGGTTTCAAGTGCTTCACTTATCGCCAGATATTCGATATTGATTCCAAATTGTTTTAGGTTCCTTCTAATATTCTTTAAAGAGTCTTCTGTTTATATTTCCCGTTGGTATCTATGCTGTGATTGTTCTAAATTTCTTTTAAGCATCCGGCGATAAGAGTTTCAGAGTGTAAATTATTTTCTTCTGAAAGCTTGGAAGTTCTCTCTCGTCACCGAATAGTCACGGTTTACTCCCTTTATCTAATTTATTGACCGCGTGTCGGAAAAAAGGAGATGTGGAGTCCGAGGACGTAACACTATTAAAAAAAAACTTTTTTATTAGTATTGTAAAAACAGAGAACATTTAAGGTTACTCAAGATTATTATAGTGTGTTTCTCTAGTTGTTCTACAGTTTGATACGTCTGTGAAGTTGTACCCTCACTTTTGGATTTTTGAAAAAAAAAAGGGAGTTCTGAACTTGTTTCGAAGAGTTCTAGAGTTCCTGATAGTTTCTAGAAGGAGTTCCGCCCTTTAAATCAATTAAAACACGATTTCAAAAACGGAGGGGCCAACTTCACGGCCCCCTCATTTTTCAAAAATAAATTTTTTTTTATATATTTCGATAGTTCTCGAAGAGTTCTAGAGTTCCTGATAGTTATTAAGAAGAGTTCTGCTCTTTAAACCAACGAAAAAATAATTTTAAAAAAACACCTCCCCCCCATTAAAAAAAAAAAAAAAAAAATATTGATTTTTATAGATCTCGACGAGACCTATAGTTCTCCATAGGTTCTAAAACGGTTCTCGCGCAAACAACCCCCCAAAATAAAAAATAAAGTAACCCCAATTCTTTTTTTCGCGAATTTCGGAGTTCTCAAGGGAGTTCTGTTTGCCCCCCGAGGAGTTCTCTCGAAAACTATTGGGTCGTTTTGCGCTCCGACCAACCCCCGCCGAGATACAGCCCCCTAAAAGTCACAAATTGAAATTTTTCTAAGTCCATAAAAGTAAATTTTTTTTTCGCGAATTTCGGAGTTTTCAAGGGAGTTCTGTTTGCCCCCCAAGGAGTTCTCTCGAAAACTATTGGGTCGTTTTGCGCTCCGACCAACCCCCGCCGAGTTACAACCCCCTAAAAGTCACAATAATTTTTTTTTCGCGAATTTCGGAGTTCTCAAAGGAGTTCTGTTTGCCCCCCGAGGAGTTCTCTCGAAAACTATTGGGTCGTTTTGCGCTCCGACCAACCCCCGCCGAGATACAGCCCCCTAAAAGTCACAAATTGAAATTTTTCTAAGTCCATAAAAGTAAATTTTTTTCGCGAATTTCGGAGTTCTCAAGGGAGTTCTGTTTGCCCCCCAAGGAGTTCTCTCGAAAACTATTGGGTCGTTTTGCGCTCCGACCAACCCCCGCCGAGTTACAACCCCCTAAAAGTCACAAAAATTTTTTTTTCGCGAATTTCGGAGTTCTCAAGGGAGTTCTGTTTGCCCCCCGAGGAGTTCTCTCGAAAACTATTGGGTCATTTTGCGCTCCGACCAACCCCCGCCGAGATACAGCCCCCTAAACGTCACAAATTGAAATTTTTCTAAGTCCATAAAAGTAAATTTTTTTTTCGCGAATTTCGGAGTTCTCAAGGGAGTTCTGTTTGCCCCCCGAGGAGTTCTCTCGAAAACTATTGGGTCGTTTTGCGCTCCGACCAACCCCCGCCGAGATACAGCCCCCTAAACGTCACAAATTGAAATTTTTCTAAGTCCATAAAAGTAAATTTTTTTCGCGAATTTCGGAGTTCTCAAAGAGTTCTGTTTGCCCCCAAGGAGTTCTCTCGAAAACTATTGGGTCGTTTCGCGCTCCGACCAACCCCCGCCGAGTTACAACCCCCTAAAAGTCACAAAAAATTTTTTTTCGCGAATTTCGGAGTTCTCAAGGGAGTTCTGTTTGCCCCCCAAGGAGTTCTCTCGAAAACTATTGGGTCGTTTCGCGCTCCGACCAACCCCCGCCGAGTTACAACCCCTTAAAAGTCACAAAAATTTTTTTTCGCGAATTTCGTAGTTTTCAAAAGAGTTCTGTTTACCCCCCGAGGAGTTCTCTCGAAAACTATTAGGATATTTTTTATTACGCTTGGTTGAATAATATTCAATAAAAGATTTATTGCATTGTTAGTATAATTAATAGTAATTTTATGCATTTGATTAACTTAATAAAAAATGTAAATATTAGAGAAATATTACTAAAATATATTTAAGAATCATTAAAGAAAATTAAGGTATTGCAGTTACTTACATTATTTGGAGGTACGTTGTTGTAATGCGCATGGATTTTACTATCATATCTACTCATTAGAGAATATTAATTTCTACTCTAACGCGGAAGTTATGAAAGTACCCATGCGCATCTTTTGCCAATCGTTGCTGGATATGACGTTCAGTTTTTTTAAGTGCAGTTTCTTTTTACATAGAACAAGGATCATTGTGCATAGCGCACAATGAATTGGATTGTTACCGCCGCGCATTGCGCAGATTTACATTTTATCAAGATTTACCGCCGCGCATTGCGCAGATTTCTGCTTCAAGACTGTTACCGCCACGCATTGCGCAGATTTTTGCTTCATCAAGACTGTTACCGCCGCGCATTGCGCAGACTTTTGCTTCATCAAGACTGTTGCCGCCGCGCATTGCGCAGATTTACGTTTTATCGAGACTTACCGCCGCGCATTGTGCAGATTTACGTTTTATCAATACTTACCGCCGCGCATTACGCAGATTTACGTTTTATCAAGACTTACCGCTGCGTATTGCGCAGATTTCTGCTTCATCAAGACTTACCGCCGCGCATTGCGCAGATTTCTGCTTCATCAAGATTTTTACCGCCGCGCATTGCGCAGATATCTGCTTCATCAAGACTGTTACGCCGCGCATTGCGCAGATTTCTGCTTCATAGACTGTTACCGCCGCGCATTGCGCAGAATAACGTTTTATCAAAACGTTTTATATAAAAAAGCTATTAAAGATATAATTTTTATTGCTGTTATAATTTTTTTTTGTTTTTCATTTGTTACCATTACTTTTATATTTTATATTGTTTATTTATTGTTTTATATAAAGTATTACGTGTGGGAATATAACTTGATTTTTATCTGCACTGCATCGCTTTGCGGGCATATCGTTGTAGTGGCTCCAATGGAGATTGGCATATGTATATGCAGTGTAATGTCCTTGGTAGTTTAGTGAACCAAGTTTTTCGTATGACACTATTCCTGCTAGCAAATATCTGTTTTCTTCTATTTCAACATTTTTAGCGACATTATCTAAGGTATGTTTCAGTTCTTTTATGCGATTATTTTTTAAATAATCTGTATAAGATATTATGCTCGTATCAATAATTAGGTGTGGTCCGTATGTTACTGTATAATTAACTGTTTCTTTGCATTTGTAGCACTTTGTCTTATTTGTGCGAATAATTTCATCGTCGATTGCTTTTTGCATGTTATTTAGCCCGTTTTTTAAAATTTCATCAACATTAATATTACATGTTGGCGATAATTTCTTCAAACTGTGGCTACACTTCTTGCAGTGATACTCTCTTTTGTAGCTCGGAATATTTGAAAATAGTTTTTCAATTAGGTGCGCAGCATTACAATTGGCATTGAGCGAATGCGAAGTGTGCGTTGAACGCGAGAAATTTGATTTAAAAATTTCTGTATCTATTAAAACTGCTGCTCTCGTACTATAATCACTTGCAATTATTTTTCCTCGTTGTAGAATATCCATTACAAATTTAATAAATATGTTTGAAGTATTCAATGCATCCATATTAGTTTTGTATGTGTTACTTGTGCTTATGCCATTTGCGACAACTTGGAATATGCTATCAAATGCACAAGTTTCGCGTACAATTATTTGTTGCTTATTAAAATCGGTCGCATTACAAATAGAGCCATTCTTTAATATAGGTAGACCTACAACTTTATTTGTGTTGCAGAGGTCCCACTCAGCGCATGGCGTTAAATAGTTATTTTTTCGCCGTTTGGAAACTTGTGTTTCTTCGATTTCGTCGTGTGTGTTTCTTTTTATTTTTCCTCTCCAATTTTCAATTTCGTTCAACGAGTGTTCTATATCATTTGTTTTTGAAATTTCTGGCAACTTATTTTCTGTCAAAGGTGATACTTCATAGCTTTTTTCTTGTACAGTCGTTTGTTCGTCACTTTCATTTAGATGTCGATCTTCCCATCTTGCTTCAATTTTATCGTTTTCACTGTACATTTCTATTTCGACTGGACTAGATTTTTTCTTATTTATTTCTGTATTTGTTGAAGATGCGTTTATTACGTCATCTGCTTCAAACTCTTTTGGTGAACTTAATTCTTTTTTATTTAATTCTTCTTTGGTATCAGTGCCGCACGTTAATTTCAATCTGCCGTTTACATATTCTATGTGTCGTAATATAAATTTGTCCACTCTCATTGGCAGTTGATTTTTGAAGTATCTTGTTTTTATTTCGGCAAATTCTGCCTCAACAAATGATGAGGTGGCTATCTCAGCACCACGTTTAAAATGATGTTTCATTATACCCGTCCATAAGGGCAAGAAACACATAAGTTTTTTTATCTTTTTAGCGGCTTCTACATTATAAAAGGCATTAACTACGGTTCCATCAATTGAGTCCTTTGCTATTTCTTGCGCTTCAGTATAAATATTTTCTGCCCAAGTATTCCAGCTACATTCAGTACTGATTTCATCTTGTGGGCATCTATGCATTTTGTTTTCTTCCGGTTCATTAACCGTAATTCCTTTAATCATGTCGTTTATTTCTACGAGATGTATTTGTGATGGCAACAACGTAGCAGGCATATCACTGCTATCGCCAATGGCCTCACTTAATGCTACGATTAATGTGGATTTTAAAAATTTGCGTACATCGTTGTACGAATCCATCTGATATAATCTTGCTAGACTTCTTATATAAAATTGGCGTATTTTACTTGCCTTGCCTCTTAGACAATCCCATCTAGCAATCATGGCTATGAAATGGTTAATGTCTAATCTTACGTAGCATGGCAGAATATTCGAACTATTAAGATGTAATACATCATACTTTGCTTGTAAATAATTATTAAGGTCCGCGCAATTTGCAAAAGCACGCGCAACAGCATTTAGTATTGCTTTACCAAAATCTGTAACTACAGTTCGAGGTTGCGGTGCTCCATTTCTTATTATTTCAAAAAAGAAGTAACTAATAATAGCTGCATCTTGCTTTGCGGATATCATTTGAAAAGCTGGAAAATTTCCATGCTTTGAAATACAGACGCACTGGTAAAGGAATAAATGCGATGATTTTTTATCATTAGGAAGTCTTAATTTTTTTCCAATGCTTCCTGTAGCATCGATAGCTAAAACACTGTTATTATCCTTGTGTGCTTTTTGTACATTACTTTTGCTCTGCAGTCCAATACATGCAGTAAAATGGATCCATTCCAATATTATGAATAATGCCGATCATTTTTATGTGTTTGGCAAGTTGTAAACTTTTCAATGGATCGACATTTTCTAGCTGCAAACGTTTATCTAATTCTTCTTGCTTTGCTTTGCGCAAAACTGTATTATTATACAGTATTGGTGGAATTTGATCACCAAATGCCATAATCCTGTTGGCTTCTTCGTTACGCCAAACGTTTGCATTTTTATTTCCATCTACCAGTTCACTTGCTATTTGTTTTCGCACTTCACCTTTCAGCGGTCTTTTCTTTCTGTGCGTTACATTATAGTTTAATTTGCTTATTATGCATTCAAAAATAACATCCGTCTTTTTTAACGGTTTATTAAATAGAATGCACACTATTTGTGCCCCACACTCTTGGCACAAACCTTTAATGTTAGCGTAGTATTTTGAGTCGCTACTTTTATATATTTTTGCACGCTTAAATATTATTGCACATGGTAATTTACTTTGTTGCCATATGGCATCAGCAAAAACATGTGTCCATTTTCCTGATTGCAATGACATATATTTCCGTTTATTATCATTTTTTATATTTTTTTTAGGTTTTATTTCCGCCCATTTTTCTGCTGAAATAACTAGCTTAAACTTTTTGGTTTCTGTATCGCTACTGTTGCTTACATCAGTAACGTTGTACGTGCTATTTTTTGACTCGTTGTATATTTCTGGTTTATTAATGCCAAATTCTTTTAATGTTGCACTGTATAAACCATTTCTATCATTCTTTAAAATGGTATAAATATGTTTTGATGTAATGTGACATCCACTTTTCTCTAATTCTTTAGAGATGGACCCATAAATAGCATGAGAGGGCGGTAGAACTTTGCCGTCACTCGTTATCGTTCGAAATTCTTCCTTTATCAATATGTCTAGTAATTTTTCTTTATCGTACATTTTTAAAAAATATTATTTGTTACCTCGCAAAGCAATTCTTATTCCCACACGTGTACTTTTTCTTCTTTTCTTATTTTTATATTTAATAAAAAAATATTTGTATATGTGTGTATATATATATATATATATATATATATATATAACCCTACGTCTTCTAAACGATTTCTTAAAACAGTCACTATTCCACAATTATAAGATACATTATTTTAATAATAAATTACTAACCCGTAAAAAACTAAACCTAGCTTATTCCATTCAAATAAAATTCTTACTACATTAGGCCTAATAATTATAATAACTATAAAAAAGATAAATAATAATACTAAATTAATAAATCGATCAATAAATTTATCCCCCCTTATATATCTAAATCTATAAATTAAAACTATTGAAGAAATTAATAAAATAAATTTAATAAATAATATTGATATTCAATCTAAATAAATTAAATACTCCAAATTAACTGAATTAAATCTAAAAATTATTCATTCTATTATAATTTTTTTTCTTAAATAATATATATACAAACTTACTAATCTTCTAAAAATAAATAATAAAATTATAATAATTATGTACACAAAAATTTTTAAAGTTATTTAAAAAACATAATATTTATCTTTAATTTCACAAATTAAAATTTTTTATAAACTACTTAAATTAACATTATATAAATATTATCAAATTTATTAAAATAAAAATTAAATTACTTATATTATCATTATTATTTAAAACTTACCTTGGATATCAATAAATTATATGTGGGTGAGTCACTATTTACCTCTCCTCAAAATACCTTAATGTTCTAGCAGAATATTAGTATCTGCAAATAAGAAATTTATTAAATTATATAATTTTTAGTTTTTTTTCTGTTATAGATAAACATGGCATTAAACGCAGCAGTGCAACATTATTTAAATGATTCAAATTTTTATTGTAAGTACTTGTTTTATCAGATTTTTTTCTACAATTGTTGTTTAACATTCTACGTTTTACTAGTAAGATTTTTTGTGTTTACAGATTACATGGTATTGCATGAACAATTGATGAATGATGGACCACGTTAGTATAAATTTTTTAATTTTTTTATAAATATGATTTATCTCTTAATTGTATTGTTGGTTTTTAGTTAACGGAATTGCAAATGCGCGTATTATGATGAACAATATTTATAAATTAATGAAAACTGGGGACACTATAAAGCTATTTATACAAAATTTTAATCCCCTTAATTCCCATATAGCAGTATTGAATAATATTAAATTTATAACGTAAGTTATTATTTTATATTACAATTTATTATACGCGTTAAGTTTGTTTTCATTATAATTGTAACAATAATTTGTAAATGTATTATATTTTTTTCTCAGATGTAAACTTTATATAATTGATAAAAATAATCCAGATTATATTTTTAAAAGAAAAATTTCTAATAACGGTTTTATTATGTTGTGGCCTGTAATAGAACAAATAATAAAATCATGCAATGTCATAAAAATAGTAATGGTAAGTATAGTATTTTATCTAATTTTAAATAAGGTATAAAATAACATAATAAATCCTATCTAAAAAAGTGTGTTGCACGTCTGAATTAGCTGAATCTCGAAATCTCGAATCTATTGTTGCCGTTTAAAACTCGCGCTGATTGGTTCTCTCTTGCTTGGCTTGCTTCTCGCCAAACGAGAGAAAATGTCAGCTGTCAAAAAAGAGGTTTTGAGGTTTGGTTTTGGCTTTGGCTTTTTTTTAATTACTATTTTCTTGAATTAATGCGCGCGCGCAGCGCATGCCTGTATTGTTCTAATGTAATAAAAATAATGTTTTAGACACAAAAAATAAAGGACATCACTGAAAAAAAAAAATTTTATATTATAAAAAATAAAAAGTATCTAGACTTTTTGATCAATGAAGGAAATAAAGAATGCCCAATTTTATTGCAGGAATTAAAAGTGACAACCGTGTAAGTATTTTTTGTTAATTTAACTTCTTATGTTGTCGTTTGTTTTGTTTCCTTTAATCTCTTTTCTATTATATGAATTTTTTTTATTATATGAATTTTTTAGAGGACAGATATACAAGCCAAAAAAAAACCAAACAGAAATACAGCCTTTGGAAATTGACCAGGAGCAAGAAAAAAATTCATCTTTGTGAGTAGAGTAGTAGTACAGTAGGATATTTCTCTCTCTCTCTCTCTCTCTCTCTTTCTTTTTTTTTCATTACATTAATATTTCAGAGAAATTAATACGGCTCAACTATCGCCGTTACAGCCTTTGGCAGTAACTGACCACGTTGAAGTGGTCAGAAGTGCTTCTTTGTAAGTAGTAATAATAGTACATGTATTAAAAAAAACGTTTAAACTTAATATAAATATTAATTTTTTAGATTAAATCTGTCGTCAGTACTGTTGCAAGAAAAAGAAATTAAAGAAATATCGCAACAATCAATTCCTGTCCATTTTTTCAACGAAACCGCGTAAGTATTTATATTAAATAGTATAAATTTACTAATTAAGAGCGGACTTTCGTTTTCGATAGCGCAGCGAGTAGATGTGTGTATGAGCGTGTGAGTGTTGAGTAAAAGGATTTGTGGGAATAAAAGGGTTTAAAAGCAAAGGGTGGTTCTGTGGGGATAGAGGGAAGGTTTTAGGGAGGGTAATTGAAGGAAAGGGTGAAGGGAAAGGTAAAGGGAGAAATTTAGGAAAGTATAAAAAGTAAGATGTAGTAAAGGTAGTAGAAAAAGTAAAGTATAGTAGAGTAAAATAAAGTAGTATTAAATGTAGAAATAGAAAAATGTAAATGTAAATATGTATAAGAAACGAAAGTTAAGTGTACTCCGAAAGGAAAAAATTAACACTTTTATATACTAATTAAGAGCATGTTAGCGCATGTTATTTTATATTAAAAAATTATTTGCATTTAATATTAATATTAATTTTTCAGTAACATACTTGAAAAAACGCCGGTCGAAAAAGCACAATCAAATTTAAATAAGTCATTCCTGCGAGTACCATTATTCCATACTCCTTGCAGACAAAATTTTAGTAATGAAACAGAGTAAGATATTTTTATACAAAATTACGCTATGAAATAAGTGAGCCTGTAAGTTTTAATTACAAAATTGTTAATTTTTTAGATGTGTGCAAGAGATAAGTCCGCTAAATTCTCCTGTTGCAACTGCTGCACTTGAGGCTAACCTCAACAATACGTAAGTATTTTTAATCATATATTTGTTTAAAATTTTTATTAAAAAATTATTAATATTTCAGACCACAAGCGGGGCCTTCAAAATCGAAGTCAACCGACGAGAGTCCATCAAATTCTCCTGTGGCGGTTGCAGCTGCTGCACTTGAAGCTACCGGCAACAATACGTAAGTATTTTTAATCATATATTTGTTTAAAATTTTTATTAAAAAATTATTAATATTTCAGACCACAAGCGGGGCCTTCAAAATCGAAGTCAACCGACGAGAGTCCATCAAATTCTCCTGTGGCGGTTGCAGCTGCTGCACTTGAAGCTACCGGCAACAATACGTAAGTATTTTTAATCATATATTTGTTTAAAATTTTTATTAAAAAATTATTAATATTTCAGACCACAAGCGGGGCCTTCAAAATCGAAGTCAACCGACGTAAGTATTATTTAAAGGTTTTTATTATTAACAAACACACTTATTAACTTTAGAATACTCGCTTTGTCTCTTTGTTATTTAAAAATTGGGACATTTTACACTTTTTCAGATAAAATGTCCAGAATGCCATAAAATTTATACTTGCTGCCATGACAATAACAAAAGAACTAAAAGTAAAAAAAAAAAAAATAAATCTACCGTAAGTACTTGTAACCATATGTTACGTTTAGTAGTAAAAAAAATAATTTTGGCTGTACTTCGAAAAACAATGTTCTCCCGATTTTGATGTTTGTCCGTGTACTTTTGTATCTTGACGCGCTGATTACGAATCCCATAGTGATTATTTGCAGAAATTGATTTTTATGGTGGAAACGATAAAAGAAACCATAAAACGATTTTTCTTGTTCATTTTTAAATATTAAGAATTTAAAAAATGTTTTTGATTTTGTTTTGAATGTTTTGAAAACGGACGAACATCAATATCGGAAGAGCATCGTTTTCGGAAGTTTATCTTTAATTTTTTTTACATTTTATATTTTAGTTTCCATGTCCAAAGTGTGAAAAAGAGTACACACTCGTACAAAATTTGAAACGTCATATTAAATCGGCACACACAACATTTAAAATTGAATGTGAGTACTGCGCAAAGAGTTTCACGCGCAGTGATGTTTACAAAAAACATCTATATTCGCAACACAGTAAGTATTAATATTGTGTATTATTACAGGGTGTATTATTCCATATTGACAAACTGTCAGTTAGATAGGTCTGGTGGATACAAGTTAATAAGTCCTGTGCCGTTTTGCAAGATTCTCAATAACTATTGAGAATTTTGCAAAAGGGCACAGGACTTATTAACTTGTATCTACGAGACCTATCTAACTGACAGTTTGTTAATATGGAATGATACACCCTGTATAATTCATATCATTTTATATTTATAATTATGTAAAAAATTATGTATTTATAATATTAATTTTTTTTTCAGACATTGTAGAGTAATTTTTAAAAATTTGACTATTTATTTATTAATTTATTTGCCCATAAACCTGGAAGTACACGTAAAATGATAGGATCCCCAAGACAGTTGGAAACTGCAGTGCCCACAAGTAAGAACCCACATGGTGTGTGGGTATAAGTAAAGAAACCAATATACCTGATAACACTGTCTTATATGTGAGAAAGCATATCAAAGAATACGTGAAAATATAAAGTTGTTTAAACCTGCATTGGATCCCGAAAGAAGGATGGACTTCGCATCCCGTTAAAAATGTGAAGGCGCCGATATGAGTGCCTACTTTTTCGCATCTTTCTTTACAGTCCATCTTTCTTATGTCCATGGAACTTACAATTGAAATTTATTAATCAGAATTATAATAGATTATTTTAACTAAAAAATTTTTAATTTAAAGTTATAAATACGTAAACTTGTGTGCGTGAGATGCACGCTACGATATGTAGGCGTATTAAAAGAAAAAAGTACAATAAAAAACAATGTAAAATGAGACCAAAAAAAAATGCTGCATGCAATTCACTTATCTTGCAACTTTGCGGTATTGGCATAGCATCGACAATGTATATCACAAGTGTATAATTTTTCACATATAAATCTCAAATATTTTTATGACACACTCATATTGTTATTAAGAACACATTTATTTTGTATACCTATAATTATACCTTTAGAATCATAGAAATATACATATCTTATAATCTTGAACAATAATTGATATTTGGGCAGTCTAACTGTGCAATAATTGTTCGTATGATCCTTATCTCAAAGATAAAAACAGAAAAATTATGATGTGCAATAATGAAACACGATTTATATACACGTATTCGGTTTTTCTTTAGATCTTTTTTTGTATATCTATACATATGTATATCCATACTTTCTTATTTCTATACAAGGGGTCCCAGACATAACGAAGAATACTGGGAGAATAGATAGAATTGATTGAGACAAGTAGAAAAGTCCCGTACCATTTTACAAAATTCTCAACCGTTATTGAGAAAAAAATTAAAATGTATAAATTGTATAAGCATAAGAGCGACAAGGAAGCTGCGCGTGAGTGAGCGTGACAGGCGACGGCGCCATTTCTAGCCATTCGCCTGTCGCGCTCACTCACGCGCAGCATCCTTGTCGCTCTTACGCCTATACAATTTATACATATTAATTTTTTTTTCAATAACAGTTAAGAATTTTGCAAAATGGTACGGGACTTTTCTACTTGTCTCAATCAATTCAATCTATTCTCCCGTTATCCTTCGTTATGTCTGGGACACCCTGTATATAGATAATTAAAATAATATAGTATAATATTTTATTTTATTTATTATTTTTATTATTTTTTAATATTTTTTATGCTATTAGTATTATTATATTATTGATTATTTTATTTTTTATCTTCTTTATTTTTTTTATCTTTTCTTAAGTCGTGCTGTGCATCAAAATTTTCTAACCACACCGGTTGTATTTTAAAAAAATATTAAAAATACATCCGACAGTCCGAAGTCTGTGTAAGTGGGACGGGAAAAATTTGTTGCAGTGCACGTTTATACTAAATGTCTCAAACATACGTAAACAAACTTTTACAGTAGATAGAACGCGGAAAAAACAAAGCGTGCGGAAAGAACGGATAGCGCAGAGAAAACAAGGCGGACGGAAAGAACGGATAGCGCGGAGAAAACAAAGCGGGCGGAAATAACGGATAGCGCGGAAAAAACAAAACGTGCGGAAAGAACGGATAGCGCGGAGAAAACAAAACGTGCGGAAAGAACAAATAGCGCGGAGAAAACAAAACGTGCGGAAAAAACAAATAGCGCGGAGAAAACAAAACGTGCGGAAAAAACGGATAGCGCGAAGAAAACAAAACGGGCGGAAAGAACGGATAACGCGGAGAAAACAAAACGTGCGGAAAGAACGGATAGCGCGGAGAAAATAAAGCGGGCGGAAATAACGGATAGCGCGGAGAAAACAAGGCGGGCGAAAATAACGGATAGCGCGAAGAAAACAAAACGTGCGGAAAGAACGAATAGCGCGGAGAAAACAAAACGTGCGGAAAGAACAAATAGCGCGGAAAAAACAAAGCGGGCGGAAATAACGGATAGCGCGGAAAAAACAAAACGTGCGGAAAGAACGGATAGCGCAGAAAAATCAAGGCGGGCGAAAAGAACGGATAGCGCGGAGAAAACAAAACGTGCGGAAAGATGGATAGCGCGGAGAAAACAAAGCGGGCGGAAATAACGGATAGCGCGGAAAAAACAAAACGTGCGGAAAGAACGGATAGCGCGGAGAAAACAAGACGTGCGGAAAGAACAAATAGCGCGGAGAAAACAAAACGTGCGGAAAAAACGGATAGCGCGGAGAAAACAAAACGTGCGGAAAGAACGGATAGCGCGGAGAAAACAAAGCGGGCGAAAATAACGGATAGCGCGGAGAAAACAAGGCGGGCGAAAATAACGGATAGCGCGGAAAAAACAAAACGTGCGGAAAGAACGGATAGCGCGGAGAAAACAAAACGTGCGGAAAGAACAAATAGCGCGGAGAAAACAAAACGTGCGGAAAAAACGGATAGCGCGGAGAAAACAAAACGGGCGGAAAAAACGAATAGCGCGGAGAAAACAAAACGTGCGGAAAGAACGGATAGCGCGGAGAAAATAAAGCGGGCGGAAATAACGGATAGCGCGGAGAAAACAAGGCGGGCGAAAATAACGGATAGCGCGGAGAAAACAAAACGTGCGGAAAGAACGGATAGTGCGGAAAAAACAAAACGTGCGGAAAAAACGGATAGCGCGGTGAAAACAAAACGTGCGGAAAGAACGGATAGCGCGGAGAAAACAAAGCGGGCGAAAATAACGGATAGCGCGGAGAAAACAAGGCGGGCGAAAATAACGGATAGCGCGGAGAAAACAAAACGTGCGGAAAGAACGGATAGCGCGGAGAAAACAAAACGTGCGGAAAGAACAAATAGCGCGGAGAAAACAAAACGTGCGGAAAAAACGGATAGCGCGGAGAAAACAAAACGTGCGGAAAGAACGGATAGCGCAGAAAAATCAAGGCGGGCGGAAAGAACGGATAGCGCGGAGAAAACAAAACGTGCGGAAAGAACAAATAGCGCGGAGAAAACAAAACGTGCGGAAAAAACAAATAGCGCGGAGAAAACAAAACGTGCGGAAAAAACGGATAGCGCGGAGAAAACAGAACGGGCGGAAAGAACGGATAGCGCGGAGAAAACAAAACGTGCGGAAAGAACGGATAGCGCAGAAAAATCAAGGCGGGCGGAAAGAACGGATAGCGCGGAGAAAACAAAACGTGCGGAAAGAACAAATAGCGCGGAGAAAACAAAACGTGCGGAAAAAACGGATAGCGCGGAGAAAACAAAACGGGCGGAAAAAACGAATAGCGCGGAGAAAACAAAACGTGCGGAAAGAACGGATAGCGCGGAGAAAATAAAGCGGGCGGAAATAACGGATAGCGCGGAGAAAACAAGGCGGGCGAAAATAACGGATAGCGCGGAGAAAACAAAACGTGCGGAAAGAACGGATAGTGCGGAAAAAACAAAACGTGCGGAAAAAACGGATAGCGCGGTGAAAACAAAACGTGCGGAAAGAACGGATAGCGCGGAGAAAACAAAACGTGCGGAAAGAACAAATAGCGCGGAGAAAACAAAACGTGCGGAAAGAACAAATAGCGCGGAGAAAACAAAACGTGCGGAAAAAACAAATAGCGCGGAGAAAACAAAACGTGCGGAAAAAACGGATAGCGCGAAGAAAACAAAACGGGCGGAAAGAACGGATAGCGCGGAGAAAACAAAACGTGCGGAAAGAACGAATAGCGCGGTGAAAACAAAACGTGCGGAAAGAACGGATAGCGCGGAGAAAACAAAACGTGCGGAAAGAACAAATAGCGCGGAGAAAACAAAACGTGCGGAAAGAACAAATAGCGCGGAGAAAACAAAACGTGCGGAAAAAACAAATAGCGCGGAGAAAACAAAACGTGCGGAAAAAACGGATAGCGCGAAGAAAACAAAACGTGCGAAAAGAACAAATAGCGCGGAGAAAACAAAACGTGCGGAAAAAACGGATAGCGCGGAGAAAACAAAACGGGCGGAAAAAACGAATAGCGCGGAGAAAACAAAACGTGCGGAAAGAACGGATAGCGCGGAGAAAACAAAACGTCCGGAAAGAACAAATAGCGCGGAGAAAACAAAACGTGCGGAAAGAACAAATAGCGCGGAGAAAACAAAACGTGCGGAAAAAACGGATAGCGCGGAGAAAACAAAACGGGCGGAAAAAACGAATAGCGCGGAGAAAACAAAACGTGCGGAAAGAACGGATAGCGCGGAGAAAACAAAACGTGCGGAAAGAACAAATAGCGCGGAGAAAACAAAACGTGCGGAAAAAACGGATAGCGCGGAGAAAACAAAACGGGCGGAAAAAACGGATAGCGCGGAGAAAACAAAACGTGCGGAAAGAACGGATAGCGCGGAGAAAACAAAACGTGCGGAAAGAACAAATAGCGCGGAGAAAACAAAACGTGCGGAAAAAACAAATAGCGCGGAGAAAACAAAACGTGCGGAAAAAACGGATAGCGCGAAGAAAACAAAACGTGCGGAAAGAACGGATAGTGCGGAAAAAACAAAACGTGCGGAAAAAACGGATAGCGCGGTGAAAACAAAACGTGCGGAAAGAACGGATAGCGCGGAGAAAACAAAACGTGCGGAAAGAACAAATAGCGCGGAGAAAACAAAACGTGCGGAAAGAACAAATAGCGCGGAGAAAACAAAACGTGCGGAAAAAACAAATAGCGCGGAGAAAACAAAACGTGCGGAAAAAACGGATAGCGCGAAGAAAACAAAACGTGCGGAAAGAACAAATAGCGCGGAGAAAACAAAACGTGCGGAAAAAACGGATAGCGCGGAGAAAACAAAACGGGCGGAAAAAACGAATAGCGCGGAGAAAACAAAACGTGCGGAAAGAACGGATAGCGCGGAGAAAATAAAGCGGGCGGAAATAACGGATAGCGCGGAGAAAACAAGGCGGGCGAAAATAACGGATAGCGCGGAGAAAACAAAACGTGCGGAAAGAACGGATAGTGCGGAAAAAACAAACGTGCGGAAAAAACGCGCGGAGAAAACAAAACGTGCGGAAAGAACGGATAGCGCGGAGAAAACAAAACGTGCGGAAAAAACAAATAGCGCGGAGAAAACAAAACGTGCGGAAAGAACAAATAGCGCGGAGAAAACAAAACGTGCGGAAAAAGCAAATAGCGCGGAGAAAACAAAACGTGCGGAAAAAACGGATAGCGCGAAGAAAACAAAACGGGCGGAAAGAACGGATAGCGCGGAGAAAACAAAACGTGCGGAAAGAACGGATAGTGCGGAAAAAACAAAACGTGCGGAAAAGACGGATAGCGCGGTGAAAACAAAACGTGCGGAAAGAACGGATAGCGCGGAGAAAACAAAGCGGGCGAAAATAACGGATAGCGCGGAGAAAACAAGGCGGGCGAAAATAACGGATAGCGCGGAGAAAACAAAACGTGCGGAAAGAACGGATAGCGCGGAGAAAATAAAGCGGGCGGAAATAACGGATAGCGCGGAGAAAACAAGGCGGGCGAAAATAACGGATAGCGCGGAGAAAACAAAACGTGCGGAAAGAACGGATAGTGCGGAAAAAACAAAACGTGCGGAAAAAACGGATAGCGCGGTGAAAACAAAACGTGCGGAAAGAACGGATAGCGCAGAAAAATCAAGGCGGGCGGAAAGAACGGATAGCGCGGAGAAAACAAAACGTGCGGAAAGAACAAATAGCGCGGAGAAAACAAAACGTGCGGAAAAAACAAATAGCGCGGAGAAAACAAAACGTGCGGAAAAAACGGATAGCGCGGAGAAAACAAAACGTGCGGAAAGAACGGATAGCGCAGAAAAATCAAGGCGGGCGGAAAGAACGGATAGCGCGGAGAAAACAAAACGTGCGGAAAGAACAAATAGCGCGGAGAAAACAAAACGTGCGGAAAGAACAAATAGCGCGGAGAAAACAAAACGTGCGGAAAAAACGAATAGCGCGGAGAAAACAAAACGTGCGGAAAAAACGGATAGCGCGGAGAAAACAGAACGGGCGGAAAGATGGATAGCGCGGAGAAAACAAAGCGGGCGGAAATAACGGATAGCGCGGAAAAAACAAAACGTGCGGAAAGAACGGATAGCGCGGAGAAAACAAAACGTGCGGAAAGAACAAATAGCGCGGAGAAAACAAAACGTGCGGAAAAAACGGATAGCGCGGAGAAAACAAAACGTGCGGAAAGAACGGATAGCGCGGAGAAAACAAAGCGGGCGAAAATAACGGATAGCGCGGAGAAAACAAGGCGGGCGAAAATAACGGATAGCGCGGAGAAAACAAAACGTGCGGAAAGATGGATAGCGCGGAGAAAACAAAGCGGGCGGAAATAACGGATAGCGCGGAAAAAACAAAACGTGCGGAAAGAACGGATAGCGCGGAGAAAACAAAACGTGCGGAAAAAACGGATAGCGCGGAGAAAACAAAACGTGCGGAAAGTACGGATAGCGCGAAGAAAACAAGACGGGCAAAAAGAACGGATAGCGCGGAGAAAACAACGCGGGCGAAAATAACGGATAGCGCGGAGAAAACAAAACGTGCGGAAAGAACGGATAGCGCGGAGAAAACAAAACGTGCGGAAAGAACAAATAGCGCGGAGAAAACAAAACGTGCGGAAAAAACGGATAGCGCGGTGAAAACAAAACGTGCGGAAAGAACGGATAGCGCGGAGAAAACAAAGCGGGCGAAAATAACGCATAGCGCGGAGAAAACAAGGCGGGCGAAAATAACGGATAGCGCGGAAAAAACAAAACGTGCGGAACGAACGGATAGCGCGGAAAAAACAAAGCGGGCGAAAATAACGGATAGCGCGGAGAAAACAAGGCGGGCGAAAATAACGGATAGCGCGGAAAAAACAAAACGTGCGGAAAGATGGATAGCGCGGAGAAAACAAAGCGGGCGGAAATAACGGATAGCGCGGAAAAAACAAAACGTGCGGAAAGAACGGATAGCGCGGAGAAAACAAAACGTGCGGAAAAAACGGATAGCGCGGTGAAAACAAAACGTGCGGAAAGAACGGATAGCGCGGAGAAAACAAAGCGGGCGGAAATAACGGATAGCGCGGAAAAAACAAAACGTGCGGAAAAAACGGATAGCGCGGAGAAAACAAAACGTGCGGAAAGATGGATAGCGCGGAGAAAACAAAGCGGGCGGAAATAACGGATAGCGCGGAAAAAACAAAACGTGCGGAAAGAACGGATAGCGCGGAGAAAACAAAACGTGCGGAAAAAACGGATAGCGCGGAGAAAACAAAACGTGCGGAAAGTACGGATAGCGCGAAGAAAACAAGACGGGCGAAAATAACGGATAGCGCGGAGAAAACAAGGCGGGCGAAAATAACGGATAGCGCGGAGAAAACAAAACGTGCGGAAAGATGGATAGCGCGGAGAAAACAAAGCGGGCGGAAATAACGGATAGCGCGGAAAAAACAAAACGTGCGGAAAGAACGGATAGCGCGGAGAAAACAAAACGTGCGGAAAAAACGGATAGCGCGGAGAAAACAAAACGTGCGGAAAGTACGGATAGCGCGGAAAGAAAACAAGACGGCAAAAAGAACGGATAGCGCGGAGAAAACAACGCGGGCGAAAATAACGGATAGCGCGGAGAAAACAAAACGTGCGGAAAGAACGGATAGCGCGGAGAAAACAAAACGTGCGGAAAGAACAAATAGCGCGGAGAAAACAAAACGTGCGGAAAAACGGATAGCGCGGAGAAAACAAAACGTGCGGAAAGAACGGATAGCGCGGAGAAAACAAAGCGGGCGAAAATAACGGATAGCGCGGAGAAAACAAGGCGGGCGAAAATAACGGATAGCGCGGAAAAACAAACGTGCGGAAAGAACGGATAGCGCGGAAAAAACAAAGCGGGCGAAAATAACGGATAGCGCGGAGAAAACAAGGCGGGCGAAAATAACGGATAGCGCGGAAAACAAAACGTGCGGAAAGATGGATAGCGCGGAGAAAACAAAGCGGGCGGAAATAACGGATAGCGCGGAAAAAACAAAACGTGCGGAAAGAACGGATAGCGCGGAGAAAACAAAACGTGCGGAAAAAACGGATAGCGCGGAGAAAACAAAACGTGCGGAAAGAACGGATAGCGCGGAGAAAACAAAGCGGGCGGAAATAACGGATAGCGCGGAAAAAACAAAACGTGCGGAAAAAACGGATAGCGCGGAGAAAACAAAACGTGCGGAAAGATGGATAGCGCGGAGAAAACAAAGCGGGCGGAAATAACGGATAGCGCGGAAAAAACAAAACGTGCGGAAAGAACGGATAGCGCGGAGAAAACAAAACGTGCGGAAAGAACGGATAGCGCGGAGAAAACAAAACGTGCGGAAAGAACGGATAGCGCGGAAAAACAAAACGATGCGGAAAGAACAAATAGCGCGGAGAAAACAAAACGTGCGGAAAAAACGGATAGCGCGGAGAAAACAAAACGTGCGGAAAGAACGGATAGCGCAGAAAAATCAAGGCGGGCGGAAAGAACGGATAGCGCGGAGAAAACAAAACGTGCGGAAAGAACAAATAGCGCGGAGAAAACAAAACGTGCGGAAAAAACGGATAGCGCGGAGAAAACAAAACGTGCGGAAAAAACGGATAGCGCGGAGAAAACAAAACGTGCGGAAAGAACGGATAGCGCAGAAAAATCAAGGCGGGCGGAAAGAACGGATAGCGCGGAGAAAACAAAACGTGCGGAAAGAACGGATAGCGCGGAGAAAACAAAACGTGCGGAAAGAACAAATAGCGCGGAGAAAACAAAACGTGCGGAAAAAACGGATAAGCGCGGAAAACAAAACGTGCGGAAAAAACGGATAGCGCGGAGAAACAAAACAGGCGGAAAGATGGATAGCGCGGAGAAAACAAAGCGGAAATGGATAGCGCGGAAAAAACAAAACGTGCGGAAAGAACGGATAGCGCGGAGAAAACAAAACGTGCGGAAAGAACAAATAGCGCGGAGAAAACAAAACGTGCGGAAAGAACGGATAGCGCGGAGAAAACAAAACGTGCGGAAAGAACGGATAGCGCGGAGAAAACAAAGCGGGCGGAATAACGGATAGCGCGGAGAAAACAAGGCGGGCGAAAATAACGGATAGCTGGAGAAAACAAAACGTGCGGAAAGAACGGATAGCGCAGAAAANGCGGAAAGAACGGATAGCGCGGAGAAAACAAGACGGGCGGAAAGAACGGATAGCGCGGAGAAAACGCGGGCGAAAATAACGGATAGCGCGGAGAAAACAAAACGTGCGGAAAGAACGGATAGCGCAGAAAATCAAGGCGGCGGAAAGAACGGATAGCGCGGAGAAAACAAAACGTGCGGAAAGAACGGATAGCGCGGAGAAAACAAAACGTGCGGAAAGAACGGATAGCGCGGAGAAAACAAAACGTGCGGAAAACGGATAGCGCGGAGAAACAGAACGGCGGAAAAACGGATAGCGCGGAGAAAACAAACGTGCGGAAAGATGGATAGCGCGGAGAAAACAAAGCGCGGAAATAACGGATAGCGCGGAAAACAAACGTGCGGAAAGAACGGATAGCGCGGAGAAAACAAAACGTGCGGAAAAACAAATAGCGCGGAGAAAACAAACGTGCGGAAAAACGGATAGCGCGGAGAAAACAAAACGTGCGGAAAGAACGGATAGCGCGGAGAAAACAAGGCGGGCGGAAAGAACGGATAGCGCGGAGAAAACAAAACGTGCGGAAAGAACGGATAGCGCGGAGAAAACAAAACGTGCGGAAAGAACAAATAGCGCGGAGAAAACAAAAACGTGCGGAAAACGGATAGCGCGGAGAAAACAAACGTGGAAAGAACGGATAGCGCGGAGAAAACAAAGCGGGCGAAAATAACGCATAGCGCGGAGAAAACAAGGCGTGCGAAAATAACGGATAGCGCGGAAAAACAAAACGTGCGAAAACGAACGGATAGCGCGGAAAAACAAAGCGGGCGAAAATAACGGATAGCGCGGAGAAAACAAGGCGGGCGAAAATAACGGATAGCGCGGAAAAACAAAACGTGCGGAAAGATGGATAGCGCGGAGAAAACAAAGGGGCGGAAATAACGGATAGCGCGGAAAAACAAAACGTGCGGAAAGAACGGATAGCGCGGAGAAAAAACGTGCGGAAAACGGATAGCGCGGTGAAAACAAAACGTGCGGAAAGAACGGATAGCGCGGAGAAAACAAAGCGGGCGGAAATAACGGATAGCGCGGAAAACAAAACGTGCGGAAAACGGATAGCGCGGAGAAAACAAAACGTGCGGAAAGATGGATAGCGCGGAGAAAACAAAGCGGGCGGAAATAACGGATAGCGCGGAAAAAACAAAACGTGCGGAAAGAACGGATAGCGCGGAGAAAACAAAACGTGCGGAAAGAACAAATAGCGCGGAGAAAACAAAACGTGCGGAAAGAACGGATAGCGGAGAAAACAAACGTGCAAAGAACGGATAGCGCGGAGAAAACAAAACGTGCGGAAAAACGGATAGCGCGGAGAAAACAAAACGTGCGGAAAGAACGGATAGCGCAGAAAAATCAAGGCGGGCGGAAAGAACGGATAGCGCGGAGAAAACAAAACGTGCGGAAAGAACAAATAGCGCGGAGAAAACAAAACGTGCGGAAAAACAAATAGCGCGGAGAAAACAAACGTGCGGAAAACGGATAGCGCGGAGAAAACAAACGTGCGGAAAGAACGGATAGCGCAGAAAATCAAACGGGCGGAAAGAACGGATAGCGCGGAGAAAACAAAACGTGCGGAAAGAACAAATAGCGCGGAGAAAACAAACGCGGAAAGAACAAATAGCGCGGAGAAAACAAAACGTGCGGAAAAACAATAGCGCGGAGAAAACAAAACGTGCGGAAAACGGATAGCGCGGAGAAAACAGAACGGGCGGAAAGACGGATAGCGCGGAGAAAACAAAGCGGGCGGAAATAACGGATAGCGCGGAAAACAAACGTGCGAAAGAACGGATAGCGCGGAGAAAACAAAACGTGCGGAAAGAACGGATAGCGCGGAGAAAACAAAACGTGCGGAAAAAACGGATAGCGCGGAGAAAACAAAACGTGCGGAAAGAACGGATAGCGCGAAGAAAACAAGACGGGCAAAAAGAACGGATAGCGCGGAGAAAACAACGCGGGCGAAAATAACGGATAGCGCGGAGAAAACAAAACGTGCGGAAAGAACGGATAGCGCGGAGAAAACAAAACGTGCGGAAAGAACGGATAGCGCGGAGAAAACAAAACGTGCGGAAAAAACGGATAGCGCGGTGAAAACAAAACGTGCGGAAAGAACGGATAGCGCGGAGAAAACAAAGCGGGCGAAAATAACGCATAGCGCGGAGAAAACAAGGCAGGCGAAAATAACGGATAGCGCGGAAAAAACAAAACGTGCGGAAAGAACGGATAGCGCGGAGAAAACAAAACGTGCGGAAAAAACGGATAGCGCGGTGAAAACAAAACGTGCGGAAAGAACGGATAGCGCGGAGAAAACAAAGCGGGCGGAAATAACGGATAGCGCGGAAAAAACAAAACGTGCGGAAAACGGATAGCGCGGAGAAAACAAAACGCGGAAAGACGGATAGCGCGGAGAAAACAAAGCGGGCGGAAATAACGGATAGCGCGGAAAAACAAACGTGCGGAAAGAACGGATAGCGCGGAGAAAACAAAACGTGCGGAAAACGGATAGCGCGGAGAAAACAAAACGTGCGGAAAGAACAAATAGCGCGGAGAAAACAAACGTGCGGAAAGAACGGATAGCGCGGAGAACAAAACGGAAAGAACAAATAGCGCGGAGAAAACAAAACGTGCGGAAAAAACGGATAGCGCGGAGAAAACAAAACGTGCGGAAAGAACGGATAGCGCAGAAAAAACAAGGCGGGCGGAAAGAACGGATAGCGCGGAGAAAACAAAACGTGCGGAAAGAACAAATAGCGCGGAGAAAACAAAACGTGCGGAAAGAACAAATAGCGCGGAGAAAACAAACGTGCGGAAAGAACGGATAGCGCGGAGAAAACAAACGTGCGGAAAGAACGGATAGCGCGGAGAAAACAAAACGTGCGGAAAACGGATAGCGCGGAGAAAACAAAACGTGCGGAAAACGGATAGCGCGGAGAAAACAAAACGTGCGGAAAGAACGGATAGCGCAGAAAAACAAAACGTGCGGAAAAAACGGATAGCGCGGTGAAAACAAAACGTGCGGAAAGAACGGATAGCGCGGAGAAAACAAAACGTGCGGAAAAAACAAATAGCGCGGAGAAAACAAAACGTGCGGAAAGAACAAATAGCGCGGAGAAAACAAAACGTGCGGAAAAAGCAAATAGCGCGGAGAAAACAAAACGTGCGGAAAAAACGGATAGCGCGGAGAAAACAAAACGTGCGGAAAGAACGGATAGCGCAGAAAAATCAAGGCGGGCGGAAAGAACGGATAGCGCGGAGAAAACAAAACGTGCGGAAAGAACAAATAGCGCGGAGAAAACAAAACGTGCGGAAAGAACAAATAGCGCGGAGAAAACAAAACGTGCGGAAAAAACAAATAGCGCGGAGAAAACAAAACGTGCGGAAAAAACGGATAGCGCGGAGAAAACAGAACGGGCGGAAAGATGGATAGCGCGGAGAAAACAAAGCGGGCGGAAATAACGGATAGCGCGGAAAAAACAAAACGTGCGGAAAGAACGGATAGCGCGGAGAAAACAAAACGTGCGGAAAGAACAAATAGCGCGGAGAAAACAAACGTGCGGAAAAACGGATAGCGCGGAGAAAACAAAACGTGCGGAAAGAACGGATAGCGCGGAGAAAACAAAGCGGGCGAAAATAACGGATAGCGCGGAGAAAACAAGGCGGGCGAAAATAACGGATAGCGCGGAGAAAACAAAACGTGCGGAAAGATGGATAGCGCGGAGAAAACAAAGCGGGCGGAAATAACGGATAGCGCGGGAAAAACAAAACGTGCGGAAAGAACGGATAGCGCGGAGAAAACAAAACGTGCGGAAAAACGGATAGCGCGGAGAAAACAAAACGTGCGGAAAACGGATAGCGCGAAGAAAACAAGACGGGCAAAAAGAACGGATAGCGCGGAGAAAACAACGCGGGCGAAAATAACGGATAGCGCGGAGAAAACAAAACGTGCGGAAAGAACGGATAGCGCGGAGAAAACAAAACGTGCGGAAAGAACAAATAGCGCGGAGAAAACAAAACGTGCGGAAAAAACGGATAGCGCGGTGAAAACAAAACGTGCGGAAAGAACGGATAGCGCGGAGAAAACAAAGCGGGCGAAAATAACGCATAGCGCGGAGAAAACAAGGCGGGCGAAAATAACGGATAGCGCGGAAAAACCAAAACGTGCGGAACGAACGGATAGCGCGGAAAAAACAAAGCGGGCGAAAATAACGGATAGCGCGGAGAAAACAAGGCGGGCGAAAATAACGGATAGCGCGGAAAAAACAAAACGTGCGGAAAGATGGATAGCGCGGAGAAAACAAAGCGGGCGGAAATAACGGATAGCGCGGAAAAAAAACGTGCGGAAAGAACGGATAGCGCGGAGAAAACAAAACGTGCGGAAAGAACGGATAGCGCGGTGAAAACAAAACGTGCGGAAAGAACGGATAGCGCGGAGAAAACAAAGCGGGCGGAAATAACGGATAGCGCGGAAAACAAAACGTGCGGAAAACGGATAGCGCGGAGAAAACAAAACGTGCGGAAAGATGGATAGCGCGGAGAAAACAAAGCTGGCGGAAATAACGGATAGCGCGGAAAAAACAAAACGTGCGGAAAGAACGGATAGCGCGGAGAAAACAAAACGTGCGGAAAAAACGGATAGCGCGGAGAAAACAAAACGTGCGGAAAGTACGGATAGCGCGAAGAAAACAAGACGGGCGAAAATAACGGATAGCGCGGAGAAAACAAGGCGGGCGAAAATAACGGATAGCGCGGAGAAAACAAAACGTGCGGAAAGATGGATAGCGCGGAGAAAACAAAGCGGGCGGAAATAACGGATAGCGCGGAAAAAACAAAACGTGCGGAAAGAACGGATAGCGCGGAGAAAACAAAGCGGGCGAAAATAACGGATAGCGCGGAGAAAACAAGGCGGAAATAACGGATAGCGCGGAGAAAACAAAACGCGGAAAGATGGATAGCGCGGAGAAAACAAAGCGGAAATAACGGATAGCGCGGAAAAACAAAACGTGCGGAAAGAACGGATAGCGCGGAGAAAACAAACGTGCGGAAAACGGATAGCGCGGAGAAAACAAAACGTGCGGAAAGAACGGATAGCGCGGAGAAAACAAAGCGGGCGAAAATAACGGATAGCGCGGAGAAAACAAGGCGGGCGAAAATAACGGATAGCGCGGAGAAAACAAAACGTGCGGAAAGATGGATAGCGCGGAGAAAACAAAGCGGGCGGAAATAACGGATAGCGCGGAAAAAACAAAACGTGCGGAAAGAACGGATAGCGCGGAGAAAACAAAACGTGCGGAAAAAACGGATAGCGCGGAGAAAACAAAACGTGCGGAAAGTACGGATAGCGCGAAGAAAACAAGACGGGCAAAAAGAACGGATAGCGCGGAGAAAACAACGCGGGCGAAAATAACGGATAGCGCGGAGAAAACAAAACGTGCGGAAAGAACGGATAGCGCGGAGAAAACAAAACGTGCGGAAAGAACAAATAGCGCGGAGAAAACAAAACGTGCGGAAAAAACGGATAGCGCGGTGAAAACAAAACGTGCGGAAAGAACGGATAGCGCGGAGAAAACAAAGCGGGCGAAAATAACGCATAGCGCGGAGAAAACAAGGCGGGCGAAAATAACGGATAGCGCGGAAAAAACAAAACGTGCGGAACGAACGGATAGCGCGGAAAAAACAAAGCGGGCGAAAATAACGGATAGCGCGGAGAAAACAAGGCGGGCGAAAATAACGGATAGCGCGGGGAAAACAAAACGTGCGGAAAGATGGATAGCGCGGAGAAAACAAAGCGGGCGGAAATAACGGATAGCGCGGAAAAACGTGCGGAAAGAACGGATAGCGCGGAGAAAACAAAACGTGCGGAAAGAACGGATAGCGCGGTGAAAACAAAACGTGCGGAAAGAACGGATAGCGCGGAGAAAACAAAGCGGGCGGAAATAACGGATAGCGCGGAAAAAACAAAACGTGCGGAAAAAACGGATAGCGCGGAGAAAACAAAACGTGCGGAAAGATGGATAGCGCGGAGAAAACAAAGCGGGCGGAAATAACGGATAGCGCGGAAAAAACAAAACGTGCGGAAAGAACGGATAGCGCGGAGAAAACAAAACGTGCGGAAAAAACGGATAGCGCGGAGAAAACAAAACGTGCGGAAAGTACGGATAGCGCGAAGAAAACAAGACGGGCGAAAATAACGGATAGCGCGGAGAAAACAAGGCGGGCGAAAATAACGGATAGCGCGGAGAAAACAAAACGTGCGGAAAGATGGATAGCGCGGAGAAAACAAAGCGGGCGGAAATAACGGATAGCGCGGAAAAAACAAAACGTGCGGAAAGAACGGATAGCGCGGAGAAAACAAAACGTGCGGAAAACGGATAGCGCGGAGAAAACAAACGTGCGGAAAGACGGATAGCGCGGAGAAAACAAAGCGGGCGGAAATAACGGATAGCGCGGAAAAACAAACGTGCGGAAAGAACGGATAGCGCGGAGAAAACAAAACGTGCGGAAAGAACAAATAGCGCGGAGAAAACAAAACGTGCGGAAAGAACGGATAGCGCGGAGAAAACAAAACGTGCGGAAAGAACGGATAGCGCGGAGAAAACAAAACGTGCGGAAAAAACGGATAGCGCGGAGAAAACAAAACGTGCGGAAAGAACGGATAGCGCAGAAAAATCAAGGCGGGCGGAAAGAACGGATAGCGCGGAGAAAACAAAGCGGGCGGAAATAACGGATAGCGCGGAAAAAACAAAACGTGCGGAAAGAACGGATAGCGCGGAGAAAACAAAACGTGCGGAAAAAACGGATAGCGCGGTGAAAACAAAACGTGCGGAAAGAACGGATAGCGCGGAGAAAACAAAGCGGGCGGAAATAACGGATAGCGCGGAAAAAACAAAACGTGCGGAAAAAACGGATAGCGCGGAGAAAACAAAACGTGCGGAAAGATGGATAGCGCGGAGAAAACAAAGCGGGCGGAAATAACGGATAGCGCGGAAAAAACAAAACGTGCGGAAAGAACGGATAGCGCGGAGAAAACAAAACGTGCGGAAAGAACAAATAGCGCGGAGAAAACAAAACGTGCGGAAAGAACGGATAGCGCGGAGAAAACAAAACGTGCGGAAAGAACAAATAGCGCGGAGAAAACAAAACGTGCGGAAAAAACGGATAGCGCGGAGAAAACAAAACGTGCGGAAAGAACGGATAGCGCAGAAAAATCAAGGCGGGCGGAAAGAACGGATAGCGCGGAGAAAACAAAACGTGCGGAAAGAACAAATAGCGCGGAGAAAACAAAACGTGCGGAAAACAATAGCGCGGAGAAAACAAAACGTGCGGAAAAAACGGATAGCGCGGAGAAAACAAAACGTGCGGAAAGAACGGATAGCGCAGAAAAATCAAGGCGGGCGGAAAGAACGGATAGCGCGGAGAAAACAAAACGTGCGGAAAGAACAAATAGCGCGGAGAAAACAAAACGTGCGGAAAGAACAAATAGCGCGGAGAAAACAAAACGTGCGGAAAACGGATAGCGCGGAGAAAACAAACGTGCGGAAAACGGATAGCGCGGAGAAAACAGAACGGGCGGAAAGATGGATAGCGCGGAGAAAACAAAGCGGGCGGAAATAACGGATAGCGCGGAAAACAAAACGTGCGGAAAGAACGGATAGCGCGGAGAAAACAAAGCGGGCGGAAATAACGGATAGCGCGGAGAAAACAAAACGTGCGGAAAGAACGGATAGCGCGGAGAAAACAAAACGTGCGGAAAGAACGGATAGCGCGAAGAAAACAAGACGGGCGGAAAGAACGGATAGCGCGGAGAAAACAAGGCGGGCGAAAATAACGGATAGCGCGGAGAAAACAAAACGTGCGGAAAGAACGGATAGCGCGAAGAAAACAAGACGGGCGGAAAAAACGGATAGCGCGGAGAAAACAAGGCGGGCGAAAATAACGGATAGCGCGGAGAAAATAAAACGTGCGGAAAGAACGGATAGTGCGGAGAAAACAAAACGTGCGGAAAGAACAAATAGCGCGGAGAAAACAAAGCGGGCGGAAATAACGGATAGCGCGGAGAAAACAAAACGTGCGGAAAGAACGGATAGCGCGAAGAAAACAAGACGGGCGGAAAGAACGGATAGCGCGGAGAAAACAAGGCGGGCGGAAAGAACGGATAGCGCGGAGAAAACAAGGCGGGCGAAAATAACGGATAGCGCGGAGAAAACAAAACGTGCGGAAAGAACAAATAGCGCGGAGAAAACAAAACGTGCGGAAAGAACGGATAGTGCGGAGAAAACAAAACGTGCGGAAAGAACAAATAGCGCGGAGAAAACAAAGCGGGCGGAAATAACGGATAGCGCGGAAAAACAAACGTGCGGAAAGAACGGATAGCGCGGAGAAAACAAAACGTGCGGAAAGAACGGATAGCGCGGAGAAAACAAAGCGGGCGAAAATAACGGATAGCGCGGAGAAAACAAAACGTGCGGAAAGAACGGATAGCGCGGAAAAAACAAAACGTGCGGAAAGAACGGATAGCGCGGAGAAAACAAAACGTGCGGAAAGAACGGATAGCGCGGAGAAAACAAAACGTGCGGAAAGACGGATAGCGCGGAGAAAACAAAGCGGGCGGAAATAACGGATAGCGCGGAAAACAAACGTGCGGAAAGAACGGAAAGCGCGGAAAACAAAACGTGCGGAAAGAACGGATAGCGCGGAGAAAACAAAACGTGCGGAAAAAACGGATAGCGCGGAGAAAACAAAGCGGGCGGAAATAACGGATAGCGCGGAAAAAACAAAATGTGCGGAAAGAACGGATAGTGCGGAAAAAACAAAACGTGCGGAAAGAACGGATAGCGCGGAGAAAACAAACGTGCGGAAAGATGGATAGCGCGGAGAAAACAAAGCGGGCGGAAATAACGGATAGCGCGGAGAAAACAAAACGTGCGGAAAGAACGGATAGCGCGGAGAAAACAAAACGTGCGGAAAGAACGGATAGCGCGGAGAAAACAAAACGTGCGGAAAGAACGGATAGCGCGGAAAAAACAAAACGTGCGGAAAGAACGGATAGCGCGGAGAAAACAAAACGTGCGGAAAGAACAAATAGCGCGGAGAAAACAAAGCGGGCGGAAATAACGGATAGCGCGGAAAACAAACGTGCGGAAAGAACGGATAGCGCGGAGAAAACAAAACGTGCGGAAAGAACGGATAGCGCGAAGAAAACAAGACGGGCGGAAAGAACGGATAGCGCGGAGAAAACAAGGCGGGCGAAAATAACGGATAGCGCGGAGAAAACAAAACGTGCGGAAAGAACAAATAGCGCGGAGAAAACAAAGCGGGCGGAAATAACGGATAGCGCGGAAAAAACAAAACGTGCGGAAAGAACGGATAGTGCGGAAAAAACAAAACGTGCGGAAAGAACGGATAGCGCGGAGAAAACAAAACGTGCGGAAAGACGGATAGCGCGGAGAAAACAAAGCGGGCGGAAATAACGGATAGCGCGGAAAAACAAAACGTGCGGAAAGAACGGATAGCGCGAAAAACAAAACGTGCGGAAAGAACGGATAGCGCGGAGAAAACAAAACGTGCGGAAAGACGGATAGCGCGGAGAAAACAAAGCGGGCGGAAATAACGGATAGCGCGGAAAAAACAAAACGTGCGGAAAGAACGGATAGCGCGGAGAAAACAAAACGGGCGGAAAGAACGGATAGCGCGGAGAAAACAAAACGTGCGGAAAGAACGGATAGCGCGGAGAAAATAAAGCGGGCGGAAATAACGGATAGCGCGGAGAAAACAAGGCGGGCGAAAATAACGGATAGCGCGGAGAAAACAAAACGTGCGGAAAGAACGGATAGTGCGGAAAAAACAAAACGTGCGGAAAGAACGGATAGCGCGGAGAAAACAAAACGTGCGGAAAGAACAAATAGCGCGGAGAAAACAAAGCGGGCGGAAATAACGGATAGCGCGGAAAAAACAAAACGTGCGGAAAGAACGGATAGCGCGGAGAAAACAAAACGTGCGGAAAGAACAAATAGCGCAGAAAAATCAAGGCGGGCGGAAAGAACGGATAGCGCGGAGAAAACAAAACGTGCGGAAAGAACGGATAGCGCGGAGAAAACAAGGCGGGCGAAAATAACGGATAGCGCGGAGAAAACAAAACGTGCGGAAAGAACGGATAGCGCGGAGAAAACAAAACGTGCGGAAAGAACGGATAGCGCGGAGAAAACAAAACGTGCGGAAAGATGGATAGCGCGGAGAAAACAAAGCGGGCGGAAATAACGGATAGCGCGGAGAAAACAAAACGTGCGGAAAGAACGGATAGCGCGGAGAAAACAAAACGTGCGGAAAGAACAAATAGCGCAGAAAACAAGGGGCGGAAAGAACGGATAGCGCGGAGAAAACAAAGCGAGCGAAAATAACGGATAGCGCGGAGAAAACAAGGCGGGCGAAAATAACGGATAGCGCGGAGAAAACAAAACGTGCGGAAAGAACGGATAGTGCGGAAAAAACAAAACGTGCGGAAAGAACGGATAGCGCGGAGAAAACAAAACGTGCGGAAAGATGGATAGCGCGGAGAAAACAAAGCGGGCGGAAATAACGGATAGCGCGGAGAAAACAAAACGTGCGGAAAGAACGGATAGTGCGGAAAAAACAAAACGTGCGGAAAGAACGGATAGCGCGGAGAAAACAAAACGTGCGGAAAGAACGGATAGCGCGGAGAAAACAAAACGTGCGGAAAGATGGATAGCGCGGAGAAAACAAGGCGGGCGAAAATAACGGATAGCGCGGAGAAAACAAAACGTGCGGAAAGAACGGATAGCGCGGAGAAAACAAAGCGGGCGGAAATAACGGATAGCGCGGAGAAAACAAGGCGGGCGAAAATAACGGATAGCGCGGAGAAAACAAAACGTGCGGAAAGAACGGATAGCGCGGAGAAAACAAAGCGAGCGAAAATAACGGATAGCGCGGAGAAAACAAGGCGGGCGAAAATAACGGATAGCGCGGAGAAAACAAAACGTGCGGAAAGAACGGATAGCGCGGAGAAAACAAAGCGAGCGAAAATAACGGATAGCGCGGAGAAAACAAGGCGGGCGAAAATAACGGATAGCGCGGAGAAAACAAAACGTGCGGAAAGAACGGATAGCGCGGAAAAAACAAAACGTGCGGAAAGAACGGATAGCGCGGAGAAAACAAACGTGCGGAAAGATGGATAGCGCGGAGAAAACAAAGCGGGCGGAAATAACGGATAGCGCGGAAAAAACAAAACGTGCGGAAAGAACGGATAGTGCGGAAAAAACAAAACGTGCGGAAAGAACGGATAGCGCGGAGAAAACAAAACGTGCGGAAAGAACGGATAGCGCGGAGAAAACAAAACGTGCGGAAAGATGGATAGCGCGGAGAAAACAAGGCGGGCGAAAATAACGGATAGCGCGGAGAAAACAAAACGTGCGGAAAGAACGGATAGCGCGGAAAAAACAAAACGTGCGGAAAGAACGGATAGCGCGGAGAAAACAAAACGTGCGAAAAGATGGATAGCGCGGAGAAAACAAAGCGGGCGGAAATAACGGATAGCGCGGAAAAACAAAACGTGCGGAAAGAACGGATAGTGCGGAAAACAAACGTGCGGAAAGAACGGATAGCGCGGAGAAAACAAAACGTGCGGAAAGAACGGATAGCGCGGAGAAAACAAAACGTGCGGAAAGACGGATAGCGCGAAGAAAACAAGACGGGCGGAAAGAACGGATAGCGCGGAGAAAACAACGCGGGCGAAAATAACGGATAGCGCGGAGAAAACAAAACGTGCGGAAAGAACGGATAGCGCAGAAAAATCAAGGCGGGCGGAAAGAACGGATAGCGCGGAGAAAACAAAACGTGCGGAAAGAACAAATAGCGCGGAGAAAACAAAACGTGCGGAAAGAACAAATAGCGCGGAGAAAACAAAACGTGCGGAAAAAACGGATAGCGCGGAGAAAACAGAACGGGCGGAAAAAACGGATAGCGCGGAGAAAACAAAACGTGCGGAAAGATGGATAGCGCGGAGAAAACAAAGCGGGCGAAAATAACGGATAGCGCGGAGAAAACAAGGCGGGCGAAAATAACGGATAGCGCGGAAAAAACAAAACGTGCGGAAAGAACGGATAGCGCGGAGAAAACAAAACGTGCGGAAAGAACAAATAGCGCGAAGAAAACAAAACGTGCGAAAAGAACAAATAGCGCGGAGAAAACAAAACGTGCGGAAAAAACGGATAGCGCGGAGAAAACAAAACGTGCGAAAAGAACGGATAGCGCGGAGAAAACAAAACGTGCGGAAAGAACGGATAGCGCGGAGAAAATAAAGCGGGCGGAAATAACGGATAGCGCGGAGAAAACAAAACGTGCGGAAAGAACGGATAGCGCGGAGAAAACAAAACGTGCGGAAAGAACAAATAGCGCGGAGAAAACAAAACGTGCGGAAAAAACGGATAGCGCGGAGAAAACAAAACGGGCGGAAAGAACGGATAGCGCGGAGAAAATAAAGCGGGCGGAAATAACGGATAGCGCGGAGAAAACAAAACGTGCGGAAAGAACGGATAGCTCGGAGAAAACAAAACGTGCGGAAAGAACGGATAGCGCGGAGAAAACAAAACGTGCGGAAAGAACGGATAGCGCGGAGAAAACAAAACGTGCGGAAAGAACAAATAGCGCAGAAAAATCAAGGCGGGCGGAAAGAACGGATAGCGCGGAGAAAACAAAACGTGCGGAAAGAACGGATAGCGCGGAGAAAACAAGGCGGGCGAAAATAACGGATAGCGCGGAGAAAACAAAACGTGCGGAAAGAACGGATAGCGCAGAAAAATCAAGGCGGGCGGAAAGAACGGATAGCGCGGAGAAAACAAAACGTGCGGAAAGAGAGATAGCGCGGAGAAAACAAAGCGGGCGGAAATAACGGATAGCGCGGAAAAAACAAAACGTGCGGAAAGAACGGATAGCGCGAAGAAAACAAGACGGGCGGAAAAAACGGATAGCGCGGAGAAAACAAGGCGGGCGAAAATAACGGATAGCGCGGAGAAAATAAAACGTGCGGAAAGAACGGATAGTGCGGAGAAAACAAAACGTGCGGAAAGAACAAATAGCGCGGAGAAAACAAAGCGGGCGGAAATAACGGATAGCGCGGAAAAAACAAAACGTGCGGAAAGAACGGATAGCGCGGAGAAAACAAAACGTGCGGAAAGAACGGATAGCGCGAAGAAAACAAGACGGGCGGAAAGAACGGATAGCGCGGAGAAAACAAGGCGGGCGAAAATAACGGATAGCGCGGAGAAAACAAAACGTGCGGAAAGAACAAATAGCGCGGAGAAAACAAAACGTGCGGAAAGAACGGATAGTGCGGAGAAAACAAAACGTGCGGAAAGAACAAATAGCGCGGAGAAAACAAAGCGGGCGGAAATAACGGATAGCGCGGAAAAAACAAAACGTGCGGAAAGAACGGATAGCGCGGAGAAAACAAAACGTGCGGAAAAAACGGATAGCGCGGAGAAAACAAAGCGGGCGGAAATAACGGATAGCGCGGAAAAAACAAAACGTGCGGAAAGAACGGATAGTGCGGAAAAAACAAAACGTGCGGAAAGAACGGATAGCGCGGAGAAAACAAAACGTGCGGAAAGAACGGATAGCGCGGAGAAAACAAAACGTGCGGAAAGATGGATAGCGCGGAGAAAACAAAGCGGGCGGAAATAACGGATAGCGCGGAAAAAACAAAACGTGCGGAAAGAACGGATAGCGCGGAGAAAACAAAACGTGCGGAAAGAACGGATAGCGCGGAGAAAACAAAACGTGCGGAAAGATGGATAGCGCGGAGAAAACAAAGCGGGCGGAAATAACGGATAGCGCGGAGAAAACAAAATGTGCGGAAAGAACGGATAGTGCGGAAAAAACAAAACGTGCGGAAAGAACGGATAGCGCGGAGAAAACAAACGTGCGGAAAGATGGATAGCGCGGAGAAAACAAAGCGGGCGGAAATAACGGATAGCGCGGAAAAAACAAAACGTGCGGAAAGAACGGATAGTGCGGAAAAAACAAAACGTGCGGAAAGAACGGATAGCGCGGAGAAAACAAAACGTGCGGAAAGAACGGATAGTGCGGAAAAAACAAAACGTGCGGAAAGAACGGATAGCGCGGAGAAAACAAAACGTGCGGAAAGAACAAATAGCGCGGAGAAAACAAAGCGGGCGGAAATAACGGATAGCGCGGAAAAAACAAAACGTGCGGAAAGAACGGATAGCGCGGAGAAAACAAAACGTGCGGAAAGAACGGATAGCGCGAAGAAAACAAGACGGGCGGAAAGAACGGATAGCGCGGAGAAAACAAGGCGGGCGAAAATAACGGATAGCGCGGAGAAAACAAAACGTGCGGAAAGAACAAATAGCGCGGAGAAAACAAAGCGGGCGGAAATAACGGATAGCGCGGAAAAAACAAAACGTGCGGAAAGAACGGATAGCGCGGAGAAAACAAAACGTGCGGAAAGAACGGATAGCGCGGAGAAAACAAAACGTGCGGAAAGATGGATAGCGCGGAGAAAACAAAGCGGGCGGAAATAACGGATAGCGCGGAAAAAACAAAACGTGCGGAAAGAACGGATAGTGCGGAAAAAACAAAACGTGCGGAAAGAACGGATAGCGCGGAGAAAACAAAACGTGCGGAAAGATGGATAGCGCGGAGAAAACAAAGCGGGCGGAAATAACGGATAGCGCGGAAAAAACAAAACGTGCGGAAAGAACGGATAGCGCGGAGAAAACAAAACGGGCGGAAAGAACGGATAGCGCGGAGAAAACAAAACGTGCGGAAAGAACGGATAGCGCGGAGAAAACAAAGCGGGCGGAAATAACGGATAGCGCGGAGAAAACAAGGCGGGCGAAAATAACGGATAGCGCGGAGAAAACAAAACGTGCGGAAAGAACGGATAGTGCGGAAAAAACAAAACGTGCGGAAAGAACGGATAGCGCGGAGAAAACAAAACGTGCGGAAAGAACAAATAGCGCGGAGAAAACAAAGCGGGCGGAAATAACGGATAGCGCGGAAAAAACAAAACGTGCGGAAAGAACGGATAGCGCGGAGAAAACAAAACGTGCGGAAAGAACAAATAGCGCGGAGAAAACAAGGCGGGCGGAAAGAACGGATAGCGCGGAGAAAACAAAACGTGCGGAAAGAACGGATAGCGCGGAGAAAACAAGGCGGGCGAAAATAACGGATAGCGCGGAGAAAACAAAACGTGCGGAAAGAACGGATAGTGCGGAAAAAACAAAACGTGCGGAAAGAACGGATAGCGCGGAGAAAACAAAACGTGCGGAAAGATGGATAGCGCGGAGAAAACAAAGCGGGCGGAAATAACGGATAGCGCGGAAAAAACAAAACGTGCGGAAAGAACGGATAGCGCGGAGAAAACAAAACGTGCGGAAAGAACAAATAGCGCAGAAAAATCAAGGCGGGCGGAAAGAACGGATAGCGCGGAGAAAACAAAGCGAGCGAAAATAACGGATAGCGCGGAGAAAACAAGGCGGGCGAAAATAACGGATAGCGCGGAGAAAACAAAACGTGCGGAAAGAACGGATAGTGCGGAAAAAACAAAACGTGCGGAAAGAACGGATAGCGCGGAGAAAACAAAACGTGCGGAAAGATGGATAGCGCGGAGAAAACAAAGCGGGCGGAAATAACGGATAGCGCGGAAAAAACAAAACGTGCGGAAAGAACGGATAGTGCGGAAAAAACAAAACGTGCGGAAAGAACGGATAGCGCGGAGAAAACAAAACGTGCGGAAAGAACGGATAGCGCGGAGAAAACAAAACGTGCGGAAAGATGGATAGCGCGGAGAAAACAAGGCGGGCGAAAATAACGGATAGCGCGGAGAAAACAAAACGTGCGGAAAGAACGGATAGCGCGGAGAAAATAAAGCGGGCGGAAATAACGGATAGCGCGGAGAAAACAAGGCGGGCGAAAATAACGGATAGCGCGGAGAAAACAAAACGTGCGGAAAGAACGGATAGCGCGGAGAAAACAAAGCGAGCGAAAATAACGGATAGCGCGGAGAAAACAAGGCGGGCGAAAATAACGGATAGCGCGGAGAAAACAAAACGTGCGGAAAGAACGGATAGCGCGGAGAAAACAAAGCGAGCGAAAATAACGGATAGCGCGGAGAAAACAAGGCGGGCGAAAATAACGGATAGCGCGGAGAAAACAAAACGTGCGGAAAGAACGGATAGTGCGGAAAAAACAAAACGTGCGGAAAGAACGGATAGCGCGGAGAAAACAAAACGTGCGGAAAGATGGATAGCGCGGAGAAAACAAAGCGGGCGGAAATAACGGATAGCGCGGAAAAAACAAAACGTGCGGAAAGAACGGATAGTGCGGAAAAAACAAAACGTGCGGAAAGAACGGATAGCGCGGAGAAAACAAAACGTGCGGAAAGAACGGATAGCGCGGAGAAAACAAAACGTGCGGAAAGATGGATAGCGCGGAGAAAACAAGGCGGGCGAAAATAACGGATAGCGCGGAGAAAACAAAACGTGCGGAAAGAACGGATAGTGCGGAAAAAACAAAACGTGCGGAAAGAACGGATAGCGCGGAGAAAACAAAACGTGCGAAAAGATGGATAGCGCGGAGAAAACAAAGCGGGCGGAAATAACGGATAGCGCGGAAAAAACAAAACGTGCGGAAAGAACGGATAGTGCGGAAAACAAAACGTGCGGAAAGAACGGATAGCGCGGAGAAAACAAAACGTGCGGAAAGAACGGATAGCGCGGAGAAAACAAAACGTGCGGAAAGATGGATAGCGCGGAGAAAACAAAGCGGGCGGAAATAACGGATAGCGCGGAGAAAACAAAACGTGCGGAAAGAACGGATAGCGCGGAGAAAATAAAGCGGGCGGAAATAACGGATAGCGCGGAGAAAACAAGGCGGGCGAAAATAACGGATAGCGCGGAAAAAACAAAACGTGCGGAAAGAACGGATAGTGCGGAAAAAACAAAACGTGCGGAAAGAACGGATAGCGCGGAGAAAACAAAACGTGCGGAAAGATGGATAGCGCGGAGAAAACAAAGCGGGCGGAAATAACGGATAGCGCGGAAAAAACAAAACGTGCGGAAAGAACGGATAGCGCGGAGAAAACAAAACGTGCGGAAAGAACAAATAGCGCAGAAAAAACAAGGCGGGCGGAAAGAACGGATAGCGCGGAGAAAACAAAACGTGCGGAAAGAACGGATAGCGCAGAAAAATCATGGCGGGCGGAAAGAACGGATAGCGCGGAGAAAACAAAACGTGCGGAAAGAACGGATAGTGCGGAGAAAACAAAACGTGCGGAAAGAACGGATAGCGCGGAGAAAACAAAACGTGCGGAAAGAACAAATAGCGCGGAGAAAACAAAGCGGGCGGAAATAACGGATAGCGCGGAAAAAACAAAACGTGCGGAAAGAACGGATAGCGCGGAGAAAACAAAACGTGCGGAAAGAACAAATAGCGCGGAGAAAAGAAAGCGGGCGGAAATAACGGATAGCTCGGAAAAAACAAAACGTGCGGAAAGAACGGATAGCGCGGAGAAAACAAAACGTGCGGAAAGATGGATAGCGCGGAGAAAACAAAGCGGGCGGAAATAACGGATAGCGCGGAAAAAACAAAACGTGCGGAAAGAACGGATAGCGCGGAGAAAACAAAACGTGCGGAAAGAACAAATAGCGCAGAAAAATCAAGGCGGGCGGAAAGAACGGATAGCGCGGAGAAAACAAAACGTGCGGAAAGATGGATAGCGCGGAGAAAACAAAGCGGGCGGAAATAACGGATAGCGCGGAAAAAACAAAACGTGCGGAAAGAACGGATAGCGCGGAGAAAACAAAACGGGCGGAAAGAACGGATAGCGCGGAGAAAACAAAACGTGCGGAAAGAACGGATAGCGCGGAGAAAATAAAGCGGGCGGAAATAACGGATAGCGCGGAGAAAACAAGGCGGGCGAAAATAACGGATAGCGCGGAGAAAACAAAACGTGCGGAAAGAACGGATAGTGCGGAAAAAACAAAACGTGCGGAAAGAACGGATAGCGCGGAGAAAACAAAACGTGCGGAAAGATGGATAGCGCGGAGAAAACAAAGCGGGCGGAAATAACGGATAGCGCGGAAAAAACAAAACGTGCGGAAAGAACGGATAGCGCGGAGAAAACAAAACGTGCGGAAAGAACAAATAGCGCAGAAAAATCAAGGCGGGCGGAAAGAACGGATAGCGCGGAGAAAACAAAACGTGCGGAAAGAACGGATAGCGCAGAAAAATCATGGCGGGCGGAAAGAACGGATAGCGCGGAGAAAACAAAACGTGCGGAAAGAACGGATAGTGCGGAAAAAACAAAACGTGCGGAAAGAACGGATAGCGCGGAGAAAACAAAACGTGCGGAAAGAACAAATAGCGCGGAGAAAACAAAGCGGGCGGAAATAACGGATAGCGCGGAAAAAACAAAACGTGCGGAAAGAACGGATAGCGCGGTGAAAACAAAACGTGCGGAAAGAACGGATAGCGCGGAGAAAACAAAGCGAGCGAAAATAACGGATAGCGCGGAGAAAACAAGGCGGGCGAAAATAACGGATAGCGCGGAGAAAACAAAACGTGCGGAAAGAACGGATAGTGCGGAAAAAACAAAACGTGCGGAAAGAACGGATAGCGCGGAGAAAACAAAACGTGCGGAAAGATGGATAGCGCGGAGAAAACAAAGCGGGCGGAAATAACGGATAGCGCGGAAAAACAAAACGTGCGGAAAGAACGGATAGTGCGGAAAAAACAAAACGTGCGGAAAGAACGGATAGCGCGGAGAAAACAAAACGTGCGGAAAGAACGGATAGCGCGGAGAAAACAAAACGTGCGGAAAGATGGATAGCGCGGAGAAAACAAGGCGGGCGAAAATAACGGATAGCGCGGAGAAAACAAAACGTGCGGAAAGAACGGATAGTGCGGAAAAAACAAAACGTGCGGAAAGATGGATAGCGCGGAGAAAACAAAGCGGGCGGAAATAACGGATAGCGCGGAAAAAACAAAACGTGCGGAAAGAACGGATAGTGCGGAAAAACAAACGTGCGGAAAGAACGGATAGCGCGGAGAAAACAAAACGTGCGAAAAGATGGATAGCGCGGAGAAAACAAAGCGGGCGGAAATAACGGATAGCGCGGAAAAAACAAAACGTGCGGAAAGAACGGATAGTGCGGAAAAAACAAAACGTGCGGAAAGAACGGATAGCGCGGAGAAAACAAAACGTGCGGAAAGAACGGATAGTGCGGAAAAAACAAAACGTGCGGAAAGAACGGATAGCGCGGAGAAAACAAAACGTGCGGAAAGATGGATAGCGCGGAGAAAACAAAGCGGGCGGAAATAACGGATAGCGCGGAAAAAACAAAACGTGCGGAAAGAACAGATAGTGCGGAAAAAACAAAACGTGCGGAAAGAACGGATAGCGCGGAGAAAACAAAACGTGCGGAAAGATGGATAGCGCGGAGAAAACAAAGCGGGCGGAAATAACGGATAGCGCGGAGAAAACAAAACGTGCGGAAAGAACGGATAGCGCGGAGAAAATAAAGCGGGCGGAAATAACGGATAGCGCGGAGAAAACAAGGCGGGCGAAAATAACGGATAGCGCGGAGAAAACAAAACGTGCGGAAAGAACGGATAGTGCGGAAAAAACAAAACGTGCGGAAAGAACGGATAGCGCGGAGAAAACAAAACGTGCGGAAAGATGGATAGCGCGGAGAAAACAAAGCGGGCGGAAATAACGGATAGCGCGGAAAAAACAAAACGTGCGGAAAGAACGGATAGCGCGGAGAAAACAAAACGTGCGGAAAGAACAAATAGCGCAGAAAAATCAAGGCGGGCGGAAAGAACGGATAGCGCGGAGAAAACAAAACGTGCGGAAAGAACGGATAGCGCAGAAAAATCATGGCGGGCGGAAAGAACGGATAGCGCGGAGAAAACAAAACGTGCGGAAAGAACGGATAGTGCGGAAAAAACAAAACGTGCGGAAAGAACGGATAGCGCGGAGAAAACAAAACGTGCGGAAAGAACAAATAGCGCGGAGAAAACAAAGCGGGCGGAAATAACGGATAGCGCGGAAAAAACAAAACGTGCGGAAAGAACGGATAGCGCGGAGAAAACAAAACGTGCGGAAAGAACAAATAGCGCGGAGAAAAGAAAGCGGGCGGAAATAACGGATAGCTCGGAAAAAACAAAACGTGCGGAAAGAACGGATAGCGCGAAGAAAACAAGACGGGCGGAAAGATCAAATAGCGCGGAGAAAACAAAGCGGGCGGAAATAACGGATAGCGCGGAAAAAACAAAACGTGCGGAAAAAACGGATAGCGCGAAGAAAACAAGACGGGCAGAAAGAACGGATAGCGCGGAGAAAACAAGGCGGGCGAAAATAACGGATAGCGCGGAGAAAACAAAACGTGCGGAAAGAACGGATAGCGCAGAAAAATCAAGGCGGGCGGAAAGAACGGATAGCGCGGAGAAAACAAAACGTGCGGAAAGAGAGATAGCGCGGAGAAAACAAAGCGGGCGGAAATAACGGATAGCGCGGAAAAAACAAAACGTGCGGAAAGAACGGATAGCGCGAAGAAAACAAGACGGGCGGAAAGAACGGATAGCGCGGAGAAAACAAGGCGGGCGAAAATAACGGATAGCGCGGAGAAAACAAAACGTGCGGAAAGAACGGATAGTGCGGAGAAAACAAAACGTGCGGAAAGAACAAATAGCGCGGAGAAAACAAAGCGGGCGGAAATAACGGATAGCGCGGAAAAAACAAAACGTGCGGAAAGAACGGATAGCGCGGAGAAAACAAAACGTGCAGAAGGATCGGATAAACTTTGATGCACAGCACAACTTAAGAAAAAATGTTAAAAAAAGATAAAAAATAAAAGAAAATGAAATAACAAATATTATAATAATAATGTTAAAAATATAAAAAAAAATAAAAATGATAAATAAAATAATACACTATATTATTTTAATAATTAATATATGGAAATAAGGAAATATGGATATATAGATATAAACAAAAAAGAATTTAAAAAAAAACGTATACGTGTATATAAATTGTTATACATATTTCATCATTGTACATAATTATAAATTATCTGTTTTTTTTTAAAGAAGTATTAAGTTTTTATTTCACTATTATTTTCGATGGTATAATTAATAAGACAAACAAAACGCGTATTTAATATGTTCCTGCCAATATAAGTAAAGTTAAACGAAGACATCATTTTTAGACTATCCAATTTTTATGAGTGTTTATCATTTTTAATTTTTTATTTTTTTAGTGTTTATCATTTTTTTTTTTGTGTTTATCATTTTTTTTTTTTATTGCGCGCGCGCTACAAGCACATTACAAGGTTTGATTGTCCACGTCAAAAGACTTAAAATTTTAAAACCCATGCTGATTGGTTCTCTCTTGCTTGGCTTGCTTCTCGCCAAGCGAAAGAAAATGTCAGCAGTCAAAAAAGAGGTTATGAGGTTTGGTTTTGGCATTGGCTTTTATTTAATTGCTATTTTCTTGAAATAATGCGCACGCAGCGCGCCTGTATTGTTCTTGTCTGTAAAAAATTGGTGTGACGTTTAATTAGCTGAAAATTGATTCTATTGTTGCTGTTTATTGTTGCCGCTTAAAATTGTCGCTGATTGGTTCTCTCGATTGGCTCGCTTCGTGCTAAACGATAGTAAAGCCGGGAGCACACACTTTTGTTAAGCAGTAAATACATAAGAAATTGAACCAATCGTATTCTTTATACATACGCGTTATGCGTTATGTATAAGTGTGTATGTATTTTGATTTTTAAACGTCAGCTGTCAAAAAAAGGTTTTGAAGTTCGGTATCAGTTTAGTTTGCAACAACAAAAAGTTAAATAAAAACTCGGAAAATGTAGTATAAATTTAGTTAATAAGCAATAATTAAAAACATGTTAGCATTAATATTATAATATCAAAAGACGCGGTTTTTTATTTTGAGTTATTGAGATTATCAGATCTCAACAACGATTAAACCGATCAATTTTGAAATATGTTTATTACAAAGTTTATAATTTATTTATATCAAAAATGTATTTTTATTTTTCTTTTACGTTTTGTACAAGCAAAGACATCACGATGCATACGTCAAATCGTGAAATAAGCATTTCGGAACAGTCACTGAAAAGTACGAGAATTTGTTACTAGGCGGCGTCGCTTTTTCGCATTTAAAATACATTTCAGCCGGAATATAAACGGATCCGTTAAGGCACTTATTTGTCGAGGTTTCGACTATTATATTATTTTAACAAAAGTTTGTTCCTTGTTATGGATCTTATGTTATATCTTATTAAATAACCAGTAACTGTTGTTTTAGAGATATTCTGATACCACCGAATTATTATTATTATAGATACTTTTACTTAAAAGTAATATTGAAAGATGAGGTGGCGTCGTTTTCTCATATTTAAAATTACATTTTAGTTGGAATATAACGGGCCCGTTAAGGCGTCCCTTTGTCAAGTTTTTGACTGTTATGTGATACTCATGAAAATTGGTTTCTGGTTACGGATTTTAAGACATGTTATATGTCTTTTAATTAAGTAATCGGTAACTGCGGTTATAGGGATGTTCCGATATATCTTTAAAATTCTTGTAATTTACATGACAATAAAAATTTCTTTCAATGAAAAAAGTCACAAAATGTTTTTGCAATTTTGTTCTTGGAGTTCAAAGAGTTAATTATTATTTTTGTTGGTTTTATAAAACAGTTAATATTACTTAAATATGTTATAGTGTAGTGCTCACTTTTAAATTTGGTTAAACATTTTTTAATAATATTTACATAACGACATATGTCACTTGTAGCTCCATATCTATCTTCTAATAGTTTTAAAGTGTCAAATACGTAAATATGCATAATGTTATTAATAATGTCATGAACGTTTTTTTTTGTTAAATTGTCTAACGAATACAATCTTGCAATTAAACGCAATGTTGATTGAAAAATCTTACAGGTAACATCTTCAAGAGAACTGAAATTTTTTATTTTATTAGACGTTATAATTTCTTTTTTGAACTGTTTGTTCTCGATTATAGCATAATCATTGTTATGTATTATATTTATCGACTCATTTAATGTTACCTTTGTTTGAGTATGTATAGAATTTTTACATTTTTGTTCCAAAGCACCATATCTTTGATTAAATGGAATATCGTGGATTGTACATATATGTCGCAGTAACGAGTAAACGGTAGTATATGAATTTGTGCAATTTGGATAATTGCATTGAACTTCAGAATATAATAACTCTTTGTGTTTAAGTTTTATATGACATTTCAAATGTCCAAAGTCTATGTAAGAGTCATCACAAAACATGCAAATAAACATTTTTCAACAAAAAAAATATATTATATATAGAACTGTCTATATCATGTATAGAATCATATATAAATCTCTTTTAAAAATATAAACAAAAAAGAAAATCTCTAGAATGTGGAAAACATATACTTATTTTAATTATTTATTGCATATTTGCATATTTTGAGCAGTTTCTAATTTCTTTAAAATATGTTCAATATTTGAAAAAAAAATATCCCATGGTGTTGAAAGTTTATATAAACCTTTTTGTATCAGCATCCATAGATGTTTGCTAGCATCTGGATACTCTATGTGCAAAACGTGGAGAGTTTTAAAACAGACGTCCAAGGTCTCTAATACAGAATCCGTAGAATATAACACTTGATCCACGTTCACGTACGATTGTAATATATTGTCAACCGATCCCACTACTATTATATACGGTTGTACAGACGTATTCATTTCTTTCGCTTTGTTATTGCTTTCTTGACGAATTCTCGCAATATCAGCACAAGTCTAAAACAAAATATTTAAAATATAACATTAATATTTTTATTTTAATTATACCTTTAAATATTTCATATATTATTTATACTAACAAATGCACATTTTATCATACTATCTTTTGATGCAGCAATGGATGCTTTACATTGTTTGTTTTTTCCATTTAATTTTTTTCTTATTTTTTGCGTTGGACATATCATATATGACAGAAGATAAATTATAATAGTTACTTTCGAATCTGTAAAAAATACATTTTAACTTATATGTTAACTAACTTCGTGTAAATATATATATATATATATACAGGGTGTCTCACCCCATGTGTCGAATCCGTTAGGAATAGATAGAACTCGGGTAGACAAATAAGAAAGTCCCACATCATTTTGCAAAATTCTCAATGGTTATTGAGAAAAAAATTAATTTGTCTAGCGCAAGAGCGATAAGGAAGCCACGCGTGAGTGAGCGCGACAGGCGACGGCGCCATTCCTAGCCATTCGCCTGTCACGCTCACTCGCCCGCAGCTTCCTTGTTGCTCTTGCGCTAGACAAATTAATTTTTTCTCAATAACCATTGAGAATTTTGCAAAATGGTGTGGGACTTTCTTATTTGTCTACCCGAGTTCTGTCTATTCCTAACGGATTCGACACATGGGGTGAGACACCCTGTATATACAGGGTGTTTCGGATCAATGGACTTTCCCGAATATGGTAGGTAGGTCTCATCAAGACAAATCGAAAAGTCCAATACCATTTTACAATTTTCGCAATAATAACCGAGATATGAGTATGTATCTTATTACCGATTTCGGGCGGAGCATCGGTGCCTTTCTCCCCACTCGACGCATAGATTGGGCTAGAGGCGTAGCTTCAGTGTACGCGAGCGAGGCGAGGCGACGACGCGCGATCGAGGCGAGACAACAATGTACGCGAGCGAGGCGAGGCGACAACGCGCGATCGAGGCGAGACAACGATGTACGCGAGCGAGGCGAGGCAACGATGTACGCGAGCGAGGCGAGGCAACGATGTACGCGAGCGAGGCGAGGCGACGACGCGCGATCGAGGCGAGACAACGATGTACGCAAGCGAGGCGAGGCAACGATGTACGCGAGCGAGACGAGGCGACGACGAGCGAGCGAGGCGAGGCGACTATGTACGCGAGCGAGGTGTAATGAATACGCGCGAACGAGAACAACTTACGATTTCTTGTCTAATTATTTGATAATTTCACGGTAGAAATGCTATCGTTTCCACACTACGTTTTGAAGTAGATAGCTCAGTGCGTTTTTTAATGTGGTCTCCCAGTAGGCCTAATCCACCCGGAAAGCTCAACGCAAAAATTGTTCGAAGTGCCTCCCTTGTGCTTGTAGGCACAGTTCGGCTCTCCGAACAATTTGTTGCGTTGCTCTTTCCGCTATGTCAGGCGTGATCGTATGGAAGGCCGCTATAATTGCATTGCGGACCTCCTCAACTGTACGATCACGCATATGTTCTATTTTTGCCTTAATGTGGCCCCAAACAAAATAGTCCAGCACGTTCATGTCCGGGGAACGTGCTAGCCACGAAATTGGCCCCCCTCGCCCCATCCACCTATCAGGAAAATTATTATTTAATACATTTCTCGCGCGACGGGAAAAGTGAGGCGGAGCGCCGTCTTGTTGCAGAATCATTTTTATTCTTAAATCTAATGGAATGTCTTCCATAAGTATTGGCAGAGTATTTTGCAAAAAGTCTGCATATAACTCGCCATTAAGCCGTGGAGGGAGAAAGAACGGCCCGATCTGAAATATGTCAATAAAAATTTTGCAAATTTTAATTATAAAATAAATTTTTACGCATTAAAAATACTTACAACTCGACTTCCTATTACTCCTGCCCATACATTTAATTGCCACCGGACTTGGAAGGCGCCCTGGCGAATGGACCGCGGGTTAACGTGATCCCACAAAACGAAATTTTTGGAATTAAATATTCCGTTTGGGGTGAACAACGCTTCATCCGCCCATAATATTTCTCCTGGAAATAATTCGTTTCGCCGGCACTGGGCAAGAAATCCTACAAGTATTTAATATTATTTGTAATTAATTTTTATAAGAAATCTCGTACTTTGAAAAGAAAAAAAGGTAATACCTTGACAAAAGATGACGCGTTCTCTTTCGTCGCGTGGTAGAAGCTGGTGCACCCGTTGTAAATGAAACGGATGCAATCCGTCTTCTTTTACCACCTTATGCACAAACGAAGGCGAAACACCGAAGATTTCGGCTACGCGGCGGATAGAATTTGTCGGGTCTTCATAAAATAATTCTAAAATTTCATCGGCGCGATTAAAGTTTCGCCGTACACCACGATCGACTTGCAACCGATTTTCTCTATTGAAACCTAGGTATCCCGTCTCTCTAGCACGACGAAGGCAGCGTAAAATAGTTCTGGAAGACGGTCGCGCTCGGTGCGGATATCTTTCCGCGTATACACGCACTGCCTGATTGGCATTTTCACCCGCTACACCATAACAAATTAACATGTCTGTTAACTCGGCCGTTGAAAACTCCATCGTTAAGCAATACGATACACCGTAAGACACTGTGTCGACAGGCCGAAGCACATGGCACGCCACGAAAAACAATTGAAAATCGAGAACATTGTGCTGCTACGGAACGAAACGCTCGATATCGGAATCAGTTACTTTAGAGCATTTCCGTATGTGTCGATAAATAAGCAAAGTAATTGCAAGTTTTAAATTTTTGTTGATTATTACTAAAATAATTTTATAATTTTATTTTTTCTGGATTGCCATGTTCTTCAACGTGTCGGCGCATTGCGATTACGGTGTATCTTTTTATAATGGATTTTACAACAGCCGAATGTACTGATATGCTAATTTGTTCAATCACACCGATGAAATTTTAAATGCCTTTTATGAAGACCCGACAAATAGTATCCGCCGCGTAGTCGATATCGTAGATGTTTCGTCTTCCTTACATTTCATTTACATTTTTTTTTAATTTACAACAAGTGCACCAGCTTCTACTACGCGACGAAATACAAAGTACGAGATTTTTATAATAATTATTTACAAAAAAATACTTGTACAGTTTCTTGTCCAATGCCGGGGAAACGAGTTATTTCCAGGGGAAATACATTTTATGGACGGACAAAGCATTGTTCAGGAAGTAGTTGTAAGTATTAGTAAAAATTTATTTAATAAATATTCATATAAATTTTGTAAAAATTTTATTGGCATGTTTCATTGTCAGATCGAACCGTTCTTTCATCCTCCATGCCTTAATAGCGAGACAAACCATTTTCCGGCAAGATGGCGCTCCGTCTTATTTTTCCCGCCACGCGCGTCTTAAACAATAATTTTCCGGATAGATGGATGGGACGAACAGGGGGGAGGGGCAGGCAAATGCGTGGCCAGCACGTTCGTCGGACATGAATAGTGTGGAAACGATAGCGTCTCTACCGTGAAAATGTTAAATTCGGAAGTTGTTCTTGTTCGCGTGTAGTCATTTCACTTCGCTTGCGTACATTGTCGTCTCGTGTCGCTTACGCGTCGTCGCCTCGCCTCTCTCGCGTACATCGTCGTCTCGTGTCGCTCACGCGTCGTCACCTCGTCTCGCTCGCGTACATCGTTGTCTCTCCTCGCTCGCGCGTCGTCGCCTCGCCTCGCTCGCGTACACTGAGGCTACGCCTCTAGCCCAATCTATGCGTCGAGTGGGGAGAAAGGCACCGATGCTCCGCCCGAAATCGGTAATAAGATACATACTCATATCTCGGTTATTATTGCGAAAATTGTAAAATGGTATTGGACTTTTCGATTTGTCTTGATGAGACCTACCTACCATATTCGGGAAAGTCCATTGATCCGAAACACCCTGTATATATATATATCTTAAATACAAAAACCTAAAATTTAAAAAAAACTATAATCTAAATTTTTTTAATGTTATTAACCTAAAAAATTAAAAAAAAGTAAAGCCAAAAAAACCACAAGGTTTTAACCACTGATCTCTATAGTTACATTGGATTACGTATTTGCATAGTGAACTTGTGTCTAATTGAAATTTATGTTGATTGTAGTATTTTTGTCAAATTAAATATGGCGAATGACGAGAAGTCGCGCAAAATATAACCCGGAAAGACATGATCGTGTCTTTTGAGAGTATAAAGATGATTTTGATTATCTTTAATAAACTTTGTAAAAAATAAAAAAGTATTAAAGTTCATACTAAATTTGAAAATATTATAATTTTTAGTGTTTTTTTTATTAGTAAAACAATTTCTTATTATTTTTTTGTATTTATAGTACCTAAGTATAGTTTTCGTACCTCAACTCAAATTTACATTTAAATACATTATTCAATATATTAGATTGTATTAGGTACTTTTGAATCTCCCGTTAAATTTGACGAATTTACTACAAGCAACATGGCTGCGTCGTCGTTCAATTGGGCACAAGAATTTTATAGGCGATATGCCGGATAACGCAATTCAGTGTTACCATAGAGATCAGTGGTTTAAACAGATCAAAATAAGGGCCATTTTAGAATTGCGTTAACGTAGTTGTAAGCCGTTTTAAATCGTATTGAAGAATCGTTATAAACCAACACGTCTGGTTGTAAAAGTGTATTGTGAAAGATGAAATTCAACCATGATCCACAAAACACTTTACAATCAGAAGTGTTGACTTATAACGATGCTTCACAACAGTTTATAATGGCTTACAATTACGTTAATGTAATTGTAGAATGATTTTTACATGCATCCCTTACCTTCTTTTCTGCTTTAAAATAATTGAAATAAACAGTAGAAAAATCCCACAAGTACAAGATAATACTACTTCATTTTATAATAAAAAAAAAGCTAATATATTTTATGAAGAAATATAAATTAATTGTGTATAAAATTTAATTATTTTAAAGCAAGACAAAGGTACTAAGAAAAATTCTTTGATTGGCATAACAAAATGCGGTTGTTACTTAATAATTTGCTAAGAACACAAATCATTAAGTTCAGATTGCAAATCACGTCATAATAACACAAATAAAAATCACTTTATACCCTTACAAGATTTCAAACACCTTTCAAAATTAATGTGTTTTATAAAATAAAAATTACGTGGAATTAATATCCCAGCACAGTTTTTTTTTCTTTGTGTTTGCAAACACGAACTTTTGCAAATAATATATAGGGTTCAGTACATTAGTGTTCAGTGTTCTTTACTTCAGCGAAAAGAAGAGCACAGTGAGTATATATAGTTATTTTCCTTGCAGCTAATACGCTCGTTACTAACCATGCAATATGCTAATAACAATCTTAACTATATGATCTCTCATGGTTACATCTTCTCTTTCTAGTTAATTATTTTCCTCTAACGTCTATTCAAGATTATCTGGATCTTAAAAATGTATTAAAAAATGACAATGTAGCTGTCATGCAAACAGTAAGTAAATTTAAGTAATTTCTTTAACAATAATTATCACAAAATCTAGTGTTACTAATAAATACATACAGTAATAAAATAATGAATTAAATAAATTAATAATATTTTCTATGTCAAATAGGTAAGCAAAATAATACAAATTAATGGGAAAAACGAAAAAGACTTCATTAGAAGAGCTCTAAATGCAACATTTGACGACAAGTTAGCTTCTTTATGTTCATGGACAGAACAAAAATAATTTTGAGATTGGAAATGCCGTGTAATATTAAGTATTAAACGTAAGTCAATTTTAAATACATATGGTGTATGTGCGTGTGATGGAAATAGCCATTAATTAATTTAATACTTTTTATAGCAAATTAAATATGTTCTTTTCTATTCCAGAAGCTTTTAAAACAATTCATTCCCTTGTAGTACAGAAAAAGATTTTGAACACATTGTGATGGAATGATTCCGGTTTGCTAACGTGCGTAAACAAGAAAAGAGAATTTATACGTATGTTAACATAATATTACGATTCTTTGTGGGCCAGTTGTTCTAACTTCCTGACAGATTTATTTATTAGGTAATCATATGTTCATCTTTTTTCCTAAGCAGATAAAGATAGGCATATGATTACCTAATAAGTAAATCTGCCAGGAAGTTGGAACAACCGGCTCTAATAATATATTACACTGCATATATATTTTGTACTAATATAATTTTTATTTTTCAGGAAAAGAAGACAGAAAATAAAAAAAACCAAAAAATTATTTTTTTTATAAATTATTTTGTTTTTACACATAATTGTATTGTTAAATTAATTTTTTTAGCTTATTTCCGAGTTTATTAAATTATTTGAATTATTTTATTTTTAGAAAACAGCTGACCGTTTTGTCGTGATACGTAATATCACGATTCTAAATATCTTTAGAAAAAAATATTAAAAATTATTTTCAGTTTATTTTTAACTATGTGAAAGTGTGTTTTCGTATAAGTGTTTTTTACGTTGTCAAAGACTTAAAAATCATTATGCCTTAAACAGAGGTTAAGCAAAAGAGAGGTTATGTTGTCACAGCATAACGCTGTACGCCGCAAGAATAAATTATTACCCTTTATCACCATATTTATTCCAAAAGAAAAACTTACTTTTGAATTTAATTCTCCACAAACTCCTTCCAACGTTCCTTTTATTTGCGTAAAATATAATTATGTACACAAAACACGTGTTATACTTGTGATCACTAATTTTACACAACTGTAATAATACTATAAGACACACAATACGTGATTGGTCTAGAGACTTTTTCGGGACCAATAATATCGTGCGCTCAGTGCGAGGTATAGAGAGCGCTTCGTGTGAGATGGGCTTCAAAGAACAGAAAGTGTTGAAAGTGCTTCGTGTGCCACGGACTAAACAGACGAAGCACGACTCGTGCTGAGTTAGGTATCGCTTCCGCTCCCCCCAGGCCCACATTCTCATAGCAACAAGTAGCGTGCCTGAAACGTGTCCCGTCGTGTCGAAACAGTGTGCTGCCGAACTGTATCTGCAAAGTAAGGATCATACGGACCAACGATGGCTGAGTAAGTTGAGATTTAATTACTTATTAATTGCGTGTCGATTAGGCGATAAACAATTTAACATATCAGAATAAGATCTATTTTATTTACGTGCATGATCGCGAGTCGTAAGCAAACGCGAGTGTTTTGATATATATACGCAAACGGAAAAACAACAGAATATTAATGTATAGAAATACTTGTCGCGGTATAAGAAAAATGACAGTTTTTCGCGTACAAACGTTTTAACAATCTAACTAATTTTTACAATTTTTACATTTATAGATCAACGGAAAGAAACCGACAAGAGAGTGAAGAACGAAGAGAAAGAGAGAAAGAAAGAAGAGAAAGAGAGAGAGAAAGAAGGGAAAGAGAGAAGGAACTTTGGGAAAGAGAGAAAGAAAGAAAAGAAAGAGAAAAAGCAAAAAAAAGAGAAGAAGAAATACGAAAGAGAAAGAGGGACGAAAAACATCGCCGAGAAGCAGACAAAAAAAGAGAAAAGGAAAAAAGCACGAATTTGAGAGAGAGGAAAAGTGAAGAAAGAAAAAGGTACGTTTAATAACAGTAAATTGTATTGTCTTTATATATAATATGATATATATAATAATATAAATTGTAGATCACAGGATTCGGTTCAACCCATGTCTGTAGAAATGGAGATTTCTTCAGGAAGGGGTGCAGAATCTCCAACAAATACTGAGACCACTGTCACCAGCACCACCAGCAGCGAAAAAGAAAATAAAAGAAAGAGAGGAAAAAGAGGAGGAAGAAAATTAGAACAAAAAAATAAAATGTATGTATAATTTTTTTTCCATTAATTTATCAAAAAAAAATTTTTATTTCCTTATTTTAATTAATACTTATCTTTTTTTTTCCCTTTATTACAGACACTACCAAATGAAAGCTGCAAGAGCAAGAGGAGGAAGAGGAGGAAGAGGAGGATGGCGAGGAAGAGGAGGAAGAGGAGGATGGCGAGGAAGAGGAGGAAGAGGATATGCGGCATGGGGCGATAATTGGGGCAATAATTGGGGCATTACAGGCTGGAACGCCTATGGAAGAGGAAGGGGTGGAAGAAGAGGACAGGGCCCTTCAAATTTTTATTTCTATAATTTCAAATAATTATGTTTTTTTTTTTATAGTTATATTTTTTGTTTAATGTCTAATAATTTCTTTTTTTTTTTATTTATTTTGTTACACGAGGTATCATCAAATGTGTAAAACTGAGTAGAAATAAGTGGGTCTTGAGGAAATAAATAAGAAACATCAAAACTCTTATTTATTTCCTCAAGATCCACCTATTCCTAATCACTTTTACACATACAGTGGCTACAAAAACTATTGGCACACCCAGTGTTTTTGGAACATCTCTCAATTCAAACAAAATTTATTAATTTGAATTATATTTATTAATTTATTTTATGTGTTATATACTAAAAGAAATTAATAAATAATTCAAATAATAAATTATGTTTGTATTGAGAGATGTTCCAAAAACACCGGGTGTGCCAATAGTTTTTGTAGCCACTGTATAATGATATACCTTGTAGATAAAACATTAAACTTTAAAGTTTATTTGCGTTGCGACATTAATAATTTTTTAATACTATTATTAGAATATTCTACATTTTTTTTTATATTATAATTTTGTTTGGTTAAATTTCTATTATTTTTTATTTTATTTTTATTATATTTATATTATTTTAATGTAATTGTAATTTAATTATTGTAATAGACAATTACATTTGGTATTATGTAAAGAAGCGTGACTAAAGAAGTTTATTGTAATAGACAATTACATTTGGTGTTAAGTAAGTTAAGAAGTGCGAAAGAAAAAGTTTTTATTTTTGTATTCTCCTAAACATTAATAAAATTATTACTTTATGTAGAAAAAAAGATCTCACTGCCTTCTGTTTAATACCAGCACAACTTGTTCTATTACTTCAATAGTATAACTAAAAATAGTGTTGCAATAACTTTGCATTAATTTTTTTTCCTTTTCTTCATTATTTACTTTAATTATTTATTTAATGAAATATTATCTAAATTTAAATATTGCTTTTATTTTTACTTATATGTTTAAAACCTTAACCAATGTAGTTTGTGATGTAGTCGCGATTATGCACATAAATCTTTCTTAACTTGACGATGTTACGCGGACGTCGCTTTACCGGCTAATCGACACGCATTGTTTTAATGTACGTTACACGAAATTAAACCTAAACATATACTTATCCATCGTCCGCAACACTCTTCGAAACTTGTTTCCACACTGTTCTGTTCCACATGCTCAGCTGCTTCTTGTCCTTCCCTGTTTTAAGAATATGGATCTTGGGGGAGCGGAGGCAATTTTCGAACAATCGAATTTCTTGTTCTTATATTCATTGCCTGTTCCTTCACGTTATGTAATAGGCGTAACAGTCCAAATGCATTCCACGTTATACACAATAATAACAATTTGAATGCATTCTACGCTATGCGCAGCAGTAACAATCCAAATACATTCTGCGCTAAACGCAGTAATTTTTATTATAAATAAGGGATAAATTATCTGCACTTCAAAAACACACAAAAGAAACGATGTAACATCCAGAAACAAATGGCAAGAAAATGCGCATGGGTACTTTCATAAGTTCCGCGTTAGGGTAGAAAATACTACTCTTTAGTGGATACATATGATAGCATAATCCAAGCGCATAACAACACACCTCCAAATAACGTAACTAACTGCATTACCTTGATTTTTTATATAAGTATTAAATATATTTTCCTACTATTTCCTGCTTCCATTAAGTTAATCAAACACATATGCATAGTATTCATGATACCAATAATGTAATATAAACATTTTACTGAAAATTATTTAACGAAGTAAAATCACAAAAATCCATGACGTTCAATAACAGAGTGGTTTTTCAGTAAGAAATTCCGGCTCTACAGCCGAAGAGCCTTACACTCCCCAGGAGATCCGGCTCCTGGGCGTGCGTAAAAGCATTTTTTCCACTCTCAAAACTCACAAAAAAAACTTACTAAGAAAACACGTTATAAAATAATAAAATATTAAAATAATTTTATTTTCCAACAAAATAATATATTATCCCTATCAGACTTATTATACTATAACATTAATAATCACTTCAAAATTATGACCATTTGAAAGAACGAAACAACCGATTTTAAAATTAGGGTAAAACGACATAATACTTTTCGAGAGAACTCCTCGGGGGGGAAACAGAACTCCTTGGAAAACTACGAAATTCGCGAAAAAAAATTTTTGTGAATTTTAGGGGGTTGTAACTCGGCGGGGGTTGGTCGGAGCGCGAAACGACCCAATAGTTTTCGAGAGAACTCCTCGGGGGGCAAACAGAACTCCCTTGAGAACTCCGAAATTCGCGAAAAAAATTTTTGTGACTTTTAGGGGTTGTAACTCGGCGGGGTTGGTCGGAGCGCAAAACGACCCAATAGTTTTCGAGAGAACTCCTTGGGGGGCAAACAGAACTCCCTTGAGAACTCCGAAATTCGCGAAAAAAAAATTTACTTTTATGGACTTAGAAAAATTTCAATTTGTGACTTTTAGGGGGCTGTATCTCGGCGGGGGTTGGTCGGAGCGCAAAACGACCCAATAGTTTTCGAGAGAACTCCTCGGGGGGCAAACAGAACTCCCTTGAGAACTCCGAAATTCGCGAAAAAAAAATTATTGTGACTTTTAGGGGGTTGTAACTCGGCGGGGGTTGGTCGGAGCGCAAAACGACCCAATAGTTTTCGAGAGAACTCTTCGGGGGGCAAACAGAACTCCCTTGAGAACTCCGAAATTCGCGAAAGAAAAATTTACTTTTATGGACTTAGAAAAATTTCAATTTGTGACGTTTAGGGGGCTGTATCTCGGCGGGGGTTGGTCGGAGCGCAAAACGACCCAATAGTTTTCGAGAGAACTCCTCGGGGGCAAACAGAACTCCCTTGAGAACTCCGAAATTCGCGAAAAAATTATTGTGACTTTTAGGGGTTGTAACTCGGCGGGGTTGGTCGGAGCGCAAAACGACCCAATAGTTTTCGAGAGAACTCTTCGGGGGCAAACAGAACTCCCTTGAGAACTCCGAAATTCGCAAAAAAAGAATTGGGGTTACTTTATTTTTATTTTGGGGGTTGTTTGCGCGAGAACCGTTTTAGAACCTATGGAGAACTATAGGTCTCGTTGAGATCTATAAAAATCAATATTTTTTTTTTTTTTTTTAATGGGGAGGTGTTTTTTAAAATTATTTTTTCGTTGGTTTAAAGAGCAGAACTCTTCTTAATAACTATCAGGAACTCTAGAACTCTTCGAGAACTATCGAAATATATGAAAAAAAATTTATTTTTTGAAAAATGAGGGGGGCCGTGAAGTTGGCCCCTCCGTTTTTGAAATCGTGTTTTAATTGATTTAAAGGGCGGAACTCCTTCTAGAAACTATCAGGAACTCTAGAACTCTTCGAAACAAGTTCAGAACTCCCTTTTTTTTTCAAAAATCCAAAAGTGAGGGTACAACTTCACAGACGTCAGTTTGATAATAAATGTTATCTCTCTATCTCTAGTGTGACACACAAGCCTGAGGGGCTATGCCAAAGGGAATGTGGGTGCCTAGTTTGGTGATCCCACAATAGCTGTTTTCGAGAAAAACAGTGAACTTATTATCAGACTCACCCTATATAAAATAAATTTCCAAATTTTTTTTAATTTTTTATAAAGTAACATTATTTATAACTATTATAAAACAATTTACATATACTAAAAATAATTTAAAAGTATGAGATTGCATCACGTTTATTACTTAGAAAAAATTACAATAAAATTCGAAACATTTACAGATATGTACCTTATGGATATCATATTTTGTACAAATTAAATGACATGCTATTATCCCTACTGTAAAGTAATATACATGGCAAAAAATATGTAAAGTTGTAGTAAAAACTTGTTTGATAAGTTCGTGCAGTATGACACAAATCACCATTATTCCGTTTTTATTAGTCTATAAGTGTTAGCATTTTTTTGTGATCAGTTATGGCCGTAAGTTTTTTATGAACTGAAAAAACGTTACCAACAGAAGGTACTATTTGCAACATTTAATGCACCTTCCGACGAAGTAACCATCTGTCACATTCACATCATGGGCATGAGTGATAACAATTTTACACGACAAAGTTATGAGAATCGATTTACTCTGCATTGGTGTTCAATATGCACATTAAACAGCATTTGGATTACAAAGATAATAAACATTTATCACGTATCACAATCATTATTTTAATTATAATAACAAATATAATATATTTATGCACAAAGTCTTCAGTTGGAATGTAATAATAATATTAATTTACTTCGGCTATTGCCAAGAAGGGTACTTGGTTGTACAATCTAAACCATGCATACATATCATATACATACTTATACTCATACCATTATTATTTCTATACAATTTTAATTTAATACTTTACTGTCTATCTATCTTATAATCTATCACAGCCTTTCTCAGCCTTTATTTATTTATAACCAATCTATTATTTCTTCATTTTAACTTTCTCTCCTTCATCTTTCTTATTTTCTCTTTCTCCTTCCAAAAATTTACCAATACCTTACACTTATCTTTATCTAATTTCCCATTCCAAATTCTGTCCATTCTTTTTCCTCTTTTTTCTCTAATTCTCGAAACCATTCTTTTGTTACTTCAGAACTCTTGATAAAACGATCCCAGTCATCATCTCCTTTACTACAAAACATACATATCCTCTCCTTTTCTTCTAACCAATATTTATTCTTTTCTTCAATATTTTCACATCTTACTCTAATTAAAGCTCTGACTCCTTCTCCGTTATTTATCTTGTTCAGTTCCTCTATCCTTATATATTCAGGAATTCCATCATTATACATGTATTTCTTATATTTAACATTATATCTTGCCTTATCAATTCTATTGCCTTCTATTTGATCCTGTATCTCTTTTTCTCTCTGCTTTACCTCTTCTATAATATTTAAATCTTCTCTTTCTAAATTGTCTATTAAAGCTTTATCCCATCCGTTTCTGTTAAAAAATTTTTTTCTTTCTTGTCCATATAAATCCTTCCATCCGTCTTTCTTCTTCTCTTGCCAACATATTTTTACCCATCTCTCTTCCTCCATATCCTTTATTTTTTCCTCATACTTTATCGCTCTTATTCCCCACTCAATTCTTAACTTTACTAATCCGACTTTCTTTCTTATAATATATCTCGGCGTACAAAAATCTATCTTAAACATCCGCCTTACATAATCCATCAAAATTTTTTCTAACTCGTTCCTTTCTTCCCAACTCCATAATTTCACACTATACTCCATGACACTCTTCACTAAATAATTGAATAAAGTTCATCTTCTTTTAAAATCATCTTTACAAATCGTCTCTCCTAAACCCCAAATCTTATTTACTGCAATTCTACCTTTACTTTTTAAATCTTGTATGTGGTCTTTATAATTACCTTTTCTATTAAATACAAAGCCTAAGTACTTAAATCTATTAACCTCTTCTATCGTTTTTGGTAATTATGCACTTTAGGGGAGCAAGCCCCGATTACCTTGACCTTGACATATGTTGTCAAGAACACCCTCCTGAGTGACCTTGAAGAAGTTTTAGTCGTCGCTCGTTTTTTATTAAAAAGTTATAAACAATCAAAGTTTGGAAAATATTAGTGTTATTTGCAGTACAGTGACGAGTATACATGACGGGTATAAATGAATAAATGTCTTTTAAAGAAGCAAATTGTTGGGATATTAAAGTTATTTTGTTATTATATTTGTCGCTTTCATACAGTACTAATATTAACGTGATTCAAAATTTAAATTTAACATTTGTTTAAAATAAACGATGTAACTGTAAGAACCACTACGTCGACTTCGTCCAAAATCCTACAAATTTATGAAAAACATTTAATAAACATACACATTTAATATGTAATAATTATAAAAAATAAAAACTTACTTCGTGGTTTAAATAACGGAACCTTAATTTTACATTGAGCCTTCTATCAGCGGTATATCCTTCTTTTAATGTAAAAGTTAATGTGTCATGTAAAAAATCTTCGGATATTGCATTTAGATATGCAAAATGTATAATTATCATGCGATTATGGTGATTAAAATTTTTATCCCAAAACATCGCTCGAATAAATTTTGGCCAGGTTTTTGCTTCATTAACAACGTCTTGGACTGCAAGCCAAGGATTATTATTCATTTGTTCTATAGTATACATATTAATTTTCTCTTGACACAATCGACGTTGACAGCGTGAAATTATATCGATAACTAAATAATTCTAACTGGGAAAGTATAAACACAGAAGTGAGAGTAGTATTTATGATTCTTCATGTTTATATCTTGATAAGTCTGCTTCAGTTGCCAATGGTTATTCAAACTATACGGTGATTCCAAAATTTGTTCGCGATGTTGTTTCACGAATTTATTCATTTAACACATAACTATAAAGATCTGATTAAATTTTTGGCGGAAAAAAAAGTTATTCGTGGTCAAATAATATGTCCTCGATGTAACAAAACTGTTTATTTAAACACGGAACAACGTTCATTAATAATTCATTGTACAAATAGTTATTATAAACAAATACGTGGCAGAAAACGAGTGAGACAAGTGTGCAATTTTAAAACCAGTGCATTAAAAAATACATGGTTTGAAAGAGCTGCACTGGACATTGAAACAATTTATCGTTTAATTTCTTATTTTCTTTTACTTCAATCGCCATGACAATTATTTTTGCAAGAAGAATTATCAATTTCATCTCACACAGCAGTTGATCGAAAAATTTTTGTCGAGAAGTACGTTTTTTATTATTTCTACATTGATTCTATCTTCATAATGGACATTTAAAATACTAAATAAATTTGTACTTTTATATAGCTTTTGGCACAATGGCTATCACGTACAGAAGAGCATTTGGTGGTCCAAACGTTATTGTAGAAATTGACGAAGCTAAATTTGGAAGACGCAAGTATCACCGTGGACGTCTTATTTCTGGTTAATGGCTGTTTGGAGGAATTGAACGAAGTAGTAAAAAGTTTTTTGTTGTTCCCGTAGAAAAGCGTTCATCTGAAGTGTTGATTCCGGTCATACGTCGTTTTATTGCACCGGGTAGTATTATTCATAGTGACTGCTGGAGAGCATACAGCAACTTAAAGGATTATAATTATAAACATTCTGTTGTAAATCATAGTGAAAATTTTGTGGAACCTAATACAGGCGCTCACACTCAAAACATAGAACGTTTATGGCGTGATATTCGGCATGGAGTACCGAGATATGGAACTCGCGAATATTATTATATACATTATTTGGCAGAATTTATATTCAAACGTAAATATGTGTATCGCCAACGAATATGCAAATTCTTTGAAATAATGGCAACGTTATATCCCCTATCTGAAAGTACTTTATCTATTGAGCCTGCAATAAACTAAAAATAACTGGTATATTTTTCTACTGCTTTAACTAATAACAATTTGCTTCTTTAAATAACGAAATAATAAAAGCTAACTCTAATATCCCAACAATTTGCTTCTTTAAAAAACATTTATTAATTTATACCCGTCATGTATACTCGTCACTGTACTGCAAATAACACTAATGTTTTCCAAACTTTGATTGTTTATAACTTTTTAATAAAAAACAAGCGACGACTAAAACTTCTTTAAGATCACTCAGGAGGGTGTCCTTGACAACATATGTCAAGGTCAAGGTAGTCGGGGCTTGCTCCTCTAAAGTGCATAATTACCAAAAACGATAGAAGAGGTTAATAGATTTAAGTACTTAGGCTTTGTATTTAATAGAAAAGGTAATTATAAAGACCACATACAAGATTTAAAAAGTAAAGGTAGAATTGCAGTAAATAAGATTTGGGGTTTAGGAGAGACGATTTGTAAAGATGATTTTAAAAGAAGATGAACTTTATTCAATTATTTAGTGAAGAGTGTCATGGAGTATAGTGTGGAATTATGGGGTTGGAAAGAAAGGAACGAGTTAGAAAAAATTTTGATGGATTATGTAAGGCGGATGTTTAAGATAGATTTTTGTACGCCGAGATATATTATAAGAAAGAAAGTCGAAAGAAACGAAAACATTTTTTTTTTCTAATCGGCTAATTTAAACTCCTTTATAAATAAAAAAAAAAAATGTCCATTATTGATTCAATCTAAAAATACTTGTAATGTTAATGATTTGTAAGTGTTACGTCAGAGGTAGGAAATTTTAAATGGGTTCATTCACCGTTACTCGGATGCTTAGGAAAAAGGCACAAGAGTAGGTAAAGAGGAGGAAATGGCTTGGAGAGCGACGTAACAGCCGATCCTTGCGTGGCGCGTATTTAAAGGGCCACGCGTAAACGCACTAGGAATGGGTTCGAGTCGGTTGAGTGCGTAATATTTGTTCTTTTTAGGGAAAGAAATTTAATTCTTATTCCCTGGGATAGAACCAGAGGTGGTTTTCGCAACACGGGTACCAGGGTAAAAAATAAATAACTGATTCAGAAATTCAAATGATGAAATGTGTAATTTTAATCTTAATTAAAATACAAATTTTGAATAGAAAAATAGATTTAATGAATTTAAAGTGATTATGAGGTAAAAAGAAAGAGGAAAAGGGCTTAATAAAAGATATAATTTGAACATTTTAAAGATATATATATATAAAAATAAAGAATGGAAGAAAATGAATTATGAATTAAATAATAAAAAAAACTAACAATAATAATAGCAATAGATAATCATTATTCTAAATTAATTTCTATAATTTCGGTTATCCGAGCCGTCGACCTCGGGAACACCCTGTCGATCAACCTGATCGGAGCCAGGAAGGGATATTCTACTCCAGGATAGTAGATGAGGATATTATGGTCAGGAGTCGCCCTTCTGGCTTCCCTCCTGATCTCCTCGGGATCGAAGGAATCAGGGCCTATTGTATAGGCCCTTTCGGGGACGGGATCCGTCCACGGAGTGCAGGTGCTCCGGAGGAGTTCGAGGAGAGGATCTACGACCTCACTCTGTTCCTCTTGCTCCTCCACGAACTCTACGCTCGGGACGGGGGAAGGGGAACGTTCCGGGCTGTCAGGCTCATGCCAAGAGACGGTCTCGTCTTCAGCAAAAGAGTCGACCTCCTCGGGTTCCCCAGGGTAAGGAGTCGGTGAGCGGACGGGAGAGGAGCATGCCTGAGGAGCAACTCCAGGAGAAGGTGTGGACGAGTTCAAAGAAACGTCCGGAGTATAGGAAGGAGTTGTGGGGCGGAACAGCTCCGGCTCAGGTTGAGGGGGCGAGGTCGATCTCGGACGCGACGGCGATGGTGTTCGCCCCGGAGTATTCTCCTCCGTTTCTAAGTCTTCATGGTTAATCGGCGAATTGGGAGGTACAGAAGGCAGAGGAGACCATGAACGCTCTGTTTTCACTCTCGGAGGTTCAGGTGTGAGCTCCCTTGGTGCTGCCGCGAATAAGAATTGGATGAAGAAGCTTCTGACCAATTCTCTTAACTCGCGGACCTTGCGATTTCTCCGGGCGCGGCTTTTCTTTATTGACCGAAGGTTCCTTGATTCCACTAAAAGGTGTTGATTTGATTTTTAATTTAACAAAATTATTTCTGTGGGAGAAATGTCAGGGCAACACGCCGCATCACTCCTTCCGGATCCCCCTTTACGTCACCTCAAAGATTCTTTCAGTTCCTCTGACAGGATGGACCCTTACTCGAGCTAAGGTTTCGATAGTCACCATTTACTGGCGGCATATCGCAACCCCTGACACGAGGAGGCCCATTAACCAAGTCGAGTTACCGGAGAATTCGAGGGACTTTTGAGAGATGCCTATTTCGGAGAATGCAAACGGCACCCTGGCAAAACCCGCGTCGTTCATTTTCAAATATATGAATTTTAAAATCTTAGTGGAACCATTTCAAACGGCCGGAGGTGAGAAGGTAGAATAAATGATGAAACTTACTTTTTGCTGTCTTCGGTTGCTTCTTGGACGAGTCCCTTGCAACTTCTTTATTAAGCTTGGTTCGGCACAAGTCACACACAGTATCAATGGTATAAACGAGATGAAATTCAGAGACTGAATGAGAGCGAGTCCCGCAGGAACACGCGGTTTAATAACCTCGGAAAAGGGGTGGGCTAGCGCCGGATTTCCATTTTTGGAAAAGTCAGTGCTCTGATTTGGCGGCCATGTCCCTCCACTTTTCCTTTTTCTTAATTATTGGTCCTTCGATCTTATCCCTTCTCTGATTTGCTTAAGCTCTAGTTTTCGTCTTTAGCTTCTTTAATTAGTGGTGTGGAGTTCCCGATATCTATTGGCTCGAGAGAAAAAACTTGGTTGTACGAAACTCCGTCCGCATGGCTTCCCCTTCCAACCTTCCAGAATATTGTCATTAATAGTCGGGGAAAAATTCTTAAGGACCCCCTTTTCGTTATCACCGGGTCGCGTTTGTTTATGGGATCCGGTCGCGTGTCATATTCTTATGACTGTGGAACTTTCACCCTCTTTATTTACGTTTCGTAGTCGCGGTCTCAAGTGCTTCACTTATCGCCAGATATTTGATATTGATTCCAAATTGTTTTAAGTTCCTTCTAATATTCTTTAAAGAGTCTTCTGTTTATATTTCCCGTTGGTATCTATGCTGTGATTGTTCTAAGTTTCATTTAAGCATCCGGCGATAAGAGTTTCAGAGTGTAAATTATTTTCTTCTGAAAGCTTGGAAGTTCTCTCTCGTCACCAAATAGTCACGGTTTACTCCCTTTATCTAATTTATTGACCGCGTGTCGGAAAAAAGGAGATGTGGAGTCCGAGGACGTAACATAAGTATATTTTGTTAATTTAACTTTGAACGGCTTTTAGTATGCATGAAGCATCATGTATTTAAAAATTTATCATTATTATTAATATCAATATTAATTTTTCAGAAAAAAAAATATATTTCAAATTTGAAAGAAGAAAATGCAGTACAACATATAAAAAGGCAGCCATTTAAGGATGTAACTAACATTAAAAAAGCAAAAGAACTTAAATGTGCTTCTCAGTAAGTAGTAGTAGTAGTAGTAATATAGAAAATGTAATTTATAATTTTAAATAATTTTCGGTCAACATTAAGTAAAAAATTGTTAATATTTCAGAGTTACAATACAAACGTCTAATATAGCGACAACACTTAAAAATGTGCACCCAGTTTTTAAGGAACAACTTAGAGATAATAATATGTACGTATTTTTGAACTTAAAAAGCATTTAAACTTAATATAAATATTTATATTTTAGGGAAATATGTTCGAATAATTCAAATAAAGAAACATCGCCTGCACAAATTTTGGTACCTCAACTTCTTTTAAACTCATGCACTAATTTACTGGAAGTATCATTACCAGCACATTCAAAAACACTTGAGTAAGTATTTATAGTAAATATTATAAAATTACTAATCAAGAAGCATGTTAGCGCTTCGCATCAAGAGAGTAATTTAATTTTATATTTTGCGGTGTTGGATAACTTTTGTTACATATAAAACATCTTATATTTAAAAATTAAATATTTACAATTAATACTAATATTATTTTTTCAAACAGAATAATAGTCTCTCACAATTGTTAATTTTTCAGACCCGCATGCGACACTCCTTCAAAACTTCAGAAGAAAGGTGTGGTGCCAAGTTTGACGAGCGCGGACTCCGTGGCCCACGTTCAGCAAACAGAAGAAAATGTGTAAGTATTTTTGTGGAATAAAAAATTAACGATTAATCATGTAATCAAAACGAAAAATTTTTCATTACATAAATAATCAAATAATCGTCCTGATCATCCTGATTTTCCAAATTTTTATTTATATTTAATGACTTTGTTTCAGAATTTTTTACAATGGCTGCTTTACAGAGTGTTACTTTAAGAGGAATATATTTTTATTAAATGATTATTTGGAGGAAATCCTCAGGAAAGGCATTGTGGGTAAGGTAGGGAATTGACGCACCACCGAATTTTGCGTGGAATTCGAGATTCGAAACCACGCTATTCTATGCGCAGATTAAATATTCATTATTTTCAGATTTTGGGTTGAGCGCGTAGTTGGTTTTTTTTTAGAGAAAGGAGGTGAATCCTTATTCTCTGGAATAGAACCAGGCGTGATTATTCGCTCATGGAAGATTGTGAGGGTAAATAATAAATGATTAACTCAGAATTTCCAAACAAAAATTAACAAATTTAATACTAGTCATTATATAAAAAAAATTATAAAGCAAAATTTAACGTTTCGGCAGATATAATTAACAATTTAAGTATTAGTTGTTCTGTTTAAAATATAAAAATAAAATTATCGTTCTGACGGAAAAAATTAAAAAGTAAGAAAAAGGGTTTAGTCTAATTAATAAATATAAATTTAACATTGCAAAGAACCGAGTGTGTTTATAGAAAAATGTATGTGTGTAAATGTTTTTAATCCAGGGTGATCTCTTCAATCTCTATCACTCTCGCTGTAAATCTCGGAAAGACCAAGTCGATTAGTCGCATCGGGGCCAGGAAAAGAAATTCCACTCCGGGATAATATATAAAAAAGTGAGAATCAGGAGCAGAACGAGCTGCCTGTCTCCTGATCTCTTCTGGCTCGAAGTGGTCGGGGCCTATGGAGAAGGCCCTTTCCGGAACAGGATCTGTTCACGGAGTACAGGCCCTGCGTAGGAGCTCCAAGAAAGGGTCTCTAACCTCTCTTGGTTCCGGATGTTCCTCGAGAACCTCGATACTCGGGACGGGAGATGGAAGTTGATCGGGGAAGTCTACTTCTGGGAGAGAGATAGATTCATCTTCGCCCAGAGAGTCGGCTTTCTCGGGTTTGAACGGAAAAGGAGGCGGTGAGAGAGGAGAGGAACAGGCTCGTGGCTCACCTCCGGGAAAACGTGGTTCGGAGATGAGGGATGAATTTGGAGTATAAGATGGAGTTGTGGGGCGGAATTGTTCCGATCCCGGCTCCGTGGACTGGTTTGATAAATCTAGGATATCGGCCGATGTTTCCAGATGGGCATTAGGAATCTCCTCGGGCGGGACATATTTGAACAACGGTTCCGGGTCTCCGTGGATAGGCGACGGTGGCGGAGGGCCTGGACGCGGAGACCACGGTCTCTCTTCGTTGCGCGCAAAAGACACAAACACCTCCTCGCTTGGCGCCGCCGCGAGCAAATATTGAATAAAGAAACGGCGAACCAACTCCCTCAGATTCCGTATCTGTTTATTTCTTCGCGCCCGGCTCTTCTTAATCGTTTTCTTATTATTGGGTTCCACTAAAATTCATAATTTAATTTAAATTTTATTTGAACAGAATTTTACAAGATTAACAAAGAAAGGGGCGAAGGAGACTCGTCACCGACGATTTCCAAAGCCTTTAACTCGTCCATGAATGAATCTCCGTGGTTCATTTCTGGTGAGAATCGCTTGCCGATTTTTTAGCCGTGGATAGTCGCCAAACTTCCAGCAATATTTCGCGGCGCGAACCACCGTAAATTGCTGGTTATTCGACAGCGTATCCTGGCCGATATTTGGAAGCAGGCATTCTCACACATTTAACAGATCACAGGAACAAACAAACAGAATTAAAACCTCGGAACCTCGACTCGGACATTTCCTTCTCTCTTTGATTGCAATTAAAGAACAATTGGTTTGGATAGTACATTTAGTGGAATCGATTTTCGCGGGAATACATTATGAAACGTTGAGACTTACTTTTTAGGCAATCTTCTAGATGCTTCTTCTGCACTAGATGCTTTGTCTTGCACTGTCTGACACTCACGTCGATTTCAAATAAACTTTAACGGCTGTAGCTGAGATGCAAGAGAGCGTGCTCCGCTAAAACACAAGATTTTATAAGCTCGGAAAAGGGGAGGACTATTCCCGAATTTTCACTTTTCTGAAATTCTAATCTTTAATTTGCGGAGCTTGTTCCTCCACTTTTCCTATCTTAAAATTATTGGGCATTCGCACCCCATCCCTTCTCTATTTCTTAAACTTCTAAATTTTCGCCCTTAGTTTCTAGATTTTGGTGAGGAGTTCCCGAAATCCATTGGTTTTAAAAAAAATAAAATATGCCTACGAAGCACCCCCGCTTCAACGAGTTATCCCTTCCGAGCCTTCCAGAATTTTACTATCATTTCCATCGAGGAATGGTGGGGGAAACTTCTACCTTCCGTATGACGTATAGTTACCTGACTTTATTGCTTTTGTCTGCACCACATACTCCGGTAATTACGGGCCTCTCGCGCCCTTGGTTTTTCTAAAGCTCAGGATCTATGCGCAATTACAATTTTAAGGAAAAGTTATTTTTTCTTTTTCTGTGATGGACAGGCTATCAGAGTTAAAATATTTATGAGCCCCTTAGGTTTTGATTTTTTGTATTATGTCTAGACAAATTCCTTTGTCTAGTTTTCGTTGGCGCCCGTTTACAATTTGTTGCATGTTTTTTATGCTTTCACGCAACAACTTGTCCCGGAATATGTTAGTGTTTTATAAATTGTCTTTCTGAAAGGTTCTGAAGTTTTCTTTTGTATTGCAATGGACTACGGTCTACCTCCCCCATAAGTAAATTTCCTAATATATGTCGAAAAAAAGAGACACGGAGTCGGAGGCGTAACACCCCCCGACTTAGACAAATGTTGGGGGTTTTTATGCACAACATTTGCACAGAAATAAAGATTTCTCTATTTTTTGTAACTCCATACCTAGTTCTAAGAACTTACATTTTTATTTTCTTTTTAGGCTACTATTTTATTTTTTTTATTAAATTTTAGTTTGTTCTATTCTCAGTAACTATATATATATATAAATATATATATATATATATATACAGGGTGTCCCATACCTCATGACCCACCCGGGAGACATAGGTAGTTCTAATTATTTTGAACAAGAAAGTCCTATACCGTTTTTTAATTTGGGCGTTTATTTGCGAGAAATCCACGTTTTAAATTTATTATATCCGACCGAGAGCGAGACGATGCGACAACGCGCGAGCGAGCGGTGCGGCGATACACGAGGCGTGGTTAAAGACATCACGCGAGCGAGACGATGCGACGACGCGCGAGTAACACGATGCAACGACGTGCGACCGAGACGATGCGACGACGCGCGAGTGACACGATGCGACCGAGACGATGCGACGACGCGCGAGTGACACGATGCGACCGAAACGATACGACGACGTGCGTCCGAGACGATGCGACAACGCGCGAGTGACACGATGCGACGACGTGCGAGCGATGTAATACAACGACGCGCGAACGAATTCATGTATAATTTTCGCGACACAATAAGTCTACCGTTTCCACACCACCTTGTGCGGTGAGGTAGGTAGATCGGTGCGTTTTTTTTAAAGTGGTGTCCCCAGGAGGCCTAATCCACTTGGCGGAAAGTTCAACGTAACAATTGCTCGAAGTGCCGTCCTTGTGCTTGTAGGCAAAGTTCGACCCTTCGAACAATTTGTCGTGTTGCTCTTTCCGCCATATCAGGCGTGATTGTAGTAAAGGCCGCTATAATTTCATCGCGAACCTCATCTACTGCGTGATCACGCATGTGCTCGACTGAAGCTTTAATATGGCCCCATACAAAGTAGTCCAGCACATTCAAATCCGGGGAACGTGCTGGCCAGGCGATGGGGCCACCGCGACCCATCCATCGATCCGCGAAATTATCATTTAAAACGGCCCGCGCGCGATACGAAAAATGTGCTGGGGCACCATCCTGTTGAAAAATTAGTTCCTGCCTTATTCGAAGCGGAACATCTTCTAATAAGGCAGGAAGCTGATTTAATAAAAAATTCGCGTAGCCTTCCCCATCGAGTCGCGGTGGTAAAAAATAAGGTCCGATCTGAAAATAATTAAACAATATTACGCATTTGTCATTATTTTTATTCGACGAGTTTTTATGAACTTTGTTTCCGATTATTCCGGCCCATACGTGCAGACTCAACGATATTGAAACGCACACTGTCTAACACTGTGCGGATTGTCGTGTGCCCAAACTACATGAGTTAAATACCCCGTTAGTAAAAGCGCCTCGTCCGTCCAAAGAATTTTGTCCGAAATCCGGGGTGTGAAGCCTACAAGTATAAATAATTTTTTAGAAAGAACGCGTTTTAATTTGTTAGAAAAATAGAAAAAGGAATACCTTGGCAAAATGAATGCGCTGCATTGCATCCCGTGGGAGAAGATGTTGCACCCGCTGGTAATGAAACGGGTGCAACCCTTCTTCCCGAATAATACGATGTACCAATGACTTTGATACACCGAGATTTCGAGAAACACGCCGCACGCTGTTGCCCGGATCTTCTTCAAAGGCACGTAGCGTCTTCCCGGCGTGCCGGATATTCATACGTCGCATCATCGTGCACAATTCATAATCACGCGCGCTTTCTTGAGCCAAACCGTAACATATAATCATGTCTGTATACTCAATGCTGTGAATTTCACCATTTTCTGTACTGTGATACTACGCAGTAAGATTCACGAAGAATGGTTATCTTCTCGCCGACGTACAAGAAGATCGAGTTAAAACAATTGAAAATCGGAACATCGTCGATGCTTTAGACAGAGAGACCGACGATGTTCCGATTTTCAATTGTTTTAACTCGATCTTCTTGTACGTCGGCGAGAAGATAACCATTCTTCGTGAATCTTACTGCGTGAGTGGTAGATTATCACAGTACAGAAAATGGTGAAATTCACAGCAATTGAGTATACAGACATGATTATATGTTACGGTTTGGCTCAAGAAAGCGCGCGTGCCGCCGAACAAATCTATCGAGAAAAATATCCGCACCGTGTTCATCCCACGGCAAAAACAATTTCGCGGTGTGTGCGACGTGCGCGAGAAACTGGGTGCATTGATGTGCGGCCTCAAACGTATGAATATCCGGCACGCCGGGACGTCCGCGTCGAAGAAGACGTTCTACGTGCCTTTGAAGAAGATCCGGGCAACAGCGTGCGGCGTGTTTCTCGAAATCTCGGTGTATCAAAGTCATTGGTACATCGTATTATTCGGGAAGAAGGGTTGCACCCGTTTCATTACCAGCGGGTGCAACATCTTCTCCCACGGGATGCAATGCAGCGCATTCATTTTTGCCAAGGTATTCCTTTTTTCTATTTTTCTAACAAATTAAAACGCGTTTTTTCTAAAAAAATTATTTATACTTGTAGGCTTCCTGGCACAGTGTCGGCGAAACCCCGGATTTCCGGACAAAATTCTTTGGACGGACGAGGCGCTTTACCCTAACGGGGTATTTAACTCAAAAATTATGTAGTTTGGGCACACGACAATCCGCACAGTGTTAGACAGTGTGCGTTTCAATATCGTTGGAGTCTGCACGTATGGGCCGGAATAATCGGAAACAAAGTGGTAAATATTTCTTTTTCATAAAAACTCGTCGAATAAAAATAATGACAAATGCGTAATATTGTTTAATTATTTTCAGATCGGACCTTATTTTTTACCACCGCGACTCGATGGGGAAGGCTACGCGAATTTTTTATTAAATCAGCTTCCTGCCTTATTAGAAGATGTTCCGCTTCGAATAAGGCAGGAACTAATTTTTCAACAGGATGGTGCCCCAGCACATTTTTCGTATCGCGCGCGGGCCGTTTTAAATGATAATTTCGCGGATCGATGGATGGGTCGCGGTGGCCCCATCGCCTGGCCAGCACGTTCCCCGGATTTGAATGTGCTGGACTACTTTGTATGGGGCCATATTAAAGCTTCAGTCGAGCACATGCGTGATCACGCAGTAGATGAGGTTCGCGATGAAATTATAGCGGCCTTTACTACAATCACGCCTGATATGGCGGAAAGAGCAACACGACAAATTGTTCGAAGGGTCGAACTTTGCCTACAAGCACAAGGACGGCACTTCGAGCAATTGTTACGTTGAACTTTCCGCCAAGTGGATTAGGCCTCCTGGGGACACCACTTTAAAAAAAACGCACCGATCTACCTACCTCACCGCACAAGGTGGTGTGGAAACGGTAGACTTATTGTGTCGCGAAAATTATACATGAATTCGTTCGCGCGTCGTTGTATTACATCGCTCGCACGTCGTCGCATCGTGTCACTCGCGCGTTGTCGCATCGTCTCGGACGCACGTCGTCGTATCGTTTCGGTCGCATCGTGTCACTCGCGCGTCGTCGCATCGTCTCGGTCGCATCGTGTCACTCGCGCGTCGTCGCATCGTCTCGGTCGCACGTCGTTGCATCGTGTTACTCGCGCGTCGTCGCATCGTCTCGCTCGCGTGATGTCTTTAACCACGCCTCGTGTATCGTCGCACCGCTCGCTCGCGCGTTGTCGCATCGTCTCGCTCTCGGTCGGATATAATAAATTTAAAACGTGGATTTCTCGCAAATAAACGCCCAAATTAAAAAACGGTATAGGACTTTCTTGTTCAAAATAATTAGAACTACCTATGTCTCCCGGGTGGGTCATGAGGTATGGGACACCCTGTATATATATATATATATATATATATATATATATATATATATATATATATATATATAATATATAATATCAAAAATATTATTAATTTGTTTTTTTTTTCTTTTAGGACGCCATCATGAAACGCGCGGCAATCTCTCCTTCTTTTCACCGATAGAAACTTTTGTAATAAAATATTACAACATGACTCATTTATGCTTATAACTTATCGCTACCAGTATTAACAAAATGATCTAATAATCAGTATTAATCTTCGTTATTTCTATAAATTTTCTTAATAAGCTAATAATTTGTTAATTCTCACCATTTTTCAACACGGAAGTACAACGTAAGTTTGTTTGCATTTAATAGATTTAGACCGAACCATAATTACGACGTAATATCCTGATGTTGTAAAGTTCTCTTCAATTAACCGAGCTAAGTATTGATTCTTACTCTTGGCCATTTACGTTTCCTATTTCATTGTCATACAGAGGTGATCAGCTTAGTATTTAAGAGAAACGTAGGCTGCACTTACTAGTCTCTTCTAATAAACATCTGGCGTGCAACTCTGTTGCGTGTGATACCTAAAATAATAAAACGTGTAGTTAATGAGGGAGAGCATAAATTTTGTAAATAAATTTTTATATTATCTTTAATGATATTATTGTAAATTAAAATATAAAATAAAAATGTAAACAAATTATATATTAATAAAAATAGTATAAATGTAAAAAGGTGTATTGAGAAAAGTGCATTTATAATATACGTTTTAAGTTTTGGTTCTTACCCGAACTAAATCTATTGAACGATTAGGCACGTAGATCAATTTTAAAAAAAAAGATAAGAGAACAAAGAAGTGAATCATATGCATATGCAAGATAAAAGAAGGGACAACTTCAAGAAAGAAGACTAAGGGTGCGTTCCACTTAATAGTACGAATGCTCACGGCGTTATGATCGTTCATTCCACTTGAATCATTGTAAAAACTAATGCCAGGCAAGTGGAACAATTTTGCGAGTATAGTGATTGACACAACATGGCGACGAAAATTGCAGTAATATTTGCGATCCAAACGTTAATAAAAAGTGATTCGGATACAGACTCCAGTTTGGACAAGGAATTCTTATATGAAAAAAAAAAGCGTTTGCTTCGTCCACTTGTTTGGAAAACAACGGGTAATGAAACAATTTCATCGGACAAGCAATTCATGACTGCTTCATACATACTGTGACGTGGCGGCTTTCGCTGCTTCGTCGCAGCTCCCCGCGGCCATCACAAAAGCGCAGCGGCGCTAGACAAATCGCGATAGCGAGGAGAGCAAAAAGGGATCGCGAAAATCTCCGGAGGATGTAACGTTATTTTCTCGAGGCGGTAATTAACGATCGCATGGTAGGTTTTGTTGTTATCGTATGTTGTCGAGATTACCGACCGTCCTTGCCGGAGGAGGAGCGAAAGGAGCGGACCATATGCGGGGGCGCAAACTTCCGGAGGAAAAAGTGACCGGACACGGGCCCGGGATGGGAGGCCACCCATCCCGAGAGCCTTGGAGGAGACTTGTTGCCTACGCATTTCGGCGCCAAAAGCAACCTGCGGGGGAATTGATGCGACAACGGACTATCCGAAACCCGCGCCAACCGGCTAGTACCGATAGGGCTCTGTGAGGGCAGCGGCTTCCGCGGGAAATCGGCAACGTAGCGCGCGGAAAAATCCGCGAGACGCGAGAGTGGGGATACGCCGAGCCTCGTGCCGAAAATTCGCGCGGTCCTCGCTTTCTTCCGTGTAAACCGGCGATATAGACGGACGATAAGCGATAGCTAGCGAGCGATAGCGAGAGCGAGCGGAGACGACAGTAGCGAGCGAGAGCGAGAGAGAGAGTGCGAGAGAGCGAGGACGACGCTAGGGCCAAGACGTGTTTATTCGGTAAAATCTTCCACCCGCATTGCGGAATTATTATATTGTACAGCCCTCCGCCTCCCGGGGAGACCAACGCGGATTTAGACGATACCCGGCCACGTAGAACGGGTACGCGGGCCAGATAGATTATTTGGTGGATCCTTGTCGCGAGGCAAGGACTTAACGTTAGAGAGTGGCAGCCGACGGGCGTCTGAAGGCCGGTGGCTGAACCCTGCGGGAAACACAGGTACGGTTTATTTGCGCTAATTAATTTTATGGTTTGCGAGGCTGTCGTACATTGCGTCCGCACGGAGAGCCCTCGGCAGCGGTCGAGGTCGGGAAAGAAATCTCGCGATCTCGTCGACGACCGGCGACAATACGCGGAGATTCTTCCGTGTTGTAACGTCCCGCGAAAACACGTCGCGTGCACAGAAGGCGCGTGGCCGGCGTCACACCAGTCAGGGCCGACGCGATAGTTTCGAAGAGACGAGATCTGAATAAACGAATTGTTAGCGATTTTGTATTGTTAGTGTGCCGCCGCGATCGAGGTAACTTTACGGCGCTCGATCGCGTTTATCTTTTTTTTTTTTTTGTTATTTTATATAATTCTTTTTCTTTATTAATTTTTTTTGCAATAAACGGCTTATATGTTCACTCGATTTCTGGGGTGTCGCGTAACATTTATTTTGTATCGTTGTTTCCGTCTGTCCAAGGATTCCGCCCGCTATATTCCGCCCCTCTCCGTTCGGATGAGCTAGCCCCCGCGTGTGACGGCAGTTTGAGTTCCCTAATTATTTGCCGGGGAGACAGTAATTAATTCGTGAGAAAAATCGGCACGACTGAGCCCATGCCTGGTGCCCAAAAATATCGGATTTAAGAGATACGCCGTCCCGCGCCGGGATACGGCTGAGGAGCCGCGACCCCTCCTACCTCCTTTTCCCTCGTGTCACGACGGTGCACGGATTTTCCGTCCGTGCACGGCCGTCTCTTTTTGTTCACGACTCTCCTTCGCGAGGAGGAGAGAAAATATCGTGACAATACATATACTGTGTCGTTACCATAGACCATGGCCTGTGTTCCATTCGATGGTTACAACGCTCGCAACGCCAACGCTCACGCCGACCCACCTACGAACCGTGAGCGTCGTGAGCTCGATGTAATGACGTCATCTATGACGTTTCAGTCACGACCACAACGATCATGGTCGTCATGTGAAATGGGTTTTGAGGCTTTGCGAACGTTGAAAACGCTAAGTGGAACGCACGCTAAAGGAGCAGAAGATCTTTGACTATAGTATACAGTGCGGTCGTTAAACTAATAAGAAAATGCGACTTTGGAAATTGTAATACATTTATTTTTACTTTAATTAAAAATTATCAATTATTTACATCTAAATTAAAATGAGACAAATAATAATTATTTAATTTCTTTTTCTCAACTGAATCAATTTATACATGTTTAATTCAATATTGACTTTTATTATAAAATTGCACATTACTTCTACAAAACACCCCCTAACGGGTCTAAAAAGCAATTTCCTACCAAAGGAAATAGTTGAAAGAAATCGATCGTTATACGATTAAAAATTTTAAAACTTTTAGCCAAATATACCACACAATCTCAATCAGAGTCCACGCGAACACAAATATTAAAAAAAAAAATTGTTAATAACCAAATCAATAACCAAAAATTCTTATGAGTGCCTCGTACCAGTTGAAAACTCGACTGTTGTGTCTTACTAGGCCCGTTTATATTCCGACTGAAGTGTATTTTAAATGCGAGAAAGCGACGCCTTCTAGCGGCGATTCCGCGCACTTTTAGGTGGCTGTCCCGAAATCTTTATTTCACGATTTGAAGTATGCATCGTGATATCTTTGCTTGTACAATAAGTAAAAAAATTAAAAAAATAAAAACACATTTCTTATATAAATAAATTACAAGCTTATTAATGATCTTACTTAGAGAAAGTAATTAGTTTAACCGTTGTTAAAATCCGATAATCTAAGTAATATAAAATAAAGAACCCTGTCTTTCGATATTACATTGAGAAAAATATTAATTTTGATCGGCACAACAAAATGCATTTGTTACTTAATGATTTGCTAAGAAGGCAAATCATCAAGTTAATTTTTTAAATTTTGTCTTTAAACTTGTCATTTTTTTAAATTATAATTCCAATACAAATCATATTTGCTGGTAATATTTGTTGTGGGCATAAAAATTGTTAGTGCAACGTTCTCAGGTCACAGTAAACAAATCATATATTTTCGTAAAACTATATAAATATACACATAAACACACATCTTATTTTTTTCAAATACATCCAACATGTTCGAATAACTAATAGTTTGTTCAATGACTGTGTAATACTTGTTAGATAATTGTTATCAAACAGATTTATTTATTTGTTTATTTTTACAGGGACGAAAATTCAAAAATGAACAAAAAACCCTTGCGCTTACTCTGTATAAAACAATGAGAAAACGTGTCTACACGCGGTTACGCGAAGTATTTCAACATTTACCGGTAATTAAAACTTTGCAGTTGGCGCTTCATAAGATACCTCTTTCTCCGGGGTTGAACACTTTTATTGTGAGATATTTGGAAAAAATTACTTTCCAAATATCAATGAAAGATAAAGTGTGCATCCAAATGTGGGATGAGATGTTAATAAAATCAAAACTAACATACGATATTTGAAAGGGTAGAATATATGGTTTTGAGGACTGAGGCAACAACCGCACAAGTAAAATTACCGATCACGCGTTAGTTTTTATTCTTCAACGTTTGAATACGGGTTGGAAAATGCCGATCTCGTATAGTTTTTGCTCGAAACAAACAAATACAATTTGTGGCACTAAGCCACGAAAACTGCACTTTCCAGACCCCGCGCCGCGACCATCACCGTTCGCCAAAGACTTCGCGCGGCCCCGGCCAAAATTTAATTTACGCGCGGACCGACCAGCCGCCCGCAGCGCGTAGCGCGGATTACCGTAGCGGGTAACACGGGCCGCCCAACCGCCCATACCGCACGCCGCCATAGACCACTCGGGAGTGGGGTATCCCCCACCCCCGGGCCCACGGGTATATAAGCTGCCTCGAGCACAGACGAGGCACTTTTTCCGCGCTGGGGAGCACCCCAGCATCCGATCCCCCAGGACTTGGGCGCTCCCAAGTCTTCCTCGACCAGGCTCACCCGGCCTCCAAAACCGACTTCGCTCTACACGACTCGGGCGCTCCCGAGCCTTCCTTCGACCGGGCGCTCCCGGCCGTCCTCGACACCGACATCTCCGAGACTCGGGCGCTCCCGAGTCTTCCTTCGACCGGGCGCTCCCGAGTCTTCCTTCGACCGGGCGCTCCCGGCCTTCCTCGACACCGACATCTCCGAGACTCGGGCGCTCCCGAGCCTTCCTTCGACCGGGCGCTCCCGGCCGTCCTCGACACCGACATCTCCGAGACTCAGGCGCTCCCGAGCCTTCCTTCGACCGGGCGCCCCCGGCCGTCCTCGACACCGACATCTCCGAGACTCGGGCGCTCCCGAGCCTTCCTTCGACCGGGCGCTCCCGGCCGTCCTCGACACCGACATCTCCGAGACTCGGGCGCTCCCGAGCCTTCCTTCGACCGGGCACTCCCGGCCGTCCTCGACACCGACATCTCCGAGACTCGGGCGCTCCCGAGCCTTCCTTCGACCGGGCGCTCCCGGCCGTCCTCGACACCGACATCCCCGAAACTCGGGCGCTCCCGACTCTCTCTCTCTCTCTCTCGCCGACACGGCCCTGGCATTCCGTCTCATAGGCAAATTAAGTCGCGGCGCCGCCGACTCGCGAACGCGAAGCCTGTACGACCGATACGGCCCAACAGCCTGGCTTGTAATCCGCGCCGCCGACTCGCGACCGCGAAGCCTGTACGACCGATACGGCCCGAACGGCCTGGCTTGTAATCCGCGCCGCCGACTCGCGACCGCGGAGCCTGTACAACCAATACGGCCCGCTACATAGGATACGTCCCAAAGCGACCCGAACTAGCGTTCACCTGGAATCCAGCTCACAGCGGATGGCCGTTTTGTTCAATTCATCTTTAGTTTATTACATTGTTTATTCCTTTGTTTCATTTATTCTTAGATTAAGTGTATTATTTTGACTCTACATTATTACTTTTTTAAATAAATCTTTTATTTTACGATTAACCAATTCTCGGTTCTTTACACTCGCACTCTGGCTTCCGACGAGCTCTCCGAACGCGAAATTACCGTGTTACAAATTCAATTATTACATTGCGTTAAAGAACATTGAAAAAATTAATGAGGTAGGTTTTCACATTGTTGCTATGCGACTAAGGATCGTCCAATGTTGCAGCTATTCATGAACTACTGCAACAAACTGATAAAAAAAGAAATTTGGAAAAAAGGCAACCAAGTAAGAAAAAAAAGACATTTTTTAATCATTGTAAAGTTAAAATGATTTTACATATTTTATTTTACTAATTTTTTGTTTATAAGACAAACATTTGAAATTGGAGAAAAAATTGTTCCATTATTTGATTCACCACACTTAATTAAGGACGTTTGAAATAATCTTATTACAAAAAATCTTGCGCTTAATTGCTAAGACAAAAATAATATTAATAACAAAGAAGTCGCATCGTGGGAGATCATTAAACTGGCATGGTTGATGGACAGGAAAATAAATGTTATTCGCCCACAATTGAAGAAATTAACTTTTTAACATATAATGGAAAAAAAAATTAATAAAATGCGTGTAAAAAATGCCTCGCAGGTATTAAGTGGAACACTAGCCAGTTACATCGAAACATTAACGAGAACTAAATGTAAGTATTGTTATAATCCGAGCCTCTAGCAACAAAAGGCTCGAGAATAACGACGAAATCTCGCACGCGCGCGACAATTTAGCAAGATCGGCAGAATACCGCCGATCAAGGTAACCCGGCATTTCCGGCCGGGACGCGACGCTTCGAGAATATTCGTGGTAGCCACTCGCGAATCTGCTGATTGCTATGATTTTCGTCATAGCAACAGCAGAGCATATATATGGACAACCGCGGCCCGAACGGGCAGTCGCAATTAAGAAGTTTAACGCGTGGCGTTGATGGCTGTAAGGAATCAGTGAAGAGAATAAATAAGTACCTCAATTATAAAAAAGTGATCTTTATTTCTTCCGTAACTCTACATAATCCGGAGAACGGACCCCACGGCACCCCCGTGGTGCAACAGTATAAATGCAAAATGTAAAAATATATTAATAAATAAAAGTAAAAATAAAAAGAATATTCTTATTGCAGGTACTGTAACTGTCGACGACGAAGATGTAAAGATCTGTAATGAAGAAGGAATCGCAACAGCAGAAGCTATTAATTTTTTCAACGATCTCTTCGATTCGGTGAATAGTGATGCGGTCAATATTGATGACAATTTATTACGGTGTCCTGTCACGGAAAACAGTGAACACCATGAACTATGGATAGACGCTAAACAAAAATGAAAACATATGTTTTACATTGATAAAATTTCCCGCGAATATGTAACAATTCCAACCTTGCGTAATTAGATATTAACTATAGACGGCTTTCAAAAACTTTGGCAAATTTTACACGTTAAATATAAATTTAATAAATTAGTTACTCGGTATTGTAATCAGGATCCACTAGAAAATTTTTTCGGGCAAAACGTAGTCATGCAGCACGATATAATAATCCGATTCCGCATAATTTTAAAGAATCTTTTATAACTTTATTAATTAGTAATATAAAATTTATGTCGTTTGCCGGTGGTAACTGCGAGATAATAAACGATAAACATATGTTATCTTTGTTACAACAATATTTAGATGATTCACGTATTAACATTTAAATAATAATGATACAAATAACGAGTTGTTTGATGTTATTTCTGAAACTAACACTTTAGATGAGTCATTTATCGCGTTATTATTTGAACATCTATGTCATAATTTCATTGTACATTATACATGTCATAATTTCATTAATATTAAAGCAACTTAATAATTGTTCTCTTTGTGAACATAGCGCCAAAAGTAGCGAATTTTCAGTTAGCGCAAGGTTATTTGTAAGTGCAGTTAACAAATTATTACAAAATAGATGTCACTGGCGTAATTTTAATAAAATGTTATTATCGCATTTCGAAAATTGGAATTATGTATTAAATTGGTTAAAATGTATAAAGCATAAAATCGAATTTGTTAAATCTATGGTTCGCGTAATTGTTGCCCGTAGCATTACATCGTGGTGTGAATACAAAAATAAATTTATTTATTTAGATGATGACAATGTAGATTCAGATATTACAAAAAATGTTAACAATATTAGACTTTAAGACAAAATTTTATACGTAATTCTAATACAGATTTAAAATTAGAAAAAAAACGATTACTGTCAAATTATAAATGTTTTGAAAGAAAAAAGAAATGTTAATATTTATATTCTTGTAAAAATTTTTTGTATTATATGTATGTATATTATCATAATGTAAGTTTGTATTTTGTATGTTGAGTGTAAAGCATGAATGTTTAGTTTAACAAATCACGTAAGCAGGATTCTTTTACTTTACATCATTATCTAAAGAAGTAACATTTTCTCTATGATCTATTAGAACATGAGAAGGCATGCCTTCAAATTGGAATAATGTCGAAGAAAAGATGTGACGTCTTAGTTAAAGCAGGACATGTCACATCTGAAAAGAAATGTAGTTGTGTAAATAAAGGGATATTTGGTTTTAACCACAGGTGTATCATCGGAAAACAACGATGATACACGGTTGAGTACATTATTTTTGTTTATTTAAATGTTCAAAATTATTGCCATAATTTTATATAACATTACCTATAATTGTTAGTTGTACTATTTGGTTTTTTGTGTGCTTTTTATGTGTGTATGTTGGAGATAATTTTGATCGTGGGAACTAATGAGTTCGCAGCAGCACTTATTTAATAACCTTTTATTAATGTACAAACGAAAAAACGAAAGAAGAATGAACGGCAGATCGGTCTCTGCATGGTAACGAATATCACGCATGCGTGGTTAAAAAAAAAAACTTATGCTCCTGCCATCTCGCGTTATCTTATATGTAACTATATGGAAAATACACGCGTATCTAATACTACACTCTCCTCCTACGAGTAGTATTTTACATAACAAAACTTAATAGTTAATCTTATTAATATAATAGCATTTGATTATAACACCATTCTAGTTTTTCTTTTGACACACTCTTAGTAAGACAATCGGCAATCATATCATTCGTGTTAACATACATCATAAAGATGTTCTTTGCTTCTATCTCGTCCCTTACAAAATTCAATCGCAAATTTACATGACGCATCTTATTCGATGACTGCATTTTTTGCCCATTGAATGGATGATTATCACCGTATATACAAGTAGGCTTACATAAATACTGTTCGCATTTAAGTTCGATAAGCATATTTTGGTGCCACATTACGTCTTTAATTATCTCAGCAAAAGCGAATAATTCTACCTCGCATGTAGAACTTCCTACTGTTCTTTGTTTCTTAGACTTCCATGATACTAATGACTTTCCTAGGAATATAACTCCTCCTGAAAATGATTTTTCATTTTCACTGTTACCCCAGCTTGCATCTGAATATGCCTTTAACAGTCCTTTTTCTCGCGTATAATGTAAACGCATGGTTTATACAACGCAACGCTTATACATGGTTCCGCGTAAATATCGTAATACTCTTTTTTCTAACAGATAATGTTTCTTTTTAGGCGAGTGGTTGTATTGCGACAAAAAAGATATAGTGAACGCGATGTCAGGTCGCGTTCTGGTAGCCAAGTATAGCAGCTCCCCAATCAATTCCTGATATTTTTCAATATCAAAATCCTCTTCATTTTCATTACAATCTTTGTTTTCACTAACTGTTACTGGAGTACACACCGGATTACAATCATTTATTCCGTATTTAATTAATAACTTCTCAATATACTCTGTTTGACTTAAATATAAACCAGTACAATCTGTTTCTATTTTTTTTCCTAAAAAATATCCTAGCTGTGTTGTTTCTTTAATTTCAAACTCTTTTCGTAATAAATTGATTATTTCGTTACTTGCTTCAGCATTATCACTCATGATCATAAAATCATCTACATATACACTGAATACTAAAAAACAATTTTTGTTTGGATTAACAAATATACAGCTCTCAGATGCTATCGATTTCAAATTATTCTTATATAATTCATTTTTTAATCTGTTATACCAGTTACGACCTGACTGTGGCAATCCGTTCAAACTCTTCTTGAGCTTACAAACTTTCTTCGAATCATATCTATCCTCGAAACCAGGAGGTGGTTCTAGATAAACTGTTTCGTGTATATCACCGTACAAGTATGCTGTTTTAACATCGAAAAATTGTACGTTTAAATTTTTAATGGCTGCTAAGGCCATTAAAGTTCTCCATGCATCTATACTTATTACAGGCGAATATGATTCATCAAAATCTTTGTTTTTTACTTAATTATACCCGGCTGCCACTAATCTAGCTTTATATTTTATTTCGTTGTCATCTCCCTTTTTATTAGAGAATATCCATTTACTTTTGATAATTCTAGTTCCTTTCGGTCGTTCGCATATACTCCATACGTCATGTTCACGCAAAGATTTTAATTCCTCATTCATCGCCTTTTTCCATTTTTCTCATTTACCACTATTCTGAGCTTCTGTAAAATTTCGTGGTATATCATGATCTTCCACTAATTGCGCATATTCTTTATTCAGTTTGCTTGAACGTCTAACTTTCTCATTTCTTAATCTTTCTTCTCTTTGATTTAAATATTCTTGCTTTCGCCTAAGACTCTCCACTAATGTAAGACCTTTTGGTCTGCCTGGTTTTATATTTTCATTTTCTAACTGATTCTCTAACTGATTATTAGCTTCACCGTCTAAAATTTCTTCCTCATTTCTTTCAATAAAATCTTGAGGCTGATCTATTTCATTCTGATCATTATTAACATTTTCTAAATCTACTGTATCAACTGTATTAAAATAATCTTCAATATCTAGAATCTCACATTTTTCGCTTTTATTTTTTGTTTCGCCTTGTAAATAGTCACTTCCCTTGTGAGTTTCATCAAAAATTACGTTTCTTTCCTCAAATACCGTGTCTCGTTCAATACTATATAACCGATATGCTATTCTTTCTCTAGAGTATCCTACCATTATGGACTTTTGTCTTGATGGTTGTAATTTATTACGCGCGTTTTTTGGGACGTGATTAATCACAACACAACCAAACGTCTTAAGATAACTACCGTTAGGTATTTTACCATAGCATAGTTCAAAAGGTGTTTTCAATTGATTTCTTTTCGGTGTCACATTAGCAATATGAGTTACGCATGCGGCTGCTTCCGCTCAAAACAATAATGGTAAGCCACTCTCATATAACAATGTGCGTGTACGTTCTAGAATTACTCGGTTTCCTCGCTCTACTTTTCCATTGCTTTTTGGATTATATGGAACTGTCTTTTGATGCTATATGCCTTCTATTTGTACAAATTCCAGAAATTTATTATTGATAAATTCTGTACCATTATCTGTACGTATTTTTTTGATATTTTTTTCCAAAATATTTTTACATTTTTCTTTAAAATTTTTAAACATATCAAACGTATCACTTTTATGTTTTAGAAAATATGTAAAATACATTCCGCAATAGTCATCTATAATAAGTAGTATATAACGTGAACCGCCAATTGACTCTACGGGCATAGGGCCACAGATATTTATATGTAGTAATTCTAGTACGTCACTGCTTTGTTTATATATAACAGTTTTATGTGTTTTTCACGCTAATTTACATGTCTGGCACGCATCGCAACTAACATCTGATAATACATTATCTATTCCTGTGACCATTTTTTCAGTTATTAATTTGCGCATGTATTCATTATTTATATGACCTAACCTACGGTGCCACATACTTGTTAAATCATTGCTGAACTTGTTATTCAATTCAATATGCTCTGTGGTATAAGTATATTCATTATCTTTTACAGGTATCATATTGATTATAAATTGTTCCTCTATCTTTTTTCCTGTTACTATAACCTCGTTATTTTCTTGACATATTTTAACCTTGTTTTGTATAAAATTAACTTTAAGCCCGCGTTTCATTAATTTAGTCACTGACAATAAGTTTAAACGTGAATTTGGAACATATATGACATCATACATCATAACATACTTAGTTTTATCTCTATTTTTTATTTTGATTTTAAGCGTTCCAACTCCCTGAGATTATAATACGTTATCTTTACCTGCTAAATGAACTTTACCTTTAACTGATCTAAAATTCACAAAATGTTCTTTACTATAAGTCATGTGTGACGTACAACCGCTATCTACTATCCATTGATTAGAGTTTAATTTCAAAGTAGGATTAACATTAAATACATGAAAATTTCGAGTACGTCGTCCAGCTTCTTGTCCCTCTGCGTCTTCAATATTTCCTTGATTTGATTAAATTTATTATGCAGACCTCGTACCACATTATATGTGAGCTGTCTCTCCGACACATGGACTCCTGCTGAGGAACATTTTACTGCTAGTCCTTTTGCACGGCTTATATATTCACTTGCTGTTTCTTTATCGGTCATCCTTATATTTCGCAGCTTCTCGCCAAAATCAATGGCTCTGTCTTCCATTGGTCCGGTATATGTATCGCGAATTTGCGTCCACAATTGTTTAGCGTTTGTTTCATTAGCAAATTGCAACAACTGACTATCACTTAGCGACAGTCTTATGCATGCTATGGCGTCGGCATTTTTCTCATCCCACTCGTCTTTTTTCTTCCTCTTGTCGTCTCCGACTGGTCGCTCGACAGTGAAAACTCTTCCTAACCTTTTCAATTGTAACATTAATTCCATTTTTACCCGCCAATGAAAATAATTATCCCCTGTTAATAATGGGATAGTGGGTAGTGAAGTCTTCTCCGCCATTTTTTGTCTTCTCGTCCTCTCTATGCTTGCAAGAAATTTCTTTCTTCCTTGCCACGTTTTTGTGTATCTGCCGTCGAATTCTCAGTTCCTCTTCTCCACGGGAATCACGGGCCTCTGCTACCAATTGTTGGAGATAATTTTGATCGTGGGAACTAATGAGTTCGCAGCAGCACTTATTTAATAACCTTTTATTAATGTACGAACGAAAAACCGAAAGAAGAATGAACGGCAGATCAGTCTCTGCATGATAACGAATATCACGCATGCGTGGTTAAAAAAAAAACTTATGCTCCTGCCATCTCGCGTTATCTTATATGTAACTATATGGAAAATACACGCGTATCTAATACTACAGTGTATACTTGTATATGTATGAGCGTGTATAATTTATATTTAAATTTATTGTGCATGTATAAACTTTTTTTGAAATGCGTTTAATTTTATACAAAATTGTTTTGTATGAGTAGATGTGTGAAAATATGCGGTGTTGGCATTTAAAACTAGCGGTACACAATGCTTATTTTTGTAGAAAAAATACTTTGTATATCGCTAGTTTTTTATGTGCTGCATAACATTTTTTAACCACACCGAATATAAAAGATGTACTGACTTGTTTGTTGTAGCTATCTCAGTTATAAACCATTATTCTTACATATCCGACAGTCCGCAGTTTGTAAGTGTGACGGAAAAATGTGTTGCAGTATGTCAGAAATTCTAATTAATTAAGATACCTGTAGTCACGACTGCAATTTTATAATGAATAATAATTATATTAATTTGTGTTTTATCAATTAATATGTACCATAATTATATCAGCAAAAATAAAAACAATATACAAGGTGTCCGGTTTGTTTTGTCACTCCCGAAATTTTTGGGTAGACAATAATAATTCAAGACGAAAAGTCCTGTACAATTATGTAAAATTGTAACCGTTGGTTTTATAAAAATTATAAAGTCTTGGCGAATGAACGTTAAGAAATCTATGGGCTGGGCGCGGCGATGGCAATGTTTAGTTATCTGCAGAAAGTAGCCGAATCGAATAATAATGATTGACGAGCGGGTTCGACGAATGAGCTCTAAGTAACTTAGAGGCCGGCCGCGGCGGCGACGGTGTTTATAAAGATGTAATCTGAGTCAACTCAGAAGGAGACAATCGCGAGCGCATTCGTTTTATTTTTGCCGCAAAAATTTTGATACGTATCGAAATCTTTGCGGCAAAAATGAAACAATTTGCGTGAACGCGAGTTGTTTTCCTTACCTTTTCTATTGTGTAGTTTACCTCGCCGTGTTTTTCTATAATTATATAGGGTCCTACTCATTGTGCGTCGAGTTTCTTTGATCGCCCTCGCCGTACTGTCTAGTCGTGTAATAGTACGGAGTCTCTGACTTTAAATGATCTAGGGTTTGCTCGTGTGTCGAAATTTATTTTTGCCTTTATTTTTTCTTCTTTGGCGTGTTCTCGCGCTAGGAAATTTGATGCCCGTAGTCGTTCCCGAAGCTCTTGTACAGTCTCCGTACGAATACGTTTGCTTCGGTGTGCCTGACACTGCTGTAGGCAGCAAAGCTTGATGGCCGTATATTAATTCGAATGGTATGAAACCCGTAGCTGTGTGTGACGTAGTATTATATGTAAACATAGTATATGGCAACCTATCATCCCAGTCGCTTTGTTCTTTGTTTAAATAATGTCTTAGATATTCGGCGAGTGTTCGGGCGATCTTTCTAACGCACCATTGGTTTCGGGGTGGTAGGCGGTTGTTTGAGTTTTTTCGATCTTTTGTAATATACATGTTTGTTTAAACATCTCACTCGTAAAATTTGTTCTTTGGTCAGTGAGTAATTTCTCCGGTATCCCATGCTCGAATACAATCTTTGTTATAAATGCTTTTACTACTGTCAGCGCTTCTTGGTTTGTAATCGGAATCGCTTTACTAAATTTTGTTAAGACGTCTTGAAACGTTAATATATACTTGTTTCCTTCATTTGACACGGGAAGTGGCTCTATAATATCAAGGGCGCATTTTTTGAAAGGTCGTTTCGGCGTATCTGTTATTATTAATGGCATTTTTGTTTGTCTGCTTAATTTATTTTTTTGACATATTTCGAACTTTTTAATATATTTTTCAACATCTTTTGTCAATCCGTGCCAATTATGTTTTAATCGTAGACGATTTATTGTTCTTGATATTCCTTGGTGTCCTCCCAGTGGAGAATCGTAATACTCTTTTTGGATTTTAACTTTTTCTTCCGCTGTATATTCTCCGGTTTCAGCGGTTATATTTATGCTGTTTTTTCGTGCGGCGGGTTTCTACTGAGTGCGTCCGCATTCGTATTTTTCTTATCTGCCTTATGTATTATTTCATATGTGTATTCTTCTAATTTTAATCGCCATCGGATTAATCGTGAACCTGGATCGTTCACGTTAAAGAGCCATGTTAATGGTTTGTGATCCGTAATGATGGTAAATTTGGTCCCGTAAATGTACGGTCTAAAATGTTTGACGGCTCATACTATGGCCAATAATTTCTTTTCGGTTGTTGTATAATTCTTTTCCGCTTTATTTAATATGCGGCTTGCATATGAAATCGGCCTGTCTTCTCCGATTTCACCCTGCGAAAGTGTAACTCCGATTGCTTGGTCGGAGGCATCCGTTGTAATTAGAAATTTTTTCGCGAAGTCCGAGTAATTTAATACCGGAGCAGTGATTAATTTTTCCTTGAGCATTTCAAATGCTTGCTGTTGCTCTATTTCCCATTTAAATTCTTGGCCTTTTCGCGTTAAATTTGTTAACGGTTTTGCTATCTTTGAAAAATTTGCAATGAATTTTCTATAATATCCGGATAATCCGATAATAGACTGAATATTTTTAATTCTTTTCGGAGTCGGATAGTTTCTTACAGCTGATATTTTAGACGGGTCGGGACGTATTTCGTCTTCTGTTATAATATGTCCCAAGTATAGTACTTTCTTTCGTAGAAATTCGCATTTCTCTAACTGTAATTTCAGGTTGTGTGTTCTTATTCTTTTGAAGACTTCTTTTAGCCGTTCGTTATGCTCGCGTAAAGTAGGGCCGTATATTACAATGTCATCAAGATATACTAGACACTTGATGCCTTGTAAACCGGATAAAACTGCGTTCATCAGCCTGTAACGATGCCCCCGGAAGGAAGCATTGTTCCCGGATAAGAACCGCCGGAGGCCGAGACGACCACCTTCTCAGCCAGGATGGGGAGCGCGGGGCGCTCCCGAAGAAACCGATCATCGGCGCGACAATTATTACATGTAACGTGTACGCGCAAAGTCCCGCGGAACGGACTTACACGAGCGGCCCCGAGCTCGGCCGAGCGAACACGCCGCGTTCGGTACCGCGGAATACCGCGTCAAGCGCCACGTGCCGGGATACCCCCGGTCGTCGCCTTTTTTATATAAAAAGGCGAATTTGTTAAGACCGAACACCGTTCTCGATCCGTTCGCCTCGCAACGAACATCCGGACCGACTGACTCTTAGTGCAAGCACTCAAACGGGATAGAGCGCACTCCGCCTCGATCAGGCTCTTCTGACGCTTGCTTAATAGAAGTCTCCTAAGCCGACAGTAATTATCGATCAGTACGACCGGCTCGTGGGGTAAAGCGCACTTTGCCTCCTTCGAGTGATCTCGATTCCGTGTCTACGATCATATTACCGAGGTGACTTTCCTTTCGCACCGTTGCACAAAACCGGGGTAGAGAGATCTCCGTCTCGGTCGAGTACTCTCGGCTACTGCAATACCGAACAGGTGCTCCATCTTAATCTGTTTCAAACCGCGTTCGCGCCGCGATCTACGATATCTCGCTTCCACCACGTCCCGCGTCTCGTACGCGAACGAAGCCACGCCTAGGCTCGCGACCGCGGGTAAAATTCGCACGACTAGCCCCGTGATCTATTAGGGTGTTATCTAGGCGGCTGCCAAAAGTATTGTAACGGCCCGCCTACCGCAGATCCGCGTATCGATAACTGCCGTATCAATCCGACGCAGAAACGTTACGGTCACCGCGATACCGCTGCATTATTAAATTCTGTTATTGTGATTGTTCTATTCGGCAACGTCTCAGTTACGCGTTCGTCTAAATTGTTATCGCTTAATTGAATAAATACGCAATTAATAGTTCATTCAGTCTCGGTATATTTACGGACCTTACAATTCTATCTCGAATCCTATTTTCCCGGCGAGCACATTCGGACACCTACCGCTGGTCCAATATTCGAGGCCCCGAGAATTACGGTCGTTTCAAGCCGCTGAAACGTTCCTGGTGCATTTTTTAACCCGAAAGGCATGCGATTAAATTTGTAATGCCCCAGAGCTGTTGAGAAAGCGGTTTTATTTCGGTCCTTCTCGTGCATCGGGATCTGATGATATCCCGATGCTAAATCCAATGTTGTAAAATATTTGGCGTGTCCTAATTGATCTAGAATATCTGTAATATTAGGAATCGGAAAGGAATCTCCAATTGTGATCTCGTTTAATTTCCGAAAGTCCACTACAATTCGTACTCTGGGATTTTCAACGTCAGCTTTTTTCGGTACCATCACAATAGGCGCATTTCATTGACTGGTACTTTCTCGTATTATTTTTTCTTGCAACATTTTTTGGATTTGATTATTCACCTCTCTTTTATGTCTGTTGGGACTGTAATCAATCTGAAGAAAAATCAATCAGTCAAACAATTTTTATTTTCAGCATAGACTGTACATGTTATCTGCATATGTGACGCGGCAATGCGCAAAGCTTTGTCTCGCTGCAGTCAGTTAGTCTTGCGACTCCGTCGCGAATGTATCTAATAAATCTTATATCATTTACATACTTTGGCAGCAAAGTTATTGCCCTCGAGAAGAAAACAACAACGGGCAAATTTGAGCCAAAAGGAAGAGCTTATATACTAGTCGGCTACTCACAAGAATCTAAAGCATACAAACTGTGGGAACTCAGCATAACGACAATCATCAAAAAACGTAACGTACGCTTCACTGAAGATTTAGGACTCCCCGAGAAGATCAACACGGAAGAATTAGAAACCCCGTTAGATTCGCCATGGGACCCCGAATCTAATTCGCAAAAACGCACGCCAGAGAGACTCGGAAATGCACAAATAAAAAAGTGAAATAACTTTCGAAAAAGAATCGACCGGAAAGAAAAAAGAGAAGAAGCAGATTCAACAACACCAACAAAATAATCCAACGCATTTCGAAACTCCAAAAACCTCACGGAAAATGCCCACTAGACCTACGTTGATGAGGCAGTGCAAAAAAGAGAACCCAAGAAATCTACGCAAAGACCTAAAAAACAACGAAAACATTCAAGTAGGACCATCTAGTATAGAAGTCATCCACAACCAAGAAGATAGACAAGCATGACTGGACTCAATACAAAATAAATACGAATCTCTCAAGAAACACGAAACATGGGAACTTGTATCACGACCACAAGACAAAAAGGTGTTAACAAATAAATGGGTCTTCAAAATCAAAAGAAGACAAAACGGTTTAATAGAAAGATATAAATCACGTTTAGTAATACGTGGATGCGAACAAAGAAAAGGGATCGATTACGAAGAAACCTTCGCACCAGTCGTTCGATACGAAATAATACGTGCCTTTCTTGCAGGATGCGTCAAAGAAGAAGTGTATATAGATCAGATGGACGTTGTCACCGCATATGTCCAAGGAGAATTAATAGAAGAAATCTATATGGAGCAACCTGAGATGCTGAAAGTTCAAGGAGCAGAAGATAAGGTCTGCTTACTAAAGAAACCACTCTATAGATTAAAACAGGCAAACAAATGCTGATACACAAAACTAAATACTTACCTAAGAGAAATAGGAATGTCAAACACCGAAGCTGACCTTTGCGTCTATGTGAGTAAAAATAAAGATAATAAAATAATTATTCTTATATACATAGATGACCTGTTAATAGCGTCTAAGGATATTAACGAATAACATAAGTTAAAAAAAATCCTGAAAAGAAAATTTTAGATGAACGATTTAGGCCCTGTGAGCGAACTATTGGGAATAAAAATACCAAAAATGAAACAACAGGAGAAATAAAAATAACAGGAAAAATATATTGCAGATATCTTAGAAAAATTTGGAATGAAAAACTGCAAACCGATCGCCACTCCACTAGATCCAAACCAGAAACTAACAAAGGATATGACTCTGAATGATGAATCCAAAGAAGTAAACATGAAAAATAAACCGTACAGAGAATTAATAGGAAGCTTGATTCATCTCGCTAACACAACGCGACCAGATCTGGCATTCGTCGCTAATGCACTCAGCCGTTTCTGCTCCGATCCACAAGAAACACACTGAAAACTAGCGAAAAGATTATTCCGATATTTACAACACACGATACATTACGGTATAACTTACACCAAAGATGATAAACCCATTCAAGCCTACGTAGATTCGGACTGGGCAAGCGAAATTAAAAACCGTAAATCATGTAGCGGAAACGTAATTATGTTGGCAAACGGACCTATCAGCTGGGAATCGCAAAAACAAAAGTTTGTCGCCTTATCTACAATGGATGCTGAATACATGTCTCTATCAGAAGTCTGCAAAGAAGTAATTTATATAAGACGAATATTAAATCATATGCAATTTGACACCTGCGTGACGGATCCGACGTGTATATATTGCGATAATCAAAGCGCGATAAACTTAAACAAGAATCAAATATTTCACGGTTGTAGTAAACACATAGATATCAGATATAATTTTTCTCGCAAAGTTAAAGAACAAGGAATAGTCGAAATAATTTATCTGTCCTCCGAAAACATGCCTGCAGATATTCTCACAAAAGCGTTACCAAGAGTGAAACAAGCAAAATGTATTAAATATATGAAATTGGTTTGATATATTATTTACACGTAGTTTTTTCGTAGTTTGATTTGTTTATTGTAGTTACTTTTAGTTTTCTTTATTGCTTTATTAACATGTTCAGTACTTATTGCCAGATGACATATTGATAGGAAGAGTGTTGGAACTGTAATCAACCTGAAGAGAAATCAGTCAAATAATTTTTATTTTCAGCATAGACTGTACATGTTATCTGTATATGTGACGCGGCAATACGCAAAGCTTTGTCTCGCTGTAGTCAGTTAGTCTTGCGACTCCGTCGCAAATGTATCTAATGAATCTTATATCATTCATATTGAGTTCTTTCAATACTTCCATAATTCTAACAATGTCGTTTGGGCAGTCTGTATAATCGACAATTTATAAATTTTGTTTTTTCATCCATTGATATTTCATGTGCTGCTGCGTTAGTGCACGTTAACGTATCTTCTTCTAGGTAGAATGTGTCGCAAAAGTTATCGCACATTTCTAAAAGTGTTTTTATTTTTTCTTCATTTAAATGTTCCATGCGTAGTGTATTTCGCAATCTTTTTTGACGTGACTGTACGGGCTCCGAGTTACGCGTGCCGCGTAACATGAGCATTTCTTCCGCGTCAGCGTTTTTAATTTTTTTTACGACAACTTTCGGCGTGCTGAATGCAATTTCGTTGTCGGATGTATTTAATATACTTACTGGACATATATTATTTATGGGTTTGACTAGGCAGCTATCCATAAATATTCCGGGTTCACATTCTTTTGCATTAATGATCCCAATATGATCAGCATCGGTAATGGCCCGGCAGATTTCACTGCGAGGTGGCAGGATAATCTGTTCGTATGGTAATAGCTTAAATACGGCATTATTCATTGTTAGTGTGCCCCTTTTTAAGTCACATATCGCGTCTTGTTTTTCCAGAAAATCCATTCCTAGTATTCCCTCGTAATCTACGGGAAAATTGTCTTTTACTATAAATGCCTTGTGCACAATTTCTGTTTTTCCCAAGTTAATTGTGGCTTTAATTCGCCCAAGAGTGATTGCTTTATGTCCGATTACGCCGGTTAATGTTAATTTGTGTTCGTTCAAAGGTGTATTTCCTTTTAACTTTCCCACCTTTATAATGGTTATCGTTGCACCCGAATCAAGCAAGAAAGTTATTTTTCTTCGCTTTGCTTTCCTTACTGGTAAAATAATTAATTTTAATCCGCGTGCTTTTTTTTGTATCAGCATTTGAGACACTTGAAATTTTTTAACTGTCTGTGTAGCCCAGTGCGATGAGTATTTCTCGTCATCGCTACTATCTATATTTGTATCTTGTGTACGTCTGCTAAATGCATGCATAGTATTATTAATTTCGCGCTTTTTTCGGCTATTTGATGCCTTGCGCGTGTCACGGGTCGTGTTTCGTGAGGCCGTTGGTCGGCCGTGTAACTGCCAACACTCCTCACGTATGTGCCCATTAATTTTGTAGTGCGTGCAGTATTTTGTGGTCGCGTTTATTCCACTTTTTTCCACATTTTTGGCAGTTTATATTAATATGTGGTTTATTTGACGGATACGAGTTTTTGCGTTCCGTATATGCCCGTACCCCAGTACGATACGTTTACGCGATCGTTTCGGTCGCAACGTGTCAACCACGCGTCGTCGCATCGTCTCGGTCGCACGTCGTCGCATCGTCTCGCTCGCGTAATGTCTTTAAACACGCCTCGCGTATCGCCGCACCGCTCGCTCGCGCGTTGTCGCATCGTCTCGCTCTCGGTCGAATATAATTGTTGATATCTCGTAAATAAACGCCCAAATTAAAAAATGGTATGGGACTTTCATACTTGTATTTAAGAGATCTATCTACTCATATCGGGTTAATAAGTTGTAACAAAACACCCTGTATAACAATAAATATCTTATATAATTTGTTGCAACTTATATACAAAAATCTGTAGTAAAATAAAAAATGTCAAAAAAATAAATTATATAATTGAATTAAAAAAATCATAATTATTTGTGCACAATTAATGACTATGTAACGAAATATCAAGAATGTAAATCAGGAAAACACATATGCGCGCTTTCTTTCTAACGTGCGCGAGACGTTCTCTGTTCAAAAACACGCCCATATGACCTTTATAAATTGTAGATATAATGTGATATTATTTATATGCCTATACTTTATACAATTAGTAAATTGTACAAAAGTAAAAATAATTTTATTTATCGCTATTCTATATTTAATTTGTTAAACTGTTATTTTATTTTATCTCTTATTCGTGTATATAAATTACGTCAAATTAGATAAGATACTCATTGCAATATGTATAATACAAAAATATAATAGGTCCTCATAATGTGCGTTATGCATAATTTTAAATACGGTCCTCATAATATACGAAAGTCGGTAAAGTTTGGGAAAAAAGTAATCCATTATTTTTTTACTATATGGCTTTAGTGACATATATCACGTAATGTATTAATCGTCTAGCTTCATGTTCATACTTTTTATAAGTGGCATTCCGTACTAAAGAAAAGTTCTTCAAAAGTTTTGTAATTAGTCGACTTTGTTGTGATTTACAGCGTGAGAAAGATGGACGGCAATAAGGAGAAAATTCCCTATATTTTACAATTTTTCTTTGATAAAGGTGAAAACGTGAGCCAGGCGGTTAAAATTGTAAATGAAGTTTATGGTCTTGTTACTGTGACAGCTAATTACGCGCAATTTTGGTTTCGTCGATTCCGTTGCCATAATTTTGACGTTAAAGACGCACCTCGCATAGGAAGGCCCGTCATCAAAAACAGCGATAAAATTATAGAAATGATCGAAGTAGACCGCCATATTAGCAGTCGCAGCATCGCTCAAGAACTGAAGAATAATCATAAAATAGTTTTAAATTATTTACATAAAGCTGGATTTCGGAAAAAGCTTCATGTTTGGGAGCCACATTTTTTTACAATACGTGTGGCACCTAAACATCATGCTTTTTCCGCAATCCAGCTTTATGTAAATGATTTATTTATTTATTTATTTATTTATTTATTTAATTTTTTACATTATGAGGATCTATTACATTTTTAAATTCTACATATTGCAATAAGTATTTTATCTAATTTGCCGTAATTTATATACACAAATATGCAATACAATAAAATAAAAATTTATCAAATAAAATATATAAAAGCGATGGATAAAATTATTTTTAATTTGTAAAATTATTATACGCACAAAACAGAATATCATATTTACATTCCATAAATGTGATATAAACAAATAATTAACAGTAAACATCGCGCACGTTACAAACAAAGCGCGCATATACGTTTCACTGATTTAAATTCGTTATTACGGCAAATTAAATGAGACAGTCATTGCGATATACAGAATTTCGGAATGTAATAGGTCCTCATTATGTGCGTTATGCATAATTTTAAATACGGTCTTCAAAATGTACGAAAGTTGGTATATACATTAAGAAGGACGAAATATTACAATGCATATAAAATGTTACAAAGAACAACTTCAATTAACTTATAACAGATGCTTTTCGATTAAAGCGGACTAATTAATACATCTACAAACTACGCCTTTAACTGTACAAAATATGCATATAAGTTTATGTATGAAATCAACATTATCAATTTGACAGCTTCTAATACGCAGGCACTATTTTCAGATGTATAAATTAATTCATTGTAATCGTAATTCATCTGTCGAAGTTTAACTAAACTGTTGGTCCTTATAACGTTTTACACCCATGGTAATGTTCCAGTCTTCGTAATTCACTGACTTTCGTGCATTATGAGGACCACATAGAAACATATGCCAAACATACATTAAAAAATTTTCATTGATTTATTAATTATTGTTAATGAATCAAAAACGAAAGATAACAAAAACGCTTTAATTTCTATTTTAATTACACAACCACTCAATATGCATGTACTTAAAATATATTAATTTAAAAATAAAACTTGTAGTTTAAACGTTTATCACATTATACGTATAATTGTGAAATTTTAATAAAACAAATAAAACTCTGTTAATTTGTGTTTTAATTACATAATAAAATATATATTCTACTTGCATATCATAGTTTAACGTTTTATTATTCTTATACTCCTCTCTCTCTCTCTCTCTCTCTCTCTCTCTCTCTCTCTCTCTTTCCGCTCTCCGCTCTCCGCTCTCCGCTCTCCGCACTCCGCTTTTCGCTCTCTTTTTCTCTCTCCCTCGCTTTTTTTTTAATGTCTATCTTTTGTGTTCTCTCACGCTGTTTATCTGTTTCACAACTATTATATACACAACACAAATAATAGGAAAGTTTTAATGTGTGTTTGGCATATGTTTCTATGTGGTCTTCATAATGCACGAAAGTCAGTGAATTCGTTACGAAGACTGGAACATTACCATGAGTGTAAAACGTTATAAAAACCAACAGTTCAGTTAAATTTCGACAGATGAATTACGATTAAAATGAACTAATTTGTTTGCGAGCGAGCGTCGCGGATCTTTATTGCTAGGCTGGCCGCGATCGGCCGGCTTGCTTCGCGGCATGTTATCGTTTTTTTTGACGGCCTTTTGTTTCTGACACCTGCGAGCGCTCCAGGATCTTCGATATTTGACAACACGGATCGTTCGATCTGACAGCTGATTCCGCGAGAAGGTCGGTGGGATCTTAGAACCGACGTTCAATTTCGGGGAACGGTTTTTTGGAAGCCAGTAGCTACAAAGAGCTCCAAGCGATCGCGCGATAGAAAATTCTGTCCGAGTGCGTCGGCAAGGAAAGCGTGCGGTGCGGAAGGCGAATTGCGTGGGAGAAAATCGCGTTTCTCCGTGCAGGCGGTTATCTGGCGGAGTTGTACATATTTGTAAATTTTTCTTGCAAATATATTTGAAACGACCTGTCCGCGTGGTCCTCGAATAACGGGCCAGCGAGCCCGGGACGCTCGTCGGATTGCAGGATTCGAGATTAAGGTCGAGAATGTACCGAGACTGGATTAAGTAACAACGTATAATTTATTGATTAACAACGACGCTCGCTTAGACAAGCGACGCCGATCGATAGATGTATGTACAATGACGATAACAATGAAGATATATACGGCGGACGGATATAATGTGCCGGTGGGCGCGTCGGCCCTTCGATCGCGGATCGATAAAACGCGTGCGCTACACGGATATTCGCGGCTGGTCGCGGATGCACCACGTGAGGCGCGGTGGGTGGCGCGAGATCGTGGGCGCGGTGTTCGGCGCGTATCGATAATTTCGGGACCGTCGTTGACGGAAGGACCGGCGGTACGCGGGCCGCGGGCGCGGAAAAGTGGGCGCGGTTACGCCGCGGATTGTCGGTGTCGCGGTCGATCCTGCCGGGCGGACCGACAGGGTGCGGGGCGCGGGCCGTGTGACGGGCGGGGCCCGTCGTGCTCTGGATCGCGATACAATGTATGTTATGCGGTGGTTGAAATGTATCGATGCGTCGGTGGATCGCGGGGGACGCGGTGCGCGCGGTCAAGATGCACCTTGCCAGGTGTCGTTTAGCCAAGAGTCCTTGGCCGAGGCGGAGATCTCTCCACCCCGTGGATCACGACGGTGCGACAGGATCTTATTTCGTCCGAGTCTTTCCTGAGCGCAACTCTAGGATCGAGAGTCCTCGAAGGAGGCGGAGTTCGCTCCACCCCACGAGCTAGTTGTGCGTTCGGTTAGAATCGTACGGAGAGGATGCTGAGCGCCAGGATCTCCTGGCCGAGACGAAGTTCGCTTCACCCCGTGGTTCGTGCTCTAGGACGGATGTTCGCTCGAGAGCGAACGGATCAGGACGGTCCCGCTGAGTCCTGGCGTCGACTTTTTATATGTAAAAAGTGACGGCGCAGGGTTGCCGGGGCTCAGCGGGGTGCGTGACGTGTTCCGACGCGTGGCGCCGAGGCCCCGGGATGCGGCGCGCTCGGAAACGACGGGCCTCGACGTTGACGGCGCGGTTCGGCGGCGCTCGGAGACGCTCGGCTAAGTCCGCGGATGGACTTAGCCGCGGAACGGCTACGCGTAGCCGTACTGTGCCGGCGTATACAATTATAAAGTTTGGGGCGCACCGCGCCCCGGGTCCCCGCCGGACGGTGTTGTGTCCGGCGGCCGGCCGTTGTCGTGGCCGGAACGGTGCATCGCCGGGTGCACCGTTACATCACCCCCCCCTCGCAGAATGGTGCCTGCATTCGAGGCACTTTTACGCCTTCCTCTGCGATTTCTCCTTGCAGGATCTAAGTCGGCCGGCGGCGTCGAACCTCAGGTGCCACCGGCGATTGCCCAGCCGCGGTTTGTATTGGCGGGCAACGTGTACGGCGAAGTGCGGGATGTCGAGGATGACTCCCGGCTCCACTTCGACCGGAATCGGCGGCGGCGGTATGGGCCCCATCACCCGTAGCGGCTCCAGTGTCGGACGGGGTGGGGCAGGCGCGCTGACCAATTTTTTTCGGCGGCGGCGGAGGCGGCGGCGGCGGTGTCAGCAGCCAGGCCCGTTTCAATGCGTTCTGTGCGTCGGAACGTTGTATGATCGTTCCGACCCTTGGAACGGTGGTCCGGCTCGGTCGGCTGTCGTTGGTGGTCGTCGACGTTGGCTCGGCGGAGTCCGTCTGGGCGGTGGATCCCCGAAACGCCGTCACCCAGGTCGGGCTGATGGCCGGTTCCGTAGGGTCGTAGCCCTCGTTGAGGATCTCGTTAATCTCTCGAAGTATGTCTCGCTCCATTGCGGGTTCGCGATCGAATGTCGGTCCCGGCGCGCGATCTTATCTCGTTTTGCCAATTTTGCGTGTTTTGTTGTTAGTTCCGTAATGTTTATGTCAGGCGGTCGTCGGTTAGCGGTTCGGTCGTTTCGATTTTGAGATCCTTAACGTGAACATGACGATACCACTTCCCGCGTTCGCTCCGGAGATCGACGATTACCGGAGAGATAATTCGGCGGATCTCGAGCGGGCCGATGAATTTTGGCGCGAGCTTGGCGTTGAAGGCCGCGGCTTTATTCGAGAGGGGGTGATCGCGTTTCCACACGGTGTCTCCGATGACGGGTTTCCACTCTCGTCGTCGCAGGTTGTAGTGATGTTCCTGCCGTTGAAATGCCCGGGCCAGATGAATGCGCGCTAATTCGAAGGCTTCGTCGAGTTGTCGCTTACGCGCGGACGGTGCGAGATTTTCGCCGGGCGGCTCTTCGGGCCGACGGAGTTCGCGGCCGTGCTCGAGGAACGCAGGTGTATAGCCGGTCGCTTCGCTGGTCGCGGTATTGAACGCGAATTGAATTTCGGGGAGGTACTCGTCCCAGGCTCGGTGCTTTTTCTTCACGTATTGCGAGATCATGGTTTTGATAGTTCGGTTAGCGCGTTCGACGGGGTTACACTGCGGCGCGTAGGCGGGCGTGAATTTATGCCGGATCCCTAGCTCGCGTAACATCGCGGTAACTTTCTCGGCTTTGAACTGCGTGCCGTTATCGGATAGGATTTCTTCCGGACATCCGTGTCGTAAAATAATGGCTTCGCGGAGATGCTGTTTAATTACGTCCGCGGTCGCGCGGCGTAATGCTCGGAGCTCGACCCACTTCGTAAAGCGGTCTTGCATATTAAGTAGCCAAATATGTCCCTTAGAGGATCGGGGTAACGGTCCTACGAGGTCGATCGCGATCTGCTGGCCGGGGCGCGTAATCTCGGTACTGTGGAGTGTCCCGGGCGGTTTGGCTTGTTCGACTTTGTGTCCCAAGCATTCTGGGCACTTGTGAATGTATCGCGCGATATCGCGAAACATACCGGGCCAATAGAAATACGGCGCGATGCGGGCGATCGTTTTTGCGATGCCGAGATGTCCCGCGGTCGGCTCGTCGTGGTATCTTTTCATGATATTCGGACGGTTATCGGACGGCACGCATTCCTTCCACTGTTGGGCGGCCGGTGCGTCTTTGAAATCTAGCTTATGCAACACGTGTTTGTATAGGCGCCCGTTTTCGATCCGTACATCGGGTGTTTCGTGCGGTCGTTCCCGGACTTTTTGCCACAGGGTTTCGTACCATGGGCATTTTGGTCGCGTCGTGCTTCCCACGTGCGTCTGTCGCGAGAGTGCGTCGGCTACACGGTTCAATGCCCCCTTCCGGTACCGGATCTCGAACTGATACTGCTGCAGCTCGAATGCCCAGCGTCCTAGCCGCCCGGTTGGCGATTCGAGTTTCTGCAGCCACTTTAGTGACTGATGGTCGGTCACCACCAGAAACTCGTACCCCTCGAGATAGCCGCGCATCTTCCTAATCCCCCATATGACGGCCAGGCATTCGAGCTCGGTGGCGCTATAATTGCGCTCGGCGTTATTTAACGTCCGGCTGGCGTATGCCACGACGCGTTCCCCCTCTGGGAAATGCTGCGTGAGGACGGCGCCGAGGCCGGCGGTACTCGCGTCGGTTTGCAGTACGAATTTGCGCGTAAAATCTGGACAGGCGAGAACCGGCGCGGATGTCAAAGTGGTTTTTAGTTGTTCGAACGCGGCGTGTTCCTCGCTTCCCCACGTCCACTTGGTCTGTTTCCGCGTCAACGCGGTGAGGGGAGCGGCTACGGTCGCGAAATCGCGTATGAACCGTCGATACCACGACGCGACGCCCAGAAAACGACGTATCTGTCGCACGTTCTGGGGCACGGGCCAGTCGGTCACCGCGGCGGTCTTTTCCGGATCGGTCCGTATTCCGTGGCGGTCAATTATATGCCCCAGGTATTTAATACTTTCAGTGCAGAATCTGCATTTCTCGGCATTGAGGCGAAGGCGCGCGTCGCGTAGTCGGCGAAATACCTCGGCTAAGGTGGTCAAGTGGCTTTCAAAATCGGAGCTACAAATAACGATATCGTCGAGATAAACGAAAACGGATGGTTCGAGTGCGGGTCCGAGGATGGTATCGAGTAATCGTTGGAACGTGGCCGGCGCGGAATGTAGCCCGAACGGCATCACGCGAAATTGCATGAGCCCTCGTCCGGGGACGGTAAATGCGGTGACCGGCCGGCTTTCGGCGGCGAGAGGTACCTGCCAGTATCCGTTTTTTAAGTCGAGGGTTGAGAGATATTTGGCCCCCCGTAATTTGTCTAACGTCGCGTTGATTTGTGGCAGCGGATACGCGTCGCGAGCGGTGACTTCGTTCACGCGTCGGAAATCGATGCAAAATCGATGTTTTCCGTCTCGCTTCTTAACCAACACGATTGGGGAACTCCACCCGCTTTCTGACGGTTCGATTACCCCCTCGGCCAGCATTTTCTCCACCTCCTCGTCGATAATCGCCTGCATTGCCGGATTACGCGGGCGGTACCGTTGCTTGATCGGTGTATCGGTCAGGACTTTTAAACGGTGTTCGATCTTTTCCGTCGGGCCGCGTACGTCTTGAAACTTCGCGAGTTCGCTATCTAGAAATGATTGCAGCCGTTCTGCTTCGGTCAATGGTTTTGTTCGTTCGGTATCCCTCTCGTCGTCCCGTCTGGCTCCCCCGCAGTGGAGGCGTCGCGACGTTAAATGTTCGTTAGATCGCGGGGGAGGCGGGATGGCAAATCCGGCGCGATGCCATATGTCTACCCCGAGGAGAACGGCGCTATCCAAGGTCGGGATTACCTGGAACTCGTGGTCGAAGCTCTGGTCCGCGATATGTATTTTTCCCCGGATCGCCTCGATTACGTCGACCGCCGACCCGTCCGCGAGCTGCACCCGACCGGAGATATCTCGGCTTCGGGCACCGGCTCGACGTAAGGTTTCGGCCGTGTCGACGTTTACGTATGATGCTTCCGAGCCGGTGTCCAGAAGCGCTTCATACGGTCGTCCGTGTATTATAACGGTCAGGTGCGGTCGCGGCAGGTATCTTATTGCGGGGACCGAGGTGCGTCCGCCGATTCCTCGGTCCGATTGCCGTTTCCCGCCGGGTGGCAATCTCGCGTCAAAATTCCGTCCTTCCCGCATTGTGAACAAAATTTCCGAGGTATTCTTTTACAATCGAACCGAGTGTGCCCGCGTTGCTTACACCTCCAGCAACACTCGGCTCGATCGTAAGCGGTGTTGGTCGCGGCGGCGGCACGCGGGGCGGCGGTACGCGGTTGCCGGTCGAGGCTCTTTTCGATTTCCGCGGTCCGGCGGGCGAGTTCGGCGGCGGTCCGAACATGCTCGCTACTAATGAAAGGACGTAACCGAGGGTCCATATTCTCCAGCAGAATTTCGAGTTTCATTTCCTCGGTATAACCCCCCGCACGTCGCATTAGGGTGGTTATTTCTGTGGCGAACTTCCGGTACGGCTCGCCGGACTTTTGCGTTCGCGCGTCTATTTCGCGTCTTAATTGGGCGCGGTATCGGTACGGTAAGAATTGTTCTTGGAACGCGTCGCGAAATTCCACCCAGGTACGCCACTCGTCGCGGTGGTTCCGGAACCACTCCAATGCTTCCCCACGCAAAAGTTCGGGCAATCCGCGCAATAAATGCCGGCCTCGGAATCCGTAAACCTCGGTCAGTTCGGCCACGCGTTCCAGGAATCCCGCCGGGTCTTTCCCGTCGAATTGACATCCCCATTTTCGAATCTGCCCCATGATTTTTGTGAGGTCTTCCGCGGGCGGTTCGGTTCGCGTGTGTATGACCGGCGTAGGAGCGGCTACAACGGGCGGGGAAATCGCCTCGGGGGTGGCCTGAGTCACCTCAATTAAGGGCGTAGTCATCGTGGCCTGGGACGGTCCGGGTCGCGGTGTGAAATATTCGTCCGGATGGTTTTTCACGTATTGACTAAGACGGTGCCTCAATTCGTCGATTGTGCCTGTCGCGTCTATCCGTAGTTCCTCGAGTTCGGTCGCAAGTTCGCTTTTTGACAGTCGGTAAATCCAGCCTCGGGGCATTCCGGTGCGTTAACTAGTGACCCCAGGGTCCCTGTTCGGGCGCCATGAAACGACCTGTCCGCGTGGTCCTCGAATAACGGGCCAGCGAGCCCGGGACGCTCGTCGGATTGCAGGATTCGAGATTAAGGTCGAGAATGTACCGAGACTGGATTAAGTAACAACGTATAATTTATTGATTAACAACGACGCTCGCTTAGACAAGCGACGCCGATCGATAGATGTATGTACAATGACGATAACAATGAAGATATATACGGCGGACGGATATAATGTGCCGGTGGGCGCGTCGGCCCTTCGATCGCGGATCGATAAAACGCGTGCGCTACACGGATATTCGCGGCTGGTCGCGGATGCACCACGTGAGGCGCGGTGGGTGGCGCGAGATCGTGGGCGCGGTGTTCGGCGCGTATCGATAATTTCGGGACCGTCGTTGACGGAAGGACCGGCGGTACGCGGGCCGCGGGCGCGGAAAAGTGGGCGCGGTTACGCCGCGGATTGTCGGTGTCGCGGTCGATCCTGCCGGGCGGACCGACAGGGTGCGGGGCGCGGGCCGTGTGACGGGCGGGGCCCGTCGTGCTCTGGATCGCGATACAATGTATGTTATGCGGTGGTTGAAATGTATCGATGCGTCGGTGGATCGCGGGGGACGCGGTGCGCGCGGTCAAGATGCACCTTGCCAGGTGTCGTTTAGCCAAGAGTCCTTGGCCGAGGCGGAGATCTCTCCACCCCGTGGATCACGACGGTGCGACAGGATCTTATTTCGTCCGAGTCTTTCCTGAGCGCAACTCTAGGATCGAGAGTCCTCGAAGGAGGCGGAGTTCGCTCCACCCCACGAGCTAGTTGTGCGTTCGGTTAGAATCGTACGGAGAGGATGCTGAGCGCCAGGATCTCCTGGCCGAGACGAAGTTCGCTTCACCCCGTGGTTCGTGCTCTAGGACGGATGTTCGCTCGAGAGCGAACGGATCAGGACGGTCCCGCTGAGTCCTGGCGTCGACTTTTTATATGTAAAAAGTGACGGCGCAGGGTTGCCGGGGCTCAGCGGGGTGCGTGACGTGTTCCGACGCGTGGCGCCGAGGCCCCGGGATGCGGCGCGCTCGGAAACGACGGGCCTCGACGTTGACGGCGCGGTTCGGCGGCGCTCGGAGACGCTCGGCTAAGTCCGCGGATGGACTTAGCCGCGGAACGGCTACGCGTAGCCGTACTGTGCCGGCGTATACAATTATAAAGTTTGGGGCGCACCGCGCCCCGGGTCCCCGCCGGACGGTGTTGTGTCCGGCGGCCGGCCGTTGTCGTGGCCGGAACGGTGCATCGCCGGGTGCACCGTTACATATTTCTTGTTCTTGCCGTCTAGTGCGTGTTTACATAAATCATTCTTGTCCGTAACATAAATAATACATCTAAAAATAGTGCCTGCGTATTAGAAGCTGTTAAATTGATAATGTTGATTTCATACATAAATTTATATGCATATTTTGTACAGTTAAAGGCGTAGTTTGTAGATGTATTAATTAGTCCGCTTTAATCGAAAAGCATCTGTTATAAGTTAATTGAAGTTGTTCTTTGTAACATTTTATATGTGTTACGTCCACGCCCTTTTAATTTCTTTCTTTCTAGAACATTCTAATTCACAAGGATGACTAACGATAAAATGAAAGGTCAAGTACATTGTTTTTAAGAAAAGAGTCATAACAACGGAAAATTCGGAAAAGTGAATCAGACTGCCCTATGATAAGCGGTGCGCACGGCACTCGTAAACAACGCCCTTTTCAATCATATAAAAAGCGCGAGCGGGCGGAACATTGTACATTCTAAAAAGTCTCTTGACACCTGCCGTTACTTTAACCGCGATTCGTGAGTGCTTAAACAAACCAGAAGGAAGAATCAGCCGATCCGTAGCCGCTCTAACCACCCGATTCACGAGCTGCTCAAATCCGCCGGACTTCCACCGGAATCACGAATCCATCGCTCCGCCAGAGGAACGTTTGACGCTAAAACTTCGCTTGTTTAATAATCTGCCCAAGTAGTAAGTCTGATTCTCATTTTTCTTCAATTTTCCGTGAACTTATTATTAAATCGATCCGCTCATTTATAGTGAGCCGAACTTGCCCACGCACTTCCGCTGATTCTGACGAGAATACGTCGAAATACAACTATTTGCTTACCGAGTTAAAAAGAAAACTTCCGATGCCATGCGGCGGAAGCTACAACTGTAAAATCTGTTATCCCGAGCTTCGATTGTACGCGGATTATTGCGAGGCCCAAGGCCCATCGTTTTCGCCATCCCCGATCGCGTCGCCTCACCGACTCCCCTCGTTTGCTTCGAATAATCCTCATCCTGTTCCTCTCCCGAGTTTTTCTCATTCCTTTTCTTCTCCATTTGCTTCTCTTCCTAATTCCAGTTACAGACATTTCCTCGACCAAGTAGCCGACAAATACCCTCACCCACCTCAAGAAACTCCTGAACCTCAATCCTTCCCTCCTCCAGCTTTTAAAACAGAATATAACCTTTCCAACAACGATCCTGTCATTTTTGTCTATCATCCCGAACATCAAACTCCTTTTATTATCCCTGAATCACACCTGCCTACATTTTTTTCTCCTCCTGTTCCTTAAAGTCATCCTTGTGAATAATAATTAATTAAACTTGTATACGCATTTTACTGTAATTTTAAGAAATATATTTTGTTTGTTTTTTTTTGTAAATCTGCCTTCTCGAATTATTTTAGTTGTAAGTCGCACCGGCCCCATCCCTGATAACAGGTGATACTTGTATCGCTTTATCAAAATTAGCGGCCACCGATCACGCAGCTTAGATAAGACGTCACATTGTCTCTCGGGACATTGACTCTTGTCGTAGCTTTTGGTGTGAGCGGTATCTCGAGTACACTATTTACTGTGTATCTCGAGATTATAAGGTCAAGTTACCCAGACCTACCTCATCCTTACCTCCTATCTTTGATAATCAACGGCCTGGACGTAACAGAACCTAAATTTTGGGGGCTCGTCCGGGATGTTGAGTGCGACTTATGGCGGATAATACGAGAAGCAAAACCGATAAATCAGTAATAGACGAATTATATAAAACAGCCATAGAAAGTTCACAAAGTTCTAAAACAACTTCAACTCCTTTTCAATCAGTCGCGAAAAATATTGATTTTACTCTTGACGAGAGTAAAATAGCCGAAACTCCTTCTCAACCACCTGCTAAACACGTTACTATTAACGAAATTCCCGAAATTCTAAGTGGAAACGAATCCGAATCCACGATGCAGACCACTCCTAAAGAAACAAAAATAATTACCAATCATAACCCCTTCGCTACATTAAAATACGCGGTAGAAGCCGTACCTTTTTTCGACGGTAAAAGCTCGTCATTATCTTATTTCATCGAAGGGTGTAAGGAAGCGAAAAATATGCTACCTCCAGAAGCAGAACCTCAATTCACCAAGGTTATTAGAACCCGAATTGTAGGCGAAGCTCGACGCACCATTCAAGATGAAGAATTTAGTAGTATCAATAAATTGACCAATTATTTGCAAGAAGTTTTCGGGGAAGCGAAAAATATTTACCAATTACAAGGCGAAATGGGCCGTATTTATCAGAAAAATGCGGAAGACGTGGTTTCGTTCGCTAATCGACTGAAACATATCGGCAAACAAATATTAGAATGTCATCGAAAAACGGGAGGTGTCACGGAAGCATTGAGAAAAGCTTTACAACAAGATATGTGTAAATGCTTTATTAGAGGTTTAAAACCGGAAATCGAACAAAGAATAACGCGGAATTTGGAAATTAACGAGACAGTAACTAACGCAATTAATATAGAACGGGAATTACAAGAAATTAATAATTTACGAAATAACAGTTCTGAAAAACAAGCAAAATCATATTGTCAAAATTGTTTAAAGGAAGGACACTCGAGTTCTTCTTGTAAAAATCCGGGAACAGATATTTTAATTTGCCAAATTTGCAAGAAACGCGGTCACAGTGCCGACAAATGTCGGCATCGTAATCCACAAAGTTATCGACCAGTAACATTAATAAAAGAAAATCTGTTGACTTGTCAAATATGTACCAAAACCGGGCACACGGCTAAGAATTGTAAAGTAAATACTAGTAAACCTGTAGTTATCTGTCAGTGGTGCGATAAGCCCGGGCACTCAGCTCATAATTGTTGGAAAAAACAAAACGAATTTAAAAACACAGATAACAAATTCAGAACTGTTTGTCAAATTTGTAATAATAACGGGCATAATGCTAAAGAATGCCGATTTAAAACGGGACAGAGCTCAATATCCAAAAATTCGTTATTCTGCCGGTACTGTAAAAAGGAAGGACACCTCCTGGAAAATTGCGAACTAAGATCAATAAATAATGATCGCCGGAAAAATATGAATGCGGGAAACTTACTCGGCCCCTCAAAAACGGGCGTGACAGAGGGGACCGAACGGATTTCACGCCTCTCGACCAGTCAAAGATCATAAGAAATTCGCTGTTCTGCGACGTCCGGCCTGTCACTGTTAATCTTGATAAACAGAGCCATGTACCAACAATTCAAATAAATTTACACGGTATAGATTTGATCTTTATGTTGGACACAGGCTCCGGGCCGAATATCGTCAAAGAGCAATTTTTATCCGGGAGTGAAATAGTTAATCACAGTGTAGTGTTAAAATTGAGTGGAATTAACGAGCATCCAGTTTATACTCTCGGTGAAACAAAATTAAATCTCTTCAAGATACCAGTGACGTTTCATGTGGTTCCTGGCGATTTTCCTATAGCACAAGCCGGCATACTCGGAAACGATTTCTTTACGCAGACAGGTAGCAAAATCGACTACGCGAAGGGAAACTTAAAAATATCGGGAACCAACGTTTCGTTCTTCTCACCAGAAAAAATTACCGTACCTCCGCATACGGAATCATTGTTTTTCGTGAGAATAGGAAACCCACAAATAAAAAAGGGCTACATTCCGAAGATAAGATTAGCCGATGGAATCAGTCTGGGAGACACGATAGCGGAAAATGTTGACGGAAAAGCTTATCTGAGTATCGTAAGTACTACAGATAAAGAAACTGAAGTTCAAGTGCCTACCTTAAACCTCGAACCTCTTATCAATAATGGTTCAATTAATCGAAAAATTATCGATCAACGGAATGAAGTCAAAAATTTGCAAGACTCCGATAGTAACGACGTAAATTGCAAAGACGAAGAATCCGATTCCGAAAATTTTGAAGACTCCAGAGAGGGAAGTATCCAAACCTCTCGCAAAACAAGAAAAATCCAAGGAACACAAACTGGAGATGTGACGACATCGCCTGGCTCCACGAAATCCAGAGGGGGAAATCTCCAAACCTCTCGCAAATCAAAGAAAATTCAAGAAGTACGAGAGAAGGATGCAGTGACATCGCTCGGCTCAGCAAAATCTAGAGAGGGAAGTATCCAAACCTCTCGCGAAACAAATAATATACAAGAAGTACGAGAGAAGGATGCAGCGACATCGCTCGGCTCTGAAAAATCCGGAGAGAGAAATCTCCAAACCTCTTCTTTAATTAATAATAATAATAAATTGTCTTCAAAATTCGCAAAAAACTTGCAAAGTTCCCAAGAGTGCTTCACGATATCGAATAAAGATTCGGAAGACAGACTCGACAAAATAATACAACTATTACGTTTAAATCACTTGAATGTAATAGAAAAGAAAAATATAATTAAAATCATAACGGAAAATCAAGAAAGATTCCACATACCAGGGGAACAACTCACCGCTACTCACGTACTGCAGCATCAGATTCCAACCACGGATGATCAACCAATAAATACTAGACAGTATCGATTTCCGCAGATACATAAAGACGAAATAAATAAACAAGTTGAAGAATTACTAAAAGGAGGCATAGTCAAGCCATCTCAATCACCATACAACACGCCTATCTGGATCGTACCGAAAAAGGAAGATTCGCAAGGAAATAAACGATGGAGAATGGTATTAGATTTCCGTGCATTAAATGAAAAAACCATTGGCGATGCATATCCATTACCGAACATTACAGATATCCTAGATCAACTAGGAGGCGCACGATATTTTTCCGTGTGTGACTTAGCCTCAGGCTTTCACCAAATAAAAATGGCACCAGAAGATAGTCACAAAACCGCCTTTACAACGCCTTTTGGTCATTACGAATTTGCTAGAATGCCTTTTGGATTAAAAAATGCTCCCGCTACATTCCAGCGCTTAATGGATATCGTATTGGCTGGGTTACAAGGACAAGAATTATTCGTATACATGGATGACATCGTTGTTTACGCTACTACGTTAGAAGAACACGAAGAAAAATTCAAGAAATTAATGAAACGATTAGAAGATGCTAACCTGAAACTACAGCCCGATAAATGCGAATTTTTACAAAGCGAAGTCACTTATCTTGGACATGTGATTAGCAAGAACGGAGTAAAACCAGATCCGAAGAAATTGGAAGCTGTAAAATCATTTCCACGGCCCAAAACATCAAAAAATATAAAACAATTTATCGGACTAGCAGGATACTATAGAAGATTTATACCTGAGTTTTCTAAATTAGCTAAGCCATTAACAAATCTGTTAAAAGGCGATATAGCTTTCAAATGGACATCCATTCAAGAGGAAGCATTTAAAATCTTGAAACAAAAACTCTGTGAAGAGCCCGTGCTACAATATCCAGATTTTTCAAAACCTTTCATCCTAACCACAGACGCTTCTGGAATCGCAATAGGAGGCATATTATCACAAGGAGAAATCAATAAGGATCAACCTGTAGCTTATGCCTCCAGAACATTAAGTGATAACGAAATAAAATACGATACTTACGAAAAGGAAGCTCTAGCAATAGTCTACTGTGTAAAACATTTTCGTCCTTACTTATACGGTCGAAAATTTACATTAGTCACGGATCATAAGCCTTTATTATGGTTTAAAAACGCACAAGACGCCAATATGCGAATACTGCGTTGGAGATTAAAACTGGCAGAATATGACTACGAGGTTGTATATAAAGCCGGAAAAACAAATGTCAACGCCGACGCCTTATCTAGAAATCCAGTGGAACAAACACCGTGTAACATAATCAATCGGAAGAAAACTTTGAATCCAAACGATCCTAAGGACGCAGAAATAATTGCCAAAATGTTAGAAGAATCCGACAGCGATAGCGAGGAAGAAGATTTTAAATTATATCTATCTGATAACGAAGATTTTACGATCGACGACCAAATAGAGAATGAATTTGTTCTCGAAAAAGAAGAAAAACAGCAGCCACTTCAAATAACAAAAGAGGTGTCAACTCATAATCTTCCAGTCACAGATAGAATTCAAACACGGAGCCAAACAGCTAAAAGAGAACAAAATAAAGAAAAATCTGACCAGGAAAGTAAAACACACGAGGATAAGAGTGATAACGAATCTGAAACAAAGTCAACGCCAGTTATCACCGATATACGCGTAAGGAAAGCCAACGTTATAGATACTCGTGACCTACTATTCTTGAGAAAAGATAACGTGACATACTTTACAGATACTAGCGGAAAACCTTTAGATTCTGGATCTCAAAAATTATTCGAGCGAAATGAACTCCCAAAAATACCAACACTTACAGTGGGAAAGGCTGAAATAATTAAATACAAAAAATATTATCACATTGTTCTACCTATCAGTGAAGGATCGAGAGAAGGACCAACAATGACATTAAACCATATTAAAAATGCCATAAAAGATTTGCAAACAATTTCCGAAGAATTCAATCTGGAAACCATCAGCATAGCAAAAACAGATTTTGTTAATAATGTGCCATGGAGCGACATCAAACGACTACTGCAATTAATTTTTATCGAAGCAACGACTAAAATAATAATTTGCAATGGGTTAATTAAATATCCACCAGCCGATTTACGCACAGTAATAATAAGTGAAACGCATTGTTCACCGACAGGAGGACATCGTGGAGTAACGAAAACATATAACAGAATAAAACATAAATATTATTGGGAGAATTTAAAAACAGATATCCAGAAATTCATACAGCAGTGTTTACAGTGTCAACTAAAAAAATTAGTGAGAGTGAAAACTAAACAACCAATGATGATTACCGATACACCAGGATCATCTTTTGATAAGGTAGCCATGGATATCGTGGGACCTTTGCCGAAAACGGAAAGGGGAAATGAATACATATTAACAATGCAAGATCAATTAACTAAATTTTGCATGGGAATACCATTGTCGGATCAAACTTCCGAAACAATAGCAGAAGCATTTGTAAATCAATTCATCTGTATAATGGGAGCTCCAAAAGCAATTCTAACGGATCAAGGCAGAAATTTTATAAGTGAATTAATGAAAAAAGTTGCCAAAATATTCAGAATTCGCAAATTCCGTACTACAGCATTTCACCCGCAATCAAATGGCTCATTGGAAAGATCTCATCACGCTCTGGGGGAATATTTAAAACAATACGCGAATAACCAAAATCAGTGGGATAAGTGGATAAGTCTCGCGATATTTAATTATAATACAAGCGTGCACGAAGCCACTAAACATACACCATACGAATTAGTATTCGGAAAAATTGCCAGAATTCCATCAAACGAACCACTGGGACCAGAAGATAAGCTGGCTAACTACGACGAATATCTAATAGACCTCGTCACTCAATTACATACTATACAAGGAAATGCGCGAGAAAACGTAATCGAAGCAAAGAATAAATCAAAGAAATATTACGATAAAAAATTAAATACGCAAACTTTTAAACCCGGTGATTTCGTATTCATGCTAAAAGGTCCGAAACCTGGCAAATTCGGTGATCATTATTCTGGACCTCATGAAATTATGGAAATTTTAAACAGAAATAACATAAAAATTAAAATCAATAAAAATAGCCGAATTGTGCATCCTAATCGTTTAAGAATTTCACATATTAAAAATCACTAACCAATTAAATTTTTCAGATGGACCATTACCGCAAACTAATTATACTCTTGTTACTAACAATATCGATCTCTTCCACCCACGGGATAATAGGATATGATTGTGGCTCAGCAGCAGCTAATCTAACAACACTATCTCTTATCGACTTAGAAGAATGTGACATTCCGACCGTCTCAATAAACACTACACAAGTTTATCTACAGCTACTTCAAATAGACGATTTTACAAGTGTGAAAGTTATACAATGCAAAGTGGAAATAGACAGGATGATTAAAAAATGCGGAATGTTTTCGCACACCATGGAAGTACATAATGGAAAATATTCATACATACACGAAGTCTCAAGAGAAGTATGTCAACATATGCATCTGGATGGAACATTTACAATTGGCAACACACTAATAACCGGATTAAAACCGAATGCTACCGCAAGCCGTCCTGTGGTCCTGGCCGGAAGTGTGGACAACGACGGAGCCTGTTCCGGAGCCGCCTACTCCGATCCTTATGGAACATGGGAGCAAGTCATCGTATTAAGCACTATCAAGATAACGCTACAAGATTATTCTGCAAACATCCGACTAAATTCTAATCAAGTGCTATTAAGATCCGGAGTTGTATGCGAATTAAAAGCTACACGTTGCACCGATATGGAAGGAGGTAATACCTTCTGGGAACCCCAGCCGGGCGACACTTGCAATCTACGAGGATACAGTCTTTTATACAGAGGGATCGCCGAAAGCATAACTGATTATAACGTGGAACCACCTCAGATCGTATATACCATAAATCAAAGAGATATAGTATTCGCTTTAACCAGGACAGGCGAATATACAAGCTGCGGATTTACATTAACGCAGACCGAACACCCGAAATTAGTAATATTTTTAACAGATCCAAATGGATACATATTTAAAAATTACAGATCCTCGGCATCCTACGATTTATTTACATATGTTAATTCAAAATTCGTTTATGTAGAAAGGCATGTACGACAGCAATTTAATTTATTATACAGAAATGTAATATTAGAACAATGCAGATTAGAATTACAATTATTAAGAAATTCTTTAGCAATAGCAACACAATCACCAGATATTTTCGCTTTTCACTTCATGAAAGGACCAGGATACATGGCCGTATCAACAGGAGAAGTAATTCACATTATAAAATGTGTACCCACGGAAGTAAAAATTGCAAGTACAGAGGAATGTTATGATCAACTTCCAGTAATAAGAGGGAACGAAACTTATTTCCTAACACCACAAACACATATACTATTACAACAGGGGACTCAAATAAACTGTAATCCTTTGGCTCCAGCAATGTTCAGATTAGATAACTCGTGGTATAAATTTTTGCCAAGACCAGTAGAATCAGTGCGACCTACAGTCATGAAACCAATGACAAGACCGACTTGGAAATATGTGAGCCCAGGATCATTAGCCACGAGCGGAATATACACACAAACAGATTTAGATGATTTGAAAAATCACATAATGTTTCCGGCCGAACGACCAGCCATTCTTAACACTCTTGCACGAGGAATCATGGGCGAACCAACATTAATCCAAGGAGGCTCAATCTCTAATTTAATTGACAAAGCATCAATAGAAAGAATCGCAATATCAACTTGGCAAAAGTTTTGGAGCAAATTCTTAATTTTTGGCAATATCAGCGCAGGATTAATGGGAATATATCTTACTTGCAGAGCAATCAAACTATTAATAGATACTCTCGTACATGGCTATGCCTTACACACGGTTTACGGATGGTCAATCTACTTGATAGGAGCAATCTGGGATTCTATAACCAACCTACTACTACATCTGGGAAAAGGAAGGAACAAATACGAAAAGGCCAGCGCTCCTAAACAGGATCCAGAAACAACGTTCACCCAGAATCATCTAGAAATGGAAAATTTACATCCAAAAGTTTATCCAACAATACCAGTAGAAAAAACAGCAACATATACGTTCGAATTAAAAGAATAAAAAAATAATAATAATAAAAATAAAAAAATAATAAAAAAAAATTTTTTCAAAAAAAAAATAATAATAATATAAATAAAACCAATAAAATTTTTCTTTTCTCCCTTTTCCTATAAATAAAAATCCAACTAATTTTACTAACTAACCTCATCACATCTTCAGAAAATGAGTACCGAGTCGAGAATTGAACACATCAATACCAAGGCATTGACCAGAAGTGAACTCAAGGCCCGGATAATTAAGGTCAGCTCCCCCACGCTCTTCTGGGTACAACTACTTAACAGCCAGGAGGAATTAGAAGAACTGACGGAAGATCTAACCAGAAGAATGGAAAGGAAGAGCAAGTTCATGCACATTCCGCCCGATCGAATCCATGACAACACAGTGGTGGCGGTAAAGGAAGAACATATATGGAGACGGGGAGAGATCCTCTACACCATCGACAAGACGGTATACGTCGCCCTGCGGGATTGGGGCCGGACCATCAAGGTCCCATTCTTCGAGGTATACCTCCTGGAGGATCGTTTCTGCCAACTCCGTTGGCAAGCCATCCCCTGCGGCCTCGCCTACCTGCGACCACTGAACGAAGAACACGAGTGGTCCGACCGAGCCAAAATAGTATCCAAAGCCTACCTCAAGGGATTAGTAGGATGGATAAAAATCCGCCGTCACCTACATGAGACCAGCGCAGCCATCACCTTCAGGATCGAGCACAAAAGTGAGGCGGCAATTGATGACCTCAAGGAAACAATAATCCGGCTCGGATTCGGGCAAGACACCTTCCAAATAATTGGAACTTGCTACCCTAGCATTTAAATATTATATACATATATACATATATATATATTCAATTATAAATAGATAAGAAACCAGCATTCCTTTCAGATAAAACGGATATGTGTGCTCTCCATTCAAAAAAAAATATATATTTACTTTCCGATAAGAAATGTTTTATCTGGAACGAAGGGCAACCGATAATTTTAAATTAGCTCTTAAATTGTTCGTGAAAGAAAGAAATTAACCCACTCATTTTTTCCATCTTGCAAATGCAGAGCTTTCAAACCTCAGCATTTGTCTAAGGCCGGGGGTGTTACGTCCACGCCCTTTTAATTTCTTTCTTTCTAGAACATTCTAATTCACAAGGATGACTAACGATAAAATGAAAGGTCAAGTACATTGTTTTTAAGAAAAGAGTCATAACAACGGAAAATTCGGAAAAGTGAATCAGACTGCCCTATGATAAGCGGTGCGCACGGCACTCGTAAACAACGCCCTTTTCAATCATATAAAAAGCGCGAGCGGGCGGAACATTGTACATTCTAAAAAGTCTCTTGACACCTGCCGTTACTTTAACCGCGATTCGTGAGTGCTTAAACAAACCAGAAGGAAGAATCAGCCGATCCGTAGCCGCTCTAACCACCCGATTCACGAGCTGCTCAAATCCGCCGGACTTCCACCGGAATCACGAATCCATCGCTCCGCCAGAGGAACGTTTGACGCTAAAACTTCGCTTGTTTAATAATCTGCCCAAGTAGTAAGTCTGATTCTCATTTTTCTTCAATTTTCCGTGAAGTTATTATTAAATCGATCCGCTCATTTATAGTGAGCCGAACTTGCCCACGCACTTCCGCTGATTCTGACGAGAATACGTCGAAATACAACTATTTGCTTACCGAGTTAAAAAGAAAACTTCCGATGCCATGCGGCGGAAGCTACAACTGTAAAATCTGTTATCCCGAGCTTCGATTGTACGCGGATTATTGCGAGGCCCAAGGCCCATCGTTTTCGCCATCCCCGATCGCGTCACCTCACCGACTCCCCTCGTTTGCTTCGAATAATCCTCATCCTGTTCCTCTCCCGAGTTTTTCTCATTCCTTTTCTTCTCCATTTGCTTCTCTTCCTAATTCCAGTTACAGACATTTCCTCGACCAAGTAGCCGACAAATACCCTCACCCACCTCAAGAAACTCCTGAACCTCAATCCTTCCCTCCTCCAGCTTTTAAAACAGAATATAACCTTTCCAACAACGATCCTGTCATTTTTGTCTATCATCCCGAACATCAAACTCCTTTTATTATCCCTGAATCACACCTGCCTACATTTTTTTCTCCTCCTGTTCCTTAAAGTCATCCTTGTGAATAATAATTAATTAAACTTGTATACGCATTTTACTGTAATTTTAAGAAATATATTTTGTTTGTTTTTTTTGTAAATCTGCCTTCTCGAATTATTTTAGTTGTAAGTCGCACCGGCCCCATCCCTGATAACAGGTGATACTTGTATCGCTTTATCAAAATTAGCGGCCACCGATCACGCAGCTTAGATAAGACGTCACATTGTCTCTCGGGACATTGACTCTTGTCGTAGCTTTTGGTGTGAGCGGTATCTCGAGTACACTATTTACTGTGTATCTCGAGATTATAAGGTCAAGTTACCCAGACCTACCTCATCCTTACCTCCTATCTTTGATAATCAACGGCCTGGACGTAACATATGCATTGTAATATTTCGTCCTTCTTAATGTATATACCAACTTTCGTACATTATGAGGACCGTATTTAAAATTATGCATAACGCACATTATGAGGACCTATTACATTCTTAAATTCTGTACATCGCAATAACTGTCTCATTTAATTTGCTGCATTTTATATTCAGGAATATACAGTAAAGTAAAATGTTAAACAAATAAAATATATGAGACTCTTAAATAAAATTATTTATATTTTTATACAATTAGTATACATAGTTTATGTAACGCTATTTTAAGTTACATTCTATAAAGCACATATGCACGTATATGTCACAGTGAACGTCGCGTACGTTGAAGGCAAATGCGCATATATGCCCTTCCTTGAACGCAGCTTTAAGATTTTGTTATACCGAGTGTTTGATGTAAGGTTTTGTTTCCGGTAATTGTAGATAGATATTGGGAATACAAATCAAAAAGTCAGATATCATTTCGTAAAATTCGTAACCGTTACCGAGTAAAAAATTACTGAATTTTGACGAATTGGCGCGGAGCATGTAATGAGTCGGGCGCGGCTGGTGAGAGCGGGTGGGTCTTAGGGAGAGAACGGGGATTAAACCCCGCGCGAAAATTGTGAGGTGAGGATGGGAAAAGTCAACGCGTGGTGTAATAGACAATTGTCGACGGCGCCATTCCTAACCATTCGCCTGTCGCGTTCACTGACGCGCAGCTTCTTTGTCGCTCTTACGCTTAAACATTTCAAACATTTTAATTTTTTTCTTAATAATGGTTGAGAATTTTCCAAAATAATATAGGATTTTTTAACTTATATTTCCAATAACTTTCTAAATCCACAGTGGTGTACACTTAAGACAAGACACCCTGTATAAACACTTTAATTTAAAGCATACAATTTTGTTATTAAAAAACAAAATGTTGGTTCTCATAATGTACTATTAGTATACGATAATAAAAATGTTTAATATCTTGAAAAAAATTGAAGTATATATAAAAAATTGTATCGATACACTCATCTACATGTCGATGTATATCTATGTATGCAGAAATATCTATGTTTTGTGACGGTCCTCACTGTAGACGGTTCACATAGCTATATGTATATATATATATATATATATATATATATATATATATATATATATATATATATATGTGCGGAATCATCTACCGACCAATATATTTCACGAAATTATCGTCGCGTATTTGTCATTGTTATTTGTTTTGCAGAATGATCGATGAATAGATCGAAGCGCGAGCCCGAGTTGACGCTAAACGAAACCGGTTCTAAGCGGAATTTTCTCGCTGTTGATATTTCATTTTTGGAGCTCGGAGTAATATTTTCGTCAGTCGCTTCGCTTCGTTGCCTCGGCTAAGACAGCACAGTTAATAGCTACGAAAATTATACGATTGCTCGTCGCGTAATTACGAAAGGGAATATTCCGGCGTACCGCCGTATCTAATTTTTTTTGACGTTAATTTCTCTTTTTGTTTTTTTTTTTGGAATCCTTCGGCGTACCGTCGCATCTATTCGATGACTATTTTTTTTGTGATTTTTTTTGTATTAGTTGAACTGAAATATATTTCCTAAAAAGGAAAACTCTGCGTTATCTGCCTTACCTCCGAGAAAATAAGAGCGAGACATAAGAAATCACGCGACGCTCGGTGACGTGATTACATTTTTTTGGTCCTTCGAGTCGGATTTTGCGAGTGAGCATAATTACTCCGAAATCAAAGATTGCGTTGAAAATGGACACAAAGTTCGAAGAGATGGAGTTACTTATTGCAGCTCAGGTCGATCTAGCCGGCCGTATTAGCTGTACTGTCAAAAACTTGAAGAAGAACGGAGCCGCGAAGATTACTCCGTCCTTGATCGGTACATTATTGAAGTTACTCGAAGAAAAATTGGCTAAGTTCGAACGACAGCACGATGCATTACGAGATGGTCATGGCGAGGCGCTTATTAAGAGCGATTACTATAAACAAGATTATTTGGGGCAAGCGAAGAATATCTATGCCCACCAACGTGCTGAGCTGCTGGATATGAAACGTGAACGATCCGCAGTACTTTCTGTTCCCCGTGATTCTGGTCCTGTCCGCGCCTCCCCTCGGGCTATTTTGCCAAAAATCCAGTTGCCGCAGTTTACTGGAAATTACGAGGATTGGCCCGCTTTTAGAGATTTGTTCGAGAGCATTATTGTGAAGGAGACGGGTTTAAGCGATGTAAAGAGATTTCACTACTTGAAGCTGAGTCTCAAGGGTCAGGCAGAGTCGCTTGTGAAGGGCCTAACTACCATGTCGGAGAATTATAAGATGGGAGGCGTTGGAAGAACATTATAAAAATAAAAGATTACTGGTTCGTGCTTGTCTTGCTAAATTTCTGGCGCTGTAGAGATTGAAAGAAGAATCCGTGACGGAACTGCGGAAAGTGTATCATTGTGTGACCTCCACGGCGAGCTCTTTGATGGACAAACGAGACGCGAGTGGGAAAAAAGGGTGAGCGATTCTACGGACCCCCCGTGCTACGCGGATGTCAAGGTCTTCCTGGAGAGGAGGATGCAGGCTCTGGAGGCGTTGCAGCCTACAGGATCTGGAGCGACTGCCTCTCGGGGACGGAAACCGGCCCGTGCAACTGCTCGTGTACATACCACAAAGAAGAAGGAAAATGTCAGAGGAGGACGCTGTCCGGTGTGTGACGGTGCTCATTTTATTATGTTTTGTGAGGAATATCGTAAGGCATCCCCGGCGAAACGGCGACGTAGGGTGAGTGAAGGCAATTTGTGCTTCAATTGTCCAGGTAAGCATATGGTGGCCTCGTGCGCTTCGAAGAAGACTTGCTCGGTGTGCTCCAAAAGACATCACTTCTCACTGCATGACGTGTCGCGCGGAAGCGTCGAGGCGGCTGAGAAGACGAATGCAGTTCGCGTCGCGGGTAATACGCGGGAGAAGAGATCATCGGTTATACTCGCCACCGCCCGCGTGCTGGTTACGGATTGTTGGGATGAAAGGGTCGAGGCCCGAGCAATGATTGATCAAGGGTTGGAAGTGTCTCTTGTGACTGAGGCTCTTGTTCAGAGACTGAAATTGCCGAGGAAGCCGGCTTCCACGAAGATTTTGGGAATTGGCGTAGCCAGAGCGGGCTGTGTGCGGGGTCGCGTCGATCTTAATATCTATTCACGGATGAAGGACGCTTCGATACAGGTGAACGCGTTTATTCTGCCGCGTCTAACGTCGTGCATTAACAAGACGGTTCCTCGAGAGTCTAATTGGGCGCACCTGAGGGGATTGGAGCTGGTGGACCCGACTTTCTCGCGCGATGATCCGATCAATCTGATTTTTGACGGGGTATTGGCCAAAATCGTGATGCCCGGACTGAGGAGGGGGCCGCCCGCAAACCGATCGCTCAGAAGACCCTTTTCGGTTGGGTAGTTTCGGGACAGGCGAGCGTAAGATATCCTGAAGACGTGGTTGTGCACTTGTCGTGCGTGGCCGACCCGCTTTTGTCCGTGGTAGGCGGATTTTGGGAGCAGGAGGAAATGCCAAAGACTCCTCTCCCGTTGACGCCGAGAAGCAATGCGAGGAGCTCTTTGTACGCACGCATGTGCGCGACGATGCGGGACATTACATAGTGCGATTCCCGGTAACTGCGACGTTGCCGGACTTATCCTTCACTCGCCGAGCTGCCTGGCGGACACTGGCTCAGGTGGAACGGCGATTTTCGCGGGACCACGATTTTGAGCTGGCATATAGAGAGTTTATGGAGCAGTATGAGCAGCTGTCTCATATGGAGGAAAGCTCCAAGGCGGACGGCCGCTGAGCTTGTTATCTTCCTCATTATGGCGTGTGAAGGAGTCTAGCTCGCTCACGCGACTCAGGGTCGTCTTCAACGGCTCGTTCGAGAATACTGCAGGGGAGAGTCTAAATAAATACTTACTACCCGGAGTAAACTTACTACCAGCCTTGTCGAATGTAATACTGCGCTGGAGGTTGCATAGATTCGTAATTTCGGCCGATGTCGAGAAGATGTTTCGGCAGGTACTCGTTCATCCGGAGGATCGCTACTTACAACGTATCGTGTGGAATGGTCGGGAGTACGCGTTAAAGACGGTAACTTATGGGCTGGCTTGTGCGCCGTATCTCGCGATGCGATCTTTACGACAGTTGGCTAAAGATGAAGAGACATGGTTTCCGAACGGTGCTACTGTGCTCAAGCGGGATGTCTACATGGACGACGTGCTCACGGGGGCTGAGAGTAAACAGACTGCCCGGGCTTTACAAAGAGAATTGAGTAAATTATGCAGGGCGGGCGGCTTTTCTCTCAGGAAGTGGTCGTCGAACGAGCCGCAAATACTTGAAGATGTACCGGAGGACGAGAGACTGGCAGGCGATCCACGGACATGGTTGTCTGGCGAGGCTCACTCGATACTAGGCTTGCTGTGGTACCCGGGGACGGACGACTTTGCCTTCAAGGTGTTGCCGCTTGAGATCTTCCGGTGACGAAGAAAAGCGTCCTGTCCGAGACTGCCCGTCTGTTTGATCCGTTGGGATGGCTGGCCCCCGTCGTTGTACGTGCGAAAATATTAATGCAGGCTGCTTGGCAGTTGAGTCTGGACTGGGACGCACCACTTCCGGAATCTGAGACTCGGTTGTGGCGTGGTTTCAGGAAGGAACTCGTCTCTCTCGGAAGCATAAGAATCCTGCGCTGGACCGATCGAGGATTACTCGGGACTCTACAGGAGCTACACGAGTTTGCCGACGCATCCGAGCGAGCCTTTGCGGCGGTCGTCTATCTGAGGGCTCCCGGACACGATCGGGGGGGGAGGGGGTCAACTGTGTCTTTACTTATAGCCAAGACTAGGGTCGCCCTCCTGAAGCAGGTTTCGTTACCGAGACTAGAGCTGTGTGCTGCTGCGTTGCTGGCGCAACTCGTTCGTCATGTCGTGACGAATTTGGCAATGGAGAGCGCTTCAATTCACCTCTGGACGGACTCAACGGTGACACTTCACTGGATCCAAAGTCATCCGACACGTTGAAAGACGTACGTCGCTAACCGCGTGGCCGAGATCCAGAGGTTGGTGCCTGGCGCTTATTGGCGTCACCTCCCAGGAGTCAGTAATCCGGCGGATTATTTTTGATATGTTATTCTCGATGCGTCGATTGCGCATCGAGGGGGCTGACTCCTGGCGACCTTGAGGACCATGAACTGTAGTGGCGGGGGCCGGAGTGGCTCTCTCAGTCGGTTGGGGCCTGGCGGCTTCCGCTGGAAGCGCCGACACTGGAAGATAAAACGGAGCAGCGTGCGCGAATGGTGGTCGGCAAATTGACGGCGGAGGACGAGAATCTTTACCCTCTGTCGAGGTGCCTCCTTGGTGCGGTTGCTGCGGGTTACTGCGTGGTGCCTGCGCTGGGCTCGCCGAGAACGGAGAAATGCTGTCGGAGGAAGAAGTTCATCTACTGTAGTCGCGTACCTGACGGCTGACGAGATAGCGAAGGCTGAAATGCGCTGGATAAAGGCGGTGCAGGCCTCGAGGTTCCGTCGGGAACTAGATGCGCTCCGAGAAGGTGGAGGGTTACCGAAGAGGAATTTGCTGATCCATCTGACGCCTCTGTTGAGCAAGGACGACCTCCTGAGAGTAGAAGGGCGGGTGCGGCGTGCGTCCGTACCCTACGATAACAGACACTCCATTATTCTTCCACACGATTTTTTATTTTCTGCCTTAATTATAGATGCTTGTCATAGGAGAACGTTGCACGGGGGGCGCAGCAGATCTTGGGGTTGCTGCGTCAGCGGTTCTGGATTCGTCGGGGGCGCATGATGGTCCGAAATCACATTTATTGGTGTGTTCGTTGCGTTAGATGGCGGGCGGCCGTACCTCGACAGCTCATGGGGGACCTACCGGGCGAACGGGTCTCCCCCTCTCGACCCTTTCTGTTTATCGGCGTCGATTATGCGGGGCCCATAATGCTGAGGACATCACCTGAACGAGGACATAAATCTTACAAGTCGTTCGTGGTCGTCTTCGTCTGCCTGAGTACGATAGCTGTGCACCTTGACGCGGTAACTGATTATTCAGCGAGCGCGTTCCTCGCCGCTTTTCGTCGATTTACGTCGCGCCGCGGGCTTTGTTCGGAGCTTAGAAGTGACTGCGGCACAAACTTTGTCGGTGCGGATGCTGAGTTGCGTCAGTTATTCGCGGCCCACAGCCGAGAATTTAAATTAATCGCCGATAAGCTCGCGAACCTTCGGGTACGTTGGCGATTTAATCCCCCTGCGGCCTCCCACTTTGGTGGAATATGGGAGGCCGCCGTAAAGGCGTGCAAGCACCATCTTCGGCGAGTTATGGGCGAGACGACACTTACTTACGAGGAGATGGCCACGCTACTAGCCCAGATCAAAGCCTGCCTCAACTCGAGACTTTTAGCGGCTCTCTCGGATGACCCTGAGGACTTGGCGGCCCTGACGCCGGGTTATTTTTTGATGGGAGGCCCGCTCAATGCCGTTCCGGAGCCGTCGCTAGTGGATATATCGACTAACGCGTTGAGTCGCTGGCAGTTAGTTCAGAGAATGCGCGACCATTTCTGGGAACGCTGGACGCGAGATTACATGCTCTCTCTTTTGTCCAGGCCTAAGTGGAGACAGGTGACGGACGCGTTTCAGGTGGGACGACTCTGCTTAATTAGGAGCGAAACGACGCCGCCTACTCGATGGCCCTTGGGCCGTGTTATCCAGATGTTCCCCGGCGAGGATGGACTAACGCGCGTGGTAAAGCTGAGGACGGCCTCGTCAGAGTTGACGCGCCCAATCGTCAAGCTGGTGTTACTCTCTTCCTCTTCCGAGACGGACTGCAGCTCTTTGAACGCAGGACGACTTAGCGTGGCCCGCGCAACAGCAGATCCGGTGGACGATCAAAAGCTGTGACATTTCGGAGTCGTGTTATATTCCATTCTTTATTTTTTATTTCTTTTTCTCTTCTCATTGATTTTGTTAGAGGTAGACGTATCAAGAGACTTGCCGAAAATTGTAATTTGTACCTTCTGATCAGCGTCGCCTGCACTTACAGGCGAGGCGGGCGGGATGTGCGGAATCATCTACCAACCAATATATTTCACGAAATTATCGTCGCGTATTTGTCATTGTTATTTGTTTCGCGGGATGATTGATGAATAGATCGAAGCGCGAGCCCGAGTTGACGCTAGACGAAACCGGTTCTAGGCGGAATTTTCTCGCTTTTGATATTTTATTTTCGGAGCTAGGAGTAATATTTTCGTCAGTCGCTTCGCTTCGTCGCCTCGGCTAAGACAGCACAGTTAGTTGTGAAACAGATAAACAGCGTAAGAGAAAACGAAAGATAGACAATTGTGTATATAAATTACGGCAAATTAGATAAAATATTTATTGCAATATGTAGAATATAAAAATGTAATAGGTTTTCATATTGTAAAAAAAAAATAAATAAATAAATAAATCATTTACATAAAGCTGAATTCCGGAAAAAGCATGATGTTTGAGTGCCACACGTATTGTAAATAAATGCGGCACCCAAACATGAAGCTTTTTCCGAAATCCAGCTTTATGTAAATGATTTAATACTATTTTATGATCGATCTTTAGTTCTTGAGCGATGTTGCGACTGCTAATATGGCGGTCTACTTCGAACATTTCCATAATTTTATCGCTGTTTTTAAATACGGGCCTTTCTATGCGAGGTGCGTCTTTAACGTCGAAATTACCGCAACGGAATCGACGAAACCAAAATTGCGCATAATTAACTGTCACAGTAAAAAGACCATAAACATCATTTACAATTTTAACCACCTGGCTCACGTTTTCACTTTTATCAAAGAAAAATTGTAAAATATAGCGAATTTTCTCCTTATTGCCGTCCATCATTCTCACGCTGTAAATTACAACAAAGTCGACTAACCACAAAACTTTTGAAAAACTTTTCTTTAGTACGGAATGCCACTTCTAAAAAGTATGAACATGACGCTAGACGATTAATACATTACGTGATATATGTCACTAAAACCGTATAGTAAAAAAATAATGGATTATTTTTTCCCCAACCTTTACCGACTTTCGTACATTATGAGGACCGTATTTAAAATTATGCATAACGCACATTATGAGAACCATTATATTTTTGTATTATACATATTGCAATGAGTATCTTATCTAATTTGACGTAATTTATATCCCCAAAAATAGAACATAAAATGTGTACTTTAATAATAACAAATACTTTTTATAAAACTAATGAGATCAAATAATTGCGCCAAGAACCTGAAGAAAATAGAAAATTATATTTAAGTAAATCCAAGACTCCCCCTAAAAAAAACTTTTCCCAAAAAAAGACTCCCTTAAAATTATACTCCCCAAAAATAGAATATAAAATGTGCACTTTAATAACAAATACTCTTTATAAAACTAATGAGATCAAATAAATGCGCCAAGAACCTGAAGAAAATAAAAAATTATATTTAAACAAAATCAAGATTCCCCCCAAAAAAGACCCCTAAAATAGAACATGAAATATGTACTTTAATATCAAATACTCTTTATAAAACTAATGAGTTCAAATAATTACGCCAAGAACTTGAAAGAGCTAACATATTTTTAATTACAAACTTATGTGGAATCATACAAACGTAGACCTAGGTTTGCCCCAATAATATAACGTGGTTAACATTGCAAACCCATAGAACTGTACAAAAGTAAACTTAGGTTCGCCCCGATATGATATAACATGGTATATAACATGGTAATGTAAAGAAAAAAAAAAAAACTTGGCGCTGCGAAACCAAATCTTTAAAATCTCAAGTTATATTTTTGCTTTTTACGATGTGCTATGCATCAGATTTTTGTAACCACACCGGATGTATATTAAAAAGTATTTTTTAAATACATCCGACAGTCCACAGTCTGTAAAAGTGAGATGGCAAAAAACTTGTTGCATTGTTTATTTTTAATATTTTTGTTATATTATACATATTTGTTAAGTCATCAGCATTCTTGTTTTGTCTTCTTAGAATTTTTTTTTTTCTTATTTTTTTATATTTTTTTTTATTTAATATATATTTATTATTTTTTTTTATTTTTTATTGTAATTTTAATTTTTTTTTTGTTTTTTTTCGATTTTAAAGATTTGGTTTCGCAGCGCCAAGTTTTTTTTTTTTTCTTTACATTACCATGTTATATACCATGTTATATCATATTGGGGCGAACCTAAGTTTACTTTTGTACAGTTCTATGGGTTTGCAATGTTAACCACGTTATATTATTGGGGCAAACCTAGGTCTACGTTTGTATGATTCCACATAAGTTTGTAATTAAAAATATGTTAGCTCTTTCAAGTTCTTGGCGTAATTATTTGAACTCATTAGTTTTATAAAGAGTATTTGATATTAAAGTACATATTTCATGTTCTATTTTAGGGGTCTTTTTTGGGGGAAATCTTGATTTTGTTTAAATATAATTTTTTATTTTCTTCAGGTTCTTGGCGCATTTATTTGATCTCATTAGTTTTATAAAGAGTATTTGTTATTAAAGTGCACATTTTATATTCTATTTTTGGGGAGTATAATTTTAAGGGAGTCTTTTTTTGAGAAAAGTTTTTTAGGGGAGTCTTGGATTTACTTAAATATAATTTTCTATTTTCTTCAGGTTCTTGGCGCAATTATTTGATCTCATTAGTTTTATAAAGAGTATTTGTTATTATTAAAGTACACATTTTATGTTCTATTTTTGGGGAGTATAATTTTAAGGAGTCTTTTTTGGGAGAATCTTGGTTTTGCTTAAAAACTTTTCGAGGACGCTTTTCTCGCTCGCCTATACTTGGCGCTTTTTTGAACCTTTTTTTAAAAAGGTCAGTTTTTGGGGGATATCATTCATTTTGTAGTTATAATCTTTTGGGGGAGTCTTGGTCTTGCTTAAAACTTTTTAAAAGCTTCTCACGCGCTTATACTTGACGCTTTTTTAAACCTTTTTTTAAGAAGGTAAGTTTTTGGAAAAGATATCATTTATTTTGTAGTTATAATATAATAATCTAGAGACACGTTAGTGTTCTACGTTACATGCACAAGCAGCGCGATCGATTGTGTCATTACGCGAGATCTTTTATTCTGAGCTATTGAGATGTTTGGATCTCAACAACGGTCTAACCGATCGCTTTTAAAACATGTTTCTTTATATATAACTTTGTACATAAAATACACGTTTTTTGTTGTATCTATTTTTGCTGTACAATTGATACTTTTTAGAAAAATGTTTGATAAAATTGATGCTATAACAAGTTCGGGGTGAACTTGTGTCATACTTGTACAGTTCGACATATATTTGTAATATTATAGAAAATAGAATGGGCCCCATCCAACGCCCAAACTCGTGAGACGCACCAAATTAATTCTTTTCGTCTCTCCGTTGTAGTATTATTACATACGTTTTTATATAGGTTTGCAATATTTAGTTTTGTTTATCACTACTCGAATTTCTCGAGAAAAATCTTTGGCTTCGTTCAGCAGAAAAAACTGCTTTGCAACTATTATAAAAATATTAAAATTGATTGACGCATTTTTAATAAAAATTGTAAAGTTTATTTTAAATACTTTAAATTTAAATTGTATTAAAATTTTTTTAGAGAAGATTTTATTAAAAAAATTACTCCAAGTTAAATGTATCAAGACAAACCTAGGTTCATCCTTGTACGGTTTCACATAAATTTGTAATCTTAACAACGGTTCAACAAATCATTTTCTATATATAATCCTTTAAAAACTTATATTTTATCATAACTCGAGATTCTCGAGAAAAATCTTTGGCTACGTTCAGCAGAAAAATCTACTTTACAATTTAGTAAACACCATATCAAATTTAATTCGTATCATTATTTTTTAACAAATTTTTTATAAATATCTAAATTAAATATCAATCAGATTTTATTACATTTTTTTTATTAATGATTACTTCTTGATCCATATATGCAATTTGTTAAATATATTTATTTCTTTCAATTTTTTGTAAAAAAAGTATATAAAGATCTTTAGCACCTTTGGGCCATTGTCTTTTTCTAATTTGCGTGTCATCAATTTCGATCCAACTATTAGATGATCCTTCTCTACAAATATTTGTATAATGTCCTTTATCAATACTTAAACCATTATAAAATATACCATTTATAACTTTATATGATTGTCCAGCTACCAGTACTTTAGTCGTTGGAATAGAAGATATATTAAAGTTACGTTTTGTTTTTATTACTTTATCTTCTTTTTGCGAAAATAATGCAAAATGAATAATAATTATATCTTTTGTTAATGTTAATTCATTTTTAAACAATATATTATTTCCTGTACAATTTTCACATGACCCGGTTTCTGATTGATTCCAATGTGCAAATGTAACATCTAATAACTCTTTCAAGTTATAGCTTTTTTTCTTCAAATTATTAATAGGTATTGAAATAAATAAATTATTAGAACAAATTGTTTTTGTATATTGACAAGTAACACACCGAGTAGAAGAAGTAACCTCATGCTCTACTGATTCTCTTATACACTCGTACCTTGTACACAAAATTGTTAGAAACTTTAATGCATCTAGTTTTTCGTTCATTGAAAACGATTCTCCTAAATCTTGTCGAACATCATATGTATTTAAATTACTCATTCCATATTCATATCGATGCATTAACATACGTAAAATATTTGACTTATCACAATTAAGCAATTGCTTTCTAATGGCATTTAAATGCAATAGACATTGTACAACTGTATTAGCGTAACATGAAACATTATCTGTATTTTGAAAACCACGTAAAACCCAAGTGGTATTTATTTGTAACATTTGATTTTGCTGACCATTCTCTTGAAAGGCTTCGACTAGTTTCGACAATACCCATGGAATATCTTTCACTTTGGAATGACGTTCTCTTTGAATAGAAATTATTTCTACGTCTGGTTTGTATTTATATCTTAGCCGATTATACTCGTTAATAGCTTTTTCGTCAGCTGTCACTGCTGAAGGATCAAAATTAATCAAATGTAATCCTTTCAAAGATGTTACTCGAGATAATGCTACATAAGTTTGACCGCAATTAAATATACAATTGCCTATGTCAATAACAGCACTCTGTAAACTCAATCCTTGACTTTTATGAATAGTTATTCCATAACTCAAACACAGTGGAAATTGTTTTCTTACAACAAATGCTTTATCCACCACTTCAAATTTGACGTTCACTCTTTCAATCAAATATTCTAATCCTGAAGGTAAAAGTAATTTGATTTTTTCTACACAATCGGTAGATATATCTCGTACAATTGAAACTACTGTAGCTACTGTACCGTTTACCAGACCCAAAGTAGCATCAATATTACGCCTTATCATAACTTTTGCTCCAATTTTAATTACAATTTCTTTTGAAAGTCCAGCAGTTTTAGAACTATCATCGTCATTATTTGATAATACTTTTAATACTTTTTTTTTTAAATATGAAGTACAGTCAATTGCATCTTCAGCAATTAGTAATATCTCTTTCGAATCAATGCGACTTAACATAGCTTTATTAAGAGTGTCACACATATGACGTGTAGGCAATAGACAAACAATATTCGATGAACAATTATTAATATAATCACATAATTCCTTTAATCTGGATTCCAAAGAATTACTTTTGAAAGATATTTTTTTATTTTTAAGTACGGCATAATCAGACTTTGTTAATGAACCGATACGAATTCTCGACAACAATTGCCTATAAGTATCGTCTTCTTGCTGACGCATATTAATAATTAATTCATCGTAATGAAATAACATAGTCCACAAATTAATAGCAGTTAATGAACCAACGCATTTGTTAAATTTGTCATTTGACAATTGCATAAAAATGTAATCTTCACGTACAGGAGGCAATTGAAGTAAATCGCCAAATAAAAGAATGTGTTTTTTACCGAACCAACCATCTTCAATGTCATTTGTATCAAATATTTCAGTTAATCGAAGATGTATATACATTAAAGTCAAATTGGATATCATTGACACTTCATCAATTATAAAGAGAACAACATTTTTGAGTTCAGTTCGTAAAACTTTTAACACATGAGTAGACAATGGTTTGTACTTTGGAGTCTGACCACGTTCAACAGGTAATTGAAGTAATCTATGAACTGTCAAACCATCAATATTAAACGCTGCTATACCAGTAGGTGCTGTTAAAGCGGTATCTTTGTTGAGATTCTGTTTAATCCAACATTTAATTGTTTTAATTAAGAAACTTTTACCAGTTCCACCTTCTCCACTGACATATAAGCGTAATATCGAAGCATTCGACCTTACAGTATCAGTAACTCTATCAAATACTCTTAGTTGATCAGCATTTAATTTTGCTATCATGTCAGAAACATCGATATTCTTATCTGCTTTTTCACCAAGATTTTTAAAATCTTGCATCGCTTCACCAACTTCTACATTTTGAATGCCGATTGGATTATCAGGATCATCCTGAGACACATTCTTTTGTTGTAATTCTTCATCGGTTTGCTGAACCAACTGTTTTGCATTTTCAAATGCTTTTTGCAATTCTTGTACTTTTTCGTGATATTGCAATGCCTCTGTAAGATGTAATTTTGCTTTTTCAAATGCTTCCGCATAAGTGTCAAAATTATTTTTAAGATTGTTTAAATTTCGCCATGGTTTAAACATAAGAAGTAAAGAAAAGAAATAATCTTCAGGCTGTGTTTCAACATTGTATTTATAATGATTAATAAGACATGCTCGTTGTCTTCGTTTAAGAAAATGACTACTGTCTATTTTATAATATTCAATTAAATTATTCTTTGGCTCAGTTGTCGTGACATCATACCACTGTGCGAACTCGTAAAGAGACACTGATTTCAATTCTTCCACTCTATTTGGATAATAATCATCTACTAAAGCCGGACAAAATAAATCTGTGGATTCTTCATCTAGAGCTTCAATCTCTTTACGACTTTTTAATTTTTTCTGTCGTATACGATTAACATTCAACCATTTAATAGTTGTATTACAATCTGTTCCATATAAAGGAATACTTAATAATGTATCTGCAGCTTCAAGAGCTCCACATTCTCTATTAGTTAAAAATCGTAAACCATAATTCCAAAGAACACTGGCCAATGATTTACTTTTATTATTCTTACAATTCTCAAGATTAAAGTCAGACAATTCACTTTTTCCTGCTTTATTTACATACTTAGTAATATACCATGTTAATAATGTCGACTTTTCACCAATAAATTGTATATCCATATTTCCTTCCCATGCAGTAAGGAGCACGGGATTATAATCATTAATATCAACTTCATCTTTCGTTCGAGGAAGATCATACAATCTACTTTTATGTTTCAATTGCTTTCTACCTGCTATTGCAGTTGCTACATTTCTCATATACAATATTTTAGTAACAGGTCGTGGAAATCCGAAACGACACCTACGAACAACTTTTCGTCCTACTTTTTTTGAACGTAGACAGTAATCATTATGTCTGTGTCGTTGATGCTTATCAACACGACTGTACAATAATGGTGCAATATTTTTATCTGGCTTCTTGCAACTAATGTATTGTAAAATAAATTTTGAAACTTCTTCTACAGAAGATTCTCCAAAAATTGGCGCATTTTTTATCCAAATTAATAAATGGAAATGTTGTATACCTCTACTTTGATATTCTCGTCGCCAAAAATAGTGCGTTACTTCTCCGATCGGAAAATCTTTCGAACAAATAAAATCTATCATCGCTCGAAATTTATTGTCCAAAAATCTGGATGTTGATATAGGATCTTTAGCAACAAGTACACTGGTACTCAATGAACAATCTTGCCATCCATTAACTTCGCGAATATATTCACCTAAATCGTCCCATAACCATTCACTAGGACTTAACGTTAAGAACCATGTTGCAGGTCCATAATGTCGTGTCATACAATCTAAATCGCTTCTCGGTCGACGCCAATATTGCTCTGTATTTCGAAGTGCAGAGAATATAGCATTTAAATTAGACTCCAACAATTCTTTCGACATAGCTTCTAAATATTCAGCAGCCGTATAACGGCTTCGTGAATCAATTATATTCATTTTATGATAAATTCCACGATTTAACTGACGAATATTTGCCCTATGTAACAAATAAAATAAGTACTGTTGATTCAATCTAAATTGTGGATACTTAGACGTCAAACGACATTTAATATATTCATGCTCTTGAAGTTTGATCGGCCTTTCTTCATCATATTGACCATTTTTACCGAATGGATATAAATCTGGAAAACACATCAAATCCAAATTCTTTTCACGATTATCCAAAGGAACATTTTGAATTTTTAACATTTGATATAAAGCAGTAGCAGTTTTATTTTTTTTTTTCATATAATGGATATATAGTATATTGTTCGTAGTAACTGTCACTGTCATCTTTTTGAGTTAACATAGCCTTCTTGTGCTGAGGTAATTTATTTTCTAGACAATTTTTCATCTCTTGCGTTCGTAAATTTAAATCATTTAACAATTTACATTCTTCATTAAATGAAGCTTCTGTATTATTTTCTGTTTCTTCAACATAAAATTTCACATTATTAAAATTTCCTAAATTTAATTGATTATGAGTATCAGGCAATACGATGCCAGAATATAAAAAGTTACGTTCTGTCAGCCATTTTAAAGCTTGATATATTTTTCTTAAATTTACTAAATCTTCCCAAATAACTTTTGACTTAGTTGGAATACTTCGAACTAAAATACACAATTCGGAATTTAAATTTATCGGATCAGTTTTTGCACATAATTTATTAAAAGTTTCTTCTAGAGGAAGTGGTAAATAAAAAGTTGAACCTTTAACCTTTTGTATTTTTTGTCTTTCAGGAATAACTTTATGAAAAACTGTTCCCATTTTCACCACAGTCTGAAAAGCTTTAGCTCTCTGTATGAGTATTTTCTCAAATTCGTTAAGAGACGATATACACTCGGGTACATTATTTGCAAGTAAATTATTTAGAATGCAATAAGGAGGCAACAAACCACTACAAAATTTTTTATCACAATAACGACATATGTATTCAGAATTAATTTTTTCTTTCTCTATATATGTCATTAAATCATTCCAAATTGGATTATTTTTACGTGTTTGAATTTTATTATTAACTTCAGAAATATTTCTCTTGTAACAAAGTCTTTCACACGATATACAAATATATCGTGGTGTATCAAGAGAACGTTTCTTTAAAGCTTTAAACGCATTTTGATATTTAAAAATAATATCATCATCGCTCATGATTATATCAGTTTGCTGATGCTTGTACATATCTGCTTTTTCTTGTACTGAACTTATAATTTTCTTTAGTTTATCAACTTCACCACAAGTTAATGCTTCGTCCAACTGTAACATTTTTTTATAAAAGCTATAAAGTACATAAATTAAACGTCTAATATATCTCACTTTTGGAAAATGCGGTGATAATAATTGAACTGGGATAAACATAGCTTTACATAGGTTTAAATTAATGTAACAGCTATGTGCGTGACCCTTCTTAGCATTTTCTAAATTCTTATCAAAAATTGTTGTAGTGCATTCATGAATTTTTTGCATTAATTCTGGAATTTTTCTCAAAGTACTTTTATTTATAGCTTCTAGCAATTTTTGATATCGTTCGATTAAAAGCGGATCATTAACTTTACATAAAGTACTGCATGACCACGATTTTTTTGCTCGAGCTTTTATCAAAGATAACGTATTAACAATTTGCCCTTTTGTATTTAACATTAAAGGTTCCGTTACATTAACTTTGGATGAATTAATATTATGATACGTCGAATCAACGAAATAATTTTCGGACGAAGCTGTATGTCTAGATATACCACAAAATGCAGTTAACTTATCATTAACTGTAATATATTCCGCAGCAACAGTTAAACATGTTTCTGATCTATTTTTTAGCTTAGCTAACATTTTATACATATTACGAACATAACTATCTCTAATATTGAAACACCATCGTACGATTTTTTCTGCTTCCAATCGTGTTTCAATATGACATTTATTACTATTTGTAACATTTTGGTTGAGTAAAATATTTTTTACACATGTCTCAAAAGAATAATGAATTTTTAAAAACTTGGTGGATCTAAATTTTACATATTTTTTAGTAATCTCTTTAGCAGTATTGTTCTTTTTCATTACAAATTCAGACACAAATGTTTTTCTCCTGTAATATCGTTCTAACTGTTTAGTACGATTATCTTGTAGATTCTTATCATATCGTTGTCTCTTTTTAGCACGATTATCTTCTACATTTTTGTGATACAAGTACCGTTTTTAGCACAATTACGTTCTCTATTTTTTGATACTTTTGTCGTTTTTAGAGCGATAATTTTCAAGATCGTCTTCCTCTCGTGTACGTTTCTTATCAAATTTAATTTCAGATAAATTTGCTTTTATTTCCACCTGACGTTTAATACGTTTACGGTCCGCATCAGCCTCTCTTATTCTAATTACTGCTAATGGCAGTACCTTCTGAGGAATGCCATTTTTTAAATCTTGTGGAAAATGCTCTATCACATTAGACTCTAAAATCTTTATTAAATGCGGACGCATTTTACTACAATCATATTTTACTTTTTCGGGTTTTATATTAAATAATAACGACACAGCAAAAGCTATAGCAAAAACACCGCAATCGTTGCAGTTTGGCTGTCGTTGAACACTAGGAAATGTAATTGAATTTTTTTTTTTTAATTATATGTTGGAAATAACCTTGTCAACATTGTTAAATGATTTTCATGTACGCTTTTAGAATTAAACGAATCATAGATAAAGATACGTTTTGTATCGTAATAACTACATACCCAATGTTGTGGGCTATATAATATTTGTATATGTTTTTTATTTGGCGGAACAGCATTTATTGTCTCTGGTAATTGTATCCGCCATGTCGAAACAGGTTTATAATCTGAATAATTTTCTAATAGATTGTTAAAATGATCCATGTGGACATCACTTAACCATTCTCCTTGAACGATTTCATTTTTTTCTTTAAGCTGTAAAATGACTTTTTGCAATTTTGAATTCATGTTATTTAAATTATTAATCAGTATTTAAATTTTGATACAGAAGCAGCCTATGATTTTTAGCGCAGGAGTAACTTATATATATGTTATTTGGCACAGAAGCAGCTTATATTGTTTGGCGCAGGAGCAGCCTATGTTGTTTGGCAAAAGAGCAGCCTATGTTTTTGGCGCTTTTCAGCCTATGTTCTTTTACATTACTTTGAAGAAAAAAAAGAAGAAGCCTATGTTTTTTAGCGCACAGCCGCTTATATTTTATAGCGCACAGCCGCTTATGTTCTTTAGCGCACAGCCGCTTATGTTCTTTAGCGCACAGCCGCTTATGTTCTTTAGCGCACAGCCGCTTATGTTCTTTAGCGCACAGCCGCTTATGTTCTTTGGCGCACAGCAGCCTATTTTGAAAAGAGAGAGAGAGAGAGAGAGAGAGAGAGAGAGAGAAGCGGAGAAAATTTCTCACGAAGTAGAAACCTGTAAGAAATGTAGATCTTACAGATATACAGTGACGTTGCTACCATCACTCTATAACAGTTACAGTGTAACTGATGGTTACAGTGTAACTACAGCTGACATACTATATGTTGGTTCCTGTCACCGGATTGGAGGATCACGGCCCGATAGCGACAACCAATCAGACGCGGCAGCCAATGTCTATGCACGAGCAGTAGTGTATTAATAGTTCGCAAGTGTAATAGCGTTACAAAATTGTAAACTCGCCTTTATGCGATTAATAACAACCGACATCTATATCAATTTGAAAAATACGTTTACTCTGTTTTTAATAATTTTTAACAGTCCTTAGTGAGATGGCAAGAGGTCAAAACAAGACAAACGAAGAAATAGAGTCTTTAGACGATATATTAAACGACGAAAATTTCATTTTTACGTAAGTAATTATTATTTTTTAAATATTCTACTTTTTATTTTGTTTTATATTTTATATTTTATTATATATTATATTATATATTACAGATCATTTGGAAAAATGGATTTTGAAGAGGTACAACCTGGACCGTCTAGACAACTTCCTCCTCGCGATGATGTGGCGATTGCCCAAAGGCAATCGTCTCCTCGTCGTGAGGAGCAATTAGCCTCCGCCGATGTAAATCGAGAAAGAGCCGGAACCGCGGCGAATGCAGGAGAAGTCGCGACCCTTGCGCAAGAAAACGCAGAATTAAAAAAAAAAATTGAACTTTTAGAGCAAAAATTAAATAGACGTAAGTACATTTGGCATTTGGCATGAAGTACTACCGTACTTCTTGATTTTTTATTAAAAACATATATATTAATTTTTTTTAGCTCCACGCTGGAAACGAGCTGGACAAAGCGTCCACACTCGCGGTGGCGGGCGAGGTCGCGGTAGACGAAGAGGTCGCGGCAACCCCTACAAGATGTATATTTTTAATTAATTATTTTTTATACTTTAGTTTTCTTTTATATTAATTTTATTTTATACTGAGTTTTTTTTTTTTATATTAATTTTATTTTATACTTTGTTTTTTTCTTTTATATTAATTTTATTTTATACTCAGTTTTTTATTTTTACAAATTTACGCATTTTTTATTTTAATTTTATATAACTGCGTATTTTTTATGTGACTAGTTCTTGTAACTTTTATTTATTTAATATTGTTAATTTTAGTTTTTTTTTTTTTTAATTTTAGTTTGTTTTTGTTTTTTTGATTAAATATAATAAAATTTAATTTTTTAAATTAAAAAATATATGATTAAAAAATTTCACTAATTACACATTAGATGTTTAAATGTAAGAAAGATTAACCGATTTATATCGGAATACGATTAAATATTTATAAAAACTTCGTTAATTACATGTTAATTTTAAATAAAATGTAATATAATCAAATGTAAATAAAAAACTATTGTCTCACATTATAAATTTTAATTTGTTTTTTTTTATTTTAGTTTGGTTTTTTTTTAGTTTGTAATTAAATATAATTAAATACATTAATAAAAAATTTTTGAAAGTAAATTACATATAAATACATTGAATAAATTTTTGAAAGTAAATTACATTAAATACATTGATTAAATTTTTGAAAGTAAATAATTGAATACATTGATTAAATATATCAGAATACGTTGTTTAAATTTTTGATAATTAAATACATAGTATTTATAAAAAAAAGATTAATCGATTCTTATCAAAAATAAATATGTATATGTTTATTAACATGTTAATTAAATACATTATTTATATTATATATATTTTTTATATTAAATATCTTTTTGTATACTATACTACGTTAATTACATGTTAATTTTAAGTAAAATGTAATGTAATCAAATGTAAATAAAATAAAATCATTTATTTTTATACTTTTAATCCGTGTAAGATTTCATTTTATGACATTTTATGACAATTGAAGTTCCATTCCGGCTTTAACTTTACTCTGTGCTGTGACAACTACATTTTCATTTGTAAATCTGAAAAGAAAACTTTATTTTAATAAATATGGCTTATGAATATTTAATGGAGTACTATTACAGAATAGATATACTTAACTTATCTAATAGAATTCCTCGTTTATTTTTGTCACTAGTCAATGGTTGGTCTTTTAAGGAATTTGCTCAACTTAATTCACATTAAATCAAATTGTTAAACCTTGAGATATTTAATGTTGGTGTTTGCCAAATTCACAGCTTTTCTTATTTGCACAATAACCTGAAATATTTGCAAAAAGAATGCTTGACTAGAAGCTTTACTAACAAGAACAGCCACTGATATTAATTGAAGTTCCATTCCAACTTTATCTTTACTCTGTGCTGTGACAACTACATTTTCATTTATAAATCTGAAAAGTAAACTATGAATATTTAATAAAGTACTATTACAGAATAGATATACTTAACTTATCTAATAGAATTCCTCGTTTATTTTTGTCACTAGTTAATGGTTGGTCTTCCAAAGAATTTCCTTGACTTAATTTACAATAAATCAAATCGTTAATATGTTCACACATCATGTTTATCAATTATTGGATCTTCTTTATAAATCTGAAAAGTAAACTATGAATATTTAATAGAGTACTATTACAGAATAGAAATAGATATACTTAACTTATCTAATAGAATTCCTCGTTTATTTTTGTCACTAGTTAATGGTTGGTCTTCCAAAGAATTTCCTCGACTTAATTTACAATAAATCAAATCGTTAATAAGTATGTTCACACATCATGTTTATCAATTATCGCATCTTCCAGGAATAACTTTAATCCATCTCCTGAATTATTAGTAAATACCTCGTTTTAATACTTGATTGCCATTACTCAAACTTTTGATCTTAATACCGATCGTATGACAACTTACGTTTACTTTATTAGTTTTTTATTTATTACGAGATCATCACTCATCACTCATTACCACTAAACTGACACATCAATAAAGACAGTCGATAAATGAAGCAGAGTCGATAAATCAATCCACACCATCTAGCGGCGCAAAAACGAAAAGGACATTTTCGTCGTCGACGACGTTAAAGATAGAATAAGATTTTACTCTTGCAAGCAAATTTTACATCGCGATATCTTTGTTTGTAGAAAACGTAGCGAAAAAATAAAAATATTTTTATTATATAAATCGACCCTAATCTACACAATGAACCTATGTAGAAAGCGATTGGTTCAGCCATTGTCGAGATCCAAATATGTACGAATTTCTTAAAATGGGTTTCGCGTAAATATAGGCAGGTAGTACGCTGCGCCTATACTTGGCGCGAGGCACTACCGTGCCTCTTGATACACGAATAAGAAATAAAATAAAATAACAGTCTAACAAATTAAATATAGAATAGCGATAAATAAAATTATTTTTACTTTTGTACAATTTACTAATTGTATAAAGTATAGGCATATAAATAATATCACATTATATCTACTGTTACGTCCTCGGACTCCACATCTTCTTTTTTCCGACACGCGTTCAATAAATTAGATAAAAAAAGTAAACCGTAACTATTTGGTGACGAGAGAGAACTTCCAGGCTTCCAGAAGAAATAATTTACACTTCGAAATCCTTATCGCCGGATGCTTAAATTAAACTTAGAACAATCACGGCATAGATACCGACGGAAAATTAAACAGAAAACTTTTCAAAGAATATCAGAAGGAACCTAAAACGATTTAGAATCAATATCAAATATCTGGCGATAAGTGAAGCACTTGAGATCGCAACTACGAAGTATAAACAAACGAAGAAAGCGAAAGCCCTGCGGTCATAAGAATATGACACGCGACCGGATCCCATAAACAAACGCGACCCGGTGATAACGAAAAGGAGTCCTTAAGAATTTTTTCCCAACTATTAATGACAATATTCTGGAAGGTTTGAAGGGGAAGCCATGCGGGCAGAGTTTAGTACAACCGAATTTTTCTCTCGGGCCAATAGATATCGGGAACTCCTCACCACTAATTAAAAATCTAAGGATGAAAACTAGAGCTTAGGAAAATCAGAGAAGGGATGAGATCCGAATAACTAATAATTAAGAAAAAGAAAAGTGGAGGGACACGGCCGGCAAATCAGAGCACTGACTTTTTCAAAAATGAAAATCCGGCGCTAACTCACCCCTTTTCCAAGGTTATAAAACCGCGTGTTTTAGCGGGACTCGCTCTCATTCAGTCTCCGAAATTTATTTACGAACTACCGCCTTTTTGTGTGTGACTTGTAACTCTGCTGTCTCAACTCGATATCAATAAAGAAGTTGTGAGGGACTCGTCCGAGAGCAACCGAAGACGACAAAAAGTAAGTCTCATTATTTCATTTAACCTTATTACCTCCTCTCCTTTTAAATGGTTCCACTAAAATTCTAAAATTTATATTCCTGAAAAATGAATGATGTGGGTATTGCCAGGGTGCCATTTGCGTTTTCCGAAGTAGGCATCTTTCTAGAATTTTTTGAATTCTCCGCTGACTCGATTCAGTTAATGGGTTTCCTCCTGTCAGAGGTTACGATATGCTGCCAGTAAATGGTGACTATCAAAACCTTAGCTTGAGTGATAGTCTATCCGGTCAGAGGTACCGGAAGAATTTTTGAGGCGATCTATAAACAGATCCGGAAGGAAGAATGTGGCGTGTTGCCCTGACATTTTTCCCACTATAATCATTTCATTAAAATCAAATTCAAATTAATACCTTTTAGTGGAATCAAGAAACCTTCGGTCCATTAAAAAAAGCCGCGCCCGAAGGAATCGCAAGATACGGGAGTTGCGAGAATTGATCCAAACCTTCTTTGTCCAATTCTTATTCGCGGCAGCGCCAAGGGAGGTCGCACCGGAACCTCCGAAAACTAGATCAGAGCGGTCATGGTCTCCTCCGCCCACCGTACCTCCCAACTCGCCGATTAACGGTGAAGACCTTGAGTCAGGGGAGAATACTCCGCCGCGAACACCATCACCGTCGCGTTCGAGGTTAACTTCATCGTCCGAACCTGAGCCGGAGCTGTTCCGCCCTACTTCTCCATCCTACACTTCAGATGTTTCCCTAAATTCCTCCGGACCTTTTCCTGGAGTTGCTTCTAGAGCATGCTCCTCTCCCATCCGGTCACCGACTCCTTATCTTGGGGAACCCGAGGAGGTCGACTCCCTTGCCGAGGATGAAACCATCTCATGGCATGAGCTGGAGAGCCCGGAACATTCCCCTTCCCCCGCCCCGAGCGTAGAATTCCTGGAGGAGCAAGAGGAACCGAGAGAAGTCGTAGACCCTCTTCTCGAACTCCTCCGGAGGACCTGCACTCCGTGGACGGATCCCGTCCCGGAAAGAGCCTATACAATAGGCCCAGATTCATTTGATCCCGAGGAGATCAGGAGAGAAGCCAAAAGGGCGACTCCTGATCATAATATTCTCATTTATTATCCCGGGGTGGAACACCCCTTCTTGGCTCCGATCAGGTTGATCGACAGAGTATTTCCAAGGTTGACAGCCCGGATTACAGAAATAATAGTGTAACGATGCCCCCGGAAGGAGCATCGTTCCCAGTGAAGAACGGACGAGACGACCATCCTCTCGGCCAGGCAAGGGAGCGCGGGGGGCTCCCGAAGAAACCGATCATCGAATATATATGTAATTATAACGAGTACCGCGGAACGCGCCAAGTCCCGCGGAACGAGCGTATCCGAGCGGCCCCGAACTCATCCGAACGAGCGCGACGCGCACGGTACCGCGGAATACCGCGGCCGGCGCCACGAACAAGGATACCCCCGGATATAGCCTTGTGCGATATAAAAAGCCGAACTCGGGGAAGTCGCGCACCGTTCTCGTGCCGTTCGCTTCGCAGCGAACATCCGAACCGAACCGACTCCTGGAGCGAGCAAACCAACGGGGTGGAGCGAACTCCGTCTCGGTCAGGGACTCCTGACGCTTGCACCGCAGAGGAATCTTCCTGCCGAACGCAACTTAGACTGATACGACCGGCTCGTGGGGTGAAGCGCACTTCGCCTCCTTCGAGCGATCTCGATCCCGGATCGACAGTCATCTTGCCTAGGCGAAAATATCCATTCGCACCGTTGCACAAAACCGGGGTGGAGAGATCTCCGCCTCGGCCGAGTACTCTCGGCTACTGCAACACCGAAAAGGTGCTCCATCCTCCCCGCTGTCCGAATACCGCGTTCGCGCCGCGATCTAAGCGTTAAGTCGATCACCGCGTCTCGCGCCGCGTGCATAGATCAGGCCCCGCCCAGGCCCGCGACTCGGGGACATACTCGCGCCGCTAACCCCGCGCTCCGATTAAGGCGTTATCTAGGCGGCTGCCGAAAACCTGTAACGGCCCGCCCGTCGTAGATCCGCGTATCGATTACCACCGTACCGATCAAGCGCATACACGCGCCAATTACCGCGTCATCGTGAATCTATTGTTAAATTCGTGTTCGTCCGGCGACGTCTCAAGCACGCGTTCGTCATAATTGGCTTAATGTATTCTACTATATTAATTGAATAAAGTCTCAATTAATTGTTACATAAAAACCACGTCTCGTGCATTCTCGGACCTATCAATTCACTCGCGAATCCTGTCCGCCCGGCGAGCACGTCCGGGCACTCTCGCTTGCAAGATATTCGCGGCCAGGAATTACGGTCGTTTCAATAGAAATCGATTTAGAATAATGTACACACTCTTAAATTATATTTGTTAGGTTTAATCTCTGTCTCACTTAAAATAATTAATACATTACCTTTTCTTTTTCTCTTTTTAATTTTTAAAATGTTTAAATTATATTTTTTGTTAAGCCCTCTTCCTCTTTCTTTTTATATAATTATTTCACTAAATTCATATAATCTGTTTTTATATTCTAAACTTGTATTTAATTAATATTAGAATTGTCGAACTACCTTATTGAGAACTCAGAAATAGTTATTTCAACTTAAACAAAGTATCCTTTGTTGCGAAAAACCACCTCAAGTTCTATCCCAGGGAATAAGAATTAAATTTCTTTCCCTAAAAAGAACAAATACTACGCGCTAGTTTCTCCACGCAACCGACTCGAACCCATTCCTAGTGCGTTTACGCGTGGCCTCTCCAAATACGCGCCACGCATGGATCGGCTATTACGTCACTCTCCAAGTCCTTTCCTCCTCCTTACCAGTTCTCGTGCCTTTTCCTAAGCATCCGAGAAGCGGTTAACGAACTCACAAAATTTCCATCCCTTGACGTAACACTACAATTTATAAAGGTCATATGGGCGTATTTTTGGACAGAGAACGTCTCGCGCACGTTAGAAAGAAAGCGCCTATATGTATTTTCCTGATTTACATTCTTGATATTTTGTTATATAGTCATTAATTGTGCACAAATAATTATGACTTTTTAAATTCAATTATATAATTTATTTTTTTGACATCTTTTATTTTACTACAGATTTTTGTATATAAGTTGCAACAAATTAAATAAAATATTTATTATTATATATAAAACACAAAAACTGAAAAATCCTCATAACGTGCGTTGCATATATATTTTGAAGGTGGTTCTCATAATGTACGAAAATTCTTGAAGATATTACGAGGTCTGATCCACATAATGTACGGTACTTATTGAAATATTATGAGGACTGTCCTCATAATATCGTTTGGTCTACATAATATATAGTGGTTTAATAAAATTGTCCTCATAATACACCTCTCACATATATATTGTGACGTGGCGGCCTTCGCTGCTTCGTCGCAGCTTCTCGCGGCCGTCACAAAGGCGCAGCGGCGCTGGACGAATCACGATAGCGAGAAGAGCAAAAAAGGGTCGCGGAAATCTCCGGAGGATGTAGCGTTATTTTCTCGAGGCAGTAATTAACAATCGCATTGGTGGATTTTGTTGCTACCGTATGTTGTCGAAATTACCGACTGTCCTTGCTGCGGGAGGAGCGAGAGGAGCGGACCATATGCGGAGGCGCGAACTGTCGAAAGAAAGGGTGACCGGATACGGGATGAAAGGCCACCCATCCCGAGAGCCTTGTAGGAGACTTGTCGCCTACACATTTTGGCGCCAAAAACAACCTGCGGAAGAATTGTTGCGACAACGGACTATCCGAAACCCGCGCTAACCGGCTAGTACCGATAGGGCTCTGTGAGGGCAGCGGCTTCCGGGGGAAATCGGCAACGTAGCGCGGAAAAATCCGCGAGACGCGAGAGTGGGGATACGCCGGGCCTCGTGCCGAAAATTCGCGCGGTCCTCGCTCTCTTTCGTGTAGACCGGCGATATAGACGGACGATAAGCGATAGCTAGCGAGTGATAACGAAAGCGAGCGGAAACAATAGTAGCGAGCAAAAGCGAGAGAAAGTGCGAGAGAGCAAGGGCGACTCAAGGGCCAGGACATGTTTATTCGGTAAGATCTTCCACCCGCATTGCGGAATTATTATTTTGTACAGCCCTCCGCTTGCTGGAGAGACCGACACGGATTTAGACGATACCCGGCAACGCAGAACGGGCACGCAGGCCCGTTAGATTATTTGGTGGATCCTTGTTGCGAGGCAAAAACGTAACGTTAGAGAGTGGCAGCCGACGGGCGTCTAAAGGTCGGTGGTTGGACCCCGCGGGAAACACCGGGACGGTTTATTTGCGCTGGTTAATTTGATTATTTATGAAGCTTTCGTACGTCGTGTCCGCACGGAGAGCTTTCGGCGGCGGCCGAGGTCAGGAAAGAAATCTCGCGATCTCGGTTACGACAGGTGATCTATCGCGTCGATTCTTTTATGCCGCGGTGTCCCGCGAAAACACGGCGCGAGCACAGGAGACGCGTAGGCGGCACCACCACGGTCAGGGCCGGCTCAATAATTTCGGAAAGGTGAGATCTGAGTAAACGGATGGTTGGATATTTTGTACTGTTAGTGTGCCGCCACGATCGAGGTAATTCTACGGCGTTCGATCGCGCTTATTTTTCTCTTTTGTTATTTTATGGAATTCTTTTTTTTTATTATTTTTTTTATTGTAATAAACGGCTTATTTGTTCCCTCTATTTTTGGGGTGTCGCGTAACATTTATTTCGTGTCGTTGTTTCCGTCCGTCCCAGGATTCCGCCCGCTATACCCCGCCTTTCTCCGTTCGGATGAGCTAGCCCTCGCGCGCGACGGCAGTTTGAGTTCCCTAATTATTCGTCGGGGAGACGGTAGTTAATTCGCGAGAAAAATCGGCACGGCTGAGCCCGTACCTGGCGCCCAAAAATATCGGATTCGAGAGATACGCCGTTCCGCGCCGGGATACGGCTGAGGAGCCGCGACCCCTCCTACCTCCCTTCCCCTCGTGTCACGACAGTGCACGGATTTTCCGTCCGTGCACAGCCGTCGCTTTTTGCTCGCGACTCTCCTCTTTGAGGAAGAGAGAAAATAACGTGACAGTACACATTATTAAAAGTTTAAAAGGCATATTTGCTTCTTTATGTACACATTGTTAAAATTGTTAGTACAATTATTTAATTAATTGTTAGTGCAATTGTTTAATTGTTTGTCGTTTAAATGTGTCGGTGCAATTCTCATTTGGAATAAAGAATTTCTAATTAAATATTACAAAACTTAGTTATTTATACCTTATATACGTTATTTACATTGAAAACAAAATGTTAAAACTAAAACAAAAAAAAAATTAATATATACAGTATAATTTGCATATTTAAAACAAATAATCTAAATTTTTAATGTACGCGTCATAACGTAAAAAAATTACGTTTGACAATAGAGACATACATTTTTTTTTCTTTTACAAAGTAATATATATACAATAAATTATTAAAACGGTCATATATAAAATAAACGCTTTATCTACCAAATCGTTCTGCTATTAAACGATCTTGAATGCGTCGTGCGATAGCAAGAGGTCCACGAACATTGCCATAATCATCATTATAATTTTCATGTACTATACGTTCATTATGAATGTCAACAAACAGGTCATCATAAATATCATTAAATCCTTGAGCATTCCGCATATTATAGAGAACTGAGCAAGCGTTGACGATTTTTTTAGCAAAGCCAGGATTATATTGCAAAACTCTATGTATAGAAAGACATCTCCAAGTTGATTTCATTACGCCAAAAAAACCTTCAATACAGTTTCTCGCGCTACACAGCTCTTCATTGTAATGGAATCGTGGAGATCATTCCGGTTCTCGAGGCAAAGGAGTTAAAAGCCATGGTTCTAAAGGATAACCTGAATCACCTGTATAAATGATTGATTATATATCAGACATATTATAATTTATAAATCAATTATTTTCAGTTTAATTTCTACTAAAAAAATTTTAATAAAAGATTTTTAATTATTATTGGAAATAATAATATAAAATAAAAATACAATTACCAATAAAAAATGTTTGTCGTTCATCACAATTATATGCCCGTTCCATGACTCGTCGTGCGGCAGAAGCACTCCATATATACGCATCGTGTCGTGCTCCAAGATACCTTGCATTGACATTTAATATTTTTAAATTTGGATCACATATCTAAACAATTATTATTATAAATGTAATTAGTTATTAAAATATAAAATAAATTAAATAAATCAATAATATGGCTGTATTTAGCAGAAGAAACACCTTTGCAACTATCAAGAGGCACGGTAGTGCCTCGCGCTAAGTATAGGCGCAACGCACTACCGTGCCTTTTATACGCGAATCAAGGTTTTGAGAAATCCATACATGTTCGGATCTCAATAACTGCTGAACCAATCGCTTTTTAAATAGGTCCATCCTGTAGATTAAGGTCGATTTATATAATAAGTGTTTTTATTTTTTTGTTTAATTAACTACAAACTGAGATATCGTGATTTAAATTTTTTTTATAAGAATAAAATAATTAAGAAACGTCGTCTTACTTTCCGGCACAAATTTTGTCCTTTTCATTTTTGCGCCGTTAGATGGTGCGAATGATCAAAAAATCAGTTTATTGACGTGTCATTGACGTGTGAGGTTAGTGATCCGTTAACGTAAGTATGATCATAGCCGCGAATAAACCGCAGCAATGTTCGATTCGTTAATTATATGGTCTACTTAGACACATACTATTACGTTCCAATTTTCATACATAGTGCCGTATGCAATTTTTCTTTCAAGTTTCTTTTAGTTGTATTCGATGTTATGTATCTGACGGTAGTCAGATACATAACATCGAATACAACTAAAAGAAACTTGAAAGAAAAATTGCATACGGCACTATGTATGAAAATTGGAACGTAATAGTATGTGTCTAAGTAGACCATATAATTAACGCGATGTGGCAGTCCTATTTGCACGTTACTCGATGTCTCGTTAGTTTCTTCGGATTGCGCATAGATAAATCTTATCAGTAACGTCGAGAATAAGTAAAGGATGCTGTGACCTAATAGAAAACCTTATTCTCAAGAAAGTGTTTCATAATTTACAATTGCCGCCGAATAAAACGTTATTATTATTGTATTATGTGTTATCGTTAAATCCGATTATATTAATAAAATCACCCATACAAGCATAGCCCAGCTTTCGCCCATATTGCGCGCGTGAATTATGTATCTTAGACTCCTCGTACGATTTCGGGGAAAGACAATGCTCTTGCATTTTTAAAAAAAGTACTTTAATCTATCGTTAAAATAAATATTTAAATATGGTCAAATTTTAAATTTAACTTTGGAATTTATCGTGCTTTGTTAAAATTTTATTTACGCACCTTAGGTAACGAGTATATCGCACAGAACGTTTTCGATATAGTCACTATCGCGAAAAAAAATAACGGCGTGAGGTCGATTATTTCGAAGGAATCGTGCGTGACTTTAGTTATACTGAGCGTCTGCATTTTTCCGTTGATTACATGTCACATAACAAATTATTTTAATCGAACTGCGCGATTGCAAATCGTATATTAATAAATCGTATACATATATATAATTATAATATTAAATGCGAGTGGAATTTCGTACGCGCATCGCAGACGTTTTTACGGAGTGACACGAGAAGAAACATTCAATTGCGAAAAAAAAAAACTTGGCGCTGCAAAACCAAATCTTTAAAATAGAAAAAAAAAGGAAAAAAGAAATAGTAATATTAAATAAAAAAAAAAAATAATTAAAAAAAAATTATTGTAATAAAAGAAATATTGAAATTGGCCAATGCAACATTTTTCCGTCCTTAAAATAATCAAAAAAAAAAATGGAAAGGAAGTGAAAAAAAAAGATAAAGAAGGGGATAACTTGAAAAATATGTATATTGTAAATGGACAATACAACATTGGGAAAAACAAAATCATAATTTGAGACTTTTATTATTTATTTTTTTTTTTTAAGATTTGGTTTCGCAGCGCCAAGTTTTTTTTTTTACATTACCATGTTATATACCATGTTATATCATATCGGGGCGAACCTAGGTCTACGTTTGTACGGTTTTACATGGATTTATAATGTTAACGTTTTATTATCAGGGCGAACCTAGGTTTACGTTTGTACGGTTTTATATGGGTTTGTAATGTTAATGTTTTATTATCAGGGCGAACCTAGGTCTACATTTGTACGGTTTCACATGGGTTTGTATTGTTTAAATATTTTTTTAGCTTCTTCAGGTTCTTGGTGCAATTATTTGATTTCATTAGTTTTATAAAGTATATTTGATATTAAACTACACATTTAATGTTCTATTTTTGGAGAATCGTTCTTGGGAGGGTTTACTGTCGGTGGGTTTTCTTTTTCTTTAAATTATTTTCAAATTTTTTTTCAAGTTTTTAAAAAATATTTAATATTTAAGTACACATTTTTTGTTTTTCTTAGGGGGATTATAATTTTGGTGTATTTGTAGGATACCTTAATTTGATTAATTTTTGCCTTTAGTTCTTGTCTTAAATGTATAAAAGAATCATATAAAAGAATTGTACAACAAGTGCAAAGTTACTTTTTTTGCTGAATGCAGTAAACAGTTTAAATATTTACCATTTGCACATTTAGAGAATGATATCCATGATGATTGATGTAGGCTTTTTCATGCTCGTTAGGAGCAATAATTGCTACATGAGTGCATTCAATCGCTCCAATAACTTCTTCAAATGGTTGACGTGCATTTTGAAACTGCATTCTTGCTAATTGCCTACTTTCTGAAGATATAGGAAACTGTACCCATTGTCGAAATATTAAATCATTAATTGCATCTGTCACTTTGTGTAAACATCTGCTGACTGATGTTTGGTTCATAGATATACCCCACTGTTCACCTACAGGGCGTTGAAAGCAGCCAGTTGCGTAAAATCTTATTGCTGCTAATACTTATGACATATAAAACATAAATAAAGATTGTGAATAAACCCAAAAATAAGAAATATAATAAATGTAATAATCAAAAATATATATTTATTAATTTGTATTACTTGTTTCTCAACAGATAGCCCAGTAATTCTATTTGGCTGTAATCGAAGTTCTAATGCATCGACAAAATTGTCAAATAAATCCGGTGATAAGCAATACAGCTTCTTAAATTCGGTAGGCGTCAAATCGAATGGATTTTCTGTTGCTCGTAGTAATTGCCGTTCTGCTCTTTGTTCTAAACGTCGAATACGATTTTCCATATCCATTGCAAAATAGCCAAAAGCCATCCTAATATAAAAAATAAAATTTTTATTAGCTTAACTCTCGGCTGCACGACGATTCTTTCGATTATCTATTAGGTTGAAGATAGCGTTAGGAAATAATTACGTTTTGCCTTCCGGAATGTGGTTTCAACCGTACGATAATCTTCCAGTCGTGTGCAGGCTGGACGTCCTCGTCTAGTTGTCGACTTGGAGTCGCGAATATCGTTACCGTCTGCTTTAAGTATATTTACAATACATTATACACAATACTAACTTTTAAAATTTAATTTTAAAAGCTTAGCGAAACCTCCGGTATCGATCGCAAACGTATCGATAAGGCTTCAATAAATTTCATATTTTAACGATTCGCATTACGAAAATTATCAATAAATGACAAAGAATCACTTTTTGCGATAATAATCGATATCGATATTTAACGATACTAAACATATCGATATCAAGTTACAGAATTCCGCTACTGGTGAAAATAGAAAACTCGAAATAAACCTGTATGCATTTCCTTTAAGCCCCGCACAATGCTACGTTGCCAAATTTCAAGATTTTTTTTTTGTTTTTTGGCTACATCTCGGCCCCTGATGAAAAAAGAAAGCTTGGGATGAGCTAGTATGCATCTTTTTTGAATTCCGCACAATGCTACGTTGCTAAATTTCCAAAATTTTTTTTTGTTTTTTGGCTACATCTCGCCCTCTGGTGAAAATAGAAAGCCTAAGATAGGGACGTATGCATTTTTTTCCTCGCACATTGCTACGTTGCCAGATTTCCAAAAATTTTTTTTTGTTTTTTGGCCACATTTCGGCTTTTGGTTGAAGTAGAAAGCTCGGAATAGGCTCTTATGCATCTCCGTTAAGCCCCGCACAATGCTACGTTGATAAATTTTCTAAATGTTTTTTTTTGTTTTTTGGCCATATGTCGGCTCTTGGTGAAAACAGAAAACTCGTGATAAGCCCGTATGCATCTCCTTTAAGTTTCGCACAAAACTATATTGCCAAATTAAAAAAATATTTTTTTTTGTTTTTTGGCCATATCTCGGCTACTGGTGAAAATAGAAAGCTCGATAAAGGCCCGTATGCATTTTTTTTAAATGCCGCACAATGCTACGTTCTTAGACTTCAAAAATATTTTTTATCGTTATTCGGCCATATTTCGGTTACTGGTAAAAATAAAAAGCTCGAAATAAACATGTATGCATCTTTTTTAAGTACCGCACAATGCTATGTTGCCAAATTAAAAAAATTTTTTTTTTCGTTCTTTGGCCTTATTTCGGCTACTGGTGAAAGTTGAAGACTCGAACACAACACCAACGCGCGACTTTGACCTTCTAATAATTCGATGCTTTTCGAAACCGCGACCTATCCGTCTTACTTTATTTTATTTGCTTTTATTCGTCTTCACTTACTTTATTCGTCTTTATCTTTCACCACTTCATTACTTTGTTCGTCCTTTTTTATCGTTAATTACTTTATTACTTTGTTCGTCTTTTTTTATCGTTAAATACTTTATTACTTTGTTCGTTTTTTATCTCTTGCACTCACTTACTCACGCAAGCCTTTGTCGATCCCGGACACGAGCCCCCAAAATTTGTAGGATGGTTGGAACAATTAAATAAAACGAGGTCAACACGAAGACGCGATTTAAATTATTTAGAAAATTATAAAAGAAATGAGTACACGAAGAATGTGTTGTCCGTTTTTCTGCTTCGTATCGCGTACGCGTTTTTCAAATCGTCTTCTATCGCCGGTATTGTGTATAAGACTCGACTCGTCTCGCGAAAACAGGTGTATTTATATCGTCGCTCGCGCTGGCAGGTAACCGCCGTTTATACAAAATAAAACGTTTGGTATTCACCGTTATACATATACGGAATTATGATCGGTGAATTTTGCCTCTTACACTTTAAAAATTTTTTTTTTGTTTTTGTCAATATTTTCGCCTCTGGTGAAAGTAGAACGCTGAAAATGATCACGTGGGCATCTGCTAATGTCTCCGCACGGTGCTACGTTGTTAAAACTTTAAAAATCTATTTTTTGTTTTTTGTTAATATTTTTGTTCTTGGTGGAAGTAGAACGCTGAAAATAATCACGTAGGCATGTGCTGACGTCACCGCACGATGCTACGTTGCCAAACTTTAAAAATATTTTTTTCGTTTTTTGTCAATATCTTTGCTTTTAGTAAAGGTAGAACGCTGAAAACGGTCACGTGGGCATCTGCTGACGTAACCGCACGATGCTACGTTGTTAAAACTTCAAAAATTTCTTCTTCGTTTTTTGTCAATATTTTTAATTCTGGTAATAGTAGAACGCTGAACATAGTCACGTGAACATCTGCTGACGTCACCGCACGATGCTACGTTATTAAAACTTTAAAAATTATTTTTCGTTTTTCGTTAATATTTTTGCTCTTGGTGGAGATAGAACGCTAAAAATGATCACGTGGACATCTGCTGACGTCACCGCACGGTGCTACGTTGTTAAAACTTCAAAAATTATTTCTTTGTTTTTTGTCAATATCTTTGTTCCTGGTAGGGATAAAACGCTAAAAATGGTCACGTGGACATCTGCTGACGTCACCGCACGGTGCAACGTTGTTAAAACTTCAAAAATTTCTAATTTGATTGTTGTCAATATCTCCGTTTTTGGTGAGGGTAAAACGCTGAAAATAGTCACGTGGGCATGTGCTGACGTCACCGCACGATGCTACGTTGTTAATAATTCAAAAATTATTTTTTCGTTTTTTGTCAATATTTTTGACCGTGGTTTAAGTAGAACGCTGAAAATGATCACGTGAGCATGTGCTGACGTCACCGCACGATGCTACGTTGTTAATAATTCAAAAATTATTTTTTCGTTTTTTGTCAATATTTTTGATTCTGGTACAAGTAAAACGCTGAACATAGTCACGTGAACATCTGCTGACGTCACCGCACGATGCAACGTTGTTAATAATTCAAAAATTATTTCGTCGTTTATTGTCAATATTTTTGATCCTGGTAGAAGTAGAACGCTGAACATAGTCACGTGAACATCTGCTGACGTCACCGCACGATGCTACGTTATTAAAACTTCAAAAATTTCTATTTCGATTGTTGTCAATATCTCCGTTTTTGGTGAGGGTAAAACGCTGAAAATAGTCACGTGGGCATGTGCTGACGTCACCGCACGATGCTACGTTGTTAATAATTTAAAAATTATTTTTTCGTTTTTTGTCAATATTTTTGATCGTGGTGGAAGGAGAACGCTAAAAATAATCACGTGGACATCTGCTGACGTCACCGCACGATGCTACGTTGTTAATAATTCAAAAATTATTTCGTCGTTTATTGTCAATATTTTTGATCCTGGTAGAAGTAGAACGCTGAACATAGTCACGTGAACATCTGCTGACGTCACCGCACGATGCTACATTATTAAAACTTCAAAAATTTTTATTTTGTTTGTTATCAATATCTCCGTTTTTGGTGAGGGTAAAACGCTGAAAATAGTCACGTGGGCATCTGCTGACGTAACCGCACGATGCTACGTTGTTAATAATTCAAAAATTTTTTTTTCGTTTTTTGTCAATATTTTTCATTCTGGTACAAGTAAAACGCTGAACATAGTCACGTGAACATCTGCTGACGTAACCGCACAATGCTACGTTATTAAAACTTTAAAAATTATTTTTCGTTTTTCGTTAATATTTTTGCTCTTGGTGGAAATAGAACGCTAAAAATGGTCACGTGGGCATCTGCTGACGTCACCGCACGATGCTACGTTATTAAAACTTCAAAAATTTCTATTTCGATTGTTGTCAATATCTCCGTTTTTGGTGAGGGTAGAACGCTGAACATAGTCACGTGAACATCTGCTGACGTCACCGCACGATGCTACGTTATTAAAACTTCAAAAATTTCTATTTTTGTTGTTGTCAAAATTTTTGTTTTTGGTGAAGGTAAAACGCTGAAAATAGTCACGTGGGCATGTGCTGACGTCACCGCACGATGCTACGTTGTTAATAATTCAAAAATTACTTTTTCGTTCTTTGTCAATATTTTTGATCGTGTTGGAAGGAGAACGCTAAAAATGGTCACGTGGGCATCTGCTGACGTCACCTTACGGTGCTACGTTGTTAAAACTTCAAAAATTATTTTTCTGTTTTTTGTTAATATCTTTGTTTTTAGTAAGGGTAGAACGCTAAAAATGATCACGTGGGCATCTGCTGACGTCACCGCACGGTGCTACGTTGTTAAAACATCAATACTTTTTTTTTTGTTTTTGTTAATATTTTTGTTCCTGGTAGGGGTAAAACGCTGAAAACGGTCACGTGGGCATCTGCTGACGTCACCGCACAACGTCACGTGGTCAGATTTTCAAAAATTTTTTCTTTGTTTTTCGTCAATATCTCCGCCTTTGGAGGGGGTAGGACGATGAAAATGGTCACGTGGGCATCTGCTGACGTCACCGCACGACGTCACGTGGTCAAACTCAAAAAATTTTTTCGTTTTTCGTCAACATCTTCGTTCCGGAGAGAAAGGTGGACGCTGAAAGCACGGGCATCTGCTGACGTCGCGACGTCACGTGGTCAGATGAAAAAAAATTTTTTTTTTGTTTTTCGTCAATATCTTCGCTCCTGGAAAAAGTAAAACGCCGAAAACGGTCACGTGGACATCTGCTGACGTCATCGCACGACGTCACGTGGTCAGATTTTCAAAAATATTTTTTTCATTTTTCGTCAATATCTCCGCTCCTGGAAGAAGTAAAACGCCGAAAATTGTCACGTGGGCATCTGCTGACGTCACCGCACAACGTCACGTGGTCAGATTTTCAAAAATTTTTTTTTTTGTTTTTCGTCAATATCTCCGCTCTTGGAGGAAATAAAACGCCGAAAATAATCACGTGGGCATCTGCTGACGTCACCGCACGACGTCACGTGGTCAGATTTTCAAAAATTTTTTTTTCTGTTTTTCGTCAATATCTCCGCTCTTGGAGGAAATAAAACGCCGAAAATGGTCACGTGGGCATCTGCTGACGTCACCGCACAACGTCACGTGGTTAGATTTTCAAAAATTTTTTTTTTGTTTTTTGTTAATATCTCCGCTCCTGGAGGAAGTAAAACGCCGAAAATGGTCACGTGGGCATCTGCTGACGTCACCGCACAACGTCACGTGGTCAGAATTTCAAAAATTTACTTTTCGTTTTTTGTCAATATCTTTGTTCTTGGAAGAGATAGGACGCTGAAAATAATTACGTGAACATCTGCTGACGTCACCGCACGACGTCACGTTGTCAAATTTTCAAAAATTTTTTTTTCGTTTTTTATTAATATTTCCGTTTCCGGAAAGGGTAGGACGTTAAAATAGTCAGGTGGGCATCTGCTGACGCCACCGCACGACGTCACGTGATCAGATTTTCAAAAATTTTTTTTTCCGTTTTTCGTTAATATCTTCACTTCTGGAGGAGATAGAACGCTGAAAATAATCACGTGGGCATCTTTTGACGTCACCGCACGACGTCACGTGGTCAGATTTTCAAAAATTTTCTGTTTGCTTTTCGTCAATATCTTTGTTCCCGGAAAGGGTAAAACGTTAAAAATAGTCACGTGGGAATCTGCTGACGTCACCGCACGACGTAACGTGGTCAAATTTTCAAAAATTTTATTTTCGTTTTTTGTCAATATCTCCGTTTTTGGGAATGGTAGGACACTGAAAATGGTCACGTGGGCATCTGCTGACGTCACCGCACGACGTCACGTGGTCAGATTTTCAAAAATTTTCTGTTTGCTTTTCGTCAATATCTTTGTTCCCGGAAAGGGTAAAACGTTAAAAATAGTCAGGTGGGCATCTGCTGACGTCACCGCACGACGTCACGTGGTCAGATTTTCAAAAATTTTTTTTTCGTTTTTTGTCAATATCTCCGTTCTTGGAAGAGGTAGGACACTGAAAATAAGCACGTGGGCATCTGCTGACGTCACCGCACGACGTCACGTGGTCAAACTTTCAAAAATTTTCTTTTCGTTTTTTGTCAATATCTCCGTTTCCGGAAAGGGTAGGACGTTAAAATAGTCAGGTGGGCATCTGCTGACGTCACCGCACGACGTCACGTGGTCAGATTTTCAAAAATTTTTTTTTTTTTTTTGTCAATATCTTCGCCCATCTAGTAAGTAAGACGCCGAAAATGGTCACGTGAACATTGCTGACGTCACCGAACAACGTCACGTGGTTAGATTTTCAAAAATTTTTTTTTTGTTTTTCGTCAATATCTCCGTTTCTGGAGGGGGTAGAACGCTGAAAATGGTCACGTAAGCATCTTTTGACGTCACCGCACAACGTCACGTGGTCCAATTTTCAAAAATTTTTTTTTTTTTTTCGTCAATATCTTCGCTTCTGGAAAAGGTAGGACGTTGAATATGGTCACGTGTGCATCTGCTGACGTCACCGCATGACGTTACGTGGTCAGATTTAAAGTTTTTTTTTGTCAATATCTTCGTCCCTGGAGTAAGTAGAACGCCGAAAATGGTCACGTGAACATTGCTGACGTCACCGCACAACGTCACGTGGTCAGATTTTCAAAAATTTTTTTCCGTTTTTTGTCAATATCTTTGTTCCCGGAAAAAGTAAGACGTTAAAAATAATCACGTTGGCATCTGCTGACGTCACCGCACGACGTCACGTGATCAAATTTTTTAAAATTTTTTTTCGTTTTTCGTCAATATCTCCGCTCCTAAAAAGAGTAAAACGTTGAAAATGGTCGCGTGTGCATCTGCTGACGTCACCGCACGGTGCTACGTTGTTAAAACATCATAATTTCTTTCTTGTTTCTGTTAATATCTTTGTTCCTGGTAGGGGTAAAACGCTAAAAATGGTCACGTGGGCATCTGCTGACGTCACCGCACGATGCTACATTATTAAAACTTCAAAAATTTCTATTTTGTTTTTTGTCAATATTTTGGATCCTGGTGGAAGTAGAACGCTGAAAATGATCACGTGAACATCTGCTGACGTCACCGCACGGTGCTACGTTGTTAAAAGATCATAATTTTTTTTTATGTTTTTGTTAATATCTTTGTTTTTGGTAGGAGTAAAACGCTAAAAATGGTCACGTGGGCATCTGTTGACGTCACCGCACGATGCTACATTATTAAAACGTTAAAAATTTTTATTTTGTTTGTTGTCAATATCTTCGTTTTTGGTGAGGGTAAAACGCTAAAAATAGTCACGTGGGCATGTGCTGACGTCACCGCACGATGCTACGTTGTTAATAATTCAAAAATTATTTCGTCGTTTATTGTCAATATTTTTGATCCTGGTAGAAGTAGAACGCTGAACATAGTCACGTGAACATCTGCTGACGTCACCGCACGATGCTACGTTATTAAAACTTCAAAAATTTCTATTTCGATTGTTGTCAATATCTCCGTTTTTGGTGAGGGTAAAACGCTGAAAATAGTCACGAGGGCATGTGCTGACGTCACCGCACGATGATACGTTGTCAAATTTTCAAAAAATTAATTTTTTTTTTTGTCAATATCTTTGCTTATGGTGGAAATAGAACGCTGAAAATTGTTACGTGGACATTTGCTGACGTCACCGCACGATGATTTGTTGCCAGATTTTCAAAAATTTTTTTTTCGTTTTTTGTCAATATCTCTGCTTCTGGTGAAGGTAGAACGCTAAAAATGGTCACGTAAGCATCTGCTGACGTCACCGCACGAAAGTTTGTTGCCAAATTTTCAAAAATTTTTTTTTTGATTTAAGTCAATATCTCTGTTTCTGGTGGAGGTAGATCGCTGAAAATTGTTACGTGGGCATCTGCTGACGTCACCGCACGATGATTCGTTGCCAGATTTTCAAAAATTTTTTTTTTGTTTTTTGTCAATATCTCTGCTTCTGGTGAAGGTAGAACGCTGAAAATTGTTACGTGGGCATCTGCTGACGTCACCGCACAATGATACGTTGCCAGATTTTGAAAAATTTTTTTATCGTTTTTTGTCAATATCTTTGCTTCTGGTGGAAGTAGAACGCTGAAAATTGTAACGTGGGCACTGCTGACGTCACCGCACGATGATTCTTTGCCAGATTTTCAAAAATTCTTTTTTTGTTTTTTGTCAATATCATTGTTTCTGGTGAAAATAAAACGCTGAAAATAGTCACGTGGGCATCTGCTGACGTCACCGCACAATGATGCGTTGTCAGATTTTCAAAAAATTAATTTTTGTTTTTTGTCAATATCTCTGTTTATGGTGGAAATAGAACGCTGAAAATTGTTACGTGGGCATCTGCTGACGTCACCGCACGATGATTCTTTGCCAGATTTTCAAAAATTTTATTTGCGTTTTTTGTCAATATCTTTGCTTCTGGTGGAGGTAGAACGCTGAAAATTGTTACGTGGGCATCTGCTGACGTCACCGCACGATGATTCTTTGCCAGATTTTTAAAAATTCTTTTTTCGTTTTTTGTCAATATCTCTGCTTCTTGTGAAGGTAGAACGCTAAAAATGATCACGTGGGCATCTGCTGACGTCACCGCACAAAGATTTGTTGCCAAATTAAAAAAAATTTTTTTATCGTTTTTTGTCAATATCTTTGCATCTGGTGGAGGTAGAACGCTGAAAATTGTTACGTGAACATCTTCTGACGTCACCGCACGAAGATTCGTTGCCAAATTAAAAAAAATTTTTTTTTTTTTTTTGTCAATATCTGTTTCTGGTAAATGTAGAACGTTGAAAATTGTTACGTGGGCATCTGCTGACGTCACCGCACGATGATTCTTTGCCAGATTTTCAAAAATTTTTTTTTTGTTTTTTGTTAATATTTTTGCCTTTGGTGAAAGTAGAACGCTAAAAATAATCTCGTGAACATCTGCTGACGTCATCGCAAAATGATACGTTGTCAGATTTTTAAAAAATTAATTTTTGTTTTTTGTAAATATTTCTGTTTATGGTGGAAATAGAACGCTGAAAATTGTTACGTGGGCATCTGCTGACGTCACCGCACGATGATTCTTTGCCAGATTTTCAAAAATTTTTTTTTCGTTTTTGTCAATATCTTTGCTTCTGGTGAAAATAGAACGCTAAAAATGGTCACGTGAACATCTGCTGACGTCACCGCACGAAGATTTGTTGCCAAATTTTCAAAAATTTCTTTTTGGTTTTTTTCAATATTTCTGTATCTGGTGAAAATAAAACACTGAAAATAGTCACGTGGGCATCTGCTGACGTCACCGCACAATGATTCTTTGTCAGATTTTCAAATACTTTTTTTTTGTTTTTTGTCAATATCTCTGCTTCTGGTGGAGGTAGAACGCTGAAAATTGTTACGTGGGCATCTGCTGACGTCACCTCACGATGCTACATTATTAAAACGTTAAAAATTTTTATTTTGTTTGTTGTCAATATCTTCGTTTTTGGTGAGGGTAAAACGCTGAAAATAGTCACGTGGGCATGTGCTGACGTCACCGCACGATGCTACGTTGTTAATAATTCAAAAATTATTTCGTCGTTTTTGTCAATATTTTTGCTCCTGGTAGAAGTAGAACGCTGAAAATAGTCACGTGGGCATCTGCTGACGTCACCGCACGATGCTACGTTATTAAAACTTCAAAAATTTTTTTCGTTTGTTGTCAATATCTCCGTTTTTGGTGAGGGTAAAACGCTGAAAATAGTCACGTGGGCATCTGCTGACGTCACCGCACGATGACGTTGTCAAATTTTCAAAAATTTTTTTTTTTTGTCAATATCTTTGCTTTTGGTGGAAATAGAACGCTGAAAATTGTTACGTGGGCATTTGCTGACGTCACCGCACGATGATTTGTTGCCAGATTTTCAAAATTTTTTTCGTTTTTGTCAATATCTCTGCTTCTGGTGAAGGTAGAACGCTAAAAATGGTCACGTAAGCATCTGCTGACGTCACCGCACGAAAGTTTGTTGCCAAATTTTCAAAAATTTTTTTTTTGATTTAAGTCAATATCTCTGCTTCTGGTGGAGGTAGATCGCTGAAAATTGTTACGTGGGCATCTGCTGACGTCACCGCACGATGATTCGTTGCCAGATTTTCAAAAATTTTTATTTTGTTTTTTGTCAATATCTCTGCTTCTGGTGAAGGTAGAACGCTGAAAATTGTTACGTGGGCATCTGCTGACGTCACCGCACAATGATACGTTGCCAGATTTTCAAAAATTTTTTTTCGTTTTTTGTCAATATCTTTGCTTCTGGTGGAAGTAGAACGCTGAAAATTGTCACGTGGGCATCTGCTGACGTCACCGCACGATGATTCTTTGCCAGATTTTCAAAAATTCTTTTTTTGTTTTTTGTCAATATCATTGTTTCTGGTGAAAATAAAACGCTAAAAATAATCACGTGGGCATCTGCTGACGTCACCGCACAATGATACGTTGTCAGATTTTCAAAAAATTTTTTTGTTTTGTCAATATCTCTGTTTATGGTGGAAATAGAACGCTGAAAATTGTTACGTGGGCATCTGCTGACGTCACCGCACGATGATTTTTTGCCAGATTTTCAAAAATTTTTTTGCGTTTTTGTCAATATCTTGCTTCTGGTGGAGGTAGAACGCTGAAAATTGTTACGTGGGCATCTGCTGACGTCACCGCACGATGATTCTTTGCCAGATTTTCAAAAATCTTTTTTTCGTTTTTTGTCAATATCTCTGCTTCTGGTGAAAATAGAACGCTAAAAATGGTCACGTGGGCATCTGCTGACGTCACCGCACAAAGATTTGTTGCCAAATTAAAAAAATTTTTTATCGTTTTTCGTCAAGATCTTTGCATCTGGTGGAGGTGGAACGCTGAAAATTGTTACGTGGGCATCTGCTGACGTCACCGCACGATGATTCGTTGCCAAATTAAAAAAAATTTTTTTTTGTCAATATCTTTGTTTCTGGTAAATGTAGAACGCTGAAAATTGTTACGTGGGCATCTGCTGACGTCACCGCACGATGATTCTTTGCCAAATTTTCAAAAATTTTTTTTTTGTTTTTTGTTAATATTTTTGCCTTTGGTGAAAGTAGAACGCTAAAAATAATCTCGTGAACATCTGCTGACGTCATCGCAAAATGATACGTTGTCAGATTTTCCAAAAATAAATTTTTGTTTTTTGTAAATATTTCTGCTTCTGGTGGAAATAGAACGCTGAAAATTGTTACGTGGGCATCTGCTGACGTCACCGCGATGATTCTTTTAGATTTTCAAAATTTTTTTCGTTTTTGTCAATATCTTTGGTGAAAATAGAACGCTAAAAATGGTCACGTGAACATCTGCTGACGTCACCGCACGAAGATTTGTTGCCAAATTTTCAAAAATTTTTTTTTCGTTTTTTGTCAATATCTCTGCTTCTGGTGAGGGTAGAACGCTGAAAATGATCACGTGGGCATCTGCTGACGTCACCGCACAATGATTCTTTGTCAGATTTTCAAAAATTTTTTTTTTTTGTTTTTGTCAATATCTGCTTCTGGTGGGTAGAACGCTGAAAATTGTTACGTGGGCATCTGCTGACGTCACCGCACGATGATTCGTTGCCAGATTTTCAAAAATTTTTTTCGTTTTTGTCAATATCTCTGCTTCTGGTGAGGGTAGAACGCTGAAAATGATCACGTGGGCATCTGCTGACGTCACCGCACAATGATACGTTGCCAGATTTTGAAAAATTTTTTTGTTTTTGTCAATATCTCTGCTTCTGGTGGAGGTAGAACGCTGAAAATTGTTACGTGGGCATCTGCTGACGTCACCGCACGATGATTCGTTGCCAGATTTTCAAAAATTTTTTATCGTTTTTGTCAATATCTCTGCTTTTGGTGAGGGTAGAACGCTGAAAATGGTCACGTGGGCATCTGCTGACGTCACCGCACAATGATACGTTGCCAGATTTTCAAAAATTTTTTTTTCGTTTTTTGTCAATATCTTTGCTTCTGGTGGAAGTAGAACGCTGAAAATTGTTACGTGGGCATCTGCTGACGTCACCGCACAATGATTCTTTGTCAGATTTTCAAATACTTTTTTTTTGTTTTTTGTCAATATTTCTGTTTATGGTAAAAATAGAACGCTGAAAATTGTTACGTGGGCATCTGCTGACGTCACCGCACGATGATTCTTTGCCAGATTTTCAAAAATTTTTTTTTTGTTTTTTGTCAATATCTCTGCTTCTGGTGAAGGTAGAACGCTAAAAATGGTCACGTAAGCATCTGCTGACGTCACCGCACGAAAATTTGTTGCCAAATTTTCAAAAATTTTTTTTTTGGTTTTTGTCAATATCTCTGCATTTGGTGAAAATAGAACGCTGAAAATAGTCACGTGGGCATCTGCTAACGTCACCGCACGATGATTTTTTGCCAGATTTTTAAAAACTTTTTTTTTGTTTTTTGTCAATATCTCTGCTTCTGGTGGAGGTAGAACGCTGAAAATTGTTACGTGGGCACTGCTGACGTCACCGCACGATGATTCTTTGCCAGATTTTCAATAATTTTTTTTTCGTTTTTTGTCAATATCTCTGCTTCTGGTGAAGGTAGAACGCTGAAAATTGTTACGTGGGCATCTGCTGACGTCACCGCACGATGATTCGTTGCCAGATTTTCAAAATTTTTCGTTTTTTTGTCAATCTCTGCTTCTGGTGAGGGTAGAACGCTGAAAATGATCACGTGGGCATCTGCTGACGTCACCACAATGATTCTTTGCCAGATTTTCAAAATTTTTTTTCGTTTTTGTCAATATCTTTGCTTCTGGTGGAAGTAGAACGCTGAAAATTGTTACGTGGGCATCTGCTGACGTCACCGCACAATGATACGTTGCCAGATTTTCAAAAAATTTTTTTGTTTTGTCAATATCTTTGCTTCTGGTGGAAGTAGAACGCTGAAAATTGTCACGTGGGCATCTGCTGACGTCACCGCACGATTCACGCCAGATTTTCAAAAATTCTTTTTTTGTTTTTTGTCAATATCATTGTTTCTGGTGAAAATAGAACGCTAAAAATAGTCGCGTGGGCATCTGCTGACGTCACCGCACAATGATGCGTTGTCAGATTTTCAAAAATGTAATTTTTGTTTTTTGTCAATATCTCTGTTTAGGGTGGAAATAGAACGCTGAAAATTGTTACGTGGGCATCTGCTGACGTCACCGCACGATAATTCTTTGCCAGATTTTCAAAAATTTTTTCGTTTTTGTCAATATCTTTGCTTCTGGTGGAGGTAGAACGCTGAAAAAGTTGTGGGCATGGGCATCTGCTGACGTCACCGCACGATGATTTTTGCCAGATTTTCAAAAATTTTTTTTCGTTTTTGTCAATATCTCTGCTTCTGGTGAAGGTAGAACGCTGAAAATGATCACGTGGGCATCTGCTGACGTCACCGCACAATGATTTGTTGCCAGATTAAAATTTTTTTCGTTTTTGTCAATATCTTTGCTTCTGGTGAAGGTAGAACGCTGAAAATTGTCACGTGGGCATCTGCTGACGTCACCGCACGAAGATTCGTTGCCAAATTTAAAAAATTTTTTTTTTTTTTTGTCAATATCTTTGCTCTGGTAAAGGTAGAACGCTGAAAATTGTTACGTGGGCATCTGCTGACGTCACCGCACGATGATTCGTTGCCAGATTTTCAAAAATTTTTGTTTTTTTGTCAATATCTCTGCTTTGGTGAAAGTAGAACGCTGAAAATGGTCACGTGGGCATCTGCTGACGTCACCGCACAATGATACGTTGCCAGATTTTCAAAAAATTTTTTTGTTTTTGTCAATATCTCTGTTTCTGGTGAAATAGAACGCTGAAAATTGTTACGTGGGCATCTGCTGACGTCACCGCACGATGATTCGTTGCCAGATTTTCAAAAATTTTTTTTCGTTTTTGTCAATATCTCTGCTTCTGGTGAAAATAGAACGCTGAAAATGGTCACGTGGGCATCTGCTGACGTCACCGCACGAAGATTTGTTGCCAGATTTTCAAAAATTTTTTTGGTTTTTCAATATTTCTGTTCTGGTGAAAATAGAACGCTGAAAATAGTCACGTGGGCATCTGCTGACGTCACCGCACGATGATTCGTTGCCAGATTTTCAAAAATTTTTTTGTTTTTGTCAATATCTCTGCTTCTGGTGGAGATAGAACGCTGAAAATTGTTACGTGGGCATCTGCTGACGTCACCGCACAATGATACGTTGCCAGATTTTCAATAATTTTTTTTTGTTTCTTGTCAATATCTCTGCTTCTGGTGAAGGTAGAACGCTGAAAATGGTCACGTGGGCATCTGCTGACGTCACCGCACAATGATACGTTGCCAGATTTTCAAAAATTTTTTTATTGTTTTTTGTCAATATCTGCTTCTGATGGAAATAGAACGCTGAAAATTGTTATGTGGGCATTTGCTGACGTCACCGCACAATAATACGTTGCCAGATTTTCAAAATTTTTTCGTTTTTGTCAATATCTCTGCCTGGTGAGGGTAGAACGCTGAAAATGGTCACGTGGGCATCTGCTGACGTCACCGCACAATGATACGTTGTCAGATTTTCAAAATATTTTTTTTTGTTTTTTGCCAATATCTCTGCTTCTGGTGGAGATAGAACGCTGAAAATTGTTACGTGGGCATCTGCTGACGTCACCGCACGATGATTCGTTGCCAGATTTTCAAAAATTTTTTTATCGTTTTTTGTCAATATCTCTGCTTCTGGTGAAGGTAGAACGCTGAAAATGATCACGTGGGCATCTGCTGACGTCACCGCACAATGATACGTTGCCAGATTTTCAAAAATTTTTTTTTCGTTTTTTGTCAATATCTTTGCTTCTGGTGGAAGTAGAACGCTGAAAATTGTAACGTGGGCACTGCTGACGTCACCGCACGATGATTCTTTGCCAGATTTTAAAAATTCTTTTTTTGTTTTTTTTCAATATCATTGTTTCTGGTGAAAATAGAACGCTAAAAATAGTCGCGTGGGCATCTGCTGACGTCACCGCACAATGATGCGTTGTCAGATTTTCAAAAATTTTTTTGTTTTTGTCAATATCTCTGTTTCTGGTGGAAATAAAACGCTGAAAATTGTTACGTGGGCATCTGCTGACGTCACCGCACGATGATTCGTTGCCAGATTTTCAAAAATTTTTTTCGTTTTTGTCAATATCTCTGCTTCTGGTGAAGGTAGAACGCTGAAAATGTTACGTGGGCATCTGCTGACGTCACCGCACGATGATTTTTGCCAGATTTTCAAAAATTTTTTTTTCGTTTTTTGTCAATATCTCTGCTTCTGGTGGAAATAGAACGCTGAAAATGGTCACGTGGGCATCTGCTGACGTCACCGCACAAAGATTTGTTGCCAAATTTAAAAAATTTATTTTTCGTTTTGTCAATATCTTTGCTTCTGGTGGAGGTAGAACGCTGAAAATTGTTACGTGGGCATCTGCTGACGTCACCGCATGATTCTTTGCCAGATTTTCAAAAATTTTTTTTGTTTTGTCAATATCTTTGCTTCTGGTGAAGGTAGAACGCTGAAAATTGTTACGTGGGCATCTGCTGACGTCATCGCAAAATGATACGTTGTCAGATTTTCCAAAAATAAATTTTTGTTTTTTGTAAATATCTTTGTTTATGGTAGAATTAGAACGCTGAAAATTGTTACGTGGGCATTTGCTGACGTCACCGCACGATGATTCTTTTCCAGATTTTCAAAAATTCTTTTTTGGTTTTTGTCAATATCTCTGCTTCTGGTGGAGGTAGAACGCTGAAAATTGTTACGTGGGCATCTGCTGACGTCACCGCACGATAATTCGTTGCCAGATTTTCAAAAATTTTTCGTTTTTGTCAATATCTGCTTCTGGTGAGGGTAGAACGCTGAAAATGGTCACGTGGGCATCTGCTGACGTCACCGCACAATGATACGTTGCCAGATTTTCAAAAATTTTTTTCGTTTTTGTCAATATCTCTGCTTCTGGTGGAAGTAGAACGCTGAAAATTGTCACGTGGGCATCTGCTGACGTCACCGCACGATGATTCGTTGCCAGATTTTAAAAATTTTTTTTTGTTTTTTTCAATATCTTGCTTCTGGTGAAAATAGAACGCTGAAAATAGTACGTGGGCATCTGCTGACGTCACCGCACAATGATTCGTTGCCAGATTTTCAAAATTTTTTTTTGTTTGTCAATATCTTTGCTTCTGGTGGAAATAGAACGCTGAAAATTGTTACGTGGGCATCTGCTGACGTCACCGCACGATGATTCGTTGCCAGATTTTCAAAAATTTTTTTTTGTTTTTTGTCAATATCTCTGCTTCTGGTGGAGGTAGAACGCTGAAAATTACGTGGGCATCTGCTGACGTCACCGCACGATGATTTTTGCCAGATTTTCAAAAATTTTTTTGTTTTTGTCAATATCTCTGCTTCTGGTGAAGGTAGAACGCTGAAAATGGTCACGTGGGCATCTGCTGACGTCACCGCACGATGATTCGTTGCCAGATTTTCAAAATTTTTTTCGTTTTTGTCAATATCTTTGCTTCTGGTGGAGTAGAACGCTGAAAATTGTTACGTGGGCATCTGCTGACGTCACCGCACGATGATTTTGCCAGATTTTCAAAAATTTTTTTTCGTTTTTGTCAATATCTCTGCTTCTGGTGAAGGTAGAACGCTGAAAATGATCACGTGGGCATCTGCTGACGTCACCGCACAATGATTTGTTGCCAGATTTTAAAAATTTTTTTATCGTTTGTCAATATCTTTGCTTCTGGTGAAGGTAGAACGCTGAAAATTGTTACGTGGGCATCTGCTGACGTCACCGCACGAAGATTCGTTGCCAGATTTAAAAAATTTTTTTTGTCAATATCTTTGCTTCTGGTAAAGGTAGAACGCTGAAAATTGTTACGTGGGCATCTGCTGACGTCACCGCACGATGATTCGTTGCCAGATTTTCAAAAATTTTTTTGTTTTTGTCAATATTTTGCTTTGGTGAAAGTAGAACGCTGAAAATGGTCACGTGGGCATCTGCTGACGTCACCGCACAATGATACGTTGCCAGATTTTCAAAAAATTTTTTTGTTTTTGTCAATATCTCTGTTCTGGTGGAAATAGAACGCTGAAAATTGTTACGTGGGCATCTGCTGACGTCACCGCACGATGATTCGTTGCCAGATTTTCAAAAATTTTTTTCGTTTTTGTCAATATCTCTGCTTCTGGTGAAAATAGAACGCTGAAAATGGTCACGTGGGCATCTGCTGACGTCACCGCACGAAGATTTGTTGCCAGATTTTCAAAAATTTTTTTTTGTTTTTGTCAATATCTCTGTTCTGGTGAAAGTAGAACGCTGAAAATGGTTACGTGGGCATCTGCTAACGTCACCGCACAATGATAGTTGCCAGATTTTCAAAAATTATTTTTTTGTTTTTTGTCAAAATTTTTGCTTCTGGTGGAAATAGAACGCTGAAAATTGTTACGTGAGCATCTGCTGACGTCACCGCACGAAAATTCGTTGCCAGATTTTCAAAAATTTTTTATCGTTTTTGTCAATATCTCTGCTTTTGGTGAGGGTAGAACGCTGAAAATGGTCACGTGGGCATCTGCTGACGTCACCGCACAATGATACGTTGCCAGATTTTCAAAAATTTTTTTTTGTTTTTTGTCAATATCTCTGCTTCTGGTGGAGGTAGAACGCTGAAAATTGTTACGTGGGCATCTGCTGACGTCACCGCACGATGATTCGTTGCCAGATTTTCAAAAATTTTTTTTTCGTTTTTTGTCAATATCTCTGCTTCTGGTGAGGGTAGAACGCTGAAAATGATCACGTGGGCATCTGCTGACGTCACCGCACAATGATACGTTGCCAGATTTTGAAAAATTTTTTTATTGTTTTTTGTCAATATCTCTGCTTCTGGTGGAGGTAGAACGCTGAAAATTGTTACGTGGGCATCTGCTGACGTCACCGCACAATGATTCGTTGCCAGATTTTCAAAAATTTTTTTCGTTTTTGTCAATATCTCTGCTTCTGGTGAAGGTAGAACGCTGAAAATGGTCACGTGGGCATCTGCTGACGTCACACGCAATGATACGTTGCCAGATTTTCAAAAATTTTTTTTTGTTTTTTGTCAATATCTCTGCTTCTGGTGAAGGTAGAACGCTGAAAATGGTCACGTGCATCTGCTGACGTCACCGCACAATTTGCCAATTTTCAAAAATTTTTTTGTTTTTGTCAATATCTGCTTTGGTGAAAATAGAACGCTGAAAATAGTCACGTGGGCATCTGCTGACGTCACCGCACGATGATTTTTGCCAGATTTTCAAAAAATTTTTTTGTTTTTGTCAATATCTCTGCTTCTGGTGGAGGAGAAGACGCTGAAAATTGTTACGTGGGCATCTGCTGACGTCACCGCACGAAGATTCTTTGCCAGATTTTCAATAATTTTTTTTTCGTTTTTTGTCAATATCTCTGCTTCTGGTGAAGGTAGAACGCTGAAAATTGTTACGTGGGCATCTGCTGACGTCACCGCACGATGATTCGTTGCCAGATTTTCAAAAAATTTTTTTCGTTTTTGTCAATATCTCTGCTTCTGGTGAAGTAGAACGCTGAAAATGATCACGTGGGCATCTGCTGACGTCACCGCACGATTCGTTGCCAGATTTTCAAAAATTTTTTTTCGTTTTTGTCAATATCTTTGCTTCTGGTGGAAGTAGAACGCTGAAAATTGTCACGTGGGCATCTGCTGACGTCACCGCGATGATTCGTTGCCAGATTTTCAAAATTTTTTTTTGTTTTTGTCAATATCTTGCTTCTGGTGAAAATAGAACGCTGAAAATAGTCACGTGGGCATCTGCTGACGTCACCGCACAATGATTCGTTGCCAGATTTTCAAAATTTTTTTTTGTTTTTTGTCAATATCTGCTTCTGGTGAAGTAGAACGCTGAAAATGGTCACGTGGGCATCTGCTGACGTCACCGCAGATGTTGCCAGATTTTCAAAATTTTTTTTGTTTTTGTCAATATCTCTGCATTTGGTGAAAATAGAACGCTGAAAATAGTCACGTGGGCATCTGCTAACGTCACCGCACGATGATTTTTTGCCAGATTTTTAAAAACTTTTTTTTTGTTTTTTGTCAATATCTCTGCTTCTGGTGGAGGTAGAACGCTGAAAATTGTTACGTGGGCACTGCTGACGTCACCGCACGATGATTCTTTGCCAGATTTTCAATAATTTTTTTTTCGTTTTTTGTCAATATCTCTGCTTCTGGTGGAAGTAGAACGCTGAAAATTGTCACGTGGGCATCTGCTGACGTCACCGCACGATGATTCGTTGCCAGATTTTCAAAAAATTTTTTTCGTTTTTGTCAATATTTCTGCTTCTGGTGAAGGTAGAACGCTGAAAATGATCACGTGGGCATCTGCTGACGTCACCGCACGATGATTCGTTGCCAGATTTTCAAAAATTTTTTTATTTTTGTCAATATCTTTGCTTCTGGTGGAAGTAGAACGCTGAAAATTGTCACGTGGGCATCTGCTGACGTCACCGCACGATGATTCGTTGCAGATTTTCAAAAATTTTTTTTGTTTTTGTCAATATCTTGCTTCTGGTGAAGGTAGAACGCTGAAAATAGTCACGTGGGCATCTGCTGACGTCACCGCACAATGATACGTTGCCAGATTTTCAAAAATTTTTTTGTTTTTTGTCAATATCTCTGTTCTGGTGGAAATAGAACGCTGAAAATTGTTACGTGGGCATCTGCTGACGTCACCGCACGATGATTCGTTGCCAGATTTTCAAAAATTTTTTTTCGTTTTTGTCAATATCTCTGCTTCTGGTGGAGGTAGAACGCTGAAAATGGTCACGTGGGCATCTGCTGACGTCACCGCACGATGATTCTTTGCCAGATTTTCAAAAATTTTATTTTTGTTTTTTGTCAATATCTCTGCTTCTGGTGAAAGTAGAACGCTGAAAATGGTCACGTGGGCATCTGCTGACGTCACCGCACGATGATTTGTTGCCAGATTTTGAAAAATTTTTTTATTGTTTTTTGTCAATATTTGCTTCTGGTGGAGGTAGAACGCTGAAAATGGTCACGTGGGCATCTGCTGACGTCACCGCACGATGATTCTTTGCCAGATTTTCAAAAATTTTATTTTTGTTCTTTGTCAATATCTCTGCTTCTCGTGAAAGTAGAACGCTAAAAATGGTCACGTGGGCATCTGCTGACGTCACCGCACAATGACACGTTGCCAGATTTTCAAAAATTTTTTTTGTTTTTGTCAATATCTTTGCTTCTGGTGAGGTAAACGCTGAAAATTGTCACGTGGGCATTTGACGTCACCGCACGATGATTCGTTTCCAGATTTTCAAAATTTTTTTGGTTTTTGTCAATATCTCTGCTTCTGGTGGAGGTAGAACGCTGAAAATTGTTACGTGGGCATCTGCTGACGTCACCGCACGATGATTCGTTGCCAGATTTTCAAATTTTTTCGTTTTTTGTCAATATCTCTGCTTCTGGTGAAGGTAGAACGCTGAAAATGGTCACGTGGGCATCTGCTGACGTCACCGCACGATGATACGTTGCCAGATTTTCAAAAATTTTTTTTCGTTTTTGTCAATATCTTGCTTCTGGTGGAAGTAGAACGCTGAAAATTGTCACGTGGGCATCTGCTGACGTCACCGCACGATGATTCGTTGCCAGATTTTCAAAATTTTTTTTGTTTTTTGTCAATATCTTGCTTCTGGTGAAAGTAGAACGCTGAAAATGGTCACGTGGGCATCTGCTGACGTCACCGCACGATGATACGTTGCCAGATTTTCAAAAATTTTTTTGTTTTTGTCAATATCTTTGCTTCTGGTGAAAATAGAACGCTGAAAATGGTCACGTGGGCATCTGCTGACGTCACCGCACGATGATTCGTTGCCAGATTTTCAAAAATTTTTTTTTCGTTTTTTGTCAATATCTCTGCTTCTGGTGAAGGTAGAACGCTGAAAATTGTCACGTGGGCATCTGCTGACGTCACCGCACGATGATTTTGCCAGATTTTCAAAATTTTTTTTGTTTTTGTCAATATCTCTGCTTCTGGTGAAGGTAGAACGCTGAAAATGGTCACGTGGGCATCTGCTGACGTCACCGCACGATGATTCGTTGCCAGATTTTCAAAAATTTTTTTCGTTTTTGTCAATATCTTTGCTTCTGGTGGAGGTAGAACGCTGAAAATGTTACGTGGGCATCTGCTGACGTCACCGCACGATGATTTTTGCCAGATTTTCAAAAATTTTTTTCGTTTTTGTCAATATCTCTGCTTCTGGTGAAGGTAGAACGCTAAAAATGGTCACGTGGGCATCTGCTGACGTCACCGCACGATGATTCTTTGCCAGATTAAAAAATTTTTTTCGTTTTTGTCAATATCTTTGCTTCTGGTGGAGGTAGAACGCTGAAAATTGTTACGTGGGCATCTGCTGACGTCACCGCACGATGATTTTTTGCCAGATTTTTAAAAATTTTTTTTTTTTTTTTGTCAATATCTTTGCCTCTGGTGAAGTAGAACGCTGAAAATTGTTACGTGGGCATCTGCTGACGTCACCGCGATGATTCGTTGCCAGATTTTCAAAATTTTTTTGTTTTTGTCAATATTTTGCCTTTGGTGAAAGTAGAACGCTGAAAATAGTCACGTGGGCATCTGCTGACGTCACCGCACAATGATACGTTGCCAGATTTTCAAAAAATTTTTTTGTTTTTGTCAATATCTCTGTTTCTGGTGAAATAGAACGCTGAAAATTGTTACGTGGGCATCTGCTGACGTCACCGCACAATGATTTTTGCCAGATTTTCAAAAATTCATTTTTCGTTTTTTGTCAATATCTCTGCTTCTGGTGAAAGTAGAACGCTGAAAATGGTCACGTGGGCATCTGCTGACGTCACCGCACGAAGATTTGTTGCCAGATTTTCAAAAATTTTTTTGGTTTTAATATCTCTGCTTCTGGTGAAAATAGAACGCTGAAAATAGTCACGTGGGCATCTGCTGACGTCACCGCACAATGATTCGTTGCCAGATTTTCAAAATTTTTTTTTGTTTTTGTCAATATCTCTGCTTCTGGTGAAGGTAGAACGCTGAAAATAGTCACGTGGGCATCTGCTGACGTCACCGCACGATGATTCGTTGCCAGATTTTCAAAAATTTTTTATCGTTTTTGTCAATATCTTTGCTTTTGGTGAGGGTAGAACGCTGAAAATGGTCACGTGGGCATCTGCTGACGTCACCGCACAATGATACGTTGCCAGATTTTCAAAATTTTTTTTTGTTTTTTGTCAATATCTCTGCTTCTGGTGGAAATAAAACGCTGAAAATTGTTACGTGGGCATCTGCTGACGTCACCGCACGATGATTCGTTGCCAGATTTTCAAAAAATTTTTTTTCGTTTTTTGTCAATATCTCTGCTTCTGGTGAAGGTAGAACGCTGAAAATAGTCACGTGGGCATCTGCTGACGTCACCGCACAATGATACGTTGCCAGATTTTCAAAAATTTTTTTTTGTTTTTTGTCAATATCTCTGCTTCTGGTGGAGGTAGAACGCTGAAAATTGTTACGTGGGCATCTGCTGACGTCACCGCACAATGATTCGTTGCCAGATTTTCAAAAATTTTTTTTTTGTTTTTTGTCAATATTTCTGCTTCTGGTGAAAATAGAACGCTGAAAATTGTTACGTGGGCATCTGCTGACGTCACCGCACGATGATTCGTTGCCAGATTTTCAAAAATTTTTTTTTTGTTTTTTGTCAATATCTCTGCTTCTGGTGAAGGTAGAACGCTGAAAATGGTCACGTGGGCATCTGCTGACGTCACCGCACGAAATTCGTTGCCAGATTTTCAAAATTTTTTGTTTTTGTCAATATCTCTGCTTCTGGTGAAGGTAGAACGCTGAAAATGGTCACGTGGGCATCTGCTGACGTCACCGCGATGATTTTGCCAGATTTTCAAAAATTTTTTTTGTTTTTTGTCAATATCTCTGCTTCTGGTGGAGAAGGAACGCTGAAAATTGTTACGTGGGCACTGCTGACGTCACCGCACGATGATTCGTTGCCAGATTTTCAAAAATTTTTTCGTTTTTTGTCAATATCTCTGCTTCTGGTGAAGGTAGAACGCTGAAAATTGTTACGTGGGCATCTGCTGACGTCACCGCACGATGATTCGTTGCCAGATTTTCAAAAAATTTTTTTTCGTTTTTTGTTAATATCTCTGCTACTGGTTAAAGTAGAACGCTGAAAATGATCACGTGAAAATCTGCTGACGTCACCGCACGATGATTCTTTGCCAGATTTTCAAAAATTTTTTTATCGTTTTTTGTCAATATCTTTGCTTCTGGTGGAAGTAGAACGCTGAAAATTGTAACGTGGGCACTGCTGACGTCACCGCACGATGATTCTTTGCCAGATTTTCAAAAATTCTTTTTTTGTTTTTTGTCAATATCTCTGCTTCTGGTGAAAGTAGAACGCTGAAAATAGTCACGTGGGCATCTGCTGACGTCACCGCACAATGATACGTTGCCAGATTTTCAAAAATTTTTTTGTTTTTGTCAATATCTCTGCTTCTGGTGAAATAGAACGCTGAAAATTGTTACGTGGGCATCTGCTGACGTCACCGCACGATAATTCTTTGCCAGATTTTCAAAAATTTTTTTTGCGTTTTTTGTCAATATCTCAGCTTCTGGTGGAGGTAGAACGCTGAAAATTGTTACGTGGGCATCTGCTGACGTCACCGCACGATGATTTTTTGCCAGATTTTTAAAAATTCTTCTTTTGTTTTTTGTCAATATCTCTGCTTCTGGTGAAAATAGAACGCTAAAAATGGTCACGTGGGCATCTGCTGACGTCACCGCACAAAGATTTGTTGCCAAATTTAAAAAAAATTTTTTTTCGTTTTTTGTCAATATCTTTGCTTCTGGTGGAGGTAGAACGCTGAAAATTGTTACGTGGGCATCTGCTGACGTCACCGCACGATGATTTTTTGCCAGATTTTCAAAAAATTTTTTTGTTTTTGTCAATATCTTTGCTTCTGGTGAAAGTAGAACGCTGAAAATGGTCACGTGGGCATCTGCTGACGTCACCGCACAATGATACGTTGCCAGATTTTCAAAAATTTTTTTTTGTTTTTTGTAAATATCTTTGTTTATGGTAGAATTAGAACGCTGAAAATTGTTACGTGGGCATTTGCTGACGTCACCGCACGATCGTTTCCAGATTTTCAAAAATTCTTTTTTGGTTTTTGTCAATATCTCTGCTTCTGGTGGAGGTAGAACGCTGAAAATTGTTACGTGGGCATCTGCTGACGTCACCGCACGATAATTCGTTGCCAGATTTTCAAAAAATTTTTTTTCGTTTTTTGTTAATATCTCTGCTACTGGTTAGGGTAGAACGCTGAAAATGATCACGTGAAAATCTGCTGACGTCACCGCACAATGATACGTTGCCAGATTTTGAAAAATTTTTTTATCGTTTTTTGTCAATATCTTTGCTTCTGGTGAAGTAGAACGCTGAAAATTGTCACGTGGGCATCTGCGTCACCGCACGATGATACGTTGCCAGATTTTCAAAAATTTTTTTTGCGTTTTTGTCAATATCTCTGCTTCTGGTGGAGGTAGAACGCTGAAAATGGTCACGTGGGCATCTGCTGACGTCACCGCACGATGATTTTTTGCCAGATTTTCAAAAATTTTTTTTGTTTTTTGTCAATATCTCTGCTTCTGGTGAAGGTAGAACGCTGAAAATGGTCACGTGGGCATCTGCTGACGTCACCGCACGATGATTCGTTGCCAGATTTTCAAAAATTTTTTTTGCGTTTTTGTCAATATCTTTGCTTCTGATGTAGGTAGAACGCTGAAAATTGTTACGTGGGCATCTGCTGACGTCACCGCACGATGATTTTTGCCAGATTTTAAAAATTTTTTTTGTTTTTGTCAATATCTCTGCTTCTTGTGAAGTAGAACGCTGAAAATGGTCACGTGGGCATCTGCTGACGTCACCGCACATGATTTGTTGCCAGATTAAAAAAATTTTTTTCGTTTTTGTCAATATCTTTGCTTCTGGTGGAGGTAGAACGCTGAAAATTACGTGGGCATCTGCTGACGTCACCGCACGAAGATTCGTTGCCAAATTTTAAAAATTTTTTTTTTTTGTCAATATCTTTGCTTCTGGTGAAGGTAGAACGCTGAAAATTGTTACGTGGGCATCTGCTGACGTCACCGCACGATGATACGTTGCCAGATTTTCAAAATTTTTTTTTGTCAATATCTCTGCTTCTGGTGAAGGTAGAACGCTGAAAATAGTCACGTGGGCATCTGCTGACGTCACCGCACGATGATTTTTGCCAGATTTTCAAAAATTTTTTTTCGTTTTTTCAATA